>NC_141474.1:34531172-35731172 GCF_009769465.1 Tauraco erythrolophus | reverse complement strand
TACAGACAGCTTTTATAGATTTATTACTCTAGCCACGATGTGTCCACGCACCCCTCACCCAGCTGTGATTGGTTACAAACAATAGTGCACGCACCTATTTTAACTTTACTATTGGCTATGCCTAAAAAGGAGCTATTTTTCACCTGCTAAACTAAACATCATTTCCTCACACACTCTATATCATCTTCCCATACTCCCATGTCAGCTTCTCACACTCCCTGCACCAGCTGTTCACACTCCCTTCTCTTTCTCATCCTCGTTATCGGTGTTTTCCAACTTCAGAAAAGAGCACAGGTGTCGGAGTGCAGATCCTTGAAGAGACTGCACGAAGAAAATCCTGTGTAAATAAGGACTGGAGCTCGAAAGTTAGGCCTCAGGGGCAGAATGCCCTTGAAGTTAAGGATAAGAAAACTATGCAGTATGATAAGGGAGTAGTGTTTGCTTAGAGCAGAGCTTCGCTAGGCGGGTGTCTGTTTGAAATAAGCTGTTAAATATGACAAGCATATGTATCATCCAATAATGGTGTAGAAAAGGTGTGGTCTCAGGATTATTGGCAAATACTGTCTATATAAGCAATAAGAACTGCGCAATAAACGAGACTTCCTGCAGCTAACTCATATTGAGTCGTCTCAGTACTTCTCCAAATCCCTTCTCCGCATTATGGCGCCCGAACAGGGACGGGAAAAAATGAGCTGGACTCATCGTTTCACTCGGGACATTTATTACTTGTTTTGAACGAGTGTTATTTTAGCGGAGAAGGGACGGCGACCTCAGGCGGCCCATCGGGGAAAGCCGGGCGGATCTACCCAGGCGGCCTATACAGGAAAGCCGACGATCCGCAGGATCCATTAAGGCGGCCCATCGGGGAAAGCCGTGCAGATCTACATACAGGCGGCCTATAGGGGAAAGCCGGAAGATCTGTAGGATCCACTGTCGCGGTAAGACGATGGAACGGGACGTTGCATTGTCGTTGTTGGGAAGCTTCTTCGAGAAGCGTGGATTAAAACTTGGAAAAAGATATTGGCCCCCCCTGATTGCAGGGGGGTATGCAAAAGATATTATCGTGAAACACGAAGAATTAGGAACCAAAGGAAAGAAGAAGTAAACGACTGAAGAAAAAAAAAATAAGCGACAACTGCCTCAACAGGAGGAGGTAAGCGACTGGGAACAATGGGAAGCATGGCTTTAATAGAACATAAGTCTGTAGTTAAAGTGCTGACCAAGTGCTAGAGAAACCAGCACTATTAACAGTTCTGACTTGATAAAACTCCCGGTACTCCTGGTTTGGGTATCAGCCCATGTACCGGAGGCAAACTCTTCAAATATATACATGACAAGGACTTGGGACACTATAGACGTTAAACTTTGGTGTGCAGCCACCTGTGGGGATGCTGCTGGCCTGGAAAAGTCATCATCGAATCTTTTGATCCAGGGCCCCGAACGACAGACAGACTTATTTCTTTCCCCTCTTCCAACGAAGTCGGTACACCGGCACCCCCGCGCCGCACCGCCCGCCGCGCCCGGCGGCGCCCCGGGAACGCCGCTGCTGCTGCCGGCCGGGGCCGCGGGCGGCGTTTGCCTCGGCGCTGCCGCCCGTGCGCGGAGCGAGTCGCGGCTGGACGGGACGGAGACGCGCGGCGGGCCCCGCTGCGCCGGTTCGTTCGCAGCTGATGGTCCCGCGGCGGGAGGGGTCGGCGCCGGTTACGGAGCGCGAGCGGCCGGAGCTGCGGCAACAACAACAACAGCAACAACAAGGGGGGGGCCGCCACAGGGCCGCTGGGTCGTCATCGCCACCCTGCCCCCCCGCCTGGCTGAGGCGAGGGAGGGCTGACCCCCCCCCCCCCCCCCCGCCGCTGCTGCCCCCCCACCTGCCGGCCGCGCCTGGCGAGCGGCCGCTTGGCCCCGCCCCCCCGCCCGCCTGAGGCCCGGGGCCCAGGTTTTACCGAGAGAGCACATCGTAACTTGGATCGTCCCGATCGGCATCGCGGGAAATAACTAATCCTCTTCTGTTCCAGCAATTTGAACAGTTAATATCAGTATTGCAAAACCGTAAACGTGCATATTCCATTGTACATCTGCGAGCGCACACCACGCTGCCAGGGCCTATAGCAGAAGGGAACAGGCGAGCTGAGCCTCTCACGAGTGCAGCTCTGGTACCAAACTCGTTAATGCAGGCAAACATCTTGCATGACTTCTACCATCAGAATGCTAACGCCATTAGGTGACAATTTGGTATAACAACAGAGCAAGCCCGCTCAATCGTACAATTGTGTAGTACCTGTCAAAATACGATCGTGCCACCAGTGAATGGTGTTAATTCTCGTGGTTTACGCTCGCAGGAACTTTTGGCATACACTTCGTATCAGACATATGTATTTTTGTCATCATAAGATATTGAGCATGTTATTGGTATTCCTTACAATCCTACTGGGCAACTGATCATAGAATACGCACATGGTACTTTGGAGAATATGCTTTTAAAACAGGAATGATGGGGAAATCTCCCAATGAAACAATAGCTAAAGTGTTATAGGTGTTAAATCTCTTAAATCAAGAGCTAAACATTTTGGGATGAATAAAATGTCACACATGTCAAAATCAGGCACAGGCAGGGTTACAGCAAGTAGCTTTCCAACAACTGACTGAATTGGCTAAGAGAGAATTAAGACGTGTCCCTGATTTTGGGGACAGGGGAGGCTTCCTTTGCTTCCATTCGGCAGGGAGCACAGGAACCTTATGAGCATTTTTTTTTTTTTTTCTTTGATCAGCTACAAATGGCAGTTCAGAGATAAACAGAAAATCCGGCTACTGCAGATGTGTTGGTATTCCAGTTAGCCATTGAAAATGCTAACACAGGCTGCCAACAAGCTCTTGATCTTATCAGAAATCGGGCAAAAACGATTGCAGATTTAGTAAAGGCGTGTCACAATGTGGGCTCGGAACACTATAAAGCAGAGATATTGGCAGCTAAATGTTTTGGTCAACAGTAATCACTGACACGTTGGTGCATTTAATTCCTACTGGTGTCTTTGGTCTTATATCACAAGGATTATGTGCACTATTGCTGGGACGATCATCCACCACAAAATTAGGATTGTTTGTACTCCCAAGGGTAATTGATTCTGAGAAAAAAAAAAAAAAAAAAAAAAAAAAAAAAAAAAAAAAAAAAAAAAAGAGGCCAAACAAACAAACAAAACAAACCACCAAAATGCTAATAACTGCTTCTGCAGGGCTATAATAGAGCTTAGCAGGGTATTCCTTCGCATATAAGGGGAGATCCATGTACTATAGGGACTTTAAGAATGTATTTCCCTAACACCACCATGAACTTAAGTCATAGATACACCCAGAATAGCTGCAGCACGCCTGCTTATGATAGCTAGTGCGATTCCAGAGCAGAATTTTGGGAACCAGCTAAAATCATTGCAGCTTCAATATTTGCACCAGGAGTTGGAGTGGCACAGGTGTTAACTATACTGAATAAGTTGGGCTGTTGGCTTGCAAAACAAACTAATGCTACAGCTTCTGCTTTATCAAAGCTCTTAATTGACAGGATGGTTAAAATCTTTAGTAAAGCAGGCATTATATTGCTAGTAGTTCTTCTATGCATAGTAATAATCACCCCCTGCCTATTGTCACGCTCCCAGCGAACGGTACAGAGTACGGTTCATCAAGTAATGGTCATAGAAAAACAAAAAAGGGGAATTGTGGCATCATACACACAGTTACAGTTGGGGTTTGACCTTGATGATTTAAGCCTGTGCTCTTTTCTGAAGTTGGGAAACACCGATAAAGAGGATGAGAAAGAAAAGGGAGTGTGAACAGCTGGTGCAGGGAGTGTGAGAAGCTGACATGGGAGTTTGGGAAGTTGATATAGAGTGTGTGAGAAAATGATGTTTAGTTTAGCAAGTAAAAAATAGCTCCTTTTTAGGCATAGCCAATAGTAAAGTTAAAATAGGTGCGTGCACTATTGTTTGTAATCAATCACAGCTGGGTAAGGGGCGCGTGGACACATCGTGGCTAGAGTAATAATCTATAAAAGCTGCCTATATAACAATAAAGGTCACTCTGCTATCACAAAAGAATTTTGGACACAGACAGTCACAGCTGCACAGCCTCCTTTAACAGTAATCATTAATGGGAAGGCTTTTCTGGCCTAGTTGACACAGGGGCTGATGTATCTATAGTGAAAAATCCTGACTGGCCGCCCTCTCGGCCTCTGATACAAGCCCTGGCAGCTGTGATCAGAGTAGGTGGAACACAGATCCCACAGCAGAGTGCACAGACCTTGTTAGCAGTAGGCCCAGGTAACAAACAAGCTGTTTTGAAACCATATGTTTTTGATGTCCCATATACATTATGAGGTCGGGCTTTGTTGAATCACTGGAATGTGAGGCTAACCTCAAATTTTTAGCACGTCACTGATGTCCAGCCCTGACTCAAGCTGGTAAGCTGGTCTGGGTCGATCAGTGGCCATTAAAGGTGAGCGACTGGAGTGAGCTCAAAAATTAGTCGACGAACAGCTCAAATTAGGACATATAATTCTCTCCACTAGCCCATAGAATACTCCAAATGTTATCTCAAAGAAATCAGGAAAGTGGAGATTTATGTTAAAAGATTTAAGAGCTATTAATGCAATCATTTCACCAATGGGTGCATTACAACTGGGTGTACCAAATCCTACTATGATTCCAGAATGTTAGCATTTGATGGCGATTGATTTAAAAGATTGGGTTATTTCACCTTTTTACTTTTTTATTTATTTGCACCCTAACAATTGTCCTAGATTTGCCTTTTCAGTTCCAGTGCTTAACAATGAACGACCCACGCAACAATATCATTGGATTGTACTGCTTCAAGGAATGATGAATAATCCTACAGTTTGTCAATTGGTGATAGATGATGCTCTCTGTCAGGTCAGACAGTAAATCAAGCTTAGCAGATTGCAGGTGCCTGCCCTGACCGTCAACATATTGTGCCTTCAAATAATCCAGCAGGAGTAAATCCAAAAGGTTTATGTGCCAATGAATTATGGCAATCTGATATTACTTATATTCCATCGTTTAATCAATCTAAATATGTGCATGTAACTGTTGATATGTTTTCTGCCTTTGTTGTTGCTACTGCTCACACTGAAGAAAACCATGGGAGTACCAAAGAAAATCGGGACAGACAGTGATCCAGTATGGTGCCTTTTTACAGGATTGGGGAGTGACGCACACTACCAGTATCCCTCATTCACCTATGGGACAAGTGGTTATTGAATGAATTCATTTAACATTAAAGCAAATAACGAAAAAAAAAAAAAAAAAAAAAAAAAAAAAAAAAAAAAAAAAAAAAAAAAAAAAAAAGGGCAGTCTTCCGTATATTTCCCCACAAGAGTTAAATTTATTAGGATCAAAATTTGTAGGTAGTGCCAGCAACAACCACGTTACACATACATGTTGTTTTAATCTAAGTGACCATGGTGAGTCCATCCACGAACAATTGCAATGGCTTGGAGAGCATTCGGGGAGAATTGTGGTAGAGGATTGTATATTGATATGTAAACTGTTTTCATATTTTCTTATTGTTTGGTATATTATGTGTGTGAAAGTTGCTTGTACATATGCTTTGTGTGTTTTTCCGATCGGAAAGTGTATGGATTCCACCCGTAGCTACTGGAAAGAAAAGAATTAACTGGTACCAAATTAATGACAAAGATTTACTAACTGGACGGAGTTGTGAGCACGTAACCTTGAAAAAGGAAGCTAGGAGAAACATGTTACAACTTAAAAAATCCGCTGTTGGCCAGCAGAGCACATACTGGCAGCCTTGTTGCACGCACTGGCCACGCGTGCAGCAACGCCGTGTCAGTACCTTTTTCATAGACTCTGCTGAGGGTGTAGGGGGGACGGCTCAGAGCGGGGCGGAAAGAGGCTGCAGAGCACACTGTGTGGATAAACAGGGGACGCCCTGAAGGTGCCGTGCCTGCCTCTCTTCTCTGCGATGACCCTGCCGACTGACACCCTCCTGCTCAGTGGAATCTTGGATATAGTGGAAATAGTAAAGCCCTCAGAAAGGGAAGTAGTATGCTAGAAACTGCTTTTGCAAGGCTGTACCAAAACAACATGCTAGTAACTGGGGTTAACAGTCTCGTGCACAGGATTTTCTTCGTGCAAGAAAAGAAAGGGGGATTTGTCGGAGTGCAGATCCTTGAAGAGACTGCACGAAGAAAATCCTGTGTAAATAAGGACTGGAGCTCGAAAGTTAGGCCTCAGGGGCAGAATGCCCTTGAAGTTAAGGATAAGAAAACTATGCAGTATGATAAGGGAGTAGTGTTTGCTTAGAGCAGAGCTTCGCTAGGCGGGTGTCTGTTTGAAATAAGCTGTTAAATATGACAAGCATATGTATCATCCAATAATGGTGTAGAAAAGGTGTGGTCTCAGGATTATTGGCAAATACTGCCTATATAAGCAATAAGAACTGCGCAATAAACGAGACTTCCTGCAGCTAACTCATATTGAGTCGTCTCAGTACTTCTCCAAATCCCTTCTCCGCACACAGGCTTAAATCATCAAGGCCGGGCCCCAACGGTAACTGTGTGTATGATTCCACAATTCCCCTTTTTTGTTTTTCTATGACCATTACTTGATGAACCTTACTTTGTACCATTTGTTGGAAGCATGACAATAGGCAGGGGATGATTATTACTATGCATAAAAGAACTTCTAGTAATATAACGCCTACTTTTGCTAAAGATTTTAACCAACCTGTAATTCCCCAACTCTTGGTGCAAATATAGAAGCTGCAATGATTTTTGCTGGATCCCAAAATTCTGCTCTGGAATCACACTAGCTATCATAAGCATGTGTGCTTCGCCTATTCTGGATGTGTCTATGATTTAGGTTCATGGTGGTGTTAGGTAAATACATTCTTAAAGTCCCTATAGTACATAGATCTCCCCTTATATGCGAAGGAATACCCTGCCAAGCTCTACTATAGCCCTGCAGAAGCAGTTACTAGCATTTTGTTTTGGTACAGCCTTGCAGAAGCAGTTACTAGCATTTTGTTTTGGTACAGTCTTGCAGAAGCAGTTACTAGCATAATGTTTCCCTTTCTGGGAGCCTTACTATTTCGACTATGCCCAAGATTCCGCTGAGCAGGAGGGTGTCAATCAGCAGGGTCTTCGCGGAGAAGGGAGGCAGGCACAGCACCTTCAGGGCGTCCCCTGTTTATCCACACAGTGTGCTCTGCAGCCTCCTTCCGCTCCGCTCTGAGCCATCCCTTTTACACCCTCAGCAGAGTCTACGACAAAGGTACTGACACGGCGTTGCCGCACGCGTGGCCAGTGCGTGCAACAAGGCTGCCCAGTATGTGCTCTGCTGGCTAACAGCGGTTTTTGCGAATCGCAACATGTTGTTCAATAACAATCCTCCTAGCTTCTCTTTTCAAAGTTACATACTCACAACTAAGTCCAGTTTGTAATTCTTTGTCATTAATTTGGTACCAGTTAATTCTTTTCCTTCCAGTAGCTACAGGTGGAATCCATACACCTTCCGATCGGAAAAAACACACAAAGCATATATACAAGCAACTTTCACACACGTAATATACCAAACAATAAGAAAACATAAAAAGAGTTTACGTATCAACATGCAATCTTCTATTACAATTCTTTTGAGCCATTTTCCTCATTCTGCGTCTCTGTCATTGCTTTACGTTTCTTGCTGGTACCCAGTATGGACCTGTGGGAAAGAGAACACGAGCATACCCTCTTCCCCATGTAAGCAGAGACACAGGGCCATCCCATGAGTTGAGCCCAGTTTCTTATAACATACCGTTGTTTTTTGTACAAAAATGGCATTGGGTTTAAAATTATGATACACAGCCGTAGTAAGTTGCCTAGAAGCAGACAAATTAAGAAAATTTAAAACACATGTAGCTTTGTCTAAGGATTCTTGTGGGGAAATATACGGAAGACTCCCCCTTTTTTGTTTATCAAGCATTTGTTTTAACGTTAAATGAGTTTGTTCAATAACAGCTTGTCCCGTAGGCAAATGAGGGATACCGATAATGTGAGTCACTCCCCAATCCTGTAAAAAGGTAGTATACCGGACCATAGTCTGTCCCGATTTTCTTTGGTACTCCCATGGTTTTCTCCAGTGTGAGCAGTAGCAACAAGAAAGGCAGAAAACATATCAGCAGTTACATGTACATATTTAGAATAAAGAAACGATTGAATATAAGTAATATCAGTTTGCCATAATTCATTTCCCGCAATGCCGATCGAGACGATCCAAGTTACGATGTGCTGTCTTTCGATAAAACCCGGGCCACGGGCAGCGGCCAAGCGGCCGCTCTCCAGGCGCGCCCTGCGGGGTGGGGGGGGGGTGGGGGGGGTGCAGCAGCGGCGGCGGGGGGCCAGCTCTGTCTCGCCTCAGCCGGGCGGGGGGGCGGAGTGGGTACGACGACCCAGCCGCCCTGTGCCGGCCGTCCCCCTTGTTGTCGCTGTTGTTGCTGTCGCCGCGGCTTCGGCCGCTCGCGCTCCGTAACCGCCGCCGACCCCTCCCGCCGAGGGGGACCATCAGCTGCAAAAGAACCGGCGCAGCGGGGCCCGCCGCGCGTCTCCGTCCCCTCCAGCCGCGGCTCCGCGCACGAGCGGCAGCGCCGGGGGGGTCCGAGGGCGGCGCGGCTGGCGGGGGTGCCGGTGTACCGACATCGTTGGAAGGGGGGGAAAGCAATAAGTCTTGTCTTTCGTTCGGGGCCCTGGATCAAAAGGATTCGATGATGGCTTTTCCAGGCCGGCAGCTCCACACAGTTCCTCTGCCGGGGGGGCCGCGGGGGAGGCGGGGATGGGGCCGCTGGAGATGGACACCGATGTCCCCTCGCCCTCGCTCTCTCCCTCCGCGCCCTTCAACGCCTCGAACACAGCACGCCAGGCTGTCAGCTGTCGCTGCACGACAGCATCCCCACGGGTGGCTGCATCCCAAAGTTTAACGTCTATAGTGTCCCAAGTCCTTGTCAGGTATATATTTGAAGAGCTTGCCTCCGGTACATGGGCTGATACCCAAACCAGGAGTACCAGGAGCTTTATCAAGTCAGTACTGTTAATGGTGCCGTTCTGTTTCTCTAGCACTTTTGTCAACACCTTAAATACAGACTTATGTTTTGTTAAAGCCGTGCTTCCCATCGTTCCCAGTTGCTTACCTCCTCCTGTTGAGGCAGTTGTCGCTTATTTTTTCTGTCTTTAGGTTCTTATTTCTTCTTTCTTTTGGTTCCTAATTCTTCGTGTCTCTCGATATGGAAGACCCCATCGTCCCTGGCTGCTCACCTGTATTCTTCAGGTGTCACTGGTCCAGACTCCAGCTCTCGTACCCCGCTGTTAATTTCGGTCCGGACCGTTTGGCTCTCCCCGCCTCCTCCTCCGCTGTTTCGTCCAGCCAGGCACCGCCGCCGATCGCTCTCACACCGCGATTCCAAAGCCCGTCAGTCGACTTGAATATCAGGTCCCTGTTCGGGCGCCATTTGCGGCGGTTGAATGCACGGACTCCGTAGATGTGATAACAGAGTGACCTTTATTATTATTATACAGACAGCTTTTATAGATTTATTACTCTAGCCACGATGTGTCCACGCACCCCTCACCCAGCTGTGATTGGTTACAAACAATAGTGCACGCACCTATTTTAACTTTACTATTGGCTATGCCTAAAAAGGAGCTATTTTTCACCTGCTAAACTAAACATCATTTCCTCACACACTCTATATCATCTTCCCATACTCCCATGTCAGCTTCTCACACTCCCTGCACCAGCTGTTCACACTCCCTTCTCTTTCTCATCCTCGTTATCGGTGTTTTCCAACTTCAGAAAAGAGCACAGGCTTAAATCATCAAGGCCGGGCCCCAACGGTAACTGTGTGTATGATTCCACACAGGTGCAGTCTTATACTTGGTGATGTCAATGAAGAGACTTATTAAAGTCAATTGACCTGAGATCAGTGGATTTGGTTTTGCAAATGTGTAACTGTGGCATTCAGACAGATGCCTGTTGCTGCCAAGGAGTGCCGCGCGAGCCTTGCTCTGTAGGAGAGGACAGGAGGAGGAGGAGGAGGTCCGGTTGCAGTCTATGAAGCTGATTACATGATGCAAGTCTGCCAAAATATATCCCACGGATGGACAGGAGTCCTGATACCTTTTTATCCGCACGATGAGTTTTGACTGCTGACCACCCTTAGCTTGCGCAGGAGGAAGAGCGAGTTCCTCGTGAGCGCGTGGCGCAGCCCTGTGAAACTGCCCGAGTCTGCCGCGGCCATCGCCGCTCTTACGCTACGCGGCTGCGGTAACGGGCAGGGGAAGTCAGAGACATCTCCACGTTAAAAGCGGATCTCCTGTGAGGGCGATGTGACAAAGTTTAGGTAGAAAGCTGATCCCCTCCACAGGAATTCAGAAACGCGTCTTGGCAGCTGTAAGGCCTTGTAGGATGCAGGTTTTGGCCTCGTGCTTTCAAATTGACATTCTGATGCTGAATCTAGGCCAGCTTCGTTTAAAGTTCTTTTTTTTTTTGTGCAGTGTCACTTGTTTAATTATTGAGCTCAACTCTGCCACGACTTGACTCTTTTTGATGTGCAGCAGCTGGTCGTGGCCCCTGCAAGCAGGACTGCGTTTGAAAATCAGGCTAAGGAAGATGCTGGTGGGACATGGAGAAAGCATCCGTTATTTCCCGTAGGCAATAGGAGAGCCGCTGCGTACGCGGTGGCGGCGGTGATTGAGCACGCTGCTGCGCCGCGCCGCGCGCGTGTTGGTGTTGCACAGTCGGCCGGAGCGACTCGGGAGAGCGGAGCGCTCCGGAGTGATGGGAACATCATTCACTGCTTCAGAAGTCCCGGGTACGGAGCCGCCATATGGGAAGCTCAATATTTATCCTCCCGGATCCGTATCACAGCCTGTGTGGACAGCGTGCTGTAACGCGACCCAGGCAGCCGGAGGGCTGATAAATCAGGAGCGAGCCCAGGAAACCAAGGCGTGCGTGATCTTGTGCTGCAGTGGTGGGTATGTGATGGATATCTGACCTTTCAGACGTAGGGGAAGGAGAATATATTTCTCCCTTGATAGATAATAGGGTTTATGATTAAAACTGTACAACAGGATCTCTTTCATGCATTGTGCTTTGAGGGCTCAGCCTGAGAATATTATTGAACGGTTCGTAAAACCACGACCCAGTTCCTGTGCAGGGATGGCTTCCAGCAACGGCCCTGCAACAGACAAGGCTCCGTCCAAAGTCCACTGCAGTTAATGGAAAACTCCTATTTATTTCAGTAGGCTTTGGATCAGGTCCTTCAAAAGCAATTTGGGTAGCGAGGTGAGAAATTTGGGATGACCAGCATATCAATAACACGAGCATCGAGCTCCACTCTTTTCACTTCAGTTCACAGAATAAATTCCGATCCAAATGCTAAGAAGCCGATCTTCCACACGTTGCCAAGGCAGATGCAGACACTAAAAGGTACATTGGTAAATGGGTCTTTTTAATGCATCTCTCTAGTGTGTTATTTTTGTACATTTATTCTTGATTTGGTTGCGGATTCTGGTTTTAGTTACTGCCCTAAGGTGATGCTCTGACTGTACCAACACCTGTTAGACTCAAATTTTAATGTGGTTTAGATGAGAGGAGGGTGGGCACTTTCTACTCCACTGACCCGGTCTCGTGTTTGCTGGGAGAAGCCAGTGGAGCGATGCAGATTTGTCCCAGTGACTTTATGAAAGGCCCTTTCGTTTCCATATGATCCAAGTTCCTTTTTTCCTTTCAGTGTTTACTTCTCAAGCTCAGCATCCATGGAGAAAACACGGGGCGTTGGTGACTTTTTACAGAAGCAGTACCCCTTCCTGATGGGCACCACGATGAGCCTCCCTTTCCTGGCATGGCAAACCCGTGTCTTGCGGCCGTGCTGCGGCACGGTGGGCGGGGGGAGTGTGGGCAGAGGTGTTGGATGGAGCCAAGGGCCTTCGTTTTAAGCCCATTTTTATGACTACACAGGTACAAATTTAATGTGTATTTTGAAAAATTAGCTCCTTGGATGGAAACAGGACAACTGGAGTCAGCAGGCTGCATTCAGCCAGGAACCCCTGAGCCGAGCCTGGAGAGATGTCACCAGCAGATTATTTCACTTGTTTGGAGACATAGCTTCTAGTAGGACTGAGGCTTTTACTGAGACTGATAACTCAGAAAGAAGTCCCTTTTTTTCCCCCTAAATAGGCAGGAAAGTCAGTCTGCGGCCGTGCAGGACCGGTGTGTGGTGCTGGCAGAGCCCTGGCCACGCGCAGGGTGAGCCCAGCGCCAACGAGCCGTGGTGCCAGGGGGTGTTCGCACCAGCCAGACCTCGGAGCTCCGCTGCCACCAAGACGCAGGTGGCAATGAAGACAACACTTTTGCAGCCCTCCCTTTCCCCCTAAATCACAATTTCTTGAGCCTTGAGTGTTGTAAACATTACTGATGTGAAGGGCAGAATATATGTAAATATCTACAGCGCTCTTCCGAGTGCTCTGTCATGTCTGGCACAGATATACCCACTTTATAAAATGTGTCGGCGTTTCTCTGAATCTGCTTGATTTAACCATCGGAGCTGCGCAGGGGGAGCGTTTCCCTTGGAAAGCCCCTTCTCCCCCCGGCACGCCGGTGCCGGCGCAGCCGTGGTTTTCCACACTGCACTTCCATTTGCTTCTATAGTTTCATCATGGCAGTCCCAAAGTGGCATATGTATATCTATATGCATATATATACACACACACACAAAGATTTGCATGCGTGTTCAGCAGTGTGACAGCTCTGCTTTGCAGGGAGAGCTGGAAACAAGGGGCTCAGCATGCACCAATTCAAAAATACGATATTTTATGATAAAACAAGATTCCTGTTATATCTTTTATCAGGCTGCAGCTCTCAGGAGCAGTAGAGTGGTGCAGGCGGTGTGGTACTGCGAGCAGAAAGTACAGATCGTGGTCCCTTGAAGCCAGGGACGGGGCAGGGTGCCTCGGGGGGGGTCCCTGCTCTGGGGGCTCTGCCACCACCTTCTCCCCACAGGGGAACGTGGGCATCTATTGATGTGCTCTTTAGAGACCTCCAAAGATTGAACCTATTTTCATAATTGTCATAACGCACTTAAAGGATATTTCATTTTTTTAAAGAAAACAAATGCATTTATTTCAAAGTTGAGGAAGATGCACATGCGATTTATTTCCATCCTGCAGACACCAGGGAGAACAATGTCTGATGAAAACTGATTTTGCCACACTTGCCTGTCTCTGAACTCGTCGGTACATCCAAGACACTTCTCTGTCGTGAAGTACCAGGCAATATCCATTGTGCGTTGTCCTAGTTTGAAAAGAAATAAAAATATTTTGAAACAGATATTTCTTGTTGCAGCCTTGATGGGTTGTTTGGATAGTATTTCTTCACCTCCCCACTTCAGTGAAATAGAGAACATTTTTTTGAGTGTTAGCAGTGAAACTTCATCTTTGCTTAAAATTCTGCCGGCACATCCCACGGCGCTGGGCAGAGAGGCACTCGGACACGCCTGGGGAAGCACAAGGACTGGCAGAGCATCCTCCCAGCAGCATCTCCTTTAGGACTCCGTGGAAGGAAGCTCCCAAAGCGCTGCTCACAGAGCAGCCACGGATTAAACGTGGAAACCACAGGGCTCTTGACGGACGCAGCCGTTGGCAGAGCTCCGGTTTAACAGCGGCGACAAGAGTGACCCAGCTGTCCCTGCCACGCCGTGCGCCCGGGCCGTGGGCGCAGGAGCACACGCAAAGCCTGGCGCTACCGGCACGGGGGCTCTGGCAGCCGCGGGAGCGCGGCGTCCCACGGCGGCTGGCTGTGCAGAAATGCCCAGAGCAGCCTCCCGATGGCCCGTGCTGGGAGCTGCCGCCGCCGCGCCGCGCTCTGGAGTGTGTCCATGCTCCAGCGCCACGGCTCCCGCCCCGGTATCTGCCCTTTGGGGGGATTTGCCCCTCGCTGCGTGGGTATTTCATTCACTTCTCTGCCTACGGTGGGTGAATCTCTCTATGGCAAATTTCCTGATCGTCGGATGCGGTTGGGAAGAAGGCCACTTTCTGGAAACTGCTGTATTCCAGCTGCATAGTCCAGGTGAATGCAGTCAAAGGGAACATGACTTTTTTATGTTGCCACTACGTATCCTGCTTGCTTTCTTTCCTGGGTTAAATAAAATATCAACGTGCTTTGAGCCCAGCAGCAGAGAGCTTCCCCGTGCAGCACTGTGCTTCTAATTGTATTTTTTATTTTTATTCCGCATCAGCAAGTCTGTCTCGCAACAGTTTTACCTTTTACCCTTTTCCCCCCAATGTGTTTTCACTCGTACCCATCCCCAAGAAACATTCACAAAACCAGCCAGACCTGGTCTAAATGGCTTCATTCAGTCTTCGATCTCCAGGCACCTGGCCTCACCGCGTACTACTGCTCTCTCTCCCTTTCTCTTTATACAAATTATAAAATGTATCAGAAACATTTTCTTGTTGTAAGTCTGAAGACATAACCATTATTTCTGGCTGGTGTTCAGAGCAAACAAAATTTCTTTATTACAACTGATCAAGCCATGCCGCTTGTCAATTTTATGAGATTTTAAAACAACATCTAATGTTAACTCGGCAATGAATCTGTCTTAAGACACACTACCCACTCACATTTTATTCCTTCTATTAAAGGAAATGATGTACAAACACTACAGGAGAGCATGCATCAAACTTTTTACTGTCACATCTAACACAAAGAAATCCAGGCCCCAGTAACGAAAGGAAAGGGGAGTGCCGTGCACATGTTCCTCCGGGCTACAGAAACCAACAATTATTTTATCCTGCTGCAGCTGCACAATAAATGGGAACAAATACCCCATTGTGGAGAGACTTTGCTTTTGGTTTCACGGTATTTGTGGAGAATGGGTATTGCTTGTGATAAAAAGCATGTTTAGGTCAGATGATTACACTTGAACATTTATTTTCTTTTTGAAGATTTATGATTACGCCGTTAGACCCTGATTCATAGGTGACCTTCATGCATGAACCCAACTTAAGGCACATACGTCGCCCTATTGATTTGAATTTTAACGTTGATTATAGTGAGGTAAGGTGGAAGTCAATGTGAAGAAAAGTAATGTACAACGTGCCACCGTCATTCTCAATAACACAACAACGGAATTACAATCACCTCTTGGTAGAAAAAATAGCAGACTCCCTTTTTGTGGGGAGATATGGATTTGAATCACTCTTGAATATATGGAAGTTCAATGAATTCTATTTTGTCCTTACTTAGAAATCCACACAAAAATATTTTTTTTTGCATTTCTAGAGTTGAGAGTGTCAGCGGTTCAGTTCAATTCTTTCCTTTAAAAAAAGATTTCTGGAGTGGGCATAACACCCACTTGAGACAATTTTACTCTCAGTAGCTGCACATATTGTCATTCACAAAAAAAGATGCGTTTAACCTCTCACTTCCGAAGAGATTCTTTTCTAGCATGAAGTCTGATTAGTTGTGGCACAGACTATGTTATCTATGTAATTAAGTGCCCTCGTGGGCAGCCCGTGTTGGGAAGATGCTGTGACCCTTCATGGCGAGTGCAAACGAGCAGAGGAGCCCAACCCGAGGGGGAGGTGAAGTCTCCCATCACCGCCTGGTTTCGTTCAGCAGAAGATACTGACAATGGAGAGGGCTTTACCTTTCCCAAGTGCTCTGCAAACACTGATCACCCCACAGCCCCTCGGGGAGATGCGAGCTTTGAGACGCCGTGGAGCTCCTGCCCAGGTTAGCTGCGGCGTGGGGCATCGGCCGCTGCAGCCCCTGCTCCTCTGTGGGTCCTGGCGGTGCCCGTTGGGCTATGAGCAATGCCGTGGACGCCGGTTGCGTGCAGCTCCGCTTCTCAGCAGTCTTCCAGTACCTCAAGGGGGCCTACAGGAAAGATGGGGAGAGGCTGTTCAGGAGGGCCTGTTGTGATAGGACAAGGGGTAATGGTTTTAAAATAGAGGGAGGTAGATTCAGATTGGATATTAGGAAAAAATTTTTACCATGAGAGTGGTAGAACACTGGAACAGGTTGCCCAGAGAGGTGGTGGATGCTCCATCCCTGGAGACATTCAAGGCCAGGTTGGACGAGGCCCTGAGCAACCTGATCTAGTTGGAGATATCCCTGTTCCTTGCAGGGGGGTTGGACTAGATGACCTTTGAAGGTCCCTTCCAGCCCTGACCATTCTATGATTCTATGATTCTATGATTCTCCTCGCCCTGGGGAAGCGTGCGTGGCAAAGTGTGCGTGGCAAAGCCTGCGTGGCAAAGCCTGCGTGGCAAAGCACTCCTCTTGGCTGACTGATGAAAAACCCTCAATGAGCAGCTGCCCTGAGTCACCGCATCGCGTATCCTGCTCCTACACCTCTTGTGTCAGCGGGCGATGGGGCGGGATCCCCTTCCCTTCCTCCCCAGGAGGGATGGTCCCTCCTCTGAAGTCTGAATAATGAGTCTTTCTGCGACCGAAGGGTCAGCGTTGCTGGGGCAGTGCTGTGCATGAAACTGGGGAGGAAATTCTTGTTTTGAATATCGCTTCAGCCTTGAATCATATTTGTGAGGCTTTCATGCATGAGTGTTTGGAGAAAGTGAATACAAAAGCAGGGTAAACACAGCTGAAGCAAATTCATTAAACATTAAAGCAAATATTTGCAGGGATTTTGGTTTGCAGCCTTTACACGTTTCCAGTAATGGAACATGGGCGCGTGTTCAGCTGGCAGCAGTGAGGAGAAGAAAACGTGAGCGCCAAAGGGGCAGAGGAGGGTGGCAGAGGGGGCTCCTCAGGCCACTACGGACAGGTTGTTCCACTCCTCCTGGGGGAAAAGACCTCTGGCAACGTGTCACCGCGCCTCCGCCCTCGGCTTCTTGTTCACTGCCAAGGGGAGACCAGCTGTTGAAGCAGATCGGGAGCAATTTACAGCATAGAGATTCATGTATAAGAAGGACATGGAGCTGTTGGAGCGGGCCCAGAGGAGACCACAAAAATGATCCGAGGGCTGGAGCACCTCTGCTATGGAGACAGGCTGAGAGAGTTGGGGCTGTTCAGCCTGGAGGAGAGAAGGCTCTGGGGAGACCTTCTAGCAGCCTTCCAGTACCTAAAGGGGCTACAGGAAAGCTGGAGAGGGACTTTTGACAAGGGTGCATAGTGACAGGACAAGGGGCAATGGATTTAAACTGAAAGAGGGGAGATTTAGGTTAGATATAAGGAAGGAATTTTTTACACTGAGGTTGGTGAGGCACTGGCACAGGTTGCCCAGAGATGCTGTGGCTGCCCCATCCCTGGAAGTGTCCAAGGCCAGGTTGGATGGGGCTTTGGGCAACCTGGTGTGGTGGAGGGTGTCCCTGCCCATGGCAGGGGGGTTGGAACTGGATGATCTTTGGGATCCCTTCCAACCCAAACCGTTCTGTGATTCTATATTGAAGCTTGGGAAAATAAGCTGTCTGGGGAAAGAATAAACAAAGCAGCTCTGAGGGACAGGGTAAGGGACACTGAGGCTGGGGCAGCACTGGGGCAGAGAGCCAGAGGATGGGGAGAGACAAGAGAGAGCAGGGGGAAAGGAGCAGGAGAGTAGAGGGAAAGGAGTGAAGAGAAAATGTGGACACAGGCTAAACTCTGCTGCGAAGTACACAGATAGGTATAAATTTAATTGCCTGATATTTACATGTTGCATCAGCTGGTAATCAGCGGCTATCTGTTATTTCAGCCAGGAGTTGGTCAGATGATGTTATTTCTGCTCTGATGGAAGGACTGAAGCTCCTGAAACAGAAGCATGATGGCCAACATTACCCCGAACATTTTGCTGTGTTTTTCTTCAGCTCCTAATTGCTGGATTTGAAAGCATTTGCAGGAATATTCAGATTGTCTCAAAATCTTTGAGTAGGTAACACATGGAGGGGAAAAAGCATCATACCATGATTCACCGAAATACTGTAATATTCCAGTATCTTTAGTGTTACCTCGAGACCCAGCCTGTGTTTTGGGGCATGTGCATGTTCCTCGACGGAGAGCACGTCTCGTGTCGGAGCGGTGAGCAGCAGCCTCCTGTCACCACTGCAGCACAGCTGGGATGGTGCCGTCTGCCAAAACCCTATCAAAATACGTACACGTGTAAGGTGCTTGTTTGCAAAGAGGTGACTGATGGGAGGCTTTGTCTCTCCGCTGTGCTGCCATTGGACACACGTACACCACGGACATAAAGCCTGGATGTCAAAACACTGGTTGATATTAACGAGGGTTTCAAATATATTTGTGATACACAAAATATTTTTTTTTAAAGGACATAATTTTCGTAGACAATTAGGTGCTGCTGATGTTTTTTAGAGATGATGAGAAACGAGAGGATTCTCTTGCAATCCAGCTAAAAGCCGTATATAACACCACTGGCTGATTCGGGTGATTGTTGGCATCAGTGAAACACCTCATGAAGCGACAGGGAAAGAGAGGGGCCTTCAGAGCTGATCGAGAAGGAACCTGAAGTTTTGTTTTGTTAAGCAATAAAATAAAAGGAGACTCTCCATGCTGGCCTTTCATTGCCTCGGGTAGCACACTGTGCATCTCTGCAACACATCTTACAACTGGGTTCGTAACAGAAATTGCGTAGGGAGATTTGGATGACCCGGGCTTTGGCACCAGGATTCTGAGAATTAGAAATATGAAACCACTGAGGGGACCCCGTCTGCCTGGATCAGCTCGTGCCTCTGGAGGACCAGATCTCACCGGCAGGAAGCAGGAGCGGTGAGTGGACGGACCGTCCCAGTACGACAGAAGCAGCTGAACGGATTCATCAGCTCTTTTCCCTCAAGCTAAGAACAGCCTGGGAAGGACGTGGTCCCAGGCTGGTGGAGTGGCCACCCTCTGGCCACCCCTCCCCGGCCATCCCTGCTGCTTGTCCTCCCCAGGGAGCAGCACCCACCTCCTCCCTGCCCACCGCCGGAGCGTGCCCCGGGAGCAACCACTGCCCCCGGGATGTCCCCAGCACAACTTTTTGCAGATATTTCCCTTGAGTGCAGTATGGCTTCCAAGCTGCAGGTAGGGTTACAAACAACCCTTGTCAACACTTAACTGGTGAAGTGCAGAG
This sequence comes from Tauraco erythrolophus, assembly GCF_009769465.1. NCBI lineage: Eukaryota > Metazoa > Chordata > Aves > Musophagiformes > Musophagidae > Tauraco > Tauraco erythrolophus. The sequence continues at coordinate 35,712,050 of NC_141474.1, read as the reverse complement.
GAAATTGGTTCTTTGACTGCTTGCTAGAGGTTATTGTGCAATATTTGTATGTAAATGCATGAAAGGAAAGTCATGGGTGTAAATTATCTTTACCTCAGAAAGCATTTTTAGATGGAACTGACGTTACTGGAGCTGAATAACCGTTCAGCTTTATCATCTGCTGCTTTAGAGTTAGCCTTGGTTGAACAGCCACTGACAATTGTCTAAATAGGATTCTTCAAACATGTGAGTGGCCCAAATCCGTTGACAGTTTAGCTACAGCATCACCTGGATGTTAACATTTCCTCCTGAATATGGCAGAGGTGGGAAAGTTGTTCAGGTTTTCACTTGCATTTTTGCTTAATTTTTAACTTTTAACTGTAGTTTCAACAATTCTATTTACACTTGACAAATGCAATCCTCTTTATTTTACTGTCTGTAAATTTTACCCATGAATTCTGATTGGTTGGCGAGGCAAACCCAAAGCGCGCTGGTTTAACGAGTGCGTTGCAGACCCAGCCGAGCCCGACGCCCCGCGGGGCCGTGGCCCCTTCAGGCCCCTTTCTGGAGGATCTGCACCCCATAACCACGCTCGGGGCTCCTCTTCCTGCCTCCTCTCAGGAGCATCAGCCACCACCTGGGGCTCTGAAGACCCGTTTGACCATCGCCTGGTTTTGCCGCGTCTGTCCCCATGCCCAGAGCAGACGTGGTGGCGCGGTGGTGGCGGTACCTCAGTACCACGGTGTGTTTTTTCACCCGAGCTCTGCCAGATGTGGGTGCACAGCTGTAAGTGCTGGGCAGGGGCGGGGAGGGCAGGTAAGCTCATGTACCGCGCAGCTTGCGCCGTGTATCTCTGCTGCGCTGGAGGGATGCAGGATCAGTCCTGGCATTACACGAGGTCGATATTGGCATCACAAGGTGGCCTTTGCCACGGAGCAAACAGTGCCCAAGGGTGAAAAAGGAGACTCTTACGTGTCTTACTTTTGCCACGTCACTCAATGTTTTAACCTTCATCCCTCATTGCCCGTGCGGCAGCTGCACAGAGCCACCTCACAACCAAGTGGCGCCTCCTGCGACGCGGTGATTTTTAACGAACACACAGCTCGTTTCCCGTGGGTTGCTGTCAGTTGGTGCTTAGCTTGCTGCTGCAGTGTGTACCAAACGACGAGGCGTCCCCCTCCCGCTAACAACTCTAAGGAACGGGGGAAAGTTAATTGCTTTCAAGCTTAACGAGCAGTGATTGAGGGTCTGTACAGAGCCTCAGCAAAGACCTCCTCATGCCCAGGAGACTGACGCGATGGAGCCGCGGGCTCAGCCGCCGGCAGTGATGCTCTGACCACATTTCTGCCCTTACGGGAGCTGTTGGCCCCCGTGGCACCAGGGGGAGGTGCACGGCGCTGCACGTCTTACCGCTGCGGCTTTCCTTGCTCTTGTCCCGTGTGCTGCTTATGGTACGCCAGGGTTTAGCTGTAGCCATGTGTTTCTGCTCCTCAGGATATGGAAAGAGGAAGGAAGAGGTGTTTGCAGGAATGTGACCTTTCTGAAAGCTGTGATTACACCACAGGGTGGGCAGAAGGGAATGATATATATATGAGAGATATATATATATATGAGAATGATATTTGAGGGTGAGAGGAGATACAGCAGCAGAGTAAAACACTGAAAAGCAGAACGCTTTGGTGGGGGTGCGGGGGAGAGGACCGAGACAGTGGGTGAACGCGGGAAGGGCCCACTGAACCTTGTGGAGGTGCTCCAGGAGAGCCGCACGGTGGAGGTGGGATCAGCCCCCTGGGAGGATGCTGCCACCAGCCCGGCCGCTGCAGGAGAGGAGGATGGTCCCAGCACCACCTGCCAGGGAGGGCTCCAGCTGGGGCCGGGGCTGCCCAGGGCACATGCTGGGGTTCACTGCTGCTGATGGAGATGCCCGTTTGGGGGAGATGGGACACTTGACATCTCTCTCTGAACGGAGACCTGATTTAATCATTATTATACCAGTGTCCTTGTGGGGAAAAAAGGAGACTTGGGTGCTCCGTTCAGCCATGCAGCTCACTGCCTTTGGCTGGACCCTCATCAGACTCCCGCTCGGCCACTCGGAGGGGCTTCGGGTCAGCTCCCTCTGGAACAGCCTCAGGATCTGGGAGGTGCCCAACGCGCCTTTTCACTGGTGTTGCGGAACTGGCAACAGCATCGCTGCGGATTCTGCTGGGGCTGCCGCCGCTCTGACATCTCCTTCGCCTGGCGCCTGGCCGGAGGAGCGGGAGGAACGGCTCCTTTCCACGTTACGCCGGTGCTGCCTCTGGAACGGGCACACAACACACAACGTCGTGTCTCCGAGAAAAACACCACTACCTCCATCAGCAGTGGGTCCACGCTCACTTTTGCTGGATTCCTTATATGCAAAAGTATAATCTCTTGACAACTAAGGGATTTTAGAATCCTAAAGTGTTGCCACAACAAAGTATCTATCCTTTTCCAGCCTAGTCAATCTGCTAAGAACAAAGAAAAATGAAATTATAGAGTAACAGTAATCTTATTTCAGTTAATGATCTCATATAATAGCTTGTTTGTGACAAAGCTCATCTCTTTCTCCTGAACACTGTTCAGCCACTGAACTGTGGAACAAGGATCGATTTCTGGAATAGGAAGGAACATGGTCTTGTTTGTTTCATTTGAATTTCTCTTTTAATGTGTTGGTAATATCTGCAATGCCCACCGCTGATGTAATACAGATCTAATTCTCAGCTCATTTAGTCGCTGCCTCCGTGGGAAAACAATGCCTAGTGGGAGCGATGATTAGAAAGCAGCAGCAGCGATACGAAGCATGGATAACTGAAATAAATTGCAGAAAAGTTACTGATGACATGATCTCTGGCCACATCAGTCAACCGCTACTCTGATGCACTAAATTGCTGCTTTTTTTTTTTTTTTTTTTTTTAAGTGATAGCCACATTATACAGCAGCAAAGAGGAGGGAAGCGAGAAAGAATGCATAATACACCCTCTCCTCCCGACCCCAGTGTCATGGGAGCATCAAGTGTGGAGGAGACAGAGTCATAAAAATGAATTGCATGGAACATGCCTCTCAAGCTGTTATCTGGTATTTATAAAGAATTAAAATGAGCCAGTTATTTCATATGTGCCAGAAAAATGAGTTCATCAGTATTGTGCTGAAATGCATTATAACTTACTGATTCCTGATTTCATAGCTGCTGTACTTATTTGAAAACATATTTATGTGCTTTGTGTCAACCGCTAAGCATTGAATTTTTATTGTACATTACAGAGAAAAATCTTCTGTTTCAATTTGCATCTCACTCGATTCATTGACATACACTACATAATTCTGGTCTTGAGTGATTTACTCAGGAGATACCTGGTCACAGGCTTTGAGAATGTCCCTTCCTAAGGCAGACGGGTCCCTGCCGTTAGTGCCGCTCACACTGCACGCTTGTGTGGGTGAACGGAGTACCAGCCTCTACCCAACCCCCAGAATAATGTGTTAGAAATTACTAGATTTACATGTAGCCTGAAAACATCCAGACTTCTCGAAGGGCATTGAGGAGCTGAAGGGAAAGATATGCATGAAGAGGTTGTGGTCTGGGGTCTGGCTATGCTCTCGGGGCGGCTGCTGGAGAGCAGGAGAGGGCAGAGAGCACGGCGGGAGATGGAGCAGACTCTTCTCTTGGTGTATGGAACACTGGAACTGCTCTAAGGAAGAGCGGTCTGTGGATCGTAGTCCTGTGTGAATTCTGCGTCTGTGCTCAGCAGGGCCAGAGGAACCAGGTCAGTATCTTCGTTAGCTTCCAAGTTCCCTGCGAGGAGCCTGGCATTCCCCCAAGGAGCCCAGCGTTCCCCCAAGGAGCCCAGCATTCCCCTGAGGAGCCCAGTGTTCCCCTGAGGAGCCTGGCACTCCCCTGAGGAGGTGAGCATTCCCCCAAGGAGCCTGGCGCTCCCCCCAGGAGCCCGGTGTTCCCCTGAGAGCCCGGCACTGCCCGGGGAGAGGGTCCCATCTGGCCGTTGGGGCTGACCGTCCCGCGCAGGACAGTGACACCCACCGTACGGGTACCAGTGCCATCGCAACCCATGTGAGCGGGGCGTAAACACGCGGTGGGACTGGGTGGGCTCCTCAGCAGCTGTCTGCAATGTGGCATTAGTGGTAAAGGTTTTCATCAAGGTTCTGTGCAATCCGAGCTGAACGAGCGGAGAAATACCAAGTGCACACTCATCCTGCTAAACGAAACTGCAAAACTTCCATTGCTTTTAAAGTTTTTCACTTGCGATGCGTTTTTACCTTAAATCATTCTCGGAACATCTCTCTTAGTTTTATCCCCAGCCTCTGGACACAGACAGTGCCCGGTGACCTGTGGAACGGGCTGTCAAGGAAAACTGATTTGCAAATTGCGCTGCCTTTCTTAAACTAAGTAGTTAGACCAAAATTAATATATTTCATTATATTAAAGGACCAAATCCTCTCTGCACGGTGCTGAGGGAAATCAGCTTCACTGGATACAGTGGAATACGTGGGACATAAGATCCGACTCATCCCGAGTCCGGCTGGCTGTTCCAGCTATAATCAGTGTAACTCGCTCAGACCAGCACAGCTCCCACTAGGAATTCGGGGGTACCTTTAGCTGTGAATCTCAGCTCGCACAGGGAAATGAGATGCAGAAAATCCTCGTGTATTCCACATCTGCAGAGAGCGGAATGAGCCCGGCTCTGTGCAGTGCTTTCATCAATTCCATGATATTGCTTCTCTCCACTGGGAACGTGCAATGTACTCGAGCAAAAATTTCTGGAAAAACAAATACGAAATGCTTTTATATTAACTGTTTCCATAATGGAAGAAAAATTACACTCAAAGGAAAGTTAATATTCAAAGTCTTCTGCTATACTTGCTTTTTATTTGTGCAAGCATTCACCTCACTTTCTTCAGCATCTTAGCTTTTTAACCCTTTACTCTCTGTTGAAACAGCAGTACCCCCACATCAGTATATGGAAAGTGATGTTATATTCAGGTAGACTAATTCCCACTCTGATCCCTTGGTTTTATACCACAGAAACACCTTTGAAATCAAAGGCAGGTAACTGCCTGAAAAATCAAACGTGATATCTGCTTCCCCTTGATACATAAAGAAACTAATGGACCAGATCCGTCCATTGATTTATGCTGCGGTTGACTTTGGTTTCAGAGGTTTAACGACTTGTACTGGTAATTGGAATGACCCCGAAATCAAAAGGAATAAAAGTATTCGCCTTTTCTTTGGTAGAGTAAAAATGCAAAGATCCAGGGAGGATCAGGCACGAGTTTGAGTCTCATAGTAGAGGAGGCAACCAACTTAAAACCACTCTTACTTGCATCAAGAATGATCCCTATTGAATCTTGAATGATTCAGGAATGGAACCGATTGAATTCACTGCTGAAAGCCGTCATCGGAGTCACTATCGGCATCCAATATTCATAATAAATACTAAGAATTTCCACATACTCTTACTGTGGAAAATGAAGAAAATATTCAACAATATTTGATATTATTAGCTAGAAGCTTCAGAGCATAAATTATCATTGCATGAGAGTAGCTTTGTTGTACATCTTGTGTTTATTAACTGTCAGCTGAGAGAGTTGGTCGTCTTCCTTGTGAAACCTCTGACGTTGGATGCTTGAGGAAATGGGAGCTGGAGCAGATGTGTTGGATTTGCCTATACAGCATGGAAATTGTGATGGTCATATAGAGATAAACTCATGAAAAATAGAGTGATTAGGTTTCACAGAAAATAAAGATTCCCCGCTTGCTTCTACAGCCTGACATAAATGCCTCCAAAATTCATTTTAGGGTGAGTTAAGAACCGGAAAATGCACTTTATAGATTCACATTATTTAAATGTAATTATCTAACTTCATATACAGCATTCTCAAGGTAAAATATCTCATATTTGGCAATGTGAAGAGAAATCAACATAGAAATATCTCAAAAGGGAGAGTTTACTTTCAAACTCTCTCCTTTCCCCTGTGTCCATATGTATTTGGATTTGTCCATCTGGGCGCTTACCAATGGAAGCTGTCACCTCTCCTCCTCTTCTACTGGAGTCAGACGGGGCCAAAGCCACCTGGTTTTGGCAGGATCCTCTGCAGACAGTGTGATGGGAACATTACCCCGGGGGTTGGTTATGGTGGAGATTACAATTTAATGTTGCAGTTGTTCTGCATTGTGATCAATACTGCACTGAGTAAAAATTCCAGAGGAAATAATTTCATTTAGAACCCCTTAACAGACTGAATTAATGTAGTAATAAAAAACCAGTTATGGCACAAAGAACTTTGCCATACTGCCACTTCCAAGCTTCCCACGGAACACCCATGCCTGCAGTGCGAAGCACGAGCGAGGTGCCGTGTCACGGCGTGACATGACGTCTGCATCACAGCGTCCTGCGGGCTGAGCGCTGGGTGGGTGCAAGTCAGAAGCATGTCCAGCAGGAAACTCTCTTCAACAGCAGCTCATCTGGATGAGCAGCGGGTGCCCGAGCCAGCGCAGGCGTGATGCCTCGTGCCCGAGTTGCTGTTGGTGTTTGTGTAGCACGGCTCTGACACGACTGTGACCGAGCGGAGTCTTGGCCCCGCTTCACCTCTCAGGATCTGCTCTTCTGACCTGCTCTTCCTGCAGCCAGATGAGTCACGTCTGCATTGAGGAGACGCAATCTTGGGGATCACGATCCAGCCCACAGAGCATTTTTTGCGCAGTTGCCGCGACGTGAGTGCAGACAGCTCATCAGTGGAGCGGCTCTGAATTTTCCCGATTACAATCACCGCGATGCACTTGAATTTCAAGTCCGGCACCAAGAAGTAATTTGTTGGGTTGTGGCAGTAACGAGGGCTGTTGGCAGAAGAGCATTTAGTAAATGTGTGGTTGCACTTTCGACGTGCACTGGCTGCTCCACCCGGGCTGACGCTGGGTGGAGGATCTCCATCAACAGGATTGCTGCGTGGTGTGCCGAGTGCGACCGCGCACCGCGGAGCGCTGCGCTAACATCGCAGAGCTGCCGTTAAAGAATGCCAGACAAATAGTTACGCAAAGCATTTAATAATTATAATTGCTAATAGTACACTGGCAATAGTGTGCAGTATTTTCACAGCTCTGGTGGGCACGACTGGGATGGAGTTGGGGTGCTGGTAAATTGTGGTGCTGTCGGAAGAGTTGTCAGAGGTGCTGGAAATGTTGAGGGTTTGAATCTACCGGCTGTCCTTCGACTTTAGGCAACCATTATGTCTAGTAGAACAAATACATAATGTTCTATCTCGCCCTGAATCTCAACTTTTGAACTACAACAAAACCACCATTTTGTTTATTTTTACTGACTTTGGTAGCCAGGAAATCCTGAGTGCTGCAGTATGTCTTGATAAGCTTAAATAGCATCCTGCATAGAGACTGTACATTTACGAATTCATTTTTGGTGTGAATTCAGTAATGGTATACAATAAATCTGACCTGAATGCGACAGAAAGTACGAGAATTCTATATTAATGCTTTATAATGGGTTTATAGTTAAATAAATTTTGTGAAAGCATAGGGGTCTCATTGTCACCATGCCAGCTTTCCCCGTAGCAATATTTTCACATGATTAAGTTAGAGATCAGATAACCACCTTATGCAGTATACACCCAATAGCAATTTAAAAAATTCAATATCAGCTGCATTATTCTAAAGACTCGTTCCATTTTCAATGCAAAATGAGTACAAAATAAAGAGATAAACTACATACAAAATGTAAAACATGGAAAAATTTATCACTTGCAAACATAAAAGCTAAAAGGACAAAAAAAGAGAACAAAAGCAAACGGAGGCTATAAAAGAATACAGAAAAAAAAGATAAATCTGCAGTGGTACCTTTTCCATATGTAGTTTAGTTGGGCTTTTATTAAGGTGCATACACTTCAGTACAGGAATATAATCATCTCTGTAATGCACGTTACTACTGCAGGCTAAATTAATTTATGCCGTGCTGAAGATTTTCAGCCCCACTAGATACACAAGAGCAGGGTGTGCCAGCCTGGCACTGGAGCAGTGGTTTCCCTTCCCGTGGCACAGAGGCTGACCAAGAGTCCGCAGGCCGGAGAGCTGCCACTGGTGTGCCAGGGAGGAGGGCAATGCCAGGGATGGCACTGGGTCAGGGCAGGGGCTCACGTTGCCACTCCTGCCCGTGTCCCACAGCGCTGCCCTGGGCACTGAGGCCGTGGCAGGGAGCTGCTCACCTCCCCAGGTGGGAGTGTGGGGTCCCAGCCCAGCCCTGCCCATGGGGAGCGTGGTCCCCACCGTCCGAGAGCCGACTCTTTCACCCCTCCATGTATCGAGGGGCGACTGGCACTGGCACCTCATCTCCGGGGCGCTGGGCAGCCGGCGGTGTCACACGGAGCCTTGTGTTCCTTAATTCCTCACTGCAAGCACCTGATGGCGTTTTGTTCCTAGCCCTGCAGTTAAGGTTGTGCCAACGATTCCATTATGAACTTGCTCTCAGGAGTTCTAATTACTGTACTTTCTCCGTGAAAAGTTGCCCTGAGCCGACACTTTGCATACATGGTTTTCACGCAGGCATAAATTGTTTTGGTTTTGTTCCTTTGCTAAATTGCTCCTCGTGTCACAAAATCTGGCCAGTGGTACGGTTCATAACCATAACAACAGATTTTCCAACGGGCACTCTGGGTTCACACAGCTTTTTTCTCAGGAAATAAAAAAGCTATTTGTGGAAAAACAACCCCACCAAAACCCAAAAAAACCTTTCAGAGAGAAACCGGACTTGTGTGCGTTATCCAGTGACCCTCATTTCAAAGGACATAATTTCTGTCCCAAAGTTACCTATTTTCTACTCCCTTTTGCTCTCGAGAATTTGCGATGTCAGAAAGACAGAGCTATGAAACTGAGGCGATAGAATGCACTATTTACCCTAAAATCAAATTCGGCAGTATCTGAAGTTTCTGGCTTGAGTAACAGATGGCACAAGCTCTGCCTGTTGAGTCTGTTTCATGCTGATGTAGAGCATGTCCAAGCTGTTGGCTAAGGCTGACCTTCAATCTATCCCCAAGACCAAACTTTGAAAACAGCGGTGTGTGGGACTTCATGTTCTAAAGCATGTCCAGAAAAAAACACCGGTGGTGGGGCAGGCGTCTGTGGGAGCTGCGGAGCCGTGCCGACAGCTCGGCTTGGTCCCTTTGGTGTCGGAGACGCCGCCGTGACTGCACCGTGCTCAGGAACGCGTCGGGATGCTGGGTGAGAGGTGCCGACATGCTCCAGGCACCGCGGGCAGGACCTGCTGTTACTGCTGTCCTTCGCGTCTGCCAAGGTTTGCATTCAGCCTGTTGGAAGCATTGAGGGAAATCTGAATTTGCATTTCCTTGAGCAGTTATGTCAGACGTCGGCCTGGTAGATGGGGTAGGACGGGATCGGGTACAGTGAGGTGGGATTTATGCCAAATGTGACTCTTCCGAATCCACCAGGTTTGCACCTGTGGAAGAGGGGACAATCGTAGACCCCTTTTTCCTCCCAGTACCACTTTGCTTGCAAACCCTCTCTGCTGCACCCGGGTGTTCCCCCGTGTCAGGGCACAGCGACCGTCCCCCGGCTGCCGCTCAGCTGGGCTCGCCGCCCTCCTCCCAGGCATGGACACGCAAAGGGAAACACCCATGGTGGTTTCTGTGAAAGCCACTGTTTGTAAGGGGAGACTTCATGGGAAGACCCATTACTTCCAGTGGTGTGAAGATTTTTGTCCTCAATGTTTATGCCTGAAGAGGTCACTTAGCACTCATGAATAAGAGCACATTAGGAGTGAAAAAAGCTCAGCAGAACCACAATAGAAACCCAACTAAAGCAATATGTGACCGTATTTCAGTTGGTTTTGTTCTTCTCTGATTCTTGCAGATAGAACTCCATGTGATTTTGGGGATTATGGCATCTGCAATTGAAGGACTGCTGAGGGAGTGTTGTGGCTGCAATGATCCAGAGGTGACTAACTGGTTTTGTTTGTTGGCAAGCATCGATGGGCCAGAAGGGAGCTGAGTTTGGCCAGAACCATCCAAGGAGAGCCAGTCCTTGCCCACAGGACCGGCTGGCACTAATTTCACAGATAACTTCATTCCTTTCCTCATTGCTTTGAGAGCTGTGGGTCTTGTGGTGGGCTACTCTGAATTTTCAAGTTAATTTTTACTTCAACATCAGTTTAAGGTAGCTCTGAACTGGTGCTTCTTCATATGCACATCACAGGGTTTAATTTCTGCCACGAATATCACCTCTGGAACCTAGATCTGTGCCTCGAAGCCTCCCCAAAACTGCTCACCCAGGGCCTGCCTGCTGCCTCTTTCACATCAAATGGGCTGTGCATGGCAGCGAGCGCTGCCTCTCCGTGAGGCTGGGGATGGAGTGGGCAGAAGCACCCGTGGGAGCTGCGGGCAACCTCCTCGGGCAGGAAGGATGGGCAGGGGGACAGGGGCAGAACCGGCAGCTCGTTCAGGACCAGACCTGACCCCAGCTTGCTGGGTAGCCCGGTGCCACATGCTGCCTCCGCTCCTCTCCCACCCTGCTCCCACGTGCACTGGGATGCAGGGATGTTTGGGGGGGGGCTGCCCACCGCGCTCCCGGCTGCCTGCAGAGCCCAGGTCCTGGGGCTGCTCCTCCTGCAGTGAGCCCGGGGGTTCCTTCCTCCTAGCAACCCTCCTGGCATTGTGGCCACCAACATCAAGACACCTAATTGGAGATAGGTAATAAACTTAACGTGTATACATGAAAAACTCTGCCCTCGACAGTACCGGGGTTTTTTAAATTTACATAATGCTAAAAAGTATCTTGCTCACATACTCACGGATCTTAGTGGCTTTGTTGTCATGGATACCAGTACATACCTTGTTTTCTTTGAGAGATCTATCAAATATGTGCATTTGGATGTTTGCTATATTTGCCTGAATGTTATAAGTACGTTTTTTACACTAGTAAATGATATTAAGCAACTGTGTAATTTATGCTGGAAGACTAAACACACTGTAGCTCAGTATTTTAACACCCTTTTTTCACCCTTGAAATTTCAAATCCAAACACTCTGCCCAAATGCTATTCTCATCGAGACTGAGCATGTCTTGCGAGAAACTGTGCTCTTTCTGCAGGGCTTTACTATGCAGGACCCCATCATGTGCCAGCCGCACTCCAACCCACGGTGAGGGAAGAAATCAAAAGTCTTGTTTTCAAGCATGAGCTGATTCCTTTCAAGTTAATGCTTAAAAAAATACTCCCAGACTGAAAAAAAACCCTAGCAGACTTTCTGTGTATCATAACCACTTCACCTTTTTAGCGGAGACGATGGAAATACTACAGGCTAGAGGCACTGTGGGTAAATCTTGGGAGTAGGTCCCACATCTCTCTCCTTCTTGAAAACCTGGTCTCCCACACGAAGGTTCCATGCAGCTGAAATGGAAGTTTCAAGTTCCAGCACCTGCAGAAAATCCAGCCTCCTCCCTTTCGCTCCATACCTGTTCATTAGTCCCCAGTAACCTTCACGGCACCTTTGTGCTCGACAACGTGGAGCAAAACATCTCATTAACAGCGAGCACTGGAAACTTCTGTCTTGTCTGACAGCGACAGGGCTTCATTAATTTCATAAATAACATGCCAGTGGGACATTCCTGGGACTGAAGTTGGTAAAAAACTGGAGAGGAGATATTAGTCTCTGTCTACTGAGTCAGCAGCTAAGTTGTAAACTCCCTTGTTGTCTGCTTCGTTAATTTATATCAACGAGTACCATCCAGGTAGCCCTGGCTCACTAATGGGCTGGCTCCTACGGTTCGCAATATTAAATTCAATTAAGTTTCATTTATCAGCAGTAGAGGAAGAAGACGTTGAAACAACAACAAGGGAATGATAATTATTAGTAAAGAAGCAAAATTTGTCATGATTAAAGAACAAAACTGCAATAGAATTGACTCCCTTATCTGCAGTTTGTGAAGTCAAGAGTTTATCAAACAAACATGGGATAAATGTTCGAGATATGTGTGCACAAACCCATACCTCTGAGGGAAAACAGCATTTTCCCTAATGTGTCGGCTCGCTATGCGCTTCGGAATTTATTTTAAATCACATCCCAGGCCTCGACACCGAATGTGTTTTTCTTCCTGTTGTAAATAGCTGGGGTGGAGCCATGGCCCACGAAATGGAACCAGAAAGTCTCAAACAACATGAGACAACCACAGAGACCCGCTAAGTGAGGGTCAGCTGGTCAGGAAGACTGCACGAAGAGAGAGGGCAATGTCCCAGCCTCTCAGTACGGTCAGATTTTGCAGTTTCATCTCCTATTCCAAGTGGCAGAAATCCCAACCTCGCAGAAATCTGTCTGGAGGATTTCAGTCCCTGCCCGCGGCTGCCCGCCGCCCTGCGGAGCCGAGCCCCCGGCCCGCCCGGCAGCTGCCCGGGCACAAACGTGAGGATTAAGAGATGCCATTGGATCGCTCTCCATGTATTGCATTGGCTTTCCGAGAAACGGACTGGCTCAGCTTTGCACCATGACTTTGAAGCCGAATACCAGCTGTTCCCAGCAATCCTCGGCACAAGCGAGGGACACAAACGCAGGAGTGGGCAACCCGGGCCGGCCACGCGGAGCAGGGGAAGAGCAAAGAAAGCCAGTGATCCATCTTTCTTTGCTGACACCCTGAAGTTCTGCTCTGAGCCTCGTCTGGAATGTCTGCTGCTGCGTGCGGAAGCGTCAGATCAACAGAGGCAGCGCGGGCACCAACGGGACGTGCAGAGCCTCTGGTTATCCTCCGAAAACAGCATGTGTCAACTCTGCTCACTGACAAGAGGCTGATGGGGTACGGCGCGGGCAATCCCCGTAGCAGCTCATCGTTCCGAGCCGATGACCTCTCCTCTCCTCCAGCATCCGGTCACCGAGCAGGAAAGGGGCACGGCGAGACGGCTGCACTCCTGCGCTCCGCACCTCGCGTGCTCCGGGGCACCGCGGGGCCCGGCGGCGGCCGCGGCGCTGGAGTCGCCTGCTCTGAACCTACAGCTCCGTGGGGTTACGAGCATGAAGTCTGCTTCCTTAACGAGGCCCTTGATTAGCAAATTTCAAAGAGGGATCAAAACCTGAGTAAAACCCTAATATTTAAGAGGCTGGTGTCTTTTCTCTCCTTCGTACAAAAAAAAAGAAGAAAAAGAGAAAAGGGAAATGTAATTCTCTTTCATTTGCGTGTGCATGAACAAATTAGTTTCAGAAGCAATTTTACAGTAATTATGACCATCTCCAATGGATTAGATTTTCAGAAATATTCACTCTAATGTCATGATGACAACTACCACATCCTGATTTTTTTATTTGATGTTCTAGCAATTTAAGGGTTCCGATAATTTGTGTGCATGACTAGACTAGAACAAAAACACAACTTATAAGATTTGTGACACTGAAAATTTTATGGTGAAGTGATTTTGACCTTTGGAGGATATGAAAAATTCAGTGGTAACATGATCTTTATCTTCTCAGCATGGCATGTTGATATAGTCTGTCATTTCAGCTCATATTCCCTGATAATGAGGTATGTTTGATCTTCCATTTCTCGTAATACTTTCAATGTCTCATAATTACAAATTTATTTGGTAATCACTCTGATACTACTGATTCAAGAATCCATTGAGCATTTCTGTGTCTGTCATACTTCCTTTCACAGGTGATACATTGTGATTTCGTTGAGTGTTAAAGTACAAAGCTTCCTCATTTTCTTGTATATGGAATTTAACGTAAATAAATAAACTTCAGGGATGTTTGGTGAGTTTCGGGAAATTCTGCACGAGAAGTGTCTAGTGCTCTTTTTAATGGTTACTTGGTTATTCACTATTTGCCTATTTTGGATGACCGTTGTGGTCAATTCATAGATTAATTGCTTGATACTCTGCAGTAGTACATCATCATTAATATATGGATATTTTCATAATATCCTTTGAGAAACTTGTATCTACCTTTAAGAGCTGGGTTTTTTTGTTGTGGGTTTGTTTGTTTGTTTGTTTTTCAGAGTGGCTCAACCCTGGCTTAATTTTGGTGTCCATTGAGAACATCAGAAATTTTCAGCTAAGAACAACACACTGAAGCCCAAGCAGACTACTTCTGATGAAGGGCAGCCCTCAGCCCCATCACATTTACATTTGAATTTGAAGGTGGCTAAGACGGTCTTTCTGATGATGTAATTTTGAAACTGATGTCTGATTTTCAGTAGGCTTGCTGTTCTTTCTGTGCTGCACATCTAAGTTGTGAAGAATCGCAGTCTGGCGATGCTTTATGCATGACCAGTGCCTCTGACTTCATTTCTCTTCCAGGAGCCCGAGCTGGTTGTGTTAGTGGTGGTTGTGATGACATGCTGCGGATCACACGGCTACGTGTGCTGTTGGGAATGGACAGTATTGCTGAGGCTGATGTCAATGTTGTGCTTAGATCTTCAGATTATTTAAACACTGGTGGGGCTTCCCAAGGGACTGGCAGTCAGAGACCTTATTGTCCTTTACCTCTGTTTGCTATTTAATCTGAGAAGCCCCTCTCAGATAGCCGGAGTGAACTTGAGGACCTTCATGGTGTGTCCCTGAGTGCTCTTGGATCCCTGTGAGATTGATGGGAAGGGAGATCACCTGCTGGTCACGGGTGATGGGCATCGCCCCTGTGCTCCGGCAATCTGGGACAGCTCTCCGGAGCTGGCAACAGAGTGACAGCAGAACGAAACAAAGACCAAGAAACAAACAAGAATTGAGGCCCCCCCAAAATGGATCTCATGATTGGTGTTTTTAGCTCAGTAAAGGAGAGCCCTGGCTCACCCTTTGGCGAGTGATGCGCAGAGTGGCCACGGTGGGTTTGTGTAATGTGCTCATGGAGGAGCAGCTCCTGCTTCTCCAGTCCTACACGCAACACCCCGCAGCTGCCAGTCCTACACAATGCCCCGCAGCTCCCAGTCCTACACGCAACACCCCACAACTCCCGGTCCTACACACAATGCCCCACAGCTCCCAGTCCTACACACAATGCCCCACAGCTCCCGGTCCTACACACAATGCCCCACAGCTCCCAGTCCTACACACAATGCCCCGCGGCTCCGGTCCCTGCTACACAGGCTGACAGTACACGAACACAGGACGAGCCAGTTGAGGCTGCCACTTCCCGGGATGATGCTTCGCGCAGTTTGCATGGAGAGTGGCTGAGTCAACAATTACAAATGATCCATTTCTTGTTCTGTGCGATATCATCCATCACCAGACACTGCTAAGTGAGTCTGGTAACATTAAACCCATGTTTAATAAAGCCAACATTTCAATACCACTTATGATAGGGTCAGCAGTTGCCTAATGCAATTAATCATTCATTTACTGAGAAAGTGAAGGGATTGGAGCGCAAGAGAAAACAACAAAAGTAAGAGGAAGAACATTCACACAAAATAAAAAGTAGTCATTATACAACTAATGACCATTTACCTCTGATTTATCCTCCTCAAATACCTCCTGAAGTTTTACGGGATTATCTTGCAGGATAAAGCAAATGGATTAAGAAGATAAACCCCGGGGGTGTGACAGGGATCTCTTCCCAAGAGAGACAAGTACAGCAACTTAACCGTCAAAAACCAGAGCACGTCTCTTGGGTCTCCTTTACAGAACTGGAGAAGGAAACTGGTCAGGCAGACAGGGACAGATGGGTGGTTTGCTCTCACCCACAGACTCTTCCAGACCCTTTCAGAATCGATGGACGTGCACCGTGTGCTTGCACGCCTGCGTGTGCCTGTGCGTGTTCGTGCGCACGCGTGTGCGTGAGGCCGTGTCGGGGGGACGTGGTGACTTCTCTAGGGTTTCTCTGAGCCCCACGCTATTTCTGTGCCACGAACGCCATTATTGCCCGTTTTGAACCGAGTTGCCAACGATTAATAACCTGATTTCTGGCTGGCTGTGGTGCGACGGGAAGCAAAAGCCTTTTCTGCGGATTTGCCGGCAGAAGCGCTGGGGGAAGCTGCCCTCCCCGCCAAACCCCGGGCCGGTGCCGGAGGTTGAGGCTCCCACACCAAAACCGCGGCCGCCGTTCGTGCTTTCGGCGGAGCACAGCGAGATCCTTCCCCCGTGCCACGCTCCGCGTGCTGGCACAGCCGTGCGGGCAGCGCTGGCGGCCGAAACGTGGCTCAGCAGTTAAACCCGGGGCTGCCTCAAAGGCCTCTGAGATATTTGGGCCGCCGTTACCGCCGGAATAAAAAGACTTTTTAAATTCAGGGCCTGTTTGATTGGGAGCGCGCCGACAGCGTGCGTTGCAGGTTTTGCTCGGAGGGATGCTCTGTTCCGCGCAGGCGCGGCGGGCAGACCCGCTCCTACGGCGCTGAGCGCTCCTGCGTGTCCCGGGAACACGGTCATTGACATGCATCTGGTAACCCCGCGGGGGGAGAACGGGAGGGGGTTGGCAGGTGGCCTTTCGAATGAAAGGGCACATGGGAAACTATCTGTTTGCTGCTTTCTCACCCTGGAATACTAAAGACATCACGATATGCATATTCCTTTCCATTTCCCCTCTGTTCTGTCCTTTTTATTGTTCATATTCCAGAAATTAAATGTAATTTTAAAAGACGGAGATGAATAAGATGCATCCGGGGTTGTTTGTTGCATTTACAGCATGTAAGTTCTGCTGTTTATCCTGATGGCCCATGTCAAAATACAACGAGGACCACAGCGCTGGACTTTACGCCTTTGTAAAACACACAAATTAGAATAAGTCTTTACTCTGTAAGCAGGATGAGAGAACAAAAATAGTGCTACTTCTTGAAGCAATTACCTCCGGGTACCATCTCTCTCTCACCAGCAATGAGCCGATGCCAAACACAGCGTTTCCTTTAAATTTAAACATTCCCGCTGATCTTACAAGCAACGATACCTAGACATGAGAAACCATCAGGCATCAACATTAATGTTTTAAACAATTAATTATTTAGCTCTTTATGCTGACTCCAAGTGAAGCTATCACACCGGTACTTGAGTTGTTTGTGCTCCTCAGGCTTACAGCTGCGCCTGTAGATGTAGTCGTCGGGGGGGGAAAAGACACCTAAAAGAAACTCGAGTTTCTCGCTGGGTTTGTGCTGCACTAACTCCACAGAAAATTAGTCCTCATGGTGAAATTAAGTGCTGGTCCTTGTTAATATTTGCTACCCAGAGCTTCTGAGGACTTTTTTGCACAGAGTAAGGCCAAAGTATAGCAAAATGGTTAATTTCTTTGGCATCCAGTTCTCCTACACATGCATATAACGACTCCCATAGCCGATCCGAGCAAATAATTACAACTCCTCTATTTGAATTTTTCATAGTTATGGTAAATTTTAGCTGTTCAATTTGAAATATTCTTAGTGTCTACTTTGTACTAAGTATTTTCAGTGTTTCAACGGAAGCAGATAAATACCTGGATCTTTAAAGACGTGCACGCACACCCAGTGAGCATGCAATTAGACTGAATTAATTACCACTGACTTCTGATCACCTCCGCACTGGAAGTAAATCAGGGTAACTGCTGAAACTGGTGGAATTGCTCAGTATTCCAGTAACGTGAAAGAGGTGTGAATTGAACTCCGTAGTTTTTGCTGTCTGAAATGTTTGTGAACTTCAGGTAATTACCGATGAGGAGCCCACGGTCAGTGGGAGTCTGGGCAGAGCCAGAAACGAGGGACCTGAGCTACAGCAGGGAGTCAATAAAAAATGGAAGAAGTTAAATCACTAATTGGTGGTCAGGGCTCCTCTTGCACCAACAGCTGATGTTCATTTGATAATCAGGTTTCTGAGAGCAGGGGGAGCTCATGGTGGGGGCGAAGGAGGATGATGAGTGTGGGATTAAAGGGAGGAGCCGAAGGTTGGTGCTGACCACTCTGGAGCTGGTGTCTGCAGTTCTGTAGGTACTGAAAGAAAAGGTGACAAGTTTAGTGTCTGCAGCAGCTGTGCAGCGAGGTGGGTTACTGGGGTTGGGCTTGGTGCAATCCCAGGTAGCTGGTAACTCTGGGAAAAAGCCTCATTTATCAAAGTGTTGGTTTGTTTCTTGGTTTTGACAGGGTATAGAAGGTGTAGCCAAAGCACACGCCCTGGGGGAAGCTGTTGCTTCTTTTGCTTCTTTGTCTTGGCTTCCAAATGATCCCCCTGGGATGTGCCAGGCTCCAGGTCCGTGCCCCTCCACGTGCCTCCTGCGGAGCCATCTGCCATCCAGTGCTCCCTGTGCTGCTGAAGCAGCGGTGCGGTGGGGTGCGCGGGCTGTGTGGGGCAGCGTGCCGGATGTGGGGGAGCATTCCAGCTGAGGAGGAAGGACAGCAGGATGGGGATGAGACAAGGCTTTACTCTGAGCCAGAAGGTCAGAAGGTTCGAAGTACTTGTTATTGCATCAGAAATCATGTTTAATGACAGCACACAGAGCTGCCTCGCTCCTCCAGGAACAGCTTCTGGCCGGTTTGGATGAAGCGGTGCCTCTGGTAAAGGTTGTGTGTCTGCCTGGGGTGAGGAAGAGGAGCTGTTCAGAGGAGACACCGCTGCTGTCAGCAGCGAGGTGCAGAGCTGTACCAGCTGGGAGAGCTGGGTGAGACCCAGAGCCTCTGTTTTCCCTTGGTTAAACGCGGTTTGTTTGTTTGCAAAATCCCGGCACTGGTTCAGCGCCGCGCGGTGCTTTCTGCCTTCCCGGGGACGTGACTCAGCCCCGGCAGCTGGGAAGGCCTCTCACTGAGATGGACTAATACAATATTTATATTTTCTGCAGCCCTCCTTCCTCTGCAACTCTGACTTCAGCTCTCCCTTGGGCACGATTCATCTGTTGCTGCTGCTGCCTTACCAAAGGAGAGGCGAAAGAGCGAGCAGGCAAAAAGTTTAAGAAAATGATCTAGAGAAAAGAGAAACAATCCAAGACTCTTTCATTTGTGAAGCAATATTTACATGTTGTGCTGCAGTAATTTGTCTCCTGATGCTGTCGCTTGATCCCAGAGACATTTAGGTGTCACGGTTCGGAAGCTGTGTGAGCTTAATTAAAGTCAATTACATACATGCACAAAGAGGAGGAGGAGAAAGGAAATCTCTTGTTTCTGTGTTTTGGCTCCAGGTTGACATCTCCTGGTCCCGGCAGAGGGCACACCCGGGGTTTCTCTCTCAGCTGGTGCTGCTGCCTCTGCCCTGTGGAAACCTCCTCCCCGGTGGTGCTGGGAGAGCCCCAAGGACTCACTTTGGTACCAGCCGGGGCAGGTGGGGGCTTTGTCCAGGCGGTGCCGTTACACCGCGCTGTCCGTGGGCATTGCCCCTGGCACTGCCCCTGCCTGCCCAGCTTCCTGTGGCACCAGCCCAGTGCCCGCCGCCCACCGACGATATGAAAATCGTGCGGCTGCGTTCGTCCCCAGTGAGCCTCTGTGCAAGCGCGGTGTCGCGAGGGACGGCTGCTGTTTGTCGTGAGCAGTTGGGAATATTTGCATGTGGTTGAGAACGTTTAACATGCCAGAAGGTGTTTTCGTGATTGGCCACTCGCTAAGTACGCCCGTGCCAGGGTCTGACCCGAAGCCCATTAAAACTAATGGAAAGACCCCGGGTGACACCGACGGATCAGCTGACTGATGTGCCCGACACGTTGGCACGGGCCAAAGCTGTTCCGCCAGATGATGATGCAGTACTGCAGCCAAGACACTCCGAGGGCGTTTCTCCTGCCTGCAGCCCCGCGATTTCTCTCGGGGTGACGCTGACTGCCGCAGCCAGGGCAGCTGCAGGCTCTCCGGCCTTGGAAGCCGATGCAAGGATAATTAAAGACAACTTTCAAACCCAAGTTCAAAACCAGGGCAGCACAATGGATTCTGATGGGGATTTTCTGGATGCTCAAGCACTGAAATAAATAAAATCAGAATTAGAAAAGAAAGGAGAGTTTGAGGAAAATATTGCTAATATTGCAGCTTCATTACTAAGATACTGGAAGGTCCTGAGGTTTGGAGATGACCTTATAGGAGCAGGAATTTTGGCATGTGCTTTGTAGCTTTTTATGTCAACTTGATAAAGAGAAACTTTTCAGTGCCTTGCACAGATTTTTGTTTAGCAACACTTACATCGTTTTGAAGATGAAACATATATTTCAGTAAGTTTAAGAAGAGGAAACAAGCAGAAAGGGGGTAAATATTTCAGTAAAGTTAGAAAGATATTTCAGTTCTGGTCAATACCCTACACCCTGTGAGCATAATTTCAAGTTAACACATACGTGAGAGCTGGAGCTGAAAAATTGTTTGACTATCGATCATGTTATGAGACTTAAAACGAGCAGAAGAGATTGTTTCATGGTGGAACATTTTAAAATATGCTGCATAAATGATTCCCCAGCTTCTCCTTCTGAAGTGTGGTTTCCTAAAGCTACGCTGAGGACAGTACTCTGAATGTTTTTCTGTAATGACAGAGAAAGGGCAAAACATGGATCTGAATCTTAGCAAGACTAAGAGGAGGCACCGTTGGTGCTCGATGGTGTGCAACTCATCTACCTAAGCACTGGAATCTGGGGACATTTCTCCTGTCCCAGGGTGTCTGAGACATTGTGGGGGGCTGGCAACAGTACGCCACATTCCAGCAGCGCTTGGAGCAAGATCCTCAGGTGACCCAACCAGCACCAAATACCTCTGTGAAGGCAACTGAAGCCCTCACCATCTGGAACGCAACTTCCCACGCCTGCCCACAGTCGCCCGCTGCTGCGGGCGCACGGGGCGCTGCGTGCGGCGGTGGCGCACGGGCCAGAGGCCGGTGTTCCTGGGGAGAGTTCACCTGAGCTCTGCCGGCATCTGTGATGGTTACATTGCCAGTTGAGGAGCCAGGGGAGGAAGTAACTTACAGTAACCTCACCCCTTTTAATTCACTGTTTTCCTTCAGTTACTCCTTTTTAACTCGTGCAGACTCGGCATGAATGCACCTTAAAGACCTCCCTGGCTGCGCACGGTGAGCGCGTGGAAGGAGAGATGGTAGAAGGAAAAGGGCAGGAGCCAGCACACACAGAATGGAATTGGATTAATGCCTTTTCCACAGCAGGCTCGTACAATACTTCTCCTGAAGCGTAATTTTTTTTGACCTGAGATGCTAGCATTTGGGAGTCATCTTTATTTTATTTTAGCGTGAGTGGGATGTATTTCCTCCTTCAGTTCTTGGAAGCTTTTGCTTATTAAGTAGCAAAAGTGAGTTTCTGGAAGAGTCTGATAGGAAATCTCTTACTCTCCTCCTTGTTCTTTATCCAGTCCCCCTGCAGTGCACTACTCCTGGGGTTTGAAAGGCAGCTGCTGGCCAAGGTGGACCTGCCCGGGAGGACGTGCACCAGGTTGTGGTGCTGGTGGGGAGAGATACTTGTCCACACGTTGCCTGCTGTGTAAATGTGTTTCAAGGGTTGATTCACTGCATATAGCATGATTGCAGTTGGACTTTTGGAGAGTAAGCCAAAATAGCTTTTAATTTGTGGTAACCTTGAAAGCACACAGTCTCAGGAACCTTGACAATGAGTTTAGAAAAAGTAGCAATAACCACGAACCCATGTTAACTACCATGGCTTTTACAACAGGATCATTTTAACATATTCTGAGCAAAAAGATGGCGTGAGAACATTGTTAGCAAGCTCATTAGCATCTGACATCTGAGACTGCCAAGCAAAAGCCATTAATGGTGAGAATCATATTTGATAAGAATAGTACTTGCAAAGGCAATCTTTTCAGAGTTGGAAAAGATGAGCCTTTAGAAGGGGTTGGTTTCACCTGTTGACTTTAAAACACAGACAGACAAGGCGCTCACAGCAGCCGTGCCTTTGCAGCGGCGCTTTGCCCTGTCCCTGCATGGCTTTTGCTGGATAAGCACGGTGCGGCTTCGGAATTTCTCTGGATGTCTCTTTAGCAGGTCAGCAGTGAATGAGGTACTCACCATAAATAAATAAATAAATGCTGAATTGTGCCTGTCTTTCCTCCCACTATTTATTTTCCATCCTGTTTTTATTAACCTTATTCTATAAACTTCCCTGGGCCCATACTGGCTGGATGTGATAAAATTTTTGTTACTACTTCTGTCACTTCATTCTTCACTTTTACAGTCGTCGTTATTGCCACAGAGGCCTTTCTCCTCCAGTGCAATTTTGCTTCCAGTGGGTCTTACATGAGCTGTGCTGGGACATCCATGTAAAGATTAAGGGACTTTCCAGAGACCCTTTGTCAGGAACCTGAAACTGCAGCTCGTACGATGTGTGCAAAGCCAAATACATGAGCATGGCATAAATTATTTGGTTTGGGCATACGGGAGGTCTTGTTTAAATAAATATGGCCTTATTGTGAAATATTGTGGGTGTCTGGAGAGACTCAAAACACTCACAGCTGGCTTCCCTGTCCGTTGCACAGCCAAGGTGCAGAGGGGAAGGAGCTCCAGAGCAGAGGAATGTGTAGAAAGCCCCTTTATGACCAATACGATCCAATACAAGGCATGTAATAAACTGCAAGAAGTGCTAGTCACCCTGGGAAGAAAAAAAAACGACAGGCAAAGCAAATAGCATTTTATGGTTCATTTTCTCTTTCTCAATGTTATAGTTCCTCTTCATGTTCTGTAAACAAAGCGGTACAGGCTTTTTTTTTTTCCAGAAAAATGCACCCCAACAGGTAAGTGGCAGTTCAGCTTGAAAGTAATGTATCCAGCCTTGAAAGTAGTATGTGCTTAGGTAATCTCCAGCGTTTAATATTTGCCATATTTGCACAGGGCCAGTGTTATTAATGATTGGAGGGTGTGATCAAGCATGACAGTAATTATTAGGATGACTTTATGAGCAATTTGATGATGAGAGATTGCCTATCTAATGCCAGAATTGGGGCCCAAGATACAGGAGAAAACGGTCACTTCTTTTATTTATTTATAGTAACACTGATTGTTTCTGTTTCAGTGACACAGGAAGTAACATCCCCTCTTCTGCTCAACCCAGACCCTCCTTTTCCTTCTTTTAATTGAGCTCCTTTTGGTTAATTCTGTACAGAGAGAAGCTACTCCCTCTTGCCTCTGCGACAGTGATGCTCTAGAGTTCCTATGAGCGATGCTGCACCCTCCTGACGTGCCGTTCCCGCTGCCAAGCTCTGCCCACGGGCAGCGAGAGCAGCGGGCGCTGGCACGGCAGATCGCTCCGGCTTCTGCCACCCGCGGTGCCGCCGGACGCTGCTGTTTGGGTTTGCTCAGCACGAAACGGTTGCGCTACGGTGGGTGTATGGGTGTACTCCTGCGCGCAGCCCGTGCTGCTGGGGGGGGGGCGGGGAGGGGCTGTGCAGCACCAGTGCCGGCCTGAGAACACGCTGCCGGGTCTCATCCAGGCAAACTGGAAGTTAAGCCTTGAAAAATGTGGGTTTGCAACACTATTTTCCACCGATCCCCAGCTAAAGGGTGGCGGCAGATACCGCTGTAAACCATTATATGTGTTTCTGCACACATGCACAAACACCTGTCACAGATACAAACCAGTTCAAAAGGCTTTTGACATTGGCTCTTCAAACTGGGGAGTACTGCAGTGCTGGGAGGGAGGCAAGCAGTGGGCTGGGAAGCACGATAGAAACGAGCCTGTATTTGGATTTCGGATTTGGAAGGTGATAGGTAACAGCTGGCTTGGGAACGCGGCGTGGGCTGGCCCCCGCCCCGTGCCGCGGGGGCGAAGGGTGATGCTCTGCCTCGGCCTCCCCGTTCGTTGTGGGGATGTAGCACCAAGGTGTAATTAGCCCGTAACTATTTAATTTACACCTCCTGTGGCGTGGCTGCATTTGCTGCTCACAGCTGTGGGTGGGATTGTGACAAAGCTGCTCTTGGCCAAGCGCCTGGAGGGGCTTCCGTGGGGGCTTCGTGCCGCTGCGGACCCCGGGCAGCCGCTGAGATTGGTGACAAAGTGCATCATCAGGTGAGGGGTCTTCCTCTGCCTGTGGCACCTGCCAGATAGCCATATTTTCCTCGATGAGCCCCTGGAGTGTGATGCACTGTCAGTTTTACATCCCACATCCTATTTTGAGAACAAAAAATTAAGATGGAAAAATTTAAAATCTAGAACGTTAAAAATAAATTCGTTAAGTCTGGTTGTAATACTGACGTTTTCAGAAGCGGGGTTGACTTTTCATATATCCCTTCTGCAGCTCAGGCCCCTGCCCTGAAAATGGGAGGGGGGAGGAGAAGCAGAAGAGGGTCCCAGGTCTGCATCCTGCTGTCTCTGCTGCTCATGTCTCCTCTCCAGCGGTCCAGGGGAGGGTATCGTCAGCTTTGCTCTTGAAATTATCAGTGCTCAGACAGAGCTGTGAATTGTGCTAAGCTCCCTGACCCCGTGGCATTATCATAAAATAATCTTTATGCAGAATCCAGCTGCCTCAGCAGCTCCCGTGGGATGTCAGGGAGTATCAGGGTTTGGTGTTGTTTATAATCGCTTTCCCTTAGACTCTTGCAAATTTGGGTCATTTTTTGCTTCTGGTTTGAGCTTACCTGTCAGGTTTGGGCGGAGATGGGTAGCGCCTCAGCTGCTTTAATTTGGATTTTTTCCTCGCCAGGTTCTGTCTGTGCTTTCCGAGGAGGCTGAGGTGACACCTGACAGCTGATGCCCCTTCCTCATTAAAGTGTTGGGTGCGATCCTGCCCTCCTGCAGCACCTGGCGAGCTCTGTGCCCCCGGGCTCGCAGCAGTGCTGGCCTGGGGCCGGGGAGCACCCTGGGACCAGCAGCCTTGGGCACCCAGGGGAGCGCGTCTGTCCCCAGGGAGAGCGGAGCGTGCGGGGAGTCCCCTGCTCTGTCCCCTCCTCCTCCATGCCAGCCTGGTGCTGCTGGAGCCGCTCGTGGGGATCGTCACGGCTGAGATGTGCGGACAAGCAACAAGCAAAAGCTGATGGATTAAAACCAAAGTGTTCTAGGAAATCATGTTTGAGTCATTTCCTCTTTTGAAACTGGAGATGGAAAGATGTTGAGCTACGGCCACAGTGAGACCCTGCAGACCCAAGAGCTGTTTCAGAAGCCTTTGACCTCTTGAGAAGTGGGATGAGGTATGTCACTGCCGGATCGCTCACCAGCAGCATCATGACCGTACCAGTGCCATGACCCTCTCGCAGGGTATGGTCTGCGGCCAACCTCAGGCTTTGCTGCGCCCGTCCCTGTCCTGGTACCCCGAGCCCCTGCCTGGGGAAGCCTTGGGAGTGGGCTCCCCACCCTGCAGTGATGCCCACGGCTCCAGGGTGCGCATCGGGTGTTGCCAGGGTCACCAGCTGCTGATCTCACTGGCGAAGGGATTTGATCCCCGGAAGGGATTTGCTTTAAATGCACGGCTGGACATGCAGATTCGTTTCATTCGGGGATTTTATGTACTGTGCTGTATGTATATTGACGTCTTTAGATGTCAGTGTGGTGCCTCTCTCCTCGCTCCCCACCCAGCTGCGGTTTAAAAGATCCTTTCAAGAGGAGAAACAAATAAAATTTGGCAGCAACGCACAGATTTGACCACAGGGGTGTTTTGATTTTTCAGAAAAGCTTTGGAGAAGTCAGCCAGCTTTGGAGCCATTGCCTCACCAAACCCAAGTTGTCCCATTATGTGCTGGGTAACTGGAAGATTTATTTAAATAATCTTTATGGTTGGTGCTTCAGGTGGCGTGATGGTCTACACCGTTCCTCAGAGAAGATGTTGGCTTGTTCCTTCTCCTTGTCCTTTGTTTTTTACATTATGTTTTTTTTTTTTCTGCCACAGAGGCAAGTGATGTATATGAGAGATGTATACTGGATCTGCAGCATCTGTTTTGGGAACATCTAAACAAATAATGGGGCCTCGCTCTCAGGCAGCCAGGTGCATATGTGTGTGATTTATAGCACTTGCATATACCCACCACGATTTATATCTTTTGGTTAATACAGCAGTATGGTTTATATTCTGGCAGGGCCATCCACGCAGACCAGCTCCCTGTAGCCCGTTGCTCAGGTGTCTCCTTTCTGGTCTGGGCCGAGCTGGTTTCTGCTCCTGCTGCCCGCTCCCAGCCAGAGGGTGCTCCTGCATCCCTCAGTTCTCCTCCCTTGGGAGCACCCTCCTCCCAGGGGGTCACCGTGTGCTCGGTGAAACGGTGGATGTTCACGCCGAGTGACCTGGACAGCAGCGCGCTGTGATGCTCTGCGAGTCCACACGATCTTAGAAAAAGGTCTGGAGCAAAATTCTCATCTTAAATGCACTGATGCAGCTAATTGCACTCCTAATTACTCTTATTTGCAATGTATGATGCTGCTAGTTAAAAAGTCCCAAGCAGATACTGGTCTCTACTGTATTAGCTACTGTATATGACTTAATCCTTATTTTAGGGGATTTACAGGCTAAAACCACACTTTGTGTCTTGATTTTTTTTTTTTAAATACAGAGATATCATGCTTATTTAGAAAATTATGACTTTTATGTTGTCCTGCCCAGCCTCCGTGGTGTCTCACTGCCTCCAGCAGACTTTGCTACTGTGGCTTTCACTATTTATTCCAGTAACAGCTGATAAAATAAACAAGACATCTGCCGTGAGTGGCTGACGTTCCAGAAGGCTCCAGCCTTCGTGGGTTTTTTCCGCTTGTCACGTGTAAATCAGAGGACGAAGGGCATCCGGATTTTATTTTCCTGTTTCCAACATTTTGAAGAAACAAAAGCTGACGGTTGTGTTTTCCGTGGTGACACCACAGATTCCACCCCAGAAATCAACTTTGCTGCTAACGCGATGCTGCTCGGTGCCGGGGCAGCATCGGGCACTGCCGCGTTCTGGCATCACAACACGGGTTCGCAATCCCTTACCGCAACCGGGGCCTGGAGGTGGTTCATTTACACGCAGGGAAAGGCTGGGAAAAATCTTCAGGTTTTAGTGCCGAGCGTGAAACCTGAAATCAATACGCTGTTCGGGTGAAAAGATTGAAACTGAGGAACTTCAGGAGCTGAAAGATACTTTCATCTGCCTTGCACGAAGCTGCAAGAAATAATAGTTTTATTCTGCTTAAATTTGCAAGGGTTTGGACTTTGTTGTAATTTCAGTTTAGAATAAAAATGGAATAAAATATATGAACTGGCACCGTGCCTGCGGGCTCTGAAGTTCCTTTTGAAAGAGCCTTCTCCGTCCCCGAGCGAACAACCCACCCAGCGAGGCTGGTGTCTCATTGCTGATGCCTTGGTGAGGTTTCTAAAATTTAGTGGCATGAATATTCCAGAGATGGTTTTGATGCTTTTATAAGCATCCTTTCCTACTCTGATTCATCACCTATCTCAATTATCTTTCTTTGTAACGAGTGGAGACACGTAATACTTGCTCACAAATTTTACTGGCTATCCTACGTATCAATGAGACTTGTTGGCTTTGACAAACCGATGTCTTTGATGGAAACTGTTTCATCACAGGTGTTCCAAGCAGCTCTGCAGAATGGGCTCACCTGGTTTTGTGCTTTTTGTTTTGCGCTTTTTTATTACTATTCCTACATTTTGTCTTTGCTTTCGCTGTCACCAGCCGCATTTTGGGAGCCCACCGCACGCGCTTTCCCTCGCAGAGGCTTGGTACCACCAGCAGAAGCGGAGAAGGGCTGGGATATTGGGAAGCCCAAGCCTTGGTCTGCTCTAGAGGCAGATGCGTGGACCGGTCCATGAGCCGTGCTGGCAGAACCAGCCCTCGCCAGGCAGTGCACACACACACGTGCACACACGCACGAGCTCACACACTCACACACGCACAGGCACACGGGCGCAGCGTGGGGGGCTGCCGGCCCTGCGCCGCAAACCATCTCTGGGGCCACTCCACACCATTTAAGAGCCGAGAAATTGCGAGCGTATCGAACGCAGAATTTTCACAGCACAGAGTTCGCAGAGACGCTTCTGTAACCGATAACGTGGGAAACTTCACAGCATTGAGTGGTCCTCAGATTCACACTTCCACGTGTGTCATAGTCTGGTGTTAATGTACTTGGAGCAATAACACAAAGCACGTACGAGCGCTGGCTGGGCAGCAGAACCCACCAGTTTTCCCCGTGCTGTTCGCTTGTTGTGGAGGTTCTCGCCTCGCTGACGATGATGGAAGCTTGGTGACAACGGAGCGTGCAAAAGCTGCCAGCGCCCTGACCCAGCACCAGCGCCCTGACCCAGCACCAGCGCCCTCGTTACCTGCAGAAAAGGTCCTTCCGCCCGGTGCGCAGGGTGCTCACGTGTCATATACCTGCCGTCCGTCCGTAAAGCTCCTCTGTGCTTTTGGCATTTCCCCTTGTTAAATGGGGCCGGAGGAAAATCCCATGAGGGTTTTTTGGCTGTGAGCCTTGCAGAGCCGTCAGCCTGAGCTGGACGTGTCCTCTAATGTATTTCGGATAACTCTGGGTAAACTCTGTATGGAAATATTTGGAAATTTGTTTTATTTGGAGAAAATATTTTACACCAGTGGAGCACAGGCAGGTGAAAAAGGCATCTGTGAGAATGCACAATGTTCTGTAATAAACACAACACTATAATTCCTCTAAATGGAAAATGCCTCTTAAATATTTCCAAGAAAAAAGAAAATATGGAGAAGAAAAAAGTGTAGCCAGATTACACAAGGCAAATATTCTAAGTAAATAAAAAAAAGTTTCTAATAGGCATAGGGAAAATCTTCATGTAAGTGTTATGTTTTCACCACAATTTTGAGATGGTGGGGAAACTGTGGGTGTGGGAGCCCTGAAAAAATTTGAATAAAGGATGACTTCTATCCAAAAATGTCTATTCAGGTAGAGAAGAGACAAAGACATGGTAATACAGGAAAGAGAGAACGTGAGACATAAGCAGAAATAGAAAAATAAAAAGATAAACTCGTTTCAGTAACAGCTTGAAGCTGTTTCGGATCACCCTGCAAACTCGCGCAGGGAGAAGGTCACTCGGTCTACGGGGAGTTTTACAAACGGAGCAATTCCCTCTGGTCCAGAATCCCGCCCCACGGAGCCGGCGGTGCAGGATCGGGCCCTGAGCGAGCCAGACGCACGCGGCGGCACGACCGGCCGCCTCTCCCCGGCTTCGGGGATGCTCTCAATTTCAGTGATTATTTTTTAAAAAACAAACCCCTTTGTGCGCAGTAGGGTAACGCAACACCTTGTGCAGGGGAGAATTTGAGTTCAGGCAAGACTAATCTCACTCCCAGATGTAAAGTGGGTGCTCCCCCCGATCTCTGGGGACCCCCCGGCGAGTCTCTGTCCCTGAGAAGAAGCACACCTGGTTTTCCTGACATAGGGCAGTGATGGTTGGGAAGGGCTGTCTGGTGCCACTGGAGTGATGCCCACGTGCAGCCCCTCGCCGCACCCGGTCCTGGCCGTGCTGGCAGCTCCCCGCTGGTTTTGGGTTTCTTGTGCACAAACAATGCACCCGAGTTTTGCCAAAGTTGGGGCTTCCGCTCCCGCAGCAGCCTGCGTAAGGATTGGATATTTTAAGTAAAGATCACCAAGAAGAAATCCAGCCAAATATCTTTTCTTTTCTTTTTTTTTTCTTTTTTCACAGAAAAGTCAACATTTTTTCAAACTGACTGAAAAAGTGCGCAATACCTTTTAAAGGAAAATGTTCCGGAGACAGGAATGAAACACAAACACAGCCTTTCTGAAAGCACTGCACATTTCCGGCACTTTTCTTTTGCTTTCTGTGACACGCAGTTTTGTGAAAGCTGTGGGTGACACCAGAACTTACTGAACCCCCCTGGGGATGTGCACGGCTTTCCCTCTGCCCGCCCAGGACCTGGGAATCAACCAGGGACAAGTCAGGTTTGGCACGTGGGGGCCTGAGGTTTTCCATACGGGAACCAGATCTTTCTAACTGGCGGATCTTTCTAACTGGTTCCCATACGGAGGTTTTCCATATGGGAACCAGATCTTTCTGACCAGAAGCAATGTCCAGTCTGGACAACCTGGGTGGCATTTACAGAGAAAGGTGGTGGCACTAAAAATGTTGGTGGGTAATACAATCAGTGTTTTAAAAAGCATGGACTCATATATCAGGATTGACTAACGGTGAAAAGCAAAGCAGATCCAGTAGAAATGAATAATGGGATAAACTAAACTTGAAGCTGACTCAAAAGTCATGAAGTATTGGTGTTCTCCTGAAGATGTAGCTTAAAGCAGATGTATGTGAAGAATTTTTAAAGTTTCCCTAAAAGCAGCACTGGATAAAAGAAATACATGGAGAGCATTACTTGGTTTCACCTGATGTTCGTGCTAAGGTGCTAAGGGAGGCGGTAAATTAAGTTTCTGAACCTCATGATAGCAGATTTTGGAAATTTGTAGGAAAAAGTGTTGTAGTCAGCAAGGTAGAGGAAAACCAATGTAGAACTAATATTTACAGAGGAAAAGAGGACCTGTGCCAAGCAGGGGGCAGCCGGCTTCGCTCAGAGATGGGGGGTGTAGCGAGGAGGAGCCCCTGGCTCCCGGGCTGCCCATGGCGCAGCCGTGGCTGGAGCATCCCCCGATGTGGCAAAGCCTCTGGGCAGGAGCCCTGCGGGCACCGGCGCCACGGGCAGCCGCTGGACCCGCTCTGCTGAGTGTGATGGGGAGGGGCTGCAGCAGCCCCCGGAGCACAGTCGTGCTGGGATGTCCTGGAAAAATAAATATTTATGAATTGCCAGGTTATCGGGCAAATTGTCAGGGAACTGGAACATATTGTGGAGGGAAAAGGTATTTTCTGAAAAGACCTTTCAAGCACAACACCTTGTTCTCTGCGATGTTCATCTTCAAAAACTAAGAACGGGGAAGGATTAATGGTCCAGGAGCCAGAGAATTCGCACTTCCCAGAGCAAAGAATGAAGACGCTAAGCCTGTCTTCAAATGTCCCTGTTTTCTACAAAGGAATATAATTTTGCTTCTGTCATCATTTCAAGAAGTACTTTCTCCACAATGCTTTCTGTTCCAAAGTCAAAGAGTTGAAATCTTGCAAAAAAAAGAAAAAGAAAAAACCCTCGCATTTTCTGGAAAAAAAAACAAACCAGCAACACAGGCTCTTATTTTGCTGGCAGAGGCAGAACGTGTTTGAAACGGGAAGAAAGAAGGAGAAGCTGAACACGTTTCAATTAAAAAAACACATTATTATCTCACAAGGGAAGAGATGAAGAAGGGTTTGCTCTCCAGAAGAGCGCTGGGGCTGCCTGCCGCGCACGTGTGAGGGATGCGCTGGGGGCCGGGGGCCGGGGGCTGGAGGGGAGTGGGTGCTCCAGGCTGTGCCCCTCTGCCTGGCGGTGCCCAGAGGCTGGAGAAGAGCAGTGGTGTTTCTCAGGCTGCCGTGCAGAGGACACTGAGCGGTGGCCTCGGTGGCACCGCGGCTGCCACTGCCACCGAGCCCAGAGGCGGGGAGAGGCGGGGGGTGCCCTGCGTGTGCACAGACGTACCACCTTGGAAGCCGTGTGGCTTTGACGTGTGGGCAGAACAAGGTCTCACAGCCAGGCAGAGCCCCTGCTGGTGGCTCAGGGCGCGTTCGGGTGGCACGTCGTGCAGAGCTGCTGGGACCGAAGGGAAATTCGGAGGAATCACCAGAAGCCGCGTGAGAACTGACTCGAAATCATACTCCCTGCCCATGCTAAGAGCAAACAAAGTGTAAGGAGGATGCTCTGGCAGCGTGATGCACTCGATGGTCACCAGAGATCTCACTTTCGTGAATATCTCTTAATTTCCAGGCACACATTGTGGGCATATAAATAAGTAATAATATCTCATCTGGAAACAGACACTTGGGAAATGGCATTTGTCAAGCTGTAACATTGTTATCCAGGAAAAACATTCTGAGGATAACAGCCCGACAAGTAAAATGCCTGGCAGTGCTGGCAGCTGTCCTGGGAAGGCCGGTGAACTCCACGGCTTTTGAACTTCATTTATTATGAATGAAAAAACGAGCCCGACTGTTGCGAAATAGTGAGGTACCACTGAACAGAACGAGCACCAGAGCGTCTAACGGGGGGTGACCCGCTCGACTACCGTGCTGTCACAGCTGAGACTCTTGCCATACAGGAGCCACCATGTTAATTCATCATTTTGGACAGCTGTGCTTTCAGGAATGACACCGTTACGGTGTCATACAAAACTAATTAACTGTCACTGTCACATTACTCTTAGAGTTGTCATCTCATGGAGGTGGCACATCCAGGAGGATGTGGAGTGTCAGCAGTCAGAGCACCTTTGTTCTCAGGAAGGTGTGGGCCGGTGCTGGTGTTCAGACGTGCTTGAGAAGGCACCAGCTCAAGAGGAACCCCTTGTTTCTGCTGTTTTACCAGTGAAAGGTTTGGCTGCGCTGGAGGAGAGGTGAGAAGCTGTGTGATGTGCTCCCTTTTGGTTGCTCTTCTCCCCAGAACACCTCCTCCCTCACGGGCCAACGTGTAGGGCCCTTTTATCCTGTTGTGAGCCGCGAGTCCAAATGCCACGTGTGCTCCATGGGCATAACGGGTGAGTAACGAGTGGGTGCTGACTGGCGTGAGCAACGCAACACAGCATTGGCAGCATCCTCCTTGTGTGTCTGTGGAGGGCTCCTTGGGAAAGCATGGATAGAAAGTGTGGCTCTTAGTCTAACAAACCCAATTTTGTTTCCCCTTTCACTATCTCTTTCTAAAGTGACTTCTTCTGGCTTTTTACCCAAACAATATTTTAACCAGAGTTCATAGCATCATAGAATCATAGAATGGTTTGGGTTGGAAGGGACCTTTAGAGATCATCTAGTTCCAGCCCCCCTGCCATGGGCAGGGACA
The DNA here is from genome assembly GCF_009769465.1 of Tauraco erythrolophus. Taxonomy (NCBI): domain Eukaryota; kingdom Metazoa; phylum Chordata; class Aves; order Musophagiformes; family Musophagidae; genus Tauraco; species Tauraco erythrolophus. The sequence continues at coordinate 35,679,379 of NC_141474.1, read as the reverse complement.
CCCTCCACTACACCAGGTTGCTCAAAGCCCCATCCAACCTGGCCTTGAACACTTCCAGGGATGGGGCAGCCACAGCTTCTCTGGGCAACCTGGTCCAGTGCCTCACCACCCTCAGTGTAAAAGATTTATTCCTTAGATCTGATCTAAATCTCCGCTCTTTCAGTTTAAATCCATTGCCCCTTGTCCTATCGCTACACACCCTTGTCAAAAGCCCCTCTCCAGCTTCTTGTAGCCCCTTTATGTACTGGAAGATGCTGGAAGGTCTCCCTGGAGCCTTCTCTTCTCCAGGCTGAACAGCCCCAACTCTCTCAGCCTGTGCAACAGTTCTGCATATTTGCCCTAGACCAGAAATGCCAAAGCTCAAAATAATTATGAAATGTGTAGTCGGTCAGAGTTAACCGTTTATAAGTCGGGCTGTGACCTTCTCAAATCCCACAGATTAAGCAGACACCACGCCAGTCAGTGCTTGAATGAGAGGTTGCCAGGAAGGCAGCAAGCAATTTGACCTGAAAACTGCGTGGTATTTGACCAAGAGTTCCCAGGCACAATACATCATGTTTCCAACGGCAAGTGAAAAGTTCTTCTAATCCACTTGAACAAATATTTTGAGAAGACCCATCTGCTGCCAATCCTTGGGGTAGGAATGGCTCCCCGGTGCCCTGCAGCATGCCCTGGCCCATGGGATGCCCCTCTGTCCTCTGCCAGCCAAGGTGGGTGAGCACCTGCACCCTGGGAGCCCTCACTGGCGACCACGACCAGCTGGACTGGGGATGGCTGAGCCGTGGGGAAGGGAAGTGGGGCACGGGGGGAGCGTGCAGCCACCCCCGACCCCATGGGGGAAAGAGCGAGGAGAGTTCACTGCTGTCAAAACATCGCCAACACAATCCTGGGGGCTGGAGACGAGCGAGGAGTGAGGAGAACTCCTCTTGTCACAGACCTCTGTTCTTTTCAGAGACAGTTTTTAGGATTTTACACAGTTTTGGGATTGTGATAGGGTCATTTCAAACTTTATACCTGAAGTTGTAACATAAATATGTGATTGTGTACAGTTAACCCTTTCCTGCCTCGCATCACGGAAGGGGCAGGTTCATTTCAGTGCTCTTCCTGCAGAATTATTGACGGGTTTTGCTCGGCTTTTTTTGGCAGTGCTCTTTAGGGCAAGGAAGCTGGAACTGGCTCCTGTCTAGACAATACACAGGACTTTGTGTCTGCTGTCCCAGTACTTATGTTTAAATTAATCATTAGCCTGTGGTGGTGGAAATGTTCCCGTTTTCTTGGCAGCAGAGGGATCCAACCCTTCCTTCATGAATTCTTTATCGCTAAAACTTATATCATGTAATGAAGCACTAGTGCCTGCAGCTTACAAACGAGAATGGCGCGTGCATTTCATCACTAGATCTTGCACCTTTGGGAGCTTGTGGTCAACAGCCAGCTGAGGAAATTAAGACATTTCTTGAGATTTCAGCTGGGGTCACTTGTTCTTCCTGAAGTCTCTCCAAAATTTTGTCCAACTGTGACCTATTCAGACCCTGTGCTCTAGCTGACCCTGTGGGGGGGTCTAAGCGTTGGGATAACCAGGCAGGAGACAGGGCAGGTCCCAGGCTGGGCTGGGGCATCGGATGGAGCTCAGGTGGGACCAAGGGCCCTGTCCTGGGCTGAAGTGGGCTCCTGGGCCCTGGGCAGGGAAGGCATGGAGGTGGATTGGCACTGTTATGGCCTATTTCTTGTGCTCTCAGGGCCCTGAGAGTTTGGGGTACAGACTGGGGTAACACATCGCAGCATTCCAGACTGGTTGAGGGTGGCAGGGACCTCCGGAGATCATCTAGTCCAGCTGGACACAGGGGTGAAGAGCAGGTGTCCCAGCAGACCCCCATGCTGGTTGGGCACTTGAGTTTCGGAGGCTCCAGGGAGACCAACAGGCCAGGGGGGGATGGCTCTGTCCTCATCCTCACAGCACTGTGCCTCCCACGACTCCTTGTCCTGCACGTCTGCGGCAGGAGATGGCTTGGAGCCACAGGAGCAGCGAGCTCCTGTCCATCCGTGGTTCTCATGCTGCCCACCGTCAGTGGCCGGTCCCTCAGCTGCTCGGAGGGGGCACTGCTCGGTCAGCAGAGCCCCAGTGGTGAGTTATAAATCATATAAATATGGCACGCAGTGTGCTGTATGCACAGGTAGAGTGGCAGGTCCCTACATCCACAGAAGTCAAAGGCACCTGTGGATGACAACAGGCAAAAATTGTAAATGGTGAAGCCCATGAGAAGTGGCAGAACAGCCCCAGATTTAGCTCCCTTCTCCAGGAGGATGTGCAGGTACCCACTGTGATCGTCCGAGGGCTGGAGGAAATTAATAAGTCGTCAGTTCAGGCAGGTACGTCGCGCAGACACGGCGTGCTGTGCGTCCAGGGGTGAGGCTGTTCGTTTCGGAGCAGAATTCAGCTTCACGAAGTCTTGGGGGGCTTGCTGATGCAGGGAGACGACTCTGCGCTTGCCCGCCGTTAGCCCACTGCTCCTTCAGATCCACCTTCATCTTCTTGTGCGCTTTGACGTGTGCTTTGCGTGCTGAGGGGTTCGTCACTTGTTCATCGCTAACATTGTCTTTATGGATTCTTCCAGTGCTGGATTTTAACATACTTGTATTATAAATGTTCCTCCTTTGGTCTATCGTAACCATTCCCTGAAACACTGAAATTACTTCATATCCCCTTTCATCTGACATCGTCGATCACAGGTGTTATTTATTGCAATCCCACAGGAGATGCTGATATATTCTTTACAACATACCATGAGGCACTAAAGAATAGGGAGACTTGACCGTGTTCTCCCGGACCCTCGACCTGAGCTTGGGAGTACTGTTCTCTCTCCTGTTTTGCAATAGTTCCATTTGTACTATCCTCAGCCACTTTGCAGCTCATTTTTCCTCTTTTTGTGTCAAACCTCTCTTTTCATCAGAGTACCTGGCAAAGCAGGAGAGAGGTTCTCTTCCACCCAAACCTGATTTCGGTGTAGCAATTTCTCATTTACTCCTCCCACTGAGGTTCTGAAGATGTTGGAACAATCCAGAAAGTCTTGCTCAGCCAGACTGGGAACAGGGTGATGTTGCCCACACCCCTCTCAAAGACCCTCCTGCCTGTTTACTGCCCCGTAATCGCGGGTACCCCCAGCTGCCCCGCTCCGCTCACGAGCAAGATGTTCCTTCTCGCGAGCAGCAAACCGTTCTGTCGCCGCCGGTACCATATTTCAGAGCACGTGTTTACCCGAGCGCAGTGCTGATGACAGGGAAAACTGCAGACGAGTCACCATCTTCAAATATGCTAACCACAAATATTTACTTAATTACTAGAAAAGCTGATATTCGTACAATTTGTATTCGTCAAATACAGACTGGGCACGGTAGTTCTGTATTTTGTCAGCCCAAAGGCTGCAGCTTGCATTCTTTTTGGCAGCTGTTAACCTCTGTGTTGTAAAATGAGTCCCACACTGCTGTTTTTTTTTTTTTTTCCGCCATTATCTGGCCAGATTGCCATTGACCTTGTTCATGGCAATGGAAGAAAACACAGATACAGGCCACCAAGACTCATCTAACCTGTGCACCACCCCAGCCTAGCATCAGTTATCTTATTTGCTTTGAAGGTGGATTTAAGGCAAAGCACAGTGTGATTTTTTGTGTTGCCATCTTCTCAAAACCTCACCTCCGTGTTGCAGCTCACCGTGTTTGGATTCAGCTCCCAGCTCTGCAGGAGGAGGACAGCTTCTAGGATACAGGGAATAATCTCTCTCCTTTTCTCTCTTGCTTATTGTAGTGGGGTTTTTTAAACGCCAACTCAAACTCTCTCTTTGTACACACATTTTCTATACAGTAAGTCTTGTGGAGGTAGTATCTTCAAGTGTTTAGTTTAATGATGGAGGCATTGAGGCAGCTATGCGGATAATTTATTTGATTTCAAAATGCTGCCACATTTAATACATGGAAAACTTTAAAGAAAATTAAACTCATTAAAAAAACCCACATAAATTGTTTTCTCAACAAAGCAATTAAGAAATCTCGCCTCTCCAGCACGGTGGGCAACATTCTAAATAAATAAGCCCAAATTACCTTTTGCTGGAAACAAAGTAAGAGCTATCTCTTGTGACTTAATAAGAAATGGAGGTTTTTAGAATTAATACAAAGATTTAATGGCTTCCTTCTATATGTGTTGCTAAGCATTTTGCTGAAATTGCCTCAGAAAAAAAGCAAACAATTCCAAAGGATCGCATCTCTGAGAGGGTTTGTGGTTTTTTTTCCCCCAACTAAATTACTCTGCTTTAACAGGATGCAGAGAAGAGTCAAGAATTTTATTTTCTTTCCCCACTGCATGTATATGCAAAGGTTTGATAGGGTTTGGTTTTGTTTTATTTTCGTTGTCTTTGCTTCAAACTACTCCTTAAACCCCCACGTTTCTATGGGAACAAAGGAACGATACTGAGTCAACGGACTGCAAAACGTGGGGCCTGCCCTGTAAATCCTGAGGAGCAGGTTTTCTTCGTGCCAGTCGTCCGTTTGAGCACTGGAATGGCTCCCACAGATACGAGCTGTCGGGACTGGCCCCGACAGGAGCCCGCGACACCGCGGCTCTGCCTCACGGAGAGCTGATGCTTCTGCGCGGGAGAGGGAGGAGAAGCCGCGGGCGGGCGGGGGACCGAGGGATGGAGGCTCGGGGGGATGCTGGTACCCAGGGAGCGCTGCCGACCCGCCGGTCCCGCCGCGCTGCCTCCCCAGCGTGCGGGGAGCCGAGGGGGCTCCGCCGCGGGGTCTCATCCCCTCTGCCGTCCCGGGGCTGCGCTGGATGAAACGATGAGAAACGTTCCGAGATACCATCAGAGAAACGATGCCTGGAGGGCCAGGGCGTCACGGCCCAGCGCGGGTGGCACCCTGAGGGCATCTCCCTGGGCTCTAACACAGAGTCAGAGCAGTCTTTCCCCGGGTGTCAAACACATCGCTTATGAACGGCAGGTACGTAGAGCGAATATGGATCTACTGAGATTTTGTTTGATACTGTTGGATCAAGCTGTTCCTCTCCCTCCGGGAAGAACCCGATGGAGATCTCTCATCTTGGCAGAAGAGCTGAGAAAGCATGGGACCCATTGGGTGCCCGAGATGCCCCCCGCACGTGCCACCCGTCTGCCGTGTCGCGCTGCCATCACTCCCGCAGAGGGCTCAGCGCAGGGCAGAGCAGCACCGCGCTGCTGCAGACCTGACCCACACACAGAACCCCCTCATTCGGCTCCGTGTCTCAGGAGAAACGACTCCACGTGGAGGGGCGGTGGGCTCCGGAGCGGGGAGCCGCACGGCCTGGGCTGTGCGAGCCTTTGGATGACGGCCAGTCCCGCAGGGTCCCTCCCGAGCCTACTTAATTGCATGAAATAAGATGAAAAGACAGGCTAATGAGAAACCCCATCTGCCAGCCAGCTAAAATTAAGGCTGCCTTCTTCAGCAAAACGTGCTCAGATATCTGTATTCTTTTAATATCTCTTCATATGGCCGGGCAGGTTTCAGACATGTCGCGGGTGCCCGTCTCAGCTCCCGTTTTTTCCCTAGTTCTCCTAGTTTGCCCCTGAACAGCAGGGTAAGTGGAAAAAATTGGCTGAAGTATTCTGTTTCAGCATGAACTTATTTAAGAGAGCATCAGCTAATAAAGGCTGCAGTCCAACCTGCTTATTATTACATTATATGATGTGATTCAATGATTCATGATATCAAATTGGTTACGGATGTGATATAGCAGGTGGTTCTCATGGCACTTCTGAGCTTCCTAGAAAAAACTAGGACAGAAAATGCAAAAGAAGAAAGTTCTCAGAACAACCCTAAGGGTATTTATATAGGGAAAGCATATATGAAAGGAAAGGTCTTTTATTGTTCTCAGGCTGCCCTATACTCCCAGGCAGCTTCTGTGCCTCTAAGTTGCTTATTGTTTAGCTTACCTTTCTAATTGCTCTACTGGTGTTCAAGGAAAGGTATTTCTTGCTGCAACAGACTGACAACCAAACGCCTGAAGGTCTGGGTGTGAGGATGGGGTCTGGCAGCAGCTGCTCTGTATGCAAACCACAGCCCTCGCCGGACGCGTGCACCGACAAGAACAGCGCGGCAAAAGGCTGCGCGGAGGCGGCGGGACCAGGCGTGTCGTTTGCAAGAAGGATGCCACGTACTATGCGAAAGATGCCCAGGTTTTGCCACCTGTGTAGCTGGATACTGATCTAAAAGTCAGTCGTTATTCCGCACGCATCGTTTGTCGTTCTATAAGTCAAGCCCAGCTGATGAGTGAATGGCGTCTTATTTTCCTCTAACCAGTCGTTGCCGTACATCAGAATCACTTCAATAAGTCGGCAAAGTTACAGCGATGTAAAATCATGGACAAGAAAAGAGATCTATAAACCCTCAGAAACAAATAATTACCAAACAACTCATAGTACTTGAGATCACACAAGTACAAATTCTTAAAGCAGATTGCACACGTCTTCGGAAACATGTATTGATTTTACACCATGCGGATTGAGCAATAAATGCCTAATAACTTTTTCATGGATTAAGACTGAAGGAAAATGTATTTTTTTCTCTCTCCACAACCTATTGTTCAAACAAAGTCCTGTAAGTTAATCAGTCTTGTGTTAATAGCTTTCGGGATAAATGCTGTATTGAAATTCATCTTTCTTTATTTTTCCATACAGCAGAGCCAGGTGCGGCAAGAATAAAACTACACTTAGGTATTTCTAAGTTGTAATTATTTTAGGGCCGGGGTTCTGGAGGCTTTGGTGGTTCTCTTTAAGGATGCAAACGTGCTGCCAAACTGAAAAGGTTCTTTGAAGTGATTAAGCCCAAGTACTAACTGCAGATCTTACATCAAAGGTTTCATCAGCTCTGGTGAATGACTGAAGCGATGGGTGAGTGCGCATGAGTGAACAGCGAAGGACATCTCTGCCTGCCCAAGCAGAATAATTTCCCTTAAACATCTGATTTCACTTTGTCTCGAGGCAGGATGAGAAGCAGGGAGGGACTTCAAGTCAGGGCAAACTGCTGAGTTCCCAGTTTTTTCCTGGGCTAATGCATTTGCTCCCTTCCCTTGCCCCAGGATGGACCCGTGCAAATGAAACCCGCTACGCTAATAAAAGGAATTCACCTTTCGGGAGGGATTGTGCACAGGGGAGGGAGAAGACTTGGCCCTCGCTGCTGCAGATGGAGAGAAATGCTGAAAAGAGGCCAGACCCACTTGAAAATTAAGCTGAGATTAAAGTGAAGAACACTGAAAGAGCCTGCACGATATGATAAGACCGTGGTTTTAAGGCGTTCTCATTTTTGGGAAAATTAGTTTTGGATCCTCATCAGTGTATTCAGGAGAAAAAATATTACGCTAATGTCTATAGAACAGAGATAAAAAGGAGATCTGCTGAAGGAGAAATAATGAATTTACACTTTAACATTCATTCTGAGGTGCAGAAGATACATTACTCTACATTACGCCTATATTAGACTTAAATAAATTTCATTATGAAAACAAGATTAGAGGAGAGCAGTGCAATTTGAAAACATCCAGCACTTACACGATTGCTTAAAATAAAGAGCTTTCAGGGTGGTAAATACGTGGCTGGTACTTTTGGATAGCTGTATATAAAATCTATATTGAAAACGATGCCAAGGGACAGCATTTCATACACAACGGCGGGAGGGCTCGGGCTATCTTTGCCTCCTGCTGTCCCTGGCTCTGCTCTTCTACACCAGAGTCCCGGCGTTTCTGGACCGTTTGCAGTCCCCGCTGCCTCCCGGGAAACAACGAGGAGGAATCCTGAAGCCCAAAGCCCACCACTGCCCACCCGGTTCCCGCCGGGCTCCAAGCGCAGCGTGAGTTAAAGGCACCACTTGGTCACGTCCAACTGTGCAACTCGGCAGAACGTTGCTCTTGTCTCATACGTGGTGATTAACATTAGAGGCATTTTGTTGCAATCGGCTGTCCCGCCCTTCCGCGTGCCCTGTGAAAGCGGTGCTTTTTATGAAAATGCTGAAAAAGTCCGTGGAGGTCGTGTACCGCTCCATTTATTGGGCACGAAAAGCGGCACAGAGGCCAAGGTCCGGTGCGGTGAGCGATGCTGTGGCTGTGTGTGCCCCATCAGAGACGCGGGGCGCCGGCGCTCGGCGCTCGGTGCTCTTACGGTGCTCGCGCAGCGCTGGGAGCTCAGCAATCATTGTTATTACAGCCAGGCCCATCCACCCCCAGCAACGGAACCTTCGAAATAATGAGCCAAAATAACGAGCAGCCGCAACTGCTCGCGTGCAGACGACCTCACAATGTGAACGCACCGGCCCTTTGCTTCTCCCGAAACGTGCTGCTTTGCAAAATTAATTCACATGCTTATTATGCAAAGTCGCTTGGTACCAGTGTTGCAAAAAGCTGTCTGCTTTCTGGTTGAGATCCTTGCTTATTAAAAAATACTTGGAATCATGTGGCAAAACGTTTTCCATAGGACGTGCACTTGTTAGAAGTGCACTGTTAACTTTTTAGCCAGTTTTTAGCCATTCTATACCACCCGTGTATATAAACAGGCTGGAAAATGCAACCTGTTGATTCTTAAAATACTGCTTCTGGAATGTCACAAATCTTGGATAATTAGTGAAATGGACTACCAGGCAGTACTGAAATGCCAGGCAAGGAGAAGGGCAGAAGCTGGGCTGAAGCAGGTGAGGACCCAGCAGTGCCAGGGCAGGGTCTGCTCCGTGGCTGGGAATGGGGATACATGTCCCCACGGGGCGAGGAGGGGTCCCAGCATGGGGAGGGGTGACCAGGGCGTCCCCCGCTCTGGCTCTGTGGACATGTCTGTGTCCCCATGTCCTGGGGACCCGCCAGGCTCCAGCAGATACTCTTTCTGCCCAACATCTGTGAGCAGCTGCCACAGATGAGCCCCACCAGCTTCTGTAAGTAGTGTGATTTTACAGGACCCAAGTGCAACTCCAAACGTTTATGTTTATATGTTTGCTTCTTTCAAGCGCAGTAACGTCGGCGTGCTACAGCTAGACCTTGTCTAATTACATGCAAATTCTTACTTCCTCCAGCTTTATTCAGGGCAGTCCTTGTTAGGAGCACAGCAAAATTTAGCACTTCAGAGAAACAACAGAAATAATTTGGAAAGAAGAAATAAAACCCAATTGCACTTGAATAGAAAGTCAGCAATATCCTGCTTCAGCAGGATATGAAGGGGCTGTGCAATTGCATTAAATGCTGAGCTGCCTCAGGACCACGAGCAGATTAATTCTGTGTGAAGTGGACATGCTGCGAAGGGATGTTTCCTCCTTCGTATCCCTTGTGAATCTGAACCGATTAGTAATTTGTTTATCACTCAGTATTTTTCTATATGAGAAGCTTCAGAACAAGTTTTTACTTTGCTAATATTTTTATTTTTCCTTCATTGGCTCCTTTTGCACCATGCTTCCCTCTCCCGAAGATGGGTAGAAGCGTAACGATACGATGCTGGAGTGAAATGCCAGTGCAATATTATCTGAGTTCATCTGGCTTAGGAATTTCGAGCTGATCAAAACCTTTTAAAATCATTTTATTGGGGCAATCGATAACAGGACTTGCAAGCTGAGATGTAGGCATCTCATGAGATAAAACCTGTGCTCCGTCGGGACGGGGGGGTGCGGAGCGGTGCCGTCGGAGAGGTGCACCGAGTGACTCCGGGCAGGTTCTGCTGCGACCTACTTACAGCTCCCCCCGCGCGCTGGGACATGCCAAAGAGGGAAACGACACGACAGCAGCAGATCTGAAGCTCTCGCTGAATAATTTAACTACGAAAAAATGAAATCAACCTTCCTCTCCTGGAAGTCTACAGCGAAAAGAAGAGAGTGGTGTGAGAGAGAGGGGAGAGGAAAAGTTCAGGTTTGAGGAAACACAAGCTGCTGTTTGAGGAATTTGAAGTATGTAGAATAGATCACTTTTATAGTCTATTGAAGTTTCCAGAATCTTTCAGTCAATTACTGATACACTGATGTTTTCAGAACTAAAAGACTTCAAATATGGCTTTTAAACAATTTTGGCTACACCATGCTAAGTTATTTATTTTCACTGCCAACTCCAAGGAGGGGCACAAGAGACAATAGGCACCACTCTGAGTGCAGCATTATCAGAAAAAGAATTTTGGTGTTTAAGGAGTCAAAAGCAAAGTCAGCTCACTCCTTCCTTTCCACACCAAAAGGAATGTGTACGTCTTTATAGACACACGAAGGTATAATGGTAAAATGTCTGGAGACAGCACATCAGATAAATTAATTGGATGTTCTTCTCGAATGTCTAATATCATGGCATGATATAGGTGGCTTACCAGAAAAGCAAACTGCATTTAATCTAAGATACAGAATAGCCACCGATGGTGTGGTGAAAGCTTGGAGGCTGGTTTGGACAGACCCTGCACCCTCCTCCGGACACCAGTCTGATGTAGCCCTGTTTTGAGTCGGAAAACTCTTGTAAGCTGGAGGAATCACATCATAGTTCGAAGCATATCAAAGTGCATCAAAGTCCTCAGACTCATATACCAGCCTTTTTCTTGCTTGGGCACAAAAAAGTGACCCAACTCTAATAGCTCCACAGCTTCTTGAAACTCGAGCAAGGTCTCAGATTAAGCTTGGGCTAAAAGAGGGTTCTTCCAGTCTGGGTGCTCAGTGAGCCAGGATGACTATGGGTGACCAGCGCGGAAATCTCACAAAAAAATCCATTTATTCTTTGGAGTACTTGAGGCAAAATGCTTATAAATAGCCCATTATCTCAAATGCACTTATAAAGTATATTCATGCCACGACAAACAAATACAGAAGATTGTAAAAATTATCTGAATGTGCAAAACTTATGAAAGTCCCAAAGAAACGAAAGAAAGATCTGACTGCAATAACTGCTTCAGTCTGCTCTTGTAAGCACGCTGGCTGCAGCAAGCAGGCAGTTGCCAATATTTATGCTATTACTCCATCTCTTTCTTATTCTTCTGGATAAGCCTACCTATCATTTTAGACTGACACCAGCAATAAAGCCCCCAAATCTGTGTGAAACTGAAAATCACTGCAGCCAGCTCTATTTATTACCGCCAGCTGTTAACAAATCGCCCGCTTGATGCTTTGATTCACTGTCTTTGTAGGCACTGAACGTGGATTGACTGGTTTGTAATTCCCTCGGTCCCTCTTTTTAAAAATAAATACTCTTGTTCCTTTCCCAGTCCGCTGGGACACCCGTGAGCTCCTGAAGATAATCACGAACGCAAGTTGTAAGTGATTGCTTCCCCCAGGTCCCCAGGTTTGCCTGGTAAATGTCACAAGCCTGCCTGTCTTTAACATCTCATTTAATTTAAATATTTATTGATCTTTTATCTCCCCATTTTGACATGGGTTATTACTATCTCGCTATAAAAACGTGACTCCAACCACCAACACAGTAGGTGGTCAAAGTCACATAAAACCACACGTGTATGAACATATCCCATCCCTGGAGGTGTTCCAGGCCAGGCTGGATGGGGCTTTGGGCAACCTGGCGTAGTGGAGGGTGTCCCTGCCCGTGGCAGGGGGGTTGGAACTGGATGATCTTTGAGGTTCCTTCCAACCCAAACCGTTCTGTGATTCTATGGTTTCCTCTCACCATTTCTGATATTCATTTGTGTGATAAGCAGGTGCTGCATTTTTTCTGATGAGAGAAAAGAAGGTCATCGATATCACATCAAATGCATTTTTAATTCCCTGAATATTACAAATACCTTTTCTGATTTCAACAACCGTTCAGTGGAACATAAAATATGATCTTTTAGGCAGTACTTTCCAAACCTTCAGACATGATTGATTGTCACTTCGTTTCAGCTATCCCATCCATGTGTGGCGCAGAATTCACATCCAACAGTGTTTCCAGAAGAGGTTTCCAAACCTTTTTTCCCCTCACATTGCACACTAAGGACGCTACTGGTGTGCAGTTGTAAATAGCTTGTCTTTATTTCATTCAAGTTTAACAAAGAAATGGATTTAATACAGTTAATTACATTTTCCTTCCCTCCTGCCCACGCCCCTGCAAACAGTGGGGCCAGCCTGCTCCGTGCAGGAGTGCCCACCCCAGCAGAGCCAGGGGGTTCACAGGGGTACCTGCCGCCCGTAGTGCCCCCGACCCTGTGGCACCCCATCGTGGGGATGCCGGGGCTCCCGGGCAGCCCTGGGCACCGTGCCGGGGTGGCTTCTCGGGGAGGCAGCCAAGGATGTGATATCACAGAACGGTGAACTGGACACTCATAATACAGTGCTGCCTCTTAACAAATCGGGGCATTTTGAAACCCAGATTACGGGTTTCTGGACCCACGAGAAGCATCCAGTTACTGTGTTACCCAACACTGAATGCACAATTAGGACATAACACGGTGTCCTTTTGCTTCACACTCACTGATGTCTTAATTATCAAGAATCACTAATGTAAGATCTGCATGAGGGAGGTCAGTGTTATGGTCCTTGGGTCTCCAGATAATTTTTCTTAAACTAGGCATTTTCTGTGAGAATGTAAATGGCCACAGCTCCAGATCATTGCAGTGTTTAAAAGCATTTTTCTTTCCTCTCTCTGAGAATTAAAAATGTAAGAAAACCTCATGTTTCCTGCTAAGAGAGTGAGAATGGGCATTTCTCCTCCCTACTCCTTCCCCCCATGCAATCGTAGACCGACCACCTTGAAGGGTCCTTCTGCAGGGCAGGTCCAATGGGTCATGGGTAACACCGCTTGGCTCTTCACCAGGGCAAACCGTGGTGGAAGATGTCCTCTTCAGTCACACATTGTTGTCACTTGAACCATTTTTGTCCTTGCCTGGTGGTATTTGAATGCATTATTTTGGCTTGGCAACAACACATTTCCCTCTATTCTGAGCTGAGAGCCGCTCTCTAATGAGGAACACCGGACCACGTTGTGCAGCGGGGATGCATGAGCACCATCCGTGCAGATGCCCAGACCTCAACAGAGGCATCCCTCAGTGACCAGGTCTAGCCGGACCCACTTGAGAGCAGGCTGTGCTGGGGACCTCCAGACACCCTTCCTCACGTGAGCTCTGCTGTGATTCTGTGTCTGTCTGCCTGGCATCCAGCTCCATGGACAGTGGGAGTCCAAGGACAGTGGAAGTATGTTCAGTGGACACATTGTTGGTCAAGGAGATGTTAGAGTTCTCTGCTAGAAAGGACTTCTCAAGCCCAGAAAAGGCTGCTAATATCAAAGGAGGAAAGAAAAATCATAAATGCCAGTGGACACAACTGACCAATGTCAATTTGGGGTGACATATTCAGTTTTCGGTTTCATTGCAGCACTCTGACCACTACATCTTCTTTGCAGCTACTAGTTCAAAAGAGCAGCTCTGAAACCCTGGAGGAGTACACAACTTCATTTGTATTTATCGGGTATTATAGTCTTATTGATTTGATAGCATAGCTGTTTCCAATAAATTGCAGTTATTCAGACAAAAATAGGGAAATAAATGTCAATAGCCATAAGTGGGATTGCTGGCAGGAAGGAACGAACCTGCAAAGTGCACGGTTCAAGAACCTGTGCAAATCTGATCCGAAAATGGTGCAGAAGCACAGTGTAATTTTAGTGCTCCTTTTAACACTGCAACAGCAACAGGCAGCAATTACTTTTGGCATTTTCCTGCATAATGATGTATTGGTGATAAAACATTAAAGTAAATATCTTAAGAGACTTTCTTTTTTTTTTTTTTTTTTTTTTTTTTGGCAGAGATTGTTAAATCACCAAGGAGCTTTTGTTGATTTCCTTCAAGAGGACAAACAAAAGTAGCACTAGACCATGTCTTTTTAAAGGGACAGTATATTCTTGGCTTATTTGACCAGTACAAAACCAGGACCCTGTAGAGCAATTTTAGTTTTCATGACATATAAAGGACCTTTTGAAAATAGGTCACATGTAATATGAATATGGAAAAGAAAACCACCACCATAAAAAAAATAATTATCTACACTTTAACAAAGGGAAGTAAGCAAGCAGGTATCTTTATCACGCTGTATTGAGATTTGCAGCAATTAGCACTTACCATTTTTCATCTCTTCTGTCAAATTTGCTCTCCATTGTGCAGATCTTCATAGCTTAAATCTGACGTCTCTTACCCTGACCTCACATGTCCAAGGCTCCGTTATTTTCACTAGAGTTAATCTGGATTTATGATCTTGTATCTGAAAAGTAAATAGATGGTAGATCTTATTTATTATTGAAGATATAGTAGGATCTTTCGAGATGAAAAATGAGGAATAGTCAACACATCTAACATGCAAGCTCTCTTTGCACCAGAAATCTAGCTGGGAGAGCTCTTTCCATTCCAGTCAAACGGCATGTAGATACCATGTCGGTTTTGTTACCTGCAAATTCTGAACATCAGCCTCTCAGGTAGAGGGATTGCTACCAAATTTCATTTGAAAAATGAACCAAATAATTTAGAGAACAATTTCAAAAAGATCATTACATTCAAGAGAAGTGACCCTACACGATATATAAAGCAAAAGTGCTGAAGATCATTGATTATACAATTCACTGTGAATTATTCACACATATATTGTGCTAATAAAAAAACAGTTGTCATCCAATTTAAGACTTAAATGGATGATAGCAGTTTTGAAGTCTGCTTTTCTTTGTCACAGGCCGTGGTGTCTCACCCAGGACACTTTCCTGCAGTCAGTTTTGATGTACAACGTTTTACATGTTGTGTGATGCTGAACACCGGAGATTATCAATTGCAGGAGAACCGCCAGTCTCTCCCCGTGCGTGGTCGACAGGGTTATTTTCCGTGCTAGCCCTTATTAGATTCATTTGATGGCCTTGTGCTGGTTTTTTTTTTTTTTCTGCATGGATTTCTCACATGCATTTGCTGTTGAGTATGTAGTTACTCCAAACCATGTCAAAACGGGAAAGCAGGAGTGTAGATCTCTGCTGGCAATTTCTCTGAGCTTTGCTTGAAACAAACGAATGTAGCAACAGAAATTTACTTAGGTGCTGCACTCAATAGGGAAATTCCAAGTGTGGCCAACAGTGATTGGGGATATGACTTGTTTTTCTGCATCCCATTATTGCTGCTTCAAAAGCAGCAGCAACTGGGAGGCAAGCTGTGTTGTTTCGGTGTGCCTGAAGTAGCTCATTCTCTCGCCTAGCATGCAAAAAATTAAATCAAACTCAGGGAAGAATTTCAGCCAATGTTATAATATATTTTAAAATAGCCCTCAAACCTTTAAACATCCACCGCGAGCAATATTGCTCTACTGCCTGCAAGACCCCGGCAGAGCCTTCTTCCCATTAAAACCCTTGCCAAGATTCCCTGTTTCCAGCAGGAGCAGCAAGAGGAGGGTGAGCCGGGAAAGCTGCCGCGGCTCTGCGTCCCGCGGTGCCCCCCGCGTGGGGAGCCAAGCCCCGCAGCCAAACCAGTGGCGTGGGCAGCCCCCGGTGGGCTTGGTCTGCTTTCTGCTATAAATGCAGTGAAATTTCTATTTTGTTATTGTTTTCCGTATAAATGCAAGTCTCCTCCACGGTAAAGGGCACAAACACTTTTTTTTCCTTAAAGTCCCGTGACAGTATTACTGCATTTTAACAAAATTAGGACAGATACTGGTGTTCTTAGACCCCGTAATTCCCAGGCACGTTTCTGTGTTCAGCTGAGTCAAAAACCAAAATAAAAATCCAAGTCAAACGTGCCCCGGCCCCAAACCCCCGAAGGCCAAGCTCCAGAGAAGGCAATTTGAGATGATAACAGTCCTCCACCTAGACAGACACGTTTCCCAATTCAGACCAACAAAAGGCTCTTTTCTGTTTTGTTTAGATGCTATAATTGTGCAAGTCTCTGGCAAATTAAGCATAAAAGTGCAGAGGTGTGGGGAAAAGTCTTTACTGGAGAAGCACCATGATAAGTGATCTACTTGAAGTGCAGCCTGAGTTTTTTTATTAGAGTATTTACCATTAAGTTTATCCCAAGTGGCCAATTACCGTCCTTTTTATGTCCTTTTATTGTGAGATTCAGAGAACACTCTGCAAACAAACCCCTTCTGATATTCCTCAGCAATTATTCCTGTGATCATTCGCCTTTCTTTCCTTCCGTGTTTGCAACGCCTGCGGAGCCCCAGGAAGGCAGAGCTGTTGCCCCGGAGCATCCCCATTCCCAGCAAACCCTGTTGCACCTCCCTCGACAGCAGCACTGGTGTGACCTCAGCCTGCTCCTGGTCTCTTGGGACACTCCTGGGACATTGACCTTGTTCCGAAGCGGGCAGAAGCCCAGTGTTTCCACTAGATAAGCCCAGTGTTTCCACTGGATATGCCCAGCCTGTACCTGGTCCAGCTGGAGAGCGTTAAGCCCAGCCCAGGGCAGGTCACTCTCTGTCTCCCTACCTGTAGCTGAGAGTGCCTTCTTGGATTTAGGCTCTAAAGTGTTTTTCACCAGTTCTCTTTAAATAATAATAAATAAATTAAAAATAAAATTTTAATAAACATCTTTCTCCTGATATTGTCACTTGGAAGTGGCACAGTCCTAGCTGGCAGTCCAAGGTACGTGTATCCCTTCCTGGATCAGCTGCCATCAACTCAGTGGTGGGTGTTGCTGGAGCAGTAAGGGCTGAACAAAAGAGTTTTTTAATATTAGTGGCAATGTGCTCTGGAAAAGGGAAAATCCGCGAGACTTTTAAAAACTTGTTGATATATAGGAAATTAGAAAAATGAATCCTTTTGCTTAGTGCTGGCTTGACCTTTCTGCTTGACTAAACTGCTGTTTTAATCTATATGTAAGGTGCTACTTCTGTGTGTGTCTGATGAGCAGTGTTCCGGAACGGTACGTGTGCCTCCGTCTGAGGGAAGCCCACAGCATCCTCAAGCAGGTGTTGGACCGCAGAGGAGCTGGGGCTGAATGTCAGAGGGAAGGGAATAAGAACCCAAGTGTGGTATCAGCAAAGATACTCATTTTCAAGGCACCGTGTATTTGTACTCAGTAAATAGATACCGTGCGTTATCGTTACGTTACAAAAGCCTCTCAGCAACCTCGTTGCTGGCCCTGCTCAGCCCCCTGGCTGGCTGGGCGCTCGCTCGTCCCGCCTGCGCGCGGACGTGGGATGAGGGAAGGGTGCCACGATCCTGGGAGCAGGCTCTTGACCATGACAGACGCGTTCAATAAAGAGGCTCAGCCTGCTGGAATGACCTCCTTACCCCAATCCGTCTGATGATACAGATAAACCACGTCACAGCTGCATTCGGGAAGTCGTTTTTTACGGGAATGTGTCGGTGTTTCGCTCTTCCGCAGAAAGTGGGCAGAAGTCTCCGCTCGGGACGCTCGGACAGCCGATGCAGCTGGGGGTGTGCATCACTGGTGGTGATGGTCACTGTTATCAGAGGGATATCTCATTTTCAGCAGCTCAGCCTGTGCAGTCCCCAAAGGCTGCGCAGGAAATGAGCCACACAGGGCTGTGAGATATGTGTGTTGGAGAACATTTATCTGAAATTTGTGTTCTTGCAAAAAACTAAACTGCAAAATGCAGGAGAGCGGCAGAACACCTTACTCTAAGTGATGTGGCTTAAACATGAATGGCTTAAACAGGAATGGCTTAAATATGCATGCTTAAGAGCAGGTTTGGCAAAACCCTCTGACCTCTTTCTTATTTTATTCACATATGTAATTTTTCGGTTCCAAATTTTGACCTTGGTGGCAGTGTGTCGTGCATAAATGCTGTGCAAAGACAGATGCATACACATGGAGACAAACATGAAGTGCTGCAGCTGTTTGTTAGTCTGCTTTTGCTCTGGATATGCAGTGTTATCGACTGCCATTCTAATCGTTTTATTTATACTATCTTACCAAAAAGGTGGGGTTTTATTAACCAGGACTCCAACACAGATAAGAGACAGCACCCAGCCTAAAAAACAACAACAACAAAACCTTCAGAAAGCTCAAACCTTGCATATCACCATAGTTACCTGACAAAAAAACCCCATCATGTGCTCAGTAAGACTCAGTTACTGAAGAGGAGGTGACAATATGTTGAGAAATACTTTGTGTTTTTAATATGCACTTATGAACTATTCGTGTTAGAAACAATAAATATGAAATGATGAAATATATACATGAAAGCATTTTCTGTTTTGTTGTATTCAGCTTTATAGAAGCATGCCTGTAATCTCACGTGCTCACCGGTTGCAGGAGGTCTATTATTTGCAACAGCAAACGGAATTTAAAAAACATGCCAGAAGAAAACGTGTCTTTTGCAGTCTACTGTTTTAAAATGACCAGTTACAAATCCACGCTTCAAATTTGTTGCCTTATTTTATTGCTGTCTTTCAAAGCTCTTGAAGATGGAGCAGGAGAAGCAGCCCAGGCACCATGTCTGCACCCTCCGGGCTGACCTCGCCGGGGTGCAGGGGAGTCCCCTGAGGCTGATAAGCCCCTTTCAGTGCCCAAACTCATTAGCACGGGTAATCTGCACCACATTTCTGTGTTGACAAAGAAATCAACAGGTGTAACAACTGTATCGTCGAGTCTTTAGCTTGTTCTCAGGCTCCGAGGACAGGAGGCAGCAGCTGCCCGGGGGCAGATGGTCATTCCGGGTGCCGGGGTGTGCGGACTGGGGCTGGTGCCTGCTGTGTGCACCGGCTTCGTGCTCCTCTGCTCGTCCGTGGTGAGACCCTCTCCGGGGTGTCTCCTGCAGCAGGGCCCCCTCCCCGCTCCCGTGTGCCCCCCGCAGCTGCCCCATCCCTCCTGGCCTCTGTCCAGCTTGGAACAGGGCTTGGGACAAATCAAGTAGGGAAGTTTTGGACAATACATTCAAGAAAAAAGGAAACAAATGTCTGTTTTGGAAGGGGAGCCCAGTGGAAGAGTCTAAAAGCTTTTCAGCTTGATTTTTTTTTTTTTCTTCCTGTCTGTTGCCAGCATGTTCTTTAAAGCAGCTGAAGCTCCTGACCTCCTCCCCTCTGCCTCCAGGGCTGGTGAGTAGTCTGCCTTCATCCCAAAGGGATGTACACTGCTGCCTGGATAACCAGGTGTGTAGACGTGAACACACAAGTCTGTTTAAACAGCTGATGTGGTCGGAGCGTCTCCTTCTCTGGTCATGTACTCCTACACAACCCACCAGTTTACTTCAACTAACTGCCCAAACAGGGGCTTTAGGAACTTTTAGCACAAGAAAATCATTAATGCACCTTTCCATCAGCTCACAGCAGCTGCAAGCACCACATTGTCTGTCCAGACACTATTTTGTCTTGGGTTTTTCATCTTGTGACTAAGGGAAACCTCTGATCTTATCTCCATCATCAATAAATTCAAAGTGACTTTACAGAATAATGCTAGCTACACTCTTTTTTTCTTTCTTTCTTTTTTTTTTTTTAATGGTGGGTGGGGCAATAATTAGAGGATAAATTGGAGCATAGAGACCCTGGAGGCTGTACCAGCAAGGAGGAGATTCTGAAGGTGATGCTCTCCACTTAGAATCACAGAACGGTTTGGGCTGGTAGGGACCTCAAAGATCATCTAGTTTCAACCCCCCTGCCATGGGCAGGGACACCGTCCACTACACCAGGTTGCCCAAAGCCCCATCCAACCTGGCCTTGAACACTTCCAAGGATGGGACATTCACAACTTCTCTGGGCAACCTGTTCCACTGCCTCATCACCCTCAGAGTGAAAAATTTCTTCCTTATATCTAATCTAAATCTCCCCTCTTTCAGTTTAAAGCCATTGCCTTATGTCTTACCAATACATACCAGTGAAAAAAGTCCCTCTCCAGCTTTCTTGTAGGCCCCCTTCAGGTACTGGAAGGCTGCTATAAGATCACCCCGGAGCCTTCTCTTCTGCAGGCTGAACAGCCCCAACTTTCTCAGCCTCAGCTTCCCTCCAGGAGCGCAGACCTGGGATGGTCTCTGTTGGCATCACCGCTGCTCCTGGCCTTGGTGGCCACGGGAGCACCCTGAATCCCCATGGTCCTGCTTTCAGCCTCCTGGGGCAGGCACAGCGTGCAGGTGGGCCAGCAGCCCGCCCCAGCGATGTCTCCTCGGTGCCACCTGGCACCTGGTGCACCAGCTCTGAGTGTTCTTGAGGTCCTCTCCCCTTCATCCAGACCCACCATTGGAAAATTTTCTTGGGCTTTGGTAACATAGAGACAGCTATAACATTATAATGTGCCTCTCGTCCAGACGTTTCACATTAATTCGTTTGAAGTTGGGTTTGAGCTTTGAAGTCCAGCCATATGACCAAGCCACGTTCTTATTCGTACATCACAAGCTTGAAGCTTGCTGCAAACTTGGGGAGATATCTCGGCTGTGCAAAAACATAAACAGCAGCATGTCAACAAATCTCTAACAAAACTGAATTCTCCTGAGCTGAACCTGAAATCTTGGGGCTGGAGCAGGTTGTTTTCTGAAGTGTCTAACACATGAGGAAAGGTTTTTAAAGATGAGCAAAACCAGAAGTTCCCTTTAACATAAATCATTCTGGTGGGGGGTAACTTGTATCCCCTTGTGGGGACCACAGGCCAACAGAGAGGATGTTCAGGGAAGGGAAGATCACAAAGCAAAATGTCCCTGGAGGTTCCTGGGTGAGTCTCTGAGACTGCCATGGTTCCCAGATCCCTGTCCGAAAAATCCTGTGTGATGTAATTGCAGAGGAAGATGATTCTGCCCGTCCTCTTCTTCCTTACAGAAATAAATACAGAATTGGTGCTGGTGGAGAGCTTGTGCAGACAAAAGAATAGAAACTGTTCTCGATTTCAGTGTTTTCAGAAGGATTCCTGCAGAGCGCAGTGAACCGGCGTGGAGCCGCGGCGGTCTCGTCCCGGGATGCTCCCGAGGACTCGTACCAGGAACTCGCCTTCGGAAGTTCGGATTCTACTTCCCGGCAAAAGACGTCCCATCTGCCACATCAAATTCTAACAGAGCTATTGTGACTGTCAGCATCACTCTACGTGCCCAGGGTCCTGTTGTGGACTTCTGCCTGATCTCGGGTGCCAGGGTTTGCTGCCTCTTTGCTCTCCCCTGGCAGCTGTGCTGCCCGCTCCCTGGGCACCGGGATGCCGTGACACCACACTCGCACCGCTACAGGGGGCAGGGACGGTGCCGCCTGCATTGCCCGCTGTGGCAGTGCCAAAGCACCGGTAGTTCTCACACACGTGCATCCCAAACCTGGGAGAAGGGTAAATGCCCATCACTTGTATGGCTTTGATTCCAGTCACTCGACGTATGACTTCAGTCCCACAGCTGTTCCTCTTGGATCTTGCCCTAAAACAGAAACCCCAGTTCTGAGGTACCCACTGCCTGGGGTGGGGAGGGGAAGTGTTTTGGCCATTTTCATTTTTTTCTAAATTAGTGTCTCTAATTATCCTCTGCTGCAGCCACGTGGGGCTTCCCACAAAGCTCTGCCTCGGCACAGGTCACACCTTTCCCAGGTAAACCCCTTTGCATTTATTTTTAACTACCAATTCCTCAGAACGCTTTATACCTTAGCTCGCTGCGAGAGGTAATTACCAATAGGAGGCCATTTTTAGTTATTGGAATTAAAAATAAAAGCCATCTGAAATGTCTAATATTGACTCTAATTTCTGCCTGTGACATTAGGAAACCTTCTCTCCCTCCTCTGAGAAGAGGACTGTGTATAGCACAGCTCTGGTAATTAAAAATGGCATTTCTGCCAGAGCTCTTGTAACTGAGAAATACTTAAAAGGATCTAAAATTCAGACTGAAGCTGTTCCATTATTTTTCTTCTCATGTTGGTGCTGAAAATCTGGCAAGCCATTAAAGGTACAGGATGTTGTAGCAAAGGCCCGTGTCTATTGCTGGTTGAATCTCTTGAAAAATGAAGCGTACATTAAACGGTGTTGGATTTTATTCTAGGAAAACAAATAATCTTTTTTTTTTTTGGTAGTGTGAAAAAATGTTCGTGGCTCAAATGTAGCCTTTAACTTTCCCCTGTTTTACTTAATCAACACTGCAATAGCTTTGGTGGCATAAATGTCCCACACAATGAAAGAGGGGTATGCAAATCTCCTACTGATCAATATTTTTACTGGAACAAAATCTTTAAAGCTTACAATCAATTAAAAAAGTAAATCCAATCCCTCTAAGTTTGATAAGAGACCTTTCCACCTCTTCCTGTAGGTACTGTTCCTCGTGTTCCAGTTAAATATTAATCAGCTCAAGGCACCTTCGCACAGGGTAGCGCTTCCCATAAAAGCACCACCTGTAGTGGGTGTGAGGGTCAAAACCACGTCATCTCGTGTACCATCTCAAACAAAAGTGCTGGGGGCTCTCTGCTCTTCCCCTGTCTTTCAGGAACAGGAACATCTTTCCTGGTGTTATCCAAACATCGGTGACACTTTTCAAATAAATTTATCGTGGGTGAAAGTCTAGAAGCTAAGTGATGGGAAACCTCTGTTCTTGAGTTAATTATGTGCTGGGTTGTGTAAAGGGGTTCTGGTGGCAGGGGAGGGGATTTGCCCCTGTGACCTCCCCGGGTTTCGGAACTGGGTCAGACCCGGCTCTGGCCACCAGATCGGGCTCCCATCCCCCTCGGGGTTGAGCCAATCGGCGCCTCTGCCAATTGCCCTATTTACGTCGGGACAAAGGAACCGGAAAAGGTGCTTTGCCCAGGAGTGAGGAGAGAAGGGAGGGGGGCAATGCCCAGCTCCCAGCCGGGGCTGCCCACTCGGGCTGGTGCCGCCCACTGAGAATGGCAGTGGCAGAGCCGCTGGGGGAACTCAGGGAGTGCCCCGCTCCCGGGGTGCCCGCTGGGCCGAGTTCACGCAGAGAGGACTGAGATCTGAGAGAAACGGGCACAAGACACCGGGTCAGTGAGATGGAGCGGGATGAGGTGCCGGAGCTGAGTTTCCGCTGCAACCGGTGGCGAGACGGCAGCGGCCCCTGCGGCCAGGATGGACTCGGTGGGCACAGACCCACTCGCAGCCTGGGGAGAAGCCCGCGCCGGAGCGGAGATGCTGAGCCTGAGGGAGGTGGTAGAGATGAAACTGTGACGGAGCAGAGCTGCACCGAAGGCCGTGGGGAAACCCCTGCCGGAAGCGGGCGGCAGCTCCCTCGGAAGCCATGACTGCGGCAACAGCTGCGCCGGAGCAGTGCGACGGGTCGGACTCGCATCCTGTGGAAGGACTCCCGGTGGAGAAGTCTGTGGGCAACCCTCTTCAATCTTAACAGGACAACCTTCTCCTAGATCTCACCGTTCGACGTTCAGTGCCCAGGAACGGACGGAGCGCTCCAGTGCCTGCGTGGTGTTTGCCTTGCTCAGGTACAGGAGCGCCCCGGGGAAGGGTGCAGCCAGCCTCGCTCAGGGCACAGCTGCTCCTCACCACCAGGCCCAGCACTGGCCTCGGAGGAACATTGCAGTGAACTGACATGAGGTGCTCTTGAAAGATCAATGTTGACTTTTTATTTTCCCTTTGTTTCCTTGCGAGGACTTACAGTCGGTTCAGTTGTTCATTTCAGTATTTTTCTGGAAAATGGATTTAAGTTTCTGCATGCTACAGCTCTTCTGTTGACCTTTTGTGTCTGCACAAGCCTTCTTTCCCATGGAAAGTAGAAGAAGAGAATTAAATCTCAGCACGAATCTGGATGTCTTAACATCTTACTCACCGTTCTCACTGGCCGATAGTCAAGCAGAGTAACTTTAAACTTCCCAGTCATCTTAGACTCAAAATTTGACGAGGTCAAATGGGTTCTCTTATAAAACCACAGAATAAGAATGAAACAAGCCAGAATTACTTACTTCTGATTAGTGGAGATGTGGAAGGAGTGTATGAATGATCTTGCCAGAGTTTGGCTTCTGAACTGAGTTCAGCAGTGACACATTTCTGCAAAACAACACCACAAAAATGAGTTGAAAAATCTGCTGCCGCGCTAAATTATGGTTGTGTGCTCTGAGGAGCCTGGGAATCCGGTTTGGAGGGCAGGGTACGGGGAGGATTTTATTTGCAAGTCCTGGAAACTCCAGGGTCAAATTCAGAATGTTTTCAAATTTCCGGCTTGCTTTCAGTTTGAATAAACCGAAAGGTTAGAATTTCGGAATGCTTTTCACTCCCGCAGCAGACACCAGCAACCTGTCCCAGAGAGCAGCAGCGGTGCCTGCAGGTGCCCCGGGGTTTCACGCGCTGCTTTGTGCCTGCTGCCGTTCCGCACACGCAGCCTGGCGCCCGCGCCGGTGTCACACCCTTTGCGGAGGTGGGAATGGGGAGGTCTGAGCACGCAGCTGCGACGGCCGGAGTGCGGGAAGTCCGGTTGTGCCCTTGCCAGCAACACCACGGTCAGCACAGGGGCCGGGCTGGTAGTGCCAAACTGGCGCAGAGCACCAGTGGGAGCTGGCACAGCCCTGCCCCCGGGAGCCCCGCTCCCGTCAGACCAGCTCAGCAGTGCCTGGCGTCACCCCTGCTGCTCTGCTACCAACGGTCTGCCAATAATGCATCCATGTCTGTCACCGTGTTTGGCACAGCGTTTGCCCACGGAGCATGCCTCGGGAGCCAACGGAGAGCTCTTCCCAGGTCTACTGAAGGCAGAGGGTGGTGGGAATCTGCTGGACCCCTCAGGCTCTGTGGGGCGAAGCGTGGTGTGTCTGAGAGGCACACAAATGTCCCGTCCACATGGCCCCTAAACCACCTTAAACCAGTAGGCAGTTTCTCAGGTGGCCTCAGTGTCTCTGAAGCTGCTGTAGGAACTCGTTTCTCTGAGACCGGCTGGACGGGGGCTGTTTCGGAGAGCTGCCTCGGGACGGGACCCCTCCTCTCCTCCAAAGGCCCCCGCGGCCACCCTCCTGCTCCGCTCCCGCCTGGCACCTGCAGCAGCTCTGCAACAGAGGGAATTACGTGGCCATGTGCAAATGCTTGTAAAAACACTGTGCATCAGAAAATTCACGTCATTAATCAACTGCAGAAACATTCATGGCCAAAAACGCAGTGAAATGTATGCAAACCCCAGTGCTGCAGGTTGCCTCTGCGCAATCAGAAGTGCAGAAAAATGTGTAATAAGTATCAATCTGTTTCCAAACAATTAAGGAGGGAATGAAACTTCAGAGCACTCTCAACAGGTTTATAAAAAATGTTGCAGTGTTATGAATGTTAAAAACTATGCATGCATCAATTTGCATATATCCATACATACAATTTTCTACATTAGTACGGGCAATAAATGGACTGTGATCTTCTGTACAGCATGAGAAATAACTGATGCTTCATCCTGCAGCTTCTCTAATGTTTATTCTCTTTGTCCCTCATGAAGGCACTTTTCTGCTCTCTCTTGAAACTCAATTCTATGTGCTGGGAGCAGGGTTGACTGGGTGTGGGTGTGTGTCTGCATCCAGGCATTCCTGAGCAATTGAATCCCGATGTTTTCTGGATGTTTTGTGAGAAAAGATACCATTGTGTAATGCGCAAGACGACTAGATCTACGTGTTCTTAGCTCTTCTGTAATCTTTCTGCTCTCCAATAACAGCAAACACTTTTAAGAGTCCTGAAGAGACTTAAATAAAACTTCATTTTTCAGTATGATAGGCACACAAATAACTTCTTTCTTTTTTAAAAAAAAAAGCTATGTTGAAGAATTGTACTAGAATTGCAATTGATGGTGCTGTGGAAAAAATATATTGGCTTTTGAATCCCGGATTCGTTAGCTGGATCCAAGAAAGAGGTTATATCTTTGGCGTAAAGAACTTACATAGAGAAGATGCAGAATCCCATCTCTCTGATTCAGAATTTCTTTCAAGAATTTAGTGACGAGTTTCCTCACATGCATGGGCACATTTTACAGCTCAGGCTGGATACACTGGAGCTGCCAGCATCACCCTCATGCTGCTGGCAGTAAGGGGGAGATATATCTATATATACACGCACACGCTGGCATTTAGGTACACAGGAAGGTTTCACTCAACTCCTAATTATTTATTCAAAGCGTTTGGTTCCTTCTCCAGCTTGCTCTGGTTATTTATGGCTCTGACTCTGCAGCTCGGCCCTGGTGGGTGAACCTTGTCCCCCACTCTGCTCCGTGGGAGCCCGCACTGCCGGGGCTCGGGAGCCCATCTAGGATAAACACGGCTGCCTGGGAACCGAAAATACATCGCCAGTGAGTCCTTGGGGTGGGACTGGGAAATCTGCTTGCTGTTAATATTTTCACAGCAAGAGCTGACCTGTAGATCGTAAGAAGAAGAAACAAAAGGGATGCAAATATGGCCTTACTTATTCACAAATGTGATTAATTATCGGCAAGCAAATTTTGTTGTCGCAGATCTTATTTCTGTTTCTCCCCAGACGCGCTGAGCCTTTTTGTGTTCGCACTGGCAAACGCATACACCCTCCAGTCAGATGACATGTGTCACTTAAACCTACCCCAGATCTGGATTTGATGTACGTCAACACATTTAAAGTTGTTAAATTTAAAAGGAGTTTCTCCGCCTGCCTCCTCAGTTGCCAGGGGAATGCAGAGTATGTAATTTGGCTTTTAGAGCCAAACCCAAACATTGCCGGGTTACCCATCTGATGGCACAAACAGAGCTGAATATTTATGTCGTGTGTGTTCGCGGGCCGATGTCGATGTTTTAGCAAATTTCTGTGACTGCGGACGGGGATTTGGGGAGCGGCAGAGCCAGAACCGCCGCGCTGGCCGGCGGGCAGTCAATTGGATGTGTCTGTGCCTCCGGCTCTACCTCCTTCGATCTCAGTGCCCCGGAGATTTCCAACCTCATCCGCAGCTCGATCCTGCCATTCCTGAGCGTTTTGGGCCAAGGTGAGCCGGTCCCCTCGGGCACCTTTGCCGTGGGCTCTGCTGCTGCGCTCCGAGCCCCTGTGCCCACCGCCGGGTGGGCACAGCACGGGGCTGCTCCTGCCTCCGGGCGAGGTGAAGGCCACCGGCAGCAGGACACGGCCGTGTCCCTGCCTGGCAGGGGGAGAGGAGGCACACGGACAGCAGGGAACGAGTTTTACGGGTTGGTGCCCTCTCCCTTTGAAAATCTGCGCGAAAGCTAATGAAATCCGTGCTTTTGCGTTATCTTCAGTTTATAACACTGCATTTAGAGCAGATAAACCGAGAGTGTTTGCAATCTGTCACTAATTCTGGAAGGGGCAGGGACAACCGGTGGAAGGGTGAGACTGAAAGCCTGGCTCCGAGCAGCGCGTACTGGACTTCCAGGCAAAGGGGCCGTACTGAGCGATACCCACCCGTGCTGCCCGCGGGGACCGGGGCTGGAGGATGGGTCCTGCCCTTCTGAGCTCTGTCCTCCCAGTGTCTGGCAGAGACGGAGCCCGGTACAGCCCCGCGGTCGGCAGCTGTAGCTCAGTCACTGCTCTGTTTTCAGTGCAGGGGAAGAAAAGTAGAGCATCTTGCACGTAACAAGCGCCCTAACCAAAAGCTATCCTTTGGAAAGCAAACTATTGGGTCAGATTAAATTAACAGTGACATTAAAACGTTGATGAAATCAGCCCCTTGCCTGCTGTTGGTGACGCACTACGGAGCCACCCAGTCCGCACTGTCCAGTATGACGCTTTTGGCAGCACAGAAATTTCCGTTCATTGCAGCCACGGTGGCTAATCAAGAACTTTTAAATCAAAACACCACTTCAGCTGCCTCTTTGCCATCCGGAGCTAAAATATGTATGATACAGAATAAAGAGGCAGTGAGGCAGCAGCAAACCATCAGAGCCTTTGGTGGAGGCAATGGCACTTGAGCGGATCCGCTCCTCGTCTGGTTTCCACCATCTGGCTGTGCCCACGGGGACCATGTTGGCCCTCGGACTTCAAACAGGGGAGGGTTGAACACTCTTAAATTATATATACAGTTTCTTAGCTGTGAGTAAAATATTTAACTGTTTGAGGATGTTGCTCATAGAATAAGAAATAGATTAAAACAAAATCAGGAGAAAAAAAGGTTTTACTTAACATGCAGACTGCCTTTCCCCACCGAGAGGGCTGCTCTTTACGGCAGGTTGTTTACACCAGTAATAGCTTTGTGCCTTAAGTCTTGGGGAGGATCTTTCACTGGAAGTTTCTATATTCCGGTATTAACATTAATGCATGGGGAAACGATTGTTTTTCTTCAAGTTTATTTTATTTGCTGTATTTCTTGAAATATATTTTATTTGCTGCATTTTCAAGCATTTAATCTTAAAGCCTGAAAATCCGTCAAGGTCCTGCCTCCCTCTTCTAATTCATCAGCCCGACACCAGGGAAAGGCAGAGGCAGACACTGTGCTGGGGCAGCGGGGAGGGACTGGCAGAAACTTTTTCTGTGGGTCCTCCACTGGTGCAGAAGGAAATACTGACTCGTCCCTTCTCCGTGTGCGATTTCTGGCCTCCTATTCCATATTCTACCATTGCTCGTGCATGCTTTTGCCTTTTTTTCAACATACATTTTTAAAAGAGAACCATGAAAACTAAATGAAGAAGAAGAAGACATCAGTGCCACGTTCTGGCTGAGATTTTGCACACATAAAAGCCCTGAAGCAGAGCTGTGTAAAACCCATCGGTCTCACTTCCCGGGGGCTTGTGACGAGATTGGCTCTGGCTTTGATCCACCTCAGCCTGTCCCCTCCGAGCGCTGCCGGGAGACTCAGGGCTGAAACTCCTTCAGTGTCTCGAGGCCAAATTTAATCAGGATCAGTTAGTTTAGACACCTCTGTCATCAGCTGTCTCTCAGATTGCCCTTTTCACATGTTTTCTTCACAAAATCACATTGGTTTCTTTCAGCAGTAACAACACCTAATTTTTCTAGGGACTTTATGGACCTTGATGAATAATTTAAAGCATTCTGAATTTATAGCAAAAGATAAAGGACATTTGCACGGTACTGTTGCTGATATTTCAGACTGCTGCGAGGGCAGTTTAGTCACAGAGTATGTTTGTATTAAATAGGCAAATACTTCTCTGCAGATCAGCTGATACCTAGAAAATCAAGCCTAAATAGCCATGGGAATTTCTGAATTTCCTGATTATGCGTATGGAATATAACCCCTGATGTTAAATTTACATTGCAGGGCACTAGCTGGCGGATTGTGCACTGCTGGGCACATAAATCCCGCACCATCTTCCTCTCCGATCCCCCTTCCCTGCAAGGGGAACTCTCGTGCTGCTTGGCCGGAGCAAACGTGGGAGGTGACGAGTCAGAGCCGTGGCCTTTCTTTTTCCTCTTCCATTTTGCCAGCTTACTCCATCAATGAGTGGCTTTGCACTAACTGGTAAGTGAGGAATAACTCAAACCATGTAAGCCCCCATGGAGAGGACCGCGGTGGGGAGCGGGGAGTGGGATTGCACAGGATCTTGATCCCGGTAATGCTACAGTCTGCACCCGAGAGTCCGGCGAAGCGGGATCGATGGGAATTGCATCTGGCAAGTTTCCAACTCGTTACCTGGTCTCTGGTCCGATGGCCAGAAAAGGTGATGCTGAAGAAAAACTGCTGGAAAAGAATGAAAAAGATTTTAAGTCAAATATGTCAAAGGGGACAAAAGAGATTTACATTCAACAACGGGGCATTTTCCAGCTGGGATAAGTTTGTAGCACTCAGCAGGCAGCCCGAGTGCAGCTTTTAATGAGAAATTCCTATTGTTTTGCAGAGAAAATTGTTTTCCTTTCTTCGGAGTTTTTATTTGCTCTCTGAGATATGATCTGCAGATACACTTAGTCACCTTTCCAGCAAAATATATTGACAACGAGGTGCATCGTGGTGCTGCTCCATCCCATCTCCTGCAGGGAAAAGCGAAGATGCAGAGGGAGTAAACACGGTGCATATGCACAGACGTGGCTGAGACACAACACAGCTGAACACAGAGAATTCAGGCTCCGTAAGAAGAAAAAGACCCTCGGTGCACAGACAACGGTGCTGTACTTCTGGAAAATAACAAGAAGGCGTTAGGAGTCACACTGGAAAAAAGCCACATGGCTGGTTTCTTACTGAAACTGGGAAAGGTCTGAGGGAAAGAGAAGAGAGTGGCAGCAGAGTGCAGGACAGGAGGGGCACGAGGCACCACGTGCCTTACACCAGCGAGGAGCAGAGGGCATCAAACGCTGCCCTTGGAACAGCAACGGGGTACGGACAGCAACGAGTGCGAAGGGGTCCTCAGGGGATGGAGAGCCAGAGCTAAAGATGCTGAAGATGCCGGTTGGTAAAATTAAGAACAAGGGAAAGAAGTTATCTACACGTCTTGGTGACAATCAAGATCCCGTCTTGCTTATTTAGGGACAGCAGTGCTTAGGAGCACTCGCTTTGACGTGATCGGACAGCTTGCGCATAGGAGAATTAAATCAAATTAGTTCCAGACTCTGAGCCATTAATAACAATTTTAACAAACCCCTGGACAATGGGTCGATTCCTAAGGAGGAGAAATTATATTAGTATCTGTGCTTAAAAAGGGTAAATTTAAAAAATTCTGGTAACCAATGACCGGTTGTCAGGCCCAGAAATAATAATGGAAAAACTCATGTGAGTTGTCATCTCTAACGGATTCTTCAGTTCTGAAGTGCAATTAATGCCAAGCGAAGCGGTTTTATGAAGCATATGTCTTAAAGACATTTGCCATGGGAGATGATAACTTTGCTGACTGAAGGTAACTGTCACAAAACAGGTTTCCTAAAATAATTTGATTTACTGCCCCAGGCACTTTGAAAAATTGCCTTATACCCAGTAATGCCTCCGAAATTAAATGAATTAAAAACAGTTAAATGATCTAAAAATGTAATCAAAACCAGGAAGCCATCATTCTTTGGTGTGTTTCGAGCAAGTTGCCATAGGGATCTCTCCTTAACACAATACTGTGTTGCAGAGGACATACATCAGCCGGTGCTAACGGTCTGGGTGGCAATAGCTCAACCACGTGGATCTGCCGTGCTCGGGGCTCCTGTGGACATCCCGCTCGGTGGAGCCCGATCTGGGGCACCAGAGTGGAAAAGGTGAGGAATGCTCTGGTAGGAAGGAGGCAGCATCCAGGAATGTGGCTGGAGTAAGAATTTACAAGAAAGGCTAAAGGGAGACTGAGGAAACTACAGACCTCTTGGTCTAGCCCCAGCATCTGGAAAAACCATGGAGAAGATCCTGCTGGGAGCTACTGAAAGACCTTTAAGGGCCAACGCAGTCATCGGGCACAGTCAACTCAGGCTCACAAGGGAAAGTCCTGTCTGACTAGTTTGATATCCTCCTACAACAGCTCACCTGCCTCGGGGATGAAGGGCAGGCAGGGGATGGAGTTTTTCTGGTATGAAGCTTCATTGCTGAAGTAGCTGAGAGGGTGAACAGGATCCATGGAAATTTGGCACGATGGCACCAGGCAGGAACAGTGAAGCACCGATGCCCATCCCCACGGCGAGAGGGGGAACACTGCCAAACCCCTCCACGGGGCACCCTGGAGATGAGGAAGGACCTGAATGTCCTCCCATTGAGAGACCTCCGAGGGAAGTCTGCCAGGGATGTCCGACGGGCAGTGGGGGCAGCACCGCCGCCGTCCGCCTGTGCCCCACGGAGACCACGTGGAGGCACGTGGAGCCTCGGGGCACGGGCACAGTTGGCTGCGATGGTTAAAGACCAAAACCATCAAGCTCACACGGGGAACAAGAGTATTCTGATCACCAGAAGCAATTAGCAGCCGGAAGAGCGAACCCAGGGACCCGGGGCTGCACGCCGTAAAGATCCTCCAAATGAAAACCAAGGGATTATTTGGAAGCAATACTGAAGCTGGAACAAGCAGCCGTGTGTTATGAAGAAATTAGTAGACGAAGTGCAGGAGATCACATTAGATTATCCTAATGGTCCCTTTTGGGTATGAATTTAATGAAAGAATATGTGTTTTTTATTCCTTTATTAAAAATAACAGATTCATCTAATTTGATTAATTTTTCACCGTCTTTTGCAGTTAGCACAGCGTCTCGCTCGCAGATTCAGCCAGGCACATCGCGGGGTGCTGGGACAGCGTCCTGCCCCGTGTGCTACACCTTAATACATCGCTGAGAACCCCGAGTCCTGACCAAAACCAGCACCTGGGCGCTACCACAATGGTTATTATGAACACTAAACTGGGATCTGGCCCCACAAATGGGTTTCCATTGCTGTCACAAAATTATCTTTTTATATTTTGGCTCTCATGTTGTTTTTATTTTCACAGGTTGCTTCCTGTTGCAATAAAAAGTTATCTTTCCTCTGATGATTAAAAACGCTCAACCCCAAACCTATGGATTAACGGTCATTGCTAATGGAAATGGGAAACGTTACCCTGAAGGTTAGATTTAATTTCATGGTTATAGAGACAATGGTTAGATAATGCAATCTGGGAAAATACAGGGAAATTAACAGTATCCTTTATGCAAAATCAAAGAGAAAAAGCTAAAAAGCCATCAGCACTGACCACGTACTGCGGGTATGTCCCTGATGGCAGGCTGGCCAGGGCAGGAGATGGCATGGCAGCTTGGGGATGCACTGGCCACCGTGGAGAGAGTCAAATCCAGAGGTGCCCCACGAGGAGCGGTCTGGATGTCTTGGTACCACGGTGTAACCCAGAGCAGAGGAGCCCTAGCCCGTGCTCACTGTGCCTTTGTCCTCACCACCCCCTGGGCACCAGCAGCCAGCACTGTCCCGGGCGCTTCGCCTCCGCTGCCGCAGCCCACGTGAGCCGCCCGGCGAGTCCGTCCACAGCGGTGGGAGTCGCTGCGGAGGAGCGTGAGCAGTGATGGATTACCTCGACCCCGTCACATGCTGCCCGTCACCGCGTGATGAATGGCCTTTTGTCTGCTAATTGGGCGGAGGGGACACACAGGGTATTAGTTTTCTCCTGAGTATCAAACTCGGAAAGCTGCCGAGCACAGTGACACCCGTAACAATTAGGTGGCACGTTTTGAGTTATTTACCTGACAATGATGTTAATGGAGCCATCACGGATAAATCCTATGAATCTTTCAAGGAGCCATCTACATCTCATCTGCTGGGCGCAGTGCGTTATGGGTCACGCAGCAGCTGCACTGGAAAGAGCGCGGTGCCGCAGCAGGACCAGGGAGGAGGAACCACGTCCTTCCTCCCTGCTCCCGGTGTCTCCCCGCTCCCACCAGGTGCGAATCCGGGCTCCTTTTGCACCAGCCCTAATGACGTTGTGCCCAATGCAAGTGAAAGCTCCAACAAAAAAATAAACTTGCCAAGCTCACACCAGCACTCTCAGCTGGTGCTGCTGGAGCTGCCAGGTGGGGTGGCCTCATGGGGACACCCAGTGCCCGGCCAGGGGCTGCTGCATGGAGCAGCACGGCAGCCCTGGACACAGCCAGGGACTTTCCAAGGCTACAGAGAGGAACTCCCAGATCTCTGCTGGGGCTACGGATTTGGGATCTGAATTTTTTTTAAATTTATCTTCTCTTTTTAAAAAAAAAATAAATATCATATTTAAATGGAAATGCAAAACCAAAATATAAACAACTTTATTTATTTACTTTTCCTGTGCTCATGTTTTTCATCTGTAATTATTCTCACAGCCTGGACTAAATTCACTCTGGATTCATGGGAAAGCACCTCCTCATCCGTAAAGAAAGCGATAATGGCTGAAGATCAAAAGAGCAAAAGGCTCAACCTGGGACACGCTCCCACTGTGAGAAAACCCTGTGCTCTCCTTACTGGAGTAAGCAACAATTTACAGACTTTTTTGTCTTCTCAACAAAAACGTCTAATAGGGCCACATAGGAAATCCGTGCCAAAGTAATCAAATTCTCGCTGTAAAGAGAACAAAAAGGAACTTTCACTAAAAGCCCAGCAATGGGCATTACTGCTGGGAGAGAGACATGACTCGCTTCAGGCTGTATCTACCCCGACCAGTTCCACGTCTGCAGGGCTGGGGCAGATCCCGGGTGGCAATGCCATGCTGCTGCCGGTGCCATGCCGGTGCCAGTGCTGGTGCTGGTGCCGGTGCCGGTGCCGGCGGTGCTGGTGGACCGCAGTCATTAGAAATTGGAAGATGTAGAATACTTGTTTAACATTCTCACGCTGAATCCAGCGCCTCGGACGGTGCGTCCCGCTGTTCAGCAGCTGCCCCGGCTGTCTCCCAGCGCTGGTGGAAAAGCATCCTGACCAGTGGTTTTGGGGGCCACGGGCACGGCCCGTCGGGAATTACCTTCAGGGGTTTGCGTTACCGCTTGCACACACTCAAACAAAGTGTACTTTGTTTGTTTAAAGTTTCAGTCTTTTAAATTTTGAAAATATTATTCAAAAAAATTTCCAAGCCAGATTTCTTTTGACAATTATATCAAGAGGATTCGGCTGGTGCCAAGTTTCAGGTTTTTGCACGCTAATTCTCAATTGTGCTTCGCAGGCACTGGTTTGCTGACAACCATCTGTTTCAACCTCACTTTTTTTGCTTAAAGTCAGCCCAAGAGAAATTAAAATATCAAAAGGAAATATTTCAGAGGGAGCAGGAAGGAAGCAAAAAATAAGGGTGCTGAAGCTGTAAACAGCTTTTGAATTTAAGTTTAGCTTAAGTCACTTTTTACAGCCAATTTGCCTGCGGGTGAGCTGGAGACAGCTCAGCCTGGAGCATCGCCCGCGTCCCCGGCACCGCGGCGGGTAGCGGCTGCTGGGGTTTTAGCAGGAGCTACAGAAGCTCTCCTTGGATTTCCCAGAGCTTTTCCCAAGGGCTTGGGGGAACTGATGTTATCCCAAATGGCCTCCACCCCGAAGTGGCTTCATGGCTTCTCCAGGTTTCCAGGTCCCACATCCCTCCCCAAAGCTGCGTTCCGTAGGTATCCCGCTGAGCGGAGGTGGGATCGCACGGGCAGAGAAGCCTCATCTCCAGAAGAAGCCCCTGCATCGCTTTTGGGAGGAATACAGCTCTGGTGGCTTTTCTGTCTGTGAGCAACTTACCCCGTGACTAAATTAACCATTTATAATTAAAATGGTGCTAAAAAGCAGATGGAACATATTAATTAAATGTCATGGTTGGCTTCCTGTAGCCTTTTGATATTGAATTCTAAGCTGAATAGATAAATTAGGAAAAGAAAAAGGCATTTTTACAGGCTTCACCGTACCCCCCCAGCCCAAGGTGCTGGAGAGCTCGCCTCGTGCCGGCAGCGGGATGGACGGTGTCTGTCCGGCGCGGATGCGGCGCCACGCAGCCGATCGGCACGCTGCGGTGCCACCGTGCTGCCCCGTCCAGGCGAGCTCAGACAGAGCTGTCTTGGTGCCTTCTGGGCTCCATCAACAGGGATGAGCAGGAACTGGAGCACGAGCACAGCCCCGGCCTCGTCCCGCCAGCTTCGGTGGTGCTTCTGCTTAAACAGTGTTAGATCGCGCCACGCAGACCCCTCGCTGAGGGAAAAATAAGAACAATGAAATTCGTTCACAAAGTATTATTTTATCACGACTGCTGTCTCTCTCTCTGAAATAATTTTGTGAAAGACAGAATTGCTGTCATTTGTGTCAAAGCATAATTTCACCTGTTAAAACACGGTGCGTTATGCCCCATCTTTATGGAACAACAAATCAGAACTAAACATACATATAAAACCATTCATATATATATGTGTGTGTAACCACAGATTTTGTTGGTGCTGGAAAATACTTGTGTGAGCAAAAGTGACTCCTGTGCTAAGAGCAGAGGGGGCAGTCTGGGGGCTGGGGGGGAGCACTCCGGGTAGCAGTGCCGCGGCTGCGAGTCCTGGTGCGAGGGGTGAGATGCCCCAGTGGGCGCCGTGCCCACTGCCCGACACACCTGCCCATCCCACCCCCCTGCCCCGCCACTGGGCTCCCCTGGGGTTTCTACTGGGAAACGCAGAGCTTCTGTCACCTTTCAAGATTAACCTTTTCAGATTTATTAACACACACTGTGAAAAATATGTGAGAATATGGATTCAAATGAGCGAATGATGGAAATCTCAGCTGTATTTTTTCCCTTTGCAGAATGATATTGTCACAAGCGTTTAGCCTTGCTGGTATCTGCTTAGGTCAGGTAATAGTCTGGCTCAGATAGCCCTGAAAATTTATAACATTTATTTTTCCCATGAATTCCCAGTGGTCCATTGATGCTGAATGCTGCGCAACAGCTACAGGAGCTGGTTCCCATGGCACCTGGGGTTTGATTCAGCAGCTGCTAGAGCCAAAGAAGCACACATGCCATCATTAATACACTTCCCTATTTTTGGTTTGTTTTGTGTCAGCGGCTGCTCTGGCAGAGGGGGCACGTGGCAGTGCTGGGGCCGGGCAGACCGCCGTGCCGCTGCCCGCAAACGGGCCGGACCTGCCACCTTCCCCTCCCCAGCCAGGGCATCCCCTGCACCAAACGGGGTGTTTGAGGCTCCCTGTGCACAAACAGTGTGTGTGTGTGCAAACTGTCAGCCCTGGAAACACAGACCAACGTGTCCTTGAAACAAGAAACCCAAGGGTGCCGTCCCCCTTGCTCTCAACGTTGTAATTCTCTATATTCTTTATATCTCTAATATAGTTTTACTGCCACGGATTGGTTTTTCCATGAAAACAAAATATCAATACATAACAATAATAGAAACAAACAGAGAACACTTCATCATCAATAAAATGAAACAAATGCTCCTGCGCTTCATGTAACAAAACAAAAAAAAGATGGCAGGGAATTCAGAGAGTCACAAAAACGAAGACAGTGGGAGAAGAGCTGCTCAGAGACACGTCAGATGAGGAGGAGGAAGAGGGACCCTGGCAAATGGAGGGCACCCTCCTGACATATGAAGCCAAAACCTTTTTCAGCATCCCCATCAGAAAGCTTAACCTCATTACGAACAGTTTGCCACTCCACTCAGGAAAACAAAAGCATGGAAAAATGAATAACGCTGTCACTAATCAGTGTGAAACTGTTAATTTTAATTGAATTATAGCAAACTTCAAGTCAAACAGATAAGTCCTAATCCTGTAATGCTTTAATTTTCTTTCTAATATTTTTCTAATATTCTAACCCACTATGTTACTTACACTGTTTAATCAATTTCGTGATGAATTTGTGAAACCTTGATGGTGTGTTGTTGTTTTTGAACAAGCAAACAAGCGATTTCAAAGGGTGATTGTAGACACAACAGCCAGTGAGCGAGCGCCTGGGGAGGGACAGCTGGCCCAGTTTGCTGCAGAAGGGGACACCTGGGATGCTGATCTGAACTAAAATCCCTTACTCCATCGTATCAGTGCTTTATCCTCGTGTTATATGGTGTCAGCACAGCACGGGGCAGCCTGGTCACAAACCACAACACACTGAGAAGGCGTTGAAAGGTCCCTACGCTGCGTGCCTTGCCCGGGAACGCCGCTCTGGTCCTCCTGTGGGATCCTGGGCCCTGGTTACTGGGGTCTAAGCGCGTGTTAATGGGGTCTGTGCATGTGTTACTGGGGGCTGAGTACCCATTACTGGCAGCTGAGCATGTGTTACTGGGGCTGACATGTTACTGGGGCTGAGCAGGTGTTAGTGGGGTCTGGGAATGTGTTGCAGCTGGTCAGTATATCTAATCTTGTGTATTAATACTAATTGGCCAGTTTGGCCCTCGATCTTAAGTTCCACCACAAATCCCAAGGTTCAAAACACCAATTTCAGGTGGTTTGAGGCACTGCTGTGTGAGTGAAGGTGCCGCAGCAGGACTTTTCTGGAGATAAGGCAGAAGCTGCAGCAGAGGCATCGCGTGCTCTGGACTCCTCGCACCGTTATTCCCCACTGGCCTGTGCAAAACTGAAC
This sequence comes from Tauraco erythrolophus, assembly GCF_009769465.1. NCBI lineage: Eukaryota > Metazoa > Chordata > Aves > Musophagiformes > Musophagidae > Tauraco > Tauraco erythrolophus. The sequence continues at coordinate 35,641,725 of NC_141474.1, read as the reverse complement.
AGATTTATAGAAAAAGCAAAGCTTGCAAGAAACAAAAAAGACTCAATTCAATTCCTCTCTGCCAATTTATTTTGCCACACCAACGATGAAAACAAGAGTGTAAAGCACCACCAGAGGTGCGCACAGAAAGCCCTTTTATGCCCCAAACTTGGGAGCAGCAAGTGCCTGAGAAATACCAGATGTTCCTAATGAGTGAGGAATCTCTGGGAAACCTTAACCAATAACTCCAGCAAGATAAAATACAAACGCCTGCGACAGGCATTGGGGTATTTTAATGAATTTGCTTTATGAGCTGTTCATAAGCCGTGTTCGTTCCATCTTCTACAACTCAGTTTATCTGAAAAAAATTCAGACAAATATGTTTGTAAGACCTGTTTGCAGGCCTTTAGAAAAGCTGACTGTTCAGTATTAGGTTATAAACTGGCACTTTACAGGCACGTGGAGAAATACTCCGGCCATCCCTGCCAGCAGGGTCAGTCCCTTCTGGGGACAGCGGCTCCAGCCCTGCTGCCCGGCACCCGCCGCTGCCCCCCAGCCCTGGGCACTGGCCACTGCTCGCCCCAGGCACACACACACCCCCCTCCCACATGTGCATGCACACACATGTGCATACATTTACACACACACAGGTACACACACATGCACAAGTGCACAAGCAAGTGCATACACAGACATACACACCTGCATTGCACGTGTGTACATGCACACACACATACATGTCCGCATTGCACATGTGTACATGCACACACACAAGCACACACCTGCATTGCACATGTGTACATGCACACACACATGTACACACCTGCATTGCACGTGTGTACATGCACACACACAAGCACACACCTACATTGCACATGTGTACATGCACACACTTGCATTGCACATGTGTACATGCACACACACACACGTACATACCTGCATTGCACGTGTGTACATGCACACACACACCCCTTCATTGCACATGTGTACATGCACACACACACGTACACACCTGCATTGCACGTGTGTGCATGCACACACACATGTACACGCCCACATTGCATGTGTGTACATGCACACACACACGTACACGCCTGCATTGCACATGTGTACATGCACACACACACGTACACGTCTGCATTGCACATGTGTACATGCACACACACATACACGCCCGCATTGCACGTGTGTACATGCACACACAAGCACACGCCTGCATTGCACGTGTGTACATGTGCACATGCAAGCACACACGTGTGCACAAGCACACACACACACTCCCCAACCAGTCTCACACAAGAAAAGTTTTGGGCTGCTTTGTTGCTTTCATCAAATGCTCCTCAGTTTCTGTCTCTGCTTTGTTCATCACCCTCCCCGGTAATTAGCATTCCCTTTGAACGGAGACGCGTCGGATGCTCTCACGTTCCTCATATCCTCACCTGAACCGAAACGGGGAAACCAAGGCACCCACGCCAGGGCTCTGCCTTGGCAGTGTGCTCGTAGGTGCAACTGAAGAACAGAGGTGGAAGAATTACAAATCCAGGTGTCCCTCACCCGCCGTTCCACAGGCAGCTCATTTGTGCATCACCTTTCATCAAGGCTAAACCTAATGACAGTCAATCCCTAAATTTCCTTTCCAAAAGGGGTGTATAATCCCTAAATTTCCTTTCCAAAAGGGGTGTATGAGAAATGCCTTCGTACCTCATTCCGAGAGGGAAGCACAAACGAGTGAGCTATTTGACCAGTATTAATTTTGACTATTCATGATCGAGCCAACGACTGAATGTTTTGAGAAGATTTTTCAAATACATTTGTGCACAGGATAAATACCAGGGAACTCGTATTTCCTTCCAAATAGCCTCCGCAGAGTAAGATGCTAAATTTAGTGACTAAATTATTCATGATATGATATTCTCTTGATCTTAATCTTTGACTCTTTTATGCCAGGCAGCAGAAATCACGCTGAAGACAAACATTTTTCAAGGTTGCTATCTACTATGCACAAAAAAATGTACCTCCAGAAGCAGAGTAGAGCAGGAAAACACAGAGTTGGCAAAGTGAGACCCCGACCGTACCCACCAGCGACGGAGTCAGTTTCTCCCTCCGCACACAGGCTCAGGGCTGCTGTTCAACTGGTGCAGATGGGCTTCCTGGGGCATTTCTGGATCTCAAGTCACATAAGAAGCCTCATGACCTTTTTCGCTGCCTTTTTTGGCGTTGGCTTTCACCCCATAGGTACGACTTAGCGCGTGGATGTGCTTTGAGGTCCGCAGAGGAGGGTTTTGGCGTTGCTGCCCTGTGTCCTGTGTGAGCAGCTGGTTTGCTGGGGCTGGGAGGCAGAAGACACACCACCACCACCACCTTCAAGCTGAGCAAGAACCTGGTGGGCAGCTCAGGTAGGAGCAAAGGAGCTCCTCTGCCTGCCGTGCTGCTAGCTTTGGTCCAGGAGAGCTGGTTTCAAACTAGTTTAAATATCTCCATCCAATATTGCAGTCAAAGACTTGTCCCAAATGATTATCTGGAGGCCTGGAGCTTTCAGACTTCTCCTGACCCTTGACTCTAGCTAGGTGTCACGTTCTGGTGCTGAGGACGATTTCCCTCGTGCGTGACTCCAGCCTGACGGCAGCTGTGGACCTCAACAGCACAACACGAGCGTCAGTCTGCGCCAGGGGAAAAACCACCCGCGTGATTTCATTAAAGCCAGCGCTGATCCCTGGTAAGAAATGTGCTCCTTTTTGGATTATGGCAATATTAACACACAAAGCCACCTAAGAACACTGTGTATGTGTCTCTAGAAGACAACTGACTCACCTAAGGAGGCAGTTCCCAGCCCAGCTCTCAGCAAACAGCTCGCACTGATGAACCAGTGTCTCACCATCTCTCCCCAGCGCTGCTGCTCGGGGTCCCGGCTGCGGTGCCGGCAGCGGCAGCCCTGCGTTCCCCCTCCCGTGCCGAGACAGGCGGGGAGCCCTGGCCACAGACGGTGTTTTGAGGCTCTGATGCAAAAGCTCAGGTGGTGCCTGAGCTGCCCACACATTTCCCACCCCGCGACTCGACACGTGCCGGCACCCGGGTCCGTTCCCAGGTGAGCACGACGAGCACCGTGGATGCAAGTTAACAGCAGGCTGTGTTTTTATTTCCCTGTGGATATCTGCATTAGCCACCGGGCCGAGGCTTTCTGTTTGGCTTCTGGGTGACACTCCGTGCTGCAACACCCTTTTCGTGTCTTTTCTGCTTTATTTCATACAAGGGAGCAATACTGAGCATTAAGCTTCTGATTAACCCATCTTGTGACAAATGAATGGGGAAAAAAAAAGGAATCTCTCTCCCCAGTCCTCCTGTATGGGCTGAAAATGGGTTTTCCAGGAAGCCCTTTCCAAGTGTGTCACGTATCAAGTGCAAAGTCCAGCGGCAGCGGACTTCATCACAAAAGGTAACACATTTCTCTCCTTTTCTCTGGCCTCCTCCAGCCCATGGACATCCCATTCCTCTCCACGCAGTGGTCACCCCTCTGCAGGGGTCTGAGCGGGGCGGCACGGCTCTCACTCCGCCCGGGCACTGGCCAGTCCTGCAGCTGGTGGGTCCCTGTGCCCACAAACCTACCGAGTGCTCTGGAGCAGCCCCTGGCACTCCCTGGAGCCAGGTTTGGCAGAAAGGCTGGAGGATCTTCTTCCTCCTGTGTCTGCTCGCACCATCCCCCTTAGCCCTGCCTCCAGGGGTAGCTGAGGAGACCCGACGGTCCGTGCCGGCTGCTGCGCAGCGTCCATGGCGCGGTGTCCCCACAGGCACCCTGCACCCGGTGCAGAGCCACGAGCAGCCCACGGCTGGAGTGGGGGGGCTGCATTGGGGTGTGGGAGTTTAATTTACAGACAGCATCCCCCATCTGCAACAGGTAGGAGCAAAAAGCTTGCAACCAGCAGAAATGGGCATCTTACCAACTGCGTTGGGGCATATCTCCGTAGAACTTAGCCTGTGCTGGGAAGGACCATAACGCATCTGCTCAGCCGCCGTCATGGGCTTTGCTTTTCTGACAGGTAGAAGTTTGTCTTTGAGAAGTTGGCTACCTGCATAGGGGGAAGGTTCATTTTATGCAACACAGTGAGAAGCAGGAGTGTGCATCCAGAATTTATGCTTTTAAACAGCAGACAACTCTCGTCTCATCTCGAGTCAGCTCACCACCTATCCAGCTGCAGACCGAAGACCTTGCTTTTCTCCTGACATCCTGCCTCTGCTGCTCTAACACAACCAGTTTGGTTGGGTTTTGTTTGTTTGTTTGCTTATTTTTACTGCTAAAAGCTGTGAAAGAACTCTGAGGAGTATCTGTACACTCCAGTTACGCTATTATCTAATGATATAGGATGTGGCACAACTTATCTGGTAATATGGAAATCATGTCATGTTTGCTAAATTGAGGGTTTAGTTGTGTGAGTCAACAGATTTAATTTCTTGGGTAATAAACCACTCTGAAATGATTTCTGACTCATCCTTTTCTCGCTTTAGAGGCTGTATGGGGGTTGCAGGAGGGTGGTGCTGGCGGGATGCTGCGCTCTGCGTGGGGGGATGCCCGCCGGGCCGAGCCCACTGCCCCGCAGCGCTCCGTGTTCTCGTCCCCAGGGCCAGGTGATGTTTGCAGCCGTGAGTCACTCCGCCCGCGGGGTGGATCTTCACAAAATCGAAGCAGCTGAAGCCCGGGATCAGTTTACGCATCCCTCGTGGGGTCTGGTCAATTGTATCGGTGACTTCAGGTCTCTGCTCCTCGTTTAGCTTCTCCAGGTCTATTTAAGGCTCTTCCAGCCAGGCTGGTGGCCCTCTTTCAGCTTGCTCCAGCAAGCAAACATTTCCCTATGGTTCAGAAAACCCCTCCGTTTGTGGGGACGGTGCGCAGTGCCCGTCGGCGGTGGGCACAGCATTGCCCAGCCCAGGCTTTGCTCTGGATGATGCACTGGAGGTGCCACGTGCAGCTTTTCATGCAGAAAATGAGAGAACCATGACAGACAATCGACATTTTAAAAACATAGCACTAATATCCTGAGCTTTTCTTTCTCTTCCTGGTTTTGGTTTGGCTTTTTCCCCTCCATTTTCTACCTGCCTGAAAGAAAAATGTTTTTCATACGCAGCAGCTATGCCGTCTTTCTCGCAGCGCGAGGCTGATTCAGATGCTGACGCCAGAGATGGAGACTCGCTGCTAAATTCCTGAGGATGGCACAAACTCTTCCAAAAGTTTAACTTGAAATCTGAGCTGTTTCTCTCTCTGCTTTGCACACGTGTGCACACGCCCGGGCGGGTACTAATGTGATTTAATTATCAGCTTCCAATTAACGCTGTGCTGATTTTTTCAGCATAGCTATGTTCTCTCTTCAAGATACGAGATGGTGGTTGATGCAAGAGGAAGAAAAAAGCCTCCATGGACCTGCAGAGAGAATTTGAACAGCAAACTGCAATTCTGAGGAACATTCAGCTGCTTCCATCCGCCCCTAATGAGGAGCTGTCACCTTACAGGGTCTGACCCGTAATCAGGAACTTTCCATCTCAAGGTTTTTTAAACTGATAAGACTGTAACGGCGTTACGAACACATTTATCATCTCATATTTTCTCTCCCACCTTCACAGACATCCCAGATAAGGCAACGCACTGAAGAGTTATTTATGGTGAGTGTGACCATTAGCTGCATGTGTGCGTGTAAAGTATAGTTTCTGTAATGGGACTATAAATCGTTTCAATTATTCATCTTTGCTACATTTACAGCACTGACACTTTTTAATATTGCAACTTCTTATTCATCTTTGCTAAATTTACAGTAGTGACATTTTTTAATATTGCAACTCCTTTTGCTGCAATAGGCAGCTACGGGTCTCTGTCTGACCGAGATGAAATTCTTTGGGAACTGATGAGAAAAGCTCAGCTCAGTTAACCGACAAAGAGATCTTTATGCCAGGAGCTTCCCAAAGTAGATAATGAAGAAATATGTGCCTGTTTATGTATGCAGCTACAGCAGCGCAGATGACTCACCCTTTGATCAGGAGTCATTTGAAGTAAGGAGCCGCCTTTAAATGAAGCAAAGTACCAATGTAAATTAAAGCAGGAAAAGAAGCATGACATGTTGGTCCCAGACCTGCTATTGACTCCGCTAAGGAGACGATCAGACTCATTATGTACCCAATTAACCAGACCCCGCACCAGGGGTCCGCATGGGGCGGAGGGAGGAGGTGGGCGGTGGCAGCGTGTGCCCCCCGGAACCCTGACCACCCGAAGGCGGCGGTGATGCCAGCCCGGCACGGTGGCTGCTTGCACTGTGGCTCAACAAGGCTTTCCCATGTCCTCTTGGGAATGGCTGACCCCAGACTTATCTCCACCTGTCATCTGAGCATGAGATTAACCTTGATCCAGGTTTTAAATGTATATCCTTTTGTACAGGATTCATTTAACCATAATTCATCCTAACACGATGTATGGAGAGGCTAATGGACAAAGACATTTCGAGCAAGAAGGGCGAAAAGGAAGAAGGTTGATGGGTTCCAGAGCCAGCAGACCAACCATCTATTTAAGTTTCTCCTTTGCTTCCTGAATGCTTAGACCTTCTCCTATCAGACGTGTACTTCACACATTCCTCTGCCCATCTCAGTCTGTCTTGACTGAGTCTTTGCTGATCAAATCTATTACCAAGAAACAAATACAGAATTATTCCGTGTAGCTCATTGCCAACACAGCACACCCAAAACTAGGAGGGCTCGGGTGACTTGTCCACCTGCTATGGATTTGCCATTTTGATTTCAAAAGAGCAGCACGGGAAGGTAACGGTGGTCCTGCACAGTCACTCTAGAGGTTAATTTCAGCAGTAACATTTTGATAGGATTAATTTTAAGAAAAGAATTGCACCGAGATCTCTTGCAAACCAGCAATAGAACGGGAAGCAGGTTCTCGCCAGCAGAATAATCCCAAAGACGGGCTTCAGTGCCACGGGCTAATGCCACCGCCAGAGAAGGACGAGTCTCTTACGATCATCTTCATCTTTCCATTCAATTTTATAACCGCTCCTAACAAGCTTTGAAAACTCAGGAAGACACAAAGTTATGTAATGACAAAGGCAGTTCATAAATGAAGAATTTCGAAACTCCTGAGGGGAAAAAAAGGGCCCGTGCTCTGTGCTGGCCCGATCTCCAGCTTTCTGAAGCAGTTTTGAATTTTTCCTCTGTCTTTAATTAATTCTGAATCAAAAAGGAACACTCCAGAATAAGCCCCAGTATTTGGGGATTATATTTATTCATAAAAGTGCAAGCGATACATATCTTATCAATTAATCTGAGATGTATTAGGGCACACAAAGAAGTGACTGATTGTTGAATATCAAATGTACCGGTACTATCAGCCCTCTGTCTCACCCGGTGATAAATGAGGGTACCAGAATCGCTGAGATATGATCCCATTTTTATTTATCGTTTGGCACCGTATCCTGTCCCGGTAATGGAGTTTTAAACAAATTGCAGTTTGCTTATCGGCATCCCGGGCCTGGAGGGGCGGAGGGGACCGCGGGGGACCACGGCCCCACGGCGGAGGAAGGGGTGGGCAGGATGGAGCCGGAGATCCCACCCACCCATGGGCACGGCTGGCAGCGGCAGGTGGACGGATACACATCCCAGTGCCCTCCACTCACCCGATCGTATTTGTTCCGAGCAGTGAAACAAACCCTTCCGCTATTTCCAACGGACATTTCTGCTCTCTCCGTGGGGTTTATCGCTGCCAGTGCGCTCCTGCGAGCACGGATGGGCGGAAACTTGGAAAGTACCACTGAGGTTCAAATAAAAGAAAATAAGGGAATGGGGGATGATGCTGGGAACTTTCTTTAGAGGGAAAGTTTCCAAAGATTAACGAGGGAGAAGGAAATTAGCAAGGACCCAATCCGCAGCGTGGTCCTGGGGGAGAGCTCCAGCTCTGCTGTTGGAGAGCTGGCAGGGAGTTTCAGCTGGAATTTCATTCTTTGGTGAAAAAAATTGTAGCAACGAGTCAACCAGCACTGAAAACTGCTAAATACAGTGAAATCCCGCTCGGTGCTGCAGACCGTGGGTACGTCCACGTCACCCCAGCTGGCACACGCTGCTGAGCATCATGCCACTGAGCACCGTGCCACTGAGCACCACGCAGCTGAGCACCATGCCACTGAGCATCATGCCATTGAGCATCGTGCCACTGAGCACCGTGCCACTGAGCATCATGCCACTGAGCACCACGCAGCTGAGCACCATGCCACTGAGCACTGTGCCACTGAGCATCGTGCCACTGAGCATCATGCCACTGAGCACCATGCCACTGAGCATCGTGCCACTGAGCACCACGCAGCTGAGCACCACGCAGCTGAGCACCATGCCACTGAGCACTGTGCCACTGAGCATCGTGCCACTGAGCACCATGCCACTGAGCACCATGCCACTGAGCACCGTGCCACTGAGCATCATGCCACTGAGCACCATGCCACTGAGCATCATGCCACTGAGCATCATGCCACTGAGCACCACGCAGCTGAGCACCATGCCACTGAGCACCATGCCACTGAGCACCATGCCACTGAGCATCATGCCACTGAGCACCACGCAGCTGAGCACCGCACTGCTGAGCATGGCACAGCTGAGCACCATGCCGCTGAGCATGGCACAGCCAAGCACGGTGCTGCTGAGCCCCGCGCCGCTGCCGCCCCTCGTTCCCCCTCCGCCCGCTCCGCGTCTGTCCGCGGCGGCTGCTCTCACACGCACTGCGGGTGTACGTGCGCGTGTCGCACCCGCCAAACGTTAACACGGCAGCCAGGTCCTGCGAAAGCAATAAGTGCTGGGGAAGCAGAGGATTAGATTATTTACAGTGTCCTGTATTTTAATGTCAAAAAGACATCCCCAGCGCGGTAGCGGAGAATAGGGATTTCTAAGGGATTTGCAACACTAACAGAGACTGTAATGCTGATCAAGATGAATGACCCATACTGATGAAATATTTTTTAAAAACCCTGCTGAAGAAACAGTGTCCTAGAGCGTGGGAAACTTGAGATAAATAGGGTGCTCAGGCAGAAATCATTTCTATGCAAAACACAGTAAAGAAATAGAAGAGGTTACCAGAAAAAAAGTGAATGAAAACATTTTTTTAGTTCAGAAAACCACAGAGGTATTCTTAAATCCCCAGTCTAAAACAGAAATGCTAAAAATATTCAGAAATGTCAAATGAAATAAACTGAAAGGTAAAAAAAAGGTATTTATGAATTCTATTGTACTAATGGAAGTATCACCAGGTAAATGCATTCAGCTGAGACACTTGAAAGCTTCAAGGATAAGTTCAGGTTGAGTTTATGGAGTTTTTGTTTTGAATTTAATCTCATTAATTATTTTAATAATTAAAAATGTTCTGCTAAAGCAGATTGTAATTAGCTAATTATTTGCTTTGTTTATGTTTCCTGCTTACTTATGTGTTTTTATTATTCTCCTAAACTTGAAGAGAAACTCTTCACAAGTGCTGGTGTTTCCACCCCGAGGTGTCTGGCCGGGAGGGTTCTGGCTCTCGTCATTCTCTTCCAGGGACAGAGTCCTGTCCTGCCGCGGGAGACCCAGCACGGCCACGGCCACGGCCACGGCCATGGCGCTTGTCCCGGCAGCATCGCGGTCCTGCCCGCGGCTCCCGCTCCTGCCACGAGGCTTTGTGCTGGTGCCACGGGAAGGATCAGCCCCTCTCCCAGTCTGTCATTGCTGCCATGGCTGTGTGGAGTTACGGCGCTCCTCGTTTGGCTGTGCTAAAAATAAACGCTGAGTAGCTGTTTTAATTAATGAGTGAATATAACTAATTGACGTAATTACAATTAATGCAGGAAAAGTGGTGAGAACTTGGGGCAGTGTGAAACTAATTCAGGACCTTTGCTTGGGGTAACGGAGACTGTCGTTTCCCGTGCCTCCTGCGAGCCCTGCGCCGCGGCTGCCTCCCCACCGGCAGCGATAGATGTCCTTGCAAGGCAACGGTAGGAGAAGGTATGGCAGAAGGAGAACCAGGCCAAAGCACTTTGTTCTCCTTGGTGTGAGCTGCAGAAGCAGAAACAGCCACGAGTCATCCCTGACAGCACAGACCATAGAATCACAGAACGCTTTGCATTGGAACGGACCTTAAAGATCATCTAGATCCAAATGTCCTGCCATGGGCAGAGACACTCTTCACTACACCAGGTTTCCCAAAACCCCATCCAACCTGGCCTTGAACACTTCCAGGGATGGGGCAGCCACAGCTTCTCTGGGCAACCTGTGCCAGTGCCTCACCAACCCCAATCCGATCCAGAGGTATCAGTACTTCATAGAAGTTGCCTGCAACACCCCACAGCAGCCATGGGCTCTACTGGCCCTTTTGTGTCAAGGGACAAGCTGACCCCACAGCTCTTCCTTCCACTGGGCACCTTCCCCATCCAGGGCAGGAGACATCTCCTGACTGAGCATGCTATGCCCTTCCAGCCCTGCAGAAAAGTCTCACTGGCAGTAGCTGTCCCATGCACGTTGTAACGGCTTTTCTCCTCCCTCCGTGCCAGGCAGCCGGGCATTGCCTTGATGAGGGAGATAAGGAGAGAAAAAAAGTCTCTCTGGCCTCGTCCTTATCTACATCCCTGCTGATGCTGTTCCTGCAGCACTTATTGCCGTGGTATCGGAGCGGGGGTGTTGCAGAGGAGCACTCGCCGCCCCCCCGCCTGTGAGACCCCCCTGGGCTGGAGCCTGGCGGGGCCATCAGAGCTGATGCTATAATCCACTCCTTGGACAAGGCTGGTGGGAAAGAAGTGGTGCTCCGGCTCATCAGGCCCCATCCTTTCATCCTGACGTAAGGTTTGTATAAAGACTGGGACGTGGGGAAACTGAGGCTCCCTGGCCATGCTTAACTCTTGAGGGAGGGTTAGACAAAACTGTGGGTCTCATCTCAGGACGGCTGCACAGCTCACACAGCAGCTCTTAGCCAAAGACCAGAGAAGGAAGAGCGGAAAAAAGAGTATGTGAATGGATTTCTGGAGAAAATAACATGAAATAATGAGGAGAAATGTATCCATATCCAGAAAGCTTTAGGACATTTATTACTAATATATAACGAAGACTGTTAAACATAGATAAATGGCAGCTTTGATGAGCCTTTATTGCACAGTTCTCTGTGCCTCATTAAATATGAAGAATAAAAGAAGAGTAGAGGACTCAAAAGACAGATCTGCACACACTGCCGAGGAATGACGGGGAATCTGAAGACAAAGGACAGGTTTTGGCACATCCGAGTTGCCACTGTTAGAACAAGTGTTTGTGCTTACTGGGAAGTGAGGATGAATGTGAAGGAGAAAGAAAAACAGACAGGAGGGAAGTTTCTTGGTCATTGCTTGGGGGAAGGGAGCCCAGTTTGGTACCTTAATTCATTACTGGGCAAAGAGACGTAGGACCCCTTCCAGCACCGGAGGAGAAAAATAATGGCTCATTGTTATAATTCTCCTAAGCCGTAAGATCGCCGTGTGCTCGTCAGCGTTCAGCCGGATGTTCTCAGTCTCATCAGCGCCCTAATGGGAGACTGCGAGGAGAGCAGCTGGTGAGGAGCAGGGAGATCAAAGCAAGGGGCTGCCTTTCGCCATCGCCGTGTCCTCTTTGGAGCCCGTGCGCTGCTGCTGATGGCACCAGCAGCAGAAGAGATTCCCGGGGGGCGCCTCGCAGGAGGGATGGCCCATGCCACCTCCCCAGGCAGGGACACCCTTCACTGCCTTCCTGATGTGCACCCCTTCCCAGGGGAACAGTCCCCGCTATCACCGCTGCAGGATATTGCCCCTGTGCAAATGCAGGCTCTCTACGTACACCTCAAGATTTTAATTTTTAATGTAAGTTTTTTGGTTTTTTTTTTGCATGTGGAGTTCATTTGTTTATTTGCTTGAGAAGATCAGAAAAGTCCCAAGGGAGTGCCTGTTCTCACTCACTCCCATTTCCTACCTAGAATTACATTACCCACACTTTCCGTAGCCTTCCTGAGGTTTAAAATTAAACCAGAACATGAATATTGATACCAGGATCCTTCTCCCTAACGCACCAGTGGCACACGTCAGAATACTGTGGGGACACGGGGGAGGAAGGCACCCGACTGAGATGGATGCAGCCGGTTCTGCCTCACCCGCTGTGCCCGGGCACGGACCATGCCATGGCCGAGCAGGCATCGCCCGTGCCCACGCCGTGCACCGCCGCAGGTCTCTGTTGCACCGGCCCTCCGTGCATCCCCACCTGCCGCCCCTCCCCACCACGGCCTTGTGCCCATGCCAGAGAGATTCAGCTCACCAGTGTGAGCTGGACCAGTGAAAAGGGGGAAATGCCAACCGGAGCGAAGGGCTGGCCAGACCTGCGGTGCTCCCTAACCGCCGGCTGCTCTCCCTGGCGCTGCGGTTTCCAGCCGCGCTCCGTACCGGGCTGTACCCGTCCTTGTCAAACGACTCGCTGGCTCCAGAGCCTGTGGCAGCCGAGCAGCCGTGTCGCTTGCCGGGTTCCTGCGCTGCTGTCTCCGTTGCTCTCAGATCCAGACCCCGTTTGCTCCAGTAAGAAGCACATGTAGCTGATCAGATGCTCACATGGAGCTGCCATTTCAAACGGACGAAGGTGCTGAGCAAAGGGATGGTGCCGGGTCGGTAAGTGGGGCGGAGGCGACCGGTCTGCTGTACCTGCTGATCAGCACTTTTGTCTTTTTGAAGCTCTTTGGTGTTCTGTTGCTATTGCTTTGAAAGTTTCCGAAGACAGGAGCGGTGAGGCAATGGGGACACGCTATCCATCTGTCTCACTACGCCACCAGTGCCACCCAGGCAAGCAGGGCTGCCAGGGGCTGCTGCTGCAAGACCCATCAGACGTCTGCCTTGGGGCATAGAGGGGCTTTTAAATATCCAGAAGTGAGAGAGACGTAGCACAACCTCCCTGTACAAAGAAGTGTGGGTCAACTGCAGAACACATAGTACCCACTGTGCCTCTGGGAAAATGGGCAGAGGAGCTCACCCTGCTGAGAGGTGGGGAAGGGGCTGAGCCCTGGGAGAAGCCCCAGTACCAGGCTGAGCAGCGTGGGAGTATCGTGCTCCCCTTGAGCAGACAGACAGCTCATTTGGTTTCAGGACTGCAAATGTACGCACCACCGGCACACGGCCCCGGGGAGGTGTGCACAGCAAACACAGCCAATGCCTCGGAAAATCGGTGGGACTCAGATTCCCAAACGAGTGCAGCCTGCTGCTGCTCGGGGACGGTTAAACTGCTCATTGATGAGTGTCTTGAAAACGACGCTTTGGCTCCTAAGGCACTTAGTCAGCCTCAAAACGTTACCCTGGTCAACCAGGGACGTGCTTGCCATAATGCTTACGAGCAAACTAGTACAGCAAATCACTCAGGAGGGTTAAAACAAACCAATGGACAAAAATGGCCAGCTAATGCCCATTGAAATAAGGGACATCCTGCTTGGGTCGCATTGCTGAGCACCCCACTGACCAGTGCAGGCGCCTTCGCACACCCAAACATCTCTGACACTGCAGCGGGCCCCTGCCCAGCGCAGCAGCTCTGCTGTCCCGGCAGCCGGTGATCTCCGGGTCGGAGTCCGGACGAGCGATGTTCCAGGCACCGCTCTGTCCATGCGGTCGTGACCGTCCTTTCAGGTGGGGCGAGCACAGGATTTGGCATCATCTGACTCTCCCATCCATCAAACTTTACCAGTTGCTCTCCATACACCGGTGAGCTGCTTCCTTGCGTGAACCCGGCACGGTCCGTGCCTGCAGCTGCACAGCACAGTTCTGCATCGCCTTCTCATGAGCAGCGCGGGCGAGCGGAGCGGCCAGTACACCCAGCGCTGCCCAAAGTGTCCAAACCTGTGGGAAAAACAAAGGGCCTAAACGAGCTGCCCGAGACTTGAGTGAGAAATTACGAGGGGGAAGAGAGGGTCTTGTGACAGTGACACAGGCAACTGTAACTGAAACTATGCAACACACGCTCAACCCTTTCCTCTTACAACTAATTTTGAGGACGCATTATGTAGAAAAACGTGCCACTACCCCATAGCTGCGTTTCAATGGAATGGCATCAATTTTTTTCTGGAGAAAAGAAATCTTCTTTGGAGCGTGGCTCCTCTGAAGGACCCGCAGCAGTATATTATCTCTGCATCTGACTGCGCCAAGACAGGTCTTCAGTGTCACCCTGAGCTCATCTGGATCCAATTTTTGCAGGCTGTAATGACAGGGCAATGGAGTGATGCTATTTGAGATGAAATGAGACTGTTCTAGAAAACCCCGAAGTCGGCGGTGAGATCCAGCCAGAGGGGCTGACCCCGGCTCTCTGCAGCGAGACGGAGCTCAGCCAGCGCAGGGACGCCTGGCAGAGCCCGTCACCGGTGCCACGAGGTGGGGGCCGACCCCCCGTCATGTTACCACCGCACCGGGAGCAAGGGAGAGCCCCTGGTCCGGGGTCCTGATGGGACAGCGGGCTTCAGGACGGCACGCACCCATGGGAGCGGCGGTCAGCGCTGGGGCGGTGGGTGCAGGAGCACCCCACACACCGCTCCGCTAGAGCCGGGCAGCAATGGGCAATGATGCCAACAGCAGCAACACAGCCGTGGGCAGAGAAACACCCCCACTCCCACCCCTCTGCAGTGAGAGCCAAGCGATGCTCAGCCCAGCAGGGAAGCTTTCTGCAGGATCAGCGACTGGGAAGGGAGAAAACACATGGACACCCACAAAAGCCATCACCGCTGGCTGGAGACAGGATCTCCCGCAGTGCCTCTGGGAGTTTGGTTCCTTTCACAGCCCTACCCCTGCTCCTCCGCAGCCAGAGACCCACTGTTGGCTCCATCCTTGTGCCCTGGAGCCCCAGGGGCAGGGTGGGCAGGGATGCTGGTGTGGGTGGGGATGCTGGTGTGAGTGGGGATGCTGGTGTGCACGGGGATGCTGGATGCTAGTGTGGGCAGGGATGCTAGAGTGGACAGGGATGGTGGTGTGGGCAGAGATGGTGGTGTGGGTGGGGATGCTGGTGTGGGCAGGGATGCTGCCATGGATGGGGATGCTGGGAGATCTGCAGCCTGCCTGCTGCTTCCGCAGCTGGGGTGCCCAGTGCGGTGTGGGTGGGTGTGGCGGCTGTGCCAGGCTCCTGCATCCCCCTGGTCCTGTCCCACCGAGGGGGTCTCACCCCTAACACGCTGCCAGGCTGTTTTGTCTTTGTGAATGAGACATCAGTCGCACGATCGTTCAGTCATGGCACTCGATTGCCCTGCGCTGGCAGCTCCTGCTCGTGTTCCCGATGTCCCGGGGACTCCCGTTGCACGCTTCATCCTGCCTCCCCAGCACCAGCCGGGCAGAAGTGCAGCTTGTTAAAGCCTTTCCTGCCCAAAGCAGCAGCCCTGCCCCCAGCTCCACTTACCCCTCTGCGCATTCCGAACCCGCCTGTCTTCCCCGTTCCCACTGCGGTGCGTCACTTATTTCCCTACTGATTCCACTGTTTGCCTTAACCCACGCGATCCCTCCAGCAATATCGGGGCTGCACATGTAACAGA
This sequence comes from Tauraco erythrolophus, assembly GCF_009769465.1. Lineage (NCBI taxonomy): Eukaryota > Metazoa > Chordata > Aves > Musophagiformes > Musophagidae > Tauraco > Tauraco erythrolophus. The sequence goes on along the minus strand of NC_141474.1, from coordinate 35,626,220 downwards.
CACCCCTCAGACATCACCCACGACATCCCGGTCTCCCACCCGAAGCCCAGCGACGTGGTGGGATACCGACCCGCAGCGTCACCAGCCTTCCCCACCCGTGAGCACCGATGGCTGCCGGGGTTTTCCCGCCGCCTTTGCAGCCCTTTGCGTCCAACCGCGGCCGAGCGCGTTTGCCAAACGCTGCTCCACGGGCACGCCAGTACCTCGCTCCCCTCAAGGTAAAAAATTATCTCTTCCAATTATTTTCTTTTTCCGAAGAGTGTTGCAGTAACAATGTTCCTGCGAATCGCTTTTGCAGATAAACAGCCCAGTCCCTGTTCCCGAAGCGAGGAAATAATTGTACACACCTAAATAGGTGCTTCCCCCGTTATCTCCCGCGTTCGCTTTCTCCCCTCAGCTATCTGATGGGCTCCCACCGCTCGTTTCACACTCCTCCTCATTCCATCAGCCACCTTCGTTTTGCCCATTCTTCCGATAAAGCAGCGAAGTCCTCTCTACGAGGGAGGGAAGAAAGGGACTTTTGATTTTCCACAAACTACTTGCGGACGCTGAAGCCATTAAGATAATTCTGCTCACTGAGGCTCTGCTTTTATTCTCCAAACAGTAGGATAACAATTAGATTCCCCAAATGCAAAGTTCTTCCAGAAGGACAGGCGATGCAGCAGCTGCAGTGCCGTTGGCGTGGAGTGGAGGATAGACTCACTTCCACGGGAAAAATTGGAAAATGTTTAAATTCATAAGAAAATTTGGGATATCCCTACTAAACATGTCCCCTTGACAAGACTTATATTAGACCTCACCTCTGGTGAATGTATTAACCAGGGCAACGCTGTGCCCGGCTCAGAGTTAATGTTTCTGGCATAGATCATAGAATCGTAGAATCACAGAACGGTTTGGGTTGGAAGGGACCTCAAAGATCATCCAGTTCCAACCCCCTACCATGGGCAGGGACACCCTCCACTACACCAGGTTGCTCAAAGCCCCATCCAACCTGGCCTGGAACACTGCCAGGGATGGGGCAGCCACAGCTTCTCTGGGCAACCTGTTCCAGTCTCTCACCATCCTCAATGTAAAAAGTCATAAGAAGAAATCTTCTTGTAAGACTTTGGCCAAGTTTCAGTGTTTTGAGCTGGGGTGGTGATGAGGCTGGGTGCACTCCTCCTCCATCGCTGAGCACCTGAGCATATCTGCCCAGGCAGCCTGCCAGCATCCAGATATTCAGGTGGCATCAGGAGGGAGGATAGGTTTTTTCAGAAGCTGTGGCAGAAATGTCTAATTCAGAAAAAGATGGAATGGTTGGTCACGTGAGTTTTCTACTCCCCAGCGGTCAGTCCCTTGCCCCACATAACAACCTGCTGTTCGGTTTCCATTTGTGCACGACTGCAATTTCTTTTGTACAGTCAAGTTGGCTTTTCTCTTCATCTCACCCTTTTATTCTCTCTGTGTCTGTCATTTCTTCCTTTCCTTCAGGTTTCTTCCACTTGTCTAATGCAACACCTTTGCAATTTCTACCTCTTTTCTTCCTGAACCCCTTGTGCCTGTAATTTCTGCTTTCAGAGCAGTGACCTAGGGTTGGATGGGGTCTTCAGCTCTGCTGCATTTGCCTCACTCTGTCACTGTTGTGCTGCTGGAGGGGAGGCCAACCGGGACAAAGACCTCACCATCGTCTTCTGCCCGTTCAGCGCTTGGGGCACTTTAACAGCCTTCAATGAATAATCGCATTAATCCCCACGAAACATGTTCTCAGGAGAAATCATACACACTTTCGCATAGCAGAGCACCAAATTGGGCATGTCAGCCGTAGCCGAGCCTACCAGTTTTAGACAGAAGTTTCTTTTGATTTCCCGTTTCACAAATAGTCAATATAGTGGTCTCTATGTTAAAGGAGATAAACCTCGTTTTATTCGCCCTGTATGCTTTCTGGATGGAAATTAAAGAGGAGATGTGGGAAGAGAAGTCTCTGCAGAGTTCATAAACCAGAAGGCACGAAGATGTACGGCGTCTCTGGTCAGGAAGCTGTTCTGTGTCTTCTAGTCTTTGGTATGCTGTAAGCGCAAGTTGTATCGTATGGAGCACACCCATCCTTCTGCCACTTAAATTAGGTATGGATATGGATGTATAGATACAATACACTGAAAGCTGGAGATGCTCTTCAGGCTGGAAAAGCCTGAAAAGTCATTAAAGAGAAAATAATGCTAATGATGTGCTTTTCCTCTATGGGATGCCATTCGGCCTAAACGCTCGTCATGCACACATCACAAACACATGGAGTCGCTGCTCTGTCCGTATTCGAGTTGGTCTCGATGGTGTAAGTGCACGAGGGTGTTCTTACATCCGAGCAGAGGAGCGCCGTCGTCAGCGTTCACCCATGCTCCCGCTAAAGGAGCCGTGGGCGTGCAGGCTGCCAAGCGATACCCTCATTCAGTTGCTGGCACATCAGGTTTTTTGACATTAAGACTTGCACTATAAATTCCATTTCTGTATTCTGTCAGTAACTAACAAATGCTGAATTATCTCCTTCCTTAGACATACACCATTGGAATCCATTTAAAGTGCTTAATGATGTATTAATACAGCATGATTTTCCAGCAGAGTTTCTGAACTCCAGCCACCGGCGCCAGGACCAGCGCTGCCAATCAAATTAGAGTGTCATCACTCCTCGGTAAATAAAGGTTAATTGGATGTACAGTATGAAAGGATCAGGAACGTAAGACATATCTATGGCAGGTTTGTTCTTTCTTGAAAGTCTGATATTACATCCCAATTCCCGTGCACACGGCTCAGACGCCACTGGTGGCTTCTCTGCCTGTTGTTACAGACACCGCCGGGTAAGCGTACTCTTTGCATTACTTAGGAGCTTTGAAAAAGTTCACAGACAAAATATGTAATGGATTCAGCACTCTTGTGACCTGCTGACTTCTGCAGAGGTCAGGGATCTGAAGAAATTCTCATCTTCAATTACTTCGCTACAAGACCTCTACAAGAACATTTTTGCTGGGGGCTGGTGAGCTGGGTGAGAGGTGCCAGCGGTACCTCGCTGGGCGACGGCATCACTTCCCAGCCATGGCTCTCCCTGCGCTGTCTGACACTTCTGCCTTGGCAGGAGACAGAGCACACTCCTCCTCTGCAGAGCCCTTTGTTCTGTGTGGCGATGGCAGCTTCCCCAGATTACCTCCTTCTCTGGGACTCCCAGAGCAGGGAGCCCCTGCGGCTGCAGCAATGCCCCACAGCAGGGCAGTGCCTGTCCCATGCCTGCGGGATGCTCCTCGCTCCCCTGCCACCACGCTGCCTGGCACTGCATCCCACCACCCAACACTGCATCCCACCACCTGGCACCACCATATCCCATCATCCAGCACTGCATCCCACCACCTGGCACCGCATTCTCCCACCCAGCACTGCATCCCACCACCTGGCACCGCATCCCACCACCTGGCACCGCATCCCACCACCCAGCACTGCATCCCACCACCTGGCACCACATCCCACCACCTGATGGGATGGGGTGTGGGGCAGCTGCCCTGCCAAGCCATCCTGGGACAGTTCAGATTCTCCAAGGAGCCTACTAAAAACCATAAAAAATAGGTTGCCTAATGACCACAAACCCATACTTACACTAAATAACGTGCGGTGTAGCATGAGCTGGAACTTCAGCCTGATGCATCAGAGATTTTATTATGGAAAAAGTCCATCCTGTTTTTCAAAACTCATTAATGTATCTGAAGTGCCTTTCCTCCTTCAGAGACTCTGTTTCAAACTGCCGGATTTTGTTCAGTCTTTCATTGCTAATTAACCCTCCTGAGCTGTTTGCTCCCTGTTCTGCTCTGGAGGCCTGACTTTTCAGTGAAGACATCTGATATTTTAAAGCTCTGATTAAAATATTTCCATTAAGTGCTTTTTCAATGAACAAAGGGTTTTTGACGTGAAAAAAAATGTATTATCTGAAATATTTGGGTTTGCTAAAGTGTATCAGTTTGCCACAAAATTTTATTAACTGCGCAAGCAAAAAATATCTTCTAAAAAAAAAGTAACAACTCTGCAGTGGAAAACATTTTAGGATTTCGCTGCTTATTTATAAATGTTCTTTTGAAATCCAGCAGCAGTACCAGAAATTTAGAAAATATAACTGAATTAAAACTACCTGTGGAACACCAATGTTGGTTTTGAGCATCGTTACACTCTGGTCACACCTTTTGAAGGAATCACCACTGAGGCAGACCTGGCGTGGTGTTGTCTATCCGGACTCCCATTCCCGTTCCAGGGAAGCCACCTGGACGTTTGCCCTTAACTCTGGTCTTTGGTTTGCGAAGCCCTCGCTGGCGGAGCTGCCCCTTCAAGGCTGCGTGCGCAGAAACGCAGCGCGTTAACGATAACTTCGACAGGGCTTTGTTCTTCTGCTCTCAATTTGGCATGGTTTGAACTGGGGGGGGAGGTCCGGGTGGCAGAAGCTGCCCATCAGACCGGACTCCCGTCCCCCTCGGGGCTTGAGACAATCGGCGCCTCTGCGAATTGCCCTATTTACGTCGGACAAAGGAACCGGAAAGGTGTGTGCCTTTGTCCAAGAGCAAGGGGAAGGGGAGGAGGGGGCACGGCCCCCCGCTCCCGGCGCCCGGCCGGGCCGGTGCCCGCCCCGTAGAGGATGGCCCCAGCGGAGGCGCTTGGGGAACTCGGGGAGAGCCCCGCTGCCGGGGCGCCCACCGGGCCGAGTTCACCCAGAAAGGGCTGAGATCTGGGAGAAACAGCCACACGGATCAGAGGTCAGTGAAGATGGGACGGGACAACGTGTGCCGCGGCTGAGTCCCCTTGCCAGCAGCCCCTTGTAACCAGCCCTCGGTGGGGCAAGCAGAGACCCACTCGCAGCCCGTGGAGGACCCACGTCGAGCAGAGATGCCCGAGCCTGAGCACGGTGCATCTCGAGCCTGTGGGATGCCCCCGCCGATGGGGAGGGGTTTGGTTACAGGAGATGCCCGAGCCGGAGCCTGCTGTGACTCCCGGGCACAGGGCGAGGCGCATTTGCGCATCTCAGTCCGTGCGGAGCCGTTTCAGGTCGCTGTGCCGCCCCACGCCGGAGGCATTTACAGTCTGTGTGATGGCCCACGGCAGGGCAAGTGGCTACAGCTCCTTAAAAGCCCAGGGCTGGTAAAGCCCGCACTGGGGCAAATCCGATGGGGTAAGGATTTGCCCCCCAGCGGGTAGGATTCACGCTTTCGCCGTGAGTAGGGGATCCACTGGAGCAAGGGACAATGGTGTAAGGGCTCCTGCTCCTTTAAGAGAAGCGGCAGTAACAGCACGGGATGAACTGACCTGCACCCCCCCATTCCCTGCCCCCTGCGCCGCTGGGGGGAGGAGGTAGAGCCGGGAAGAAGAGGCAAAAGGGGGGGAGTGGTGTTGATTTTAAGATCTTGCCTTGTTTTCTTGTTATCCTCTCAAGTAACCGTTTTTGTGTGCTTTTCTCTTTCTAGGTAGCTGTTAATAAATAGTTTTGCTTTAAGAAAACAGCCTCTTTTGCCCGGGACCGTGGTTGGTGGGTGCTTCTCTGTTCCTGTCTCAACCCTCAGCTCTTTTATTACATTTTTCTCCTCTCCATTTTACTGGGGTGGGAGAGCTGTGGGGGGTTTAGTTGCCGGATCGGCCTAACCCACGACACAATTGCAAACCTAATGAGCTGATTTTGCGTGATAGTAAGCCCTTGAGAAATGACTGATTGATACTAAACCATTTCCAGTTTTACAGCATCATAGCATGACATCATTAACCAAAACAAGGGAAAGTCTGGGAATGGAACAAAACCAAAGGGGTGACTCCAGTAACAAAGGAAAAAGAGACAACGGAGGCGCCGTGTCGCGGTTGATGACGCAGCGCTGACATGCACAGCTGCTGGGCGCTAGCACCACACCATCAGCACATCTCGTCGGCGCTTTGGCTGCCACACACTCAATGCTCGTTGATGAGCAGGTTTGTGGGCAGCTGAAGGCATGCATGAGTCTCCCATCCCTTTTTAGCAAGAAATGCAGTTTGTCCCACGTTTTTCCGTGTCATTGATATACACAGCACATGTCTACAGGACCATCCAAATCAAATGCAACAGTTCCAGGTTGAATTCAGGACAACTAAGCGAGATGCACCTGCCCAGGGAGCCCACGGTTGAGTCTCCTGGTTGCCACAGGAAGTGGGTACCACGCAATGGCACGAGGTGAGCACATGATCACCAGTCATGCATTTTGCATACTTCTACCATATTTCAAAGGGTTTTCAAGTCGCCTGTTACTTTCCCCTAACATTTCATGGCTAGTGATGGACAGGGACGTTGGCACAGCAGGGTATTGGTCAGGCACCCGCCTTCTGTGGTTCAACAAAACCTTCCTCTTCCATCACCGTTTCAGTTCTCCATTTTCAAAGCTTCCCTGCCCTGAGCAGTGCTGGTTCGGTGCCCGTTCGCTCTGTCCCAGTACTGTGAATCCTTCAGCATTAGAAGCGCACCCAAAGTCGGAATTCTGGCTGCTCCCTGGGAAGCAGACGAGTGTGCGTGTGTCCAGGATTTGGGGCCCAAGGTGCCTCAGTGAGAAAAAGCTGTTCAGAAAAGGTAAATTTCTGTCAGTTCTGCACATTAGGAAGGTCTTTGGCAGCAAAGACGATGTGTTGGTCTGACACCCTTGCCAGTCCATTTTGCAGCCCTGACATTAGCTGTATTATTTTTTAAATTTACTTGCAAAAACACTGGATTTTTAAATAGTTGTATTAGTAATAATAGCAGGTTCCTTGTGAGCCAAGCTACGAAAGATCACTGCAAAACATGTGCCCAGCTTCTATATGCAACTGCGTCTTTGGTTACTTCCTCATGCTTTAAAATGCATATTTTTTATTTTATACATTACTGAAAGTGCCTTCAGGCATGAAGTTCTTCCTTTTTTGTCAACATTTTCCCAGCCAACCATAACGGTTTCAAAAAAATCTATCGTAAACCATTCTCCTCCACCCGGAATGGGAGATGCCCAGAGTCACGGCAGAGGTCATCCTCCGTGCCACGTGGTGGGGGAACGCTCCCTACTGCAACAGAAGAAACAGGGTTTGTTGCCCCTCCAACTATCACATCCCAATTCCAAATTATTTCTTACTTCTGTCTTATTCCATAGTCAGATATTAAGTCTGGATTTTCAGATGTGTTGCTTGCTCTCTCCCACGCTCCCCATATCTCTAACCAGAAAGCGAGTGATGGAGCTAACAGTAACCTGCTGACACTTATCCCAGGACTTGGTTACTTCCAGTACAGGTGTTTTCTGGTGAGACACTAACTGCTACAAAGGAGTCGTGAGTAGCTCCTGTCCCTATAGATGCATGTAGGTGTAGGAGTGGCTGGTAAAGAAGACCAGATATTCGTCTATGTAGTTTTAACTTAATTAATGGAAAAATATCTTTCTAGTCATTTAAATCAGATGATGTCCAGCCTAATAAAAGTAAAATCCCTAAAACCATGTATTTTTTGCTGTAGCCAGAAACAAGGGAAGGACTCTGGGCTTAAGACACTGCTCGTTTTGTTGATGAAAGAAGGAATAAACAATGGGGCAGAACACAAAGATTTGGACAAGTTTGGCCTCATTTTTCTTGTCATCATGCCACTTTCAATGGAAGAAAAGAAAAACAAGCATCAATACTGTCATACAGTGTTTTTTTCAAGAATGAAAGTTTTTTACCCAAGTCACTAGGAGCAAGCGGTGCCATGGTACAGGCACAATCTGGGATTTGGGCTGTCTGGACTCATTTCTGCCACAGTTCATCAGTGACCTGTGACCCAAAGCAGGCAACAGTCCTCTTGGTTACCTCCCTGAAAAAAAAGATGCAGTTGCATCACCTTGCCATTCTTCAAGTCTTGGTTAGCGTTAATTTTTAGACTATTAATCCCTCAGGACAGAGGTTGCATCTTGCCAAATATCCAAGGCCAGGTTGGATGAGGCCTTGAGCAACCTGGTGTAGTGGAGGGTGTCCCTGCCCATGGCAGGGGGGTTGGAACTGGATGGTCTTGAAGGTCCCTTCCAACCCAAACCATTCTGTGATTCTGTGATTTGTGCAGCACTGCCCTGACCTTCCTGGTAGCCACTGCTGCCTCTCCAATGCAAACGGGCAACATCACCAACAGCAAATCCGCTGAGCAGCGGCCATGGGGGGCCCTGACGCCGTGCAGCGACCATGGCACACGTGGCATTTAGGGAGATGTGGTCAGAATCAGCAGCATCTGCCTCCTTTCCTCACCACAGAGAGAGCAGTGACATAGGTGGGGCGGCACAAGGCGCAAGCCCCGGGGCTGGAGGATGCTCCCTGCCATGGCACGTGCCGTGCCGCGCACGTTGCCCGTGCTGCAATGCCGGCTGCTTTCCTGCAGAGCACTCAGTGATAACAAGAAACATGTTAAATCCTCCAGCTATGCCGGGAATGAAAAAGGAGATAAGAAGAGTCAAGTAGAGTGGAGACGTTTTTCCCCTACCACAGACTCTTCGGAAGCTGAAAAATTGACTTCCATTTCATCCATTTTAATGTCGAAGGGTTGGCCAGCCGCGGCCTGACTTTGAGATTGTCAGTGCTTTGTCATCCCGACACTGCAATTTCAGAGTGTACGATTAGAAAGTCGTATCGATGCCAGATCCCGGGTGAGATCCCGACGAAAGCTCGCGGAGCTCGGAGCGGAGCTCCAGGGCGCCCCTCCCTCGCTCGCCGTGCCAGGCGCTGTGGCAGGGCAGCAGTACCAAAAGCTGCTCTGGTGTGGGCAGACAGTTTCAAAGGAAGCTGTTTCTAAAACACACATCCACCCTCACGTCAGTTATCTGCCAGTTCAGCTCAGAGCTCCTCTGGGGAAAGAAAAGGGTCTGTTTCTGTTACGGAGCATTTAAAAACAGACTGAAGTGTCAACATTTAGACCTCAACCAAAATCACTCAAGTTTTATATACCCAAATTGATGTTTCAGTTTTGACTGTTGCTAAGTTATCTAAATTAAGATAATCAACAATTTTCACAACAGGCATGTTGCTGGATCCTCCACACCATGATGCTAAGCCACGTGGAGTGGTCCATCATGTCCTCTCCCACCAAATCCATCCCCTGCCCACACACGTTTGCATGGGTAGCTCGGATAGGCAGTGGGATCTGAGGGATTTTCCATCACTGCCAAGCCCAGAGGAGAAGCAGCACCTGCCGTGTCCGTCCGCAGGAGCTGTGGGGCTGCCCGTCCCAGAGCCGGTGCGCTGCGGGAGCGCCAGGAGCTGGATCCTGCTGCCAGCTGGGAGCCTGCCCAAGGCCCTGCATGGCAGTAAGGAGTCTCACTGCTCCCCTTGCACAAGACATCAATGTGCTACCGGTCTGCTGGAGCCACCTTCCCATCTCCCTCGTTCACTCTTGGCATCCTTCTCAGAGGTGCGTTTCAGTGTGACCCTATTACCCCATGGTATGGTTTCTGCCCTTCCCCAATTTAACTTTATTTATATAATATTCCCAAATCAATAGAATTTCCCGTACATATTTCAAAACCTATATTTTGGTTAGAGGAGGGCAGTTTCAGTTATTATCTTTTTCTGTATCTATTATTTCAGCATGTGGTAGCACAAGAGACAGATAAGTAGGTGAAATTCTTGATGTTTTTCCCTGCCATAAAGCCCTACTGTTCCAGAGAACATAAAGCCCACTCGGGAAAATGTCATCGACTCCTTGACCGTCGTTTCACGACCGTAACGCTGTCATTAGGAGCGTGTTTCAAGCGCACGTGCGACAGTTTAGGGATTGCCTCCTGTAACAGATTCCTATCTGGGACTTGTTTAAATATAACAGTCTGCCTTCCTGGAGCATATTAGACCAGGGAATACACGCTATTTCCTGGAATTAGGTTTGTATAAGGAAAGATTAGCCTTGTATCGCGTAATGTTATGTTTTGTTGTTCTGAGCTGTACTAAATGCAAATCATGTCTCCGATGCAATAATTCAAACAGAAAATGCGAAAGAAAAGACATAAACATGAAGAAGAAAGATAGGATATACAGGAACACAGTGCATTCGAAACTTGTTTTGAAAGTCAAATGTGTACCTTTATTTACAAGGCTCTGATCCTTCAGTTACCCAATGAATTTCTGTGAAGTGGTGTCGCATCCGCCCCGTTACGAGCAGCGCAGCGGGAGAAGGATGTGAACGAGGAGGCAACAAGTCCGAGCTGCCAGAGGAGCACCCCTGAGAAGCAGCACTGTCTCTTCCAGTTGTAGGGTGACACAGAAATCCAGAAGTTTGTGCAAGTTCCCTTCCAAGAAAGGGCTGAAGAGAGTGCTCCAGAAACATGACTTGCTGACACCGGAGAAACAAGTAACGCAACTCCGTGTTTAAATCCTGCTCTCATGAAAAGCGAACTGAAATGGAATTAAAATGCATCACAGAGAACACTTTGGTTACAAGATTTTTATCTGCAGCGGATAGGCAAGCCCTTCAAGCGAGGGTGCCTTCTCCAAACAGAAAACCTACCTGCACTACAAAGACAGACACCGTATGGACCTGTAGGTGTTTAAGGAGCAACATGCCCCAAAAACGGCACGTGACACAGGTACCCAAACCTCCCTGCTCCCGCCGGGGCAGGCAGCGATGCTGCAGCCTGCCGCAGAGGAAGGCAACGAGGTCCCAGCAGGAGAAGGAGCTTCTCCTGAGAGCAAACACCTGTAAAGCAGCCTGTCCTGGGCCAGCTGTGCGGAATTAAGTGGTTTTCTGCAGGAGGCTACAAAAGGAGCGTGGGCAGGAGGTGCTGGAGACTGTGTGCTGTGGGAGCAGGCAGGGTGGCCTGGGCTCTGGGTGCTTTTGTGGTTGTGCAGTTAGTGCTAATGCAGGCAGTACGTGGGGATGTGGGACTGCAGACTGCCAGGTAGGTGCTGAGGGTGGTGGGAGATGGGCATGGGCTGTGGCAGGGTGTGAGGGCTCATCTCCTGTTTCTCACCAGGATCATTTTATCTGTGCTGTATGTCTCTCTATAGGCTCCTTCTTTGGTGTTAAGCTGAAATCAGGTAGGTGGATGGCCTTAGTTCAGGCTTGACTTAAAGCCTTCAGTCATTCAGCCTTAAGACTGTGCTTGAGACACTGTGAAGATGTTTTAAATTCACCCTGTAGGATTCTTGCTGTATTTCTTTTTGCAGTCCTGCTGCTGCATGTCCCATGCAAGTCTATTGTGTGTCGAGTCTTGCATGTGTGACCTGTGCAGTGTCAGAAAAGCCACCTGCTAGAGCTTCAGCATGCCTTGCTTCCAGAAAGCTCTGCAATGGTAGAGCTGCAGATGCTCCCAGTGTGGTGTGGGGAAGGAGGAGCAGCAGGTCCCTGCAGGGAGCACTGGATTATCGGGGGCCACAGTGTATCGATCACTTGCCTGGTCTTCAATGGTGCAGGAATCGATTATCAACAAGGCTGACCCATCCTCCCAGGACACATGAATGGCCTTTAGGGGAAGTGTTGTCCCATTCTTCCTTACGGCAGTGCCCCATGCAGCCACCTCCTGCGCTGGTGAGGGGTTCTTACAGCTGTCTCCCCACTGGTGGGATCCACACAGCTCTGTTGCAGCCCTTCCCTCTGCCATTGGGCTTGTCCCTTCCCAGCTTCCTTCTGTGGAGTCTGCAGCTTCTGTGCCTCCAAGAAGCTGTAATACACGCTGAGAGCTCGAAGGTCTGGAGAGGGTCAATGAGGCTGCCGAAGGAGTCTCATGGCAAGAATAAAGATGACTCTAGCTCTTACTGTGATGAGGGCCAAATGCTGCTTTTCTTCTTAGAACACAAATTAATCCCTAATGATGTGAAGCTGGGCTTGGTGAGAGCACTAACCGATTCTCCTGTGTATCCAGAAAATCAGCCTTTCCCTCTCTGAACAGCAGTTTGTACAGATGTGCAAATAGAAAATGTTGTTTTGCTTCTCAAGGGACCTATTGTTTGGTGGAACAATAATAATAGTTTCCAAATGTATTTTGGCATTAAAGCATGTGTATTTCTGCAGAGATCGGCGGAGCTTACAGGAACACACAACCTCTCAGTAATTACCAGGAAAAGCTGACTCACTGTGGCAGCTTCTCCGTAAGAGCCAAGATGGAGCTCTGCAGGCGTTGGGCCTCGGCTGCTGTGGAAGCTGCTGAGAGCAGCTCTGATGTGGCAGCCTCGTTGCTTACAGGACTTTCTAGATTCCTGGAGCCACCTTGGTGTTCTCCTTCATGGCATGCACTGAGCACTCACCTGCAGAATGCTGAGACGAGAGTGCAGCTGGTGTCGAGCGTTACAGCAATGATGGGGTGGGCCAGCAAAATGGGATGATAAAAAGATGTTTCTATGCATCTAGGACAATCTGAGATGTAGAACTGATTTGTGAGAGGAATGTGATATTCAAGGAATTGAGTTGGGTTTAGGTTATTAAAACCAAGGTTGTTTAGGCTTGAACAAGAGTTAAAGTCCTGTAGTTAGCATGCAAAGTGGCCGAGAGCGTTCTGCTGGGGACAATTTGGAATTCCAGCATTGCAGCTTGTATGACTTTGGTGTGTAGTCGTGGTTTGAACCCACTTGGCCATACCTCAAACTTCCTTTTCGTCTCTGAACTAGAGCTGACGGGACAGGGAGGTGCAGGTATCCAGCACTGGAGCTGCTCCAGCTGCGCCTGCTCGAGAGGCAAATACAAAAGCAGCTTAGTGGTGCCTACAGCCATGAAAAATGGGAAGGAAGGGAGCTGTACCCAGTTTCTGAAGCTGGTATTTTTGTGCTTCATTTGGAAAAGTTTAAAACCAAGATTTACTATTTCCTAATCTGGTATACTGTGCCATGTGAAATTAGGCTAAAACTTCAAGGGGTTTGTTTATTTAGGATATGGCTGGGGTAGATCGTGGGAACCCTCCGAACCAAGATCAGTTTCTCCTGTGTTCCCTGGGCTGACCTGACCCCGCAGCGAGCGGGCTACCTGCCGTGCTGGCACGCAAACGTGCGTGGCAGCGACAGCAGCACCGCGTGCGTGGTGGCTGTGTCTGCACGGGGGCTCTGTGGGTGCCATCTCGTGACCCACTCGTGTCCTGCTGAATTTCTACAAAACTGCTGCGAGTCCAGTGCATCCATTTTGCCCATTCTGGTCATAGGTGCTAAAGGCCATCACTGTGATTTTGTGGTTTCATGGTCTCAGAGCCCTTCAAGATCCCTCTTGTGCTCTCAAACGAGACTGGGATTACTCGTCCCTGTAGGGGTAATATCCATGCACGGTTATGCGTGAGCCAAAGAACACTCGTTTTCTCTATTGCTCACAGGGTGCTCAGTCATGCTCTTGCTCCTCTCGTTCTGGGACATGGCACCAGGACCTCATCCTGTCTCCATTGGCAATAAGATGTGCCCAGGTCCTTTGCATCAGGGGACTCCGGAGGGAACACCTTTCTGCAGCGGGGTAGAGCATCGTCAATCCTCCTCCGTGAGAGTGGGCTACTCTTGTATCTTTAGCAGATCTAAAACCAAATCCATCTAGTAGGCTTTGAAAGAAGCCAATTGTTTTCCAACAACTTGAAAAAAAGGCATGGAGCAGTATTCCCATGTTTGCAGACAAAACCTTTCTGACCAGATGGCAGAGCAATAGGAGAGGCTTTGGGCAGCTGCTGCTCCCCTGGAAACCGGAGGGACAAACAGAAGGTGGGCGTCCGGAGAGCGAAGTCTGTGCAGGGCTCCAGGGTGGTATTAAATTAGAGAGAAGAGTTGGAGCAAGGCCATGAATGAGAATTTAATTGCACACTTCTTATGTTTCCCAAGACTGGATTATACTGGCCAGGAGTGCTTTGTGGAGGAAATGAAAAGCTGATACCTGGTGAAATATTGCTGTGAGAAGCTGCGTGTGATGACTTTGCTGTTGAACAAACTGTTCCATTAGCAGAGATATGATGCCCGAATCTACATTTTGAAACTTGGATGCCTCGAGTATTTGTTCAGCAATAATTTGTCACTTGGGGAACACTGCACAGAACCAGTGTGATCAGTCTGTGACCACCTTCTCCTCCTGCTGATTAATAGAAGATGAGGCAGGCAGGGGGTGATCAAGAATAGTCAGCCCAGGTATCCAGGAGGATATTAGGATGTTTGTGTGTGTTTGACCTCCGTGAAGTTAACAGATGGAGGTGACTACCTGTTTGGTCTGCTGAGTGCTACAGACCCACGATCCACAGTCCTTAATAACCAGCCCGCTCCAGGATGCATGCGGAGAGGTGGAGGTGAACCGGAAGCCAAATGTTCACTCAAACACTGGGGTTTTTCAGATTTCAGTGTGTTTTGGAAATGTTTGTCAAATATCTGCATTTTCCAACTTTACAGGAGTCAGGAAGCAGAAGGACTGATGGAAGTAACTTGTCAGTGCTAAGAAGTACTGGACACTTGACCAAAACCCACTTTATCAGTAGACAAACTAAAGACAACATACAATATTGGATATATCTTCTGACTGGTTAACTTGAGTCTGTTGGACGCTTCAGCATTCTAACAAACTTCTTTATCTTTTCTGTGTCAATTCTCTCATGAGGTCTTCATGTGCCGTCCTTTATAGTAAACTTGGCTAAACATTTAAGACTATCTCTAAATTCTGTTTTATTTAGAAGAATTAAAGCAAGTCAGAACTTCTGTTCAGGATGCACAGGAATTTTAGGGTGCTGTGAAAAAAGATATGTGTAAGGAGGCTTTTTATAATACACCAGATAAAAGCATTCATATTAAAAAAAAATCAATGAGATGAATAATTTTAATCCAAAGTTGACTTTGACTTTTGAAGGTTGTCCAAGTATATTCCAGCAAAAGATAATACTTTTTCTATCTCCACAATGCCTATCCTTGCTTGGCTACTGCAAAAAGCAAGTCAGTTGCAGGAATCGAGTAACAACTGTTGTCGGGAAAACAGACAGGGACACATCTGAGCTGCTAACGTGACACAAACAGGCAACGGGCTGCGAGTAGTGCTGCTGGGAAACTCTGCGTGATAGTCTGCAGACCTGGAGAATGGAGGACAAGGCTCATCCTCCGGGGATGCAAGGCAAGACAGCCTGAATATCAACAGTGATGGGATGTTGGCATCATGTGAGGATGTTTTCATGCTCTCCTGGACTTGGAGAACATGGCCTTCTTGGGCTGAAATCTTCTGTGCTGGATCTGCCTGCAGGCTATGGTCTTGGTTTTGATTTTTTTCTGTTTTATCAACAAGTTTTCAATAATAGTGAGCTCTGAGACTCATGGGGGAGAAGAATACTTTTATCATAACAATCAGTAAATTTTTGGGAAAAGGCTATGGTGAAAGTGGTTGGTGACTAATCCTGATCATAGAGACGGTCTTCAGTGAGGACAACTACCAGTATTCAGGGAGAAGGAAATAATGCCCCACGAAAAGGGATGAAGCTTTGGCTTAGGGTGGCTTATTTTAGAGAAATACTTGGTTCCCGATAGAGCAATGACCTCTGCCAGTACTGGACTTGAGTATTTTCAGTTGGAATTGATTTTTAACCTTTGTGATGAGGTCATAGTCTGAAACCAGACAACAGCAGCCTGCACAGCACTGGGTTGACTTCTCATCATATCAAGCAAGATGTTGGACTTCCTCCTCTCCAACTGGGACCAGGACGTATTGTCTGAATTTCAGAGTTAGTCTCCATAAGGCCAGAAGAGACCAAATCATCTTCTCTAATGTCTGATATATCCAGGATTGTTAAGCTTAGCTCCACCTTTTCCCCATGTACCACCACCAGTGCCCATCCTCGCCTACTGCTTCACGTACATTTCAGGAGGCCAAGGGGACTTGGTGCTTCCTCTGAGGTTCTGCTCCAGCAGTAGATCATCTTCTGCTGCTGGGTAGGAAACAATTGCTAGTTTTTCCAGGGATTAATTTGTCCAGCCTTTGTTTCCAGCAATTTCCTTCGCCATATTTGTCACAGGTAGACTGAAAGGCACTGTAGTACCCCATATTTCCTCTTGAAAGCATTCAGATGCTGTAGTTGTCCCCTCTCTAATCAGAGATAACCCCCAGAGCCTGTCGAGTTCTTCAGGCCCATGATGGTGCTGTACGTTTTCTCCACCTCTCAAGCTATTTCTGGGGTCACCTTCTACACTTTGGTTTTGCACCTCTGACGAGAAGGCTCGATGCGTTCGGACCAGGCAGAGCTGTGAGGCAAGCACACCTAACAAAGCATGACTGTCACCATGATGGCCACAGGTCCTGTTGGGTGACTGCAGACCTCAATGCGTGACTGGGTCACCGGGGAGCCTCGGCAGTAACCACCTCCTCCCTCATTCACTGCTAAAAACTATTTTTTTCATCTTATTTATAAAACTCTTCATCCAAAGCAATTTTACAATAAAGTGAAGTATATGCCAGTTCTGCAGGTGGCTTTCTTTCCATCCAAATATAGAATATCAAATGTAATCAGGGCTGTTTAACCTGCAAAGCAGTGTTGATCGGCATTAAGTATATTTTTACCTTTTTAGCACTTTGAATTTAATTGTGTAGTAGCATTGCACACACTTGATGTCAAATCTGATGCCAACAGATTTGAGTGATGTGGCTGGACCGTTTGAAATGCTGGTATGGTTCTGGTGCTGTTGCACCATTGAAATCTGCCTGGTGTTTTAAAACATATAAAAAATTAAATCTTTTTATGGCTTTTCTCACCAGGTCTTTAGAGGTTTGAAATTCAAGTTATCTGGACCTGTTCCTCCTTCAGAATCCTCCCTGCCAGGGACTTTGTGGTGATGATAAGAAAAACTTCAGACAATTAGAAATTGGAAAATAATCAGTATTAGAAGATAGTGTTTTCTTGTATTCCTCCCACCTGAAAGTTTTCTTTCTTGATTATGGATTTTTGGACCTTTAACAAACTAATTTTAAAATAATTTGCTTCTCGTATATTTTCTCATCAGTACAAGTCATAACTTTCCTTATCTCTGGGATGTTATGCTTCTGACACTTGGAAATACTTGCAGAAAGAAGCAGCTCGTGGCAAGCTGAGGTGCCAGGGTGGACAAGGAGTTGGCTTTCACACCAGCTGAACATCTCTTCTTTTAAGCTCAATTTCCACAGTGGGCAATGTGATGGGACTCCTCCAGTGCCTTCCTGCAAGTGCAGGAGCGGTCCCCATGAGGAAGGCAAGACTGTGGCCTTGGCCATTGCAAGACTGAGAACAAGGGGACACACTCTCTTTCACCCAAAGGCAGCAGAGCTGCCTCCAACCCTGGTGAAAACTGGTTTCTAGACATGAAAGATGATCACATTGGTGGATTCACTAAAGAGAGCTATTTGTGTGAATTTTATTCTTAAATTGGGAATAGTTGCAAAATCCTCATATGACCTTTTTATGAGTTCGGTGCAGACAAGTAGAAAATGTTTTGTATTATCACTTAAGAGTATCCTACTTGCTGTACCTTACTCCCACAAATAATTAGAGAAGAAAGTGGTAATTATATGAATCTATTGACAACAGCCTTTGGCTTAGACAATGCTAGAAGTAGAAACTATAATTTAAGCTTAACTTGTACTATAAAGTTGACAAAGAAAATGGAAATTTGTGTAAATTCCAAAGTACAATTTATAAGGTTACAGAATATGTGGGATGCACATGTTTGTGACTAGTTCTTTAGGTTCAACTAGTTAGGTTGACTTTCCAGACTGAACAAGTGCTTTCCTTTGGATGCCATCCTCTTAAAAAAAAAAAAAAAGCTTTTATGTTTTAGAAGGGTAAAAACAGTTGCTTGTGGCTTGATTGACACTTCCTATTTCTCCCACTGCTTATTCGGAGAAGAGGAAGAGGAGAACATGCTCACTGGAGTGCTTTGTGGCACTTGTAGTGACCAGGAAGACACATGGTGTATAAGCACTGCATGGAGTTCTCTCAGGTTCCTGCTTCATCTTGCCTTTCCTTGTAGTCACAATTCCTTGAGAGTCATTTGCATAACTAAACACTAGGAGCCTTATCAGAAAACAGAAGAGTTTCTAATAGGCAGGGTACTCAATGTGACCTGGGCCAAAATTTCACAAAAATAACTGCGTGTTTCTTCTTTTGTAGGCTATAAGTTGAGGTCATATATGATTTCATGGGGCAGACCAACAGTGACAAAGAACAAGGTCTATCTGCTGAGAGCACAGGTGATGGGGAGCTTTGTGGTGGGCTCACACCTGATGGGAAGGGCTGGTGGGCCCAGGCTGGCATGGGTGCTGTTGTGTCGATGCTGGTGGTGGGCGTGCAGTCCAAGCACCCGTGCACCAGTGATTAGGTGAGCACCAGCAATGTGGTCTTTATTAGATTACCTCTGTGTGGGAAAGTAAGAGTTTCTCTTATCGTTTATTCCCTCTTCCTGTTTATTCTCAAATGCAAGAGGGAAGTGTTTCGAAAATAAGGTGAAAACCAGCAAGTTGCCTTCTGAAGCACGATCTATTCCTTTGTGGTTTTTAGTTGCATCTGCCAACTTCAGTAGAAAGCACGAGCTTTTACTTGGATTTATTCTTTTCAGGAGCAGCAGAAGCCTATGGAGGAGTGTGTGGGCTCCACTTTGCGTACAGAAACTCCCACAGGCTCAGTCCTACTCTAATTCATACTTGCAGAAAATTTCCAGTTATTTGCAAATTGCATGATCAGGCTGTAAATTCCTACTGTGGAGCTGGCTTTTGCCCCTGTTTACATCGCTGTCTCAAGATCAAGGCAGGCTTTAGCTCTGAGAAGCTTAACTTTTGGTTTGAACACGAGTCAGGAAAACATCACCCATGTTTTGAACCCAACTTAGGTTTTAATGTTGGTGTCAAGGAAAAGAAGTCTTCAAACTGTTTGAAAATTGCTGGCCATCAGTAACTGTTCTATGTTTTGTATCTGCATTTAGAATCAATTTGTAGAATATAATTGTAGATTCAACTAAATCCTGGTCCAAATCAGAATTTTGGTCTTGAAAAACAAGACCTTGGCCCTTTAAAGGGTGATAGGAAAAGTAACTTCATGTGTTTTTAAAATAACTTTGTGTAACTCATTCGTTAATCTGCCAATTTCCATTTTCATAAAAGTCTTTTCTCCACAGTTATTAAACATCTTTAAAATATAATTTAAAAAATGTAATAACCTTTGTCATCTGTTCTACAGCTTGCCTTCAGCCAGTGCACTACTTGTGAATACAGAATTTCAAATTAAATTTACTAAGCTCATGGAAAAAGGACACTTTAGAAAATATTGCATTCTCAGTTTATACTGCCACAGCAAGCTAAGAACAACTAATTCTATCAAGTAACAAAATAAATTATACATTCTCTCTCCTGGTCGAGCTAAAATATTTCACAAAATTATTGAAAAGCTTCTCAAGTAAAACCAAAGGAAAATACCAATTAACCACCGAGTCTCTGGCTGCAAATGAAGTGAGGCTGGTTGTGAGTGGTTGGCTCTCAAGCTAATGGGACAGAGGCTAATTATTTCTTGGCAGACGAGGCCTGTCGAGAGGGACAGGAGGAGTTCTTCTGTGTCTCAGTGGATGCTGTAGGTGCAGGACTGCCATGTCCCTCCTCTCGGGCACAGCCACCACAAGCACGGGGCAGCCGTGTCCTCCTGCCAGCTCCTGGGACAGTTGGGTGGCCTCAATCAAGTGGGAGCGTCCACGAGGGCTGCTGCAGTGCAGAAGGCTGTTGATGCACCCAAAATCTCTTCTGTTTCCAGTACATGG
This sequence comes from Tauraco erythrolophus, assembly GCF_009769465.1. Taxonomy (NCBI): domain Eukaryota; kingdom Metazoa; phylum Chordata; class Aves; order Musophagiformes; family Musophagidae; genus Tauraco; species Tauraco erythrolophus. The sequence continues at coordinate 35,606,540 of NC_141474.1, read as the reverse complement.
CAAACTAAGGGGGATTGCTACAGGTAAACACACAGACATTAAGAAAGTGTATGTGTATATATATTTATACATACTCTTTGCATGCTGCAAGCTGACAAAAAGTAGATTTTCTACAAGCAGGTGTGATTTAAACACAATACCATTTGAACAGACTGTGACCAAAAGCACCAATTCTCTCTATTTGAGGCTTGAATAATTCCAGGGGCTGAAATCGAGGTGTCAATCTAGAGAAACTCAACTCTTCTTCTAGAATGTCAGTTCCCTTGATTTTTTTTTTTTTTTTTCTGCAATATAAACTTACAGCTATCTCAAATGCAAAGGAATGCATAACCCTGCCAGCGTGCTCTTCTCCCTGCGGGTCCCCTTGGCGTGTTGATGGATGACCGAGGCCAGCTGGACCACAGCAACTGTGTCCCTGCCAACCCATCCCCTGGATCCAGGACCAGCCAGTGTTCCTGGGGACTGCAGTCTTTAAATAGTCTGATATATGGTTCCTGTCAAGGTCAAAGAGTTTTCCCAGGGACTTCCCAAAAGCTCTCTTTAGTATCAGAAAAGTCCCCAAACGTTACAGGAGAAGCTGGTCCAAGAGACTACGGCTGCTGGTGTGGGTATGTGTGGGATTTGGTAGTGGCTGGGGTAGAAAAGAGGTGAAATCCTGATTTTGATGACTGAGTAGTGACTAGAAACTTTAAAAAGTCATTCCTGGCTATAAAGAGATTTCAGGAAAGAAAATAGGTTCAAGACTGTAAGTGATGCCTGCCGTCCTCCTTGCTCTCTCCTCTCTGGGTAGGAGTTGCTTTGACTTTTTAAGCTGATGTTTACAGTTTGTGGGGTCCTGGTGACCCGGAGTGCCCAGTTTGGAGACTCCACCCTGAATGCAACCTTTCCAAATTAGAGTTTTAGGTGGGTTTTCACTTAAAAAAACTGGGGTAGTGTATTGAGCTCCAGTCAAATCTACCCAGGAATACACTGGAGAAGTTTATTTTTGCTACAATGTCATTTAACAAAAAATCAAATTCATACATGACGTTTTGCCCATGTAATAAAGCTTCCTCTGCAAAAAGCCATTTATAGAAATGGAGTCAGAACACGTAATCCAGCAACATCAGCCTTTCCTGATACTGCTCTAACAACTCCGTTTTGACATGGCTGTCTTTCTGTCCAAGCTCTGAGTAAATTGCACAGAATCTGGACAGAAATAAATGGGGAGGAATCAGCATGCTGAAACCAGCGTGCTTTGATTTGTCTTCCCATTCAACCTCTACCTGCCTGGCCTCTGGAGCTGACCTTTATTTAATTGGGACGAGGCTGGAAGGATCGCTATGAAGCATTGGGTTCCTGTGCCTGTTCCATCACCTATTTGTGAGAAGAGAATTGTCCACAGGGTACAGCTACGCTCTGCAAAGTAGTTGCCTGGTCCTGCCAGGGCTCTAACCTGTGCTTCAGAAGAAAGGAAGGAGCAAATTTTTTACACTGCGGGAGGTGAGGCACTGGCACAGGTTGCCCAGAGAAGCTGTGGCTGCCCCATCCCTGGAAGTGTTCAAGGCCAGGCTGGATGGGGCTTTGAGCAGCCTGGTGTAGTGGAGGGTGTCCCTGCCCATGGCAGGGGGGTTGGAACTGGATGATCTTTGAGGTCCCTTCCAACCCAAACCGTTCTGTGATTCAGAAGAGGGTGAAATAAAACTCAAACACCTGGAAAATTGAGCAGCACTGCTCACCGAGGTGGCATTTGGAAGTGTAATCTTCAGGTGCTCTGTTTTGAAGGAGGAAATTTGTTAGGGGCAATTTCCTGCTCACAGCCCTGTCCTGCAAGCTCCTCTTGCAGGGAGCTGAGAGAAATCTATTGTGAGCAGAAGAGGGGAAGATGATGCATCAAGCAGGTGCTAAACATGAGCAAGTGGCTCTTTGGACAAACCCTCTTCTGCCAGTGGCGAGCGCGGGTCCCGCCTGCGTGCCGGCGGTGGTGCACGGCAGCGGAGGTGTGGGTGCAGATGCACGGGTGAGGATGTTCCCCTCCCTCTGGCACAGGAGGAGGTCACCTTTTCAAAATCAGCCTCTTTTGTGTTCCCCCGCTGTGGCTGAAGCTCTCACAGAATAGATTTTATTTTTTTTTCCCCCCTCAGAAAAGGTGCTTGAAAAAATATTCTTTAATGAAATGCTTTGGGGTATGTAATCAGAATTTTTTTAATGATTCATGTCATAAGTGCAAAGAATTTTGGCTAAAGTAAAAGGTAAGATTTTTTTTTAATCATCAACATGCTCGTTATTCACTTCCCACTCTAAGCCAAGACAAGAAAAACAGCAGCTTTCTGATGAAAAGAAGAGGATCCATCAGGTCCCACTCACTTTTCATGAACTAAGAACTGATGTCAGTGACTGTCAGATTCAAGTGATTTTCTCCATAAATCTCCTCTTTACTTGCAAAAAGGAATCATTGTTCCCTAACACTGCACAAGCTTTTTGTTCGGGTTTGCTGTGTATAAAATTTAATAAGAACAGGCACAGACCGCCTCAAGAGCTGAGCATGTGTCAGTGAGGAAATGTGTGTGTTTGAAAACCTTTTCCTATAATTATCTACATTTCCAGGTACCTACTCCGGGCTGATGAGGAGAAGGGGGCTGGGTGCTCGCTGGAAACAAAAGCTTCCCAAAATGTTGGGAGAAGAACCCGGCTGCAGAATTGGATATGGCTGGGGAAAAGGGATGGAAAGGAGAAGGGGCTCGGATGACTCCACAATGGAGGGTCCCCAAGGCAATGTTGTGATTTGAGGTGTTTGGGCAGCGCTTCTTGACCAGCTGCTGCTGACTGCGCTGACTCTGGGGATCCGGTTTGTTGCCCGTTGGTCATGTCCATCTGCTGTAGCGCAGTTTGGGCTCCAATCCTGTCCTGGGGAGTTTATGGTCCGTTCCTGTCTCGAGGAGTTTATGGTCCATCTTTCTGCCTCACCATAGAGTACACAGCGCAGCGGGGTCCTGGGTGCTGCTGGGACACTGGGGATGGAGACAGGATGAGTGATGGTCCTGCGGAGGATCAGGAAAATGATGGCATCATGAGGGATGCTTCTAGACAAGCTGAATGCAGAGGGGTGGTTAGCAGAGTAAGAGCGTCCTCGTTCACCTGCACACCTCGCACACTGTGCCCTTACGAAACACGGCATACCGGAATCTGCCTTTTTCCTAAATATTCCGTGATGAACTCTTGTTGCGTACACGAAAGGCAAGCGATGGCGTTGCCCGCTGCCAGCGGCACGTCTGCACTCTCACGAGGCTCACTGCTGGGGAGCACGATGGGTATTGCCAGGGCCCCCGTTGGACCCTGCGTAGTCCAAGGTCGTCTGTGTTGGCTGTGACTCACCAGCCTGCGTAGCCTTTAGACCTGCACTGCCGGGAGGGGAGGAAAACAAACTCGGGTTCTGTCTTCATTTCAAGAAAGAAATGACCACTTTGGCTCTCGTGGTTTTAAACAGAAATGTGTTTTTTTCTTTAGGGATGTTTCTTTCCTAAAAATAAGAGTAGTAGGGCTTTCAGGTCATGGGAGGGGTGGATGCAGCTGGACTGGGAGCTGTTCCCACCATCCGCTGCTCCTGCACATGGGAGGATGAAGCCGGGAGCGAGGAGTCCCTGGTGCCAGAGTCAGGCATGGGTTACAGCAGCACCCTTTGAAAAAATTATTGGCATCGGTTACAGACAGTGGATACCCTTCTCAGCATTGTTGGCCTTAATGCAGGGACTTCTTCTGACACCCACACTCATTTTACAAAAAAAAAGTTCTTCTCTCCCTGCTATTTGTCTCTTTGCCTTCTGTCTTCTCTGACCTACTGTCTTCTTCATGAAACTCAAGAATTTTATCTCTGGGACATCAAGAGTGTGCTGATGACCTCCTGTCCCGCGCACCATCCCAGGTGCAGTCACACAGAATAATAGGACTCTAGTTTTGGAGTGTTTCTGATCATCTTAATCCTGCAGAGGCAATAGTAAAGAGCAAAATTAAATGTTCAGGATTAGCTGGCTAATGGTCATATGTGTCTTCTAAAAGGCTAAATGCTCTTTTGATGTTTACAGGTAACTACTGCCATTGCATGGTTGTTTTACAAGTATAAAATTCAGCTTTTGTGATGCTGTGATTAATCACCTGAACTCTTATTTATGAATATTCTTTTAAACATGTCAAGATTCGTCGTCTTAAAAGGCAGAAAGCAATCAAAAAGTGAAGACTACAAGCAAAAGGATGTATTGCAATTTTTAAATGACGTTTGAAGTGATTAGAAGTTCATCTAAGTCCTTGCTTCTACAAAATCCTTGTCCTAGAAAGTTATTCTGGAAAAAAAATCCCATCTGCTGGAAAAAAAAAAACCCAACAGTGGAAATGGTCTGGATGAACCACATGAGTGTAATAAAGCATTTTCTTCCCCATCTCTGATCCTTAAAGAAAACAGTAAATATTTCATCTGGTTTGTGATTGCCTGCCACACTCCAGTAGTTTTGCAGATTTATTAATAAAACATATGAAACGTGACCGAGGTACAATTAAAACACCAAACGTGGAACTGGTGTAAGCCACATGGAGCCCGAAAGGCGCAGCAGTTGTTTACTTTCTTGCCTCTTACCTCGCGTTCGGTATTTACGTCGAAGCGACTTCTGAAATGTTTACCAGTGTTGTGTTTTAAGCTCAGTGTTGAATTAATACAAAGAGAAAGAGGTCGTGCCCATAATTTGTGTTTGGCATTAGGGAACTTGCAGGTTGTCAATAGCATTTTAAATTTTTCTTTCCAATCTATTAAGGTGTTTAATTTCATTTTAACCTTAAACCGTTAGGGTTGGTAGTAGCCATCAAGACGAAATTAATATTGCTGGTTTTCAAGTCATTAATTGCTACGGCTGAATTGCAACAGTAGCTCAACAAAATAAAATTCTGATTTTAATATCTCCCAGGTAGCGTATCTGGAGCAACGGGTTATGAAGCTGCGTGGAGTCGTCTGCAATTAGAACTGAGAGATCTTTATTAACCGGCCTGTGCCACGCGAAGCGCGGCCGGTGTCGTTCTCAGGTCTCTGATTTACTGCACTTCATTCCTGGAAGCGTGTACACCAAGGCAGAGGTAATTGCCCATAACAGGGGCAGGGTGTGAGCACAATGAAGCCCACACAGTAAATAATTGCAACCTCCTTGAGATGCTTTTGTGCAACGACGTTTTATTGATGTTTCTTCCTGATCACTCCCCGTTGAGTACAAGAGAAATAACATGGGCTACCCAACGCCCGGGAAAGCATTTCAGAGAGATTATCGGGACATTTCCGCGTTCCCTACGTTTGACAGGGTGGTGACTGTCTAAGGGATTGCTGCTTCCAAAGGGAAGGCATCGCAGTCAATGATGCAAATTGGCAGGATTACAGAATATAATGAATCCAAAGAAGATTTTAAAATATAATTGAAAAGGGTGTCAAAGAAAAAAAATAGAAATGTTTAGTCTGTTTTTTCTGTTATTGGGACTTGAACTGGCATCCTATTAAGAAATTTACCCATGCCAAAGGAAAAGATGAGATGTGTCGCCGATTCTTGTGAGCGCTTTTGCTGAACAATAAACTGTGTGTAGGGCTGATTGCAGAATTGTTGTGGTTGTTTTTTTTTTATTGTTCTTTAATTCCTAAGGGAAGAGAAAATCTGTTTCTTTGAAAAATTCTTCTCCCCATTTTGATTTCTTCTGCATTTCCTTATGCTAATCCGGCTCATGTGATGTGAAGTATGATTACGGAAAGCGAATTAACCCTTTCGAGCTGCTGCGTCTCTTGCCTGCAGAACCAAGCGCTAATGAGCATCGCTGTGCGCCGGGTCCAGCCCTTCCTGGGGCAGGGAGCCCAGCACCTCTTGCCGGGGCAGCGTGGGATGGGGCTGGGGTCGTGGCAGCGTGATCGGCAGCGTGCCACCGTGACGAGGGAATAACGCATCATCTTGTTCCGTTGGTGGGGATATACGTCGTTTGGTACGGATATACGGAAACCGAGGATGCAGGTAGCATCAGAAATCATTGCGGCAACTGATGCTGTGGGGCAGAAATCAGCCAAACTGTGTGTTGCCCATACGAGGCAAACCCTGCAGTCCCGTGCCAGCTGGCAAAGCTCGTCTTCGGCGCAGACCCTGCTTGATGCAGGTGAAACTGGCTTCTGAGATCGCCTCCGCTGAAGAAAGCGACCCCACATTTATTCATTTGAGAGGATAGGAGAAAAATTATTTTCTTGTAACAAGAAGACGTGGTAAAGGGTGACTAAATGGGAGCGCTGAAGGCACTTAAATAATAAAACGAAAATGAAGGTTAAAAAATGCGTCTTGGAGCATTGTGTACTGAATCACTCAGGTGCACGCAGCGTACGTTGCTTCTTGCAGCACAAAAGCATTTTAACTGATTAACATGCTCCAGTGATTTTTTTAAGCTCGTTGTTCTTTAGCTCGGGCCGGTTCTGTGATCTTGTCAGAAAAGAGGTAATAAACATGCAAGTTTGTACAGACAGTTCTATTACAGAAGGCGCTGGCTGGAGTAGAAAAATCACAAAGTGGTTCAAACAGGGCTTACCGGACACCTGTTGAGAGCAGCAGTTCCTCTGGACGCAGACTGAGATGCCTCTTTCCCAGCAGGTTTGGAAATCGGGTTGGTAACCCACAAAAGAGAGGGGCATGGGCTCCTGCCGTAGGCTCCTGCCTACTGTTACCTTCAGCACCATCCACACAACCCGTCCGAGGTCGGAACGGTCATGCTGGTCCTTCTCCAGCTCTGGAGAAGCTGATTGAAGCTTCTTACTGATGGTCGTAAACAAATATAATTCTGGAAAAGTGAGGTCTTTAGCATAAAAATAGAGCATTTCATATGACTTGAATTTATTCTTATTGCTGACTTTTTTCCTCTCAAGTACAGGAATGATATCAATGGACTTGTGGCCATCTTCATTTTGGGTATGGTAACTATTGCGTAGGAACTTTTATAGGAACTGTCTCTTTTATAAGCACTTTCCAGAGTTTTGTATTCCCTTTAACATTATCTATTTTAATCCAAAATGAACAGGCAGACTCGTATCTAGTGCAGGTACCCTCCTGCAGCCTGGTGCATTCGATGGCTCTGATGAGGGGGTTGGATGCTCCCTTACAGGTGCTGTAGGGCTGTTCCCGCCCCGGCACGGGGCACGGCTCCCTGCGGGTGCCCAGCATCCTCCGGCACAGCCCCCCGGCACAGGGGCACCATCCCCATCCACACCCGGCAGAGCTGCACATCGACGTAGTGCTGCACTCTGGGCTTTAAAGATTTTATTGAAGTCTGTTCCCACTGGGAAATGTGGATGAAGCTGAGATTTGCTTCATTAAGAAAATACAAATGGAAATAAGATAAACCTTTACAGTGGGGATCCCAGTGAGAGACGAAGCACACTGCGGTCACGGTGCCACCAGCAGCTTGGGCTTGCAGGGGTCCTCGCTCCAGCCGTTTGCAACAGCCGAAGTTGTGAGTGTGATCTATTTTTTAGACTTGTAAAAATTAACTATATCTCAGAAAATATACGTACTATGTACTTACTATAGGAAGCTCTGTACAGGGAAATGACACAACCTTAAAACTGGCCTTTAGGGAGCTACTGCCATTGCAATTCGGTTTTATTGGATCACTACCTCTGTTTAAATAATTGCTGTATTAGTTTCTTATTACATTAATTTCAGAAATATTTTTAGAAATAATTTCTGTCAGAGATTTGGGTTTTATTCTGTGTGCTTACGATACTGAATTCCTCTTCCTTTCCAGCAAAAGTCTTGGGAGAAGGAGGGAGTAGGGGAATAAAGAGCTTTAAAAATCTGCCTGTAATATTTCTGCTATTTGGAGAGAATCATAGATTCATAGAATCGTAGAATGGTTTGGGTTGGAAGGGACCTCAAAGATCACCTAGTTCCAACCCCCTGCCATGGGCAGGGACACCCTCCACTACACCAGGTTGCCCAAAGCCCCATCCACCCTGGCCTTGAACACTTCCAGGGATGGGGCAGCCACAGCTTCTCTGGGCAACCTGGTCCAGTGCCTCCCCACCCTCAGAGGGAAAAATTTCATCCTTATATCTCACTGAAATCTATCCTTCTTCAGTTTAAAGCCAGAAGAGCGAAGTCAACTGTGTGTCGTAAACAAAGGAAGATTTGGACAATGTTCATCGGGCCTTTTGATGAGGAAGAGACTTTGAAAGGTGTTGCTGGCAGTTACGTGAAGAAGAAAAAAAAAGAAATTTGACCTGGCTGTCATTTGTTGTGAATGACAGGTGATAGTATTGATAAACCAAGAGGTTTAAATGGTAATAACTGCATTTATTCATTGTGTTCTTATTTCTAAACCACCTACCATGCCTGGGCTTTAACCCCGACTTGTCTTTGGCTGGCATCTTTTCTATAGAGCACAGTAAACTGCTTGGACAGTAATTAGCATTGTGACTGCTGCCTTGGAAAAGTTAGGGAAACAGGCAAAGCTTGCAGCTCTTTTTCAAACAGATCTGGAAAAATGATCAACCAACTCCCAGAAGCTCCCTGTAGCTAACTGGCCATACTAGAGGACACATGACAGCATACCTGCAGTTATCTTTTGACTCATAATTTACTTTTAAGTCACTAAAAGCAGAATAGTAATAGTCTTGGTATGTCACCAAATAATGATAAATAAAAAAAATCAAACCCAGAAGTCAAACAAAAGATGGAGGCTAATGTTTGATCATGGGGGAAAAATGCTACATATGTCTTTGAAATGAAATTCCGACTAGCAGTTTTAGAATCTGTTTTCCCTGGGACCCCTAAAGGAAGTGTGGAAGTACTGGGACAGTCCACGAAGCACAAATCCTCCCCTCTGATGCGCGCTGAGATATCTGAGTGCTCAGCCAGACCGTTCCCCGCCGAGAGGCGGAACACGGACCGGGTCTGCACGAACCCCCCGTCCGGGTGCGATTCGGCGTCGCCCCTGCCGGGGCGGGTGGGCCACGCGTCGCTGCTCGGGCGCGGGACAACGTGCCGCAGATGCCCGTTGGTAACGGTGACGTCGACACGGACACTGTGCTGAAAACGCTCCTGAAGTTGCTGAGGCAGCAGAAAAATGTACGTTGTGGTTTGAAGGAGTTTTACCTGCAGAGGCGGCGCAGAGCCGAGGAGTCTCTCAAAAGCGCCGGGAGCCTGAGCAGCACCATAAATAGATTCCTGAATCAAATGTAAATGAAGCTTTCTGCTCCATTTCCGTAATAAAAAGAAGCTAAAAAACATAACAACAATGGGATAAATTATACAGTCCCACACTTTTTCTAGCACTGCTGTTAGCATAACACTAGGCTGATGTTGTACATATTTTTATTTTTGCCGCTGGAACGGTCTTTGTCACGGAGAGGAGGCACACGAATTTCAATATCTAATATATTTTGTGAAATGTATGGAGTGCTGCACTAATCTGACCTTTTCAGAATTTTTCATTTCAAGTGGCTGGTCACCCCAGCCCTTTGCAACAGGTTACGCTCCCCTTTTAATGGGGAGAGGAGGAGTGCAATGGTCAACCGTTCAAAATACTGAATATTAAAAAGGTCAGCAGAGTATGGCATGGCAATGTGAAAATGAGACAATACAATCCCAGATACCTCATTGCAGTGACAAAAATTGTTGCAAGAAGAGAAAATGTCACAACATGAATCTATTTCCAGGAAGGGACAGGGGCATGGTGTAGAATAAATCTGTCCTTGCTGCAAAGTTAAGACACGTTCCTGCAGACTGCACTAAACCTTCAGCGAAATGAAGTTGTGTGTGTACTACTCAGAGATATTTCCTCACGATCAAATAATATTTGTGCAAATTATGCTGTTAAATGGCAATGTGCAAATTCTGTATTATTCTGTATTTCCTTTTCTCCATGTGTTGTGCTATCCTGGGAACCTCTCGTTCCCAAAGAACAGAGGCAGAAGAGTTTAACAGCTGTCCTTTTCCTGTTTTCTGCCAGAGGAGTGAAAACAATAATAAAATAAAGATAATAAAAATCAGAAAATAAATTTCTTAAAAATCTACTTTTAGGGGAAAAAGAACAAATCTGAATTTTTGTAAAATGTAAAATTTTTACTGCAAACAAAGCATGAGATTTTGCTTTCTGAGCCATCCCTGCTGGGGTCACAGCTGGCACCAGCGCTCCAGCCCGCTCGCCCCACGTCGCACAGCACGTCTCGTGGTCTGGGCACGGCAGAGCTGAGGGCGGCTCCTTCGCCAGAGGAGGTGGCCAAGCCCTGTGCATGCAGGACTCTTCAGTTTTACACATTACTTGGTTTGCTTTCATTTTTTTATGAATATTAATATTCATCAGCTCTTGATTTTTCCATTTTAAACATTTGAGAACCCAAATGATGTTCAGAAAAATTAACTCGCAAAATTTGTTGGGCTGATTTTAACTGCACAAACACCATTTCAAGCGTTTCCAGTGTCATAAAGAAGTACTTTGGTAACTATTTATTTTGCCTTGAAAAAATGAGTCAGTATGTGATAAACATAGATCTGAGGTACCTGACTTGAGGCACCCCAGTCTGCAAAGACTAGCCGATGGCTACAAGGAATTGCTCTTTTAAAAAATCTAAACCCCAGAATTAACATAAATAAGCTTCAGTTGAGAATGGGATTTCTTCCCACCTGAGGCAGGAAGAATTAACTTGCAGGAATCCTATCCGGCAATAAAAGTGCTTTTCTTTTGTGTCCTCGGAGAAAGAAACAGCATTACAGAGAAGTTAAAAGAAGACATCCCAGTCATGTGGTTTTATTACAACCTAATGGGATTGCACCGCCGGGCTGAGACAGACCCAGCATTTCTTTCAGAGCACTTTAAGCTTGGCTGCTTATATTTTTGCTTGGGCAATTATTCTTGATGGAGGTCGTATCTCCTCGTCATCTGCATGCGCAGCTCCCGCTGTCGTCGGTGAGGTCTGAGTAAAATGGATGGTGCTGGTAAGTGCAGTGATGCTGATCCTTCTCGCTATTCCAGCCCACGTTAGAGCAGTCCAGGTGCTTTTATATTAAATACACTTCTCATGGGCTGTAGGTTCTCCAACACAGCATTGATAAAGCCCCAAATTTGGCCTGTCTACCTTGAAAACTGGTGCAAGCACAACTCAGTTCATGCTTCTGATCAAGTGCCACATGCAGCAGCCTCTTAAAAAAATCCCCAACAACCAAACACCAACAAAAAAGCCCAGCGACACGAGGTGCCTTGCTGCACCCGGCTCTGGAAGCCCACCTGCCCGGCGTGGGAGCCAAGCGCAGACTGGGAGCAGGGCGACAGCAGCATCGTTTGGCTCATCCGAACGTGTTTGTGAATGGTGAGAGCGAAACCACCAGCAGAAGAGCTGCAAAAAGTATCTCAGCTTTCCCAAGCCACGCTCATCTGACGCTGCGACCAGCTGTTGGCCGTGACGGCGGGGTAAAACCCGGGAAGTTTGAGTGAGACGTCAGGATGGAGCAGAGAAAGGGATTTCCTGAAGCAAACAACAAAGGGAAATTGTGCTGGGAAATGAGAATGAAGTAGTTTTGTAGAGATGTGGAATTGATAATTGTTCAGAAAAGGTGCAATAAAGATAAAATACGTGAGTGTGCACCCTGCAGAGAGTTAAACTCACTGCGGAGTCGAGGGGCTGGAAGCGGTGCCTGGTTCACTGCCGCATCGCTGAAGAGCTGGAGCTGCAGGGAAGAGGCAAATCCCACACTCTTTGACTGGGAGTGGGCAACGAGGGGCAATTCTGGGTCAGTGTACCTCTGGAAATAGAGAGCAGTAATTATAGCTCAGGGAACGGCTGGAGGGTGTCCTGCATCGTCGTCAGCAACAGGTGAAAATGGTACTGGAGCCTCTAACCCCCTTGCCACTGTGGATGTCATGAAAATTGGATCTGAAGTACTCTTGGTCATGGCTTTAAAAAAGTAGAACTCCAACCAGGTGATTAGAGGAAGCCAAAAATCAGATCTGAAACAGCCTGTGCCTGCTTACACACATGTGAAAAATATTTCAATGGGACACACTCCTCTGCCTGCTCGGGATGTGGAATAACGTGGCGCCAGGGCAGAGGGGCCGGCACGAGCCGTGCCTCGGGGTAAATGGTGTGAGATGCTCTAGGAATAACATTCCCAGCGAGTGCTGGTAAGGCAGTGATGCTGATCCTTCTCGCTATTCCAGCCCACATTAGAGCAGCTCAGGTGCTTTTATATTAAATACACTTCTCATGGACTGCAGGTTCTCCAACATAGTGTTGGTAAGTACCGTAAAATCCCCAAAGCCTTAAAATAATGACTGAGAGGACCTCGGCTCATCGCCCACCGACACCGCTTTCCCGGCTGCCGTGCAGGAGGCACCCTGCCTGCCCTCCCCGCGGGGCCGAGCAGGGACACGCTTGTCACCGAAATCTCTTTGGTCTATTTAGGGTTTTATGGGACACAACCAACACTTCAGGGCCCATTTGCAAACCAATGGTGAGAAAACGGCCAGGCCACCCGTGTCTCTCCCAGGCGGCAGCGAGGAGCAGTCCTGGCGAGTCAGATCCAGCCTGGGAGGGTGGCAGCATGGGCGTTTCTGGAACGCAGCCTTGAGAGTACAAACCAGAGCGGTTTACACACAAACATACAGCTAATTAAATCTCCAATTAGATCCGTACACAGCAAAGCAAATGTATCGTGTTCACAAAGATTGCTGCACCTCATTGCAGCAAAGGGAAATCCCAAGCCAAGGCAGAGGCACGGAGCAGCGAGCAGAGTGCCGGCTGTGCCCGGCGGTGCCCGGTGGTGCCCAGCTGTGCCCGGCAGCTCCCACGGCCCCACTCCTCTCCTCGCTGGCTGGGTAAGACAGAAACACCCAGATGATGGCACAGGACATCCCTGTTATGGCTTTTCTGGTGCCTCTGCCTGAGTGAGATGCTCTCTCTTCCCGCACATATGCCTGCACAAATGCAAAAAAAAAATATATATATTTTTTATATATATATGTAGGAGCTGACCTTCCTTCTCCCCATCAAGTGTAACACAACCTGCTGCTTCACTCTGTCTGTGACGGCGGGATGCATTGTACGTTGCTGTGCTACGAGGGGATTTCATTCATTTATTTCTTACAGATCCTCTGCTGTCCCAGGTGCTCCTCAATCCATTTTCCATCCCGTTTTCCAGACTGGGGGCTAACGTTAAACAAGTGCTGTTATTTTAAAAACGACATTGCGCTAAATGACTCATCCTTCATTTCCTGTCGTAATAATTTTAGTAGTTTTTTCTCCACGATAAGTGCTATGTGGTGGGTTTTGTTCTTTCCCTTTTCAAATAAAGTATTTCTGGCTGTTTTTTTATTTTTTCAACTTTAAAACTCCCACATCATCAGCCGCCATTCAGCTCCCCTGGAAACACCGTGTCACTTCCAGTAGCTTTGAGCAATCGGAGGAGACTGAGAAAAGCCGCAGGCATCCCCAGGGAGGGACGATGTTTGGGAGGAGCGATCCGGGTGGTTGGCAGAGCCAGGGGGGCTGCCCAGGCAGGGCCGGAGCGCGGCCGGAGCTCATGGTCCTATTTGGCCCCTTGGAACAAGGGAACTGGTTGTCCCGGGTTGGGGGGACGATCTCCCTGACCTTCTGCTATCTAATTACGGGAGATTGATCCAAGCCCTTCCCAACTCACTCTATTTTAAACCAAAATTCCCAGCAAGAGTGGCGGCAGCAGGAGGCACTCATCACCTCTGAAGGATGCGGCTGTAGGACCTCAGGCTCAGGAGTCTGGTTTGGAAAGGGCCGTCAGGGTCGCAGTGCTAACTCTGATCTTCAACTATCAACAAAATCTCCTTTAAACAATAGAGTCTGGTGCTGGTGCCATTGTTAACAGGGACTCAAGGAGCACGGGATGTGTGAGCTGGCAGCACCGTGGCTGTGCCCTGGCACCGGCGGTGCCGGAGGTTCCCCTGCTCTGCCCTCCTCTTCCTTGGCGTGCTCTGTACGTGACCTCCGTGGAGCAGACGCACCCTCCTCGCCTTTCGGGTGATTCCCAAATCATTGCTGCTGGTGGTGGTGGCCACAATATTTTGCAGAGACTTTCTCGTTCTGCTTTGCCAAATGCAGGATGGTGATCGTTAGTTTTTTATGGGGTGGGTCTACTCGGAATCAAAAACAAAACTGGAGAGGAGAGGAGAGGAGAGGAGAGGAGAGGAGAGGAGAGGAGAGGAGAGGAGAGGAGAGGAGAGGAGAGGAGAGGAGAGGAGAGGAGAGGAGAGGAGAGGAGAGGAGAGGAGAGGAGAGGAGAGGAGAGGAGAGGAGAGGAGAGGAGAGGAGAGGAGAGGAGAGGAGGAGCTCTGACAAAAGACTTCGGATCAGGCCTTTCTAAACTGTTCCCCCGCTTCTCCGCTGGATATTAATTATTACATCTTGCAACTCAAGAATTTTGTTCTCAGTCACATCCTGGTTTTATTCTCAGTATAGCTGAACAGCAAATTATTCATTTGCTCTAATCACAGTGGGGTTAGGATCTCTGGTATGCGAGTGACAATATTAATTGCCTCGCGTGTGGTCTCTGAAGAACAGAAGTTAGAAAGAACAATTCCACACCCCAAGTCATTAGGAGAACAGTGCAATTCATTATCTGTGTGTTATTATTACTAATGACACAGTAATAGACTCCATACTAACAATAAATATCTTTTTGTAAGCTCAGTGTTTTACTTCACAGCCCTTTTAACCCGAAGGCAGAGGTTTGTGTCACCCTCAGCTGAAGCACCGGTGAATTGTCTCTCACGGTGTGCTGCCCCGTGCACTGTCCCTGAAGGTTTTTCCCGGCTCCAGAGGATGGATATCGAGCTCCGGGGGGTGCAGTGCTCATGTTGTGAGTACGGCAGCTCTTTCAAACAGTTCATAAATCAAGAGTCACTTCTGGAGGGAGGCACAGCATCTTCCTTCCCCCCCATGGGCTCTCTGAGGCTTACATGAACACGTGCCCAAGACCAGGCTTTGGTTTAGTTGGGTTTTTTTTAAATGATTAACTTCTTTCTGTTACCATAACGGTGTTTGTTTGTAGGGATGGCACGAGCCTTTCAGAAGCATCACCTTGGGAAGGTGCTGCCTGGGACACAGCCCGCACAGAGGAACCAGAGGCTGTGCTGAGCCCCACGTACCACGTCGGCCCCGGGCACCGCACCGCTGTGGAGCCACTTGGCAGAGCCCAGATTTTGAAGCCTGTCCATGAGAAAACTCTTCTGTAGTGACACTGAACCTCACCACTGCCCGAGTGACCCGAAAATAACAGGGCATGAGGCAGACTTTTTTCTGGGCTTTTCGCCCCTGGTTTGGTTTTCCCTGGGCAGGACTGGCTGCACTCTGCTCTGGGCAACCTCACGAAGCAAAGAGGGGGGCTTTGACCCCAACAGAGAAGCTGAAAATACAGATGTTATGTAATGGATACTGATGGGTGGTTTTGGTTACATTGTGAGTCACCCAAGGCCAGGACATACACTTCTCATCTTCCCAACGAGACCTGTAGAGCGTGGGACGGACTGCTATGGAGACTTTGCACTTCGTCTTTCTCATCAAAGTAGTTTTCAAAGGATCTAGATGCCAGATCCTAGTGGAGACCTAAAACTCACCCATGGCTTTGCAGTCCTGCATTTAAAAGGAGAGGGAGGTGGACAGAAGTATTGCTGAAGTTGGAGGAAGAGAGTTAGGTCTATTTTATTTCCACTGGCTATTTGGCAAGCAAAGAATTTCTCTCCCTTCTGGCTTTTAGAAGTGTATAAGGTGGCAAACCCCTCTGCTGCTGTTGGTCTATCACCAGGGCTCCCAACCCGTGTCCAGGGGAGTGGGACACTGTCCCACTGCTCAGAGCATTGATGAAGAGCAGACCACTGGATTCAAAACCTTCGTCCTGATCTCAGAGGGAATCTGTTCTTGGAAAAGCAATATTAAGAGTCATTTCAGCAATATATCCTTTTATTTCCAGTCACAGGTGTACCGAGACCATTCTGGTGATGCAGTAGAATACAAAATGATTTATTAATGACAGGGAAATCTGCACCCTTGAATATATCCCAAAGCAAGTTTGAAGTTATTGAGGCAGGGTCATTACCATCCGCTCTATTAGCAAGACCTGGAAAATAGATATTTTAACTTTAATTGAATTTCATATAAGTTGCAACCTGGCCTTTAACAGAAAGCCTTCATTTTAATTTATCGCAGACCCAGGCATTTGCTTTAGGCTCACCAATTTAGTCTCCAATGCTGTGGAAGACATTTCACCCCAATTGCGTTCGGGCATCGAATTCAGAAACCTTAACTAGAAAATGAGCATGGTTTTGCTTTGGTGTTTTCTAATGCAGCTGTAACGGTGCCCAGCAGGGGCCAAAGGTTTGACATTTTTTGCCTTAAGCTGCCAACTGGCAGTCGGGCGCCCAGCAGAAGCGATGTCCTGGTGCTGTCCATGAGTCCTGCCCGTTTCCGTGGCACGTTCCCCATGCCCGAGCACTGATGTGGACGTCGGGCGATCTACAGGGCACGTCTCCAGCACACCCTACCCTTGTCCCGGGCGGCTCCTGGTTGCTGAGTGTGCTGCTCACTTCTGAACTTCTCGGTTTGCAGGAGCAGGATTCAGGGGGGTCTGAGAAGGAACGGATCGAGCTCAGAGGAAATCTGTTGCTGTCACCCATGGCCTCACAGTGAGCTCCCAGACCATTTTGTTTGGGAAAAACACATCAGAGAAAACAATAGTAAATCCATGTCAATGCCTCTGTGTGACCGTGTCCAGGTCAGCACCTCACACCACTTTCCATAGAGCTGTTTGTAAACTGTGCCGAGAGCCAGAGCAGGAGCATCCCTGCCTGTGGCTGGCGGTACCCGCTCTGGGAGCGGGGACAATCCTCACTGCGCATCGGCATCCGCTCGGCCCGAGCCCCGGGCTCCTCTGCGGCACGTCAACGGAAACGCTCCGAGTCCAAACGAATTAAAGGAGGAGAAAGGCGTGATTCAAACCGAAATAGCATGTGGAATTGTGGAAGCCGACCGTGCATTTTTAATACACGTATTAAATTATGCCGTAGAAAAGCAAGTTAACATTTTAAACATAGTGGAACTGGTTTTAACTTGTTTGTTTAGAAAACAAATATCTACTTCATATTACATTACATTGTTGAATTATTTATTTACAGCTCAAAATACCTGTGTTATTTGTGCCAGCTGCTATTACAAATACTGAATTAATGTTCATTTATTTCTCCACTTATGTTGTGGAGATTGTATTATGACTCTATCAATTGGCTATTTTTTTTTTCAAAGAAACTTATTTCAATCCAATTTCTCATGTCATGTTACAGATAAATGAAAGCAAAGGCCCCCCATATTGTATGTGAAATCTGTAATACCGTGGCTCTAGAGTAATGCCTTAAACAATCAAGCTAAATATGTCAAGGGACTTTTTAATACGCTGCACTGATGAAGCAAGAGTATTAAATTTATTCAACCATGAAGAAGGCTTTGATTATCATACACCTCAGCCGTGCTGGTATGTGTTGACCATGAGAAAAAAAAAAATAAGAGAAAATGAAATGTGATTAGTTTCTGATGGGTTGAAGTTCTTCTAATACACGTAACATGGAGGGAATTCATATTAAGAGCTTCCATCAAGAATTTTTTTTTTGTATCTACTCCACAACACAATGAATCAGTGTCTCCAGAGTGTGATAACATTCTTATCAATATCTGAATGGAAACATATGGGAGGGCACAATTATTGCTATTTTATTGTTTGCTGCGTTAAGCGGGACGTGCATTGTGCACATCTCTGAAGCCCCGTAAACAGCCATACCAATTTTTACTCTTGCCAACAGAAGCGATGATTGCTTTGTGCCAGTTTTTTGTCAGTACTTTTGATTGTGCAGATACAGAAAATTGATTAAGTTTCAAGATTTTAAAAATTATTTTTAAGCTGAAGCTTAGCAAAAGCCTATTTTTAAGACCTTAGCCACAAAAAAAAAAAAAAAGCTGTAATGAGTTTGAGTGGGACATGATTATAATACGCATAAGCCATTGTCAGCAGATGGAAAAATTAGGAGACAGTTTAAAAGGTTAATAATTTAAGGATTTCATAGAACTGGCGGCAAGGTGTGAAACGGGGCTTAAAACGCCAAGCGCTGTTAATTCGCGTGCATCGCTCGCAGAGGTGGAAGTGGTGTGATGGCGGCGGAAACGTGGGGCCAGGAGAGAGAAGAAAACAGCCTTCACGAAGCTGGCTCAGCTCTTTGGTCTCACCACCAGAACGTCTGCCTTTTGTGCAGAAGGCAACGTGCCCCTGGCGCGCTCCTAACGCCGACAGCAGAGCCGGCCCCAGGAGCCCTCAGCAGAGGTCGCGTGTCTGCAAAACGGGTTGAATTTTAAGCTGATTTTAAGTTTCTGGCTACTAAAAGTAGC
Organism: Tauraco erythrolophus; assembly: GCF_009769465.1. Taxonomy (NCBI): domain Eukaryota; kingdom Metazoa; phylum Chordata; class Aves; order Musophagiformes; family Musophagidae; genus Tauraco; species Tauraco erythrolophus. The sequence continues at coordinate 35,588,113 of NC_141474.1, read as the reverse complement.
CAGAAAAGTCCAAAGAAGGGCGACTAAACTGGTCAAGGGGCTGGAAAATAAAACTTATGAGGAGCGGCTGAGGGAGTTGGGGCTGTTTAGCCTGGAGAAGAGGAGGCTGAGGGGAGACCTGATTACAGCCTACAAATACTTGAGAAGGGATGGTGGGGAGGTGGGGGAAGGGCTCTTTACATTAGTGATGGGTGATAGAACAAGAGGAAATGGGTATAAGCTTAGTCAGAGCAGATTCAGGTTGGATGTTAGGAAGTATTTCTTCTCTGAAAGGGTTGTCAGCCACTGGAATAGGCTGCCCAGGGAGGTGGTTGAGTGCCCATCCCTGGATGTGTTTAAGAATAGGGTGGATGAACTACTTAGGGATATGGTTTAATGGGGATTAGGGACAGTTGGACTCGATGATCTCTAAGGTCTTTTCCAACCTAGAAATCCATGAAATCTATGAAAGTCGGAATGGGCACTTCAGATATAAAGAAGAGCTGTCGGCTCCACCGGCGCCGAGTGTCCTGAGCAGTTTGTGTAGACCCTGCCTGGGGAACCTCCCAGACCGAGGCTCTCTGCCGGAACACGGACCCCGGGACAGACTCGGGGCAGCGGAACCGGGGGGGGTCCGGGCCACGGGAACCCCCCTGCACGGGCAGAGCAGCACCATGACAGCACCCAGGGCTTAGGGCTTGTGATCCAGCGCCTGCCCAAAGGGAGTTCCAGGGGCTAATGCTCCGGGAGATACGGGCAGCCAGCACAGTGAGGGTGTCTGCAGGCTTAGATGAGAACGTGAAAGTTTAGCTCGATGGGTGACGGGCTTTATGCAAATCATGTAACATCGAGCTGGCTGCTCTCTCCCAATCCCACGTATGACAGATGAGAGCGCCTGAGAATTTGTGTATTTTAATGGCGCTTCTGCTGAAGATGATAAATGCAGTCTTCATCCAGCAACTTCAAGGTTCACTTTTTTTTTATTTTGAGAGGGACATGGTTAAAAACACTTGCAACATTAATAACGCTTCCCTGCAGGAAAGATTGATATACGCAGCATAAATACTCACGCAGCGTACGTACATCGCTTCTGGTAGACAAGTAGTATTGCTTTTGCCTTCAATATTCAAGTGGAAGACTGAAGTCCAAGTGAGGGTTTTTTTCTTTTTTCTTTTCAGAGGAGTGGGCTCCAGAGCTGTTATTTCACTTGCGCTTTGCTGGTGACTGAGCGGATAAGTCTCCTGTTTCAGGAGAATCACAGAATCACAGGATGGTTTGGGTTAGAAGGGACCTCAAAGATCATCCTGTTCCAACCCCCCTGACATGGGCAGGGACACCCTCCACTACACCAGGTTGCCCAAAGCCTCATCCAACCTGGCCTTGAACACTGCCAGGGATGGGGCAGCCACAGCTTCTCTGGGCAACCTATACCAGTCCCTCACCACCCTCATTGGAAAAAGTTTCTTCCTTATATTTCATCGAAATCTCCCCTCTTTCAGTTCAAAGCCATTGCCCCGTGTCCTGTCACTACACACCCTTGTCCAAAGCCCCTCTCCAGCTTTCTTCTAGCCCCTTCAGGTACTGGAAGGCTGCTAGACACATTGTTGGTGTCATATTCTCCAAAACCAAGAAAAACTTCCTTCCTTGTGTTTGTGAGGAAGTCATTTAGGGTTTGATGAGGCTGCTGACCCCAGCACACCGTTCTTGACTAGCAGGGGAAGCCAACACTGCTTTGACTTGCTCCTGGCCCTGGGTCATGCTGTGCGCTGCGTCACTACGGACCGCAGGCGACGGCTGTTTCAGCTCCAATGATGAGCCTCGAGCACGGGCAGCGGGGAGAGCTGCAGGAGCCTCCAGCCCCAGTGCCGTGGTCCTGCACCATCCCGCCCTGATCTCCCCGCCGGGTGGAGGGTGCACTCGGGGCAGCCTGGGCTAACAGTCCCGCTACGGAGCATCCCACTCACTGCAGGGGGAATTTTCTCCTCTGAACGAGGTATTTGGCTTTTAGTACGCAAGAGACTTTTTATCTCCCGATTTCTTCAGTAGGCTTACAGAAATCGTGAGTATAGAGCTGGGAAAACACAGCAGCACCCAAGGCAAGCTTAAATGGAAGCCAAGTCATTACTGAGCAAGTGAAATAAATTCTGGGTATTGGAAGGAAACCGGGAAAGACAAGACATGCTGAGCGTACGATGGAAAAATGGCAAAACATACAAAATGAACAAACCTTGGAAGTGTGGTCTTTATGAAAGACTCAGAGGTCTCCGTGCTTTCCGAGTCGAGTGCTGGCTGAAAGAGGGCTGGAGCTGCAAGGAAACAAATGTTCTCCTATTATTTGGTTTCTGCTGTGTTCATGGAAACAAAAATTGCATTAAAAAATACCTGACTTCACTATCAATTTTGACTCCCAGTGGAACCACTGGCAGAGCTCTCAGCTTTAGCCTGAGAGAACTCACTATTCAGTGGTCTGTGAAACGTTTCACAGCCTCTTCACTCATTTACCTCATCACTCAGGTGTGGGATACCCGGCGAGAAACCAGTCTCAGATTGTCATAGTTCTTCACAACATCCTTTTTTTTTCCAAAGATGTTTTAAGTGAGGAACAGTGCCATCCTCAGTGTCATTATGAAGATAAAAGCAGATGCAAAGGAGATGCAAATCATAAGCATGGGAATACCCACGCGTTTCCCACCGAGCCCCTCCAGCTCGGGACCTGCAGAGGAGCGTAAGAGCAGAGCAGCTGTGCTGCCTTGGCACAGACTCTCCACGCGTCAGGACCCTGTAACTTCGAGGTCCTCTAGACCTAGAGCTTGTGTCTTCTTGTCAAACACATCTGACTTCTTACCTCTAAATGGTTTAATTGCTTAATTGCTCTTGGAGTTCCCACAGCCTGTCGGCACCCTCCACGCTCTGCGGCTTTGAGTTCTACTGTTTGCCTCTGATCACATTGCCCTCCCCCCTGTTGATATTCAAATAAAACAGAAATATATTTTTAAATCTGCTCTGATTTAATTCAGGGTTTTTTTTCAACTACATTTAAGGCTTAGTCTTCATCTTCAGCTTCGTTACAACAAAGAACAAGCAGAGATGGCTCTGAAGAGATGGTTATAGACATTTGCCTCTTTGAGAATATTTCAAACAAGTACTTTTGAACAAAACCTTTGCAGATCATCATTGTGTAAAGCTGGATGGCTGTGGTACTGAAAAGAGATGAACCTCTCATCAAGGAGGACATAACTTCATTTGCTTCACCTCCAGAATGCTGGTGGGGGCATTGCACGTTGCTGGGAGCTCTTCCCTTGGGCAGAGGTGAAGTAGATTGGGCAAACTGGGGAAAAAACCTGATGAAAAGTGGATGAGTAGGAAATAGCCTCAAAGCAAAGGCTCAAGGACAGTCATGGTGCTGTTCCCTATTTGAGTAGTTCTTATATATGTGGTAGCACAGCATGAATCTCCTGACTCATGAGAGTCAAACCTCTGTGACATTTCCTCCCAGTGCAACGGTCGTGAGAGCTGGGCGAGGCTGGGACGGCTGTTTCGGAAAACATTCCAGTTCTCAGGAAGGGTTCACGCAGGCGGGCGCGAGCGGCAGATCCTCCCAGGGTGGGCACGGGAGCCTGGGGCTGGCGGTGGCTGTTCTCCTGAAGTCCCCTTGGAATAAATATTAATAGTGATGTGCCGAGCCGACGCTGGATCTCGTGTCATCTGTAAGGAAGCCGGTTAATATTTCAGTAGGATTCAGACAAAAGCAGAGATGAAAAAACGACGGATCCACAGCATCATGGAATAATATTTGCTGATTGAGAGGCATGCAGCTTTTTTAAAAAAATATGGGGGACATCATTTGCAACCTGTTCTTGTGAAGAGAGAAGTCCCATGACAGATTTCAAATCTTTGGCACAGCTTTATAACTTTATCAAAGAAAAGCATCAAAGTGAGAACTTTGTCCTGAAAAAAAAAAGGCAGAAAAATAATCAATAGAAACCACAACAAAATATAAGATCAGGATAATCATGTTGTACCATCAAAAAGGTACAGTTTTTGTGCCTTTTGTGATGTTTTCTTCATGACAGTTTGGTCTCAATGGCACAGTGAAAATAGCTTTCTTGTCTTGTGATTGACAGGAAATTTAAATGCCAGCAAGCAAATGCCAGTAGGAAAAAAATCTTAGCTCACATATTGTACACCTTAATGCAATATTGGATGCAGCCGGTTTCCCTGTAAGTTAATGGGTAATTGGACCCATATGGCACCCAAAAAAATGCAAATTTGGGTTTCCAGTATGAGGAGAAGTTACCTGGGAAACTGTCTACATATAATTACTTATCAATATTCAGCTCTATTGCCAAGAGAAGATAAAGGAAGAAGATGGAAACTTGAGAGCTGTAGATAAAACAGGCCAATAAAAGCATCAAGAGAGAATGTAACTCTGCAGCAGTTCCTCCTGGTATTGAACTTCAGTCCTGATCATCATAACAAAAATAAATGTCAACTGTGCTTTCTATAATACCAGCACTGAATAGTCCATATATGAATGCTATTCATACAGTTGTCTCTTTAATCTTTTCTTTTTTCCCTCTACATGTTTGGTTAAAGAACTTATAAGTATTTATCTCACCCCTTTTTTTTTTTTTTTTGGTGTAATCACCTTTCCGTTGGTACATCTCTGGATGAATTGTCAATGAAGGAGCAAGTGCGCCTTGGATGCTGCTGGGAGTTCAGCTGAAAATGTTTGATACCATAAAGATGGCAAAATTGAAGCATGGGCAGCTCTCCCTGGTTCAAGGGTCAGTACTTCCAAGAAGACATCCAAGAGCTAGAAATGCCTGCTTGGAAACCAATACATGACCCGAATGCTGTGTGGGAAGCACTGCTGAACCAGCGAGGATCTAGCAGATAACAAATAGAATCATAGAATCATAGAATGGTTAGGGCTGGAAGGGACCTTCAAAGGTCATCTAGTCCAACCCCCCTGCAAGGAACAGGGATATCTCCAACTAGATCAGGTTGCTCAGGGCCTTGTCCAACCTGGCCTTGAACGTCTCCAGGGATGGAGCATCCACCACCTCTCTGGGCAACCTGTTCCAGTGTTCTACAACTCTCATGGTAAAAAATTTAATTGTTGGCTAGTTATCAACACCGAGCTTGTATTGATTTCTGTGACACGCCTGGGAGTAAGAGCGGAGACGGTGCGTTGGAACGGGGAATGTGAGCTTACCCCGGCTCCCGTGAAATGATGCCATACTTTAGAGAAGCGGAGCCAGATGCTCCTTTCCAGCTGCAGGAGTGGCCGACTGAGGCTTTGAGGCTGGATTGTGTACTGGTCGCTGAGTTAATGATGTACATCTATGGGATCCTGCGTCCGGGCAGGTAGGCTGTCCAATGAGAGAAAAATAATTGTTTTCCTTGTGTGTGTTTTGATGTGCTGCTTGTGTGTGCTGGCACAAGCCTCTCATTAGTGGCAGGCTGGCTGTGACTACAGTATGGGCAAAAATTCTTTCTCTCGTCTTTATCTGTAAAACAATAAAAAACTTTAATCATAAAAAAGGAAGGGCCACCAGCCTGCTTTTGTGATACGGACTTCTCTTTTTTATTAGGTCTGAGACTGAGAATGGCTCTTGTTAAGAAATACGGGTTTATTGCAGTGGACTGGGAGATGAGATAAGAGTGAAATACCAAACGCGCGCACACAAACACAGAATGTGTGAAAAATTGGAATGATAAGGTCTTTGGAGCGGGTTCCTGCTAAGGTGATTGAAGTGCGACACTGCATCATATTTGCTGGAGAAGTTGAGGAAAATCACAGTATAATCAATTAAAATTGGTGCCACTGTGCCTGGACAGAGCTGTCTGAGAGCGAAATATAATAAATAAATTTCTTCTTTACTTTTTGCCAAGGTTATGTGACTTTGCAAACAGACACTGCCGCTGCGGGAAACGCACTGCTGCCAGCGACAGGAGGGGTGCGGCACTGGAACAGCCTTGGCGTGGATCAGCCTCAGCGAGGATTGTCGGAGATGATGCTCCTTCGCAGGGAAGGGCTCTGCCCCCCGAGGGGGATGTTCCTGAAGCATACACCTCCTCCCAGACATGCTGAAGTTTTGGTTTTGGGGATGGACTTCCCACCCAGCCCCATCCCATCCTTGGGGAGACCCTGTCTCCGGCCGGGCGGCAGCGAGCCAGCCCCTTGGCGCTGCAAGACAGCCGCCAGCACAGGGACCTCCAATGGACTCCACTTCTCCAGCCAAGGAGACCCTCACCTGCAGGTCTTGTGCTGGGTTTACAGGAGGGGCTGCAGCAATGGTCCCTGTAAGTAGCTGTGAAAAGCTTAATGTGCTGACTTTATGTGATGGGGTTTGGCAGCACGGGAGGAGCTGCAGAAATGGCCCCTGTAAGTAGCTGTGAAAAGCTTCCCCGACTTCAAAACTAGTGGGACTGGCCTCTGGCCAGGTCAGACCCCCATCCCCTCAGGTCAGGGCTGAGCCAACCAGTGCCTCTGCGAATGCCCTGTGTAAGATGGGGACAGAGGAGCCCAACTGGAGGCTGCACCTCTGCTGAAGAGCGGGGAGGTGGGGGCTGCCCCAGGTGTGCGCCGGGCTCGTGATCACCCACAGACGAGGGGCGAGCTCCTAATACCGCCTTTTTTCCTCTCTCTGTCTCTCTCGCCAGGTGAGCTGCTGTTATAACCCGTGGGGTTCGTGGCGAGATAAACGGGGCGCTTTGGCCAACACTCGCGTTATCCCGCACGGAATTGCCGAGCGCGGCTGCCCGTCCCTGGCACTGCGCTGGCGTTGTTCCTCGATCACCGTGTGTTAGCAAACACGCAGTGCCCTTCGAGTTCCGCGGGCAGGAACCGGGCCGACCTCCCCGGCGCTGCGCCATGGCTCTCGCACGAAGCCCTTGGTCACACCTGCCAGCTGAACTTCCAGCGCTCGGCACGGCAGCGGGGCTGCGTTGGAAAAACAGGTTATTCTGACACACACCACCTGTTACAGAACATTTGGGAGTGCAAAACTGAATGAAACTGAGGCATCCCATGTGGAAAAGATACTATATGGAATGTCTTCAGCAAATAACCTTGGTTTTGTTTTGTTTTGTTTTTTTAAAAAAGAGACAGAAGTACGAATGTTTAATCCACGAACACACATATGTTGTCTGGAAGGTTTTGTTGTTCACACACACAGCTGCAATTTATATGCCAGGAGCAGCTGATGTTAAAAATACAGCATCTCGGTTCTCCTTATGTCAAGGCACAATTTTAGATAGAATTCTAACAAATAATGTCGTTTCTCCTTCTCATTTATTTTAGCAAATAATTTTAGGGATGACTGAACTCTTTCCGGAGAACGCTGCTACTATATAATGGGACTAATTAAGAGATTTTGGATATAAAAAGTGTTCAAATACTTTACAAGACCAACTTTAAGTATGCACAGGATTTTATGGAGAATTTTCTTCTCTTTTGCAGATACCCGTGTTACTCAAGGGCAGCTCTTCCCCGGGACAGCCTTCCAGGAACACCCTGGTGTGGTGAGGCTGCAGCCCTTCCAAAGAGGATCGTTGAAGTTTCTGCACTAATGGCAAGGACGGGAGCTTAATTAGCACGGTAATTCCATCTCGTTCCTCTCGGCTGTTAGGAAAAGCCCAGCTCCTCAGATAGATGTCACTTATTTTTCTCTCTGCAGCCTGTAAGCCCTCTGAAGTGCTGACAGGCGCAGGGCTCTGTTTGTGCCTCCGCTATAGCTAATTCAGAGGATTCGGATACTTCAAAGCTTCCAGTTGATTATTTTCTGTATGTTAGTTACATTTCAAAGTCAAATGATTTTTCAGTGAAAATTCTATTAGTCATTTAAATAGGGTTCGTTTTAAAACATCAAATAAAGTTCAATAAAATTTTGTTTTTAAAATACTGAAATCAAGTATTTCAGTAGAGTTGACATATTTCATTTCAACAGTTTTAATGGAACGTTTTTGATCTTTGATTTCCAAAGAGCTTGTCCAAGTGAAGTCATTAGTGCTTACACTTAAAAAAATTAAGACTTTTGAAGATTAACATCGTGACAACATCTCAATTGCATTACAGCAAAATATTTTTGCTAATTCAAAATGTCTTTAAAATGTATTAGAAATTTTGATTTTATTTCAGATTTGAAGATGGAAAATTAATTCATCGAAAGAGAAAACATAGATCCCACACAGATATTATGTGAATTATCATTTATCAAGTCCAAACCGAATTTTGCTTTAAAGTCAGTGATGATTCCAAACATCAGCCTTCGTTAGACTAAAACACAGGCAATTCAAAACAAGCTCTGCTCAGATAATTTACTTTAAGTTACAATATCACTAAAATCATTACACTGATGATAAACAGGAATCTGCTGCACAGGCAAATGCCAGGCAGAGCAGCTGGGGGTGCTCACCCTGCCCACAGCTTTCCCAGCTCTGCCCAGACCAGGGGTCTCTTGCTAAGCCCTTAGAATTGTCAGAAAAGTCTTGTGTACAGCTCAGGAGAGAACAGGTTGCCCAGAAAAATTGTGGCTGCCCCATCCCTGGCAGTGTTCAAGGCCAGGCTGGATGGGGCTTTGGGCAACCTGGTGTAGTGGAGGGTGTCCCTGCCCATGGCAGGGGGGTTGGAACTGGATGGTCTTTGAGGTCCCTTCCAACCCAAACCATTCTATTCTATTCTATTCTATTCCATTCTACATACATCTGGCAGCAGAGCAGTGCCAGCAAGTTGTCCTGGAGTGGCAAAATATTCACAGTAAGCAAATTGATTCCAGCAGCCCAGTAAACACAATGTGTTCTAATTTGATCTTCAAAATCTTGCAGCTGCTTAAATAGCAAAGAATCATTTGAAAATATTAGGTCTGCTATCTTTCAAAAGGAGTTACCAATATAAGCAAGGTTTTTTTCAGGGTTTGGCCTGTGGATTTTGCTGTTCACGTGATATATAAGGGTTCTTGTTAAAGATGATTGTACATTTCTACTGAGAGTTTGTTTACTCGGGGTCTAAGTGTTCTAAATGAAATAGTAAACAGTGTTTATGAATTGGAAATGTTTATAAAACAGTTTTTGTTGGAAAAGAAAGTGAACAGTTTCTGCAGGGTCGGGGTTTTTTTTCTGTTATTTTTTCTAGTGGAAATGTTGATAATGATTTTTCTTTTTTTTTTCTCAGAGTCACACGTTCCGCACAAGGGGAATGTAGTTTTTTACAATGTATGCCGTGCTCCTGTTAAATGCATTTTAGGAACACTGTGTGCACATGAAAACGCTTCTCTGCATTGATGGGTGTCACTGTGTTACGACCAAGGGAAGGTGACGGTCTGCAAAGTGCCAGAACTGGCACATTCAAACACTGTTTTTCCATATGGTGGTGTGCGTCCTGGTGTGCCCAGCACAACCAGTAACACCAGTAACTGGCGGTTATCCCCACCAAGGGAAGATGTGCACGTGCACAGAACGGGGAGAGGTTGGAAACTCACCGCAGAGGGCGACTGCACCACGAGCTGCGCCAGCACCGCGCTGGGCAGAGGTGCTCTGGTACTGGACATTGATCCCCGGCGTTCCGTTAGGGCACTGGTGCCGTTGGGAACCTTCCCGGCTTAATTAACGGCTTGAACTTCGATTCCTCAGAACCTCATTGATTTGGGAAAACGTGCCCTCTGGGTTTACGGAATGCAAATCCCACCTGGCACGGGTTGTACTCGCTCCCCTCGAAGGGCACCGTGTGCCACGTAAGAGAGCGGAGCCTGGGCTCTGGGGCTGCGGGGCTGGGAGGGAGCCGCGATCCCGGCGGCGGGCGCGGGTCTGACCTTCCTCCCACACCCACTGTGCGGGGCCGGGCCGTGTTCCCGCAGCACGCGGGGCTCCGGAGGCGTCCGAGGACCAGACCTTTGGCAAAGCAGCTTGCTGGGTTCTTTTTGTCAGGCCCAGCTGTTCCGAAAATAAATAATAAGAGTTACCTAAAACACACAAAAGAAAAAAGTGTCCTGAAAGTACTTTAAAAAATGTCGGTCTGGGATTTCAGAAAGCCTGAAATAAAGATGTGTGGTCTGTTCCTGCTCATCCCAGCACTCACAAGGTGCCTCAGAGGCCTTGAGATTATCACAGCACCATAAACACCAGTAAAGGCTGCGGAGCAGTGGAATTTATGAGAAAAGAGGCAGAGACCCGCGCAGACACCTCTGGGACACAGCAACGTTTGCTGCACGTTTTTTTCCAAGATGCAGCCGACTGTGTCCAGGTGACTGGAAACTGCGGGTGGGAAAGGGCCACTGCCCGTCCCGGTACCCTCTGTGCCCGGCTGAGAGGTTGGTGGGCATGTGCCCACCTGGGCGCCGCTCCCTGGCATCGGGCTGAGGAGGGCCAGCTCTGCCCTGCCCTGGGATTGTCCCATCCACCATCCAGATCTGCCCTGTACGAACTGTCACCATGCCTGGAAAAATCAGCGGGGCTTCCAGAGAATAAAGGAAAAGTAAATTATCCAATTGAGCCTTCAAGTAATGGTAGTTTTGTCACTTAATTACAGCTATTCCGGAGCAAACATCCAATGATTGCCCTACTTTAAAACTCTTTGACAGCAGTTTTATGAGGAAATTCATGTATATTAATGGCATCAACTGGAACGATCAGTTAAATGCTAACGTTAATTATACCACCATGATCATCAGGCTGACCAAGACAAGGCCACACATCAGTCTCCTGGGACAGCGGCGGGTGCAGGCGGGGATGCTCTGACCCGTGCGACCAGGCTGGAGCGCAGCAGCATCCCCTGCACCCGGGCACGTGCGGCCACGTTGGGGCAGCTGGCAGCGCCAGGCAGTGCCGTGAGCATGGAGGCTTCCCCAGGAGCCCCACGTCCCTCACCGCCACTGCGGCGCCCACACGACCTCCCGCTCCCGGATAATTCGGGTTGATCCGGTGCCGAGGAGGGGCCGTGGTCTCAGGCTCACTTTAGTGCCGGAGCGGCGTGGAGATGTCACTGTTTAGTGTCCCCTGGCCACTGCTTGATTTCTTCTATGTGTGCATGGGGGAAAATAACGGAATTTGCTGCTGCGTATAATGTCCTGTGTGTTTAATATAGTCTCATAGAGTCCATCTGTGTTGTTTGGCCGGAGCCTGATAGCCCAGGGGATTTTTTTGAACAATCCAGACTTTCAGCCTTTTCTCGCAGCGTGTTGCCAGGGTCCCTGGGCCACGTCTCCGCCACACTCTAGGACTGTGTCTCCGTCACCTTCTACTGCTGACCTCCAGCCCCTCTCACAACTGCCCCCTTCTCCTGTCCTCTGTCATGGGCAGCCTCACGTCTCGCTCTCCCAGATCCAAACCTTTCCTTGTTGGGGTGGGTGGCTGCTCGGACACATCATATGTACAAACCAGCTGTTGCGACTGAGGAACCACTGTGGACTGAATGAGAAGATGAGGTCACACTGGAGGTGACAATGTCTGAAGTTCATCTGTCCATAACTCAGTTGCCTCCATCTGTTTTAACGATCTGTAGTGCCAGGGCTTCCCCTGCTTCCCTTTGCTGGTGGCACTGTGGGCTGGCAAGTGGCCTGAAAATATATTCTCTATTAATTTCACCCCGTTACTCCTAGTAATTTCTCTCTTCTACTAATGTAAACAATCCTCTCCCATCTTTCGTGTTTATGCCCTTCCAACATATTTATATGCCGTTACGCCCCTTAAACATATTTTTCAAGTTGATGCAACTCCCAGATTTTCCCAGTTAAGTGAGAAGTGAATGATGAGCAAGAACAAAGGCTCCTATTACGAAGTAAACTGAAGCGTGTGCTAATTACTGCACACAGACATCGTGATGGAAGAGGGGAGTTTAAGCGACACGAAGATGCTCTCCTGCAGCCCCACGCGCCCGGCGAGGAGGAGAGATGGGGGAATGTCCTGATGCCTCCTGCACGGAGGATGAGCACTCAGGCCAGTACGATTTAACGGAGGTGATGGAGTGTAAGTGGGAGGCAGCACGACATGCACTTGAAATGTGGTATGGCCAGCACGGTGAGGAAGGAAAAAATGAAAGTGTCTTTTTGTAAAATTGCACCTCTATGAGAGAACGTGGCACTGCTTCCCAACAGAGCACCCTGAGAAACACGTTTTCTCCTCCTCTAACAAGGTGTTTTCGTCTTGTCTGCTGCTGCTGTCTCCAGCATCTGCTCTGTCCGCAGGTGTGATTTTCCCCCATCACATCTTCCCTTAAAGACATGGCCTGACCTGCCTGTCCCTCACCCCAGGGCGTTGTGCCTGCGCCAAGAAAAAAAGCCGGTATAAAGAAATTTTTTATACCGAAATTTATTTGTGTGTGGGACAATGCCCGTGGGAGCGGTCGCTGCTGGTGTGGATCCAGACCGGCCGCCAGCGAGCAGAGCAGCAGGAAAGGGGCCATGGTGGTGCCGGGGGGCCAGAGGAGCAGCCCTGGCTCCCACTGCTGCCCGCACCCCCAGGCCTCCCCTGCCAGTGCCCGCAGCCCCGGCTTCGGCACGGATTTCCTCCTGTTTGCCAAATATCAGCTCAGACGGGCTCGTACCCCTCCTCGGGCTGCGAACATCTGCCGGGAGGCAGAGGATGGGGGGGCAGAGGATGGAGAGGGCAAAGGATGGGGGGCAGAGGATGGAGGGGCAGAGGATGGGGGGGCAGAGGATGGGGGGCAGAGGATGGGGGGGGCAGAGGATGGAGGGGCAGAGGATGGGGGGGGCAGAGGATGGAGGGGCAGAGGATGGGGACGCAGAGACAGGCAGCGGCACCAGCGCGACGCCGGGAGCTGCAGGGAGCGAGCGTGGGGGCACGGCCGGGTACCAGGGCTCCACTTTCTGCGCACTCGCCGCCGAAGCAGCCCGCGCTCACCCGAGGCACAGTCAGGAGGGAGGAGGGAAGTTGAGCTTCCAAACGAAAATCGAGAAAACAAGCCGCTCTTTTGAAGCAAATGGCAAAATTGCCGGGTAAGACGCAGGAGTGAGCACATGCCACATAGCAGCGAAGTTGCATTCTCAGTGAGCGATGCAGTGTACCAAATTCTTAACGTTTCAAGTAAAAAAAATACTGGCAGAGGAAAGAGGCGACTGTTCAGAGCCACAGAAGAAAGGTTGTCTCCATCGCTGATGGAATGAAATCCCATCTCTGGAAAGGGTCTGAGGATCCTGTTTGATTTCCTTTGTGTTTTTTTTTAACATCCAGTACCCAACAAGGTATGGTTGGTACTTCATACCATAGACTTCACCGCAATGGGCACCTTGGGGTGTCCCAGCTCCAGCTGTGGGGCAGCACCAGCCCTCACCCCATAGCTCCCCACAGCGCCGGCTTCACCTGGGCAAGAAGAGGTGATGGATGCCGAGAGCGGTGGGAAGGCGGGCATCCGGGGGGAGACACCCAGAGACCCCCCGGCCTTCTGCACACACACCGGCAGCTCGCTGTGAAATGGCTGGAGGTGCCACTGCACTGACCGGCGAGGGGAAGGGGAAGGGGAAGGGGAAGGGGAAGGGGAAGGGGAAGGGGGAAGCGGAAGGGGAAGGGGAAGGGGAAGGGGAAGCGGAAGGGGAAGGGGAAGGGGAAGGGAAGCGGAAGGGGAAGGGGAAGGGGAAGGGGAAGCGGAAGGGGAAGGGGAAGGGGAAGGGGAAGGGGAAGGGGAAGGGGAAGGGGAAGGGGAAGGGGCCTCTGTGGGGGATGGCTGAGTCTCCCAGCAGCCCCGGCAGCGCGCGGCACCTCAAAGGCCGGTTGTGCCATGTCCGCAGCCTCGTGCCGCAGCCCATGGCGGCCTGGCACCGTCTCTCCGGAGAGCGCAGCAGTGCCCGGTCCCAGCGGGAGGTGCCACCCCTGGGGGATGCTTTGCCATCACGCATGTGCTCTGACTTCAGCCAAGGGCAGAACCACGACTTCTGCTGCTCCGACACCAGCTCCGCCAGCTCCTGCCAGTCCTTACCTTGTTTGTTTTTACTGGGCAGCTGCCAAGAAAAATAGTGTCTTAAAGGCCTTGTATAGTGCTTCTTGGCTCTATTATCAGCAGTGTTATTTACTGACTCTCAGTGCTCTGTCGGCATTTTCCCCCGAGGAGATCACTGCCCTGGACACTGCTGCCGTGCATAAGCAGGAAAGAGCACCGACCTCATGGAATTTCTGTGGTGCCTAATTTATAGCGTGTTATTGTGACCATTTCAGCACTGTATTTGCAGATCAACCTTTGCTCACTTTTCCTTGAGCTGGTTTTCTTAACCAATCACCAACGCTACTAATTCACCAAGAACAAAAAGCCCTTTGGTCAACAGCCTATTGACCGAAGATAAATTTCATTTTTAATGTAGGCAAGATCTATAACCAAAAATCACACAGTCACTGAATCACAGACTGGTTGAGGTTGGAGAGAACCTCTGGAGGTCATCTGGTCCCCCTGCTCAGGCAGAGTCACCCAGAGCCAGTTGCCCAGGACTGTGTCCGTGACTCTAAATATCTCCAAGGATGGAGACTCCACCACCTCCGTGGTGGTACTCGGTCACCCTCACAGTGAAAAAGTGTTTCTCAACGTTCAGAGGGACGCTCCTGCGTGTCCGTGTGTGCTCGTGGCCTCTGGTCCTGTCCCTGGGCACCACGGGCAGAGCCTGTGTGTCCGTGTCCCTCTCGTGCTGGGGAGCCCAGCACTGCAGGTCTGTAAGCAGTTGACCTCAAATATACTCAGGAGTGGGCTTTTTGTTTGGAGTTTTGGTTGTTTTTTTTCACTCCAGAAGTCCACATTGCAATAATTTACAAGGACCTACCATTTTTTTAATAACTACAGTAAATTTCTCATCCTTCCAGTAACTGAGCAAAGAGTAAAAGGTTATTTGTCGTCTTATATTCTTGGGAATAAGGTTTCTATTTTGTTTCCTGATTGCTAAAAAAAGTGAAAATAATGGTATAAACTTACATTCTTTTGTGACAGTTAAGTTTTGAATTGGAAGCTGGGTTGATAAAAGAGAAATGTTGCAATTAGTGCAACTCCAGAGCGCTAATTACATCTTGTCAGAAAGAAGGCAGCTGCCCCAAGCAACTTTCAGTTGGGTTTTTGAACAGCAGAAGGAAAAATACCTTTTGGAATTGAAGGCAGAGGCGTATTGACGTGCCCAAGCCTTCTCCAGGCATCAGAAGACCTTTGGGATCCGAGGCATCTGACCATGCTCCGAGTGTCCCACACAGCCCTGCCCCTCCCTGCACCCGTGCGCTGCTGGAGGGCTCGTCCGAAGGTTCCTGCCTGCTGGGGGGGGACGTCTGTTGGTTCGCTGTCCACGGTGACACATCTCACTTCATCTGCCCTCGACGGTCTGGCAGGAGATATCGATGCTTCACAGCACATTTGGGACCTCTCGCCTGCGGCTTGTTTCTCCGGGGATGACTTTCTTCCCGAGACTTTTAATGGACTACTGAGTCAACACCCCTTCCTCCTAGTGACGCTTCGGAACTGTAAGTTGGTTGATTGAATTCTTGGTTTTTATTTTCTTCTTGTACAGCTTCAGCAGGCCCTTTCTACAGACAAGTGCTTCCAGAGGGAGACAATACACATCCCATTTAATTCCCTAAATGGACTTAATACACACATTCTTTAACTCTGTCATGGATTTTGGTTCATATCCTTTTGACCTTTCTTTCTCAGCTAGAGGAATGGAGGTGGATGTATTTCTCAAGGAAGGTGCATTCGTAGTTTTTAATTTAGGGTAAATTATTTGTGGGTTTAGGGACAAAATGATTTTGTTCCATTGAGTAGTTCCCCAAGTTTCAACAAGATACCATTCACATGGATGCTGGATTTAAGATTTCCTCTGCCTCTTACGACCCCGGTCGGTGATGCAGGTCCATGCAGCTGCAGATTGATGAGCTTCATGTCTCGGTGCCGGCAGCGAGCGGCTCCCGTCCCAGGGCTGCCTGCAGCTCCCTACCCTGGGCGATGGAGATCAGCACATCTGTCTCCCACAGTCTCTGCTCCCTCCGAGGGGTAAGAGCACCCTAACAGCAGACTGGGGGGTCCTGGTGGTGAGAGGATTGGGGCGACCACTCCCTGGGTGGGTGAGCCCTGGGTGGGCTGACACTCGTCTTTAGCAATAGACGTATTCAAGGCTTGTTTGACATGTAAACATGATGCTCTCACTGTTAGATGCCTCTCTCTGAAGCCGTTCATAGCATCTCCTGCTCTTTATATGCTTGTCCTTGACAAATAATGAGATTATAAAGCAGTTATTTTGTTTTCAGTATATTTGATAGTTAAAATAATTCAGTCAAACTCTGCATTTCTTCTATCAGCAGATATCTGAAGTAAATTTTCACCCATTAGTAGGCTTGGCTTTATATTCTCTGATAATATTCTGCCTTTTTTGTTACTCAGAAGATCCTTTCTAGCCATCTTAGGTGGTGCCCTGTCTGCTGGGACAGGCACAAGGCAGGTGTGCAGGGTTCACGATCTCAAAGGTTCAGGTCAGGGCAGAACTGATCCTTCATGCCCTGATGGAGCTGTAAACTGCTTGTTTCCTCCAAACACCTGAGACACTTATGTCAAGAGATAATTATTCCCTCATCCTTTAAATCCTTCTACCTACAAAAAGTGACAGCTGCTGGCGGAATGACAATATGAGCCAACCAGCAATCGCTGCAGGCTGTCAGTTGGGATAACTGGAGGGCTTAAAAGGTGTCACGGGTTAACCCCAGCCGGCAATTAAACACCACCCAGCCACTCGCTCACTCCCCCCTGGTGGGATGGGGGGGGAAACTCGTGGGTTGAGATAAGACAGTCTAATAGGCGAAGCAAAAGCCGTGCTCACAAGCAAAGCAAAACAAAAAATTCATTAACCACTTCCCACTGGCAGGCAGGTGTTCATCCTGCCAGGAGAGCAGGGCTCCATCACATGCCACTGTGACTTGGGAAGACAAATGCCATCACTCTGAACGTCCCCCCCTTCCTCCTCCTTACTTCAGCTTTATGCTCTGAGCATGACATCATACAGTATGGAATATCCCTTTGGTCAGTTGGAGGCAGCTGTCCCGGCTGTGTCCCCTCCCAACTCGTTGTGCACATCCAGCCCAATCGCTGGTGGGGTGGGGTGAGGAGCAGAAAAGGCCTCGATTGCCTCAGCAGTAATGAAAACATCCCTGTGTTATCAACACTGTGTCCAGCACAAATCCAAACCACAGCCCCATACCAGCTACTAGGAAGAAAATTACTCCAGCCAAAACCCGCACAGAGGTTTAATTTCAATTTGAAAGGATTTTATATGGGAAAACCATGAGTGATGGGGTTGTAACAGCAGCTGACAAACATGACCGCATCACTTCCCATTTGTTTCCCATTAACTAACTCCTTGTCTTTTTTCCTTTTAATGTCACATACACTTTTGGAGTCATGTTTCTGTTTATATCTTTAAAATTCCTGTGGAAGAAGTAGTCTCAATATTTTCTTTCTGCAGAGCAACAAATGCAGAGGGTCAGCAACTGACACTGCTATCTGCAAACTGTAATTCACTGGCTTGATTTAATCTCCGAGAAAACGGGTAAGCATGATTGCCCATGACATCCAGATCCCCTCCGTTGTCAAGTACATCCAGAATATGGCACAGTTTGAATTATCAGAAGGATAAGAGTGTACCAGGCTAGTCACCCTCACCATAAATTCTGTCTTTTCTGAAGTTTAATGAAGTAGCCTGTTATGACGTCTCACTCCGATGTCCAGGGATGCTTCTGACCATCAGCAGGCACCGCTCCAGCAGCTCGCTCTGGTCCCCATAAAGCACCTCGCTGCCCCTGGTAGGGCTGAAGGTGGGGGAGAGGTTGCCTCGGGGGGGGACAGCAGGATGGGCTGGCCAGCACGGCACACAGCTGGGCTTCCATTTCCAAAGGTCCTGTCTGTCCCTTCCCCACCTGCAGCCTTCTGGCAGGGTCAGGAGAGACCTTGAACTCCCGGGGCATTTCCACAAGGCAATGGTCCCCAGGAAAGTCACCTTTCTCAGCCGGTGCGACTATGGAAAGGTATTTTATTTGAAAGTTTGGTACAGCCACTACAAAAATTTTCCCTGGATTTGTGCTGCTTGTTTCTGCCCCATTACAGCAAACTTCTGTTCTCTACTCCTGGTTAGGAGAAGCCTGCAGATTTTGAGGGCATCTATCCGGTTTCTTCAATTTTCCAAGAGAAGGATTTTGCTTCTATAGTAATCTATCTAGAGAGATTCTAGTAATCTGTATATTGAGAGAGCTCAGGAGCTTTGGAAACGAGCAGTGTCTGAGCCCTCCTGTTGCTCAGTTGCCCATCCCTTTATTTTTCGCTTGTGATTCCTTAGCTGACACGTTGTTAATTGTGCTTGGAAAATGACTGAGCCTGCGGATCGTGCGACTGTTCTCGCTGAACAACAGAGCGAGTATCCCTCTGATTAGATCGCTCTCTCCTTTCATTACTGAGCAACTTTAAGCTTGAAAAGAAGTTAGAAGTGAATAATATTTGCGTTGAGAGACTCTTTCCTGCACATGAGTGAATAGATGTATGAAAGACAAACCTGCTCTTAGGCACAGCCAGAGCAATGTCTCCTCTGAGATGGCTTTTCAAGAAATAAAAGTGAGGATCAGCTCTCAAACACTAAGCACAGTGTTTTCCATCGATCTGCCCATTAGGGCTCTTCTGTTTGCTGACCCACCGTACGACATCTTCCTATTATTAATTGCTTCAATGGGAAGCAAATTTATAAAACAAAACCAAACCAAACCAAAACAAAGCATTGCAGGAGGTGCCATCCCTGGGGAGAAAGGTGGAGATGAGCCCTGTGACCCAGGGGCAGAGGATGGGCGCCTGCCCTGCTGGAGAAGAGGGCTGGCTCCCCGTTTCTACTGGACACCCTGGCAGAAGCATTCCCCTCTAGTGCAAAGGAGCTTTCCTACCAGGAAATACCATCTGTCGAATAATAGCTGTGGAAATGTGTTGGTTTAGCTTCTTATCATAGAATCATAGAATCAGCATCTTAATCCTTGTACACTATTCAGGAGCCTATTTAATTTCCCACTAAAGCCCTGGTATAAGATATAAGACAGGCTCTATGCTGCTACAGCTTTCTCACCCTTGGAGGGATGCTCATCCCACGCTGGCGGTGGCCTTCTGGGGGTACCCCTCATGCAAGAAGACAGAACCAAACAATGAGTAAGAAAAATCAATTAGAGAACTGTTTGCTCAATAATTTTCTTTCATAACTGTGTTATTTGCTTCTCTTTGTGCTCATCACATTTTCAAACAGTCACCAGTCAGTGCCGAAAGGGCGACCAGGCACCTCCAGCTGCCCACTGTGGAAACACCTTCCCGAGGTGTCTTCTCCTGCCGTACTTTAATTAGTGCAGATTTTGTGGTTTGATGCATGTTGTAGGAGTATGAGAGATCCACTGGAGGCATATTTTTTGACACTGTATGACAATCCTGTAGATCCATCCTGCGTTTCCTTTATCATGTACAAGCTGGCAGTGTGTGTGCATCTATACATCACCTCTGCAGTGAGATCACTTTTAAAGTATGTGTTTTAAAAGACTGGTGATTTTGGAACAAGATCCTGTAGTCTTTCCTGTTTCTCCAGATAATATGAGAGTTAAATTGTCACAAGTCCGTTTGAAAAGATGAGGATTCACCTCTGCGTGTTGCAGAGAGGGCTACTCGCTATTTTAAAACTAATTAATGTCAGATAACCACAATAATCTTCTCCCCAGGGGGCAAAAACCAGTAAAGCTGTATTTAACTACAGAGTACTATATCAGCTTATGTCAGGTGACGAGGCAGTATATTGCATCTATATGGATTTGATTTTTTAGATTATTTTTTTAATTAGTGATTACAGTGTCAGTGGAGGTGAGGCTTTCAGGGGAGGACTTTCCTCTGGAGAAGTGTTGCATTATTGCCTCAGTTTCCAATGCATGATGTAGAATCATAGAATCATAGAATGGTTTGGGTCGGAAGGGACCTCAAAGATCATCCAGTTCCAACTCCCTGCCATGGGCAGGAACACCCTCCACTACACCAGGTTGCCCAAAGGCACCAGGTTGCCCAAAGGTAGACTACAGACTGCTTTTAATAAGATGCGTATTTGTGCCTTGTCCTTAATTTGGTGAAAAATCTTTGTAATACTATGGAGTTCATAATTCAGGACCTTGAGCTTGGCTGTTTTATCTCTATGTGTTTCAAAGAGGGTAGAGCAGAAGTCAGCATAGGGTAAATACGTCCAAAGCCAATGAAATTCTACCGCTTGTTGCTTTTTAGCACAAGTACCTCTCAAAATAGAAATAATTAAAGATGATTATTTGTCACGCTAAGAGTGAGAGTCCTCAGGAGACCTGTCAACATATTTGTGTGTATCTTCTGAGGGAGCCTTCTGGAAAAGGACTCTAGACGACTCCTCATAGTGTCTCGCTACTCAAGGTAGGATTTGCAAGAAGAGGCTGATTCAAAAACAGATGGTGGAGCTGTCCTTGAATGGTCTTTCCAAAAAGGGAAGAGTAGAGCCTCTGCTGCCCACCACCGACAGCAAAGCAAATGCACCATATGAGCAAACAACCCATATATCCACCTCCAGCAGCGTGGAATCAGCATCCTGAAATCTCTTGTTGCCCAACCCAAGGAGCCTGGCAGCTG
Source organism: Tauraco erythrolophus (assembly GCF_009769465.1). NCBI lineage: Eukaryota > Metazoa > Chordata > Aves > Musophagiformes > Musophagidae > Tauraco > Tauraco erythrolophus. The sequence goes on along the minus strand of NC_141474.1, from coordinate 35,567,511 downwards.
TGACCGAGTGGCCTCCAAAACTGGGCCCAGACAAAATGATAAGCGTTCCAAGAACTAGAGCACAGTTTCCCAGTCAAATTACTAGATAACCCCATTCTGGGGTAACATCCAGAGAAATTAAAAAGCTCTGTTTCCAAACAATAAAAAAAAATAAAATGCAACAACAAACCCCTTTCATTTAATCCACTTACAGAGTAAGGTGACAAATGAAGAAGCTCATTAAAATCAAATAATAGCTAATTATTTGGATAATTCAATTTAAAATATATTTTTACATAAAATCTTAGCTCTCATCCAGAACCAACTCTCTAGTTCTCTCTGGAACACCGAAACATAAATACATCATCAATTGTTTCTATACCATATTTCACTTCATTGCAAATTGAGGAAAACTGGTCAAAAGCAGCATTATTACCAATGCCTACATTTGGCATTCTCCTCTGGAAGTCTGTTCATGCTCCAGCACCGCGCTCTCAGCAAACACCCAAAAGGCTGAAAACTGGGTCTTGTCCCCTGCGGGGGACCCTTAGATACTGGTCCCTCCTGGTGCGGCTGAGGTGCGTGTTGGATGCTGCCTCAGCACATCTGTAGCTGCCGCAGTATGGATTGTAGGGAATTGTTTTAAAACACTTTGCTTAGAAAAATTAATAACCCGCCTTTTCAGTCCTCTTTTTAGAGTCTGCACAAATGCAATTGAAATGATAATTTTAAGAATTTAAATACAGCAGAGAAACAGCAGCGACATCAACAAATTGTAAGTAAAGATCACTTCATTTGTTTCAATCTTTATAGTGAAAATTATTTCCTTATTAAAAAAAAATCAAAGAGCTATTACTATTTTCCTGGGTTTTAAAGAAGTAATGAGCAGTAAACTCAAGCAATTATTCTCATACATTATTAAATGTCACTGTTAAACAAGTGCATACTACGAAGAGGAAGAGACGTCAATTCATGGAGGAAGCTTTGGGCTGATTCCCTACTCACCAAATATTCCTTCTTCAATGTGACGCCCGAATGATTTTATGCACAACATTTCAAATAAAGGTAGAACTTTCTCGCTATCTAGGTGACTCTCAGTTTAATTGAAATACTTCTTATACCATCTCGTGTGTTAACTCAACCAGCAAAACCCCCTCACGTGCTCCAAAATGCTACAAAATTAGACTGCGTATCACATTTTAGATATGATACACGCTGACGCTAAAGAATTTGCATTGCTTTTACCAGTTCACTGCCTCAGAGTCTGCAGTTGTCTTTATCCCTAGTAACAATGAGATGTCTTTGTGGAAGCAAAGGACAGAGAGCAGAAGAGTCTGGAATTGTTGTTTTCTGAAACCAGTAAGAGCTCTGAAAAAAACGATGGTCTGAATGACCACAGATACCAAATCACAAGTGTCTCCTGCAGAGGACACTGCATTGGCAAGAGGAACTTTGCTTTGAGGGACGTAATTTGGAAACCTCCTGGTGCTGATACAACTCGGGGCAATTCTAATAGCCCTGAGCAGAAGAGAGTTTCCCAAGTAATAGAGGGCAACTTTCTATCAGGCCTCATTTATCAATTAAGGAGAAATTTGTAACACCACCAGAAACTGGTGCTAGCTTGGGTTCAAGTGATCACAGCCTGTTTGCAATAACAAATGTTATTAAAATGAAGCCCAGATTTCATAATGTAAACAAATCATTAAAATTCTGAAAACAATTATGATCCATTTTATAAAAACATCCTGAAGTCTCTCAAAAGGTCATTATATGGTATGATCAAGAAAGAAGGCTATACTGCCTGAAAAAATATCAGCCAAAGAAACTTCAACCGACCTCCAGGAAAACTGCAGACATCTGTATGAAAAGCAAGTGGAATAAAGGGAAAGTGAACAGTAATGAATATGCATGAGGGGTAGAAATTCAGAATAATATTAAGGGAAAGACAGGAGAAAAATCAGTATGTAGCAGGGGTCAGAACGGTAAAAATGACTTTTCTAATGAATATTATGAATAAGAATAATTCCAGTTATGGGATTAGTGTATTTTGAGACGGAAATGGAAACCTTTTCAAGTAGAAAAGGCAGGAGAACCCAGTAACTGCGGCAAGTCTACACCTGGAAGAAAGCCATACCATAGGAAGATGAACCACTGCTCATTCCAGTATTAACTCAGGACATACATTAGAAAGATGCTACTAAGCCTGATTTTTAAAAGTCAGAACCTCCTAATAAATAAAAATATTTTAAAAGTTCTGGCCACGAGGCTCTCTGGACCCCGGTGCTCCCTTGGGACCAGCATAGCTCAGGTGGTGCCGGCACACGAAGGGCAAGCGGCACGGTGCAGGCAGCACGGGGCTGCCGGATTGCCAGCGGTGCCGGGAAAAATAATGGGACAGCTGATAAGGGACTCAATTACTAAACTGAGGAAGGGTAATATAAATAATGCCAATCAAGTAGGGTGCACTGGTAATAGATCCTGTCAAACCAAATTGACATCTTCTTTTAATGAGATTATGAGCTTGTTTGATAAAGGTAATAGTGTGGCTGTAACAGGTGTCTGTACAGCATCCGAATTGGTACCACACAGCGTTTTAATTAAGAAAACAGAATAATATGAAGTGCACACAACAAACATGCAGTGCATTAACAACGAGCCCACCGGCGGTTCTCGACGCGTAACTGTGCGCTTTCCAAACCAGGTGCTCTGATTCCAGCTGCCGGTGCTTGGTTGGTACAACAGGTCCCACCGGCTGCTGCATGTGGTCCTTCCCGGCCTCCGGACCTCTGCATCACACTGGAAAATGGTTTTAAACTTCAGATAGTTGGAGAAATTATTTACAGAGGACTGTGCTCTTTCTATCCCAGATGTCATCATTATACAAAGCTTCCTTTTTTTTCCCCAAGAAGTGTGTATTCTCCTCTTCCTGTTGTTTAAACTGCATTATCCCGAGCTCAGTGGGATTTGTGGTGTGTGTCACCTGTTGATTTTAACAGCAGAGAATCCAGTTTTTTATTCTTCCAGTCTTTGCTCTGCAGATCATTCTATGTCACAGTCACGCAAACAGGACCATCAGACGGTGGTGCGGGAGGAGAAATGGGATCCTGGAAGGAGGTGAGTAGACCGGGACAGAGGATACGAGTGCTGCACTCCAGGAATTATTTTTTTTATCTGTCTTCAGCATGATTTCTCCACGTTCTTTGATCTTGGTGGTTCACCACCTATCTCAGTGCCTCTACACACCGTTTTCCTCTGAACTCCTGCCAGTCTGGTGTCTTCAGCATCTCCGTGTTCAACACCTCAGCCCTCCCACAGCCATTCCTGACTGGCTCCCTTGGTCAGGAGCCAAGGATTCCCTTCTCCGCTGGCCAGCCCGCAGCAGCCTTCGTGGGGACACTAGCGAGAGGATCGCCAGGGCAGGAGTGTGGGCGCTGGTTCGATTCCTGGTGCTGGAGGTTTGGTGTCGGTGGCTTCCCACGTCCTCCCTGTGGGACCACAGTCACATCAGCAGAACGCTCACCGACGGCCCCACCGACGCCGCGTCGGCTGTCGCGATGGTTGCAGCCTTCAACTGCCTGTCGAGCGTGAGATGACAGAAATCAGCGCCGAGCAGAGCGCGGGCTCTGCTGGGTACTGGGAAATGCGGGTAAAAGCAGGAGCTGTATTCCCGGAGAGAAAAATCTAGCACAGAATACGAAAAGAACCCAACAGAGAGGAGTGTGTGAGAAATGACAGTGTGGCCAATTTTTCTCTGTTTGTTTTGGTTTGTCTCGTTTTAGGCAGTGACCCTCATCGTACAACACCCCGCTCCCTGTGACAGGTGCTGCATATGGACAGCTCTTACACGGCTGTTTTGGTCCTGTACAACATCCCTAACAGCATATTCCTTTAGAATTTGATTGATGTAAACTTATTTCATCTGCTGGCTGGACAATGAGTGTGAATCTGAATCTGTTATTATGATGATCTATTAGACACACCCCAGCTCTGTTTCTCCAGTTCTGGATGGTTTTTTTAATATATACACATATACACATATATACATAAATACCCATATAGCCTCACTCACAAATATCGATGTCGATGCTGAGCAGCCCAGCAGACTTCCAGAGAAATACACAAATAGTGAAGTTCACGGCAGAACTGACTCTCTTGTCTCCATCCAGCGCAATATAGCAAATAGCCAAGGATACATGGGAAGCCTTCTGAACACATAGGAAGCTTTTATTGCAACTACAGCACAGGAAACTCTGCAATAAAATAAAAGCACTGTCACTTATTGTGGGGCTACAAAAGGTGGTTATGAAACTGGGACGTACGTTGCTGTAAAAGGCATTAAATACCCGCCACTTTTCACCAAAGTACAATTTACAGTATTTTGCTGCAATGGAAATATTCAGCCCAGAATTTCTAAAAGATGAGCAGTAATTCTCCCTCAGTATTTGAGTGTCCAACTCTACGACCACTGATTTGCAGAGGCATTTCTGGAAATCTGAAGTCATTTCAAGCTCAGCATCTAAAAGCTGATCTTCATAAACGTTGTCCTTAAGGGCTGTGGCAAAAATTAAGCACAGTGTGAAGGTCTAATTTTCTGAATGACAGCATGAATCATAACTGGAGGCAGTTGCTTAATTAAAGCTGTGCAAATAAATGACTTTTCACTGTTCTGGCAGTTCCAAGAAATCCAGAAGTCATTCCAGGTCAAGCAAAATGGTTCATTTAACCCTTTGATACTCTTTATATGTTTTGTTGCTGTTTTAAGCATTCCTTAAGCATTTGTCTCTGAAACTAAAAGGCATGTTGACAGACACTTCTTAATCAAAACAATGCAAATATAAACTGAAATCACTCAAAATCAGGAAACTCACACATTTCATTGGTGAATCTGAAAATTAAGTTTTGAAGTTTTGGTCTAACTCTTTATTTTCCTGATGTAAAAATTCAGAGAAGCTGGAGCAAGTTCATGACCGTTTTATATTCACCAGTATTTCTTTCTCTGTCGAAAACCCAAATGTGCCCATTTCCATCTACGAGCACGTGGGGCAGAATGGTGAGTGAGGCTGAACTGGAGCCAGGACGGATCGTGGGTTCTAAAAATACACTCGCAGAAGGGGACGTCATGGAGACTCTTACCAGGCAAATAGATAACGAGAAATAAGTTGAAACCAATGACTTTTTAGAAAGAATTATATGTGAGACTTGCCATATTGAAAGTAATTAAACAAAGAAATGAGAACAAATTCGGGAATCCCTTAAAGTGTTGTTGATGTGGTTGGCTCCAGCACACCTCTACCCACCACCCCTCCATCCTCCAGCACTGGCAGCAAGGCAGAAAACAGCTGCAACGGAAAATGGTGTTTGATCTACTTGGTAATGGCTTTATCATGAAACAGGTCGAGATAAAGCATGTTCTGTGAATTTGAAACTGATTGGCAACCTCCTGGCACCTGGTGCAGAGTACTGGCAGCGGGAACGAGGCCCCGGCACATCGCGCTGAAGGTCCCCTTGCCCGGCGGGTGGGACGAGGACACCCCGGTCTGTGCCGAGACCCTCCTGGTGCGCCCCGTCTCGCGGGGTCTAGACTGGCCTTTCACACCTCCTCTTCCCATGCAAGTTGTCCCAGTTTTAGCTGGGACAGAGTTTTTTTTAACAGCCAGAAGAGCTCCCTGTTTTGGTTTCACTCAGAGGCTCACTCTGAGAAGAATGTTGATAGCAAGCTGATGTTTGTGGTTGGAAGTGAAACTCCAAGGACTTTTCAGTGTGCGGAGTACAGAAACACGGCAGGATAAGGGGGGAGCATAGCTGGGACAAGGGGGACACGATTCCCCTTGTCATTTGTGTGGAACTTAAGACTGAGGGCCAAACTGGCCAATTAGTATTCCATATCATGCAGCGTCATGCCCAGTATAAAAGCGAGGGTCAGCCGGGAAGAAGGGCTTTTGCGCTTTTGCTCTTTTTGCACTTTTGCTCTTTTGCGCTTGCTGCGCTGTTGCTCTGCTGTTTTTTTTTTCCTTTCTCTCTCTCTCTCTTTCTCTCCCTCTCTGCCCCTCTCTATCTCGGGGCCTCGCGTTCGTCCGGGATTTGCAGTTTTCGGGACGAGACGGGCTTCGCATACGAGGGGTGGTGAGCACCTACATTGTATTAAATCATCTGTATTAAATCACTCTTATCTCAACCCACGGGTTTCACGTTTATCCTTTAATTCTCTCCCTCATTCCTGGGGGTGGGGGAGGGGGAGTGACCGGCTGTGTGTGGGGCGGTTCAACATAACCCACGACAGTCTTAATTGGCGCCCAACGTGGGGCACGAAGGGGTTGAGATAACGATGTGGCTGGCCGGAATGCTGTTTGTTATGCTTGCGTACATGTTACCGGACATTCATAATTTATTGTCTTATCTACCCTATATGATGTTAGGCGGAATGTTTATGCGGTTTTCTGGCTCTGGGTGTTGGACCGGCATGAAAAGTATGTTATCGGTAATTAAGGGTTTTGCTATACTGTACGGTGTAACTCTGATAAGATCATCGATGCTGGGTCCGGCTCAGTCTTTGTATTCGGCGGTGCAGAGGGGGATGGTGATGTGGAACTCGTTTATTAATTTTGAGCGTCACCTGGCGGATATCATCGCCAATTATACCGGTGACTTTTCATTCACAAAAGCTTACGTTGATTTTGATAATGCCGAACATCATTGGAATAATTTAACCGGTTTGATTGTCCTGCAAGGTCTCCTGAATATATGTTTAATTATCTATATATTCAAAATCAATCGGCCATTTAGGGGTGTATATCAATTTATTTCTCGGGTTATTGTGCTTGCCATCTCAACTCCCATGACAAGCACTATAGCTACTCAGACTACAACGTTATCAGTTGCCCCCGTAAGGAAAAGAAAATGTATACAAAAGTTAGACGACGAAGAAGAGGAATCAGGGCCATCACAACAACCAAATGAGGAAGAGCAACCAGGACCATCAAAGCAACCAGACAAAGAAGAACAACCAGGGCCATCACAACGATTGGAGGAAGAGAAACCAAGGAAATGTCTGCGAAAGTCAGAACGCAGAGGAGAGGATGATGATGATGATGAAGAGCGACCAGGGCCATCACGAGAAATGAAGCGGGAGCGTTCTGTTTCGCCTCAGAGGAAATCTCAATGGAGGAGGAGTGACATCATAGATGAGAGGATAACCACCAGGTCTCTAAAAATGAGCGAGCTGCGAGATATTCGAAAAGATTATGGCCGCCTTAAAGGTGAGCCCATTGTCTCTTGGTTGCTCAGATGCTGGGACATGGGAGCCAATAGTCTGGAGTTAGATGGTAGTGAAGCTAGGCAGCTGGGAGCCCTTGCCATGGATGGAGGCATTGATAAAGCAATTGGAAGGCAGACACAAGTCCGCAGCCTCTGGAGACGACTCCTGGCAGCCATAAAGGAAAGGTACCCCTACAAGGACGAGGTGCCATGTAATGTAAGCAGGTGGACCAACATAGAAAAAGCTATTCAGTACCTGAGAGAACTGGCTGTGCGAGAGTTGATTTATCTTGACTCGAGAAGCGGACCAAGACTCGAAGATCCAGATGACGTCCGGTGCACACGACCAATGTGGCAGAAGATTATACGGAGTGCGCCAGCCGCATATTCCACCTCATTGGCAATAATGGACTTCGGGGACGATGAAGCACCACTATCCGTAGGTAATCTGGTCACCTACCTCCGACGATATGATGATGACACTTCTATACGAACCTGTGTTGCGGCTGTGGAAAAGCTGTCTGAAGAGGTCCGAGAATTAAGAGAAAAAGTAGATTTCCCACCACCCGAACGTTCTAGAATTTCAGCTGTCAGAACCAGGCGTTACCCTCCTCGAGAGAGACAAGAGAGACGGTACAGATCACGGGGTGAGCTATGGTTCTACCTCCGTGATCATGGAGAAGACATGAGAAGGTGGGATGGAAAACCCACCTCCGCTTTAGAGGCCAGGGTACGCCAGTTGGGAGGAAGAACCAACAGGAATAGAACTTTCTCCAATTCCTCCAGGACAGCTGTTGCCCCAGTCTACAGTGAGCAGTCCACTAGTCAAAATGGGAGGGCTGATCCTCCTAGCCATCCTGACTCCAATCCTGCTGATTCCTCTGATGAATATGATAACAGGCATTAGAGGGGCCCTGCCTCCAGCCAGGTGGAGGAGAGGGATAATCGAGTGTACTGGACTGTGTGGATTCGGTGGCCTGGCACATCATACCCTAGAAAGTATAAGGCTTTAGTGGATACTGGTGCCCAATGCACTTTGATACCATCGAACTTCAGAGGGGCAGAATCCATCTCTATTTCTGGAGTGACAGGGGGGTCTCAACAACTGACTGTGTTAGAGGCTGAAGTGAGCCTAACTGGACAGCAGTGGCAAAAACACCCTATTGTAACTGGCCCAGAAGCCCCGTGCATCCTTGGCATAGATTATCTTAAGAGAGGGTATTTCAAAGACCCAAAAGGGTATCGGTGGGCTTTTGGCATAGCTGCAGTAGAGACAGAAGAAGGCAGGCAGCTGTCTACTTTGCCTGGTCTCTCAACGGACCCTTCTGCTGTGGGGTTACTGAGGGTCGAAGAACAGCAGGTGCCAATTGCTAATACAACAGTGCACCGACGGCAATATCGTACCAACCGAGACTCTCTAATTCCTATCCATAAGTTGATTCGTCAACTGGAGAGTCAAGGAGTCATCACAAAGACCCGCTCCCCTTTTAACAGCCCTATATGGCCTGTGCGTAAGTCCAATGGCGAGTGGAGGCTGACGGTAGACTATCGTGGCTTGAATGAAGTTACACCACCATTGAGTGCTGCCGTGCCAGATATGCTAGAACTTCAGTATGAACTGGAGTCAAAGGCAGCCAGGTGGTACGCTACAATTGATATTGCTAATGCGTTTTTCTCAATTCCTTTGGCACCGGAATGCAGGCCACAGTTTGCTTTCACTTGGAGGGGCATCCAGTATACCTGGAATCGACTGCCCCAGGGGTGGAAACACAGCCCCACTATTTGCCATGGACTGATCCAGACCACACTGGAACAGGGTGATGCCCCAGAACATCTGCAATACATTGATGACATCATTGTATGGGGCAACACAGCAGAAGAAGTTTTTGAGAAAGGTGAAAAGATAATCCAAATCCTTCTGAAAGCAGGCTTTGCCATAAAACAGAGTAAAGTCAAGGGACCTGCCCAGGAGATTCAGTTTTTGGGAATAAAATGGCAAGATGGGCGTCGTCAGATTCCGATGGACGTGATTAATAAAATAACAGCTATGTCCCCACCAACCAACAAAAAGGAAGCACAAGCTTTCTTAGGCATTGTGGGTTTCTGGCGAATGCATATTCCTGACTACAGCCAGATTGTAAAACCCCTCTACCAAATAACCCGAAAGAGGAATAATTTTGAATGGGGCCCAGAGCAAAAACAAGCCTTTGAACAAATTAAACAAGAAATAGTCCATGCGGTAGCCCTGGGACCAGTCCGGACAGGACAAGATGTCAAAACGTGCTCTACACCGCAGCCGGGGAGAATGGTCCCACCTGGAGTCTCTGGCAAAAAGCGCCAGGGGAGACGCGAGGTCGACCTCTTGGGTTTTGGAGTCGAGGATACAAAGGATCCGAAACCAACTATACTCCAACTGAAAAAGAGATATTGGCAGCATATGAAGGAGTCCGAGCTGCTTCTGAAGTGATTGGTACAGAAGCACAGTTGCTCCTGGCACCCCGATTGCCAGTGCTCGGCTGGATGTTCAAAGGGAGCGTCCCGTCTACACACCACGCAACTGATGCCACATGGAGCAAGTGGATCGCGCTGATCACACAAAGAGCTCGGATAGGAAACCTCAATCGCCCAGGAATTTTGGAAGTGATCACTAACTGGGCTGAAGGTAAAGACTTTGGAATGTCACCAGAGGAGGAGGAGGTGACACGTGCTGAGGAGGCTCCACCTTATAATGAACTATCAGACAATGAGAAGACATACGCTCTGTTTACCGACGGGTCCTGTCGCCTTGTAGGAAAACATCGAAAATGGAAAGCTGCTGTATGGAGTCCTACTCGACAGGTCGCAGAAGCTACCGAAGGAGAAGGTGAATCAAGCCAGTTCGCAGAGGTGAAAGCCATCCAACTGGCTTTAGACATCGCTGAACGAGAAAAGTGGCCAATGCTCTATCTCTATACCGACTCTTGGATGGTAGCAAATGCCCTGTGGGGATGGCTACGGCAATGGAAGCAGAGCAGCTGGCAACGCAGAGGTAAACCCATCTGGGCTGCCCCGTTGTGGAAAGACATTGCTGCTCGAGTAGAGAAGCTGATTGTGAAAGTACGACATGTAGATGCCCATGTACCCAAGAGTAGGGCCACAGAAGAACATGAAAACAATCAACAGGTGGATCAGGCCGCCAAGATTAAAGTGGCTCAGGTGGATCTGGACTGGCAACATAAAGGTGAAAAATTTCTAGCTCGTTGGGCCCATGATGCCTCAGGCCATCAAGGAAGGGACGCCACATACAAATGGGCTCGTGATCGAGGGGTGGACCTAACTATGGACACCATTGCAGAGGTGATCCATGAATGTGAAACGTGTGCTGCAATCAAGCAAGCCAAGCGGTTGAAACCTCTTTGGTATGGAGGGCGTTGGTCGAAATATCAATATGGAGAGGCCTGGCAAATTGACTATGTCACACTTCCACAAACTCGCAGTGGCAAGCGTTATGTGCTTACAATGGTGGAAGCGACCACTGGATGGCTGGAAACCTATGCTGTGCCCCATGCCACCGCCCGGAACACGATCTTGGGCCTTGAAAAGCAAGTCTTGTGGCGGCATGGCACCCCAGAAAGAATTGAGTCGGACAACGGGACTCATTTCCGTAACAATCTTATAGACACCTGGGCCAAAGAGCATGGCATCGAGTGGGTATATCACATCCCTTATCATGCACCAGCTTCTGGGAAGATTGAACGATATAATGGATTGCTAAAAACCACACTGAAAGCAATGGGTGGTGGAACCTTCAAACATTGGGATACGCATTTAGCAAAAGCCACCTGGTTAGTTAACACTAGAGGATCTGCCAATCGAGCTGGTCCTGCGCAATCAGAACTTCTACGTACTGTAGAAGGAGACAAAGTCCCTGTAGTGCACATGAGGAATATACTCGGGAAGACAGTTTGGGTTATTCCTGCCTCGGGTAAAGGTAAACCCATTCGTGGGATTGCTTTTGCTCAGGGACCTGGGTGTACTTGGTGGGTGATGCAGAAGGACGGGGAAGTCCGATGTGTACCTCAAGGGGATTTGATGTTGGGTGAAAATAGATGATAAAATGAATTGAATTGTGTGATATTAATTGCTGAATAACCCTGTCCCTGCATACCATCATCACTATGGTTGTCACATTGTACTAATGTCATTATATTAAGAATCATCCAGGTTAATGAAGAATGAACTTCGTCAGAATCAGAACTGATTCCAAACAACCAGCAACTTCTTCAAGATCAACATCTTCAACCTGCAGACAGCGGCCGGATACACCAACTACGAGCTCCAGGCGCCACACGCAACAAAGACTACATGTCATCCGTTCTACCGACTGAGCGAATTCCACGTCATCTTTCCTGCCCTGAGAGACTGCTGTAACAGATGAAGACACATTTTGGAGGGATGACCCATGGCTAAGGGAATAGTATATATGTAAGATTTGAGCATGACATGCATGGTATGGAATAAGGGGTGGATACTGTCCCAGTTTTAGCTGGGACAGAGTTTTTTTTAACAGCCAGAAGAGCTCCCTGTTTTGGTTTCACTCAGAGGCTCACTCTGAGAAGAATGTTGATAGCAAGCTGATGTTTGTGGTTGGAAGTGAAACTCCAAGGACTTTTCAGTGTGCGGAGTACAGAAACACGGCAGGATAAGGGGGGAGCATAGCTGGGACAAGGGGGACACGATTCCCCTTGTCATTTGTGTGGAACTTAAGACTGAGGGCCAAACTGGCCAATTAGTATTCCATATCATGCAGCGTCATGCCCAGTATAAAAGCGAGGGTCAGCCGGGAAGAAGGGCTTTTGCGCTTTTGCTCTTTTTGCACTTTTGCTCTTTTGCGCTTGCTGCGCTGTTGCTCTGCTGTTTTTTTTTTCCTTTCTCTCTCTCTCTTTCTCTCCCTCTCTGCCCCTCTCTATCTCGGGGCCTCGCGTTCGTCCGGGATTTGCAGTTTTCGGGACGAGACGGGCTTCGCATACGAGGGGTGGTGAGCACCTACATTGTATTAAATCATCTGTATTAAATCACTCTTATCTCAACCCACGGGTTTCACGTTTATCCTTTAATTCTCTCCCTCATTCCTGGGGGTGGGGGAGGGGGAGTGACCGGCTGTGTGTGGGGCGGTTCAACATAACCCACGACACAAGTGAATTTCTGTTGGTGTCTACTGTGACTGGGCTGTAAGGAATAAAATGGAAACAAAGCAGATTGTCGTATACAAAAATGAACAGATGGGGAGCCTATATTTAGAAAACAAACAAATAGAAGGAGTAGGGAAGGAGGTGCTTGCATGGGAAAGGAGAGATTTTTGTGATATCTGGTTAGTAGTGCTTGTTATTCCTGGGCAGATACAGTGGGCAGCTGATTTCGATTACCTACATGGGATAAAATCTGATTTTGAGATAAATGGTAAATCCTACACATCCCAGAGACGGCGGTAACGCCTCCGGAGAAAGGCCAAAGCTGGCAAGACTCACGTGTGACCCCAATAAACGTCTTGTGATGAAACCGTTGGTTTAGAGCGGCCGCATTTCCAGGCTCGCTCGAACGCTTTGCTGCCTCTCGGCTTCCCGATGTGCCGGAGGAGGCAGGAGGAATTCCCAAATAACACGCTATTCATTTCTTCCTGACATCGCGGCGCGGTGTGCAGTGATCTATCAATCTCCTATTACAGAGCACTATTATATTCCACCCAGGCAGGCTTCCCCTCGCCTCCTATTTCGAGTGGACCTCTGTCCTCTGCTTCTCATACAAAGGCTTGCGAGAAGCTGCGCTGCTATGTTTAGAGCCCGCCCGCCTCCCAGCACCAGCTTCACACATGAAAGCACAGCATGATTTGAAGAAGAGTGTTTTCATTTTAAACAGTTTCAGAATCAGAGTTACCAAAACGTGATATCGTTTGGCACTGGAACAGCAGCACCGCTCCTGCTGCTCCTGCCGGTGTTGCCTGATCCGGGTCTCGCACCCCCATCGGACACGTTGTAAGTAGGGGTTAATAGCCGGGCTTCCTGGACAATAACTGCTGCTAAATTGAAAAGAAGGAAGAGAGGAAGAAAACCAGAATTAGAAAAACAAGAAGGGCTCTGCTGGTGGAGAATTAGCAATTACGCGCCGAGTTTCTGCGAACTGCAAGGATTGCTTCATATTTTTCTGATCAGTGGTGTCATACGATTGACCTCGCCTCCGAGAAACTGTGCTCCACCAGAAAAACAGACACTTTTTCATTGACTTTTAAATTCATCTGAACATTTTACCAAAATTATATGTATTGTTACAAATAGATGTCACACCTTTCCAACATTCAAAGGCTCAATTTTTAAGAGCTTTACACTTTTTTCCCTCCAAAAATCAGTGGCGAAAGTTTATTTCCTGTACACGTTACGTGGACTCATTCCCTATCAGTTAGTTCACTCATGGCTTTAGGGATGACCAGCATCATTCTATTTTCACCCTAATTCAGCAAACCTATTTTTCATATACTTAAGTCTTACTAACTTCAGTGGACACTAAGCATCAGCTGAAATTATTAATGCACTGAAGTCATAGACCAAAGTGAAACACTAGTCAGGCAAAGGAGCACTATTGGAGTCACTCATGTGAACCCCTCACTTATGGTAAGAATCAGTGGAAGTCTGCCAATCTTATGGAAACAAAACTTTTTTTTCCAAGTTGTTTTACAGGGGTGGGGTTTTTTGTTCCATTTGTAAAAAGGGGTCTGAGAGATCAGGTCATGAGGCTAATTTTGTCAGACAGTCAATCAGTTTTGCAGAACAAAGGAATTTCAACAAAAATTAAAATCATGACCAAAAAGCAGCCTAAAAGCTGAAAGCTGAATTTGTGGTTTGTGACAGTGTCATGGTTTGATGTGGAGGGGGGGTGGTTCTGGTGGCAGGAGAGAGGTTTTGCTCCCTGCAACCTCCCCGGTTTTGGAACTGGGTTAGGCTTAGTTCTGGCCACCAGATCAGACTGCCATCCCCCTCGGGGCTGAGCCAATCGGCGCCTCTGCGAATTGTCCTATTTAAGTCAGGACAAAGGAACTGGAAAAGGTGCTTCACCCAGGAGCGAGGAGAGAAGGGAGGAGGGCACTGCCCCCGCTCCCTGGCTCCCAGCCGGGCAGCTGCCTGCGTCGGGCCAGCGCCGCCCACGGAGAATGGCGGCGGCGGAGCCAGCTGGGGAACTCGGGGGCACCCCACTCCCGGGGTGCCCACTGGGCTGAGTTCACCTGGAGAGGACTGAGATCTGAGAGAAACAGCCGCATCGACAGCAGGTCAGTGAGGATGGAGCGGGAGGAGGTGTGCCGGAGCCGAGTTTCCCCTGCGGCTGGTGGTGAGATGGCAGGCGGCCCCCCTGCAACCAGGACGGCCTCGGTGGAGCAGAGACCCACTCGCAGGCTGTGGGGAGAAGATGCCTGAGCCCGAGGATGATCGTGTTGGGACGCACGACGAGGCAGAGAGGCATCTGGAGTCTGCGTGACGACCCACGCCGGAGCGAGTGGCTACAGCTCCCTAAGTACCCGAGACTGTGGTAAAGCCCACACCGGAGCAATCTGTGGGGAAGGATTGTTTCCAGTGGGCTGGACTCACGCTGGTGAAGTTTGTGGATTTTTCCTTGTGGGTAGGGGATCCACTGGAGCAGGGGAAAAGGGTGTAAGGACTCCTTCTCCTTTAAGAAAGAAGCAGCAGTAACAGCACGGAATGAACTGACCTGCACTCCCCCAGTCCCTGCCCCCTGTGCTGCTGGGGGGAGGAGGTAGAGCCGGGAGGAAAAGGAAGGTGGGGGGGGGAAGGTGTCGGTTTTAAGATCTGGTTTTGTTTCTTTCTGTCCTCTCAAGTAATCGGTTTTTGTTTCCCTTTGTCCTTCTAAGTAATCATTAATAAACTGTTTTGCTTTGAGAAAAGCTCTGCCTGTTTTGCCCAGGACCATGGTTGGTGGGTGCTCCCTCTGTTCTTGTCTCAACCCTCAGTCCCTTTGGGTTTTTTTTCTCTCCTCTCCACTTTACTGGAGAAGGAGAGACTGTGTGAGTTTTAGTTGCTGGATCAGCCTAAAACCACGACAATCTTTTTGGCGCCCAACGTGGGCCTGAGGAATTTGAGATAAGAATAGTGATTGGGAGAGGTAATGGGCAAAACATGGACTTCACAGTGCTGAAAAACAGAAGGACCTTGGGAAACTTTGATTGTTGTGACTGGTGAAGGGACAAGGGGTGGATTGTTTGTAAAATGTGTGTTCTTCTTCTTCTTCAATGTTGTTGTGATACTGTGTTCTCTTTCTGTAACTGAAGTTGTGCCTAAATATGGAATTCGCAGAGGCGAGGGATCAGCCTAAAACCACGACAGACAGAAATGAGTTTTCTCAATATACGGATAGAAAAAAATTTAGAGAATGTTAGTATTTCTGAAATGTATCATTATCAGCCACATACATTTCACGTTTTCTGAAATCGCATATATTGAATGTATATGCTTCAACAGTTAACACACGATTTTTTACTGTTTTCATTTTTTTACATATTCACATGATACAATTGAAAATATAATTGCAAAGTCATATATCTTCACTACATCTAACTTAAAACTGCACCTAAAGGAACGACTGCGAAAGATTGATGGGACGAGCACTTGTGGTAAGAATATGAAAAGTGATGTTCTTGCCTGCATCCCATGTGCATGTTTGTATGGGAGATGCCATAAATACCCTTCGGAGATGCTGGCCTGTCTGCACAGGCTGCTGTTCCTGGGTGACACAAAGTGGATTTGCCTCACATCCCGTTCACGCCCTCTCCCCAACGCTGGTGCAACTAAAGATGATGAGATGGGGAGTCTGTGTGGCTGCACC
Source organism: Tauraco erythrolophus (assembly GCF_009769465.1). Lineage (NCBI taxonomy): Eukaryota > Metazoa > Chordata > Aves > Musophagiformes > Musophagidae > Tauraco > Tauraco erythrolophus. The sequence goes on along the minus strand of NC_141474.1, from coordinate 35,551,413 downwards.
CCACTCCCGGAGATTACGTTGCTCCCGGGATTAGTGACTGTGATTAAGGTCTTGTGAACAACCCACAGTCACTCGGCATAAATGGCCATAGCTGGAGAACAGCCGCTCTTGTGCTCTTCATGGCCTTGAGATAGAAACGGTAAACCCAACAGGAATTTGGCAGAAGTTATCCCATGTGGTGAGATTTTTCCTGAGATGAATTTACATATGGTCATGAAGAGCAAGACAGACAATCCTGGTCAGTTTGCAGCATCAAGACTTCTTGGTTACACAGTCACAGCATGATGCTCAGGGCATCTTGCCTATGGCCAAGAGCTCTGATGAAATCTGTCTTCCTGCAGGTACATTTCTTACATATCCTAGATATCAGTGCAACAAAATAAATTATGACATGTATAATTGTATCTACGTGCCAGGAACGCTGACAGCAGCTGCCTGCTGTTGGGGTACCAGATTTTGTTCTCCTGACCTGGCTGAAACCTGGAGCCCACATGTTGTTTCTCCCCTGTCTCACCAGCTTTGTCAACAGGAATCAGCACCAACAGGAGCGTTACCAGGCTCTGGAGAAGATGACCACAAGGAATGCAGCTCATGGCAATCAAGCCATTTTCAATTCATCAGTATTGGCTGGTTTACTCTAAATCTCTTTAGATCTTCTCAAGGATGGAACATCTCACTCATAGGACTTTCTCCTCAAGATGCCTCAACTTTCCCTGTTCCCATCCCCTCCCTAGTCACCCATTTGCAGTTTGCTCAGCAGCCCCTGCCTGTGTCCCTCTCCTGGGGGTCTGGACACACTGCTGCCACTCATGCCCCCGAGGGCCACACGACCAGCGGAGCAGCCGAGGGATCACTGTCAGCTTTCTCTTCTACACGGCGGGACCTGATGTTTGTTACAAACTGCCAGGGTGGGCTGCTCCGACAACCACAGTGCAACAGAAGCTGCTGCCTGATGTGAACTCCTGGCTCCGACAGATTTGTCACCGAACCGAGCACCTTGTGGGACGCTCGGTGCTAAGTAGCTCTTTGAGGTGGCCTCCCCAGAGCCTGCTGCTCGTGCACCGTCACAGCTTCTGCCTTTGGTCTCCAGCGTTTCACGCTCACAGCCATTGCACGTTCCTGCTTTGCCTGGGGACTATGTTAAACCACCATCACCAAAGACAGCTGTCAACTGACGTGTGGGAAACACAACGGGATCAACTGCCGAATTGGACGGGGGGTGATGGCCCTCTTGGAGTGCAGCTATGCTATGGATGTACAGAGCAGTGACCCTGCGTTCCACGGGGTGAATATCCACCCGCCGAGCCCTGTCAGATGCACAGACTCTATGTTTTTGTGCCATCTTTAGTTCTTTCCTCTTCCCCACTGATATAGGCTGATGCAGAAAAATATTAAATAAAAACATCGCATTTATTTGCTATTTCAGTGTCCAAGCATGACAGCCTAGAAACCAAAATTTTCACAATTTTTACCTTTTACATGAAAAAAAAAAATGGGCTGCTCAGCAACAGACAGAAGAGAAGCTCAGTTTTTGTGCAGTACATGTTTTGGTCATACGTTCACGTTGCAAGCAGCAGCATCTGGTCACAAACTCATTATCCAAAGCGTATATTCGCTCCCTGGATAGTAGTCTTAATTTAACCTGAAAAATCTAAAACAGACTAATCTGATAGAATTAAAGGGCTGAAAAAAAGAGGAGTAATATGAAAAAGAACTTCAAGGGGTGTGTGAGTTAACCTAAGCCATCTCCCACTTTAACTTACAACTTCATTTAGCTCCTAGACATGTAACATCCATTTGACCTCAATTAAACCCACTTATTCCTATTACACTTCACCTCTGCATTTGGCTCTTTGTTTTACAATGCAAGCTGATATATTATAAAGAATAATTCTAATTATTCTCTGTGTGTGCTGATGGATTAAAGATGACATATGGCCTGGTGGAGGGTGTTTGGAGGAAAAGGGCCAGATATGGGGAGTCTGGAAAAACTCTTTGTGTAGTTAAGCACCGTTATCTCTGCCAAGTTCCAGAGCCCGGGCGCGCTGCTCTGACTTTAAATGAGGGAAGCGACTGCCGCAAACTCAAACGCGGTCTTAGAGACAGAGTCGGAACATTCATCACGGTGGTAAACGCCTGCCAAGCCTCATGTCCTCGCTCGGTCACAGGACCAGTCCTGCACTGGGCAGGCACATGCCCAATGCTCCTGTTCAGGCTGGTACCGAGACCCAGCGGTACGATTTTGTGAGGTGCCCGGGGCTGCTTTGATGTATTTCACATTACGTGGCAGCAGAAGAGTTTCAATCTCTTTGCCCACCAAAAACCAGTGACTAAATGCAGCGTCTGTTAGCAGCACCAGATAGAGAGCATACAGTCCATGAAACTTCATTTTTAAACAGATTTTCTTCATAAGAATGTTTTACTTTTAATAATGCAGTTTTACACCAATTTCCTCATTACGCCTTCTGAAATACAGTAACTCTGACGTTGTCCTAGAAGGCATCTTAATTACACAAGCAAATGTAAATGGCTTTTAGAAAACCACCCAAAGCAGCTTCTTTTGCATGATATAAAGCAGCACAGACCCACCAATAGAGTCATCTTGATTTATGCTGGCTGTAATTCTTGCCCACAATATTTAACGGCTTTTATTAAATATTTAATTATCCTTTTGAATACTTTCCTTGATCTCTGCCCTTTTCTCCTGGGACGGGTTCCCAGGCAGGCAGCACTGACACTACTTCTGTAAGAATATTAAATGTTTATAGTGATTTTTATATCAGATGATCTCAAACTGCTTAACGCAGCGGAAAGGATTAGTCACCTCTCCTTTGAAACAGCCTGCGGCCTCCGCTCTGCTCGGAAAACGTTATTTACCGCAAGTTTTTCAGGAGACAACTCCCAATACAAGGGAAATGTAGACAGAGCCAGAGGTTAATTATTCAAGTGTGAATCCGGCCAGGACAGCGAGATTAACCTCGGTCCTCACTTCAGGGAAGGTGCTGAGCGATCCTTAAGTACCGACATTCATTGGAGCTCCTGTTCCTGTCTCAGCTAAAGAGGGTCATTAGCACATTATGGGTTGGACTCTGTCTGAGGCTAAACCATGCGAGGTGCTAAATGCGTGTTTATCCTCCTTTCTCAGCTGCAATTCCCTACTTTAACTACGCGAGAAGCTTTATTTTTCTCACGATATAAACCAACATCGTAGAACAGCGCCCAATTAAAAGAAGAAATATTTTTCTGCAGTGCAGCACGTGTGGTGCTGGTGGTTTCAAAGGCTGGACCAGACTGCCCTTACCAGTGGTCTTCCTGGCTGCTGGGGGGAAACAGCCCGACAACTTCAGGCAAATAACCGCGTGTGTTCCCGGTAACGACCCGGTTCTGGAGCTGTTGATCAAGGAGGCAGTTTGGCAGGTGCTGTTCTTTCAAAATACATGAATTGAGGGATCTCCTATTAGAGCAGTCATTTATTCTTGGCTTGGTTTAGATAGCCCCAGTTTTACATGGAGTGTTCCAGCACACCAAGGAGTCTCTTTAGGAACTGAAATGCAATTTGGCACCTGGAATGTCCTCATATTTTATTTAAACAACCAAAATGCGTCTTAATTTTTGACGTGTGCAATACATAGTGATATGCCAGACTACTGAGAAGAAACTGCGTTCTGTTTTTCACCAAGGACACTTATGTTTACGTGTTTATGTGGGACCTTTAGAATGAGCACGAACCCCCCCCCAGCTATCAGGCAGGAATTCATAGTGCCATTGCCAGTTCACCCCAGTTACCGTGGTCAGCCCTTCCCACGGGCATGCTCACGAGACAGAAATCACCATGAGCACTTGTCCTTGTCCTTTGAGATCTCTAGAACACGCCACCACAAAACGTCACAAGCTTTTATCTGGAAAATGCTGTTGTTTTAATGAATATGTGTAATTCGAAGCAGGAGGGTGAAATCCCAGCTGAGCTGGAGTCTAAGCACGTGCACCACCAGGTTACCATGGCATTACACGTTGACGACACAGAAATCAATTTTGACAAATGACTTGCTTTCCTAAGCCTGTAGCGGTTTAACATTAAAAACATGAGTAGACAACACATGGCATCAGCCACGGAGCCTGACCAGGAGGAATCCAACCAGCCACCGCTTCCTGCTCAGAAGCAAACTGATGCTGAACAGAGCAAATGGGGTTTACTTCCAGACAGAAAACGCTGGAAGAATAAGAATCAGAGCTGCACAGTGAAGATCAATTGAAATATACTTATTTTCTTCCACGCAACCGTGAGTTTTGACTCTGTGTACATACATAAACACATACTTACTAGGCTGAATAAACTCATAAATTATTCTTTAACCACAAGAAACTATTAGGTATGAAATCATGGGAAAGTTATTAAATGGGACTGGCTAATGTTTACAGAAGAGGTAGAATGTGCTATTTCATACCGGTCTGATGTATCAATACATAACATATTGATATTTAGGAATCATAATAAAAAACTTCTATGTGGATGACAGCACAGCTGCAGTATTGGACTGAAGAACACAGCTTAAACTTCACTCCAGCTTCACTGAAGGGGACTGGTTACTACACCACGGCAAGCATGCCGACAAACCAAGGGTCTATCCTCCCCCTCGGTTAAACTCATTAGAACTCACAGAGGAAATTATCTTCAATTTTCCCATCATTGAAAGCGACGGGATTATTTTCAGTAGTCCCCTGACTTGACTTCCAGAGAGCCGTGGTTCAGACCTGGCAAGGTGTCTGCCCGTGCCTCGGGGCTGCGTGATAAACCAGGAGTCTGCGCACATGGAGCAGACCCCCGTGCACCCAGTGGGCCTAAAAATGGGTGCATATTTCTACTTTTGAGGATGTGTTGTGGGTGAGGCTTCTAAAGTGGTCGGGGAAATCTGCACGCCCCAAAGCCAGCATGCAATCCAGCTTTATATAAGTGGATTCTGAGTTTAAAATTACTTTGCAGTCATTACAAGGCTGTTCCATGCAGTATCTTTGCCAGGTTTATCCCAATAAACGAGCTATACAAAGCTATACTACTCTAACAAAAGTTTCACTAAATTATTTTTAAAACTTTGACTCCCCAGTCCATCGTGTGCATACACGTTACACATGCAGCTCCCGGAGTCAATCAGGCAGGGAAAATACAGTTCAGTCAAGGGCATGTTCTTGTGTTTTAACATCTCTCATCTTCCCAATTTCCATCCTCTCCTCGTATTCTTTCTAATCTTTTTCCGACCCTTTCACTTTCAGGAAGGGCTAATTTAGCTCAGTAACACTCCTGTGAAATGAAAAAGCCGGTCATAAAGATGGAGTTAAATACATTCAATATGGAACGACTATACTTGAGATGTACTTAAAGACAGTGGGCAGCACCTTCATCACTGTGTCATCGCTTCTTACAGTAAAGTTACCCCATCGCTGGCAAATAAATCCCAGAATCCCATTGGATAATGATGGTGATTTTTCTTCCATGAATATCGCAAAAATGCCCTAAAAAGCTATGAAAAATTTTGATCAAAACTGCAAATAGCGAAGAGATTTTGCAGCCAAGACCAGTAACTTGTTCTTCTTGGAAATATCAAGAGATCTCGAAGGCTTTTACTCAGCACTAGAGTGTTTGTCACAGGGCAGGGAATTGGAGATGGAGAGTGGCTTAAAGATTGAGAGTTCCACTTTGATCCGTTCCAATTCACCCCCGTCTCTTATTTCAGTTTCTTCATTTTTAATTTAAATGTGTGCTTGACAGAAGTGTTAAAAATGTCATGGAAATAAATTGTCACTGATGATAGATTTTTAAATTTATGTTTGCTTTAGAAGAACTGTTGGCAGGCTCTGAGATGTTCTAACTCTCATCTTGCTCTTGAGATCAATCAGCAATCGCAGTGAGAAGCTGGGACCCTTCACATCGTTGGGAACTGGCCCAGCTCTGTGCTCACTGGGGAAAAACATCCACGCAGGCTGTGGGAGCAGAGGTAGGATATCAGTGGAGACTTGTGAAAACCTGAACGTTTGGGACCATTACATGGCGTTTCCATGCAAGAAGCCTCCATCCTTCCCCAGGTGCTGGTGGGGTTTCGTCCCGACAGAAAGGAGCGTGAGGTCAGCACAGAGCCCGTGGCTGCAACTCAGGAGAAGATCTGTTCTTTTCACTATTTCTACGCTTCCTGACGTGATTTTCGTCTTCGAATTTGCTCACTCACTTTCTGGTCAGAAGCCTGCAACAACAATGGGCTCCTGCAGCGAGTTTAAATCTGCACTGAATAGCACTGGGATTTTTCATAGCAGAAGTTAAGTGCTGGGAGAATAAGTTGGACGTTGTCTACGTGTGTTATCCAAAGGCACAAGAACTTCATAGGACTGGTTTGGGTGCCAGTAGGAATTGCAAAGCTCAAGTTACCCCTTAAGTGAGACATCCCCACCTTGGCAGGGAGGGATGGGGATGGACAGACGGCAACGGCGTGAGCATCTCTTCCCTGGGGGCAATCCGGTCGCTGCCCCGTCGTTGCGGGATCTGCTGCCGACAGCGCTGGCACGGCACTGGGGCTCGATCTGATGATTAACAATCCAAAATCACGTCTCGCCACTCCTCTGCTGACACTACTTCACTCATTGATCACTAATCTTCCACGATACTGCAGAAGCTTGTGAATTTCAAAGCAAATTTGCTATTAAAAAAAAAAAAAATGAGAAGGAAACAGATACAAAAGCAGAACACAGGAAGGATGGTATTTATACTCTGATGGATGAAATGAAGCTCCCATTTTCCTTGCAAATGATTGGACATATGGACTATAATTGGGGAACTTTTAAGCAGAAATTTCAGCTATATCTCACCCCAGCAGTTAGTATAGCTGAACGCCTGACAAATGAAAAATAGCATTGCTTCTCACAACTGCAAGGTCACCAGCAATTGATAGCTTGAATATATTTACATACACTTTTCTCCTTCACAGTGAGGAAAACGTGTCAATACAGTGGTGATTTTTGCGAAGACATGGTGTTTGCTGCTTCCGGGGAAGGATGAGCCAGGGGCAGAGACGTTTCAGCAGCAGGACAAGGTGATGGGAAGGAGCTCTGGTGCCTCTGTCACAGAGCAAAGGTGGAGCAAACCTTGGCCACAAAAACCTGGGCAAGGCCAAAAATCCAAAGGCAGAAGTAAAAGGCACATCGTTCTGGCCCCAGCAGGACCACCACCACGGCAGAGGGGCTGCAGGGCTGCCCCAGGCTCAGGGGAGCCGCGGAGCTGGGAATCCCCTTCCAGCTGGATTCAAATAGTGCCAAACACTCCCCATCTCCCCATCCTCATCCTCTGTACATCTCTGTTTATCTCACTGCCCCTGGGCCCTGCTCCAGCTGCAGCATAGGTGGGAAAAAGGGCAAAAATAGAGATGGGTTATGCCTTTATTACTAAGGGCAGGGGTGGGAAGTCAGAACCCGCAACTCAGTCTCCTCTGACTCCATCAGCTGTGGAACCGGACGAGAGGTGTGATGCTCCTGCTTTGCCTTCCAGACCTCATGAGGAAACAGAGAGAAAACACGGCATCTGGCCCTGGGTAGGATGTTATTTCACAGCCCTGAAGGACAGGCGTGTGTTCAGACTGTGAAATCGTCATGTACGTGCGCACTTGTTTGCACGGCCACAGCTCTGCAGGTGTCCGGGGGGACGTGCTTTGGCTGAGGGGATGGAGCCCACCTCATCGGCAGTGCCTCGGCAGCATCTGCACTTTTTGACTCAACCAACACAAATAAGAGAAGGGTCCGCGTCAGGAACAAAGCCATCTTGTCAGATCCCAGAAAATGTCCTCAGGTCTGGCTCGGAACGTGCACACGTGAGCCCCACGGGCAGGGTGGGCAGGGTCAGCAGGGTGGACAGGGTGGGCAGGGTGGGCAGCGTGAGCAGAGTGAGCAGGGTGGGCAGGGTGAGCAGGGTGGGCAGGGTGGGCAGGATGGACAGGGTGGGCAGGGTGGGCAGGGTGGGCAGGGTGAGCAGGGTGAGCAGGGTGGGCAGGGTGGGCAGGGTGGGCAGGGTGGGCAGGGTGGGCAGGATGGACAGGGTGAGCAGGGTGGGCAGGGTGGGCAGGGTGGGCAGAGTCAGCAGGGTGAGCAGGGTCAGCAGGGTCAGCAGGGTGAGCCCCGCAGGCAGGGTGGGCAGGGTGGGCAGGATGGACAGGGTGGGCAGGGTGGGCAGGGTGAGCAGGGTGGGCAGGGTGGGCAGGGTGGGCAGGATGGACAGGGTGGGCAGGGTGGGCAGGGTGGGCAGCGTGAGCAGGGTGAGCAGGGTGGGCAGGGTGAGCAGGGTGGGCAGGGTGAGCAGGGTGGGCAGGGTGGGCAGGGTGGGCAGGATGGACAGGGTGGGCAGGGTGGGCAGGGTGGGCCGCGTGAGCAGGGTGAGCAGGGTGGGCAGGGTGAGCAGGGTGGGCAGGGTGAGCAGGGTGGGCAGGGTGAGCAGGGTGGGCAGGGTGGGCAGGGTGGGCAGGGTGAGCAGGGTGGGCAGCGTGAGCAGGGTGGGCAGGGTGGGCAGGGTGGGCAGGATGGACAGGGTGGGCAGGGTGGGCAGGGTGGGCAGCGTGAGCAGGGTGAGCAGGGTGGGCAGGGTGAGCAGGGTGGGCAGGGTGAGCAGGGTGGGCAGGGTGGGCAGGGTGGGCAGGGTGAGCAGGGTGGGCAGGGTGAGCAGGGTGGGCAGGGTGGGCAGGGTGGGCAGGGTCAGCAGGGTGAGCAGGGTCAGCAGGGTGAGCAGGGTGAGCCCCGCAGGCAGGGTGGGCAGGGTGGGCACAGTGGGCAGGGCAGGCAGGGCTCTGGGGAACAGAGGTCAGGGTACGTGCAGTGGTGGGGCCGGCTCCCGACGTGCCCCCCCCAGCCCTGGCCCCTGCGGAAGGCTCTGCCATCAAAAACCTCCCAGGTTTTCTGCAGGCCCAGGTACGAGACTTCTTGTTTGCGCGGGATCACAGATGCGGTATCTCCCTCGGGCGTGAAAAGATACAGGCTGGTGGTTTGAAAGGCGGCTTGAATAAGAATTGTGGAAGTACCTGTGCACCTAAACTCATAAAGTGCCACAGGAAACTGCCGCCGTGGTCTCTATCCAAACACTTTTTACCCCAAATAGTAATGAAATGTAAAAGAAAGGAAATGAGAAAATTTGAGGAGTGCAATTTGCCTATTGCTTTGTAGCTCATATCTACAAATTGCTTAGCACAGTTTTGTTAGTTACACTGGGAGTGTGAGTGTGCATGTATTCGGCTTGGTTATTATTATTTTTAGCAGAAGACAGCTCTGCCGTGTGCAGAACCTGCCAGTCCCGAACGATCATTAGCAGATCAAATCCCAGCACTACGAGGAGCATATTAACACCACAATTTTCAGGTACAGCTCTAATAACACTTACAGAAACACAGTGCAGTGCACGGAGCTATAAAGTGCTGCTGCTAATCCCAGATAAACTGCTTCCCAAATTGTTTTATGGAATACTCCTCACTCTGTGGAAATAATGCTGCTTTCAGAATATTATTATCCACCTTTTCCTTTTGACTTTCTCCAGGCAGGGTGGTTTGTTTATATGGGTCTACATCTTGGGGCACCCTGATGGACCATAGACCAGCTTTTGCAGGACACGAAGCATCTCCAGGATATAGCACATCTGAGTTTTAATTGGATAGCTGCAGTCTAATAAAGAACAACAGTTAAATGGCATCATTTGATATTTGGGCAGAGCTGCACAGGAAAGCGTGCAGAGAGCGTGCCAAAAATAAAGGAAAGGAAAACAGTAAAGTGGAGCAGAGGTGGTAAAACAGGTCATGTTAGATGCTGTCATCTGAGCTGCAAGCTGCTAACGCCAGACTTCTCCCCGCGATCTGTCGCTGGAGAAGGGGAGAGGCTCTTCCCATCCCCCCGCAGAGCCGCCTGCCGCTGTGTGTCCTCTTGGCCACCTCACCCCACTGACCCCCCGTGTCGGCTGTCCTGGGCCGGGCATGGCCCCGGGGGCTGCTTGTTCCCACTGTCCCGCAGGGCCCAGTGCCCCATCCCTGCCCCATCCCCATCCCCGTCCCCATCCCCGTCCCCATCCCCATCCCCATCCCCATCCCCATCCCCGTCCCTGTCCCCATCCCCTTCCCGCCAGCCGTGGTACGGGTGGGGAAGGGACCCTCCTTCCCTGCTCCGTGGCTGCTGGCCGCTCTCTCTGTCTCATTTGGTGGGAAGGCAGATTTCCTCTCCAGCTCACAAGGCCCACGCAGTACCACCAGACGTCCTCGAGCTGTCACCCCTCTCTTGGCACCACAGATGGGTGTCCTGGCAGTTTCCAGACACCCTCCCCCAGCCCATGCACTGTGCCTGTCCATACGGCACGTGGGACCTTCGACACACGCCATCGTGCGTTGTACGTCTGATTTGCTTCCCTCGAATTTCAGTCGTCTCAACAGTTCGATTTCCTGGCAACTGTTTTGGCTCCTGCAGGTTTACGCTGCGGGTGGATTCAGAGCCACCTCCGAGCTCTGCCTGTGCCCGGGACGCGATGGGCAGGGGCCAGGAAGGCTTCCCACGTGCTTCTGCGCGACGGAGCCACCGCGTTCGGCTCCCGCGGCTCTGGCACTGGGGCTGGCACGGGGGCTGGCAGTGCCAAACACTGCCAGTGGAGGTGTGTTTAGCCCGAGCAAAGCCGGGGAGGGTGAGGCCACCGAATGAATTCTCATTAGCCATCGAGATCAAGACCCAAACCCACCTTTTCAGAGACAAAGGGCAACCATCTGCACTCACTGTGCCATCCAGCCTCCATCGCTTGGCAATTAATATTGTTCAACTGTCCAGCGATTACTTGTTGCTAAATTGTCGTAGATTATTTGCGTTCCGTATTTGCAACCCAAATCTGGTGAGCTGCCCCCGTGCCATTTTCCGTACTTACACCCACCAACATAAGTGCTCACAGAGCTGGCAGAAAGGGCTGGTTGACAGCTGCCCGTCAAAGGTGTTGCCCATCATTTGTCTGTTGCAGCAAACAGCTCACGCCGGAGGTCCTCTCTAGAGGCTTTTGTAAGGTAGGAAAGGATTTTGTTCCTCCTAGGCTACTTTTATGTGTCTGTGGGAATAACTCTCTAAAGTCATGAAAAGTCAGAACCAGAAGAACTCCACGCCTTAAACAAACTTTGTGAAAAATTTGATTATTTATCTGAAACGCTGTCATGCCAGTGTTGCAAACTGCAGTGCTCATGGTATGGTTGTCACACACAGCTGCCAGTGGAGCGGGGTGGCTTTTTCCTGCAACACCAGCAGCCAGCCGAAGCACAATGGCCTACGATCTCCGTTTTTGATAAACAGCAACAGAAAAGCAGTGCCTTTGTGACACTGGGAGAGCTGATTGAACATCTGAAGGGTTTTCCTATCAAACAGGGTCAGGTAGCTGCTTCCAGAGTTGTAAAATGGCACGGCAGTATGTAAAACACAATGAGTATTTTTGGCAGGGTGTGTAATATTTTAGACATTATGAACCATCAGAGATAGCTTTATAGCTAATATCTGCATGTCTGGAGTGACAACTGGAGGATGGATGCCCTGAACAGCTGGGGTTTTACCTCCCCATTCCCACTGATTTATTCCGGTGTCTCTGGGCATGCCGCTGAGCGCGCTTTCCTTGACTTGCTGAACAAAAATCTGCCTCGACAGAAAACCTCATCTGAAAGGAAATCTGATACAATGTTAGTGGATTTGATCTCATATAAGCATCTGCAAACCCAAGAAATAGTAATATAGAGGCACTTTGAACTGCCTGTTTTGTTTTCTCTGGATGCAGAGGCAAAAAATTTAAATAGCGAATGCTTGAGTTCACCAAGGAATAATAAATCTACACGCTAGATGAAACCTCCCTTCCTTCCCAAAAGCTGTAGGTAGAGCATTTCCTATGTTTTACACATCACTAGATGACACCTGCTGAAGTCATTCAGAAGGATGTGGCATTAGGCAATATACATTGTGATTTATTTATACGTATTTCCCTTGGTGCTGAGCTTCATAAGAGCCTTTACATAAAGTCTCGATGGTGACTTAGGTAAAAAAGCAAAGAGTTGGCTCTGGAGGAGCTGCAGCGGGGGTCCCAGAGGGCACTGCTGGCCCCTGGGGCAGGGAGGGGACTTCCCGGTGCAACCACCACCTGCCTGGGCAGCCAAGGATCAACCACCGAACCGCAGGATGGTGGAAGGGAGGTTGGCCATGGCCAAGAAGAAATTGGGTTGAGGTAGTTGTATGGAAAATGGAAGTGAAAGAAGGAGACTAAAAGCTGTGCGCAGAGTGTGCGACAGAGCACGGAAGTCCCGAGTGCTCTGGGGTCCCCGGGCGGTGGTGGGGCACGGTGCAGGGCACAGTGACCTCCTTGGCCCCACATAATGCACTGGAAATGCTAAACAGACCTTTGTGCTCCAGCTGAGCATCGCTCCCTTGTGATGGCTGAGCCCGTAACTCAGTTCTGGGCCACTTGGGCTGCTCGTTATCCCGGCCCATCAGATCGTAACACAGGCCATTTGAATGCTTGTCCAGTCCAAGCCATTGTATAAATTATTTTCCAATATTATCTCAGACAGAAATACAGCGGCTTATAAGGAAATGGGGATGCTTTGTACAAGAGGGTCATGATAGATAAAAATGATAATGGGTACTGTAGTGCCATAATCAAAGTCTAATTGTCTCATTAATTAAGAGCAATATTCGGTTATGTATTGGGTCCTAGAGTGATTATGGCTCAAATGCCTACTAAAGCACGTGGATTTATCTTCTGGCTTGCAGTTTTCAGCCAGGCAAAGCATTTGGTGGAGGTCAAACAGTTCAATCGCTGTTTTAAAATGCAGTTGAACTTTAGGCATGGCTGATCATCGATCCGCCGCTCGGCTCACCAGCCCTCGGCACGGCCGTCACGGCGGCTCCAACCGCCGGCAGCCGGCGCAGCGACACCTCCCGCGGCCGCGGCCCGGCACCCATCGCCGAGGAGCTGGGCCAGGAGTGAACAACGGAGGCACCTCAAGAGGTCCCAGAGCACTCGCCGTTCATTTATCCATCGCTCACAGACAGCTGTTGAAGAGCAAACACCTAAAATGTTCTTGTTCTCCCCCAGTTTTCTGGCGCTGATCAGGCTAATTTTCCAAAGTTCCCTGCCAAATATGAACTGCTGGTTACACTGGCTGTTCTGGGGTAATTAGAGCAAGATTCAAGCAATTTGCTGTGGGGCCTGAGCTCAGATCATCCTTCATACGTCTCTGTGCTAGATCTGTCTTTAAATTAGATTATAATGAGCTTGGCAGCACTATTAATAATACGGCAAATCATGGGAGAGTGTGGTTTTATTTCATTGGTGTAATGTCCACAATTGTGCTGCTTTCGCTCATGCAAAGTAGGTGACTGCTGCAAGTTTCTACCTTTTTTAATCATAAAAATCAAATAGTAGGATACACGAGTTTCTAAAAATTAAAAATATTTGAGCTCCTTTACAGTAATAAAATGGATTTAACACAGGAAGTTTAATAAGTTATTTCGAGACGCCATGACTTAGTTTAAATATCATTAGGGTCCTACCTCTGGAGGTTGTTTTCTTTAAATGTTTAAGCTTCTGGTTTTAATAAATGAGTATTTGCCCCGGGGCACGGGCCTGCGAGGGTGGGGGGCAGCCAGTGGGGTGGGCACTGCCGTTTCCCTCCTGCGTGCCCTTGCCTTAGTCCATCTCATTTCCGTGAGATCTAAGGCAGAAATTCTTCCCTCTGAGGGTGGTGAGGCACTGGACCAGGTTGCCCAGTGAATCTGTGGCTGCCCCATCCCTGGAAGTGTTCAAGGCCAGGTTGGATGAGGCTTTGGGCAACCTGGTGTAGTGGAGGGTGTCCCTGCCCATGGCAGGGGGGTTGGAACTGGATGATCTTGAAGGTCCCTTCCAACCCAAAACATTCTGGGATTCTATGATTTTCCCCATGGCTCACCTCGCGCTGGGCAGAAGAAGGATTTTGATTTACATCCTCTGTGTTTCTGTGAGGTTTCCCCCAGCACGGGACAACAGGAGGGAGGAGGTGCAAAGAGAATAAAACCACTGCTCTGTGATTTTGTGACTATCTCCACACTTTCTGCCGTTTCAGTGCCTATAAGGAATGCAGAGGTGGGATCCGCTGGATACGCTGCCGCAAGGGAAAGTAGAGGATGGAGGTGGGACAGCTTCTAATGAGGGGCAGCAGCAGCTTTGGGAGGACATGTATCAGGGACTTTCCCAAGGGCTCTTTAATGAGTCTTCTTTAAAATTTTGATTAATGACTTTGGTATAGAAAGAGGCAATTTGCTGACAATGCGAAGTGGAGAGATACTGTCCATATGGGAGGGGGCTGGACTATGGCACAGAATTAGCAAGATGACCTCAAGCACTGGAGTAACATAATTGGGATGAAGCTCAATAGCACAAAGTGCAGGAGCACGCACCTGGGTCTGAATCCATGTTGCTGCTGGAGACTGAATCCCACTTCCTAGTCCTTTTAGAGAACACCCATTTCTCACTGCTTTTCTTCTGATAAAAATGTCAAAAAGAGAAATAGAATGTAAACAGAAGCGCTCTTGGTTTTACTCTTCTGTAAAGAACAAATGCAAATTTAAAAAGTCACGTATTTGGCTGTCACGGAAGCCAGAGATGACCACAGGCTCTCTGTTTGTGGTAGGAGGAACAGTGTAGCACTGGTTTTGGGCCGGATGGTGTGCCCCAACTGGGAGAGGCTGCAGAGGAGGAGCTGCAATCCGGTCAGTGAAGCTGGTCCGAGTGTTGCACCAGCAGCTGAGGAGAGAGGCTGCAGACAACGGACTGTTGATCGTGTGTTCCCAGTGACCATCAGTGAGGGTCACAGGAAAGGCTCCATCAGCCTTCCGAGCACGTCCTTCAATATTGCATCTATTGCACTCGGAAACCTGCTCCCAAGTGTCTGGAACAACATAAACACCAGCATAAGAGATGTTGCTGTTTCCTTTTCTCACGTACAGGGATAAATATAGCTGCAGTGAGGGTGAGAGACAGTAAATTAAAATTCTAAAAGAAAATGTTTCTTTGCAAGTTGTGCTGCTCATTGCTATGAGAAAACATTGACAGCATCCAGTACCAGAGACAGGATACCAATCCAGACAGATATGGGACCAGTTTGAGAGCTTGGTGTCCCGGTTTGGGCTGGGACAGAGTTAGTTTCTTTTTGAGCAGCTGGAAGAGCTCTGTGGTTGGGATTTACTGGGGGATGTGTTATGAGCAGAACACTGACAGCTCTCTGACGTGTATTGGTGGTGCTGAGGCATCCAGGACCTTTCAGCTTCCCGTGATTTGCCGTGTGCAGGAGCACGCCAGGCTGGGGGGGCATGGCTGGGACAGAGGGCCCACAGCTCCCCTGGGATTTGAGCTGGGACTCAGGACTGAGGGACAGATTGGCCAATGGAGTATTCCAGATCATGCAGCATCATGGCCGGTGTATAGATGAGGGTTGGTCGCTCATCCAGGATGACAGAGTCAGGACTTACCTGTTTTGGAATCGTTTGCTGAGATGGGACAGGCGTTGGTCACTGGGTGGTGAGCAATTATACTGTGCATCGCTTGCTTGTAGATATTATTATCATTTTACATATACATATTCATACATCGTCATTATTATTATTCTTATTGTTGTTGTTTTTGTTGTTGTTACTATTATTATTACTATTATTATTACTATTATTATTAAATTATTCTTATTGCAACCCACAAGTCTCCTTCCCTTTTCCCCTTTAATTGTCTTCCCCATTGCCCAGGGGCAGTGGAGGGTGAGCGAGCAGCTGTGTGGTGTTTAGTTGCCGGCCAGGCTAAACCATGACAGAGGGTTATCTGGAAAACAGAAAAGCTTCTCAAAACCAAGGCATGATTCTGGGCCAAAGCAGGCAAAAGCCAGCAGTGACCCACCCCTCCAAGGAGCGAGGGGCTTGGGGCAGCACGTGGGTCCGGCTGCCATTGCTCCCTGCAGCAGCACTGGGATGAGGATGAGGCAGAGTGGTGTCCTGACGCACACCCAGGGCAGCTTCCAGCTCTGCCCCTGCTATGCCTTTATCTTACCTTTCATCACACAGCCAGTGAAAAGATAACTTGGTCTTTCACAGCTTGACCTGAATCTGCGAGACTGGCAGAAGTGAGCATCTCCTGATTTCCACCCCGAACAATTTGATATGCAGCTCTGAGAGAGCCTAAAAAAAGAACCCTTTCATCTTCATTTCCTGAGGTTGGCTTTTTTATCATATTCTAAACTCCTAGATAAAACCCCAGACGATGTTATTGGATTAAGAATGACCACAAACAACACAGAGTGTCTCCCCGTGGCATCAATATGCTCGTAATTGATACGTTTGTTCTGCGCTCTTCTCGTGAGGTTGAGAGCATGGCACTTACTGTGGCACAGACCCTTTGCATCTCCCTACACACATGTGTGCACATCTGGATGTTTACATCTCCCTACACACACACGTGTGCACGGCTGGGTGTTTATCTCCAGTGGCAAAATCCAGCAGAACAGTGAATTCTACTTCTTACTAGGGAACAAATCCACCCGTAGTATCATGTTCTCTGATGACTTTCCTGTAAAAGGGAAACATGGCCCCAGCCCGAGTTGCCAAGAAGATGCGAGGACTTGATGACACGAGGTGCGGAGTGGGCAGAGCACCCACCACCTCCCACGGCTGGTACGGTTGCAGGGCACCTGCTGGCACACGGCTGCGGTGGCTTCAGCGCTCACCCAAATATCTCAGTGTTAATACAAGCTGTTAACTGTGGTCCAGCTGCATGGGAGGGCTGTCAGCTCATTTTTGTGAAAAATCAACTCCTGTACTTAATTAAATGAGAAACTAACCCATAAGAGTGTGTATTTCTTGATATATTTCTACTTTTTTTTTCAGAACTTTGAGAAAGGCCTGGTGCACTTTCCTGACAGTACCCAAAATGGTCCTGAATTGTCAGTGATACGCTGCCCAGCTAAAAATGTCACGTTTAACCCCCTCAGAGTAAATAAATTACGTATCTGAGGAAAATTAAAACTCTGGTAAAAAGAGAAAGTGTGCTAAAAAGGAGGAAAGTATGATAAAAAGTATGATAAAATCAGGATAAAAAGTTCTTAATTCAACTCTGCCAGGCAGGGGGTGGATCTAATTTTCACTTTAAATAGACTCCAGCTCTAGCTTTTATTCTACTGTTTAAGAACAAGAATAATTACTACAGTAACCTCACAGCCTAATAGTACTCTCTGCCTGCAGAAGGAATCAACCCTGCAATTAGACTTGGGGTGGAACAAGGAACTTCTTCTTACAAGTAAGTGTGTCAATATTTGGTTCGATAGGTAGATTATTATCCCTACTTCAAGGAAGGAAAACTGGGAAGGTAAGTGTGGCTTTTAATCAGTGACACATCTAGCAGGGTATGAAAAGAACCTTTTAAAAATACATTATTGCTAGGTGGCTTTGACATGACCCACCTTAATGGCGCATACATCTTCTCGGTCATAACTCAGAGTGCAGCACTTTGGAACCGAGCTTACCTCGCCCGGGGCTTGTTCCTCCTTCCTTTGCTCCCGCCAACGCGATGTGCAGTTCAGCACACGTCGGGCGACAGGAATACGACTGCCCCGTGAGTTTTTGCTTTGTGAAAATATATTACACAACAGAGAAATCTTTGAAGAACCTAAGAAGATATTTCTCCAGAGCATGTCCACAGACATCATCTTCCTCAATGAGGCGACTGGAGTTTCTCCAAGCTGAGGGGATAGCTAGTGCTTCTCCTTTATGTCAAGTCTACAGCTGAAGTCTGGATCCAGAGTTCCTCAGGGTGGATAGAGACACTCGTGTTGACTGCAAGGAGTTTTTGGGTCATCTCTTGTTGTCTCTAATGAGGGAAGGATTTGGGGATTAATCACAGTGCCTTCCTTTCCTTGTCAGCTGTAGAAACAAAGACCGAGAGGAGGGGAGGGGAAAGAGCTCCTGTCTGACCTTTGCTGGTAATTAATCATGAAGTATGAGAATTTGTTTGCCTGCAACCTTGAACGGTGATTGCAAATGACCACCCAGAGATAGGCTTGGGGTTTTTTTCCTTCTTCCTTTTTTACTCAGAAGTAATTTTTCCTGGCTAACTCTGGCAGTCGAAAATTACATTTGACTTGAGCTTCTTGGATCTCCTCAGTACTGAAAACCAAAGAAAATTAAAGGATAGCGAATTTTGCATAATTTCACTCATACTAAGAATTTCCAATTAGCCGGGCATAAATTGATCCTCTTTGCTTTAATATCTCGGGCTTTTTTCCCCCTGCATACAGATAACAGTTGAGTTTTAATTCATTTTAATTCTATTACCATACATAACCATCATGCACTGTGATAAGTATCTCTCCTGTACACAAATGCCTCTGAGAACTACCCATCAAGTACTTATTTAACCTCATTGTTGATGGAAATAATAGCATTAACTGTATGTGTTTATTTTGCTGATTTATAGAACAAATTAACTTTTTTACACAAACACACCGGCATTTCTTTTTCCGTTGACATTCTTCCCAGTGAGGCTCCACTTTCTAGGTTGCGTTCCCTAAAGGTTTTCTACATCTCTGTTAGTGTACCACTCAGCACATGTAACCAGATTGTTATTCTTGGTATTATTATTAAATATCATTAAAATGTGACAGAAAGTTTTATTGAGGTGAATGGGGTTGGACTCTTACAGGAAATGCAGTATATTTAAATTATGATGTGGATGAAAATTCTATCTTTTAGAAAAGAAATACTAAGTTGCTACATATCAATGTGTGCTGCATTATATATCACACAAAATGTTAAAACGCTAAAAATAATAAATTTTTATTGTTATTTTCCAACGTCTTGTGACAGCCTTTTTAGGTGTCTTGCTGAAAAATTATGCAAGCTGAACCAAAGTACACTAAAGAATCCTCAGGTGCGAGTGGATATTTTTTATTATGGAAATAAATCTACTGCGATTGATAGTAATTATAGACATGATAAAAAAAAGACCAAATTTCTCAGGGTAGAGAGCATTCTTGCTGTGACATGCACCTGGAGTTCATCAGGCTGTGGGAGGACAGTGAACCAAAGGTGTGATAAATGGGATTTACACCACTCCTCACGTCTAAAGGTAAAGAAATTCTCCCGAGCTGTGCCAGAGGCCCATGGGGTCCTGGAGGGGGTCCTGGCGCCAACCAGCCATCGCCACTGACGGGGCTCACCACTGACATCCGCTCGAGTCCAGCTGAGACTGGAGATAATCAGGTGTCTGAGCAGCAGTGGAGCATAAGAAGATCAGCCCATGCCATGGGGACGAGCATCATCCAGCATAGCTGGGTCGTTGTGAGCCGGGAGTGGAAAGGGAAGTCCTTCTGAGTCTTTCTAACCAGGTGAAAACTGACAGGATGCTCCTCCGTCTGCCTCGTGACAGTCATTCCCCTCGGTGGCTTTTCAGGTGATTTTGGTCCCAACTTGAAAGTCCTAACGCCTTCCTTGCAGCCAGGCAGGGTGACACCGCCTTCGTGCCCTGCACTGTGCCCTGCAGAGCCAAGGAGGGGCTCTTTGGAAGGAAATATTGTTTTCTTTTACTAAGGCATTCCACTCACATTCAGCAAGGTTCGCGTCTGTATTCGGGGAGATTGCCGCTGATGTTGGTGATTAATGCCTTGCAATCACAGCACTAGCCTTTCCCTGCTGCCAAAGGAGCTGATGACAGCAAATCAGTTAATTATAGATCTAATTACAATATTAATATCTTCGGTGTAGGTAGTGGATGCACTTG
This sequence comes from Tauraco erythrolophus, assembly GCF_009769465.1. Lineage (NCBI taxonomy): Eukaryota > Metazoa > Chordata > Aves > Musophagiformes > Musophagidae > Tauraco > Tauraco erythrolophus. The sequence goes on along the minus strand of NC_141474.1, from coordinate 35,531,609 downwards.
TGTTCCATCTGCACCGTTATCGCCCCTGAGCCGCGGGCGGCCCCGCGCGTGCTCCGGCTGCCACCAACGGCACCTCCGGGGTCTGCGGCGGAAGGACACACCGTACACGGACTTTGTTCTATGGCTTTTGGGGAAGAACCCTTTCCCCAGGGAGCTGGAATTTGCAGCTTACGTGGTGAAATGAAAAATGCATCTCTGGGATCTGGGCTGTAGAATGGGAAAATTAATAAGATAATAATCATCATAGAATAACAACATAGAATAAAAGATTCTAGTTGTATCTGAAATGACACCTATAGACACTTAAACACAGCTGCAGGAAAGCAGTGTGAGTGCAGACACTCAGAGCAGGTACGTATATACCCACACAACAGGGGGGTGAAACTCGGCGAGCATCTTCTGCACTTAGAAATGGGAGAGACTGGGCAAACTGACCGTTTTCTTTGAACACCAACCCCGTTAGGCTTTGTCTCGGTGGTGTAGCCTTTTCTCAGCGTTTTCTCTGTGTTGTCACTCAGGGCAGGGAGTGGAATGCAGGTAAGAACAAAGCGCGCCGCTCTCGCAGTGTGCATTTTTACCTCTCTTGTTTCCCCACCCACTCTCCGTGGCTTCCGGTTTTTCCCCCTTTCTGTTTCAAATTTCAAAGTTTGAGAAGTTTTTTCTGCAAATAATTAAGCATGTTCATGCATTCCTGGGTCTTCACCTCTTGTCACAGAAAAAACAAAACGGAAAATATCACCATATGGAGGAGGCAGTAATAACAGGATAAAATACTGTTGACCTCTTATCACTTTCACTTGAAATTAGCATTTATTTTTTTTCTCATTTGATGCACTGTCATTACAGGGTATGTGTGTGTTTTAGTATTTTTATTAATAAACATGGTAATTTAACAACCAGGTTAATGGCAGTTTTAATGAGAAGGAATGTTAATTGGACAGGCTGAGGGATCTTTGGGAGGCGACGTTTTTTCCCTTAGAATCTCTTTCACCCTGTCCTCGAAAATACACAGCATATGTGCCAAGGGTTGGGGGTTTGTTTAAATGTTGACAGTTAATGCACACAGCTTGTACTATTTTGTTTCATTTCACAGAGCCTTTTGCACACACGCGGATTCGTGCCACCCCAGCCGGGGGATTTACAGATTGCTAAATCTTAAAAGGTTTGCATAAACAGGCGTCTTGCTATTGATAAGACAGACAATGTGACCATCTGTCTTTCTTCTGCAGCCAAATGAAAATGACATCAAGTATGGGTCTTGTCATTGAAAAAGTAGTAATTTCCCAGCTCTCGTTAGCATTAATTTAGGCTCTTGCGCCACAGCGAGCTGCTTGGCAGGCGGCTGCTCTCCCAGCGCGGGCGCACCGAGCCCTGGCACAGGAGAAGGGCACATCACGGGGGCTCCATCCCTCAGCCGTCCCCACCGGGCAGCACAGACCACGACCCCCTCACCTCTCCCCCTTGGCCTCCCCGGGCAGCCACTGCTCAGCAGCTTGCTCCCCACCAGCACTGGCAGCATCTCCAAAACGCTCCAGAAAGTCCATTGCTGGGAGCAAAGCGGAGCACAGCGTGTGGTGGCCGTCAACTGGGGCGCGTTTGGACCAGAGGCTGAAGGTCAGGCTGCATCTGTCCCCGTCCTCCTTCCTCCTGCTCCACAGACAACTTCTCTGCGCATCAGCAGTCTCGCTCCGTGCGCTCGTTTCCGGCGAGGCGTGCTAATTGCGCTGGCCGCCGTTCCAGAGCAGGTCGGCGAGGACGGGAGGACAACGCCGGTTCCAGGAGGCACGAGCCCAGCCCAGTGTCGCGCTCGCCGAGCCAGCAGCAGCCCCTCTCGCCCCAGAAACCTTTAGGTTCAAAAGGCAAATAAAAGCAAACAACCACCAAACCCCCACACCGAGCAGGTTTATGGAGCTGTTTGTACTTAAGAGACGCTGAACAGACAGCAGCAAGTCAGCTTCGCCGTGGAGATGCTCCAGCAGAGAACAGGTTTTCTCCAGGGGAACAGGAAATCACCAGCTCTTTGAATCAGTTTGCAAAATGAGCAGATTTATGGTGATTGTGTGATAACAACCTACAGTTTATACTGCAGAGTAGTTTTTACAATATTGTCTTAACGCTGCCACCAGCACATCACAGGCAATAATGGCGCTTGCAGGCTCACCATAAATCTTGCGTGGCTAATAAAGCGAAACTGAAAATTCACCACATACACAGCGACTCCCAGCCTGCCCCCGACTTGGTAAGGGCTTTTTTATTATCCAGCTATTGCTGTGCACACCGAGGACCTGTGTTCAGGCTACCTGCCATCACACAGGGCACATGGAAAGACCATCCTCTCCTCATCCTCTCCCTCGTTATGAGCTTGTTTGATGTGTAGTTGCTGCAGGTGCATTGTGCTGGTGAGTTACCAAACGCCAACGGCACCACTGCACAGGACATCGGGAGTCTTCGAATTGTAGTAATAGTAATAATAATAATAATAATAATAATAGAGCTTTCTACAGGTCCTACAACACCTCCACCCAGGCCAGCAAGCATCTGGGTTTTGACTGAGGAGCCCCAGGACAGCGCAGCCAGCTCTGTGGTCCCTGGGTGTCCCCTGCTCTTTGGGATGCTCACCAAGCACCGTGTGGCCGACAGCCCTTCGAAGGCACATTTTCAGCTTCAGTGTTAGTGTTTTTCTTGTTAAGTCCAAAGTAAATCTCATTTTCCTGGTTTTAAATGGTGATGTTAACTTCTTGCTAGCAGACTCCAGTCTCCCAATATCTTCTAGTACAAAATTCCTTTGTGCAGAAAAGCCTTAGTGTAGCAGCTTTATAAGGCTGTAACCAGTGTGCAGGTGATTACATCTTTGGATAAACGAGAGCAAGTGGGGCACTTGGATTTCTACACATAGAGCAAAATAAATAAATTAATAAATACAGAAGCTTTGAATATGAAAAAAAATGTTTGAAATGCATTAAGGTTCCCAAATGAAATATTAAATAAATCTTAAATAGAAAGGTTTATCATTGAACTGCACCTGTTCCCCGAGCTAAGGTGCTGGCTCTGCTTTGGGGTGCGGAGGACAGAGTGAGGCAGAGCACGCACCGCTCCGCTAACGCCGGCTCCTCTGCCGTGGTCCTGGCACTGTGCTACCACCTTCCGCCACGTTTCAGCCCCACGATTAGAAGACGCAGTCTGGAAATGGGATCTCTCAGTTTAACGTCTTCATCAGCGTGAAGCTTGACCCACGTTCCACCTCTGTGCCCAGTGCCCGCGGTCTCCCGCCACGCTAAGGACCAGGGGGAATGAAGCAAATCGCAAACTCTTCTCTTCTCGTTGAGGTCTGGGAAAAAAAATTGGTGGGGCCAGAAAGTGAAGAGCAAATGGGAGAGTGGCTGTCAGCTGGTGGTCAGGTCATTCTCCGAGGATGGATGGAAGGGATGCAGGCGGCTCCAGGTCCTGGGCACCGGTGGCTTTCTCCATCCTCAAAGCCTGGTGCTCTGCTAGCATGAGTTGGACACAATGCGGAGGACTTGGAAGACATTCCATCATTCCCTGATGCCTACCTCCCCACGCCAAGAGTGGATGAAGATTTCAATGCTCGAAGGCACCTGCTGTCTTACATGTCTTTGTTTCTTTACACGTGCCTACTTTTTCACTCTGAAATTTGTGTCGTTATGGCATCTCGCTCTGCTGGTCTCAGTCAGGTTTTAGAAGGGGCTGTGTACTATGATGTGATTCATTTAACTGGTTTTTAAAAGTAATATATGACTTCAATTGCCTAACTCATTCCAAAAGGCGTAAGACTAAAGGCAATTGTGAATGCAATCAGCTGGAATAATCTGGTTTACTTCAACCTTTTTTTAATCTTCTGGTTTTAACCTGTTCTCTTCCCTCTTCAAAAAGCAAATGGTAAATTATATTAGCAAAAATCTGCATGACGCTGGAAAGGTGAGATAAACACTGTCTCCATCCCAACCACTCTCCTAGCAGCTGGGTCCTGTTAACTACACTAGGTCGGATTTTTTCAAAACTTAGGGTTTATGCAAGCTTTTCAGGCAGTACGTTGTGGGCTGGGAGAGTAAAAGGAGGACAGGAGAAAGTCTGAAACCTTGAAAAGTATTTCCAGATGCCACGTCTCGAACGGCAGTCCGTGCCCTGGGCGGGGAGCCGCTGGTTTCACAGCTCCTGCAGCGCGTGGTCCAGCGCGGGAAGGGGATGGTGCATCCACCAAGTTCCGTGTTCAAAGCTGACGGGGCGGCAGCAGCTCCGTTTTTCACCCAGAAAACAAAGGCCATCGGTCAAAAGCCCCTCCGGAGCCTGTGAACTGCCGCCAGAAATAGCAAAGCAGGATCACACCCGTGCTGACACGCCATGCCCTGTCCATGGCTCTCCTGGTTGCCAGCGCTTCCCGACGGCTTCTTTCATAGGCTGGGGAAGCTGGGACACCATTGCTCCTGGCCCACCCCGGCTCTCGTCAGCTGCTGTCACACGAGCCGCGGGCCCAGGCAACTCTCAGCTCCTTCTGAGGTTCTCCTGGGCCAGGAACCACCACCCCCGTGCACCACGCTGGAGCTCCGCTGCGTGTCGTGCCGGCACCGGAGCCGCTCACCTCCGTGGCTTTCTCATTTGGCCAGAGAGCTGAAAAAAACAATGTTTGCTCAAAGCTGTTTAAAATCTATTTCTGTTGTGCACCCCTGTTGAAAACTCTCCACAGCACCCTACACATCTCCCAGGCAACCCAACCATCCTAAGGGAAATATGGAGACAGAAACTTACTTCTCCAAGACACATTTACACTAGTTCACAAATAAGCGACGTCTTTTCTTCTCTCTGGTGGTGACCCCACACTCAGCATTCGCATGTTTGCTCACCCAGAGCCTTCCCGGGCAACCCGGCCTCGGGGAACCCATGGCTCCTGACCGTGCAAACAGACCCACAGCTCCAACAGGAGGCTTGGAAGATGCACGAACACTTTACCAGCAGAAGCACCAGACGTCTTCACAGCAGCAGAGAGTCTTTCTGATACATAAAAAAGACTAGAGAAGAAAAGGCAACTGTTGAAAAGAAGTTGGCTTTCTTTTTAGCGGTTCAAATGGGGCTTTCTCAGAAATCTGCATTTTAATCCAATAGAGGATCCCCTTCAAAGCTTGGCTTTCTCTTGAGCTACGTTATCAAAGCAAACTCACAATTTCAGCTGATCAGAAGGCAAGAAAGAAGCTTCAAGTGAAATGCCCAGAAAATTAGATTAATCAGAGCTGATAAGAATCAAGTGAGACAACTCTGCAGTGTGAACATGACTGAAAATTGTAAGATAACTGATAAAGTATTCCAATGACAATATCTGATTAAAATAAACAAGTTATTATTTTCACAATAATTTGTTTAGCGCTGTCATACTATGCTCTGAATGAGGAGAGACAAAAGCATCTTTGTGATCTAATTACTTTAAAAATCCTATTAACATAACAATTTGATCCAACTGTTTTTGAGGTGTCCCTGCTTAGAGCGTTCATCTCTATGACAACAGAACTTTTTCAAAATGCTTCAATTATTTTGGGGCAGAACATCTTTTGAAGGAGATGTCCTGGTATGATATGCAAAAATTTCAAGAATAATTTAAGAGAAAAATAAAGTTCAGAAAATCCTCTAAAAATAGGACTGAGCCTGGAACACAAATGTGAAAAATTCCTTCAAGTTACAAAACATGATAGCATGAGGTCCCAAAAATCTAGTTTTAGCAAAACATCAGGTGGAAATGCAGCTTTGGCCATTGCCTGATAGTAAATAATGTGGCTTCCCTGTTTGTTAAGTACCTGCAAATTAAAGATGCTTAACATTTTCTATTCTTTTCATTTTTTCACTGAACATGGATAGATACCCCATTGGAAATCTAAAATGTGTTGATTTAACACTTTATTTTGAGGATTTCTGAAGTAAAAGTTCATTTTTCAGTTAAAGATTATGTCAACTCTTTTTTTGCAGAAAGACAGAAGAAAAGGCCAAAGCAACAAAACGCCGTTTCCAACCCTTCGAGCACAAATCCTAAAGCTCATCAGCTTCTTAAAGTGCCACCATAAAATATAATTTGCTATGGAATAAAATCGAGCTACACTAGACACAGACCACATGTGCGCTGAGCAAGACGACACGGAACCGATGCCAACGTCTTAAATTTGTTCCTGAAGCAGCCGCTTTCATAACAGGGGAGAAGACCATAATGTATATTCGTCCCATGAAATGTTTTCTTCTCCTCATGACCTTTTCCACAAATCAACTCCCATAATTACCCTGACTTATGATACGGTACGATCATTATTTACTCTGTTTAGGGTCATGTGGCATATTTATTGTCCGGTCTGTTTTACCAACGAGTAGCCAAGGACAGTTCAACTGTTGGCAGCTGAGTATTGGGTGGCATTGTCACACGCACAGCAGAGGGTGTGAGGGGAGAAAGACAGAGAGATGTCAAGCAGTATGCCATCCTTGGTTTTGCATTCAGATGGGGAGATCGAATGCATATGAATTAAAAAGAAAAGTGTTTTGCTTGTTCTTCAAAGTAGAGAAAGGCTTCTGAAGAACAAACATAGCATGAGCTGTGCAAATGCTCGTAAAATGACCAGGGAAATACCAGAACATATCAGAGGAAATGATAAACTTTATGTGCATGTCAATATGTGCTACTTTCATTACCAGGGCCTAGGAGCGATTTTGGAGCTGTGTTTGGAAACAGAAATTGAAAAACCATCAGGGACTAGACACTCTGACCATACAACCCCAAAGTGGTGGAGGCAGAGCCAGCTGCCAGGTCAGTGGGGGTCGCGGGTGGGTACCGTCTGCAGGAAAAGCCTCTGCAGCTCTGGAGGTAGAGCACTCTGTTCTGCTGAAATGTTTTACAGCCTTAATTGCTGTTTGACCAGATGACTCGATACCGCATGTAATTGCCCTTTGACTCCTCTCTTGCACCTCCTGCATTCTGAACTGTTTGACTCAGAAAGAGGCGAGTCTTCTCCTCCTTGTCCACGGGCCTATGGCTTTTATGGCATCTGATCACTTCTGTTTTCTGAATAATTCACGAAACATGCCTGAAAATGTCAAATTCAAATGCAGGAGAGTATGTTGTTACCTATAAGAGGCTCTTGTAGGAAAACATCTAATTACCCAGGATGACTCTGAAATGCAGAAAACTCAGTTTCTCAGGTTCTTATGGAAACTCACATCCTCCGAGCACACAATTGTGGGCTTTAGTCCTGAATGAAAACCCAAAGGGAGAAGGGAGCACCGTCTGGTACAAGCTGCTCCAGCCACGGGACGTGGAGCAGGACTTCAGCGGGTTTCACACGCGCCTGCTCCGATGGATCACCAAAACTGTGATTTCTGTGGGCGAGAGGTGGTTGGCTCTGGGGCATGATGGAGGAAAGGACAGGCAGAACGAGAGGGGACAGGGGACAGCCACACCAGTGCCCTATCCCTGCACCTCCTCTCCGTATGCTGCACAGTCTGAACAAGCATCTGACAGCAGCAGCATCTGCATCCCTCCCTCGCCGCCTTCGCTCCATGAACATCTCTAAAAACCTGATGATTTCACTGTGGTTTTGGGAGATGAACCCGACTGAATCCCTGCTGCAAGTTTAAGCACAGAGCACCATGTACTCACTTTTGCCAGATTAGGTTGATTTACAGTGTGCTTTAATGAAGTGTGTTGCTATGGTGAGGCTCGTTTCAAGGGCGTCTGTTTGTTTTTTTTTTTTTAAAAAAAAGCAGCAGAAGAGTAAATTGTCCAAATCAGATCAATGAGAAACCAATTTCTAGTGTTGCACCATTTTTTTGCCAGTTTTGGTTTAGCTGAATTAAGAGCGGCCCAAGGTGGGAGAGCAGAGAGGAAACCTCTGGATTACAGCGGAGCAAATGCAACGCTCGTGCGTCGGGCGGTCGGCAACGGAGCAAGGCTGAACAGCAACAGAATGTGCCGTTAGGAAATAGTGAGCTGTAAGGACCCTCCCTCGTTAATTTGGCATTTCTGAGTCACCTCCGGCCGCCCTGGCACTGGGCATCGACACCCTGGGAGGGCACGGCTGCCCCCCAGGCGGGGGGGGCTGCGGGGAGCATGGAGCATGGCGATGCTGCAGATTAAGCCATTTCCTTTATCTTCCTCTCCAAGGCTCCTTAATTAACTTTTCTATTGTGTACCTTGATTAGATTACTTTTCTGCCTCTAGGCTACTTCTCCCACTTTATGACCTCCTTAAAATGCAGTTGCATAGCTTTCTAAGTCATATAGCATAATAAAAATTAGTTTTAACAGTTTCTTTAAAGATTTATAACACCTATCTTGCTATACACGATGTAACCAGAGGAAAAACAAGACCGATTTGTGGTCAGCTCTTGCTGTGACCAGACACCCTTCCTTCTCCCTGCATGGACGGGAACGTGCTCCCCGAAAGGCGGGCTCAGCAGCCCCGCTCATGGGAACCAGGATGGGATTGGCAATAGGATCAATCCCTCTCACCGTCCCCCTCCCTCTGAATGCCGCAGCCATTGCTTTCACCCGCCCTCCACAGCCTGTCTTCGACTTCAGGTGCATTTATGCGTCGGCACCCACAAAATGTTGTAGTGAGGGAATGGATGACAGCTGCAGCTACACAGCGTCAGCCTCGTGACGTATGGAGCCACAGCACAGCTGTCACGATCGTGACGTATGACCAGTTCCTCATGGGTGGGATGGAGGGTGCCTTGTCCCAAATCCAAATCATCCCTCTCTGCTCTTTCTCCCAGAGCTGTTGCTTGGCTTCCTTAAGCCAGTAAAAAGCGTTCCTGTTGCTAGAGGTTTTGGAGAAAAAAAAAATGTTCTCAATGTTTTTTCTGGAGGAGGAGGACGAGGATGAGGACAAGGAAGGCTCTTGCCTTCTACGCCAGCCGATGGCACCTGATTCCCAGCTGAGGGACCCAGCCTGAAGGACTTGAGGAAGAAGCATTTCCAAGTTGATGGGTAAAGCTCAATGTCACAGTGCAAAGAAAGCAGAGAAGAGAAATAAGGAGCATGGAGCAGTCAGGTGGCTCCCCTACCACGGCCCAAATTAGCTCAATTTAATTTTTTAATCTTAACTCAATTGCCGTTTTCCTTCCAGTCATTTACAAGTTCCTAGAAGGCACTGTCAGGCCTGGAATGTCTATTTGTTGGTTTGTTGGGCCTGAGGAGAAGAAAGACCAACTTTTGAAGCTGGAGAGCCAACACAAGGGCTCTTGCTGTTCGTAGCTCTGGCCCAAAGCACTGGCCAGCCCCTGTTCTTCATTGCTTCCTGCCCGCTGCCCGCATGCCCCCATCTGGCACAAGAACCTCAATATAAATCACTCTAAACGTGGTCGGGTCCCAAACACTCTTCTGCAGTTTTGAACCTTGGAATTGCATCCCTGGAAGTGTTCAAGGCCAGGTTGGATGGGGCTTTGAGCAACCTGGTGTAGTGGAGGTTGTCCCTGCCCATGGCAGGGGGGTTGGAACGAGATTATCTTTGAGGTTCCTTCCAACCCAAACCAGTCTGTGATTCTATGATTCTATTGAGCCAACAACGACACATTAAAGACTGGGGAAAATGTGGGTGTAATGAATAAACACCCACATTGAAGCTGAGTTGAAACAAGAAACAGACATTTAAGCAACAAAATTTCTGCGTTGCGATTGGCTCATTTGTTCAGTCATTCTTTGTGGGAAACTCCAGTCCCTCTTCCCAGAGCCACCAGGGATACAGCATCTGCCTTTGAGGAAGCAGATTCAGCGCTGTGGTGCTGCTGTTGAGCCGGTCCTATTGGCCTCCTGATGCGTATCTGCTTTTTTAGCAGGTGTTTATGCGACTCTTTGATTCAATATTCCGACTTCCACCAGAGCTTCGCCACGTGATCGAAGTAATTATAAAGGTCAAGGCATTTGCAACGTAAAAGAGCAACTCTAAAGGTCCTTCTCTTCCCGTCACCGCTGTCAGGTAGAGGTCACGGTTCTGCCAAACGGATGCTGAGATGCCAACGAAGGCGATGCAGCGTTGGTACGGCTGCGCTGAGGCGTCTTCCCAGTGCGCTTGAAAAAGAAAAAAAAAAAAAAAAAGAAAGAAAAGAAAGTCCCCAATCCTCTTAATAGTTTCCTTGATGGCTTTTGCTGTGCTGCAGACTCCGCTCACCACTCACACCATTAACAGCCTGGCTTAACCTGCGCGCGGAGCGGCACTCAGTCATCGCTTTGGGGTATTTCTGTTATTAACGATCACTCCTTCTGCTGTCGTTGAGAATTCAGTAATAGTCATATCCTTGACCAACTAATTTGGAAAGGTCAAGCCCAAACTCAGAAACACTCATTAAGGTTTTATTGGCTATACACTCAGAGCAAAGACCAGGACAAAGCTGAAGAATTTCTCTTGAATGTGGGCACTTGCATGCTTCAGTCCAACCAGCCTCTCTCCTGGAGGCATTTGTTCTCTCCCAGCAATGTATGCAATTTCATCAGGTGGAATTGAAAATCCCACTGATGCATTTGCTACCTTGACAATATAATTTCTCACTGTTTGACCACAAATTCCATTTAATTCACTCTGGGCTCAGGATGGCACGTAGCACGCCATAACAGGGGCTGTTTCCAAATGTGCCCTTAGTGCTTTTGCCCTTGCCCTGCTGAAGAGCTCACAGCTTTTACGTATTCCCTTTCCTGCTTCCTTGCATAGCGGAATCATTAAAATGGGGGGGATTTGCCCTCATTGAACCTGAGCCTGGCCTGGTCCTCCAGGTGTAATTGGGACACTGCTCCAGGTCCTCAGCTTTCTGCCCGCCGGGCTTTGTTCAGCAGGTGGAAGGTTTCAGGAGGCATAGCCGGCTCCTGGCATGGAGATACCTCCATGGTGGCTCAGGGCTGTGTTTCCAGATGGCTCCAAAGGCGACGGGTTCCTCGAGGTTCACATGGCTGAGCAAAGCTGCCTAAGGACTGTGCTTTTCACGTACAACACGATGAACGCAGCAAAGTGTCTTAAATATTAAAAATTCAAGTGATGAATACTTCAAAGTTTATTTTAAGAAATATTGGGAATTGGTGGAGATAAATGGATGTAAAAATCAGGGAGGTCCTATGAGAAATAATGGTGGCTCTGAGGAGAAATTAAATGTTATTTGAAATATATTCTCCGCTCTTAAGCAATGCATAATGTAGTCAGCTGGAGCCTGCATGACGTGCTATGAAGACTCCTATCACAGGCTCAGCTTTCCCTTCAGCTGCCCCCTGCCCAGCATGGTCGCCCCCTCCTCTCGGCAGCACGGCTCTGGCCCCCTCGGGAACCTTCCCGACAGCCCCGCGACACTCCTGCCCTTCCCCACGGCAATTCCCCCGGCTTCCCCGCTCCAGCTGCCGGCCGCCCAGCACCTTCCTCCCAGCAGAGCATCCCACCTGCCATGGACATTTTTCCCCAGCCTCACACACCTCTCCTCGCCCCGGCTGCCCCCTCCCCACTGGAAGCCCCAGGCTGAGCTGCCTCTGGACCGGTCCCGGGTGGCAGCTGGGACTGGGAAGGGACAAAAACCCATGGCAAAAACTTTCTGGGAGAAGAGCAGGTTTCCTCCCAATAGCAGAGACATGCAAATGAGAGCAAGGGCGTAGGACCCCCTCTAACTTCTGTCCTTACGTGTCTGTCATTTCACGCGGTTGCACGCACCTCCTTCGGGGATTGCCTTTGCGACTGGTGTCTAACGCACATCAACACCGCGTCGTCCTGAAGATGAGAAGTAGTCAGACTGCGTGCTGGCTAGGAGTGTGGAGTGTGCCATGGACAACAAAGTGAGCACAACAACGGAATGACGATTTTAGAAAAACAAAAAAAGCTGATATTTATATGAAATGAGAAAATAAGAGCAACTGGATGAAGGTGTTCAAGTTCAAGAGCACGGCTTGGAAGTGGGAGTTGCTTTAGAAAACCAGTGTTGGATATCAAGCTACTGGAATGAAAATCTGGAAGCTACAGATCTTGGAAAACGCACATCTCAAATGCAGTAAGAGGTCTGGGTTTCCATAAAGCACTATGATTCCCCCACTTAGGGATAATGATCTACATTGTTCTCGGAAAGCAAGATGTCAGCAGCAAAAACCAAATAAGTAATAGATGCTTCTTAGGCATCATGAGGATAATGGCTCCCGAGACAAAATGAGGTGGGTTATTTTTTATCATGAAATACTCCTGAGAGTTAGGCAGTCACCTGGTTTTTAATCCAGACATTGCAAACCCACAGGGAATTTTTTTGAGTGTGACAGGGAGTGGGAAAGGTTTCTGCCTCATGAAAATTCATTGGAAATTACATCAGTACTGCTGGGAAGGCAACAGCATCAAGCAAGAGTGGATGCACTGCCTGATCTGTCTGTATCCCATTTACTGAAGTCTGGGTCTGTACGGTGTTAATGGTCCCCATCAAAGGACCACGGTACATCAAGGAGGCAGTGACCCACACAGCAGTTAGCGTGGGCCAGAGCGGTGCTGCTGCTGCTGACCCCGGGCCTGCGGGATGGATTCCCTAGCTAATCCTGATGGAGAAGCCTGTGGCAGCTCCCATTGGCACCGGTGCCCAGATTGCCCGCCTGGCTGCAGCTCTATCTCACAGTGAAGCAGCATGTTCTCATGTGAACATCCTTTTGTTTGACAGTAGAGGTGATGGATAGCGGTGTTTTCTCCTAGGAAAACCCTCTGAGAGCTCCACAGACTAAAGTGCCAAGGTGCTTCTCCATGGTGGGACCTCGCAGCCTGCCGTGCCCGAGTGGGATGTCGGTCCCATGCTGCAACATGTGAGGTCCTGGCATCTGACGGGACATCAGATTTCCATACCCTCTGCTCTTCCCTACTAGTGTTAGCTCCAGTAAATAGTATCTTAATCCAAGCATGATGGAGACTGAGTGCCTCTCCCAACCCCATCCTAACAAACACCGGCACCAGTGCGTTACAGCGACTGGCAGTTATTAGTATGGAGTGACAGTAGAAAGCCTTGGAAAGCAGATAATCAATACCAATATGTTAGTATTTGAAAAATAGTTTGTACATGCTGGACTCATTTAATAGACCAATGATACTCATTTTTAAAATGCCCGTTGTGTTTGATTTGCTGTGTTTTCAGGAGAACAGAAGGGGAGGTGGGAGTCTTTCCAGAAGCTCTGGAGCCTGAAGAACGCGTCCTTTCCTCATCTCCTCCATCGTGGTCTATGGCTGTGAGATTGTCATGCCCGGCCTTCCCTCCGTCTGCACCTCGGTCCACATGCTCCTGGTCGGTCCCCAGCCACACACGCTCCGGGTGTTCCCACAGCCTCCCTGCCCGTGGCACAGAGCCCAGGATCCGTCACTCCCTGCCCGCACAGCTCCTGCAGGAGAGGAAAGAAAAATCTTCCCAGCGTGTAGGTCTTGCTGAAAGTGTAGTTTGGGTCAACATCCTTTCAAATCACTCACCATCTCCTTTCATCACGGCCCTTTCCAAGCCACGCCAGCCTAGCAGAGGTGAAAAGCTTCCTTTTCTTTCCGAGAAGGAGCCACAGACAAAAAAACCCTGAAGACATGCATTAAACTGCAATCCATCCCTATCAGAGTTTATTCTCAACTGAGATAAGGAATTAAAGTAACACTGCTTTGCTTTTCTTTTTTTCCCCTGCATTTCTTCACAAAAGACTTGTTTATACCAGACTTTGCTGACCGGATATAGAAAACAATAATCTATTTTTAACCAATTAATTTAAAATTGTATTTGCAGCATTCTGCTAAATCACTAGCTTTGTGCCCACCTTAAAAGAAATCCAGACACCATCCGCATAGTTACAGCACAAGCCAGGCAGCATTCCCATCACACAATGCCACTGGTGAGCACTGGTGAGCACTGGTGATCAGCAGTGGCTCCTTCCCAGACCCCAGGGCTGGGAAAGCAGCAGGACTGGGCAGTGTGGGCTTGGTGCCTGGGTACAGGTCGCTGCTGGTGTCCCCCCTTTCTCTGCCCACGTGCTCCCACTGCTGTGTCACCCAGTGAAGCATCACTTGCCCTTACTGGTCTTCCCATCGGGGCGATCAATGAGCCTTTAAAAAGTCATTATCATTTCCTCTCAAGAGTATGAGTGAGTGTAAGAATCAAGGGCTTTTGCCAAAGCTGTGCATGCATCTTCCCACATCACACTTCTCCTTCCAGAGGTTTATGGTAGCGCAGGCGCTGTGGCATCTGCTGACCAGGCGCCACGTCAGCACCGGGGGCACCACACACCCCGTCCTGCGTCTCAGAGGCTGGTGGCCCTTGGTGTGGCACCCTGCAGGCAGGCTGGTCGCCCGGCCATGGGACCCCTGCCAGCTGGATAGTGCTTTGAAGGCCTAATCTTAATCTTAATTCATTTTTTCTATCTTTATTAATAGAAAAAGATAATATTTTACTATATAAGAATGCATGCTTTATTTAAATCAGTACAAATATATTTTTTTTAGATAAAGGAAGACAAAAAGTTGAGGGGCTGTACTGCAGATGTCAAGTATAAACAACCCACGAGTTAAATGCCATCCAAACACGCAGTGATTGATAGCGATAAGTACCAGCATCGTCTGATTTCTTGATCAACGAGGCCAATCTCCCAGTGCCGAGGTTTCCAAAGGCAGCGGGTGGGCCCAGCTGTGCGCCCAGCTGCCGACGGCCCCGCCAGCGTGGAGGGAGGGCACCGTCCCCACCCCAGCTTCGTCACAGCGCATTAACTCTGGCGGTGATTAATACATACTGGCAAGAGGTTCGGGGGAATTCTCATTGCTGATGCCCAGGCTGCATTTATTCTGTTGATAAAGATGATTCGTCATCCCCCAAGACTATCCATTTGACATCTGTTATGTCCACAAGGAACTTCTTCCTTCACTGCTGCAATAAAGAGCAGCTTTATAATTGACTTCAGAAGAAGTCAGATCACCCTACATCCGCACGCACAAATAAAAGATCGAAAAGAGAAGCAACGACCTCAATCTATTCTCCAAACTTTCATCATTACTCTCCGCAGCTCGAGTTCTCTTCTTTCAAAGCTTGCCCTGAATTTAAAATTCACAGCATGTGTACAGAAACAAACCCCACAAAATCTTAAATGGCACAAATCAACAAACATGGCGATGCATTATCAAATTAAAGATTAGAAACAGAAATGTTTCTTGTAAAGTATAATCCTCGCCTTGATCCGTGCATTTAAAAAAATCAATAAAATAATGTGCAACAACCATGTAAGGCTTCTTTTAATGACTTGTGTCTTAATAAATACCATATTCATTACAAACCTTCATCAAAATATATTATCTACACTTGCCCATGCTACTTCTCCTTGATTAGAAAGCTTCACCTTGCTAAAGCATGAAAAATGGATAAGAATGGAACAGAATACAAAAGGGCCACTTATTATTTGTCAGCTGGCAGTGTTTGCCCTTTTAAAGCAGATATCAAAATTTCAAATGTGATCTTATAATAGCAGCAGATTTCTGCTGGAGCCGTCTGTGACAGGTGCTGGGAACTGCAGAGGATTTGGACACTTGTATTAATATCAGGAATGTTATGTCTGTCTTTTGGGGCGATCTCAGCACTGGCTCACAGCAAAGAGGAACATGCTGGCAGGAGCTAAAGCCGAGAGGGGGCAATTAACACCTTTCTCCAGAGCCTTCAAGGTGCAGGCAAGGAATCGTTTGAAATCACAAATTACGCCTCTCTGCTTCTGCCCTGGGAGAAACCACCACCACGACCAGCAGCAGCAGCAACACAGCAGCTCTGACTTGAGAGGTGGAAGTGCCGAAGTTGTTGTTGGGGGATCACTGAGGACCCCCATCCGTGATGATGCTGTTAAAGTTCATCCTTTGGGATCCTGTTCACTCAAGGGAAGAGCTCGTAGGACAGATTCTGGCACATCCTCAACTACCTGTGCCCCATGCCCGGCACCGTGCCCGCTGCCACTGCACGCACACGGCACAACGTGCAAACTCATGCTTGCACGGCGGCTGCACTGGGATTCAGGTGTGAATGGGAGTGGTCCGTGTGTCAGTGTGCTGGAGCGCTCATGGAGTCAGGAGCCTGCCCAGAGCCTCCAGCCTGGTTGCCCCTCCGCGTCCAGCGAGGAGGTGAATGGTCCTGTCCCCCTGTGCGCAGCAAGGAGGGTGATGGTCCTGTCCCTCTTGCCCAGCGAGGAGGGTGATGGGGCTGACCCATGTGCCCCGCGAGGAGGGTGATGGCGCTGACCCGTGTGCCCAGCGAGGAGGGTGATGGTGCTGACCCGTGTGCCCAGCGAGGAGGGTGATGGTGCTGACCCATGTGCCCCGCGAGGAGGGTGATGGCGCTGACCCGTGTGCCCAGCGAGGAGGGTGATGGTGCTGACCCATGTGCCCCGCGAGGAGGGTGATGGCGCTGACCCGTGTGCCCAGCAAGGAGGGTGATGGTGCTGACCCGTGTGCCCAGCGAGGAGGGTGGCTGTCCCGGCTGCCCGCTCCCTCCCGGCCGCAGCGCAGCGTGCGGGGTGATGATAAATCGCCGGGTTTGTGTTGTCACACTGTGCACGAGGTGTTGCTGCACAGCTCCAGGAGCGCCCGGAGCACCTCTGGCTTTGCATGGTACCTGGGAAAAACGTGTGCACGTGGCTTTTGTTTGCAGTGTTTTATTTGCCTCCAGGTAGCACTCTGTCCATTACCTGAAATGACAAACTCTCCCTGTTTGCTCACCTGAAAACCACCTGGCTCCATCTTTCTCTCCTTGATCCAAGAGCACAAGCACTTGGAGACCCAATTTCTTCAAGATATTTACCAAAAGATTTAATAATGATTGGATCGGATTTGTTGAAGAGAGACAGCATTTTTTATCTTAAGCAGTACCAGAGACCCTTCTCCCCAGCTGCCCAAACCAACTGCTCTGATAACAAATTCCACCAAACGAGCAAACAGCCAGTATCCACTGTGTAAAAAACCCAAACTGCCCTCCTGAAATATTATCATCTAATTAAAATTAAACATTATTACTACCCACATAAGTCCTCTGCTTTCGTAATCAGGGTCTTTCAGTTGCATTCTTCTCCTGCCTGCTGGGATGGCTGCTCGATTTTTTGCTAGACAAAGAAAACACCCGAGTTTCCTCTTTGATGTCGGGTCACTCCGGGACAGCTGGGCGCCGACCACGGCACTGGGCGCTGCTGCTTTGACCGTTGTGCCTTGAGCAGGGCCGGGACGGGGCCCGTGTCCTCGCTGCAGCACAAGCTGAGCTGAAATTCCTGGAGAAGCAACAAACCACTATTTCCTCTGATACCTCATCCCACGGAGATGAATTTAAATGAATACATGGGATATGCGTATTTCAATGAAAGCCCAAAGTTGGCCGTTTGCAAGGAACTATGTGTGAATTCAGTGGAAAACGCCCAATTGAACCTTCAGCCCACGTTCCACTTGGAGCAGATTCCCCCTCTCACCGCAGATTCCCGCTCCCGCATCAGAGACTGCTACAAAAAGCGGGACTGACACATGTGGGGCAGCATTATCCATGCGGGAAGCATGTGGCCCAGGTCACCGGGGGGGTTCGATCCAGAGGGGTCTCCCGTGGATCCCGAGTGCCGAGCTCGGAGCATGCCCTGAGACACACCGTAACACGCTCGCACCCCGGAGGACGGACTCTCGACACGTCTCTGCCTTAAACCTTCTCTAAAGCATTTTTCGAAAAAAACTGAAGTCTCCAAAAAAGAACATGCAAATAAATAAACCTTTTTTTTTTTTTTCTGAGGGCAGCGAAGGGGATTAGTGCGAGTCACACCTCCTCTGCTCGCATTTGCATTCGGTGTTCTGACAGCACTTGACTCTGAAATCAATCCAGTAAAGCGGAAAATTAATATTCTAATATGTCTGCTTCTCCAGCAACTAGAAATAAGTAAAGTCGAAGTAGCAGAGAAGAAAACGTTTTAGTATTAACTATGTATATGAATATTTATTGTAACTTGCCACCAGACATCTGCCTATCAGGGTGCCTGTTCACCCACACGTGCTGTGAAACACTGGGGGAGCCGCAGCAGCAATTATTTTCACATTGTATAGAAAAGAGGGGAACAATTAATTTCTGATAGTCTTTTGATTGGCTCTTGCCACCATTTTTTGCTTGGCTATCCAGCATACCCTGCAAAGTGCACTGTGGGAAGGAGTCCCGCCTGGCGCCTTTGCTTCCCCCCAGAGTGTGTGTGGCTGTGGGCACGGGTGGGCAAAGGGGGTGAGACCCCCCCGGAGCCATGGGCTGGACAAAGCAGGGGGTTTTGCAGACCATGTGCGCCCAGAGCCAGGTCTCCACGAGACCAGACCCGAATACCCCCAGCCCAGGCATGGCCTCAGGGATGGATGTGGAGACAGGGACAGCCACGGGGACAAGGATGGTCATGGGGACAGCCACGAGGGTCAGAACAGCCACAGGGACAGCCATGGAGTTGTGGACAGCCACGGGGACAGCCATGGGGACATTTATGGTGATGGCCATGGAGATGGGGAGAGGCATGAGGACAGCCACAGGGATGGCCACAGGGATGGGACTGCCACAGGGATGACCACAGGGATTGCCAAGGGGAAAGCCACAGAGATGGGAAAGCAGATGAGGACAGGAATGGGGATGGCCGAAGAGATGGTCACAGGAACAGGGACAGCTGTGTGAAAAGCCATGGGGATGGCAAAGGAGACGTGGATGGCCACAAGGATGGCCGTGGTTAGGGGGACAGCCATGAGGACGGCCATATGGATGCCACAGGCATCAAGTCCAGTCTCCCAGCTGCCAACTGCCCCAACATCCTGTGCCACCGTGTTTCCTTGGGCTGCACTCAACTTTAACTTCTGCTATTTGTAGATATAAACGTCTCCAAGTGCCAGTGGCAGAGACATGAATGGAGCAGTAAGACCCACCTGCACCACGTCTGTGTCTGCCCAAACAGGACGCCCTGGCAGAGGTCTTCAAGCTGCAGTTTGTTTCCTGGAAACTTGCAATGACTTGGAAAACACATCAAGTTTCACTTTTCTGTAGGAAAACCAGATGTTTATAAAATCATACGGGTACGTATATTTAGATTACCATTTATATTTATAAACACTCAAGTTTGTTTAGAGCAAACCTTTTTCTGTAACTTTGCTTGCTACTCTTTCAGTAAACCTGGAAGCTTAAATGTTCGTAGTGCCAGTTTGTGTTTTTAAAATTAAGTTTAATGTTCATTTAATGATTTATGGTGAACATGCCCTGGGTATAAATATTCCCTTGCTCATTTCTTTATGGAGTATTGATTCCGTCTGCCTGGAGTCCAGGTAAGAGGGCAGACGTGTTTCAGCGCTGGTCTAGTTGGCCGCAGTTGCACGCAGCCCCTTCTCCACTGGGGTGGTGCTGGTGTGGGCAGGGATGGTGGCCAGCTCTCACCTGAGGGGCACGGAGATACAGGGAGCCTGCCCATCGAATTTTACAGCCTGTTGTGTTGTAAGAGAGGAAAGAAAGGGAAAAGTGGAAGAAATATTGGTTACAGTTCATAGAACGTCCGTGGTGGTGGTGGTCAGACGGGGCTCCAGCAGGTGCCAGAACTGGCACGGTCTGCTGGGTGGTGGAGCACCAGCTGCCGCGGGCTGATGTGCTTTCACATCCCTCTCTGCACTTTTCGGGGGGCAATAACAGTGTAGGAGAGTCTTTAGCAGGTGATGGGATGGCCAACAGCCACCGGTGGCTGTGGGCTCGGACGCACTTGAGCAGCATGGAGGGAGCAGAGGAGCAGGGTGTGCAGAGCCACACTGTGCCCGCTCCCGGGAAATTATGTACACGGCTCCTCACTGAAGGTTGACTCGGCATGGACGCATCAGCGCAGTTCTCCGATGTCCGTGTTTTTGTGTGTTTAGAGAGACAGTTTGGTAAGTAAAGAAGATCAGGGGTTCAGGCAGGAGATCTGCTGCCCGAAGTGCATGGGAGGGTGGTGGCAGAGGAGCCCCGGGTGACGCCGCAGCACCGCAGCCTCCTCGGTGGGCACCGGTGCTCGGGGTCCCTTATTCCTAACGTTGAAATCACCGAGGTGGAGAACCGTAGGTGTAGCGTCAAGCACAATGTATTATTCCTCTGTTCAGGCAGATCCGAGGTGCCAACCTGCTTTTCTTCTTCCTGCTGGAGCAGGCACAGCAGCATGGGCAGAGACGAACATGGCATGTGCTGCTGGCACGGAGCCGCTGCGCCCGCTGGGCAGGCATGGCCGCTCTGCTCTCCGTCCATACACTGGGGTGGGCAGGGTGCACCCCACAGCTCCTGCTGGGAAACACTGGCACCGCACCCAATGTCGGATCTCCCGCCGGCAGCGGGGAATCCGCACGCAGCCTTTCCAGGGAGCCAGGACCCACGCAAGGCAGACGGGCAAACATGTCGCTCACGGCCAGCTGGCACCGGGCGTGCTCTTGTTTTGAAGTAAGCTGGCTCTTTTGTAAACTCAGGACATAAAATTCTCACTGTAAGGTACGTTATAATTAAAATACAATCTAAAAAATTCTAATCTTGCGACGCCATTAAATAATTATGGCTTATTCCCATTTTTTTCCATATTTTAGAGTCTGCACTTTGTGATGACTGAATATACAGTAGGAGTGAGTCACTCATTTCCAAGTATAAAACTTGCATATTGTAAGGCTGAATTATTCATATTATTCCTCTTTTGGCCCTATTTCTATTTACATTCTTGATACCGAAAAACATTCTTCAAAGATGTATTTTAGCAATTAAAATTTAAAGACAGGATTTGACAATGCGCATTATTAAATCATCACAAACCAGGACAGTAAAAATTAAAAATGTGACTGGTGTCAACTGGCGGTGATGTTGTGAGTTGCTTCGAAGTGGGTCACGGTTTTCCAAAGTAGACTTAATAGAAGGTTTGGGATTTTTTTTTTTTATTTTTTTTTTTTTAGTGTCTATTAGGGTTCCTGAGGCCATGCATTCCAGCACCTGCTCTGTGCTGCGGAGTCAGCCTCTGGAGCCGCTGCAAGCACGATGTGTGCTCCAGACCTGGCACACTTCTCACACTCACTTGCCTCTTGTTTATCTTGTCCATTCAGATATTTATCCATGCAGTAAAACCAGGGATTAGAATGGAATGACGTTAGCACGCAGGACGTGATCCCTGTCTGCTACATTGTCCTGTGCTTGGAATGAAGAGAAAATGCCCAAAATAGTGAAGGTGTTCCTGTCGAAATGTGCATTATAACGGATACACAAATTATTCCAGAGGCATCCTGGAGCACGTAAAACATTTAAAGTCAAAAACTATCTTTAAAGGTCGAGACCTGGGACGGAGTCAGAGCAGAGCCGTGCATGGCAGCTCCGCCGCCCTCGGAGCTGCGTTTTCAGGAACAGGAAGTCCCTGACGCGGCCGGTGCCAGGCAGATTTCCCCGCCGAGACTCTTCTGCCTTTACCAGGTCTATGCCAACCGCAGCCACGGCTTCATTTCAAAGCGGAAGGGCTAAAGCTGGCAGGGTTTGGTTTTCACCAAAAAGGCAGGTTGACACCCAGATTCAAAACTCACGTTTTTCCCAGCAGGGACGTGTACGCACGGGGCTGCCAGAGCTGCGAAAATCAGTGTGGGCACATTCAATGGCAACCGGAGCAGCCGTGCCAGCCCCACCGGGAGCTGGACACTGCTCTGATGGATTTTAAGGCTGGAAGGGATCGTTATGTTGTGTTCATGTATTCAGACAGCCTGATTAACACGGGCATAATAGAATAGCGGGATTAAAAATGACGGGAAATTATTCTATTATGTAAATCCAATCTGTATTTAAATCGTGAACGCACAGCCTAAAAAAGAGGTGGGAAAAGGTAAAACAGAGCCTGGGACAAGCAGGTTACATTTTGCTCGTCAGCTACAGAGTTGTGCACGCGTTGGGTCAACGGCTTCTCTTGCCACCAAGCGCTCGGAACGGGAACGGGCACTGCTGGAAGGAAACTGGGATGCAGCCACGGAGCAGCAGCAGGATCTCGCAATGTCCGTGTGATGAGCAGGCTCACGGGAACCTGCCAAAATCTCACAGAGATCTCCACATCCTGCCAGCCTGCCTTGCTCCAGCTCCGATCTCTTCTCTCAAAGAGGAATAAAACCACTCAGAAGTTCCCCACTTCTAAAACGACGATAACAACTCTTCACCACAACGACTGTGGCCTCTAAACCGCTGGGATGAGGGGGAACCCTGGGACCTCACCACCCTCGTCTGCTTTCCCGCAGTCTTTCCAAAGGCTTGCTGGAGGCAAGGTGGGCTGGAGACCATCCCTGCTCCCAGAAAGGGCTGTGCAAGAAATGGTAATAATACAGCAGTTGTAACAAGCAGTAGAGGAAGGGAAGATGCATTTTATGTAAATTTAATCAAAAACTCCTCAGAAGTAATTGGCTGAAGTGATTGGGAAGACTGATGGTGCATAATAACCCTGGAGCCTTTCTGCCCACTCCTCTCCAGCGCGAGCGGTCGGTGTGCCCGCGGCGCAGCCGTGCTGGTGCCGGTGCTGGGACGGCGCGCTGCCCGCCAACACGCCAACGCGTCCCATCTGCCCTCACGTGGACAGTGCCAAGGAATGGCTGTGGAATTAATCCCCTTCAAGGTGAGCCTGGCATTTGTCCGGCTCCTTGCTTGGGTGCTAGCAGGCAGGTGAACAGCTGACGCAAACACGTGCATGCTCCGTGCGGTGGTTGTTGCTTTGTGGACACCCTTAATTTCTCCAGTTTTGAAAGTAACGGGCACTTCTCGTGGAGCATGAGACAGCCTCTTCACTGAACGTGGACCTACGGTACCAGAAACCACCCAGAGACAGGGAGTTGAAAAACAGATGGACTTTTGATTTTGTGCATTTAACCTATCTTGAGATGCAGAATCGTATAAATAAGGTTACGCCAAGGAAGAAACTAAGCCTTCTGCAAGCTGAACACAGAGACCTGAGATGATGCTGGTGAAGGGGCTGGAGCACAAGGCTCATGAGGAGCAGCTGAGGGAACTGGGGCTGTTCAGCCTGGAGAAAAGGAGGCTGAGGGGACACCTCATCGCTCTCTACAACTCCCTGAAAAGAGGTTGTAGTGAGGTGGGGTTGGGCTCTTCTCCCAAGTAACAAGTGATGGGATGACAAGAAATGGCCTCAAGTTGCACCAGGCAAGGTTTAGATTGTGTGTGAGGAAACGTTTCTTCACCGAAAGGGTTGTCAAGAATTTGACCAGGCTGCCTAGGGAAGTGATGGAGTCATGGATGTACTTAAAAGACGTGTAGATGTGGTGCTGAGGGACAGAGTTTAGTGATGGACTTGGCAGTGCCGGGTTAACTGGACTCGATGATTTAAAGATCTCTTCCAGCCTAAATGATTCCATGATTCTGTGATTCTGAAGAAGGTCTTGTAGCTCTCATAACAGAGCAAAAGGAAGTTTGCCACACACCTCATCTCAACAGCAGATACACTTTTCCTTATCACACTTACAGAGTGGGGGTTTTCCGTGGTTTATGCATGCTTTTGTTTTACGTACACTCCCAGTGAGCCTACGACCATCCTTATGTCCTGGGTGTTATTCATCTGCAGTTTCTGTGATACCAGCTTCGCTTTCAATGCTGATACCAGTACTTTGGGCACTCTCATATCTTCATAAAATCTAAACTGCCCATTCTGTCAGTTTTGGCACCATAACTGGATAATTTTCCTTGACTGACAACAGCTTGCCAAGGGCTGATGCAGAATTTTCCACCAGGCTGAGTCTCTTTCAGTGTTGTGTTTTTTGCAGACCCCAGTTATAAGCAGATTTAGTACCACACCTGAGCAGACCCAACCACACGGCAGCCTCCCTCACCGGCTCTTCCCATCATGCACAGTCAGCTCCTCTCTGCACGGGTTACCTGCCAATTTTTACAAAATGGTAAGTGTTTGCAAATCAACACTTGTTGGCATAGTACAGGTGTTCTTCCTGCCCGTCCCCACAGGAGCTTCTGCCTCACAGGGCTCCTCACTGGGTGCAACCTCCTCTCCCGGGAGGTTCTGCCCATCCCCCAGATTTCTCCTGTGTCCTGTCCAGGAAAAACAGAATGTTTTCTGAGGGTCTGCACCCAAAAGAAATTGGTTGAAAGGAATGAAAGTGGATTTACTTTATGTGCATGAGGCCGTTGTGAGCTGTAGGTGTTGTGACCAGTGGCACCCTGGTGAGCCAGCACACCATCGCTGACACAGATGTGGCTGCTTTCACTTCGTTATCTCACTTCATCTGCCAGACTGGCCTTAATATGAAGTGAAGGTTGGGTTTTTTCTTGGTTTTTTGGTTTGTTTCGTTTTTTTTCTTTTTTTTCTTTTTTTCCAGAAATTCAGATCTGCAAAACCCCACTGACGCTGTCCCCGCTGTTCTGGCAGGGGTGGGAACAGGGCATAGAGGAGAACGGCATGTTGGGGACCAAAAGGTGGGAGCCCTTGGTGCCATGGCTGGGCTGTGAGGGGGATCAGCTCAGGGCTGCTTTCATGATACATAAATAGACATATGTATATGTAGGTAGGTGAGACTATAGCATAGACATATATATACACACATATGTAGTTAATCATGCTTCTTTTAAAAAAATCAGTCAAAACCATAGTTAACTTCATGAACCCTCTCAGCTGCTGTGAAATAGGCATATTTGTACGAGAACAGATTCAACCCAGGAGCGCAGAGGGGATTTGGGCCGCGGAGCCCCAAGCCCTCCATGTGCCACACGTCCCTGTGGTTTCCTAGTCTCCTCCTTTTCTCACCCAAATACTCTCTCCTACATGCTCCACCTGATTATGAGCAGCAGGTATTTGCTGCTAATGCTTTTTTCACATCTCCATAATAATGTTAAGAAATACTAAAATCTCTATATTTAAATTGCTCTGGTAAAGTATAATACATTGATCATAAATAATTTATACGAATCTGTCCTTTTTTTTCGGTACATCTCAGCAGTGTCATAGTAACATCCTTGCCACATAACACTACGCTGTATTCTCTTACAAAAGAAAAAGGAAGAACAAAAAAAGAAAAAGGCAAAGAAAACTAGGCGAATATTTCTTTTTTTCTCTCCCACTCGATAGGAACAATCCCCAGTAGATTTCCTCAAGCCAGTCTTTTAATTTTACGTAACACTACCAGGTGAAGTAGGGAGAGCTGCTGCGGGCAATTTGAGCTGCTGTCAGCAGCGTTGCCATTAGTGCATCTTGTTTTACGCCGCTCGGCTCACAGCAATAATGACAGCAAACGCACTCCTGCTTCCCAGCGCGGAGCTGTGCCGTACGTTGCATTCTACTCCATTTCATGGAAACGGCCGGGTGTAATTTTAATTCATTTTCTGCCATTATATCTTTTTTGCTGGATTGTTTATAATTCACTGCTTCTCTACCCCTTCTGCAGCCGCCCGCGCCGAGCAGGGCTTTGCCGCCGCCGTGCCAGCCCTCGGGAACCCGTTTGGTCAAGCCATGGAAGAACGCTGTCAACTTCAATGCTGATTTTGCCACTATATAAACACCTGTTCTCTCGGCGTGCCACGTTAAACCACTCACAGCAAGGTCAGCGATAGCGTTTTATCTCCCATCACTCCGAGGCAGAGACATCAATGGGAAGGAGCAGCGAAGAGCAGCGAACACGGAGCCGCAGCAGGACTGGCCAGGTCTGCAAAGGCAGAGCTGCTGGGAGAGGGACCCGGGGAGCCCCGTGGCTCCCAGCACCCAGAAAGTGATTTATATCCCCGACACCTCCCCAGAAAAAAAAAAAAGCCACAAGACATTCCCTTTCCCTCTAATGCAATCAAAGGCTTTATTTTGGTGTGGGACATTTCCATGGAGTGAGAATCTTTCCAAAAGCTTAGCCTTTCCTTCCAAGAAAAAAAATCCAGGTTTTGGCAAGCTGTAATTGCAGAGCATCTACTGCCTTTGTTCTGCAAAGCCTTTGGTGATGTGGAGCCCCTGTAGAGAAGACAGGGATGGAAATTTCCAGCAGAGCTGTGGGAAGAGCTGAATTTTCTGTGCTTGTGACTTTCAGAGGCACTTTGACAGACCCTAAGTTGGAACACCAAACTTTGTTTTCTTCTTATACTACCCACAGTAAAAAAACCCAAAAAGGTAAAAAGAAAAAAAAAAAAAAGTCTTCAAATCTTAGGAATTTTTTTTTGTTAGTAATAGTGGGAGTTGCACACCGAGGTGGAGAATAGGGTATGATCTTACAGTACATTTTAAACAGCTTCTGAAACATAAGCAACTCTAATTAACATTCTTATGGTGCTGGAATTACAACAAGAAGAGCAATTTAATCTGTAAAACTCTGTTTGTCACAATGACAATGATGGACAGAGAAAAAAATATTGAGGGGAAAATAGAAGAAGGGATTAAAAAGAAGGAAGAGTAGAAGAGATGCATCGCAAACAGTCATTAAGTGGGTGATAAAAATAATTTTGGAGAATGATGCAGATAAAGGAAAAATGACTGACTGCTGAACCAAGGCAGACAATTGGGGAATTCCTCTTTCTCCAGGCCCTTTCTTCTGTGAAACGCTGTAATTCAGGTCTGCTCTCCCTTAATCTTCACGCAAACTGAAATAGATAAGAGACCAGTAACGCGGCGATACAGCCAACTAAAACAATTTGTTAATCCTCTGGCTCACCTAAATTAATGAACATCTTCGTGCGGCTGTTTGTGAAGCGGCAGAGTTCACAGCAAAGATTTCCTTTATTGGTTTTGAACAGCTTCAAGGACTCGGATGGCACTCAAAAGACAGAGAACTCCATCTAAATAGTGATCGCTTCTTCCAGCCTCTCGAGCTCGGCTCGGGAAGCCCCGGAGGTGGGAGACGCCAAGCAGTGGGCTGCAGGGATCAAAGCTGCAATCCGAGGGAGGCACGGACAACTGGAGATCGATTTCTCAATCCCAAGAGGCAGGAATTTTGCTATTTAAAGAGAGCTGCTTTTTTTTTCTCCTTGAACATGACTTCAATTACTTTTTGCTCTCGCATTTTTCTGTCCTAAACTTTTTCTCATCTGATGATTAGACTCCAAGAGGAAAAACGGGGACTCTTACATAGATTTCAGAACACTTCCCTTAAGTCTGGTCGTTAAAATGCACTGAAATAAGCTACTGCCTTGGCAGACTTGCAACAGCCAACGTAGAAAGGTGAGCAGCTGTTGAAGATCTTTCTTTTAGAGAGGGTTCAAAATGAAGTTAATCAGGTGCAGATGGCACAGGATACCTGAAACTAGAGCAGCTCGTCTTAAGGTTTGCTGATGGTGTGGGTCCATAAACTGGACATCAGTGTCCAAAAGTTTCTATTTCTATTGCGCTGTTACTGTCAGAGTCTGAAGTAATTATTGAATTGGAGAGTTTTGCAGTCCCTGAAGTTCCGCAGCAAAGGAGAAAAGCTGTAATTGCACCCAAAGGGACCCAGCTGCCAAGTCCACCTCGGTGCCCGGCGAGCTCCCGCCGCACGCGTCTGCCCAGCCCCACGCACGGCTGCTCGGGAGCTCCTCCGCGGTGGGATTTGCCGAGAACTCCAACGCCTTTGGTTTCTTTCGATTGCAGCTTCTTCGGGCCGGAGCGTTTGCAACACCCCCCTTTCCCGTACGCGTTCAGCTCGCGCCGCAGCTGCTGGGAGCCGGCTGGTTTGCTCAGCTACTTTCTTTTTATTTCCCCATGAAACACTTTTCCTTCTGTACACGCTCCCCGGCAGCAGGCTCCGGCCGCGGGGCCGTGCAGCACGCGTCGGATCGGGAGGCCTTTCCCGGTCGATGGGAACATCTCGCTGGAGTGCCTGGCTCCGCGTTTGCACAGCTTTCGTATTTACTTACCTGGTCTCCATTTGTATTTTATTGAGGTATTCTGCTCAGTTAATGGAGCTCCCCGAGGGCTCTTTGTTCAGGGCTCTTCAGTGCTCCTACAACCCCAAGAGCTTCAGTTTTTCCAGCAACGGGGGCTCAGTTTTCACCGCTTACGGATACTGATCCTCTCCGCCTGCCTTTATTTATTTATCTGATTCTGGTTAGCCTATCTGATGGAAACCCACAGATGTAAACGTCCCAATATTTATTTTTGAACTTAATGCTCCACAGAAGGATTTCTCATTAACGGGAGCACCTGTCCATGGAGGCATTGCTCATTCTTCTGAAATGCAGATTGATGACGATCGCGTGGCTTTTGCAGATGCTGCTGCAATGTTTATTCAAGTGACGTCTTCCATGCACCATGCATCATCTCTAGCTAGAAAACTACATTACTCTTTAGTAAATATTTTGCCTCTAATGTCATGGTGTGAGGAGATTTATGCACAGATTACTCCTTTCATCTTATTTGTTTAAGGACCTCTTGTTTACAGAGCCCCTGACAGAGCTGCCTGGATCACAAACTGTGCCAAACACTCCAGGGCCTTTTATCTCCAGCAGACATTGCCTGCGCCCGCTCCCCCCGCTCTGCAGCCGCCATCCCAGCGCCAACGGGGCTCCTCTTCCAAGGGCCATGCTGGGAAACCTCCTCTGGGGACTGGGGCGGGACTGGAGATCCTCCTGTCCTGTCTGTAGGGTCACTTGGTGACGCACAGAACGGCCGCGACAGGGATGGCACACGGGTCCGGAGGCAGCCGCTCGCCCCGTCCGGCACAGGGCAGTGCCTCTAAACGCGGGGATTATCCACCGCGCCGCTCCGCAGACACAAACCGCTCGGAACAGCCGCCCTCCTCCGAGAAACACCTCCCTGACCACGGGCACTGCTCCGTGGTGACGTCTGCCTCCCGCACGCTGCTGCCATCGTTGCAGCACCTTTCAGTTGTTGGTTGCGCTGCGGCTTCGGACAACTGTGTGTTCTTCAGTGACGAAACCCTCCAGACTCCATGGAGGGGCTCAGCCTACATACGGAGCGGGATTCGGAGAGCGAGTCCGAAGACGCCGTCCCATCGTCTGTGTGATTTCCTGGAATGTTTGACCTGTTGATTTTGTAAAAGCACGTGAGATTCGTTTCTGAAATGGCAGTCTTTAAATTTCCTAATTAAATCGAGTAAGTGGAAGTGTTTAATTATCACAGAGACTTTCTAACATGTTTGTCTTCATGATATCCTCTTTTTTTCAACAATGGAGCAGATATTGTATTTCCTAGTTTAGATATAATTAAACAGCGAATGCTGCCTCGTGAGGGAGTGTAAAGCAGAGGCCACACTTATGACACAGTAAGAAAGATGAAAGGATTTATTATCAATATTTTAAAATGTACTGTCACATTTAGACAGGTTTTTTTAATTCTAATGAGAATTGTTTCAAGGTACAGCAAAAAGACAATGTGGCGCTCTGACTATAGGGACCACGATGAAGAAAAATAAGTTTCTCTTCCCTCTTCTGTCATCTGCACACACCTTCACAGCCTTTGCTGCCTCCTACAACAGTTGCTGTCCCTATATTTTAAACAGACGGATGTGATACATGGGGCAGGGAGATGGGCCACGAAACCACCACCACGATTGTGTTTGAAAAATGAACCAGGACCATTAAAGCAGCACCCAAGGTGGCACCCTGCTCAGACACCACGTGCGATGGGTTGGGGGGTGGTCACACCTTCCAGAGTAGGTCTCCAACCTCTGGCTGCAATGCACATGAAACAGAACAGCAGCCTGGGTGCACCCTCATGCTGCAACACCTGGGGGGCCAGATGGTGCTGTGTGGGGTGGGACACCCTGCGTGGGGCAGGGGACAATGCTGCTGACCCCTGTTTGTCCTCCCTAATTAGCTCTAATTGAGAACAGCGTTGGCCTGAGGTTTCTGCAGCTGGTAACTGGTGCTGACTATGCGGTGGGGGGCTGCGTTTGAGCCCCAACCAGCGTCTTTTGGTGGATGGAATGGCCCCCTCTGCTCCGGCGGGCAGTGCTGGCAGCGAGGTCTCCAGGACCAGTGGGAGTGGGACCTGCTCGGCTGTGAAGCAGTCTGGGAGAAAGACCCCCACCTTTGTCCACCCCTTTCATGCCTTTGCTGTTGGGTGGGATTTCTGCTCCTGTTTTCTGTGAAACCCACGGGAGGTGGGATCCGATGAGCTCCCTGAGGCTCAGTAACATCCAGGAACTGCACCCCTGGGCAGTTCATTTTCAGTTGCATCCTCATGCAGCATCCCCGGGGCACCACACATGTTCCTGCCCACTCCCCGGCCAGTCCTCTCCCGCGGGGGACCTCTGGGCAGCCGGTGCCCAGAGGATGCTGCTGAGAGGAGGGGCAGCATCAGGTGGTGGATCATGGGTGCTCAGCCTTGGCTCTGTTCTCCCCCCACGCTGCTTGTTCCAAGGAGACCACTTGTATTTCTAGGAGCTATTTCAAAGTGGAAGCAGGATATCACAGCACCCTTTTTTCGGTGGGTTAAAGCAGACAGGGTGAATCCCGGGTATTTCCCACCTGGGAGGAGCAGCTCAGCCCCAGCTTACACCACAGATCCCATCTGAAGTGCAGTGAGTGCCACAGCTGCTCCGGGAAGGAAAAATAACCGGGAAGGAAAAATAACCAGCTTTCCTGTTCCAGCTGGGCAGCGGTGGGCTGTGCATCCGATAAGGCAGCGGCTGATGCAGCTGCAGGTAGACTGGCCAAGGCTGCCTCTGGTTTTCTGTCCCCACATGTTCACAGCAGAATGTGACTTCAGGACTCGTGCTTCGAAAGGTGTGAACAAACTTGAAGTGGCCCTTGCTAAAAGGATAACGTTTGTTTCAAAAAGCACCGCCTTAGTTTGATGGTTGCGTCATGAGGCATGGCTTGGTGCTCCGTGGGTTAATTACTCAGAGCTTCAGGTTTCCTTTAGTGACCATTGATTTTTCTTTTTAATTTACATGTAGAGAATAATGTTTGTCAGAGTAAAGTTGAAAGAAAAAGGAAAGATTGAGGATATTTTTAGTTTGGCTAGCAAGGCACTACGGGCATGATGAGAGCTCTAAACACGCAAGTAATCCCAGGTTAATGATCTCATTCTCACCTTCGGGTTAATCATAGAGACAAATAGCACGGCAAATCCTGGAATACTTATTCACTGGCGAAATAGCAGCGGAGCGGCAGAGCTGGCTGCCCAGGAAGCTGCGGAGCAAAACAAAATCTTCCTTGGTGGCACTTTAAAGTGGTACTGCCTTTTTCATTGGTTTTTCATTCTTCGTGTTTTACTGTTTATGTTATTTATTGTTTTCTAGGATGGAAATTAATTTACATATATTACTGCAAGGAAGTCCCCACTGGTAAAGCTCTTGCTAGGAAAAGGTTATTTGTAATGACCAAATTCGTCACTGTTTGGAATCTCATAAAGGTCACAATAGGTTTTCACTTGCTTTAAATAAAATTCTGTATTTTAAAAAGAAACGTGCTTAACTTTCATTTCATAGAAATATCAAACCTGTTTGCGCTATAATTTACTTTTTGAGCTCTTGACATTTACCCAGCTGCCTGTCTGTGGAGAACAATCTCTTGATTTAGCTGGAGGTGCTCATGGAGAACTGTCAGTTACAAATCCAAGTGGGATGCCATGCCAAGCGCCCAGCTCCTCCCTGGCACCCCATGACCCGGGGAGAACCAAGCCTGTCACCCGTGCCCAAAACTGGGGCTGCTCCCCGCAACAGCAACATCTGCACTGGGCAGGTGTGGGGCCCTCCTGGTGAGCAGCACCCACCTTCCTCTTAATTAGGTGTTTCTCAGAGAGCTGATAGGACAGCGTGTTAATTTGCACGGTCATCCTGTTCAGCTGTGAGGATAGGGCATGTAAATGGGTGAAAAGCCTGGAAAACCTTGTTGTTACGATTCATAGAATGGTTTGGGTTGGAAGGGACCTCAAAGATCATCCAGTTCCAAACCCCCTGCCATGGGCAGGGACACCCTCCACTACACCAGGTTGCCCAAAGCCTCATCCAATCTGGCCTTGAACACTTCCAGGGATGGGGCAGTCACAGCTTCTCTGGGCAACCTGTGCCAGTGCCTCACCACCCTCAGAGGGAAAAATTTATCCCTTATATCTCATCTAATCTCCCCTCTTTCAGTTCAAAGCCACTACCCCTTGTCCTGTCACTACACACCCTTGTCCAAAGCCCCTCTCCAGCTTTCTTGGAGCCCCTTCAGGTACTGGAAGGTGCTGTAATATCACCCTGGAGCCAGGGGTTCACCCAGGGAACAGCAGCTTCTATTCATCCCGCAGTGCCAGAGGGACACAAGCCACCGCTGTGTCCTGCTGCCTGGGAAGCCACGGCCCAGGGAGGCTCTCGAATCATATTGACTTTTTGTGGCAGACACATAACTCATTGCGTTCTACACCGTGTTCCAGGTGGGGTTCAGTCCTCTACAAGCCATCAGCGTTTCAGACCTACTATTTGCTACTTTTGTCATCCAGCTGTGAGGGTCAAGTTGAAATCACAGCTCTTCGTGGTAAGTGGTGGGTTTACAGCAAATCAAGCATTTTATTTACCTGCCATCGTTATCTTAGCAGGATGCTCACACCCTGGATGGGCTCTTGGTAGCAGAGCTGGGGTGCCTTGGAGTGGGGGAGATGGCCCCAGCACCCCATGGAGGGGATGGGGGCCTGCAACTGAGGCGCCTCAAGCTGCTCCGCAGCATCACTTCGCTGGTGGGAGTCTGCTCTACACCCACTCATGGAATTATTTTTCCATCAACCTGAGCCTGTTTAACAGCCTTCAGAATGACATATCAGGGCATTGGAGGTGCCTGTGTCAGGGTCTGGATTGCGTTATCGATAGAGTAAGGGGTCTGGGGAGCAGAGCCATCACCACGGCATCAGGGGAACAGCATCGGGAAGTCTAGTGCTGGGTAAGGAAAGCAACGGAGTTAGTGGGAGGTTTATTTACACCACAGGAGCGAGCTGAGAGAACGGGATCAGTCCAACTGGTTCCAGAAACACACCTGTGTAACACTTCATCGGCTGAGGGTGGAGCAGGTGGAAGCATTACATCATCAAGCGTTACATCACCACCGTGCGTGTTCGGGGCCGAAATAACAGGTGATTTCTCAGGATACATATCGGAGCATCACTGCTGGCAGATACGGATTAACCCTTTCACATCCCTGCACGCTCGATTTACTCCTTCCCTGCTCTCCGAAGACATGCCCTGCCTTGGCCTTTGCCTTCCTCCTTCTCCCGAAGCACAGCCGCTGACCCCGACCCACCGCCCCACGCTCTCGCCCCTGCCAGGGGTGGTGGCACCCCCTCACCATCGCTCTCACCTCCTGCCCCCCCCACTCCCTGCCCCCAGGTCTGCTGCCGCAGAGACACAGGAAGAGTTGGGAGAAGCGGTGAGACACAACATCCCCCATCCCCCCGGGAAGCGGCAGCCACCGGGGCCACCTCGCCCCGCGAGCTGCCTTTTGTCTCCGCCGATCAGGGGCGATCGCTGCTAATGGCCCATTCGCCCATTCCCCACCCCCACGCTAGCCCATTGGCCCTTTCCCCCCTCCCCAGGTGCCGTGCGCGAGCGGGGGCTGCCCCGCACCTGGAGCCGGGGGGACATCGCGGCCCGAAATGGGGAACAGCTGCGGGGCGTTAGTGGGGCCGGGGCGTAATAAATTGGGGGGCTGGGGCTGGAGCGAAGTGCAGCTGCGGAGGCGAAGGAGACGAAGCCATGGAACTCGCTCGAAACTTCTGGAGGGTGAGTGCTGGATATGCTCGTATATATTATTATTTTTCCTTTATGCTGGTCTGGGGGCTCAGTAGGATTCCGAATAATGAATCAAATGTTCAAACCGCCTTTTCTGTGCTTGAAGGAACCTTTGCTGATATACGCGAGCGCTGTAAGTCAAAGGGAAACTATCGTCTCTTATTAACAAAAAAAAGGCAGGACCGAGGCTGTTTTAGGATGTAACTGTGTTATATAAGTATCTGAGGGACGTGTGTTCTGCCTGAAACATTGTTCATTTTGTTGGGAAGGTTATAAAATTCTGAGTGCTGCTCTCCTGGTGTAACCTGGTGGCATTTGGAGACATCGATTTGATTTTAGGTGCTGTACAGACCAAGAATCACACGCCACGTGCCGCAATCTCGGTTTAGTCGTAACTGTGGACACTTCATAAAGGACAAATAACTACCACCAAGCAGTTGCAATCAGAATTAATTTGCAACTGGGTGCAACAAGTGATCCTCCGCTGCCTCATCCCCAGTCACTGATGGGTTTCAGTGCCAGAGCCTTGAAATTAAAGCGTTGGGCACGAACCGATTTTCTGCTTATGCTTCACTGTCTCGAATGACTATTTTTTAATTTTTTATTTTATTTTTTCTGTTCGTTGATGCAAGTGAAGCCCCGGCTTCCTCTCTGGGGCGTTCCCGTGGGTGCCCACCGGCAGGTACGTTCTCCGGTTCCCCCGGGCCGCTCCGGCTGCCTCGCTCGGGGCCACTGCCCCGTTCCGCGCCGCTCCGCGCGGGCGGAAGCCCCCGCCAGAGCCGGAGGTGCTGAGCGAAGGGGAAACACCGCGGCCGTTAATGAGCAATTTACTGCAAGTTTGTTGCTGCGGCGCGTGTCTGTAGCAGGAGTGTTTGTAATCTCGGATGGCCGTCGGATAAACCTCTCCCGCCCGGGCACGCGGGAGAGGTTTTGCGGCAGAAACGAAGGGGATGGTTTTTGCTCTGCCCCTCTTTGGGTTCAGACCCATGTGCAGCCCCCGTGCAGGGATGTTTTCCCCGGCTCGGTCTCACCCCCCATCACTGGGCTTTTGGAAACGCTGCGGCCCTCGGGGAGCGAGGGCAAAGCAGCTGAAGGCGCAGGAAGCGCTTCTGGGCCCGGGGTGGGGGGTGGGGGGGGGGGGGGGGTGCCGGGGGCTGCACCGGCTGCCGAGGGATTGTTGCACGACGTGTGTGCAAAGCTGCTCAGGGTCGGGCAGGAGCACCCGGCAGCGTTCGGGTCCGGCTCTGCCTGCAGCTGCCTTGGGGAGGGGGGTACGGCCGACCCCCGCCGAACGGGCTGTGCAAAGTGCCCCGCTCGTCAGCCGTGGGCTTCGGGCACACGGCTGTAAAAATAATAACAAAAAGCCACCAGGAGCTTGTTCTTCAGCATGGTGTGTAGTGACGGGGCAATGGCTTTAAACTGAAAGAGGCGAGATTTCGATTAAGGAAGAAATTCTTCCCTCTGAGGGTGGTGAGGCACTGGCACAGGTTGCCCAGAGAAGCTGCGGCTGCCCCATCCCTGGCAGTGTTCCAGGCCAGGCTGGATGAAGCTTTGGGCAACCTGGTGTAGCGGAGGGTGTCCCTGTCCATGGCGGGGGGGTTGGAACTGGATGATCTTTGAGGTCCCTTCAACCCAAACCATTCTGGGATTCTCTGATTCTATTCTCTTTTCTGCCTATGGTGCTCGCAGTCCCGTTTCGAAGGTAGAGCTAATTAGCTTATTCTTTCCCCTAAAATATTCTCATTTGAGACGGGAGAGATGCACTCTGACAAATCAGTCGCTGTTGGCGGATTCTGCGTTATCCGCTGTTCACAGGCGGTGGGAGAGCCCTTAGGGGAGGGGGGTCCCTCCCTGCCGGGGTGTGGGGATGGCTGGGTGGGAGCGCATGGGTGGGGAAGGCCCAGCGTGGTCTGCTTGGCCTAATAGATAAGAAAGGGGCTGGCAGCCGAATGTTCTGTCTGTTCCTGGCGATGCTCCTGTCTGGCATGAGTCACCAGATCCATAGAAGGCAAGGGAATGGGAATTGTTGGCTAAACTTGTTGCTTTTAGATGAGTTCATGGAGAAATTTTCATTTGTTGGCAAATAGGTGCCACATTGTTACAATGCCTGGGAGATGTGAGAAGACCATAAAGCATCCCTTGAGGACAAGGAAACTCTTTTTGCCCCTGGATTTAGAGAGTGGGTAGTCCACGTTTATTCCTTGGGTTTCTGGCACCTGCCACGCCTGGAGAGGTGGTGGGTGAGTGGGTTAGGGCTAGCATACCACCAAAAAAATTTCTCTTTAAAGCCTTATGAACATCATTTCTGCTTACCTCTGCAGCAAACTATCAAGTGTAGGCGCTTGGCTTAAAAAAAACCTCTGTGTGTATACATAATATACATATTTTTTTGTTTGTGTATATTAATGCTATGGCCCCAAAGCTTTTCAGGCACTTGAGGATTTCCATATAAATATTTAGCAAGTATTTCTCCACTCAGAGATAAAACACCAGACGATTCCTACCACATCACGCCCTTGCCTGTGCTGTTACTTTACTTTATATGAGCTGCTGAGCACTTTGAATATAAGAAACTCTTTTGTAAAAGGCAGGCTTGCTTATTTTATGGCAAATAGCTCCTGCGTTCACCTTGATGCTCACCAGAAACAAAAGCAAGTCAGCTCCCAACAGAGGGAAAGCAACCCAGTAAATAAAGGGGTTTTACCATTAGATCCACTTCTGAACACCATATACTAGCAAATGGAGGAGGGAGAACAGACAAAAGCCCAGTGTCTGAAGCATTTGAGGAGCACAGTGAGTGTGTCGTGAGCCTCAGCAGTCCTCTACCCATGGGTCAGCTTCATCCATCACGAAAACAGCACTTTTAATAAGACACAGTGGACTGACATGGGGCTATCAAACACACTGTTTTTTTTTTTTTTTTCCCCCTCTCTAAATTGATGTGAAAATCTGGTCTGTTTATCACTATCAAACTGTGTCTACAAAAAGTCTTGACAACTTTTTAATGACATCCTTAATCTAATAATTGTAGGAACAAAGCCAATAAAGAACTTCTTATTGTTTTGAACAACACAAATTTAATATATTGGGAATTACAGTCTGAGCTTAATGAAGAAAAGTAATTTAGATGTAAACAACTGGTCTGAGTCAAAAGCCTGGGGATTTGAACAGACCGTTATACATCATGGAGAGTGCTTTTAAAACCAAGTTGTTTAAAGGCTCTGCAGCAGCTCCCAAAATAACCAAACTGGTTTACTTCAGGCTCTGTGTGCTTCAACAGGGGAAAGCAGAGCGCAGCCCTTCCCAAAAGACACTGTACATGCTGATCTTTGGGCTTTCACCTGATAAACTCCATAGGCTACTGTATTTAATTAGCATGAAATATTTAGAGGTATAAATATTCCTGTCAAAACAAATATAAGGTGTAGCTATATTTATGAATCCCTTTATTTTTAAATGACCCATCAAGAGATGGTATTGGTCATTAATGCATGAGCAGCTCCACTTTGTTCTCTCCTTCCGATGAGGCCTCTTTAGACCCGACTGAAGCAGGATCTGGAGGAAAGCCTGTTTATTCCACAGAATGAGTAAAGCAGCAGCAGGGAGAGAAGGTCAATGTTCTGGGTGTAATTCCTTCGGGCTGGCATGGGGCTTGTTCTGAGCCTGTTTGGGGTTACTGCTCCCGAGCTCCTGTGTCCCTTTGTGCCGCTGCACCCTGAAGGTACCGCACGAGCAGCATTGGGTTGGGTGGGGTTGCCAACAGTGTTCAGGTCCTGTGCTTTGAAACAGCACCAGAGTCTCTGCTGGGATGCTGGTCTTATGCAAGTGTGACAGCCTTAATCTGAGCTTTCCCAGCCACCCATGGTGGAAAACACCGCTGTGAGCCTCCGAATTCACACTAGCTTCCCAAATTCCCAGTCCACAAATGCAGGAGGAGACCTGCTCTGTGGCCAGCAGCCTGACCAGGGCTATTCAGGAGCTCTTTGTTACCCTTTCTGTCAGTCCAGTTTTTCTGTCTGTGTATCTCATTATTTTGGAATGAGAAGTTTAGGGCAAATTACATGCTAATTATAGCACTGCTTAGCATCTGCATCTTCAGACTGTTGCACTCGGGAATAAGACTCAAAATTATGTTAACAAATGAAAATGTGTCACAGGAACTCTGCCTTGTACGTGTTTTATCTAAAATGTATATCTTCTAAGTCATTATTTTGGCTAAGAAAATGATTCCTTAACACTAAGGAAAAATATGTAAAGATTTATGATTGGAGTCAACATGAAAATGTGGCTGGCAGGGTGAGATGCATGGCTTCATTACGTGCGATTTGCTGCTGCGTGAATAGCCATCACAAAGCCCCTTTGAAGAATGGCTTCAGGAAGAAAGCTGTGAAAATATTGTGCTAATAGTTAAATGGGTCAAGCCGAGCTCGTGGTCAACCATGTATTATTCTCCTGGTTATGTATGGTCATAATTATGAGGTCAAGGGAGACTGGTTCCTGGCATGATGAGATTTCCCCCCCCCCCCCCCCCCCCCCTTTGGTATAAAGATTTTCCTCCCATCTAGTCAATTGGCTTTAAATTAGAAGGGAGTCTAGCGAAGAGAAATAGACCTGCATGACAATATTAAGATGTCTTCAGAACATGTTGAACTTTTTTTCTGGAAGTATTTAGACGCTGCTGTGAAGCACAGAATTAAATAAGAGATGCTTAATATTGCTCATGGTTTGTGGTGTTAACAACCAGTTCTGATCACGACTGGTGACTGTCCTGGCAGAGAGAACCTGTGGCCCCAGGGTGGATACCTGGGCTGGGAGAGCAGTTTGTGGCTGGATGGTGACTGGTTCCATGTCTTGTGCTGTTCTATGGGTGAGAGTCTGCTTGGGGGTTGTTAAAAGTTGCTTTTGGATAACTGATGTGCTGGTTAGGTGGAATTTCTGAGGATCCTCTTTACTGCTGTCAGCTGCCTTCCCCCAGCCCATAGCAGAGCCCTGTAGGTGGGACCTCTGGGCTCCCTCCTCGGA
Source organism: Tauraco erythrolophus (assembly GCF_009769465.1). Taxonomy (NCBI): domain Eukaryota; kingdom Metazoa; phylum Chordata; class Aves; order Musophagiformes; family Musophagidae; genus Tauraco; species Tauraco erythrolophus. The sequence continues at coordinate 35,492,971 of NC_141474.1, read as the reverse complement.
GCAAGATGGAAGGTGAGAGGTAGGATGGAGGTTGGGGAAAGCAGCAGCAGCAGCTCACCTGTGTATTGATCCCATAGCAATGGCTGAGCCCCTGTGATCTGGAGAATGAGGAGGTGCAGCCTGTGTGTGGATGGCAATGAGCTGGACACAAGGGACTTGATTTGCCCACCCGTGCAGGACACACTGAACTGTAATTCCTTCACTTGTTTCACTGTTTTACACATAAAACCCAGAAACTGCCATGGGAACCAGTTATCATTTGCAATTATTGTCAGCACTGAATGACTGCTTCCAGGGGAAAAGGAGGAGTGTTGTTCCATGGCTTTTAACTGGGACACTTGCTGTCAGTCCAGACACGGGCATTTCCTGCTATGAGAACATGGCAAGGTGGAGCTTTGTACCTATTGAACGTTTTAATGGGAAAGTTGTTTACTGGTAGTCACACAGACAGACATGAAAAATGTGAATATTGTAGGCCAGCTTGCCTAAACTTCTTTATAAACCATATTCTTAGCTGGATATTTTAGAATAAAAACTTCACTTTTAATGGGCTCTGATGCCCTGTCTGGGGCTCTACAGTAACAAATAATAGAAAAATGTAATGGTAAAGCTGCCATAGGCTTAAGGTTATGAATTAATATGAAGATGGAAGTTTGCTGGTTGTCAGAAGTTTTAATGGCATTTACTTTTCTCTTTTTTTAAAATGGGGCATGTATATCATTCCTCCTTTTGCAAACGGAGCACTTGACCAAGAATGGGTCAGGTCTTCTGAACTTCTGTTCATTTTAATGAGGGAGAATATTAGATTGATTAGCTTTACATAATAAACACAGAAAATAAGCCCGAAGTCATCTAGTCTAGCCCAAAGGCACGATCAAGTATAACAAGGCTATTGTGGAGTGAGTCTCTCTCAAAATCTCCAGATGCTCTACAAAATCCTTCATCCCTCCATATCCTTGCAGTCTGCACTAGCTACCTTTTTCAGTGGACTCTGGAAAGGCATGTATATAATGGACGTTTTATGTACTTTCAGGGCTGGTTTTTGTAAATATAAATATATTTTTGTACAAAAGCAGTAATTTGTATACATTATCAGTATTTGCTGTGAATACATCCATATGCTATTCGTCTCTCTGCTGGGGTAATTCCCACCACTATTGCAGGAAGCAGAGGGTTTCACTTTCCACTTTTTTGTTTGTGGATGAGTATATGGCTTTCCAGGGGACTGTGTTTATGTAAGTAGAATAAATATGTAAAAACAAGAGCTCTAAACACTTGAAAGACTAAAATATCTTTTCATTTTTAAGAGTAGTTTCTCCATAAATGCATCTTTAGTGCATACACATCGTCCCTGTTGACTCTCGTCATGTGAAAGATCTCTGTTTGCACAGAGGAAGAGAAGGGTTAATACCCCAGAACAGTGCTTGCCTAATGTAGCTGGGGAGCTTACATAGGACATGTGGTGTGGTTTGGTGGTTGTTTTTTTTTTTCCCCCCAAGGTAAAGTAAGTGCTGCAAAAGGCTTTTATGACTCAATGCCTGGCTCAGCAATCTCATCGCGCACTTAATATTAGTTTACAAGCTGCAGGTAAAAGCAAGTGCTGGAGGCAAAACAAACAGGCATTGCATTAGAGCAGGTGGGAGGGAGTGTGAGCTGAGACATCCACCCAGAGCTGCCCGAAAACCAGAGCTGCCCGGGCACAGCCCCACACCCTGTCTTTGGCACCTCATCTGCTGCTGAGTGATGAAATCAATGCTATTGCTGAGCAAAATGGCATCTCCTCTTTGTATGAATTTAAAAGATTTCTATCAGTTTTAATATATCTGATGATCATAGAGAAACTTATTCAAATCAATTCCACGGAATAATTGCAGCAATCATTACTTATTTAGTAAGGCAGGTCTTTGGCACTCACAAGGCCTTGGATTTAGTCCTCTTGGTCTTTAGAGAAACAGATAACTCTTGCTGTGGTACAAATATCTTGCAACCGCCAGTCAAAAGGGTGTTAAAAACTGAAGCCCACCCCTCCAGAGTGGGATGGGTTGGCTGGGCTGCCCTGGTGGCCCCACAAGGCTGCGGTTAGTGGTGGGGGTGCTCCATGGTGCCCACCCTTCCCCTCCCAAACAGCTATGGGGGGAGTGGGATGCTGAGCCTGAGGGATGCAGGGACCATCGAGCTTATGGATACCCTGTGTTGTGCCCCTGAACAGAGGTAATAGGTTGTTTTACATAAAGTGAGCATCTGCCTCTTCAGACCTGATGTGTCCTGTGAGCTTTGCTGTGGTTGGTTTCGCTTAAAAGCTCGTTGCTTTTCATTAGTTTAAGGCTGCAGTAATCCCCAACCACTGGGAGAGCAAACCAGTGGGAGATGGGCTCGTTTTCCTGAGAGGTGTTAAAGTGCCTTTTAGAAGGTAAACAAATTCCTTCTGTTTTGACTTGTGCCTTATACGGATCCCAGCTTGTACCTGTGCTGCTCAGCTTCCAAGCTCTAAGTTCATAAAATATTATTCCAAACAAATTTCATTTGTATACAAATTTGTGTGTGTACGCTTGCATACATACACAGCAGAGGGTGTCTCCTAGGGCTGTGATGGGTTCCAGAGGCAGTGAAGGGCTCTAGCTGGGGAGCAGAAGGATGATGCTGGGAGAGCGAGAGAACCCCACTGCCCCTTCCCCAAAGCGCTGGTGCAGCCTGGTGAGAGAGGAGCTCCAGGAGGGACATGAGTGGACAACGCTGCTCTTCCTCCAGATGCATCACTCCTGATGTTTCTAATGTCCAGAACTGCAGAAAATTGGGGATTATGGCTCAAAAGGCATCATGCTGTGTCATGGCAGTGCTCCAGAGGGTGGCTGGGGCAGGGCAGGGCTGGCACATGCCAAGCGTCATTGGGCAGCTGCCCCGGCTGAAACCATCTCCATCCATGTCAGCGAACACCAAACCTGCAGAAAAGCTTAAGCCACAATCAAACATCCAGCAAACAACAACAGGTACAAATTAAACCTTGGGAAAACCAATGTGCTTGGAGCTGTTTGCCTGATTCCACGGGCTTTGTTCACAGATGGCTTTATTTAGATCTATGAGTTAGTGTAAAGTGATAAAAGAGAAACACTTGCTGGATAAATTGCAGCACCAGAGCTGGGGCTGTGTGAACTCTCCAATTAAACTTGACAACTCCTTAAAAAATTTAATCCCGCAGATGCAGTATGACAATTCCCCAAGTGCAGAACGAACACAGTATGTTATATTCAGCTGTTTCTTCGTAGGACTGCTGAGTCGGCATTGTGCTTGAACAGGAGAAGGTGGAGAAAATTCAGTGAAGGCACTGACACCATGTGTGGAAGCCTGTTGGTGTCACTAGGGTGTAAATGGAAATAACTTGCAACTTAAATGTTTACTGGTGGGCTTCATCCTCCTTCCATTTTCCTACTCAATAAGGGCAGCATCAGTGAGACTCAAAGCCTTACAGTAGCTGACAAACAAATTCTCCTCTTTTCAGAAAATTTCAAGGGCGGGGGGGGGAGGGGAGGGGAAGAAAAAGCCAAGAGATTAGTTCTTACCCACTACTGGCCAACTGCCACTGTTTTCTAAAGTACTCCTTAATTTATCTCGAGTGTTTAATTTAGGCTTTCCAGTAGCTGTGGTTTTGCATTCTCCCCAGGTGTTGGAGATGTTCGGCGCTGTGATTAAGCGGGCAGGCACGGTTCCTTGTATTTAGAGACCACTTGAAAGTCAAAGTGAGAAATGAATTGCGCCAGAAGGGTCTGGTCTATTTTTATTAATAGAGCAGATTAGATGGATCACGAAAACAATCTTCTAATTTGTAAGAGTCGATCTCGTCTCTTGTTCAACAGCAGTTGCGACTGTTGAACTTGAACCTCTTGAGCGTGGTGTCCCGAGGGCCGCGCTCGGCAGCAGAGCACTCTGGGAGGGTGGGTGTGCAAACCACGTGCTGGTGCCATCTCAGTGGCTGGGGACCCTATGGGGCACCTCTCTGGACATGTCATATCCAAGCCAGTCGGCACCTGCATCCCAACCCTTGCCTGTGCGTGAGGCTGGGAGGCATGGGATGATGGAGAGGAGGGTTTGCCATGGGAAAATGTGGAAGCAGCCCTGAGCCCTGTTAAACTCTGCCTTGCCCAGCATCAGCATTTCCTGTGACTGCTGGTGCCCGTCCTGATGAGCAGAACTTGCTCTGCAGACAGAAGAGCGGGTGGAGGCTCCCAGTGTTGTTCTCTTGCCAACACGGATGTTAAAGTGGCACTAATTTTAGTTCATGTCTACATAGACAGGAGAAAAAAGTGGGAAAAGGTACAAAACACCTATGTGATCACAACATTTGTGTGATAAAACTACTTCTGCCGCGCTTGTCAGAATATTTTAGAACAATTTGTACAGGAAAGCTTTTTTGTTCTCCATAAGACTTGAATATATGTAAAAGTAACTTAACTAGTGTTTGCCCCTCCTCCATCCCATGTCTGAAGGTTTTGCTCAATGGGAAAAATGGGAGGGGAGATGAAACAGTGTTTAAAATACAAAAACAAGCACCAACACCCCCTCCCACCCCCCCAAACATAAAGAGGTGGGGGTTGAGGGGGAATAGTTTCCTGCTGTTTAAGCATTGTGAGTGGGAAGCAGTTTGACTCTTTCACTTGAAAGCTGCTCCAGGTGTCTGCAAGAGACCATATCGTGACCGAGTCAATGTACTTCTGTCCTGTGTAAAGAAAACAAAAAACCCAAACAAACAAAAAAAGACAAAACCAAACAAACAACAAAAAAAAAACAACAAAAAAACAAACCATCACAAACAAACTGCTGGCTGGCCCAGGGAGTTGTGGTGACTGGAGTTCAATGCAGGTGGTGGCTGGTCACATGTGGTGGTCCCAGGGCTCTGTTCTGGGGCCAGTTCTGTTAAATATTGTTATTAATGACCTGGACAAGAGATTGAGTGCGCTTGAACATAAGCCAGGAGTGTGTTCAGGTGACCAAGAAGGCCAGTGGCAGCCTGGCATGTATGAGAACTAGTGTGGCCAGCAGGACCAGGGCAGTGATCATCCTCTGTACTCAGCACTGGTGATGCTGCACCTCGAACACTGTGTTCAGCTTTGGGCCCCTCACTACAAGAAGGACATGGAGGTGCTGGAGCGTGTCCAGAGAAGGGCAACGGAGCTGGTGAAGGGTCTGGAGCACAAGGCTCATGAGGAGCAGCTGAGGGAACTGGGGCTGTTCAGCCTGGAGGAAAGGAGGCTGAGGGGGAGACCTTCTCACTCTCTACAATCCCTGAAAGGAGGTTGCAGCCAGATGGGGGTCGGGCTCTTCTCCCAAGTAACAAGTGATGGGATGATAAGAAATGGCCTCAAGTTGCATCAGGAGAGGTTTAGATTGGGTGTGAGGAAACATTTGTTTACCCAAAGGGTTGTCAAGCACTGGAACAGGCTGCCCAGGGAAGTGGTGGAGTCACCATCCCTCCAGGTACTTGAAAGATGTGTAGATGTGGTGCTGAGGGACAGGGTTTAGTGGGGACTTGGCATTGTTGGGTTAATGGTTAGACTTGATGATCTTCAAGGTCTCTTCCAGCCTAAATGATTCCATGATTCTGTGATACCAAGGGCAGGAAAAAGAACTATAGTTTGGTTTATTTTATTTTGTTTTTAAACAGTCAAGCTACTTCATCTGAAATTCATGTATGACAATAAATCACCCTGAAATCATATATTCAGTAGGCAAAAGCCTCTCATTTTTCTTTCCTCGTTACATCTTTTCTATGCTTATCCACTGACTTTGACTTAAATATAAATGTCTTCCAGTTGTTATGAAAATGGTGTGAGGTCTATCACAAATGCAGAGAAGTTGAGCAAGCAGCACTGAAATCTGCATTCGGATTAACATTCAATTTACAGTTAGAAGTGGTGTGAAATACCTGGAGTCCTAAGTCTCTCCCCTCCCACCCCGTCCCATACCTTTATTTAAAATCTCATTTGGATTAAATGATAAAGATATGCTTGCTCCTGAAAGTCAAGCATGATGAAACGAGACATAAAATACTAATTATGATTTTTGTAAACTGATGCAAACTCAAAAATCGTTGCTGAATGCATATCACAACTTTCCCTTCTCATTTTCTGCAACAGCCGTTGCTCCATAAAGTAAATATATGTATCTTGGAGAGTATTAGCTTGTTCATCCATCTCCTTATTATAATTTAATTGATGTAGCAATGTTTTACATATCTTAGATTTAATGACTTAGTAGTGATCAGGATAATTTGCGTGTTTGGCACACAGAAACCAAGCTGGAGAACTTTTAAGGCACCCTGTTTTTTAAAAAAAAACTCGTATGCTTCAAGTGTTTCTGGGCCCACCTTCCTTAGGAAGGGGAGGCTGACTCTGTGCCCCCGGTCGCTGTTTGGGCTGTGATGAAAACGAGCCAGATGTTATTTATGTTTAGCAGGGATCGTACTGGTGACGTGACCCATTTTCTGTGGGTCTGGCTCAGAGCATCCTGCAAAGCCCAGGCATTAGGGCTGGGCTTCATCTGGCTTTAACTCTTGCCACGCACTAATCCTCTTGCTGAGATGCCCAGGCAGGACGTGGCTGCTGCTGTCATGTTTGCTGCGGCTGCCTGGAGCTCAACTTCCCGTGCCACAGCTGACACGGGATTTGGGTTGGGTTCAGTAATGGGACGTTATCCCCTGGCCAGATAGACTGTTTATTGTTACTAATGCCGTGTCTTAAAATGAACCATGAAGTAATAAATTGCATTAATGTGAGGTTATTATGACATTTAAAAATGCTCTGCCATTTTTCATGCTGATTAAATAATTGCAAGAAGTGTGCTTTTTAAATTAGTTACTTATCAGTACTTGCCAACTATTTTGAACAACAGCAACTTGACAATTGTTTTCGTTGGAGCAAGATGTGTATGTTATTTTAGGTAGTGCTGGACATTGTCGTGAAGGTGTCCAGAAGTTGGCTTTATTCCTTTCCCTGCAGCAATATTTATAGAAGGGGGCAAACCCCCCTCTGCTATAAAATTTAACAACAAATGATGAAAAGTAATAGCAGACGGGGAGGTGGCACCGCAGAAGCGCACACTGGCATTGAGCAGGGCAGACCCGAGCACAGGTTTGCCTGGCTCCATGGTTGGACGAGCTGTAGCCACGCGGTGTCAGGAGGCAGTGTGCCATGGCAGAGCATGGCACTGGCAATGTGGACCCCACCACTGCTTCACTCTGTCACCCCCTCCAAAGGGGTGAGGAGGGTCCCATGAAGCGCTGGGAGCAGAAGTTTTGTGGGGTGACTTTGTGTGCATACAAGAACGGTGTTGTACGAGCAGGAACGGTCAACAAGGATGAGCTCTGAGGTCAGCCCTGGTGGTGGGGGGTGGGGGTGGGGGGTGTCACTCATGACCCGTCTGAGCACCTGGAGGACACGGCATCCGGAGGGACTGCTGCCTTTCCTCGTCACTGGTGGCAAAAGCAGGAGTTGGGACCTGTCAGCTGGTGGGATGAAGTAAGCCTTTTTTACAGGTCACAAAGTGTACTGCTTGTTGCAAATCATAATGAAAAATAGGGAAAATTCTGTATATTAGAAAAGGAAACACTGCAGGACTCATTTCCTCATGTAACAGTACCTCCATCTCCAGAAGCATGTTGGGTGTAGAGGGCTGGCAAAGGGCCACAGCCCGGGTTACGCACCCAGACACGAGGGGTGACCTTCAGCTCTGCGAAGAGTGGGGTCAGGGCTCCAGTGGGACCTGGAGGCTGTGTGCTGAGTTAATGATGGATAATTAAAATATGCTAGAAAAAGTTGAGAGGAACAGAGAAGCCAGGTAGGTGTTCAACTGTGTTGGAGAAGCTGCTTACATCATTTGCTGCTTTCACTTTCTGAACTTGCTGGAAGGCCCTTAGTCTTTGAGGTCGGGATGGGGGGTTGACCGCGGGCGGGTGGTACGGCAGCTGCTTGGCACATGGCCATGCTTGGCCTCTGGTGATGGCTGGTTTTCCTCATGGGTGTTTGTGCCTGCACGTGTCTTGTTCCTCAAGGATGACACTCAACACTTCTGTGGCAAATGTTGTCCTACCTCATTTCAAACTTTTAAATCTAAACGTGAGGTTCCATGTTAACCTTGCTCTGAGATCTCCTTGTGTCTTCCTGTGGCATACCGGGAAGAGCACACTGCCGCGCTCTGCATCACCGCGACGTTTTCATGTCTCTGCTCGGAGTGATTAATTGCTGTAACCTACACTTTTAAAATGCAAAGGCAATTAGATAAATCTCTCTATGTACACTCCTTTTCGTATGAATCAATAGATGTTAAGGTGTCTCTAAAGCCTTATTTATCGTGTGTTAAATCAACTCTAATTGTAAAAACATTCTGCAGCATCTGTGATCCAAATGCTGTTGCCTGTGATGCCGTTCAGTCACTGCGAAGGTGCAGAGCTCTGCCAGGTGTAGTTCCAGTTTGCATGAACTCTATGGGTGCAATACCTACGTACAAGAAAGTAGTGAGTAGGGGAGAGGAAAGCCTTGAAAACATCCTTTCTCTATTGAATTTTTAGGACCTCACGAAATCTAATTTATTTGTTTGGACCATTGATCTAAGTTTTGAGCCTTGCTCCCAGGTTCTTCCTTTTTTTATTACCCACTTACCCAGAGTATGAGGACTGGCAGTGCTCATTGAACTGGAGGGTCCTTCTGGGGTCCAGTGGCTTCTCTGAACCACCTGAGCATTTTGCTGCACAACCCATGAAAATGATGAGGCCAAAAAAACCCCCTAAAAACCTGATTCTGATGGCCTTGGAGCGGGAGGGTGGGTTCATCTCCTAATGGAGCTGTTGAACAGTGCGCAACAACTGCCAGAGATGCTGGAAAGGATGAAACGTCCATGTCTGTGAGCTCTTCACCTCTCACAATGAAGCAGCTGCATTAAAAATATACAGGCCCATTTCTTTTCCTGCAGAAGCACTTACTGAAAAGCCTCAGCTGACGTGATAGTTTTTTAGAATACTTTCAACCGTTTTGCAGAAGAGAGAGTGTGCATTGGCTTTGACAGCATTAATCGCTATTGGAAGGAAAAAATAAACTCCGAGTAGTTACAGTTAACACCTCCATTACAGGCAGCCTGCTGCACAGAACGGGGTGGGGGAGAAGAACCAAGAACGGGTGTCTTTGATCCTGTGAAAAATGAAAATGACATAGTCTTCTCAACTCTTGGTTTCTTCCCTAGAACGCCATGAATGCACTAACGTGCAGGTACCTCACAGCAGGGTCAGCCAGCTCTGAACCTGGGAAGGAACATTGTGAACTGAGGGGAAAGGTGCCATGTAATCGTTTCAGGAGTGTGGCTGTCTGGGCAGCATCCTGGCATGGCTCTGGTGGGATCATGGGACAGTGTGGTGGGACAGGCTGCTCCTTCCCTCCGAGTGTTGGCTTGTGGAATCGAGGTGTGGGGGGTCCCTGGGAGCGCAGCCAGCAGGGATTTGTTTCGGTGGTCCCTTGAAGCCGGTAGGATGTAAAGGATGGCAGATAGCACCATCAGCTGTCCCTACGCTCGCACCGGCTCTGGAAGCGAGGCGTGAAAGTTGGGAAGGATGGTGTTTGCCCTCAAGACAGAAACACAAGAGATTTCATGTAGCCGGAGGGGTTTGCCCACAGTCAGCTGTTAAAAAAGACGGAAGTCTTCTGCAGAGCTGTTGCTTCACAGCTCTGTTTAAATGGCACTTAGCATCACTAAGCACCTCTCCTCTTCCTCAGTGGCTGATGAAGGTGGTGCAGGGTGAGGTGGGCTCTCGGTGGTGGCTCCTGCACCTGCAGCAGCGGTGGCATCGCCTCTGACCATGCCATGGCCCTGTCCTGTGCCCTGTGCCAGCTGCTGTGTTGCCAGCCTGGGTTTCAGACTCTGGCACCATCCTGGGCGGTGGGAGCTGGTGCTCTGCTTTGGTGGCGGCTTCTTAAATAAACACTATGTAGGGGGTAGGGGTCTCCTCTGTTTTCTTTTGAGCATGTTTTAATGCAAAGTAAATGTTACATTTAAATGAGAGTCCAGTCTGTGAACCAATGTGACTTATCTTGGGGAAAATCGACACGAGAAGTAACAAGTTCTTTACTTTCCACCGCTCTTTCTTTGAGGAGAGGGCTGGGGTTTGGGAAATGAGCACAACAGTGTCGAATCCGTTTGCCAAACTTCGCTGATGACTCTGTGTTGCTCATTGAGAGCCAGTGGGTGTCTCCAAACCGGTTGACTCACTCCTGGCCTCCTTTCAGTGGTGAAGGTTGGCCTTGACCCATCTCTAGCTTTCTGGAGTCCCCTTTGTCCACCCCTTAATCACAAATATTTTTGCCTTTCAGCCCTTTACGACCTTCCTTTTCCTCTGCAATTGCTTGTCTACTTTGTGCCTGTCTTAGAATGAGTTTCATTAAAATCCAGAAAGTGCTTAGTGTGTTTCAAACCTCTTTATTTCTAAAATTTGGCCTGGGAGCTGAACCTCTGCAGTTAAAATTAATTGCATTATGCACCACCTGGTCATGATCCACAATTCTCCTAAGAAGAGCTACCTTAAAAAAAAAAAAGTACAAATTATTTTGACCCTCTCTGGGCCATCATCTAGGAAAGAGTGGACCTACATTTCACTTCATCTTTCTCTTCTACTGTGTTCATAGTTCCCAGATTAAGTGAGTTTAGGTGCCAGAAGCAAAACAGCCCCAGCAGCACAGGGTTTACTATGAGTAACTTGCTTCTCTTTGTCGGCACGCTGCTCAGATGTGGTGCTTGCTTAGACACACCCCCTATTGTTAAGAGGTAACAAACATTATTATGTAATATCATGCTTATTTTAGGGGGAAAAAAATCTTGGATAGAAAATACATACTGCTGCCTAGGTCTTAACAGTGATTGTCGTCTTCATGTGACATCTGCAAATTGAAGCATTAAAGATTTTTTTTTTTTAATGAAGATGAGATACAAATAAGGGTTTTGAGAAGAAAACTGATGGGTTTATTTTACATACAGCTTTCAAATTCAGGTTCATTCATGTCTTCCTGCCTGTTCCCAGCAAGCACTTTGAGACAGGAGGTTTGAGCTTCTGCTGGGCTCTAGAGTGATGTTCAGAAATTGGAATACACATTTTTGTATATAAATATAGCTAATAACTTCAAATGTTTTAGGAATGAGGTTATTGCTTTCATTTCACATCTTTCTTGATGTTCTTCTCCCGATGAAAGCTCGTAGGAAGCTTGGTGAATGAATTATATAAAAACTTCTAAAATTTGCATAAGCTGACTCATCAAACGCTTCATTTCCTTACTAGTGGAAACGCTTTATTTCCATGAAAAAGTAAAGAACTCTAATCAAGCTCAGCCAGAAGGTCCAAGCAGCCTTCTTATTAAGCAATTAATGAGCAAATAATTTGTGGTTGATAACTTCACCTGAACAACTGATACCAGTGGAACTCAAATGCCCCTTTGAACGTAGCCACTGGTAAAAGTTACTCAAACCCTTCCCGCGAGTAACCGCACACCTGGCAGATGAGGCAATGCCTCGTCAGTGCAATGTACTGGGTGATGTTTTCCTTTCAAATCAAAGAGAACCATTTGGAAAAAAAAAAACCAATCAGGAGAGAACAGAACTGCTGTGGCTTGTGCGTTTTGGACACCAGTCGCTCGGTGAGGGGCAATTTTGGATGCACGGTCCCCTCGGCCCACCTTTGCTTGAGCTTGCATGGCTGGAGGGGATGAAACTCATAAACTAAGAAGGGGAAAATTGGATTAGCAGGACTAATGTGCTGGCTTCCTCCCTCCCTGGGGGAGGACCTTCATGCAAGGGAAGAAGCCTGTTAGGGAAATCAGGCTGAAATATCTGGGACGCTGCTGCGGAGCTGCACAAGTGTTACTGCAGCTGATAACAGAGGGAACTTGCCTGGGTTACCCTGCTCTGATGAAAAGTCCCCATATGAAAGGCAACTTCGCACAAAGAACACTTTGAAATAGCTCTTCCATGTTGCTGTCCTGTTGCTTTGATAAATAATTCTTTGTTTTTAGGAAATTGTCTGATAACTTTGTACCTCTAGCCTTTAAATCCTGCTGGAGTGGGCTGTGAGTTCCTAAGCTTATTGGAAATGGGGTTAACAAGCTAGATCCAACCAAGAGCTTAAGTCTAAGACTGGGTGAATTTACTCCATGACTATGAGATGTTAGGTCTTGCAGCTTTAGGAGTAACATTGGAGAAAGAGGACTGAGCTATAGCAATAGGAATATCCTATGCAATTTTTCCATGTCTAATTTGCATGAAGGTGTGACAGGACCATAAATTATTTGGGTGTGACTTTTTAAACGTATGGCTTATGGCATTTAGATCATGAATTCAGCAAAGAACCCAGAAAGGGCTGGTTTCTTTGCAGTTCAAACCCTCGGGGGACTTCTGCTTTGCATTAAATTGTGTACTTGAGGCAGCTGAGTCTGCACTCCCAACACACAGCAAAAATCCTTCAAGTCTGAAATTGGAACTGATAGAAATATCAATGGCTTAAAAAAGCTGCTTATATGCCTGCACCGCTCTGTCCTAGATAATAAGCGGACTCTTGGTAGCAGGAGAGGAATACATGAATATCATGTTCATGTCTGCTTCAAAAACACAGAACCAGAAGGCAGAAAAGCCCTTTGGGTCCCCACCTCTGCTGTGAACATGCCCGGGCTGGACTGTAGCTGCCTGGATTTCTCCAGTTTATCAGGGATTGTGAAAAATCCTGCTGGATTTCAACCCTCAAGTCCTTTCTGTACATGGAGATGAGCATTCCCAGAGCAGGATGCTTCTCTCCAGTGTTCACTGAAGTGCTGGTTTGCCTATGTATGGATAAAAGGATTTGTATCTGTGATATTCATTTCATCTTCCCAGCTAATAGAATTCCAGTTGCTGTATTTCCCCACGTAGTAACCCATACCTGTGCTTATCATACACGGTGTCTATTGCTCTGTAGCCAGATGTCCCTGCGGATGTCCCGGGATCTCTCTGTATGTACCAGCTAGTGCCATCAGTGTTCATCGTGTGAAAGCTTTTTCCTCCTACGTGTGAAAGTAGCAATGTGATGAGGAGGAAGGACGTGTGGTCCTGCTGGTGTTCCCATGGAAATGCTGGCACAGCTGCTTTGAACACCCCTGGGGAGCGGTGCTGAGCAGGTCTCGGCTCACAGGAGGGCTGGGCAGGGTGAATGGTGGTGGTACCGTTCTCCTGTTGGGCTGCCCAGCACATGGATGAGGAAAGGTGGCCGAGGCTGCCTGTGCTCAGTGTTTCTGAACATCTGGTTGCCTCTGCTCCTGCCCTGCCACTGAATGCTGATAAGGAAGATGTCATGAAGTGGCTTCATACATGGCTTCTCATGAGGTGCATCAATGCACTTTTAGCTTCTGTAGAAATCTTTTGTTATTTGGTTAGATAAAAGTTGTGCTGAAGCACTGTGAGAGATTTGGATAGACTCAAAAAGTCTTCCTGGTACTAATGTACCCACCACTGCGAACTGAGATCCCTAGGGGAAGAGATGCTCCACTGTTTCCACTTCTGGACAACCTCTGAGGTGGAACAAAGCATCCCTGTGCTGTGTCCAGCTTGGACAGGAGCATGTCTGCTGCTGGAGAGATGGTCCTTGGGGCTTGGCTCTGCTTGTGCCATCCCAGCTTGGTCACAGCAAGGCACGTGCATGGGTTGGAGGCCCATGCCAGAGGGAGCAGCACCATACCCAGTACCTCATGGGTGTTAGCATCAGCCTTCCAACAGCTCCTGTGTCCTCTGTCCAACATATTTCCTATAGGAATAACCCATTTCCCTTATTCTTTCCTGTCCTACCTAAGCACTTCTCAGACCAGAACCTGACCCTTCAGATTTCAGCAGTGTTTGATGTCTTGAGCCATGTTCTTCACATGGACAACAAAGGATTATTTAACTATGTGACAGTCCAGTTGGGAGGTAAGGACTGCCTGCCAAGAAAAGAGAGGGTCTCATATGTAGGTCCCTACTTTTTATTTTTTAATGACATACCTTATTAGAATGCTCATTTTGGCCATTTCAATTGACCTTCACAGATTAAGAAAAATAAACAAGACCCCAATTGCATGTCTCATTTTGAAGGAGAGAAAAAAGTAGTGGAGAGCATTATTAAAACTTTCCAAAGGTTGTTATGCTTAGCCTGTAGGTTCTCGTCTGTAGTGATGGTCACATTATATCATCTTTTTCTAACAATTTATGTAAATGTGACAAGATTCAAATTGTTGCCTTACAGTGCCAGTATAATTTTATTGTATTTCCCTGATTGCACGTTACTCTGTACTCTTTTTGGAGTATTTTTGTTTGATCTCTTGAAGGATAATTACTATCACTTCTTCATGCATTGTTCATCATTCTTATGTGTTTCTTCTTCAAATCTATTTCAGGCTGCAGAAGGAAAAGAGTCTTTTCCCTCCAAAGCTGATGTTAACTAAAAGCCTTATTTAGCTGTCTAAAGCTAAACTGCAATCTGTGAACCAGTTAAAATCTCTTTTTTTCTCTTTAAACAAATTTTGAGAAATAAATACTACTTATCTATTGCTAGATATTTTTTCCTAATCAACCTACCAGCTTGCTGCTTTTAGATGTGTTTTCCTTGGCTGAAAATTCTGCAGGATGCTCGGAGGACTCTGCTGATGTTGTCTTAAACACTCTTGCTAAAAGCTCATTTCATGTCACACCAGTGCAAACGCAATTAACCTTGTGAACGGGGTGAAGTCAAATGAAATATTTTGCATTTTACTGAACCCATATGCAACTCCTCAAACCAGTGTACTAAAATAACTGCTCCTGTTTGAGGACTTGATTCTCTTCAGCTACTTTGATTCCAGGCCAGGAATCTGGACTCAGGGAGGAATTGTTATTTTGGTAAGACGTGCAGCAGTTTGCCAGGACTTGGCCGCCTCTCCCTCACCCCGTGTCCCTCCCCTCTGCCCCACCCTGCAGAAAACTCGTTACCAGTTCCCCCAGGGTCGGGCCATGGGTGCCCCGGGCTCCGTGTCACTGACCTTGAGGAGCCCTGCTCAACTTCTGTGCAAACTGAGCACAAATTGTGTTTTTTTTTTTCCCTAAAGTGCTGTGAAGCAGAGTTTAATGTGTACAGACTGTTTTCGGAAAAACAAACCTGCCTTTTGCACTGAAGTGCCTTTTTTTCCCCCCCTCTGTGGTGGGGAGGTGGTGGGTCAATGAAGCGGAACCCAGACCCGCTCCGTCCCGGGTCGGGTTGTACCACGGCTCCTGCACTTATCTCTGTAGCTGGTTTTTGGGAGAAGGGGCAGGGGCAGGAAGCCTGGCAGGACTCTCATGGCACTGAGTCAGTTCTGCATTTGGTAAAATAGATCGAACTCTCCATGTGCCTTCCCAAGACTCAGTGTGATGCTGTTCCGGACTGTGCTCCGGCGCTTGTTCTCTGCTCCCCGCGGTCCCCCTCTCCATGGGCGGTTGCTGTGCTGGGTCCATCATTGCCTTCCTGTGTTCCAAAGGCACCTCGTGCCTCTGCGTGGCCGTGGACTGCTCTTGGAGGGCACTCGGTGGCCCTGAAGCCGGCGCCGTGTTTCCTAAGCAATGCTTTTGCATGTCTCTCTTTTTGTGAGACCTCACTTGGAGTACTGCGTCCAGTTCTGGAGCCCCCAACATAAGAAGGACATGGACCAGTTGGAGAGGGTCCAGAGGAGGGCCACGAAGATGATAAGAGGGCTGGAGCACCTTTCCTATGAGGACAGGCTGAAAGAGTTGGGGCTGTTCAGCCTGGAGAAGAGGAGGCTCCGGGGTGACCTTATAGCGGTCTTCCAGTACCTCAAGGGGGCCTACAGGAAAGATGGGGAGAGGCTGTTCAGGAGGGCCAGTTATGATAGGACAAGGGGTAATGGTTTTAAAATAGAGGGAGGTAGGTTCAGGTTGGATATTAGGAAAAAATTTTTTACTATGAGAGTGGTAGAACACTGGAACAGGTTGCCCAGAGAGGTGGTGGATGCTCCATCCCTGGAGACGTTCAAGGCCAGGTTGGACAAGGCCCTGAGCAACCTGATCTAGTTGGAGATATCCCTGTTCCTTGCAGGGGGGTTGGACTAGATGACCTTTGAAGGTCCCTTCCAGCCCTAACCATTCTATGATTCTATGATTCAACAAAGCAGCATATCTGATGTAAAAGTCATGTTGGACGTAAGGTGGGTTCTTTTGGGGTCATCTTTTTACTTTTTTTTTAACCACAGCCTAAGCCAGCACATTGAACTGCAGATTTGTTTGCCCAAGAACAGATGCTCAGCTCCGTGCCACTCCGTTTCACTGTGCTCCATGTTCCGTGTAACCCTCGTTCTTGCTTACATGAAGTTGCCTGTATAGTGTTTCTGTTAGGCTTGAGCCTTCCACAGGACCTGCTGGTATTGCGTCAGGTGGGTTGGGAGGTGGAGTCCCCTGCTGTCCCCATGTCCCCTCCCGTCCCCTCCTCTCTGGTGTCACAGCAACATCCCATGAGCAGAACCAGGCTTGGGCAGCAGAGTGCCACTGGGGTGCAGGAAGAAGGTGGGTGGTGATGTGCTGGGGTTAGAGCTGGTGGGCACAGGCACATGGTCTGTGCAGGGGAAGGGCAAAATGAAATGATGCAATAAATGAAGATGAGGGCAGGAGGAAGAAGATTCCACTTCTGAGATATGTGCAAAGACAAAATGAAGGATCTTCCTGTAGGTGACTTTCAAAGCCTCTCCACAGCCATCCCACCCCATCCCCACCACCTCTAACAACAGACCCACCATTGATGTCTTAACAGTCATGTTGCTGAGTGAGGACTTGTGCAAATGGCACTTCTTGAAGGGGCATTTGGACAAGAAGAAAGACTCCCCAGCCCCTTTCAAGGCCACAGCTGGGACGGGCTGTCTCGGTGCCAGCGCTGTGCAGGTTGAACCTGCCTGTGCTTCTCCCTGGGAGCGTTATTGCCCCCGGCCCTGATCTCCAACCCACTGGGCTTCTCCCTGCCTCAGTTCTCTCTTCTGCTCTCCTGTTCCAAAATCTTACTTTTCTGATCATTTAAAAACTTCCTTAATTCTCAGCCCGAACGTGTTCTTGTCTGCTTACAGCCATGGTGCTGGTGCCAGTGATGTCTCCTCACTTCTCCTTTTCCCTGGGGTTACCTCTGCTGCATCTCGAGAGAGTGAATCTCTCTTCTCTTCCACCCCTCACCTTTTTCTTTGGTTGTCTAAAGAGATGTATGTTTTTTTTCCTCCTTGCCTACCGGTCATCCCAGTCACCTCGTCCATGCAATCGGGGCCAGACTCTGGCACGGGTGGGTGCACCCTCAGGTTTTGCATCCTATGGAGTTGGCACAGTGCCCGGCTCCCACGCTTGGGATGTGCCTTTCTGCAAGTCCTGTCTTGAAATGACCCGGAGAGGTGTTCCCGACAGCCCAGCTGTGGGGGAATCCCTGGCGTAGGGAAATGCCTAAGGAGACTGTGATTCCTTTTAAAAATATGTATTAGTCACTGAGCAAACCTGCATGTGGATCAGTAGGAAACAGACGCAGGTTTGTGCTTGCCTGTATAAACGTAGATCACTTACAAATGTGTGATTATTATTAATCCACATGGGAGAGACCACGAAAAACAAAACAAGAGAAAACAAAACAGCCAGGAGGGCATAGCAATAAATTGGGAAGTAAATAATTCATTTACTCCTCTTAGAAATAGATATTTATTTTTAAATGGCTTTTAATCTTGCTTTCAATAAGAAAAACTTATACTGGCAGTATATGATGTCTGCTGCTCAAAAGCCAGACGTGAGGGTGGGGAGGAGAGAAAGCTGTTCATAGGTCTGTCTTATCTTTAAGGTACCCCTCGCTGCTGCGAACAGCCTCAGCCAGCTGCAGGAATGTTCCGAGGAACATCAGTTTCTCCGTTCCGTACGCGTTCTCTGGGCTTTATTTTGAACCCCGAGAGCAAACCAGCAACAAACCAACCCTGTTTTCTCCTGCAAATCTTGACTCTATATGAGTCATACTTGTTTTCCTTCTTCTGAATGTTTTGTATAACATTTATTTATTTATTTTTACCTCTCATATCCCTATGATTGTTTAGTAGAGCAGCGTTTAAACCTTGAACATGAATAGCTGAATTATGTAAATTAGCCAGCACAGTTGTGCTCTAGCTCTGCTGCTCATCCTTACAGAAGAGCAGGCTGTCTTCAGCTGAAGATGCTGTTCAAAATCTTTATATATTTAAATGCTTTTATTTTTCTTACCTAGCATCTATCTTTTTGTGGCCAAGGACATGACTCATTTTAGTGTGGGTCTTTGCTTGGTCTGTTTCTTGGCCGTTTTAGTTCAGCAATCGTTATGAGAGTCTCTGGGTAGTTAGCTGGCTTTTTAAAATACGTGCATTGCAACGGTGCGTTCTCATGTCTGTGCCAGGGCTCGCTGCTAGCCTGTGTGGTTATTTACTATGAAGTACTAAACATTGAGATAAAACTTATGCAAAGCCACCTCCAAAGCCTGAAGGCTAACAGCAAGGCAGAGCTGCCCCAGTAGAAATGGTATGAATGAACTCAGCAGAGGGCTTATGGCATCTGTTTCAGACACTGACCGCAAGTAACGGACACAGCAACTTCTTTTCAAAGAGGTTTGGGTTCTCTTCTCCCTAATTAAAATAATTAAATGGTCTTTAATTATAAGACTCCAACTCAGGCTTTGCTACATCTCATTAACTGATTTATTTGGGTTATCACGTATTTTTCCACCAATGATGCCATGCGCAGGAGCAGACCTGCTTCCCGAATTTCAGAGTGTGGTATGTAGCTGTGCACACCAAGAAGCTGCTGAGCAAAACCAGTAGCTTGCTGGTAAATGCAAGTATAGATGGTATTTTCCAGTGTTTGTTATATAACCTGCCACATGCATATAGCATCCTCACGCTTTTTACCTTTTCCATTTGTTTCTGAGCTATATTCAATAATCTCACAAGTGTCTGTAGCTATAAACATTATCTTGAGTTTTACATTCAAATATATGTATTTAAGCATATAGATGTCCTCACCTTCAGTGGTGTGCTAAGAAATAGTACCAATTTTCTCTCCTTGGAGGCTTGGTGCCAATGTGCTCACAGGTCTTCCTGCTGAAGAAATGTTCCTTTTGTAGAAACAGTCCTCAGATGTTTTGGAAATGCTTCTCTGCCTGCAGCATCCTGCAAATGTGTGAGAAGGAATATCCAGAGCCTGTCCCTTGCTGGAAAGGTGGCTTCTCTAGAGAGCAAAAATGACCCTCGTTTTAATAATTAGGGTCAACAGAATCTAGTTTAGATGTTGATGAGCAGTCCCTGGCCATCCCCTTGAGTTCAAGACAAGCACCGTGACCACAAGGGTCATCTCTTCCTCCTGTGAGTCCTCCTCCTCCTCCAGAGACAGGATGGAATAGAGTTGTGACTGACCAAAGCCTGGCAGAGCTTCACGTTCCCGGGTAATGGGCTGCCCTCTGCGTGCACCTTGCTACAAGGGGATCAAGAACTTGCCACTATCTGAATCGGAGAGATTCATAGGTAAATGCACGAGGGAGGTCAACCTAGAGGACTCTGAGCTCTTGTGTTTTTTGTTTTGTGGTTTTTTTTTTTAAGGCTGAATTCTTTTTAGGAACTTCCTTACCCCCATGGTTGTTTGACATCAGTATCTCTCCTCTGAGCTTCCTTACTGCGTTTTGCCCTCACAATCTCCCTTCTGTTTTCTTCTGCGCTGTGGACGTCATTGAGAATCAAATCATCCTTTGAGAGATGTATTACCATCTCCCTCATATGTATTCCTCCTTTTCGGGGTGGAAATTATGGATAAAGGGGAAAGAACTATGCATGTAAACACAGGTACATCTTTTGTTTCTTATTTAAAAGGATAGTATTTTTTTTTCCAGGAGTCACATTGTGTTATGAGAAGATAAGGCTGAAGTGCCTGGTGAAGGCTCGAAAGGAACTGAGGACTCACAGCAAGCCTTCTAAGATTAAGAATAGCTTGAATGAGGGAGTCAGGGTCGGAGACGGAGACAATTTTCCATGTAGTCTGCCCAGGTTCTTTGCAGGAAGCCTGAGGATGGACAACTTTAGGTTTTCATCTCACTGGCTGATTGGCTCCTCCTCCTGGAAAAAACTCTGGCACTGAGTTACTGTGGCTTGTTTGCTGCCCACGACCCACAGGTTCAAATTTTTGGATTATTTTATACACTCTGCAACCTCTGCTGTTGCTTCCCTGTTGCTCTTGGAGAACCTCTTTATCCGAGATGAATTTAAAGTATTAGTGGTTGAGCTCAGATGACCTTCTCTGTGGTTTGCCTTGTGTGTGTGAATGTTTGGTTGAGAAATGGAGTCAGTATTTGATTTCCTCCCACTTATAATACGTAAAGACAGAGTCTGCCAGTGCCTCGTCCCCACCAGCGCTGCAGTCGTCGTTTCTGGGTGAAACCACGCGCCACCCTGGATGTGGGAACTGGTTAACGGCGTACACGTGTAAATTGGAGGCATGCTCCTAAACTATGCCTTTCCAGTCCGTGTGAAAAGTGCTCAGAAATCTCTTCTAATATCTGTACTTAAGATAAAATTTAAATCATGGAATCATAGAATGGCACAGGCTGGAAGGGACTTTAGAGATCATCTAATCCAACCTCCCTGTCATGGGCAGGGACGCCTCCCAACTAAACCAGGCTACTCAAGGCTCCATCCAACCTGGCCTTGAACACCTCCAGGGATGGGGCATCCACAACTTCTCTGGGCAATTTATTCCAAAGTCTCACCACCATAGTACTGAAGAATTTCTTCCTAAGATCTAATCTAAATATATGTGTCTATGTGCATGTATGAACATCTGTATACATGCACGCGTGAAAATAGGTGTATCAAAGTTTAAAAAAAAAATATAACAAATAGATAATGTTTAAGGAGTGCCAGAAAAAGCATATGCTTTGATCCTTTAAGTCTAGTTCCGATTAGAGTTCATTAAGTGGGAAGGAGTTGAAAGATAAATGTCGTAGGAGAAGTGTAACTAGGCTCAGGGCTTTAAATGATCAAAGCACCCTCTGGAAGAGTCTGTTGTCAAATTTTGATGCTGTGTCACAACTTTGATGCTGTGTCAGTCCTGAAGTAAAAACAAAATATTGATGGTTTTTGGAGATGTGAACAAAATCATCCAAATCTAGAAGGTAGAAACACAACTGCTTATTAGGAGATTTTTTTCCCTTAAAATATGTATTTTAACTGCCTAGATATAGTGTTCATTACTGCAGGCAAAATGAAATCTGCACATATTGAATTGCCTCTGGCTAGCAAATATATTTCTGGGGTACGTAATATTTTAAGCAGGTAGCACAGAACAAGTCTGCAAGTCAATCTGTCTACAACTAATCAAGCATTCACAGCATACTTCTAGCAAAACAATTTTAAAGGAAAAGTCACTTGCCAGTCACTAATAAGCATACAGATAAATTAAAGAAGTGATGTCTATAGCAAAAATAAGAGGTTTACCATGGGTTTTCTAATAAAAAAAATAAAATCTAACTGGCTAAAAAGATCTGTAGTCCATGCACCTGCTTGCAAAAAAATATCCATCAATTGAGTATATTTTCAATAAGGCTTTGGATTTGATGACTAAGAACTACAGTTTGTAAAGAGTTTGAGTTTCAGCTGACCCAGACTCTGCATCTGAATTTGGCCAAGGTAAGTGTTTTGCCCAATTCCAGCATCTGCAGAGCAGGCTCGTTGAAAAATACTTCTTTTTTGTCAAGGGTTTTAAGGTTTTCATGAGAAAAGTGTTAACAAATACACCTGTGTTTGAGGGCCAAGCTTTAAATAATGGTTTCTTTCATACTTCACAAGGACCTTCTTTGAAATTCATTGCACCACACAGACCAGTAGACTGACCTTGCTGTAGTGTGTGGTTCTTCTAAAAGTGCAGATCTTCACCCGTCGTTACAAACCTGGTTTTATACAGTGTGGTGGTCAGCGTGGCTCTGTGCCAAATGCAGTTGTAGGTCCTGGTAACTTCAGAAAAGCTGCTGTTTTCCCTGCTTGGGATGCAAACCTGCCATGTCATGTCTGAATATTGTTGGTAAGGTTGAGGAGTGACCCCGATAAATACGAGGGATGTTTCTAAACTCTCAGAGGGTAGAACATTAAATGGGAGAAAAGGGAGTGAATATAAAGTATCTGCTGTCACCTGTGGAGGTGTCTCTTCATTCCACGATGCTCAGATTTGTACGCTCAGCTCATAGTCCTTTTCTTGAGTGACCACGTGGAAGCATCTAAAAAGATTTGATTTACTAAAAAGGTCTGATCTTCATGAATAGTTGTTATTTGCAGATTCAATTACACAACTCCTACAGACATGTATTTTTAAGACTGTTTGAATACACCATCTGCTGCTGTTGGACTGGAGGTTACAGGGGGAAAGTAGATGATGTAGTGTCATCTTCTCTTAATTGTGTAATGTGTTCCAGGCACTGACCTGGTGCAGAGCACTCAGGGTTTGGTCATCTTCAGGGTTTGTTGTACATGGCAGTAACTTGATGTTGAAATAATTTTCCTTCACAAACTCTCTCTGCAAGAAGTTTGGGTATATCAAGTACAGCCTCATTTAACTTGTTTTCAAACTGCTAGTGATCAGGTTTATCGCTAGGATTCATGTGTTCTAGTAGTTATTTGGCACAACCTGAAGGAAGCCATTGATGACTCCTCTCTGAATATGGGTGATTTCAATGTCCAGACAGAGATGAGTGGCAGAAGAGTGATAGTTTTGTCCTCTAGCAAACTTAGTTTCAACAGGGGGCTAAAATCCAGAGTGAATGAAAACATCTGGAACACTGATGCTGAAAATCAACCCTTCCCACCCCCAACTTTTGATGTCCTGATGTGTTTCTTGTGACTTCTCATTTATTCCAAATCTAAAGTGGAGGTCATTAGAGAATTGAGCTGCAGATGCACCTCCATGATCTCCTTTCTCCTTGAGGAGAAGCTGATGTCCCCCCACCAGCTCACCCCATACCCCCTGACGGTCCCTGCACCGAGGGCAGCTCCGTCTCCTGTGAGCACTTGCTGGAGGTGTGAAGGCACTGAAATAATAAGGGCACAGCTCGGGAACACAGAAGTTATGCTAGCCATAGCCATGAAAGCTTCCAAACACTTTGGGCTTGAAAACAAGCCTTTATTGTTACCATCTGTTATCCAGCTGCATGAAGGCAGTTGAAAAATGTGTACATTTCCATTCATTTTAATAAAGATATATTAAAACACTCGGAGGAGACATGCCTTTAACCTGGAGCTATGCAATAAGCTGTGCAGATAGTTTGTTTTTAAATTTAATTGATGTGGCTTCAGTGTTAGAATGGGTCAACATTAAAGACATCTAGAGTTATTAATATTTCTGGTAAATTTATAAGCTTTTCTGCTTTTATCCACGCAGACGCCTAATATGAAGGCAATCTGTTTTCTTAACGCTCTCTTCACCTGATCTGTTAGTACTCTGCTAAGCACGGGCAGCATCAGAGCAGGTAATGAACTTGGCTGCTGAGAGATAATACTATTTATCATATTGACAAATGCACAGACTTTATGAATGGGTTTTTGTATTACTGCACAACAGCAAAAACATCTTGTGGAAGATCTTCTGAATTTTATGCCTGACATCAGAAACAGATGAGCATTACGGCAATTGGGATGACAGGCTCATTAGTATTTTGAGAGAGGGAGAAAGGCAGGAACGTGGAGACACAGTCAACGTGTTTCAAGTGACAGCATATGCAAAGAGGAGCAGAAAACATGCGGACTTAGGCTGAGGCACGTTTTCAGTTGGTGCAGGGACAGAAGAGGTGCGGTTTCCCCCATGTGCAGACCCCAAAGTCTCACCGAGTCACAGCTGGTGATGGAGGGTCTGTGTTACCTCTGCAAGCCCTGGTCGTGGGAGAAGCTCGCTTGGTCGGAGCGGTGGAGGTCTGTCCATCCCTCCTGAGCAGCAGCTGGAGCCCGACGGATGCTCGAGGAGCCCACGTCGACCCTCTCCCGCAGCTCTGTGCCATCAGAGAGGCGCGTTGCCAGGGTGCAGCCCCCAGCTCCAGCTCTCAGGGGGTCAGCCAAAACCTATTAAAGTGTTATTGCACATCCAGTAACTCGTAAATGGCTGCGCTCAAACCGGGTGGGTTTTGCTGTGCGGCATCTATCGAACAGCAGCACACACCGGAGCGCTTGGTCCGAACTGTCGGTGCAGTGCACCAGGGCAGCTGGATGTCTAAATACCACTGCAATGTCGTGTCACCAAGTGTTTCTACAGTCCTTTAATCATAACTTTTCTTTTCATGGTAAATGAAATTGTTAAACCATTGGTAACTACCATTTAAAGGCATTATTGCCAGTATAAATCTGGCTCTTCTGTAGGCAGTACCTTGCCAAGAGATTATTATCTTTTTCCCCCCAGTGTCTCTGATATAGATAAGGAGATGTTTGTTGCCTCGTTGCCTTCTGAAAGACAGTATTACTGACAAGGAGTCAGTTGTGCATCGCCCCGCCTAACACCCAGTTGTTGATCAATAAAAGCCAACAAACCAGATTTGAAAATTATGGAATTAATTTCTAACAACCAATATTAATTGTGCTGCCAGATCAGGTCCCAACTTGATTGTTCTGATTGCAACCAAGCTGTTCCTATGGAAAACAATCTGCAACAGTATTGTGAAGTGATCTTATTTTATTTTTCTCTCTGGTTTTAACTGGGAAATAAGTGTTTCTCTGTTCTTTCCTACATTGTTCTCCCCTGTGCAGCTGCAGAATGTATCCTTATCTCTTTGTATAGTTTCTGCAAAGATTCTCTTCATACTCCATAAAGAAATGTGATTACTGCAGTGTTCCTTAGAAGGGCTGTCCTGTTACCATTGAAAATAACACTCGAAATACAACAAAGTGGTTTGCTCAAAGCAACTAAGATTAGCTTTGGAGTGTAACCAGTGAGAGATCCCTGATCAACGTGATTAATTTCTGGGGTTAGAAATGTAGTATCTCGTACTAGGAAGCTGCTGGTTTGCCTTTTTCTTTTTCCTCTGGGACTGTTTGTGAGCTGCGGAGATCTCCCTGGCCACCCCTGGCCCTGCTGCCCTGGGAGGAAGGGATGCTGGGGCACCCTCTGTCCCTCCCTGTGCTCTGCCCTAGGAATGATGCTGGTGCTTTTCTGGCAAGCCAGCCTGGGAAAGAGAAGCACAGCAAATTAGGAGCATGCAGTACCTAATCCATTCTAATTGGAGGCTGTTAGCCATGTTTACGTCCCGCAGTTGTGCGTAGCCTCCTAAAGAAGACTTCAGGACTTTTGATCTAGCTACCAGCTGTGGCACAGGTCGTGTGCGGGTACCCGGTGCTGAGCAGAGGACATGGCCATGTGTGAAGGCATGCTCATCTTTCCAAAAGCGACTCTTTCAAACCAGAACATAAATAAGTAAATACAGAAATTACAATTCTATATTGATTGCTTTCACTTTATTTATTGGATGTTCCTGCAATGAAAAGATCCTCAATCAAAGTGCTGATTGGATGTAGTATTGGGCTTAGTTCCACTATCTTTAGTTTTGCCTTATTGGAATACTTCCCAAGTAAGGTGGTACATTGCTGGAAAGTCACTGTGATTCTTTCCTAGCTTTCATAGAAATAATCAAAATCACTGGATCAGATTATTTATTACCTTTTTTTTTGCAAAACTTTTTTTCCTGTATAAGTTCTCAATCAAAAGAAAGGAAAGAACTTGTCACTTAGCTTAATAAATGATGGATTTTTAAAACGACTTTTGCCAGTTATTCATGTTTGAAATATATATTGATGCCAAATATCAAAATCTTTCTGGAATTTGAGGGGTGGGGAAAGTCCATTTTGAAATTCTCCTGTCCCGCATCCATACTTTGTGGGATCTTGAAGACTTAGAAATTTTCATTTGATATTAACTTAAATGATACCTGGGAGAGGCAGGAAAATGAACTGACTCCCAGAGGCATTTGGGCATCTCTCCTTCTAGATTTTGAGAGCTGTAGGGTTTTATTGAGGTATCCTGTATCATGATCTTGACATCCAAAGGGATATTCGAAAGGGTGATAATTTACTCATTATGTTTCAGACAGGAAACATGCATGACCTATTCTGGAATAGGAAAACATTTTCTTGATGTCAATTCCAAATTAATGAAAGTGAGAAGGCAATTATAGTGAGATTTAAAAAAAAAAACGTATCTATTTAGAAACCTCTGGCAAGGATCTCTTGAAGGAAGAGAAGTAAGACTGATGGATTGTAAAGTCAGCAAAAGGTAATGTTGACCATATGGAAGAAAACCCTATTCACGAGTTCATAATACAGCTTAGTAAATAAGATTAGAGCCAAAAAATATCATTCACTATATCTGAATAAAATTAAACAAACATTGTTTCTGCTGAAAGCTGATAACCTACAGCAAATTGAATTGGCCAGCAGAAATCATAATGCATCGAACATGTTGAAATTCTGTCCGTAGCCAATAACGTGTCCCTTAGTGTTTGTAAGCCACTGGTAATGCACGGTGCGGTGCACAGACTGTGTGATCTAACCCGTGCAGTGCACCATCAGCATTTATAGCAACCATCCAAAACATTTTTTGTTACTTAGAATTATTAAATTTTTCATGCAAGCGCCACTAAAATTTTGAACAATCTTCATCAATACGTCCTTTTTTGTCAAAAGTAATTTTCCATCAAAGTGCAAAGCTATTTTATGTTGGACCTGCCTTTTGTTTCTAGAAATCGTTCCCATTGATTTACCCTCTGTGCTCTTCTGAACAGAGATTTTATGTTTTGTGTATCTGGAACACCGGCTGCTAGTAGTTGTAGTTGGGTTGAGTATTTCACAAATATATTGCAGTGATGATACCGTGCTAAGGGTTGGCCACATGTTCACAAGCGGTGGATTTAAATGTCTCATATTGAATAAGCTAGAGATTTATTCAGCTGAAATGTTAGACAACAAAATTTCAGTTTTTAACTGGAATAATGAGAAAAGTGAGAGGTCTAGGTGTTCTCTGGCCATAAAAATCATGGTTAGATCTGTTTTCTTTTTTTCCCGTCACTCTACTTTGCTATTTATATTTGCTTTTTTTTTTTAAGTAGTACAACATTCTAAATTAAGGGTTGACAACTTAATTATATGCGATCAATATGCTTATTTTGAGTGAGTCATCACCAGAATGTAAATGGCAAACGCTCTTCTTTTTTATTTGCTGTTTGCAAGTGGAGGCAGGGGAGGAACGTGCACCATTCCGACAGGGACAAAACGTGAGCTGGAACATGGCCCTGGCAGAGCAGCATCCCTGGAGCCCTCCTCGGCCAGCCCAGCTGCTGAGCGGTGGGACTCCTGGGAACAAAAGGAGATTGGCCTCACAGACATGGGTGTGGAAATGGGGCAGGAGGAATTTCCTAGGAATGTTAGTAGATGCAAAGCAGAGTGGAAGGACCAATGCGAGCGTTGGTCTTCTGGCAGAGTCTGGAAGCGGCTTGAGACTTTCTGAACCATAAACCCAACCCAGCCACAAACCCGCAGCATTTTGGAGAAGCTGAAGGCCATCAGCCCCAAACTGATAAAAACCTTGGAAGTTACCAGAAAACTTCTTCCGACTTTAGTTGACTGAGCTTCGCTCAAACACGTTTAACTCCACCTTTCCGTAAATCCACACTGTCTATGCAGATTTGTTCAGAAGCTCGTAGCTTTTGTTAGACCTTGTTTGTCAGCGGGACGAAAATCTTCTCTTGGTGAAGATTTTTCTCAAATACCCGAATTGTTGTCAGTAAGCAGTAACATTAAAGACAAGACTCTTGCTGAAGGAGAAATGCCACTTCGGAGAAGGACTGTTGACACAATTCTGTGCCAAGCTGTATGATGTCTGCAGAACTTTTCTTCATGTTACTGCTTTAAATGTTGAGCAGTTTGGAGGGGGATCAAACTACTTTAAACTTCACTCAAGTCTACTTTAAAATTAATGGGTCAAATATGTGTTGTAGTTGCTGTGGCAGAGTTACAGGGATGAAGTTTGGGTTTAAGGTTGATTTGAATGCTCAGTCCACTCTGAAGGCATGTCACTCCTTATCCATCCCATGTCACACGTGGGATAATGTTTGTGACATGGGCTTTGTTTTCTCCTGGGAGCAGAGCAGCTAACACTGAAATTTTAGGCATCGTTCCTTCTAATAAAGGAAGTAGTCCATAAAAAATTAAGTAACTGCCAGTAGATTGTCAAGACCTTCATGCTTTCAAAGTCTTTCAAACGGCCTGGAACAAATTTCAGTACTCCGTTTGATCTTCCTTCTAGCCACCACAAACGCAGGAACGAACCACGTGCCTCTCTCAACAATTCAGGGCAGAATTATTATCGTTCTCGCTGAAGGTGTTCATCATCATGCAGAGCTGCTGCGGTGTAAAGGGTCACACAACTTCTGAGACCAACCAACGTACGTGCTTCCAGAAAACGGCTGTGCTGAGCAGGCTGTCGCTGTAGGTGACACGGCTTCAATCTGCTTTAAAATTTCCTGTGAAACGGTTTTTGCCTTAAAAAGTTTTTTGAATAATATGGTTGTTCCAACAAAAACAACTCAAATGCTTGTTAAGAAAAACAACTCTTTGTTGACGCTCAGCTGTCAAATGATGTCTTGGATTTTTTACTAGAACGTTTTCTTTTCATAAATAGTAGCACCACCACTCACCTGCTAACTAAACCACTGCGTGTACAAAGTTAAGACTTGTTTGCTTCCGCCTGTTCTGGCTAAAATAAGCAACAATGTTCTGATTTCCAGACCTCAAGAACCACATGCGGGCAGGAGTGGTACTTCTAGAGTCTGCAGTTCTCATGTTCTTTATAACGATTAATTCAAGCTTCATTTGGGGAGGGGGATGTGTGCACTTCACTTGTCTGATGAAAACACGGAAAAGGTGTCCAACTCCTCCGTCTTCCTCACGCGGCTGCTGTACGTTCCTCCCTCAGTGGGACTTACTCCAGCAAGGGAGGAGCTCTCCCTTTGGCATTTTCTGTGTCTCAGTGAGTAGCAGTGTGATTCCTTTTTATTATAGTCCAACAAATTCATTCTAGGGTTAGGCGAACAGAAATTTCTAGCTGATGAATTTTCATCCATCACATGACTGGATAGCCGCTGACTATTGGAGGATGCTGGAATATTAACCTAAATTCTTCTTCTTGCTCAGCTCTCAGTGGTATGCCAAACCAGAGCAGTTTTTACATATGCTGCTTAAATGCTCTGGGAAGATGAAGCACCCCTTCCATGGGTTTGCTCTCTGGGAGGCTCAAAGCACAGACTGGGAGTAAAGTTTCACCAGTTCAATTTAAGAAAATTCAATGGCTGTACAGCTACTAGTGCGTTTCTCTGATTTGTTTTTTCCCCCAAAATTTATTTGAATTCCAGAAGTAATTGGAACCAAATTTGAGGAGTATAAAATACAACGTTTTCTTGAAGCAACATACAACTGAAGTAATGAAAATGCGTATTTTAGATTTCTGCTTGTTTTAGGGTCAGTACTCTTCTCACGATACGTGCCTCTACCAATACAGTTATAGTGACAAAGGCTTCTTAAAGAGCTCTGGATAACAGCTCACTCGATGGCTTCTTGATTTCCACACACACTGAAAATAAACTTTGAAAATATATCCTACTCAATATTACTTACATGATTAAGGCAGTAGAAGTTTGAGAATTGCTGTTGTCTTCAAGTACATGTGAAAACATAAGCAAAAGTAAAATGTAAGCCACAGAGGAGTTCTCTAAAAATGATATAAGCCTATATATATTGGAAATTGTGGTGTTTAAGAAAACTTTTGATAACGTATTAGTGAAATAGTATGTCTGTTGAAATTATTTTCTCAAGCTGGTTTCTATTAAAATGCAGCTTTTTTTTTTATTGGAATAAACACTAAAGGTTTGGTTTGTAGGCAGTCATTACAGGAGTACATGTATCATACCTAACCTTACAGGCTTTATTTTCTTTCCTAGGTGTCGCAGCATATTTTAAGTTGGGAAGTGCTTCAGTATTCCTTTCCTGGTTTAATCACCTGCTTACCCTTGAGGATAATGTGTAGTGGGGGATGTAAGAAGTGGCTCTACTATTAAACAACGGAAGAAACGCTCAATGAATGTCTTTCAATACCTGGCTCCAAGGAGGGACTCCCGCTCTCGGGGCACACGGGATGCTCCCTGTGACCCCTCGCTGGAGTGGCCATCAATAACCAACAGGTTTAGGCACAAGCAGGGCTGTGCACCCGAAAGGCCGCGTTCCTGGCAAGGTCTGGCACTCTGTGTGTGTCTGTGGTGTGGAAGGAGCCGATGGACCGAGACTTTCCATCCTGATTCATCAACAGCCCAAGGCGTGCTGCGGAGAGCTGCACCGGACTGCGCCAGCATCCTCTGGGCTTAGTCTGGAAAGGGCGTTTCGTTACTCTGATGTGCAGAAAGCAAACACCTCTGGGAGGAACCGGCCGGGAAAGGGAACGTACACGGCCTATTAATGAACAGAAAGCGACTGCGCATGGGCCCTTCTTCCATGGATGTTGCTTGCACAGATACGAAGAGGAAAAGGAGGAAAGAGCTGGTCCTTCCCGGCCGTGCGGTGTGGGATGGTGTTCTGTGCAGACCACACCAGAACGCCAAACCTGCCACCAGAGGCCTGCTGCCTGATGGAATGGCCAAAGTGACACTGGGAAGGCTACCAAATGGGATGTGTAATGGCAAAAAACGTTCAGCCCTATGGCAAAGAGGGAAAGATGGGTTCCTGGCTCCGGAGAGGATGCTGCCCCCTGCATCCCTCCTTGCACCATCTGAAAGGAGACAACGGTCGCTGCGACTGGCGTTGCGGTAAGGAGCTTTATTTTACTGTCCTACATATGAAGTATTTCAGTAATGTATGTCACTGCACAGCATAGAAGAGCACTGGCAGTGCTTTCAGGGAACACTTGTCTATCCGTGTGTCACTCTCAGGCAAACCTTCAGGGTTGTGTGGCTGCTGTAAACCTTTGGTTCCTTACCGAGCCTCTCCAGGCTCTGCTGAAGCCGGCAGCTCTCTGGGAGCCTCCTGAGCTGGCTGAGGACTTGCTCCGCCGTTTGCTGGTCTACTGAAAATGCACCCTGGGGAAGGGTTGTGTTGCTCCGTGGTAGTGACACCGAGAGTGGAGTTACTGAACAACATGTCTCTCAAAAGAAACAGTCCTTTCACATGAGTAGAAATGTGATGATGTGGTTGTGTGGTAGACCTTTTCTGTAGAAAAATGGAATTTATCCTTTAAGATCACCTTTTTTGGTTTGGTTTGGTTTTTTTTTTTAATACTTTTAAGAAAATGGAGAGTGAACAACTTGACTCATAACAAAACCGTGAAAAAGGAACAAATATGTAGACAACTGGTGTACATTCATAGCATGGACAAATGAGGATTTTTTAGTGGATTTTTTTAGAATTATAAGAGGGGATTCTGTGTTTTAATTGAAATACAGGTGTGGCAGGAAATTGCAGCCACAGGTTCTTTGACCATACTCATATCCAAGCCTGGTACACTTGTGAGACCTCGTAACAAAAAACAATTTGTGCGTTATTGTGTTTCTTTGAGGAAAGGAAATCTTTTTGTGGCATTTTACATCACCTATTTTACGTCGTGCGTTGAGGCAAGGGTTTTGCAACCTCCGTGTTTTATCGATACGTACAGTTAGCTGCTTTGTGTTTCCGTTGTTGAAATGTGTTATTTCCTGGTTTTGCAAGTGAAATCATTTTGGTAGCATTATTTAGTAGCATGATGTATCTATTCTAGTGTCTAACATGTTTAGATGTTCTTCACTGGCCCCGAGGTGGTGTACCTCATTTCATCTCTATCCTTTCTTTGTCCACCAGCTAGTGCACCTGAGTACTTTACCTCCAGATGTTTTGATCATCCATTAATATGGAATGTTTCACTTACGTAAGAGTAGTCATTTTGTCTACCAGCTGAGTCAGTTATTTCTTTAATATAGGCACACTCTTAAAATCTGTAAATTTGCTGCAGTCCCGGGTTTGGTTTTGTGGCATTGACTTCATTCGATCCACCATTTTAAGTGGAAATGAGGACTCTGATGCCAGCATAGAGAAATCTGGTTTAACGTGTCTTGTTTGCCCGTGCCTGCCGTGGTGAGCTGCAGACGGGTGTCGGTAAAGCCTTCGGCACTGCCAGGAGCCAGATCTGGGCCCCTCGTCTCCACTGGCTTTTGTGTTCTCCCTTCCCACGTGCATTAATTCCTCTTCTCCACCAGCACAGTTTGTGGGTTTCTTAGTGATGCTTTCCATTTGAATTTCACTAACAAACATCTTCAGACTTCATACCAAAACCTTAGGATTCCCATACTTGTGGTACATCATAACCTCTGGGAATTGAGTGAATGGCACATCATTACTTTTGTACTAGAGGTGTTATTTCAAACCGCTATGACTAATTACTAACAAACAATGAGAATTTGAACATCAGTTCCCAGTTTTTGCTCTGGGCAAATCCACTTTTAATAAATCTTCTGTGGTTTGTTTCCTGGAGGTGGTCAAATGCTGCTGGCGTTCGTTGTAGTTGCTCATTCTTCTGCTTTTCTGTGTGCACAGATGAGCCACAATCAGTACGAGGATTTCAATTAAGTATTGAAATCATGTCCCAGATGATTTAAAATAATAATTTTTGCATTGTTTAAAATGGTTCTTTTCCTGTTGATCCATCAGACTCAAACATTTCAACTATGTGCACGTACACAAGTAGAATGGCTTTGCCTATACACCAAAAAATTATATTACTGCTTAAAGTTTACCATTGTCATCATTGTGATTTATTCTTGACTAGACTTAGTTCACCTCTATATTAAAGGTAGTTTAGTTTACTAAACTAATAGTTTACTATTAGTAATAGAATGAATGTAGATTCACTCCCCTATTGTGATGCTTTCCAAAAACACTAGTCATGAAAGCCAGTAATTCCTTCTTAGAACCAAACAGGTTAAGTGAATGCTGAATTTTAACATCCCTTCTAATTTAAGTTCATAAATTTATGAAAAAAGAAAGTTGCTGCTGGTTTTGTACCTGAATGCACCCATTCTTTGAATGTGTAGGTGAGAAATAAGCAGCACCAAGAGTGATGCAGCATTACTGAGACTGCTGCTGTAGTACCATTGCTGTGCCATGTTGTGGGGTTTTATACTTTGAAATAGATACCAAAAAATTGGAAAGATTTAAGAAAAATTGCGACAAGGAAGGGTTCAAGGTCTGAAAAAACATGTCTTTACAATTACAAGCTTAAAGCTAAAGGTGAAGGGTTGATTGTTGCCTACCAGCACCTATATGGGAAAGATTTCTGATGGTATGGCGATTCTTTAATGAAAGGCATACCAGGAACAACGGCAGCAGCAAAGATGCCCCAGGAAAAATTTGAAAATGTTTGACATTTCCCATACGAGCGACCTACCCAGGGGCATTGCAGGTTCTCAGACATACAAGTTTTGTTTATTTATTTTAAATCAAGATTTGATTTCTTTGTAGGCAAGCCCAGTTTCCCGTGACTTTCCATTTCAAGATTGAATTCTTGATGACTAATAATAGATAAGCTCATGTTGCATTTTTTTCTCTCAAGTGGAGCACTAATAGAGTGTCTCTGGTTACTTAATTTCATAATGTTGGTAGCAACATATTATCATTTAGACCTTTGCCTTTACATCAATTCTGATTGAAATCAGTCAGCCAGTTTCAAAGCTGTTCACGGTAGATAGGTGCACAAATACAAACATGTCTGGTGACATAAACCTGATTTTCTTAAAAAAAAAAAAAACAGGATAAAAAAATTTGCTAA
Organism: Tauraco erythrolophus; assembly: GCF_009769465.1. NCBI lineage: Eukaryota > Metazoa > Chordata > Aves > Musophagiformes > Musophagidae > Tauraco > Tauraco erythrolophus. Next base: position 35,459,095 of record NC_141474.1, on the reverse strand, counting down.
AGCTTAAACAGGCTTATGCTTGATGTAAAATGTTTTGGAGTGCTATGGTCAGGCATTTCATTGATAATTCAGTTTGAAAAAACAGTAATTTTAAAAATTCTAGGTAAGTCAACAGAGATGTTCACCTTTAGGACAATAATATCCGACTCAATCTTTTAAAGTTCCTCTGCAATAAATCTGTTTCATTTGGAGGTGTTATAGAGGTGATCTTTGAGGCTTTTTTGGAATACCTAGAAATGATTATTTTTAATTGATGTTTAAAAGCTTCTCTTAAAAATTTAGCCTTTCAAACAGATTGCTTTGTCTGTACCACCTTCAGTGGCAGTCTGCATGTTACATTGCAACTATATTTTTTAAGATTACGTCTTTTGAATCTCTCGGCATGAGGCGCATATTTGTGTGTGTAAGTGTGTGTGTACAGATAAGTTATGCACAAGAAGTAAGACGTATGTGCACTGGCAAGGTATACTTTTTTGATGAATTAAGCTTATTTCGTAATTCTACCATATCCTAGCAGATTGTGGTTCATTTCTCGTGGTTATTTCAATTTGTTTGACAGATACAGTATCTTTTTAGAATGCCACACTGAGGATGGAGTGTGAATATTCAAAATATGAGCCACGCTGCTTGCTCGAGATTGGTGACATAAATCATGCTTGGTAGTGGTTGGTCTGTGGCTCTGTGTGCTCTGCTGTTACATCTCCTCTCATACAAATCCTTCAGTATTCAGAAGGATAATTGGTTCCTGATAATGTGACCATGACATTCTATTTCTGTTCTTGACCATAAGCTTGGCCAAAGTTGACTTTATTTTCATTGCTTTATTCACGTGTGTTTCCTAATAACGCCATAACTCTACTCACGCTGTTCCAGCCGAATGGCGCAGGTGCGTCTTCACTTAACAACCCTGGAGAGAAGCAGAGATGGATTTTTCGGGAAAGTGATCAACCTTTCTGATGGCTGGTTTATATCCACCACAGCCACTCCTCGCAGATTCCCTGTTGTTAGTCAAAAGAAATGACTGATATGCAAATGTTGTTTCCTATAGACTCCAGCAGTGCTGCGATTCAAGCATCAGTTATGGAAATGCTATAAGGCATTTCTTTGTACCATCGCTCAGACGTTTACAAAGTCAGTATCTGGAGATTCCTTGGGTTTTTAATCTTAATACCTGGGGAGAAAACATGCAATCCACACAGACTTCCAATCTGATATTTTATTAACGAGATTAAATGAGTAAGTTAAATTATACATGTAAATCAAATAGAGAACAGGGTAGGATAATATGAAGTCAGCACATTAATCGATTTATCAGGTTAGTTTATCTGATAGGCTGTGACCAGTGGTCTTCATATCCTCCATTCAATGTGCTGCAAAACTCATTTCATATCACTCCACTACTTTTTCTACAGAATAACAAACCATGTGAATATGGAAAGAGCGTTATGGAAATTTACTTGATTTTAGGAAGCTTGATGTTTTCCTGCAAAACATTTCTGTAAAGAAAGCTCTTACAAAAGCTGGGGAGATAGAGCTGCTCTGGAACGGATGCGTGATGGTTCAGAAAATCATGTTCAGTGCAGTTACTGGTGATCACTGTCAAAGTGGCATCGTGCACTGATTACGGGCTGCACCTTCAGGGTCTGACTCGCATTGCTACTGGTCTGAATTTTAGGAACACAAGAGGATACTGACTTAGAGGAACCTTTCCAGGGCGTCTAGCACAACCTGTTACTCAGAGCAGGGCCAGATCTGAAGTTGGATCAGGTTGCTTGGGCTTGCAGTGGTCTCAGTGGCAGAGCAAGCTTGTACCCAAGTGACCCCAAGCTAGCAGGGGTGGTAAGCACTGTCGAGCAGCTAGAGGTGTTTCAGAAGACATCAACAAGAATGGTTGGTGGGGTATGAGTATAGACTGGAAGAACTTGGTTTGATTAGCCTGAAGAATTAGATGAGCAATCTGAATGTGACCAGGTCTCGTATTTCCAGACAACTAATGTGTACTCTTTAATGTGTTTTAAAAAGGAAAAACAAGAGATCCCATAACATTATACTGGAGATGACTATGTCCCAGAGGAAAATGTATGAGTCATACTCTGGGGCAGAAAAAAAATCAATCTTTTTTTCTTTCTTTCTTTTGTTTTCTTGGTCATAAAATAGAGGGTGGTGTTCCCTTATTGTAATAATAAGGGTAGGGTTGATTATTTTGATACTGGTGGAGGCTTTATGCCCTGCCATCACGTCTACAACAGGATTATCAGGCAAGACAAGGAGAGTGTCCCGATTTTTCCGATCCCTCCCGCATTGTGCACGCAGTCCCTGTCCTTCCATCCTGTGAAGCACATGAGCGTACGGCGCTTTTCTCCCAAGGTCGAAACGTTTGCGTGAGATGTCAGAGGTTATTTAGACAAAATGCTCCCTGATGAATAAATGAAATCCTGACATGAAAGAATGATCTGGGCTGCTGAGCACAGATTCGCAGATTGTCCACACTTGTTAAGTTTTGACATGCAGCACATCCCGTCTTGTCCGAGTTATGAACTCTGACTGCGGTAGGGAGGGATCTCAATACAAGCCTTTGTCAAATACAGATGTGTTGGTTAGGAAATCTGATTTAAAATCTGATAGTTTTGGTAACGACTATTCTGCACATCTCCAGTCTGAAAAATACAGAAGGAACAACTACGGTCTGTTTTATAAGTGTGTGATGCACTGTATAAATAATCCTCAGGCTCATAAAACGATCTTATGTTAGCAGCAAGGATACTTGAAAAAATGTTTGGGCACTTCCTTAACACTAAAAAAGAAGTTTTGTTTTATAAGCATTACACCACACTATTAATGTAAGTGTCTTGATCTGGCTGGAATATGGAGAATTGCAAATTGTTGCATCATAAACTCCAGATTTCCTTCCTCTGCTCCACTTCCAGACCCAACGAGGAGGATATTTACTCACTACAGAACAGTAGCCACAGGACATTATTTCTAGTTAGGCAGGGTGCTTATGTCTTGTCACTTACCGCTTTTTCTGAAATTTGTTTAAAACTAGCTCTTTGCATAGCAAACTCTGCTCTTTACCTTCGTGAATCAAACAGTTCCCAACAATTTAAAACACCCGACGCTTCCCATGCTCATTGGGAAGCTGTGTCTCTGCAGGGTTCTTCAATCCGAAGCTTCTTGTGGATGTTTTCAAACTGCACTCACTTGTATGTCTTAAAATAGGAAAATGTAGGCTGATCACAAGTTGACAGTATTATCTATGTATTTGGCATCAATATTAGTGAGCTGCTGTCATTTGGCAATTATTTCCATAGTATACCATATGGTGAAGAAAATGTTTTCATTCACCCACATATGACTAAAGTTTTACTGATAGCCTTGTACCGGGTGCGATCTTATCCCACGGAGGGTTGGCGAAGCCAACCAAGAACCTAGAGAAACACGTGCGCTCCTGTCAAGCAGAAAGGTCTGGATTTCAGAAGAAATATCTTGTACAAGGGTAGCGTTTCCGCGCTTCTCTCGGTTTAAACAAGCTGATTTACGAGGTGCTGGGTCAGCATTGCTCATCCTGCCGCCTCCAGAGATGCTAAAGAAGAAATTTTTCCACCTTTTTTTTTTTTCCCCCCTCTTCACTATTGAGTCTTCCTGTTCGAATGATGGACATGAGATGGAAATGACTTCTGCCTCGTGCCTTTTGGTGTGTATCGCTGCTCGTGTAGCGTGTCTGTCTCTCCGCTGCGGTGGGGGTGCAGCACAAGTCAAGTCTTCTCAGACAGGAGAGCATCCGGAGAAGTGACATTAGGAATGCCTCGTGTCTGAGAGGTATAATTAGAGCTTGTGCTTTATAAATAGGCACTCATAGATTCACTCCTCCTCCGAGAATTCTTTATTATGTGCATTTTCTAATGTCTGATATGGGCTGAGCTCGTTCTGCAGCCTTGTTCTGTCAATTGAAAAGCTCAAATAAGACAACGACTGAAATCTGTGCAAATTCGAGTCCATTTGTGCTGGTGCTAATAGAACTCCTGGCTTACAGCTTCTAGGTGCAAGCTTACGTCATAGCATGTCAGGATTCTCCCAATTTTCGAAGTATGGGAAATAATTTCATAGAGCGTTCTACTCTGTGCTTCTGTACGTAGCCACGTAATAGACCACGCAGAAAATGGAAAATGCGTTTTATGGAGATTTCAACATTTGTTTTCAATCCTATTAGCAAAAAACCCCACCATAGCGCCATGAACTCTGAAGTTATCTGTGAAAGAGAGACTCATTTAAAAGGAAATTTCTGTTGCTTTCAAGTGACAAAAATCACTATTTCCATTTTTCATGTATAAGAGATTTGAAAAATAAAAAGTAGATGTTGGAAAGGAGACATACAAACCCCTTTATTTTAAAATGTGAAAGCAACTGTGTCTGCGTTTTCTGAGATTTATCCCTTCCTCGACTTATCTGCACCCGCCCCACCCCCTTTTCAAAGGAAATTTTCAGGAAATCCATTTTGTGAAGCCTTTTTGCGTGGTGACTGATGATCCAGTGGGATTGATCTAGATGAGTTCTTTTACATAGCAGCTCTGCAGAAACATCAGAAATTGCTCTTTTAAAACTAAAACTGACAAATTATTTGGGTGCCTTGCGTTATTTGTTCACATTTTAGGCAACTCGAGGCACTTTTTAGGAACATTGAGCAATGGCTGGCTGCTTCTTGGAAGAGTTTGCACTACAGCATAGTAATAAAGTGTTATCCTTATTTAGGTGATGTTTTTGCTACAGGAGACAAAGGCAGAAAGCAGATACAGTAGAGGATACTACCTGAGAATATTAGTTACCTGAGAATTCCTAAGCAAATAGAATTTTTTTTTAAACTTCTCAAAAATTTTCAAATAAAAATTTAAAAACTAGTTTTGCCTCTGGGAATGCTTCATTCATTACCTCTAAGTTTCTACTGTTCTTTGGCCATTGTAAAAATGTTTCAAAATTCCAAAGTTTTTGCGAATGTGAACACAAACCATGACTCTGAAAATTCAGTGTAGAGTGTTGTGTGGTTTGGTGTTTTTTTTGTGTTCCATCCATGTCCTGTCATCCCATATGACCTCCTTGCTCCCCCTGTTTAAAATGTTTATTATCTGTTTAGGAAGCAGAAAAAAAGTTTTTATTATCTGTGACAGTATCACGACGAACCTCAGGTTGCTATTCGGATGCCATGGATGAGGCTAACCAAAGCCACTTGGCAACCAGGTGGGAATACTTGAACACTTTCAGAAATATGTATCTCAAAGGCAAAGGAATGTATACATGGAAATTGCCTGTTTGATTGCCACAGAGCTCTATAAAAAGATTTTGATTAGAGCCATTAGCAAAACGAGAGGACAATGGCTTCCATCTCCACAGCGTGATCTTTTTGGAAGCTGAGACACACCTTGAAAATGCTGCTGCCGGGGATGTCGTTGGGAACTTGAAACATGATGTGCGAGTTTCCAGGCAGTGTTAAAACATGTAGAAATAGAGCTGGTTCCTTGGCCAACTGTAGAGGTTACTAGCAGTTGGTAGGCACTGTCCAAAGTACTCAGGAACATGAAACTAACTGGAGTTCAACATGACCTGGAATTAAACTAATGGACTAAAACCGAGGAGTCCATTGACAAGCAGCAATCCAACAACCAACTCTTGTCTGGGTGAGAGGGGTTCCCCTGAGCAGATTATTCTGCCAAAGTCCTGATCTTGGATCCAGGCAGGACAGCCAACGGGCCATGGTGCTCTACCCACAGCCCACCAGCAAGCCCTGGGTGTGCCACCCGCATCGCCTCTTCTCTCTTCCCGTGTTGAATGCTGAGTGAGTGATACAGGTCAAGAATACCAATTCTCTTGGAGCTTTTTCTAGTCATTCAACTTCCATGTTTTGTCCCTGGCATGAGGGGACAGTTGCAGGAGAGTTAAACATGCAGAAGGAAACGAAACAAAAGCTAAATGCAAAGTTTGTGACTCGATCTTGAATATTTGTGCAAACTGTTACACAAATTCTTGCAAACAACAAATAAATGTGGCTTTTCTAATGGCTCTAAACAAAACCACGCAGTTGAATGGCAGGAAGTATCTCGTGGCCATGCTGTTGCTGTGTTTGAAGGACCTGGCTCCTTCAGGTGAGACCAAAATGCTAAAAAAAACAAATGTGACTTGTAGTAAATGAGCTAATGTGAAAGACTTCTGTCTTCCCTCCATGGAAACAATTTTTCTATGTGTGTACACATCAGCTGTGAGATTTTTTTTCTTTTCTTTATTATTTTTTCCCCCCCTGCAAGCTTCCTAGATTTGGGAGGAGGTGGGGAAGATTCAGATGAAAGAATTCAGTCTCTGGAGCAGCACTGATTGGCATAACTGCTATTGACTCCTGACCTGCTCTTCTTTCCATTGATCTGCAAATTGCAGGGAAGCCGGGGATAGGAATCTGAAAAAGAATGAAACAAAATAAAAAGCTTCATCTTGGCTATTGTTGATTGAGATTTATATGATCTCGTGAGAAATTAATAGAATGTTGTTGAGGAAATGTCGTTTGTCCGTCTTATTCAAAGAGCAGCAAATCATTTGATTGTTTGTTAAGGTCAAGTAAAAGCAACGTCATGTGACTCATTAAAGGTTACAGAGATCTCCCTAAAATTAGACTCCCTTAGACTGTTATATCACATCTGTCTCTGGATGATCTGAGTACTTGATGTACTAGAACATTCAAATGGCTTCTTACACAAGACAGCTGTGCAAATATTTTCACGTAGAAAACTGGGTTCCCATGTGGTTGTGTGTCTTCCTCCTCTTGACACTGACACGACATATTTGCAAAAGTTGCATCATAGCTTGGAAAGGTTTTTTCCCCCGAAGCCTAAGAAATAGCACTGAAGATCATAAATACATTCATAAATGTGTTCTGTCTCAGAAATTAATTGATTTGGCAAATGTCTGTCTAGCTGTAATAGAAATATTTTGGATGGCTGTTACAGGAGAAACTGCATTTCACTCCAGATTGCAAGTCTGTAAGACGAGAGACTGATCTGATGGATCTGAACTCTCCTCTTTTTTTTTTCATTTCCTCTTTTTTTTTTTTTTGTTTTGTTCTGTTTGGGGTGGGTTTTTTTGGTGGTTGTTATAAAAAGAGTGGCATTATCTAGTTTGGGTACAGAGCACGGTTGAATCATAGAATCATAGAATGGTTAGGGCTGGAAGGGACCTTCAAAGGTCATCTAGTCCAACCCCCCTGCAAGGAACAGGGATAGCTCCAACTAGATCAGGTTGCTCAGAGCCTCGTCCAACCTGGCCTTGAACGTCTCCAGGGATGGAGCATCCACCACCTCTCTGGGCAACCTGTTCCAGTGTTCTACCACTCTCATGGTAAAAAATTTTTTCCTAATATCCAACCTGAATCTACCTCCCTCTATTTTAAAACCATTACCCCTTGTCCTATCACAACAGGCCCTCCTGAACAGCCTCTCCCCATCTTTCTTGTAGGCCCCCTTGAGGTACTGGAAGACCGCTATAAGGTCACCCCGGAGCCTCCTCTTCTGCAGGCTGAACAGCCCCAACTCTCTCAGCCTGTCCTCATAGGAAAGGTGCTCCAGCCCTCTTATCATCTTTGTGGCCCTCCTCTGGACCCTCTCCAACTGGTCCATGTCCTTCTTATGTTGGGGGCTCCAGAACTGGACGCAGTACTCCAGGTGAGGTCTCACGAGGGCAGAGTAGAGGGGGAGAATCACCTCTCTCGACCTGCTGGCCACGCTCCTCTTGATGCAGCCCAGGACGCGGTTGGCCTTCTGGGCCGCAAGAGCACATTGCCGGCTCATATTGAGCTTCTCGTCCACCAGTACTCCCAAGTCCTTCTCCTCAGGGCTGCTCACGATCCATTCTCCGCCCAGTCTGTATTTGTGCCTGGGATTGCCATGACCCAGATGTAGGACCTTGCACTTGGCCTGGTTGAACTTCATGAGGTTGGCACGGGCCCACCTCTCCAGCCTGTCGAGGTCCCTCTGGATGGCATCCCTCCCTTCCAGCGTGTCGACAGCACCACACAGCTTGGTGTCATCGGCGAACTTGCTGAGGGTGCACTCCATGCCACTGTCCACGTCACCGACAAAGATGTTGAAGAGGGCCGGGCCCAACACAGACCCCTGAGGGACGCCACTCGTGACCAGTCTCCACTTGGACATCAAGCCGTTGACCACTACTCTCTGAGTGCGGCCATTGAGCCAATTCCTTATCCACCGAGTGGTCCATCCATCAAACCCATGCCTCTCTAGTTTAGAGAGAAGAATGTCGTGCGGGACAGTGTCAAAAGCTTTGCACAAGTCCAGGTAGATGATATCCATTGGTCGACCCTTGTCCACCGATGCTGTCACCCCATCATAAAAGGCTACCAAGTTGGTCAGGCACGATCTGCCTTTGGTGAAGCCATGCTGGCTGTCACCCACCACCTCCTTGCTCTCCATGTGCCTTAGCATGGTTCCCAGGAGAATCTGCTCCATGACCTTGCCAGGCACAGAGGTGAGGCTGACCGGCCTGTAGTTGCCCGGGTCCTCCTTGTTCCCTTTTTTAAAGATGGGGGTTATGTTCCCTCTCTTCCAGTCATCGAGGACCTCGCCAGACCGCCACGACTTCTCAAATACAATGGCCAGTGGCCTGGCAACTTCATCCGCCAGTTCCTTCAGGACCCGCGGATGGATCTCATCAGGTCCCATGGACTTGTGCACTTTCAAGTTCCTGAGATAAAAGGAAGTTGAGATAAAAGGAAGAGCAGAAAGCCTTAAGAAACAGATGTGTTGGTTTCTATTTGTTTCATTTTGTCTTTAACTTCCCCTTCCCAAAACATTTAACATGAAAGATAGGGAAGTGTAGACTGGTTTGGGAAATAGCAGAAGGGTCTGTTTTTGCAGCAGAGAGGAAGGATTGCACTGCCTGTTCGTCTGGCTAAGCCAGCCTGCTGTTCTCAGGGGGAAGGTGAGGCAATTACCAGTTGTTTTGGCAAATTAAAAAAAAAAAAAGTCCTGGGAAAAAGAAGGAAGACTTGAGATGCTCTTCTCAGAGCAATGGAATGGAAGCCATGCAAAGGAAATCACTATTTGAATGCAGCCTTGGAAGCAAGAAGTGTGGGGAAAAGTGACAGAAAGGTCTTCAGGACCCATTGAAGTAGGGCAGATGTGCCCGTGTGTTTGTCGTCTGTGTCTTGTGTATAAAACCTCAATGAAAATTTGTCCCTAAATTGTCTTGCTGCTGTTGTGACAACGCCGATGCAGTCGTGTGAGCGTTTGTTGTCAGGTTGAGCTGGTTGGTTTTTCAGACCAAGCTTCCCTCACAGATGTGATTTGGGAGAGCATTCAGACATCCAAGTGCAGGATCTCAGCTTAGAAGTCCAATGATTTGAAAAGGAGGCAGAGGTTTCGATGACAATATCTGAGAAGCAGGTCATCCATTCCTGGATAACAATGGTGATGGCAAATGGGTGATCAGCCTGAAGTCCTAAGGCTGGGTAAAAGGAGGTGTTTTCTACTGGAGTCTGGTTAAAGAATTACTTCAGTACTGCTCGCTCGGTTTCCAGCTTTACAGTCAGCATGAGTTTATGCAGCAGCATTCTGTGACAGTAGACAGAAGAGCAGTTTGATACGTGAAGAGTGGTAGAAGAAAAGTCCGATATACCTGAGCGTGTGAAGGGGGAAGGGACCATCCCAGGCTCCAAAGTGGAGCCGATAAACTGCTTGCAATTGGCAGGAAATGCATCAAAGAGGTGTGGAGTTTCCACCTCTGGAAAGCTGTTCGGAAGCTGACTAGACATGGTCCTGGGCAACCAGCTAGAGGTGGCCCTGCTTGAGCAGCGGGGTTGGAGAAAATGACCTCTGGAGGTCCCTGCCAACCTCAACCATCCTGTGATTCTAGGTAGTTATGCAGGAGACAGAAAATGGCTCTCGAAGCTGAGATATTGCTACAGGTGAAAGAGAAGAAAATCAGACCAGAACTGCTGGGCTACTGAGGTTCCTCTGGAAATAAACGTTCTGAGGATGCAGCGTTTGACACTGCTGACAACAGAACTTGGTGTGTGATGGTAAAAATGGTATCTGAGAGCTATGCAGACAGGACATGGACAACTGTTTGGTGTGTGGTGTTCTGTGGTTGTGAACTGCATCTGGAAAGGTCCCACAGGAGATTACTGTGTATCTGTGAACATGGGATGGTGACAGTGTGAGATGTGGGATGGCTCCACCTGCTAGCAACAACTCCCTGTTAGTGAAAGCAGCTGGGCCTTACCATTGGAGTCTGTTCCATCCTCTTGGCAAGCCCATTGCAAAATGCGCGATGTCACCTCGGAAATATCCCTAACAATGATTTTGGTACTCGATGTTCAACTTCTGCTCAGAGGAAGTTCCTGCAGTCGCGGTCCCAATGGATGGGTACTGCACACTGCAGCAGGTGCACGTACGCCAGCGGAGAGACCTGTCTCACCGTGGAGTCGTATTTCACATTAAAAAGGCATTGCTATAGTAGAGCAATAATATGGCAGCGAGTCTTCCACATCCCAGATTTGTGAGCCAATCTCTCTCTCTTCCCTCTTCTCTGTCCTTATGAAGGAAACTGCAGTATCATGTGCTGCAGAAGTGGAGGAAGAATTCCCTTTTATGTACACTGGAATTTCTTCTAGCAGCTGGAAAGATGTAATGCACGGGGATGCAGTAAAGAAGGGTAAAGCTTACGGGAGAAGGAACCCAGGCTTATCAAAAGAGCGAGCACTGAAAGTGTCGTGGTTAATAAAGAATTTTTACTTGGAACATTCTACTCTGAAATCCTTCTGATGCAAATTGCGAGTGCGGAAAAGAGTGATGCCCCAGGAAATCGTGTGCTCTGTGGCAGCGGACGAAAGGGAAAGTCCTGTGGGAATGGCAGCGTGTGGTGCCACGGGCTGGCAGTGCTGCTGGGGGGAACAATCACAACGTTGTGTTGGCCAGATGTGCGTGAATCAGTGCGAGGAGGTTTCAAAACTGCCCTTCATGTCGTAGCAGCCGCGTGGTTCCCGTTACGTAACGGTTTGTGGCTTGTGCCACTTCTCCCAAAGAACCATCGGGAGGAGAGTGATTCCTGCGGGAGGCTCGGCCCGACCCGGCAGAGGGGCAGCGGTCAGACCGGGAGCGGGCGCTGGGTGAAAAGCTGAGCAGACAGAATTCCTCACTCAGCGGCGTCTGTCAGGGGCTGGCAACGCTCGGAGCTTGTGTTGAACGGGCTGGAGGAGGCCGCGGGAGGAAAACACGTTGCTGATTTTTGTGTGTCTAAAGGGAAATAACGTGTCAGTGGCTTTTTGCTCCTCTTTTTCCTGCTGTTGGTGAACGTCTCCAGCTGTCCTGGTAGAATTTTAGGAAACGGAATACCCCAAATATCCGAGTGGCCCATGCTGTATTCCAGAAACGCCTGGATGGTTTCTTTGGCAATTCGAGCAGCTCCCGCGGGAGCAGGAGGCCTCGCAGCGGAGCTGCCGGTGCCTTTCCCGCACTGCCACCACTCGCCTCGCCGCCGTTTGGCAAAGCGGGACGTTTTTAGGAAGCCTTGAGGGGGGGGGAGGAGAGCCCTTCCGAGGCCCAAACTGGGATGAGACGTGGCACACGCGAGCGCTGCCAAAGCAGCCGATGCTCGGCGTGGGAGGGGGGTTCTGCGCTGCTCACCCCGCCAGCCGCGATGCCGAGGGGCGGGAAGTTGGCGGGGGGGGAACGGGACCGGCCCCGGGGAGGGCGGCGCGCATCCCTCCGCCGCCGGGACGGTTGCCAGGGCGACGGCTGCGTGGCAACGGGCTGGCAGCGGGGGCCGCCCGCCCGCCGCCGCCGCCGAGCCGCCGCCGCGGCGCGCAGCGCGGGCGCGCTGCCCTCCTCGCTAGATGCTGCGGCGGCCGCCCGGGAGCAGCCACGCTCCGCGCTCGGTCACCGGCCGCGGGTACCAACCCAGGGCCGTCGCTACCGGAGGGGCAAAGCACGCTCGCCTCCGGGCCCAGAGGCAGCGCGGAGCGGCGCGGAGATGGTGCCGCTGGTGCGGAGCGCCGGGGGCTCCCACCAGTGGCTGACGATCGTTTTCCTCGGCCTCTGCTGTTTCCTTCCTCCCGGGCGACTCGCAGCTCCGGGTGGAGACTTCCCCGGGGCCACCGTGGACAATCTGGTGGTCAGGAAAGGGGACACGGCGGTGCTTAGGTAGGAGACGATCGTGGCTTGCGATGGGGCGGGGGGGCACGGTGGGGGGGGTAGGGATGCTCGGAGCGGAGCCGCTCGACCGACCCCGCTGCCGCCGCAGCGTCCCCAGGAGCGGTGGGGTTCCCGGCGGAGCCCTCAGGACTCCTCCAGGAGCCCCCGCCGCTCCCGGGGACGCTGTGGCGGCGCGACACCCCCCCACCCCCTGTTACGTGTCCCTACTTCTCGGTTTAGGAAAGCGGGGGGATGTTGATAGAAGTTTGGAAATGGGGCTGCCGGGGTGAAATGAGGCAGGTTTGGGGCTCTCGAGCATCGCTGGGCTGTAACGTGGTGCTGAGGATTACGCCTTGTCAGAATTATTTCCATTTTTATTTATGTTTTCGTATTTCTCAACGATGCGCCATTAGGAGATGACGCGCTTGTAGGTCTGATATCGCTTCTCCTAACGAACCCCGTGCTCGCGGTGTCTTCTCTTCAGTCCGATTGACTGGAGCAAAATTTGTTTACCAGCAGTCGTAGACCACACTTAATCTACTTGAATCCTTCCTTCTCATTTGAGTTCGTTAATCCTCTGGCTGGATTTGATTATTTCCCCCTCCCCGCCGATTCTAACTTTTTGTTCGTGCATTGTACTTTTGTTATGATATTGCTTTAGTTCAAGAAAAACATGTTTTCTTGTTATCTGGAGTACAAACGCAGTGGGCTGAACCTCCTTACTGGTGGTAAACCTCACATTCAATAGGCAGTAGTTTTAAGCTACAAAGTATTTGGCTGTGTTATTTTTCCTTGGCGTGTCGCTCGCTGAGGTCTCCAGATTACAAAGTATTTTAGCCACATGCAATTTTAATGCTGCTACAATCTGCTGTAAAACACTGCATGAGGAATTTTCAATAGGAATTTGGAATAGGTTTGTAGCGAGTCAGCCTGCTTCTGGTGTAGTAGCTACTGAAAATACAGTAGATGTCTATGTAGGGCAGCTGACAGGTATTTTTTATGTGTACCTCTATTATACTTGGTGTTTTGAGATGTCCTGAAGTCCTCGTGCTTTCTGTCTGCAGAATTGGAGAGTCAAAGGAAATTAAAAAAAGGTCTGTTTTATTTGTACTGCTTCGGTTTTAAAGGTTTCAGAGAAGGTAACTTGGTGGATTGGTGGCAGTTAAGATAGATACTCAGCCAGTACTAAACGTTACTAGGACGTAAACAAATACATATTTAGAACTACCTTATTAAAAAATTGTGGAATTACTCTAAAGTTACCTCCCAGTGGGTTTCAGCTGGAGTACAGTCAGTTTTCTAGGCCTAAGAGTGTTGGAAACTCGGTGCCTGTGCAGCTGGATAAGTTACATAAATGAAATGAGGGCTTTACGATTAAAACATTACTTTTGTCTCGCAAGGGAGGGAGAGTATCTGTTTTGTAAAGAGATGCAGCAAAAGGAAACATAAAACATCACTACTGAACTCTGGAACAGAGCAATTAGATGGTGAAATAACATGCATTACATCTGGGTTTTCATTCTTTGTGCTCTGTGATTAACTTCTTTCATTCCACATGCCTTTCGTAGGCTTTCTTTCAAACCAGAGTTTATTTTGTTTTCAACTGGTATTGCAACTTGAAAGGGGAAACGTAGGATCACTAGAAGAGAAAACACTTTCCGGAGAGCGTGGAGGAGACTGGTAGAGCTGTTTATTAAGTCTCTCGCTGCGCATCGTCGCTGCTCCTCCTGAATTTTTCCTCGCTGGATATCTGTAGTACAAAAATATTTCAATATGCCAAAACCAGGACAACATTAAAATAATTGCTATTAGTATCCTAAGAATTGGGAGCTGGCTATTTATTTAAATGCAAATTCCGGTGAGCTGGATAAAGCAATTTGGGTGTTAGAAAAGGAGTTTTCTCCTTTGGGCTCCGTGGCCATCTGAATTTAGCTCTTCTCAGCTACGTGCGCTGCAGCACCGAAGTTGGGTGTGCGCTGTGGTGCCCGCGCTCATACGGCACGACGGGCAGCGGGTCCCTTCTCTGGCACGTGCTGGTTCACCTCTCGGCACCAGGCTTCTCCGGTTGTATCTGCTCTCCGGCAACAACAGCTTCAAAACTTACCTCCTTACAAAGGCAGCACTGAGCTTAAAGCATCGAGCAGTCCTTTTTTTAATAATTAATGCTGCTAAATGGGAGGAATTCCCAGGGCTTTGAGTCAGCGTTTTCTCGGCTCCAGGAAGATCAGAGGGGATTTGTGTGACGTGTGTTTGGGTGGAGGCATCCCCTAATGAGATGGTGTGCTGGGTGCGATGGAGCACACGTCCCGTGCCCAGGGCTGCGGCACCGCTTCCCGGGGCTCCGGCACCGCTTCCCGGGGCTCCTGCTCCTCCATGCAGCTCAGTCACCCATCGACACACATTTTGGAGGTCTGCAAGAAGCGTGAATAAAAGGGGTTACCTGTGCTGAACCGAGGATAAACTTTTGCTTGCAAGTCTTGTTTTGAGCTAAAATATTAGGGCAGAAAGCGCGTAGCCGATTTCGATGAATAAGACCGAGCGAGCCAAGTTCCAGTCTCAGTTCTCGCATTAAGTTTTCATTGTCTTTACTAAAGATGAGGAATAAAGCCTCCTTTAACTGCTGAGGTTTCCCAGTAAAAGCCTCCAAGCATTAAAGCAAAGTGAGATAAGTAGTACAGCGCCCTCGTTTTAAAATAGTTAATTCGTATGAGAGTGTAATTAATCAATTTCGCCCCAAATGTGCCCAGTGCTCTTCTGCTGCTGCAGAGCAGAGCTGCGAGCATCACTGCCCGCCAGTGCCCTTGCTGGGCCGGGCCCCCCCGCTGCCCCTCGCCACGCTTTGGGGCGGGGGGGCGGGTGGGGGGGGTGGGATGCTCGTGGTCCTCTCTGGCCGGTGCTCCCCTGCGCCTCCCGCCTCCGGATGGACCGGCCGGAGGGATGGTTTGCCAAGAGTGGCACTGAGCACCTGTGTTGGTGTGGAAAGCGTCCTAGCAGTTATTTTTTTAAGAAAATCTCTTGTTAGCCACAGTGTTCTTCCTGATGATGAATTATTTCTGTAGGCTCAATAATTAAAACCTGGTACCTTTTGTTTTCAAACAGTGATTGATCCATGCAGTCCCAATGCTCTTTATTGAAGTTATAAGAAATTATATCAGTAATGCAGTTGTTTTGTAAGGTGAAATAATTTTGAGAAGCCACTTATTTTCAGAAGTATAATTCTGTCCTGCATCTTTTCTGTATTCTTCCCAGGCAGCCAGTTAACATTTAATGAGAACACATGAGGAAGGAGAGAGCAAGTTATAAAAATATCATTTTATTAAAAGACTAAATTGCTACATTGTAAACTGCCTAGAGATACAGGAAACGCCGTGTTTTCAGAACTGGATTTCTCTAGTGACCCTTTCCAAGACCTCCTGCAAGGAGAGGGATCACCGTGTGTTTGCAGCGTATCCGTAACGCTGACAGCAGAGGTGGCAGCTCTGGAACGGGAGCGTGTTGAGAGGTGATGAATGCCGAGTGATTTGCTGGGAGCAGGCGGGGGTCACTGTCTCCTCTCCCCTGCTGCCCTGGCAGCGGTGCTCGTGCTCACAGGTGGGATGCTCTGGACGGGGTACATGTGCCCGTGTGCAGGGTGAGGCCGGGGGGCAGCCGGAGAGCTCAGCCCCGGGATTGCAGAGAGAGGCGGTTCTGCTTCAGGGAGGAATAAAAGAGAATTTCTCTCTGACTTTCTGTGCTGACACTTATCTGGGTTACGGCTGATTGGTGTGTGTGGCTCTCTTGGCTTTAGATATCCAAGAAAATGGGTGTATGTTCCTTAACAGCTCCTACGTGCCTCATCTGCAAGTGGTAAAGAAAATCTCCTTCGATGTCTAAATGTACAAATCTGAAGATGATCAAAATGGCTTTCTCGAGCAAGCGAGGATTTTTATCCTGCGGTATGTTTTTCTTAAAGCTCACGGATAATAGAGGCCAGTTTACCCAAGAGTGCTTCTCCGTTGTGTAATCACAGTGAATTCAGTCTTAGAAGTTGACGCGTTTTTTAAAAAAACGCAAAGATTTTTTTACCACTCTGTGATTATAGAGTAATTTATGAAATATATGCTCTGAAATACGTAAAATAATGTGAATTCTTCAGTGCAAAGAGTCAAACCTCGAGCTGGGATCCATCGGATGGAGGTTCCCAAAGGCTGCCAGTGAAGAGCAGGAGCGGTGGGAGCTGTAGAGCGGATAACCGTGTCTCGTTGTGATTACAGCGTGGACGTCGGTTCTTGTCAAACCTGACTGGGAAGAGCAGGGATCGGTTCCAGGCCAGCCTTGCTCACCAGTACGCTGAGCTGCTTCCACACGTGTTTGACCACTGCAGTCTCCTTTGGCCGTTCTGTGTGAATTGTAGCTGAGGTTTAGGGCAGCCAACAGTCATCTGAGAAGGGTGATTCTAGGACAAGATTTGTTTTTTTTGGTCATAGGCCAGGAGGTTTGGGGTTTTTTGTTCTGTTCTCTAAATTTGAAATTCTTCGTGCAGCAGCCTGGCTGCTTCTCTTCCCACCCCGGAGAGTTTTGGGTCCGTGTTGTGGCAGTCCTGCGCTCCGCTGCCCCGGAGGCGCGAGGCAATGGTCAGGCACCACGCGTGAGCCCGCGGGCAGCGTGGGACGGGCTGTGCTCCGCAGCTGCCTGGGAGTGGGTTCTACTGGTGTTTTCACTGGGATTAAAAGGTTTGGGTGAGTGGTAGACAGCTGATTCGAAACTATCCATCTCTTTTGGTGGCTGCTTTTAGAGTTACTCAACTACTTTTCCATGAGTTTTCCCACTGGTGGAAGAAGTTACCAAAGTTGGCACCTGGGTAATGGCAAGAGCAGCTCCTGGTGTCCTCCATGTCTCTCAGTGTCCTTCTCCAGGAGAGTGGCTGCACCATCTATTGCGAACGACTTTTCCAGCTATGTATTGTCTTCTTCACTCATATTGGAAAATGGGATGCTCCCTGTTCTCCATCACAGCTCTCCTCTGATGAACTTTGATGGTTCTGGGGAGAAATGTCCACCTAGCATTATTTTTCTAAGCTAGGTCCCTTTAGGGGTACCAAGTGCAGGGTGTCTGAAATCAGTGTCTAATATGGGGATGAACTCTGTTCTGGCAGGAGAAGCTTGGCAGCAGCAGCCAAAACCACATCTCCTGCTTCTCTGGCTTTCAAAACATTCTGGTTTTCAGACCAAAATTCCCCTTTCCCAGTGAAGCACATCAGTGCCTTACCACGGGCGCAGGGGAGTCCTGGCCAAGCAAAACCTTGCTGGGACCATTTCCAGTTCCTCCTCCTGCTTCCGCTGACTCCAGGCACTCAAGAATGAAACCACAGCGTTATGGTCATCACGGATTTTATTTTGTGGAGGCTCCTTGCCAACGCTTCTCGAGCTATGAAATCCCATGGGTTCCCAGATCAATGGTCCTGAGGAACATCCAACTGCTCTGGTCGAAATCGCTGAAGGTGCCTGTGTGGCTGGAGCACCTGTCTCAAGCAGGTCATGCAGGCTTCGACTCTGAAGCTGTTCAGGTCCTCAGGGGGATGTAGATGCCCAGTTCATGTTTAAATTGCTGAGGGGGACCAGTGACTTTTGGGGATTGGGACTGACTTACTTGCTGGTTTTTGCCTTCTCTTCCAAGAAGAGCTGCCCTTTTTAGCCAACGGTCTTTGCCAAGGGAGCCACAGTGGTTATGGAAAGCTGGTGACACATCTACCAAAAGTTCTCCCGCTGTTGACATTGTCATTCGTGTTAGTGAGACTTGGGCATTTGGAATGAGAGTTTTGCAGTATGAATAGAAGTGAACATGAAGTGTATATAACATATTTAAATTTTAAGATATTTTATATATTCTGGCGTTACGGTCCCTCTGATGCACGTCCACGCACCAGTGCTGGATACGGTTGTGTGCACCCATGTATAAATGCAGATGTGTCTATGGAGAGATGGGTGGTGTGATAAATATAAAAATTTTCTTCTTTCTTTTATGTTTTTAAAAGGTACATTTCTTGACTTCCATACTCTTTTGGTATTCTCGTGCTGTTCAGGATCATCAATTATTTGGCTCGGTGAAGCTTTGTTCCCGTCTCTCTGAAACGCGGCTGTGGTACGTGTGGACGTATGTGCACACCCCCCTGAAAAATGAAGTTGTTTGGGTGAGACTTGCACATTCCAAGTCCCTGCCAATTATTAAACAAGCACATTACGGCGCTGCCTCTTGTCTGTGCAGTAATAATAAATAAATTCAGAGTAAATTAAAATAATTTATCATTTTAAACGATGGTGAGCATTTCAGATGTTGTGCAGAGGAACTAACACAAGAAGGAATCAGCGAGGAACAGAAAACAGAATTTGTTCCAAAGGGCTGTTCTGTTGAGGCAGAAACAGAGGCTTAAATTACTTTCTTCTGGTCATCTTGCATAAGAGTTGACTGGAGCCAATATCCCAGGGAAACGCGTCTCGGGGGTCCAGGCTGCCTCGTGCACAGGCCGATCGGCAACGCGCGGTGCTGGCGGACGTACCGCTGTCTGTCCTGGCAGGAATTTGACCCAACTCTGTGCTCGGAAACCAAAATCTGTGCTGCAGCAGCTCAAGGAATCAGTTCGGAGACGTTTCAGCTCTTTTGGAGACTCGCGGAGACAGATTGGCGTGGTGAGCCTTGCGCCCCTTGGATGGAGGTCCTGGCGGGCAGGTCCCAGATGCCGACCAGGATGTCCTGGCTGAGCCGAGCAGGGTTGGGAAGCGCTCATGCCCGGGCAGGATACTGCCCACGTCGCTCCTTCTCCCTGGCAGGGCTTTGGCGCACGCCGACTGCCCGTCCCGCACGCCTCCGGTAGTGTTTTAATCCCACGGGCCGTCCTTTCTAATGATCCTCTCTTGCACCCCTCCGCAACGGGGCTGTCGCTCTTCGTGGCATGGGAACGAGGAGGAGGAGGTGATGCACAGCATCCTCCCCGCTGTGCTGGGCATGGTGTGAGCCACTGCCCGCCACTGGCAGCCCCTCAACGCTCCTGGGCAGGGAGAGGGGCAGCAGGGTCTGGGAATAATGAGTGTTTCGGAACTGGAGGGGTTGGAGCCAGCAGCTGAGGCAGGCAGGGGCAGGTTAATCTGGCTGGTCACAGCTCTGGAGAAATTCGGTGAGGTTTTGCAGGTGATGGCGGTGGCAGTGACGAGGTAACGCTGCGCTAATCAATCAGGTTAATTGATCGTATCCATCCACAGGCCCCTGGCACCAGCGCAGCTGCCTCCATTACTTTGCTTCATCCGCTTCATCCTTTCTTCATCCAAAGCTTTGCGCCCTCCGAGCGTGCTGTTCCTCACCCCAACGTGGGGAGGGATGTTTGTGACATCCCCTTCTGCCAAGGCCCTGTTGGGATGGTCAGGGGCCCCTCCAGCGCCGGTGCTCCCAGCCATTGGGCAGAGATGATCAGTACAAAATCCACGTACTTGCCAGAAGAGAAAGGTCCCGCTTGGAAGCAGAGGAAGGAACACCTCAAATTTGCAAAATTTCCGTTTCCCCCAGCTCAGCTCAGATGTTGGTTCAAGGCTGATGCCAACTGAAATTTGTAACCACTGGGGCCAGTGCCTCCTCTGCCTCACGTTGGCACGTGAGCCTCCATTATGTTGTTAGCGTGGGGCAGCCAAGCCTCCACTGCCAAGCCAGCTCTGGGCAGAGACGTGTAGTGGGGCCAGGGTGACCCTTCACTGGCACTGAGTAGCTGCCGGGCTGCTTGGTGCAGCTGTGCCATCGTGCAGGTGCATGGCTGGGTTCCTCTGTGCAGGTGTGCCATCGTGCAGGGTGCATGGCTGGGTTGCTCGGTGCAGTGTGCCATCGTGCAGGTGCATGGCTGGGTTGCTCAGTGCAGTGTGCCATCGTGCAGGTGCATGGCTGAGTTGCTCGGTGCAGTGTGCCATCGTGCAGGTTGCATGGCTGGGTTGCTCGGTGCAGTGTGCCATCGTGCAGGTGCATGGCTGGGTTGCTCGATGTGCTGTGCCATCACACAGGGTGCGTGGCCGGGTGGCTGGATGTTCACCTCTGTATGCAGCATGGCAGAGCACGGCCTGAGCAGACCCTCGCTTTTGCATCTGATTGAGGTTGCAGAGCTCTGGTGTCCTGGACAGTTGTACCAAAGTCCACTTTATCCTATTGTATCAGAAACCGTCAGCCTATCTTCTTTTACTTTTGTCAAATATTTTTTAAATCCATTAGAAAAAAAATAGTTCTTTCTCTAAGCAGATGCACGTTTTTTTCCCAGCGTTAAAGCTGTCGGAGACCCCAGAGCAGACTGGATTCATTAGTGCACCTGCATCTGCGTGTAGGTGGATATGCAAAATAGGCTTAATAATATGTCCAGCCACTGCAGTCATGTTTCTTGGAACTCTTTCTGTTTCTATACCTTACCTGTACCTTTCCATGTAGGCATCAGCACAGGGAGACAGTAGATGTCTGCTGTAGCTCTGGTTTTCTATGGTGAATTACTTATAACACCAGTAGAGATTTGGTGGTGACTTACTCACGAGAATGGCTCACCAGTGAGTTGAACTCGAGTTTTGAGTTTTATACCTGCATGACTTAAAAAATATAAGATGAAGAAGAACACGCTCTGTTTTATAACAGAAAACCAGTCAGTCTATTTTAGAAGACTTTCCCTTGGCAACGGCAGGCAATCTGGTGGTCAGACAGCCAAACAGCTATCATTAGTCATGCATAATTAAAACAAAGAGAGAATCCAACTGTTAGCAGTAACAGTTTTGTCTTGGAAAAAATCTCATTAGCATACAATACTTCTTGCAGAAATCTCCAGTAATTTTTCTCATGCAAATGTCAATGTAAATGAAGGAAATTCTACATATTTATGTGTGTATGCTGTATTTTTTTCTATACGTATGTAAATGTACAGGAACGCGATAACTCTCCGGTTTAGTATAGCATCTGTGATGTGCCTGCTAGATTTACATAATGCAGTTCTGTCAAAAGTAGGCAAGAGCCTTATTCCTTCTACAAAACATAGGCATACATAATTTACTGTACAGTTGTACGCCTTTGATATTTCACTGGCTTCGTGTGAAAAACATTTTTAAACTGAATATAACTCACCATCACAAGCCAGCACTTGAGACTGAAGTCCTCGCTTTCTGACCGCCTGATTTTCACTTGACACCAGTGCTCCTCTTAAATTTATTCCGGGTATGGAGGAGACGATGCAGACCTTTGCCCTTGGTTTCCTTGGAAAGGACTGACTGATGGGTTGTGTTGTGCTGCACAATAGTCCACACGTGCTGTAGATGCCGTTGGGTACGGAGGAGATATGTTTCTTTAGAGCATGGTCCTGGTAAGGAGCTCCAGAGCTGCTGACGTCGGTGGCCTGATGCTGCCGTCAGCAAAGAGCCGAGCGGTGCTGGGATGCTGGCAGGCAGGTTGGCGATAGGAACCAGTGGGAAGCAGGGCAGAGTAAGTGTTATTTATAACCAGTTAAAGAAGAAAACAAGGCTTTGCAACCACATTCCCATTCCTTACTGATTGGAGGGGAGCATCTGTAACTACAGGTCTGGACGTGTGCGGTAGCTTTGCTACCCTCTGCTGATTTATTGCACTTAATTAAGCAAGGATGACATGGAGGACGGTTCTCTCCAAGTAAAGATGGCTGAAGAAGGGAGGGGGAAGTTTTGAACTAAGTTCTGGTTGACGTAGTTGGTTAAGACATGTGTTATTATGCAAAAATAAACAGCGGTTCCGTCCCGCCAGGCCCCGGCAGCAAACAGCCCCCCGCTCCCCGGGGAGGCTGGGTGCTGGCAGTGGGACCTGCCCGTGCCAGACAGGTGTCCAGAGCGTGGGCAGGGCCATAGGGAGCTAGTTGTTCAGTGTATGTATTTTGTTGTAGTTCTGGTACGTGGTGAAAAAGGGTACTCCCTCCCTCCGTCCGTCCGTCCGTCCGTCCGTCCCTCCCTCCCTCCCTCCCTCCCTCCCTCCCTCCCTCCCTCCCTCCCTCCCTCCCTCCCTCCCTCCCTCCCCTCCGTCCATCCATCCCTCCCTCCGGTAGCTATCGACTTACAGAAAAATCATTATTTTCTCTTCAGCACAGTAGTTGAATTTCTGACTAGAATAATACATATAGGCACACGTGTGTTTTTTTATACTTAGTGCTGTTTGAGTTTTGTTTGGTGTGGCCTTTTTTTGGTGTTTGGTTTTGTTTTGTGGGTTGTTTGGTTTTTATATTAGAGCTTTTCATTTCATGTAGAAGAACATTTCAAACGGAACAGACTCCTTGCTCTGGCGCACTGGTGTGCCTCCTCGGTGGTGCCATCGGTGCCCGCTCCAGAGAGCTGCTTCCCTCGGGTGCAGTCATGGCCACACGTGGGGAAGTGGTGCTTCCGGCAGCTATAGATTGCTCCAGCAGCTATAGGTCACTCCAGCAGCTATGGATTGCTCCAGCAGCTATAGGTCGCTCCAGCAGCCTTGGGGTTATGGTCAGGGTAGATGCCATGTGGAAACAGCAAAGTGTTGCAGGAGAAATTGGTTTGTGCTGCTGTGGAACAAAAAATTTGCCGGAGTAAATGAAGTAGTATTTTTCTAAACAATTTCCCCCCTCTCTGCTTGGCTGTGCTAGTTGCTTAGAACATTCTCTTCCACTTGTCTCTCTACTCTGTTGTGAAAAAATGGTCCATGTCCCTGTAGGCTTTGTATGTGAGAGAACAAAGTTTATTGGGAGTTAATTGTATTTAAAATCTTGAGTCTGGTACAACCTCGTGCGAAAGCTCCGACAATTTTTTCAGCAGGTTTTAACAAGCACCGACTTAAGTGCTGAAATATCTGTGGAGAGGTTTTACTTCTGTTTTACTTGCTCTGGGTTTTAATAGCTCTGGTGGAAGTTTGCAGCGACACAACGTGTCGGAGCGTGTCGTTCACGCGGGGCCGGGAGCGCGGGGACCAGCAGCGTGTGCGTGTTCTCTGCTGTGTTTGGTGTCTTCTAGTGCAGGAAAGGTTCCTCTTCTCTTTCCAAGTGCGAGGCCAGGCAGCAGCAGAGGTGCTCTCAGGAGGGGTGCACCAGCCCAAAGGGTAATTGCTCTGAAGCATAATAAATGTTACTGCACAGACGAGAGGCAGCGCCGTAATGTGCTTGTTTAATAATTGGCAGGGACTTGGAATGTGCAAGTCTCACCCAAACAACTTCATTTTTCAGGGGGGTGTGCACATACGTCCACACGTACCACAGCCGCGTTTCAGAGAGACGGGAACAAAGCTTCACCGAGCCAAATAATTGATGATCCTGAAAGGCACGAGAATACCAAAAGAATATGGAAGTCAAGAAATGTACCTCTTAAAATCATAAAAGAGAGAAGAAAAAGAATTTTTGCTGGTCCGAACTTGGGGCAGCTCCTTCAGGGAGCCAGAAGGGGAGCAACAGCCTCCAAATCCGGCGCAGAGCTCCTGTAGCTCTCGGGTGGGCTCTGGCCAGGGCAGTGGGCACCAGCACCGTGTGCGGGGCAGGAGCATGGGCACGCGGGTGGGCGCAGGTCCTGGGGCTGCCCAGTGCGGGTGTTGGCAGAGCAAAGGCTGGCACTGCAGCAGGGTGGTGCCCGGATGCCAAAATACTGTCCTGAGTACTCACCTGCTCCAGTCATTTTGGCACACGTGCCCAAAATTTTAAGGTGGGCTCTCTATGTCCATCAACGGCGTAGTCATCAGGCACGGTGCATGGTCATGGAGGGGTCTGGGCTGTGGCGTTCCGCGGGGAGCTCTGCTCTTTGCATCTTCTGACGTTTCTTTGTGGTCCATGGCTGGTCTGGAAAGCTGTTGGTAGCTGTGGATGAGCAGGTGGCGGGCACACCGCCACGGGAAGGGGAACCCTGTGGGAAACACGTGGTGCGTGGGAGCGGGGCGCAAGGAGCTGGCAGGGACGGGGACATGGCAGTTCAGCAGCTGCCTCCCTGGCACCAACACGCGATTTACTGGTTACAGTCATCAGAGAGAGGTTTAATGGGTGAGGGTGGAACTGCACACGTCGTGTTCGCCCGTTCTGTGTGATTGTGCTGCTGCCCGCGGGAAACGTTCAACTTGACACGGGAGCTCCGGACGTCACCTGAGCTTTCAGGAACTTGTGGTGTCACTTAATTTTAAAATAGAGCTGTAAATGCGTGATGGAAAAATGAAAACATTAAATATTGCAGGCAGTACTTTTGGTTAAGTGGTACGTGGCGGTCTTGGAACAAACACATTTTATGTTTGTGACACAGTTCAGAATAAAGTGTACGTTATTACGGATGTAATTTAGTGTCGGATCAGATTCTGTGCGTTGGGTGTTAGCGAACAGCGCGACGGTCGGAAGCTCCCGTGGTCGGTGGGGGTGTGAGCACTGGGGAGGGTGCCTGTGCCAAGAGCAGTACGTGCTCCATAACCAATGGAAACTGTCCTTATGGCTGTCTACAGCGTTTTGGAACCATGGGACTTGCCTCAGCCCCTTCCCAGAGGAGGACTGGGATGGTTAATGCTTCCACAGTTGCTGCTTCTGCTTTTCTAGCCCTGGACCTGCCCACACTGAGACTCCTCTGAGAGACCGTGTGTCCATGATGCATCTCCCGGGTCGGCGACACACGGCCCGGCTGGTGTCCTGCCTCAGCGTCCTTTGCATCCGTGGTACCATGGGCTCACGGGTTCTCTGGTGAGGTTCAGACAGATATAGGTGAAGCAGACTGTGAAGTCCAGATTAATGGACTACACTGTGCTGGAGACTCGGCAAGATGTGGAACTGCTAATTTTCTCTAAATTGACTGAATAAAGGTCAAGAACTTCCCGCCAGCAGAGGAGAGGAGGAGAATAACTCCTGTGCCGTGACCCAAGGGAGTATGAAGAACAGCAGAGCTTTGGTTGCCTCAGAGGAGGGGTGAAAGGATGGATAGTTTTCCATCAAGCCTTTTCTGCCAGTTCCAAGAAACCCAGAATGAAGTGAAGGTGACAGAAGTCAGTGATCGCACCGAGCTGTTGGGTTATCCATCGAGAGGCGACAGCAGCCTGCAGGGCTCTGATCCGTTTGGACTCCAGAGCGCGCGTGGAAGCATGGGCTTCTGCCAACGTGGTGTTTGCCCAACGGCCACCACCAGAGCTGGAAGAGCCTTTTGGTATCCCGTGCTTGGTGGCAGGACTGGTGCTTTGATGCCAGAGCATCGAAACCTGGAGTTTAACCAAAGATAAACGTTCAAGTAACATAGCTTTCAAAGAGTTTGTTGATTTTTATTTTTTTTTTTTTAAATTCTAGAAGTTGTATTGGCTTATCTTTGTGTCAGTCCCTCAAGTCATGCTTGTTTAAGCATTTCCTAATGATTGTTCTGGTTTCTTGCATATAAACAAAGTTAAACTGAAGGAGTAGAAGAAGAAAACTTGCTTTACCAGAATTTTAGATTGATAAAATGCTTTTGGCTTAATTATAACAAAAATTGGGCAACGGTCCTAGAAAAGGTTGAAAAGTGTCAACAGGCTTTGAAATAAATTACAGATGAGGTTGTCCCAGACTTTGACTGCTTAAAGTCTTTAGCAGGTTGAAAGCAAACCTCAGTGAAATCCCAAAATAATTTGATATCCTGAGCTGAGACAATAATAAGTTTCCAAAGGCGGCAGGAAGGATGGATGTCTTGGCAAAAATAAACAGATAAATAAAAGTGCTGTCTTCTATGTTTGTCTACTGTGTCACAAATCTGAAAGGCTGAGGTCTTTTCTGCAAGATGAATGAACCCAGCTTTATTGAAAGCATGATTTCGGATAGGTAACTCTATTGGGTCTGAAAGCAATTATTTCAGTCATCCTGTTCCTAACCATCATCATATAGCAGTTTCTAATGAGGGATTTGGATCAGATGGACTAAATTAGTCAAAAAAATGAACACGACTGTATGTGAAGGTCTCTGAAAGGACTTATCAAGTTGGGTTATTTTAGGATCTATGCTTATGAAGTATCGAGTTAGCTTAGTTACGTACTTTAATAGATGTGATGAAAAATCTCATCCCCGTGGGAGCTGAAAATGGAGTAGTTTTTGCAGGTGTTGTGTTGCTAACAGAATGAAATAACACATAATAATGCAATAATGAAAATATTTCTTTGTTTCTTTGATAAATATTTTTATTTATAAATTTCACGTGGTATAATAGTTACAAAATTATAGGTTAATGCATTAAAAATATGTACGCACTTATCTCTGTGTTATGTCATAACTATCTTGAATTTGTCATAGGAATTAAACCAGCAAACTGGCAAAATAATATACTTGTGAAGGTGTTATATATAGAGAAATGTTGAAATGTTTCACTGTCTAGCTACTCGGGTCGTCTCGATGTAGGTTAAATTGCACTGCAGCACTCAGGACACACCTTCTGTGATTGGGCTCACCAGGCCACTTCTGACATCTCATCACACTCCCATTCCAGCAGTGTAGTTCTCTAATAATTCTTGTTCAAGACAGTTATTAAGTAAATCTAAAATTAAATATTAAAAATGTCATTGAAATGCTAATGTAAACAGTGTGAAAAA
Organism: Tauraco erythrolophus; assembly: GCF_009769465.1. Classification (NCBI taxonomy): domain Eukaryota; kingdom Metazoa; phylum Chordata; class Aves; order Musophagiformes; family Musophagidae; genus Tauraco; species Tauraco erythrolophus. Next base: position 35,432,378 of record NC_141474.1, on the reverse strand, counting down.
AAAAAAGACAGAGTACTCTAAAGTTTCCTTTCAGGTGTTAAGGGTGTGTTATACCGCAATTCTTGTTTCGTGACGTGTAAATAGATTTTTTAGGTGCTGTGGGCAGTGACTGTAGGAAGCCACTGTGACCTTCAAAATCTTTTTAAATGTAGTATAACAAGGTGGGAAAGCCAACATGCATATCTCTGCTATAGAAATGATCGTTATAGCCCTCTCCACATAGAGAATCCAAACCTTTACCATTCAGGTTGCTTTAATTCTTCAGGGGTTTTTTTGTTTGTTTGTTTTTTGTTTTTTCCCAAGACATTTTAGGGTGTAAATTAACATGATGGCTTGAGAAACGTAGCTTACACCATCCAAATAGTTGTAGAATCACGGAATGGTTTGGATTGGAAGGGACCTCAAAGATCATCCAGTTCCAGCCCCCCTGCCATGGGCAGGGACACCCTCCACTACACCAGGTTGCCCAAAGCCCCATCCAACCTGGCCTTGAACACTTCCAGGGATGGGGCAGCCACAGCTTCTCTGGGCAACCTGTGCCAGTGCCTCACCACCCTCAATGTAAAAAATTTCTTCCTTATCCTGAAAAATTCTTCAGAAGATGTTGGCATGTGGAATTACACCATGCCCCATTAACTCTGGAAGTCCTTTAGGGTGTTTCTGGAGAGAGAGAGAGGCCATCAAGCAAGCTGTTGGGTTGATAATTTGTCTTGAAATGAGAAGATTAACATCCTGTTCCAACCGAGATGAGACTATGACCCTTCAGGATTTTGGAAACCCACACTTCTTATTAGAAAATATTGAGAACTTGTCTTCTGGTGAGACATTTATGTAGCACTCACCCAGTCTTTCATAGAGAGGGGCTGTTTGTTCTTTCGTGTTGGTTAACCTCATGGTTAAAGAGCTGCTGGGCTGGGGACTTGGAGCAGGGGGCTGGAGCCACCCAACAGCCCCCGGCCCAGCTGATGCAGGGACCCACCGCTGGCTCTGCACCAGCAGCACTTCTCCCGGGCGGGCGAGATGGCCCCAGGTGAAACATTTTATTTTTTTCTAGATAATTACTGAAACATATTCAATTAAATATTTCACATCCTCTGTATAAAGCAATGTCTCCAGGTCTTATCTGAAAGACCTTGTGCTATTGGAGCGCTCCGTTTACTTTCTGCGATATTCATGCATGAGACAATTTTGTGTGTGTATATATATATTTTATTTTAAAAGATGTGAAATTTGTGTTGCTCCACTTGCACCGGTGGTCCAGCTGCTCCTCGCTCCACAGCCAAGGTTGGATTGCAACCTCTGCTTTCGACAGAACTTTGATTCTCTGCCTGGCAGATGGAAAGAAGGGCACACACAGCTGAAAAGAATAGTTACCAATAAATAATCAATACACCAGACGTATTGGGTGCATCAGAAGGAAAAGCCCCCAAGTGAAAAGTTCAGGACAGTGAACTTTGCTTTTCTGGCTGCGGCGGTGAACGAGCGCACAGAGGGATCAAAACTGGGAGAGGGGACGGTGGGGAATGGTTGGAAATGGTTGGCAGTGATGGAACAGGCCACTGCGTGGCAGGTTTGGAGCTTTGGTGACGGGCATGGGAGGGGGGTGAAACTGTTTAAAATTTAAAATTCAGCTTGGGCGCCGGCGTGGGGTGGAGAAGATCGAAGAGTCTTTAGCATCGGTGCAGTAGCTGAATTCTCTGATTTTTTTTTTTTTTTTTTAACATGTGGCTGCATGCCTTGTCAGGAGATGATGGACCCTGCAGCTTTCCCCTGGGCTGTGCTGGGGAGGGTGGTCGAGCCCCCGTGCACGAGTGACAGTCTGGTGACCTGGGGTACGCGCAGGGTGCTGGGATCGTTCCCAGATATCCAAATATCTGATGGTGATTTTTTTTGTTGTTGTTTTGTTTTGGCCATAACACATTTGTGAGTCATTCGTTTTGATTTTGCCAATGGGTGATGGGTCTAAAAGGAATCCTGGGTTTGGAGGTGTAAAGAACACTTTTGGTGATAATGCAGTAGTTTTGTGTAAATATTTCAAGTTAACATGTGTTCTTTGATAAATACCAATAAGGCTCAATAATATGAATAATTAATACCTTGGGATGTCTTTCTGGATACAGGTAACCACATACCAGAGTAGTTTTCCTACCTGCATGTTGTTTTTTTCTGTGCTGATGGCCTTCTCTCCCTGGCAGCAGTTCACCTTTCCCTCCCTACCATCTATTTCAGCACTAATGTTTACTGCAGTGAAGCTATTCATGCCCAGGGAACGCATTATTCTGTTTATGAAAATAGTGATAACCCTGAACACTGCATATATATTTGGGATTTGATTCAAGTAACTCTTGAACATCACATTTCCAATGGGTTATGCTGGTTCTTGATGGTTTGGTTGGCATTTTTTTTATATCAGCTAGGCAAAGCAAGCAGTGAAAGAGAGGATTTTATATAAGAAAACTTATTTTTAATTCAAATATCCTACTTCTGCAATGACTGTCTTGAAAAGCATACTTTTTAATATCTTAGACACATCCAAATACGTTTTCTTTTTACAAGATTAACCATGTGAAGGATCAGAGTGAATATTGTTTTGAAGCGTTCTTGAGAATAATGCTTGTGCAGAAAAGTGGAATAGAACGTTAAGGATGGTTCGGTGCATTTATTTCTGTGACTTAGGGGTGTTGTAGCTCACAGAAGAGCCAAGTCATTCCAGGAGCCAAGGCTGAAGCACTGACTAAGTGGGAGACGATGCTCAGGTAGTCGTTCATGGAGTCTAAATGGTATTTGGATGTCAAATGTATGGACAATTGACCTGCTCGTTACAGTCACAGTAAATCGTGAGGAGAATCCCCTGTCTCACTAAGATTAAAGTTCCTGATAAAGTATCTTTGGGATGCAATACTTAGGATTGTAAGTGCATAAACCAAAACAACCACCAAACAAAACAAGCATAAAGCTTCAGATGTGCACTAAATACGAGTAAGTCTGAAATTCCTGTGATTCTTTTGGGGAGGCAGCAGGGAAGTGCAATAAGCTGAGATTGTTAACACTTCTTGCAAACCCTTTAAGTGCTTAGATAGAAGATAATGCATTGCAACAGTACAAAGTTATATTATTTTTTATAGTAGCAAATGATGTGCAGTATTTACTATTGATCAAAGTTTGTTACTTAGAAAACAGTTTCTGTGCAAACGTTTGCTGCCTTTGGAGAGGACTTCACACAGTATTCGTAAATTAGAAGCAGATAAATTACAATATCCAAAACACATCTGCTAGTAAAACATTTGACTGCGTGCAGAAGAGCAATACAAATATAGCAGAATAAAGGGGTTTTTTTTTCTATTTAAGAACATTAATTTGACTACATATGTATATTGTTAAATAATGTACATCTATACCTGTGTGATGGCAAGATCAAGAATGTTCTTTTGCTTTATCTAGATGAGAGTTAGTAACCATCTAAAATAACAACAGGAATTCAGCACACTGATTGTTGAAGTTGTCAACCCTTTTCTAAAGTTACAGCATCTTCTACATCAGCGTAATCAGTCGATAATAAAGAGAAGAACTCAATTAGCAAATAAGTGCCATTGGCAGTGCTGGAATAGAATTTTGGCCGTTTTTAACAGGCGATGCCTTCGTAGGGCTGGTCGTAGTTATTAGAAGATAATAAGTCTTGGGAAGGAACAGCATGAGGAACGTGCAGCTCGAGTGCCTGGTGCTACTGGTTCAGCGCCAGCGCTTGTCGAGCACCCAGGGGTGAGTGTGCTGGAGTGGCTGGGAGCCAGTGCTGGGAGCCTGGGCTGACGTGCTGGTGGAAGGTGTGATACCAGGGGGAGCTCTCTCCTTCTTACAGCTTCATTTCCTGCAGAACGGGACATTTCCTCCATTTCTCTTCCTGTAAGAATCATGTGCTTATAAAATTTCTATTGGGTTGGTTTGGGGTGTGTTTTTTTTTTTTTTTTTTTTTTTTCCTGACAGCAGTGTATAATATTGCAGATTAAGAGTTATTTTCTGAAAATATTTGCTGTCACCGACCCCCAGCAGACTGGTGTGGAGTTTCCCTGTCTTTCTTTACGATATTCTAATTACGAACCTGGTACTGAGCAGCTGTACGTTTTAGCATTCATCTGTCTTTAGCAAGAAGTAGATGGTTCCTGTAATGGTTCCAAAAACATTTTCACTAGCAAAGAAGTTCTTTAAATAGTACTCACTGAGTGAAGCTGCTAATTTGCATGACAGCTTGATTAAAAGTAACCTGATTCCATACTTAATTTATTTTGAAACTGTCCAACATTTTCATTCTATTCCATTACTTTTAAATTAGTAGACTAGCTTGATTAGATTATTTAAGAAAAAAAGCATTTTTATTATCTTCATTTGTGCAAATTCAAATCCATACTGTAAAGTCATCTGAAAGTGGTTATAAATATCAAAACTGTTTGCACTGGCATAAAGATCTATTGAACCTGTTAGTGTGGTGCATAATGAATTGACAAATTAGGTCTTTTAATGAGCATCTCTAACTTCAGCCGAAGTCGGGTTGCAAATTTGGTTCCATATTACAAGATGTATTCCTGAGTGCGTGGGTTTGGGGAGAAATGAACCTGAAAAGATCATAGTTCAGAGTGCCTGTTACCCAGATGTTCAAGAGGACTCTGTTTTCAGCAGAAAGTGGGTTTTCAGCTGCAGGAAGTGCTTTTGGGACCGGTTTGTAATTGCACGAGAGATTCCAAGCAAGAATTGTTTCGAGCAGCCAGTGATGCTGATGCAGGTTAGTGTCTTGGTGACACTGTTTGAAAAGCGAAAGTGAAACAGTTGCAGTCAGAAACAAAGGCCAGTGTTAGTATTTGTTGCTCCTAACACCAAGCTTTAGGACGACAAACCAATTTGTCTGTGTCTCTTCTGCCTGAAGACTGGTGAAAACGCTGCCCTTCATCCTGCCGTTTCCAACGACAGGTTTTCCAGTATTCCCTCTTCTCTGCTGCCATGTGGGGTTTTTGTGGATGGAGAGCACACGGGTGCAAAGCAAAGACTCTCAGATACTCTTTCCAGGGGGTGGTACTTACCTTTTGCAGTGGATCTGTTGGAGAAATTGGCCACAGCTCTTCGCTTTCCGTTACGCTGGAGGTGGGATGCATCATGTTCATACCAAGTCCTCCGGAAAAGGGTCCAGGCGAGATCTTTTAAAATTTATTTCTACATTCATTTAATTAGCTTCTCTTGCCAGGGCAAGACTTCATAGAATCATAGAATGGTTAGGGCTGGAAGGGACCTTCAAAGGTCATCTAGTCCAACCCCCCTGCAAGGAACAGGGATATCTCCAACTGGATCAGGTTGCTCAGGGCCTCGTCCAACCTGGCCTTGAACGTCTCCAGGGATGGAGCATCCACCACCTCTCTGGGCAACCTGTTCCAGTGTTCTACCACTCTCATGGTAAAAAATTTTTTCCTAATATCCAACCTGAATCTACCTCCCTCTACTTGTACAGCAGTTAACAGGGTATTTCAGATTTCTTATGAAAATGGACCCAATAGTTTGCGTGATCTACCATGTGCTCCAAAAGGATCTTTTCTTGAGTTCAGCTGTGAATACTTTTCCTAGGTAAAGATTATATTAGACATCATAAAATATACTCCGATCACTGGTTAGAGTGCTATTGTCATTATTAGTGTCTCAGCACAAGAACAAATAAGTATTTGCTATAAATTATGCTTTCAGAGTATTGGAAACAATAGAGAGGTTTCAGTTTGCAGTATGACTGAGGATTCATGACTAAATGCTTTGGGTTTATTTCTTTCCTTAGATCCATACCAAAATTGATTTGATTATTCATCGACTGTATTAATTAATTTTAAAGGCTTTTAAAAACTGTCTTATAGTAATATCTTGAAAATAATCTAAGTGCCATGAGATCCTACAGTTTATTTTCCAAAGTAATTTTCGCAATTATGACCCTAAACACTCAACTCCAGTTTCTGTCTTCATCCTACTCGTGTCTGTAACTGCAGGAAGTTGGATTTCCAACGTGCAGGACATTTTTCCAAAAAGTCTTTGTGAACATACATGTATTTCTTTACTTTGCAAACCAATCTTTGGAATTTTTAGTTATACAAAACATCTATAACATTTTTTGCAGTTCTTCAAGACAGCAGTGATTTTTAGATTGGTTAAAGTAAACTTGGTAGGTTGAGTGCTGATTGTTTGCTTTGGGTTTTTTTTGTTTGTTTTTCTTTTTCCTGTGCATAGTAATTTTCTGTCAGAAACAGTAAAAGTAACAACAAAATATAAGGACCAGATGTGCTGTGAAACATGATTGATATTTGCACCAATGTGTTATATGAAATATTTTGTCAAGGTGAGGTCACCTTGTTTCACTGCTGGAGATTAATTAAATTTCCTAGATTAGGACCTCAATCTACTGCTTAACTACTCTAAAAGAGAGAAAAAGAGCAGGAAATGCTTTCAGAGGGTTACCTGAATCTGACTATGAATGTCTTGCGATGGGTGAGATGTTCTATATCATTAAAGTAAAATAATTTGTAACCCAAGAAGGTCTGTGTTAATTGATGGCCTCTCAGATTGATGGTCAGAACAAGATGAACCAGTCCTAAACCCATAAAAACACCTCGGAGACAACCGTATCCTCCTGGAATGATCCATGGCAGACATGAAAATCTCAGATCCACTGAATATTATCTGGGCAAGTAGCTCGATATATTTCATGGTGACGTTACACCTGAATATGTAGAGGAGAGAGAGGAGTTTTGCCCAAACAGTCAGTTTTCATTTTTCATGATTGGTCATCCAGCTTTTATATCACTATCCGCACTCATCTTGAAATCTTCTTCACTCCTGAGTCTCTGTCCTCTTTTGTTTTTTTTTTTTTATTATTATTTTTTACTTCGGAAGAGTCCTGTTCCACACTTTTGCTATGTGGGCAGGCTTTGGATCCCCTCGGGTACTCCTTCATTTCCTCTCTGTCTGCTCTTGAAAACATAACTTGCTGTCTCCATGAAGAAGACATGCAGATACATTTTCATTTCAGATTTGCATCTGAGATTTGCAAACCAGAATCTCCATTTTATCTTCTGAAATCTCCTTGTAGATACTTACTAAGGAGATCAAGCATTACATTTTTTAAAAAGGATGATGTATTTTCCATTTCTCCTGTCTCCAAGAAATGCTTTTTCATCTAAACATCCTGCTTGTGAAGCAGCAGCCTGGTTGTCCGGTACCTCTCTTGGTTCTCCTGTCCGTGCTCATTCTAAACCTTGCTGATTCTTTCTGCGTAACATCCCTGTGAAACAAAACCTCCTATTCACCATTTTTTGTCCTGATTAATGAATTATTTTCCGCTCTGATTTTAAGAAACACCATCTTGCATTGCGACATTTCTTCAGGCCTCTGTGACAAATATTTTCCAGACCCTCCTCTTGGTATCCTGCTTCAGTTTCCTCTTGTTCCAGCTTCTCCATCTCGTCAGGGATAATGCATTTGTCTTAGCATCCAGGTTATCAGGCAGTAATAACCAGCCAGGAAAATGAATGTCTTTAATTTGGGCGCTGCCCTGGCTGTGGCAGTGAGGCAGCCAGCTCATCGCCTGCGCTGGGGAGTAGAGCACGCCGTAGGTCTTCATTTGCAGCTCCGGCTGCCGAGTTTGCCGTTACGGAATGGAAAACAATGAAGACAGAGAGGGGAACATTTTATGTTTGAATGAAAGGACCGAGACATGTGACGCTAAATATACTTCTAAAAGGTAATTTATTTCCTAAATCACTTTCACTTCTGAATTTGAATAGTAGTTATGGATGAAAACCACCTGCATTTAATCAGGGAGTGAGTGAGAGTTGAAGAAAATGCTACGGGCACGCTAGTAAATATTTATATGTGATAGATGTGCGTAAGTGAAAGACAGAATTCAGCATTCACTGGGGCTGCATCCATCTCCTGGTATAATTTACAATTTCCAAATTTATGAATATGTGTATGAATGACTGAATACAGACTCTGCTGTGAGTACTGGTAGTTGAAGGTCATGCAATATTTCATTGGAAAGCTAGTTCTCCTCGTGTAGATACTAAGGTTTCACACTTGATCTTTATGTAAGGATTACTGGAGCATTTTAACATTCTATTATTGTGTAAATAAATGTAAGTATGTAAATATGTTTCTTACACTTGATGAAGCAACTACCATTTCTGTTACGTGTCTGAAAACAGAAGATGTAGCTGATCCCAGTGACGTTCATGCCTATGAAACCGTAACATCGGGACAGGCTCATGCTGGAAGGAAGCAGTGAGTTGCCTGTCTTTGCATCCTTGTTAACATTTTTCAAGAACTTCTCTACTTTTGGAAAGAAGTGGACTGATGTCACTTGGGAATCATTAAATGCTTTCTGAGGCAGATGATGTACACTTATCTATGAAGGGTGACCATCTGTGGGCCAGCAGATCTGGATGCTCTGAACCTTGGAGTGCTACAGGATTCGGTCGAGAACATAGAATCATAGAATCGTTAGGGCTGGAAGGGACCTTCAAAGGTCAACATCACCAGTCCATAGTTGTTATTCCATAGTAATGTACAATCTAAAATACTTCAGTGAAAAATCCAACAGATTCAAGTAGTTAACAAAACAAATCTGATATTTATTTTTTTTTTTGCACTCTTTTATGGGGAAGGAACTGCTTCAAATCTCTCACAAACTTTTGAGATCTGTCTGAAAGACTACATGTGATAAGCACTGCCTATTACTGCTGGTTGATTTAGTACTATAAAAACTCTTGTTTCTCAAAGAAAACCAAAAGGCAAGCAGCAAGTTCAGTAAAGCTACGTTCAGTGGATTAAGATCTGGATAGTTAACAAACCTCAGAAAAATCATCAATGAGGAGTCAACACTGATCGATTCCAGTGGAGTTCTTCAGTAGTGAGCAACGGGAGCAGTTCTGATTGGTGTTTGCATGAACATTTTTAAATTTAATATAAAATTATTGATGATAAAATTTGAAAATGACACAGTGATGAGTGGAACGGGATATAACGAAGAGGAAAGCTGCTCAAAGGGAACATCTCGGTAAGATGGATCCAGTCTAAAAATAAATTTTAAGTTGGGTCCTAATATAACACCGTGGCAAACCTCGCACTAACAGGATCCAGAGTTGGGCATGTTTGGAGTAATGAACAGAAATTCAAATGCCTTGCTGAGACAGGCAGTGAAATACGATGTAGTGCTCTGGTGCACGTTTTCTGAAAGATGCTGAAAGAACAGAAAGATGGCAGAAGAGAGAGAAAAATATTTTATGGGAAATAAAAAATATTTACAGGGAGAAGCTTAAGGAATTCAGTCTAATTAGTTTAGCGGAGTAGAATTAGGCAACCTCATTGTGTTGAAGAATGTTTTTGTGCCAAAAAAACTCAGAAAATTCAATCTTGTCAAACAAACCATAATGAAAACTGATGACTAAAAGCTGAAACTGAACAATTTCAACATAAACGCCAAGCAAGTGTTTTATAGGCAATTAGCTACTGGAATCAGCTCTCAAACGAAGAGGGGACTTCTCATCTGTTGTGGCTGGTTGTCTCTCCTGAAGAGATGTCGAGGCCCTTTGTTGAGCTGAATAATGTCAGAAAGGTGGTTCTTTCCCTGGAGGCAGGTATGGGAGATGCTCCCTTTTACCCAGGGAAAAGGGGGTGGCGTGTGCTGTTGGACCTCAGCTGCCCTCGCTGGCACCAATGTGCATCGATCAGAGCGGAGACCAACCTTTCACTCATTTGAAAATTTCCTGTGCCTAAGCCTTTTTTTTTTTTTTTTCAGAGCATCACTGAGTGTCTCTGTGAAATTAATTCAATTCTTTAAGATACGTTAAATTTATACTTAATTTTAATGTTAAAAACCTAATTCCTTTAATGACCTAGAAAAAAGCTGTCGTGCGTAGAAGTGTGATTGAGAATATTTTAATGCAGGTTGTAAGCATGGAAAAAAGTATAAAACATGTTCAAGAGATACTTGACCTTTGCGTTGCCTTCATCGCACCTGGGGCACGAGGCTGCGAAGCGCGACTGTGCTGCTCGGAGCCAGCAAACTGAAAGCATTTCTGTGCCTCCCCCCAGTTATTTAGCAAACAATTTATTCATGTGTCCTCTGGTCATAAACCCATAAATCTTTTCTGTAAGTAAACAGTTCAATTTATCTTTAATAGTCAATTTTGTCTTTAGATTGCGGAAGGCAGTACTTTTTAGAGCCAGTGGTTTCTGTCAGCAGAAAAAATGATGCTTTTCTCTCCTCGTGTGATGGGTTCCTGTTTCATTCCGGAAAACGCGGCAGTGCGGACGTTTCCCTGCTCCACTGGTGCAGCGCTCCTGGAGAGCGTGTCTAAATTATTTCACTGACAGCTTTCCATCCCGTAAGAGTATTAAAATATTGCAAGTCAAAAAAAAAAAAAAAAGAAAAAAAGCCTGCATTGATACCAGTTCTCTGTTTTTATATTCTTTTTTTGGGCTTTTTTAGCGAGGCTTTGACTCTGTCACCTACCTGGGTAATGAACGCTGGCAGAGCCGGCTGCTGCCGCCCGCTAGCCGGGCGGGCTAATTGGAGGGGACTGCATTGGTGACAATTAGGAGGAAGAACAGCGGAGCAGATCAATATCCTTGAGAGCAGACTTGCTGTCCTTTGGGAATGTGTGCCATAACCGGGCTGCCATCTTACAGAGAGATTAGGACACAGCCAGTCGCTGTGGGTAATTTATCTGCTTCAGCTTATATAACTACCAAGTATCAGATGTATAGTCCGTACAATAAACTGCATTAAAGGTTCAAGTACCCAATTCTGACCGATAGTCAACCCTTGGTTTCAAAATGCCACAGTGATGAGGCATTTATGTCATTTTCCTCTGCAGAAGTCTAATGTTTATGTGCCAGATTGTGAAGGTGATGGTACCTCCGCTTCGTGAGCTTTGAGGATAAACAGTATGCAGGTGTGGGAGGGCACCTTCCCCTTTCCAGAGGGCAAGGAGAGGACCCTCCCAGCCTGCACCATTGCTGGGCACAGGGATGCCAGGGGATAGGTCTGGAGCAGGAGGGAGGTGTCCCAGGTGGCAGCGCCAGTGCCTGGGCAGGATGGGTGCGGGTGGGGTGATGAGATGGGATGTGATGGTGCTGGGGGTGGGATGGGGCGTGATGGTGCTGGGGGGTGGGATGGGGTGTGATGGTGCCGGGGGGTGGGATGGGGTGTGATGGTGCCAGGGGGTGGGATGCTGATGCGGTGCAATGCGTTGGCGCGCTCGGGACAGGGCATGTCCTGCCAGCCCTGGCCCTGGGGGCGGTGGCTGACAGCCCCAGCGCAGACGGAGCATGCGGGTCCCCGTCCTTGGCTCCGCACCGCAGGGGTGTCTCGCGCTCGCTGCGTGCAGCAGCTCTGCGCTGTGCTCCTCTACATCTTTTATAGGAAAGGAGCCTTTTGGCTTCTGCATGAGGTCTGGCTGTGTCTTTTGCCCCTGTTAGGTGGTATCTGTCGATACCCCTTTTCCCGGTGGCACCACCTCACACGAGCTAACTGCAGTCCTCCGTTCTGTCCAACGTGTAAAATTGATGAGTTTGTCCAGCAGCGCTCACCGAGTCCGTTCAGGCAGAGACTGCAGGAATACACGTCTCTCGGCTGCCTCTGAGGCTGTCAGAGATCTGTGTGAAGTTCTGGTTTTACTCATCTGGTCTTGTTAAAATGCTGGTCGAGAACTGGTTTTCAAGGCTAGCGAGTTGCTGGTGTGAAGGTGCGCCGGCCGGGCTGGTGGAGAGCAGATCCTTACGTAGGCTGGCTCAGGGCGAGTTGGGTGAAACAAGCTTGAAGCTTTCTGCATATTTTCAGAGTTAAAAAACATTGCTGAAAGTTTTCGGGAAGTTTCACCTGATGTGCCAAGTCTGCAGCAGTAGTGATAAATCACATTGTGGGATCCTGACAAGCAACGCTGGAGTTTGGAGGGTGATACAGACCTGCCTGCTTAACCGTTCCTGGCATTACCCCGCTTTAATGAAGATATCCTATAATCTTGAGGATCCAATTTACTAACTGTCAGTGTTAATGTAATCTCTGTAGAAGTAAAACTCCTGGTTTGACATTAACACGGACATAGACAGAATCCATTTCAGGTGAGTGTAAAAATTCAGTCTGTGAGGTACCTGCGACTGTCACAGGTGAAAATATTTGCTAATGAAGTGTGTATTAGGCTCAGACAGGTACAGAACTCCCTCAGTCTCTTAATTTACTTTGAATAATTCATTAGCTAGCACTCTTCACCCATGACAGCCATAGGTAAATCCCAGACTGGAGCTGCTAATTAAAGTCACAAGATGAAGGGAAGCTACTAACGAGACGCTAGACAAGTCCTCCAACAATACAGAGCTAATTTTAAGCGTGTAAAGTTTTCTCGTTGGCTTTCACACGAGGGTAAGGAGATGCTGAAGAATTTCCACTGGTTACAACAAATAATTAGAAATGCGTGTGAATGTAAAGGTGGGGTTGGCTGAGGGCAGCATCCTTCCCCGAGACAGGACCAGCAGGTACCCGCAGCCCTCAGGTGGGTCCTTAGGCATCATTCAACGTATTGATACGAAAGATTGTTGAATATTTCACATTTAGCTTTAAAAAAAGGATAAAAAATGACTCTACGTGGATTTTATCAGATACATTTGTGGATAAATATATAGCTAGCATATGACCTGTGTGTGCTTAACAAAAACTCGTTACCCATGTGAGGATCTGTCCAGTGGAACTAAATAATGAGCTTATGGAATAAAAATGTACAGATACAGTTTTGGGTAGTAGAAATTAATATTTCTTATTTTTCCTTCTACAATGTGAAATTCAGAAATTTCCAAATTAATGTTTTGTTGAAGAGCACAGAAGATTGCCTCTGTGTTGTCCCTGCTGCCTGGCTGATTCAGTGCACAGGGATGTTTGATGTGGCAATACATTTAAATATGTTTTACGCTAGTTAGGAACGAGATACCCATAAATCTGTACGGGGATAGGGAGGAGGATAAAAACACGCTTTTAATGGTTATTTTCAATGTACACAACACAGCACGCCACTCAGACAAAATGAAGCACGTTAAAGCATTTTATCTTGTTAAAGAAAACGTCTCAGAGGAGAATGTGTACAGTGGAGCTTCGCCGAACGTGGGAAAAGTGAGAGCGTGGAGGGCCTCGTCTAGGGGAAAATAAATATAATTGAATGTTTTTGCTGGTCCTGCTCACCACGTGGCCGGAGCGGCGGGGGATCCGTGCCGATGGGGGGGCAGTGCCTTCAGGGACGCTCTGGGTGCCGGGCACTGCAGAGCCAGGCACTGGCTGGCACTGGGATTGTGACCACGCGTGGCTCCGTCCCCGACAGCAGAACCCGCTACAGGTGACCCCAGTCCCGCCGGCAGCTCCGCATCCCAGTGCTGCTGCGGCTCCGGACTGCGTGTCCAAACACCGCGTGCGGTTGGAAGGGTTGGGTCAAAAAGTGACGTGTTGGGAGAGCAGAACGTGAAGTGTTTGATGGATGAAAAAGCGCACTGGCAGTGGTTTGGATGTTAAGATTACCAAAAAATGCATCTTGTCGTGGTGAAACACTTGGTAAAGGACTTTCTAAAGCACTTCAGTTTACCAGCCCGAGCAAACCCCGGGTTTGAGGCAGAAAAGAGAAACATAAACTACCATATAACTACAATTTGGTCATGCGTGTTAAAAAGTAAATCTCCCCAGGAACTGTCTGTGATTCAGTGCAGTCTTGCTTTGCTGGAGAGAGTCTGGCTGGTTCCCTTGGCAGCTCCTCGCTGAACGTGCTGAAGGTCTGCAGCAGCGATGTTCTCTCCAGTTGGACACAAATTTCTCATTTCTTTTGTGCAAGAGGTGATTCTGCACTGACTGAAAGTGCTTTTGACCGAAGCCACGTTATGATTCATTTCCCACCTGATTTCAAGCAGGCTCTGGTTTTATACTTACATAGAGAATGGGTTGACTACAGAGAATTCCCATGCTCTCCTGAGAGTGTTTCCAACTTATGTTTCCAACTCCAGGTTGTGGAGATGAAACAACAATAAATCCAATAAATAAGACAATATCCATTTCCCTACATCCGAAGAGTCAACAACACATCTAAAATGGTGAACGAACTATAGCATCTATATGGGGGTTGGAACTAGATGATCTTTAAGGTCCCTTCCAACCCTAACCATTCTCTGATTCTATCTGTTAAAAAAGTAAACCAAAAATAAATCAAGGGTTTGATTTATATGGAATATGGCCCAGGTATTTCCAAGAGTTTGAGCGTGAGGGAGTTAAAAACAAGTCTGTTTTCTGCTGCAGTTTTTGCTGTGCAGAAAGTTAAGAGAGAACTTCAGTGAATTAAAGGGGAAATAGGGGAAATGAGTAACAGTTACTTCCTGAGCAGTGCCGGCAGCGCATGATGCGCACGTGATCCGGATCCTGCTGTCTGTGCGTGCCAGGCATCCGCTCAGCTCTTATGTTTGACCCAGAAAACTTAAAAAAGCTCCTCTTGCTAGTCACAAACATGGTGCACCATCTGGTCATTAAATTCTGATAAAGATTAAAGAGTTAAAAGCAGTGAGTTAAATGTATTGCTTTGAGGTTTGCTTTTTTGGTTGAGCCTGTAGCCACGACACATTGTTGATCGACAGCAGACACATGTCCCACTACCTATTTTGAAAGAGATCTCAGAGTTTGGTGAGACCACGGAACATCTTCTTCCATCATGGCGATAGATCTGCTTTTTGCATGTCCTCCTGCTCTTCTCCCACTTCCACTACAGAAAATACTGATTTTAAGACATTTCATTTTTCCGGAGTCAAGTTGTTGTCACAGAATATTCTAATAGAAAGAGCAAAGGAACTTTAATGGTGTGGGTTTATGCCTGTAAAGAAACAGAAAATCATGAAGTGCAGTTGTAATTAGGAAATAGCCCCAAAAGCAAAGGGAGCCAAACCCCTCAGGGTCTGTGTAAACGCTTACCTGTGCAAAGCCCTGTCCTTGGCCTGAGTGCAGAGCTGTGAACTGGAAACCCGTTCTTTTGCCCCAGTTTGCATGCCTAAGGCCTGCAGTGGTGAAGAAGCCAACTTCCCCACGGATCCCCTTTGGCTTGACGACTAAATTCCCTTTCAACAGAGAGACATGTTGTGGAAACGTTTAAATCACAGAATGGATAGCAATTTGTTCAGGGTTTTTATAGCTTTCTTGGATCACCTAAAAGATGCTGAAATGTTTTCTTTCACTTCAATCTGACTTTGACTTTGAAGAGGATGAAACGTGGCTGTATGCTTCAGCGCTGACACCGTTTGAAAAGAATCTCTGTATGTAAAGCGCTTAATATAGGGGGAAGGAGGAATAGTAAAAGGTTTATAAGCATTTGATGGTTTGATGCTGCATGTTCTCCCAAGTCGGGATCAGAGCTCCAGGAGAACCTCCCATCCCGCCACCGCTCTCCGCAGAGCCGCTTGCCATCCCGCTCCCATCGGAGCCGGCCCGTGCGCAGGGTCCCGGCCACGGCCGCCTTCCCGGCTCTGGGCGGTGAAATGCCCCGTTCTCAGTGGTGGCAGGTAAACACTTTGAGTTTGAACCTGCATCGCGCGTTTAGCACGTCTCACTCTATGAACTGGAAACACATGGATGTTAAGTACAGTGGTGGATGATTCCTTATAGCATCCCCTCGATCCTGATGGAATAACTACTAGTTTTTTTCTATTAATGATGAGGTTGACAAAGTCCTGGTGGCTGAGGGGTATTACTCAAATTCAACCCTTGTTTTAATTCCTCTAGATCACTTATTTTCCAAAAGCGATATTTAGAAGATGTAAAAACTCATTGCCTTTTCACCCCACAGCCCTGCTTTCCATTTAAACAATGTCTCATCTGCTGAACCCCAGTATTGGTGTTGGGTTCCCCTTAAGTTGCACGAGTGTGCAGTGCAGTGGTTCTTTCTGGTACAGCCCGGCTTCGACCGTGCCCGTCACTTTTAAAAGCCAGCTTGTAACTTAGCACCTTGAACCGTGCTGTCCCCGGGCAGGGGCAAACTTGGGAAGGATCTTGTGCAATAGATTATTTCCTGTGAAAACGAGAAAACATTAACACGGCACCTTTGTAATAAACGACATTGAATTGTAAATGGAAAGCACATAGTTGTGATTTAAAATGCAAGCAGCTCCTGCGAATCAATACTACCTATATAAAAAGAGTTCAAAATGATAATACAAATTAATCCTAGAGAGAAATATTCATAGCAGTCATGAGACACTGATTTCTGCCAGTCACAGCCTGATTGCATTTGCAGTTACATTTGTGGTGCTCTTGATAAATCCATGATTGGGAGATAATGCTCGCGTTCGCACCGAGTGCGTCTTTGAAAAGCCTTAAGACCATGAAATACAACGTAACCCCACTTTGCTCAGTTCCAGTTTTAGGGATGAGGGTTTTCCGGGCTTGGCCCCCCCCGTGACTGTGCGCTCGAGCAGTGTGCTTCAGCACATCACTTCCAGTCCGGGGAGGGCAGGACGTCTGCCTTCGCTGCCCCCGGGGCTTTTAGCCGCCCTTGACCTCACTGATCCATAAGCGGCTGCTGCAGCTTCCCAGCAGTATATTAAAAAATAATAAAGTCAATAGTTGGAGCTGTCGATGGGAAGGCACTCCGGTGCTGGGGGCAGAGCGGGCTTCTCTGGCCAGCATCCTTGGGCAGGAGAGGCAGCAGGTCTGGGGCAGAGGGAGGGGGGGGAGCCGGGGGTCCGGGCGGCAGCACCCAGCGCTGCACAGGGTACCCAACAGTTGGGAGAGCAACTGCCAGAGCACTTTGGGTTCCCATCTCCAGAGCTACACAAGCCATTTTAAATTGATGTTTTGTGATGACAACTTGTTCACCTGGGGCTGATCTGAACCGAAACCTCGTCAGAGAGAGGATCCCCTCCATAGGGCGCCTAAATGTGTTGCATGGCAAAGAGGGACAGCTTATGTGTTCCTTTTCCATACCAAAATACAGCCAGGCAGCATTTTGACACTCCGGCAGTTTATGAATCATAGAATCGTAGAATGGTTAGGGCTGGAAGGGACCTTCAAAGGTCATCTAGTCCAACCCCCCTGCAAGGAACAGGGATAGCTCCAACTAGATCAGGTTGCTCAGGACCTCGTCCAACCTGGCCTTGAACGTCTCCAGGGATGGAGCATCCACCACCTCTCTGGGCAACCTGTTCCAGTGTTCTACCACTCTCATGGCGAAAAATTTTTTCCTAATATCCAATCTGAATCTACCTCCCTCTACTTTAAAACCATTACCCCTTGTCCTATCACAACAGGCCCTCCTGAACAGCCTCTCCCCATCTTTCTTGTAGGCCCCCTTGAGGTACTGGAAGACCGCTGTAAGGTCACCCCGGAGCCTCCTCTTCTCCAGGCTGAACAGCCCCAACTCTCTCAGCCTGTCCTCATAGGAAAGGTGCTCCAGCCCTCTTATCATCTTTGTGGCCCTCCTCTGGACCCTCTCCAGCTGGTCCATGTCCTTCTTATGTTGGGGACTCCAGAACTGGACGCAGTACTCCAGGTGAGGTCTCACGAGGGCAGAGTAGAGGGGGAGAATCACCTCCCTCGACCTGCTGGCCACGCTCCTCTTGATGCAGCCCAGGACGCGGTTGGCCTTCTGGGCCGCAAGAGCACATTGCCGGCTCATATTGAGCTTCTCGTCCACCAGTACTCCCAAGTCCTTCTCCTCAGGGCTGCTCTCGATCCATTCACCACCCAGTCTGTATTTGTGCCTGGGATTGCCACGACCCAGATGTAGGACCTTGCATGAGTCTCTCTCTGCAGTCTGGAAGAAGCAGGGCTGCTGGTTTTAGTCAGCCGTTGCATTAAATTGTCACCCGTAAGAGCTTTTTAAGGACTGTGTGACCATTCCTATTTCTCCTTGGCACGGACTGATTGGTTCATGATCTGCTGCTCTCTCCAGTGAAAAGGACAGGATCTGTGCCCCAGCTATCCCAGGAAGAAGCAGTTTGCTTTAATCTGAAATTACCATCTTTGAGTGTGCCTCGCTTTCCGTGGGCTGTGACTCTCCTGTTTTTCTCTTTTTACCCAGAAAGGGAGGCTTTTCTCTTGGTGCTCGTGCATCCAGGGCCCATATTTTCTGCCCGTCCCTTAGGACAGCTTCCCTGCCTCTGCCTCGAGGAGAGGGAGTGCTTCAGCAGGTGCACATTCTCAGTTTTCACCAAACTGGCCTTATTTATGGTAGAAGAAGCAACTTTTAACTTCCCCTTTGCCGAGATCCCTGGGAGCCGTGGAGCCCTTCTGCCGGCCGTGCCGGGGAGGAGGCGTTCGTCGGACAGCCCGATGTTATGCCCTTTCCTCTTTTCTCACTGCATTTGTTTCACGTTGGTTTTAGAAATTGGAACTCTTCCACGTGGAAGGTAGAAGGTACTCTCATCCTGAAGGTCCGCTCACGTCAGCTGTCCGGGCACATGTGAATGGGCTGAGTTAGAGCTTCTGATTTCTAAATTGCCTTTAGAGCATAGAATGTATTTTAAGCAACAAAATTCCTTTTTTTTCTTTTCGTTTCTATAAAGCAAACAAATGATCTTTGGACAATGGGTTAAATACTTGCAGTGAAAAGGATATGAAAATTTGCAGATGTTTTCACACGGAGCTTTTTTGATATATGCTCTGGTACGTAGCATGTTACTAAATTTACACAACAACCTTAAGTGATTCCTAAATCCAGATTTCACTGCAAAACACGTGCCTACTCCAGTACCTCTACAAAATCCAACCTCTTGTGAATATTTTATATCACATTCTTTTTTTATCACGTCCTGAGTTACTCCAGCTTACTTCCTACCACGATCCCCATCCAGACGTGTGCTGACATGCTTTCTTGTCCATGTGCTTCTGGGGGGGTTCAGCGTCCATGCGAAAGGAAAGGAAAGCTGGGGAACCGCTTCCGACGTGTAAGTGCTGCTAATGGTTTTAAAAAGACAAAGTTGGTGTCTTCTCTTCTCTTTCTCTTATTCTTCTTCTTAATATGAGGGGTTTTATTTTGTTGATTCATAGGTTATCTAAATATGAATAGGTTCACATCCATCAGCACTGTGCCTACCACAAAATGAATATAAATGTTGCCTTCGGTACTTTCCTAAAAGAGCGAATGCGTGTCTGAAATGTAAATGCACGTTCTGCAGTCTTTTCTTGGAGTCTAACTCTTTCGGGGTTTTCTTTAAACGTTAATCAATTACTTTGCTCTAGACTTCTAAATCGGTTTGCAGGAATTTGTGTTATCTGTGGCATTATGTTAATTTCTGGCGGATGGTAACGATCAAGTATTGTACAAAGCATAAAAGTTGAGAAAGAGAAATCTCTGCTCCTCGCTCCAGATGAGCGTCGGAAATGTATGCAGTCTGCTCAGATTTTCTGCGTGCTCAGTGACCAAGGTTTAGATTGCACGTGGCCACTACTCAGTGTTCTTCATACCGAGGGAAAACGATGGTGCGGTCTGGATAGTTTTGGAAAATGAACTGGAGCAAGATCCAGTAGAATTTTGCACCGTTTGGAGGCTCCAAGGAGAAAACGAGCGTGCCTGCTGGTGCACGTACAAAAAACCAGATGGTTTGTAGCAGCTACTGTTGTCATTAAGGTACCAAAGTTGAAATTAGAAGTTTCCTACAATTCCCAGTTGTAAACCCAGGAATATCCCCCCTGGAAGCTAAAAACTTTTCCCTACAAATGGAGGCCCCTAAGTGTTAATTCGAAAGACAAACCACAGCTTCTAATTCCAGTTTGGCCCAAAGTAGCCCCGTTTGACCCCTCCATCCCCAGGGGCCGCTGTGGTGCCGGTGGGATGTTTCCCTCGGTGTCCAGTTGTGCCCCTTCATCACCCACCAGCAGGAACCCGCCCGGCTCCAGCTGTGGGGGTTGGGTGCACACCCCAGGGTGCTGCTCCAGGGAGAGATGGCCTCACCTGCCCGGGCAAAAACGTGGCCTGGGTTTCCCAAGACGTGCTGCACGTGTGTGTTGCTGTGCCAGGAGAGCTGTTGGCTGCTGAAAAATGCTCTCGCTGCAGCCTCCTGTTTATTTTTTTGCAACATCTTTACAAATATTTGTATTTAAAGCTTTTGCGTGAGAACTAGTGACAAGTAATAGGCACGAGGAATCATTAGCAGAAAATGCAATTATTGCATCTTACGTTTTAAATGATTTGAGTCAGTATTCTTGGCAAATAAAGCAGCTGACCTTTTATTAAAAGGGATGATTGGTGTTAGTAATTAAAGTAAGACACACTAAACATAATACATCTTCAAAGCATCCCTGTATAATTTGTCTTTTCTTGCCTCATTTGAAAACTTTTCTTGCTTTGTTGAGGTTGCTCTTCTAAGGATGTAAGGAGCAACAGAAATATTTTACTGTTTAGTGGATTGAAAAAATGATTTCCTAACCTTAACCATAAAAGTTCTTGGAGATACGTGGGCTTCTTTACAGAGTGAGAAATCCACTTTATTGCAGCACTTTTGTCATTTAAATTTTTTTTTCCCCTGGATGTTGTTGGAAAAGAAAAGTGGTAGTAAAAATAGATGGTATTATAGAAGGCCAAGGGCCGATACACTGGACTTCCATCACTGTAAAAAAGTGTATTTTCATCTCTCTTGAGCTCTCCCTTCTCCCCAGGAGGCAGCAGCTGTGCCGTGTACATGAGCAAGTGAGATGCTGCAGAAATCCCTGTTTCCAATCAAAGAAAAAGAAAATATGACTGAATAAGCTGTGAGCAGTCTAGGGCGAGGAGCGGGGCAAGGATGTTTGCTCATTACAGTTACAAAGCTGTAATGTATTTTTAATCAAATCGGTGGTTTGAAAACCTGGTGTGTTTTGACTTCCACTTCCAAAAGATGGAAAGTCACTGTGATGATTTTGCTTTTACAATATATGTATTTTGCAACGTATGTAAACTTATTTTTCCCTTTTAGTAATTTAAATTCTTATAGGTAAAAGTATCATTGATACACACTTATTTTACTGATTCTCAAATGGTTCTCTTGTTGCAAACCAATGTGTTTGTGTTCATGAATTAATTGATTTCTATCATAGGTTTATGACAGTGTTATAAAATCAGTATTCCATAATCCAAGTCTTCCCCTTTTCTGAAGTTTAAGATGGTGAAGTCTTGATGCCATAAAATTCAGAGGGGACAGAATTCTGACATCTGATTTTATAAGCAGTGGATGTCTTTGTTGCTTTGCTTAGAAACCCATGATCTTCCAGTCTTTAAAGGAAAGGAAAAGTTTCTTCCTCCTTCATGTCATCCTTACTGTGAATGCATAAGAGCAGTATATGTGTGCAGGGTACAACAAGAAATGCCACACTTTTTCCTGCCTTTTTCTAGAAAAAACAAAAGTAAAACCACACAGCCTTAATGCAGACCAGTGATTTTCTTCACGTATGGAAGAACAGAATATTTCTTTTGGCTGTCTGAAATTTCTACTTCAACAGCCATCCCTGCTCTGATGGTCAGGAAGGTGACGTTGGCAGTGATGGAATGGTGTATCCCCAGGTGATCGTTGTGGTTCTGGAGTGGTTTTGCCAGGAGTTTCATGACACCCCTCTTGCCTCCACGGTGGGCAGGAGATGGTTTCGTGTCTGCTGGCATGTCTGATCAGCTCTGGGCTTGTTCAGAAACCAGGGACAGAGCTCCAGCCACGACTCTGGCTTTTTAGGGCTCTTCGACTACTCTGCCCTTCAGAGATGAAGGCTGATGTCCAGTGATGTCCACTGTTCCCTCCTTTCTGCCTTCACTTTCATATAGAAATAAGTCTAATTGCTATGGGCATTGATGTAGTCTATATGAAGGGGAAGCTGGACGAGATGGCCTTCAGAGGTCCTTTCCAACCTACATTATTCTATGGTCCTAATCCATATAACTTTCTTTTCCAGCAAATTATTTAATATCATTTAATGCAGTAGGTGCTTATAAAGGTGTCAGAGGTATGAATTCGTATCCTGCTTTCATGCTGATGTCCAAGCCTGCTCAGGGTCCATCACAACATCCTGTTGTGTTTTATCAACCGAGGTGGAATGTTGTTGCTGCCCTTCATTAAGCGTTAAAATTCACAGTGCTTTTTTTCCAAGAAATGTCCAGAAGATGTCGTTGAGTGCTCTGCTTGCTGGAAGAGGCCAGGTCTTACTATGGGCAGCAGGAGAGCTCCAGACAGTGCCAGCAGAGCTGGGACACGCTGCTCAGAGTTACTGTCAGTGGAAATACTAAGCAAGTCAAGAACAGGAAGAAAAACTCCTTTTTGTAACCACATTCAAAACAGTGAGATAAATTATTGAGGAGGCTGTGGAAGTTGAGTGATGAAAGCCTTTCAGAGAGTTGGTACACCTTTCAATGATGCATTGTGGTTGGGTTTGATTTTTGACAGGAAAACAGATCTCCGAGTTACCTCTTGCATTATTTCTCATGAGTTTTCACTCATTATATACATTAATATGAAGACAACACATGGCGAGCACCCTGTATTATGAGTGGCTTTCTGTAAATCAAAATGGATTTTTGTAGCCTTTGACCTGTAGTGTTCAAGCCCTGTTTCTCATGGACTGTCTTTTCCGTGGTCCTACATAAAGTAGCAGTGGCCAGAGTTTAAGTTATGCAGAGTGCCAAAAGATGGAGATGATTGCCTGAGTGACTTTAGTGTCTTATTTCAATGAGAACCAAGTCGATATTGCTGAGTAGCCACTTTTTGAATTCCCCGTTTGTCTTTAGGCACTTTAAGTGTCATTTTTAATCTTGCCACTAACATACTCCACGCAACAAAAATTTTCAGCAGTGAGACTGGCTCTTCCCCTGTTTAAAATTTACTAAAATTTGTTCCTGTAGGTGGTAAATTTGGGGTGCCAAACCCCCAAAACGCAATGGAACATCTGCCTCTCCCTCCACCTGGTGCCCTGCTGCCAGCAGATGCCCGAGTGAGGAGCATCTCTCACACTAAATTCCCACACTGCATCTTGGGCCCTGTTCTCTCCCAGGAAGGACCTGAATATATGGATTTGAGCTTGCTTAAGAACTGGCACCCACAAGTTTCACCCTGCAATGCTTGACATGTGGGCACCAGACCTAGCTGTAGTTACACAGTGAGGCAGGACTTTTGTGATCAGAAATTGTATTTACTCTTATTTGTGAGTGCTTCCATATCATTATTTTACGGTTTAGACTTAATCTTCCTCTAAATCACCTAAATTGCCGTAGTTTCATTGACATCAGTGAAGCTCTATCAAGTTGCTTTAGAGTCTGCTCTTAACATTTATTCACCCAATGCTCCTCATTCAGAGCAGTCATCTCAGACTGAACAAGGTCTTTGGCCAATGTTTATCTGCATGTCAAAAGCTACTACCTTAAATAAAAATGCACTAAGCTTCAGACTTCCAAGTATTGCTTGAGCAATTAATGCATGAAAATATGAAGTCACTGATGCCACACAACACAAAAAGAGTCTGCTTTTGAGCTCAGATGATAAGGATCAGTTGAAACTATCCTCCTTAATTCTGATACCAGTCAAAACTTTCTCTTATATTACCAACATTTGCTATCATAATTTCGATGAAGGAAATAGAGTATTCAGGTGGCAAAGAAATTTTTTTTTTTTTTATAATATGTTTTTAAGTAGTGCCATTTGAATTTGCTGGTGTTTTAAAACCATATGATCTGCATAGAAATACATGGGTTGTGGCTAAGATGAAGGGTCCTCGGAGACATTTGGAAGTCTGAAAAAGGCACAGTTTTATTATTGCCTGTGCCTATGTTCTGTGCATGTGTAAAGCCCAAGGTATTGTGCACTTGCTTAGCAGTAACTACAACATGGGGCAAAGTTTCCCTGGAGGTAGTACCATGCTATTTTGAGAGAATCTAAGAGTTGGTTTTCAGTGTTTTGGAAATCAAATTACTTCTCTCATATGAACAAAATTCTGCTCTTCCTTGTCATCTTCAAAAGTTATGTGTGATATAGAAAAAGTATAATGGAATGAAAATTTTCACACTTAGCATTAGGTGTTACAGTCAGCAGCTGGTTTTGCATTTTGAAGCGTGCACCCAAGCTCACTTTTACACTCCTAATGAGAACAAGATGCGTTTTAGGCAGTTTAGTCCCGAACAGGGTCTTGTACTTAACTGTGAAATTTATCAATCAAGCACCACCAGATATTTTTGTAATCTTTTCTATGCTTCTCAGCTCCGTCTGGAGAAGAATTTTTTTTGGCTTGCCTTCTCCCTTTGTGCAGCATCTCCCGGGCGCGGAGGCCTGCAGTGGATGGGGGCTGTTGTAGGGACTCTCCGTCAGTGACTCATTGGATGGGAACATTGAGCGTTCCTGCCGTGAATTCAACTCCTTCCTGAAGAGAATTAGATCAGGAAAAGAAAATGTCATGTTTTGCTGTAGCACAAAAGCCACGTTGACTGTCATTTACAAAACAGCTCAGAAATGACTGGTAACTGTTAATTTTGGGTGACTAGCTGTACTTGTGTAACCTCATGAATGCACCAGGGAAACAAATCCCTCAATAAGTGATTGAGCACTGGATTTTCTGCAGCAAAGGCTTCCTGAGAGTGAGATCTTGCATTTGTTTTTTTCTTTATTTTTCCCTCCACTCAGACACAAATACTTATGATGAGTAGAGGGAGGAGAGTGAGTGATAGCACGACAATTAATGAGAAAACATTTACTTCTGTAGCTCTCACAGAAACGACAATAGGAACAGAGCAGAGGGGCCATGGCAATCCTCAAGTGGAACCACCTCACACCTCGGCAAGGGCATGAGGAAGTGCGGGTGGGACAGGTGTTGGTCTGTTCTCCCAGGTAGCCAGTGATAGGACAAGAGCAAGTGGCACCAGGAGAGGTTTAGATTAGATATTAGGAAAAATTTCTTTACTGAAAGAGTGGTCAAACATTGGAACAAGTTGCCCAGGGAAGTGGTGGAGTCACTGTGCCTGGAAGTGTTCAAAAAATGTATAGATGTAGCACTTCAGGACATGGTTTAGTGGGCATGGTGGTATTGGGTTGACTGTGTGACTTGATGGTCTTAGAGGTCCTTTCCAACCTTATTGATTCTATGATTCTATGACAGCCCTGGAGAAAGGTCTATTGGCCTTTCTGGGGAGTCAGCACACTGGGTGCTTCTCCAAAATACCTCAACACTAACCCACATGGCATGGGGATTTGACAGGAGGAGCTGGAAGTTGATGCAGATGCAGGGTTACAACTTGGCAGGAATTGCCAAGATGTGGTGGGAGAGCTTCCACAACTGGGGTGCCACCATGGGGACCCTCTCCCTTCACCCAGCACTTGTGAGGCCACACCTGGAGTGCTGGGTCCAGCGAAGGGCTAGCAAGACACTGAAGGGACTGGAGCATCCCTACTACTGAGAGAGGCTGGGAGAGCTGGGACTGTCCGGCCTGGAGCAGAGCAGGCTCAGAGGGTGCCCAGAGGACAGAGCCAGGCTCTGCCCGTGGTGCCCAGGGACAGGACCAGAGGCCACGGGCACACACTGTCACGCAGGAGGGTCTCTCTGAATGTCAGGAAACACTTTTTCACTGCAAGGATGATCGAACACTTGTACATGTTGCCCAGAGCGCTGGTGGAGTCTCCATCCTTGGAGATACTCAAAAGCTCTCTGGATGTGGTCCTGGGCCACTGGCTCTAGGTGGCCCTGCTTGAGCAGGGGGTTGGACCAGCTGACCCCCAGAATCTTTTCCAGCCTCAACCAGTGTGTGATGCAGGGAGTCTATGAAACCAAGCCCCTACTGAATTTCAATCCAAGTATTTTTCTCTTTTTCCATTTGTTGCTTACGGTCACAAAGCTGCAAAAATAAAATATGCCAGACGTCTATCTTCACTTGCATGGCAGTCAGTGACACTGCAGGAGTTTAAAAGCCAGAATTTTGCTTATGGAACTGTATTTTATTTACACAAAGCACAAAGATATGCATTATATATGGCACCAGGGCAAACTATCTTTTTCCTGGGCAGAAATCGGGGCAGTTTTCACCAAGTCCATCTGTATTAGAACTCAACAGAAAAAATGCAGCAGGACGTGTATGTCCTTGTGAAAGGCGCACGCCGTGGAGCTCGGGGCAGGAACAAGCGGCTTTTCTCGCTGTAGGAAATACTGGTTTTCCTCCCTCCATCTTAGCTCTCTGCCTTCTGTGACTTTTGTCTTTCCCCGTTACACGGGTTTTGCCGTGAGTGTGAACTCAGCTGGTGACACACACGTGAGACCACCGCGGGCTGTGCCCGTTTCAGGGCTCAGAGTGCCTGTTATTTTACCAGTGAGTTTTTAAAATAGATTTTTTTTTTTTGTATTTCAGACCTTCCTCCATCTGATCCTTTTGGACTGGGGCTGTGCCCACATCACGTGAGCACGGCGCGGGGGGAGCGTTGCGTGTGGGTGGGCACGATGTGGCCCCGAGATCAGGTCTCTGGTTGGCACAACGCTTTTCTCGCTGTGTCATTGCATCTCTTCCCTTTTCTTCACCAGCATGATTAGTGGATTTCCCAGAGCCTTTTGGATTGTTAACATCGTTTGGATCAGTTTTCCTTCTCTTATTTTTCCTACCTCCTACTTTGACTCAGGTTTTCACGTTTTGCCTAAGCATTATTAAGAGATGACAACAAAAATATGTTATCTTCCTCCTCTCAGTGTGAGCTCTCTTTAGCTTTGAAGTATTATAGAAAAAATAAGTTAGTAATTGGGCATCTTTGCTATACATGAGATGTTTTTTTTTTTTGTCTTACCAAGATGTGCTGTGCAGTTGTCAGGCATTTCTGGATCCTTTCTAGTTGAACTGGTGATGTTTTCTAATAGTGACCTCCGGACACCGAAGCCGATTGCTTCCTGTGACGTCACTTACACAACCAAGATGAAGGGCAGGAATTCAAAATCTCGTAACTTGTCGGTGTTACTCCATGTTTTAAAACTCTCTGAAGTTGAGTCATCTTATGTCATCTTTTCAAGGCCAGGTTAGATGAGGCTTCGGGCAACCTGATGTAGTGGAGGGTTTCCCTGCCCATGGCAGGGGGCTTGGAACTAGATGATCTTGGAGGTCCCTTCCAACCCAAACCATTCTGTGATTCTATGTCAACATTACGTCATTGCTCTGTGACGAACTTCCACAACCAACAGTGGAACTAAGGCTGCGGGGAATGTTTCTGGCCAGGGTTTGGTGGGCTGCAGGTGGAGGTCACCTACGAGTGTGCAGAACGAGCCTCTGAGATTGGGGCTCCTTGTCCTAGAGAATATCCCAACAGATGCTGTGACAGAGCCCTTGTTCCAGGTGGTTCGCAGGGACAAGAGAAAGATAGGGATACACCAGAGATGGGAGGGAAAAGGAGAGGAGAAAAGGGATGAATTGATTGCTCATGGTGATCAGCAGATGGGAAGGAGAAGCTCTGAGCAGAGCTCATACCCGTGCAGTGGGCACTGGAGGAGAGCTGAGCTGGGGCACAGGGTGCGGGGGACTGTGTCCCACCACAGAGGGCTGCGGCGGGGTGGGCTGAGCAACTCCCTCTGGGTGGCTGTGGAATGTGGCCACCAGGCTTAGATTTCCCCTTCTTCTTTGCTGTTGTGCTCTTTGTGTCATCGAGATGTAACGGTGCTCCCGAGCTGCTCCTGTAATAAGGCGGCAAATTTTGGAAGGAGCGGGGGTCGGAGCTCAGCACGGCTCTGCGCTGGATCCTGCCCTCCCACCACCCCACAGGCATGTCAGGGGGACGGGGTTATACACAAATGTGTGTGTTGAGCTGCCGTTTCTGGCTGCTTTCAGCGGTGGGGTCCGTGGGGAAGGCAGGAGGATGAACATTATTTGCTCTCCGCAGGGTAAAAGCCTTTTGTGTTGCCGGGAGCGCGGAAAGTTTGCGTGTGTGTCGTTGTGCGCGTCGCACTTCCCAGCGAGTGCCTAAATCAGGAACGCTGGGAGATGGCCTCGAATTGCCTCGGAGATGCTGCGGCTCCTCTCGCTACTGCCAGCTCCTGTTTCCATGGGAGATGGTGACTTCTGGTCCCCAGAACTGGAGCTCAGACGTGTTAATGGTGTTTGGTTATTGTGCGGTAACGACGCCATTAACTCGCGTGGGGCCCCCCGGGCACGGAGCGGGTGCAGGTGTTGGCCAGCCGGGGGGCTCAGGGCTCTGCAAGGCCCTGGGACATCAGCAACAGAAAAGGGAATAGATGGTCTGCAAAACCTAGATTGCAGCATTTTTTGGAAAAAAACACAGCTGATTTTGATTGATTTGCACAACAAAGAAACACAAATAGTTTTAATCCTTCCAACACTTTCTGTAACCCTTTCCAAAGTTACATTTGGATGATCTGTTTTCTTGGTAGTAGGTCCCAAACATCACAAGCTTTCCCACACTAGTTAGCTGTGTTTTGCTTCCAGCGCGCTGTTAAATAAGCTTTTTCTTCAAAATTAATGGCCCAGCAAAGGAGATCTGCAGCTACCTGGCTGTAATGGTGTGTTGGTTTCGTCAAGTTTCAATGTACTGAAATTCAGGATTAAAAAGCACTCATAGACCAGATTTCTGCAAGAGATTTTTTCTCAACTAACAAATATTTTTGTATGTTTTTAGAAGAAATAGAAATTTATCTTTTCTCTGTATTTTTTATTTTCTCCTTTGCTTAAACCATGATTATTTTGAAAAAACAAAATCCTTTTACTAGCTTTTTGTTTTTGTTGTTGGTTGCTTTAATAAAGGCATATGAAAGAGGTTTATTTGAGCTTTAAGTATTTGGAAAGCAACGCTCCTAATTTATGTGTGTGTTTAACCCGCGTCCTCCTTCATACAGTATGTGAACACCATATCTAGAAGTGTTCTACTATAAGTAAAAGAAAGAAATCGAGGAAGAAACCAAACAAACGGTGGGCAGTGCTGCACACAGAAGCTGTAGGAGCAGAAATCCTGTGACCGTCCCAGGGTACCCCAGCCCTCGGTCCCTGCAGGGCTCTGGGGCAGCAGCTGTTGGGAGCTGGGGCCAGGAGTCAGGCTGCAGAGATGGACCAGAGGAAGAGGTTGTATTTCTCTGTGTTGCAGATGCCCAGAGAAGCTGTGGCTGCCCCATCCCTGGAAGTGTTCAAGGCCAGGTTGGATGGGGCTTTGAGCAACCTGGTGTAGTGGAGGGTGTCCCTGCCCGTGGCAGGGGGGTTGGAACTAGATGATCTTTGAGGTCCCTTCCAACCCAAACCATTCTGTGATTCTATGATGAAAACTGAGTTATCCCCGCATCTAGTGACAACGTTGCAGATGAAATTGTCTTTTCTGGTCTGTAATTGCATTGTGGTTTTGTTCTGACTTTGTGAGATTCCAGCATCGCCGAGCAGCAGTGTGTGAGCAGCCAGACTTCATGTGGTTTTCCTTTCTCTCGGCGAATACACTCAGCTGAGGGAATTCTTGGATGACACATCTCTCGAAGGTGTTCTGTGTCCTTCCCTCCCTCCTTTTCTACCTGTCAGCGAAGGGAAGCCCAAGTCAAGTGGATGCTCATGGCCTTCCCCATCCCATCTGGTTGTCCTTTCCATCGTTAAGTGTTATCATTTCAGGCGAAAGCTGCTCCTGCCATTCCTGGTGCTGCCAGGTTTGGCCTGGTTACAAACTTGTCCTGGTGAAAAACTTGAGAAGAGTTTGAACCTCCCAGGCGAGGTGGGAGACAGCGAGCAGTTAAGTAGGGTGGGGGGTGGTTTTATATGGAACATGGCGTTAGGTCCAGTGTGTTTTGCTGATCATGACTGAGTTCTGCTTTGTGAACCAGAATTTGATGGAATCTGAATATTGGTTTAAAATGACAAGTGAGAAGTATTTATGCAAACCCCTCTGACACCGTGGCGGAGACACAAGCATGTCCACTGAGCGTGACTGCGACCGGTGATGTGCCCAGCGCTGCTCGGATGATCACGCACAGGGGGGAGACCTTTGGTTCACGTCTTTGCCCTTAGATATATGCAGCAGGGAAGCCTTTATCAGACGGGGTCTGAACGAGCAAGAACAGAGACATCTAATAAATAAAAACCCCAACGTCTAAAAGCTAAGTGCATCACTGAGCTTTTCCATGTGGTTGTTCTCCCCTACATGTCTGGGGTTTGACCCGTGGTTGTCACAGTGCTCACGCCCCAGAGCTTGCTCTCCTGGCCTCGGTTTTTAATCTTCGTAATGCGCCGTATCACTTCCAAAAGTGTTTCCAAATCTGTTGCTGGATCAAAGCAAAGAGCCATCCGAGCCCAATTTGCTTTCCGATGGGCAGATGGTGCGGGTACCTTTCTGGGCATCAGTCCCCAGCACATTGGTGAGCCCTGGGGGGTTGAGGCCCGCGGGAACGTGGGCTGCAGCTTCTCTTGCTTCTGGTTCACACCATGAGGAGCCCAATTTCTGGCTCCCAAATCAGCCAGGAGAATGGCCACGCCATTGGCATCCAGCCTGGCATCAAGTAAAGCAGTTCCCTGGTTTCCACGTGCACCCCAAATTAAATGGAAAAATGAAGGCGAGCAAGGAAAGCTTTTATTTCTCTCCCCTTCCATCTCAAAATATATACTTTTTGTTTAACTTGCTTTCCCAGCTGAACACTTTAGAAGATTTAAAAGTAT
This sequence comes from Tauraco erythrolophus, assembly GCF_009769465.1. Classification (NCBI taxonomy): domain Eukaryota; kingdom Metazoa; phylum Chordata; class Aves; order Musophagiformes; family Musophagidae; genus Tauraco; species Tauraco erythrolophus. Next base: position 35,401,746 of record NC_141474.1, on the reverse strand, counting down.
TTTTGATATGGTATTGTAGTGAGAAAAGTTATCACCAAATGGCCTCTTCTTTTAGCAGTAATATCCTTCACGCATCAGCACCTGCCTCTCCGTCCGTGGCAGCAGCTGTTTGAGCTGAAAACGGGAATGGAACCTTGATGGATCCACACCCCCCGCTACCGCTCAGTCCGCTCTCGAGGGCAGCCCCGAGGTGGGATACCCTGTGCTGGGGAGGACTTTGAGCGGTTTTGCTTAGAAAAAGCAAAGGTGGCTGATTTTTACGTAAAGATTTCAGTGTGAAATTACTCTCAAATGAACGAGCAATGGATGAGATGATGCCGTAGAGGGTTCCGCTCCCAGGTGTCCATCCCATGTGGGATGCTGCCCAGGGCTGTTGTCTTCCCGCTCCACCTGAGATGGGTCAGGTGCACAAATCCTGTAGCTGCAGTTAGTGCTATTGACGTCCCGTTAAACACGCCCCTGAACAGCTTTGGAACTTTGCCGTCTCTCCTAAAACCCCACAGTTTTGTTCTGAAAGAATTCCGATATACACGGATGCAGCCAAAGTGATTTTTCTTCGGTAGGGTGAAAACCCGTTCCTTTTCTGTTGCTTTCTTGTACTGGTTTTTATGGCTTGCTTTGAGAAGATTCAGTTATTTTATTCCTACTCTGTTAAAAAGCAAAACACTGGTGCAAGCCAAATATTATTTTGCAAAATAAGGTGTGAGGAATTGACTGTGATTGCACAGTGGTGAAAAAAAATTGTGTTTTATTGGAAAAATAATAACTATGGATCGGTTGTGCTGTAAGGAGCAAGCTAGTCTTATTAAAGCAATCTAACTACATATATAAAAAGGGCAAATATTTGTTGAAATGCTGCAAAGAGGATCTGGGCTTACATTGCCTATCACTGGCAAAATGTAATTTTTAAGGCTAATTTAAATTCTCTTTCTCTCTCTGAAAAGTGTTTAGTATTCCTTGGAAGCTCTATTGATCAAGGAACTCTACTCAGAGTGTAAAACCGCCTGAGCTGTTTTTACAAACGGGTTTTGTAAATGATGGGTGAAATGGGGCTGTTGGCTCCCACCGGAGCTGCTATGTCAACCCAAACACACCGTCATGGATTTTCACTCGCTCACCTTGTGCATGGGTGGGGGAATGAACAAAATAGATGGTAGTAATCGCTAGAGTACAAATTTTTCTAAGCATAGCAAAGAATTAAGTCTGGCTTGCTGACAAGGATTTTGATTTTTATCTTTTTTTTTTTTTTGACAAAATTTTCCCCATTTGCTGTCGGTGTGGGGCAGCAGCCTGTGCTCCCCATGCCCAGTTTTTAAATTAGTCATTAAGAACAATAAGCGCCGGCTGACGTGCGCTGCGTTCCCGAGCCGCGTCGCTCCGCGGGGTGTTGGAGCGCAGGAGGGTTCAGCCGCGTCCCGCTCAGGCACGGAGCGGCTCCGGCACCGGGGCTGCGTCACCGCGCGTGTTTGGGTGGGACGGTGCACGTCACCCTCTGCGTGCCCTGCTACCAGCTACGATAGAAATGTGTCTATGAATGAGGCACAGCAGTTCTGCTGGCAGTTTGCCCGACTCCCTCAGTGTAAAACACGAGTTTTAAAAGCTCGCGTGTTTGCCAAGTGTTAATTATTAAAACGGAAAGTTGACTGTCATTGGATTATTGACTAAGCCACTAATTACTGATTTACTTGTTCTTGAAATAATGCCCGTTAAATAAATGGTGGTTTGGATGTATTCAATAAATTATTGTCCTTGATTGAACAGTATTATTAATCTCCCATCAGCACTTAAGTATTAGAATTTGCAATGAGCCATTCTTGGTATTCAAAATATTGTTCGCTTAGTCAAATCTTAAAGCAGGATTTTCTGTTGAGAATACCTGACGTATATATATTTATCAATATTTCTATAGTACTTGGCATTGAAGAACAAAACATTATTGCTGAATATCCTCCATGTATCCTCCACAAATCCATGACTTGGTATCTTTTTGAAATTAAGTTGTTAGAAATTTGAGAGAAATAGAGGACGCGGGCAGAAAATCAGCCCTTGAGAGCGTCGTGCTTTGAGAAGCTATGAAAGGAAAAAGAGAAGTTTGACAGTGAGGAGTTAAACTTATTAGGCAGATATTAAAAGAAATTAAGACATCCTCTTTGACACAGAAAGGTGACTGAGGTGTGGAACAGATTATCAAATGCAAGGGCTAAATCTGCCGAGCATCGATGATGGTATTAAGATACTGTCCGTCTGAAAGTGAAGACACAACGTGGTGGTAAACCTGCGTAGCTACAGGCTTTGATTTCCAATCCAGGGTTGCACGGAATCCTCTCCAAATTGTACTCAACCTTTAGACTTGTCTTAATATAGAGTATTTTGCCCTTATAGTTTGCAACTTCTGCTTGTCTAAGGGATACGGGCTTTTTTTCTTCTTGCTATACAGTTTATACTATCCTTCACTATGCAAAATATGGAAAACCTACTCCACTATCTGTATTTTAGCGATGTGAAGGACCTACAGCTGCTAACACGGAGAGAGACTAGTCTTCAATGTAGAAATGGTATTGTGTTGCCGAAAACGGGGAAGGATCCAGCAATGGGATGGTTAAAACGTTGCGCTGTATCTAAGGGAGTTGCTTTATTGTTTCTTCATCGCTTGTAACCGTTTTTAGTGGAGTTACTGCTGTGCTGCCTTCCAGGATTTGTCCCTTTATAAGTTTGATTATGGCACTAAGATTAAGATAATTAAAATACAACGTCTTATTCCTTTAATCTAGAAGATTAAAAGGATTTTTAAAACAACAGTAACTTTCTTGATAGACAATATTGTTTAATGCAAAGTAACTTTTTAACATGTTTCTGTGTCACCCGTTTTTAAACCTCAGATTCCCGAGGAAGTTAAGTTGTGATGTTGGCCTCACTTAAATATCCTTAATGATACCTCTTACACTTCAGACACATTGCAAGGCACGGGCTGGATGGAACCACGTTGTCTCACAGCCAGTGTTTACTCCACGTCTTGACCATAGTCGTATGTTGTTCTTATTCGCACATGCTCTGATGGAAGCACGTTTAGAACTACTCAATATTTAGATACATTCCAAAGGTCCACTGAGTTCCTCATGTAAGACTAAAACACAATGTATGTGCTTTGAAGTACTGTATTTGACATCAGAAAAAGAAATTCCGGACTGGGAAATTTGCAATGATCAAGCAGCTCACTCAAATGCGACCCAAAATTTGCCTCATATAGTCTCAGAAAATTCTATCCTTTTAATCCAGTTCCCTTTCTCTGCAATTACTTTTAAACATGGTTAGTGCAAAGATTTTCTATTCCAATCATTTAAGCCACCATCATTAATGGAGAAAGCTTGGCCAGGATTCTTTTTTCATTATGCATTCCTTTAAAAAAAGGAAATAAAGAGCTTTTTCTTCCCAAGTCAAAGTGTGTCAGCTACAAACTCATCGTCCCTTTCCAGGTTGAAAGGCTTGTTCTTCCTGACGGGTGTCAGGTTCTCTGGTGATGCAAATTAATATTAAAGGACAGTAAATGAATGACAGAGGAAATCTTGAAAATCTCAGCTGTGGGCTTTTAATGCCTATAAAATACAAATTGCAACTAGGCAAATTATTGAAGGATTCAGAGCATTGATATGTGAAGAGAACTAAAAGATCCAGCTGACAGGCTCATGCAAGACAGACCGAAGCGTTTTAGATGCCACCTGGACATATAAATAGCTTCTGTACAAGAGTGGTACTTGTGGCACACGGGTAGTTTAGTGTAAGAAATAAGATTTCAGTCATTATTACTCAGTTATTACTTATTACACTTGACAGCTAAATTGTTTTACAAATACATACCTCTAAATGCTACTGTTTGAGAATACAACTTTTATCACAAAAACCATGTCTGCGTATTTAGGACTGAAATTAAACAGAGAAAACCCTGGGCAGGGAAAACAGAGCAACCTCACATTTTGAGAACGTTCCGGTTGCCCAAATAACATTTCACATTATCCTTTATATTGAACATTGCATTTTCACTTCTTTAGCTGAAATGTTTACTGGGCTGAGCTGAGGTGGTGCCACAGGCTTCGAGTTCTCCCGTGACCTGCTTGAGGATTCTCTGCTGGTGGGTCTCCGAGGAGGGTGCTCCCACGGGAGCAGTCTTTCTCCATGAAGGCAATGTTTCCTTCCTGGGAAACGGATCCCTCGTGTAGGATGTCTGATGCGTTATTGCTTCAAGAGTGTCATAAATACACAGCTGGAATCAGGCTGCATATACATGCAGGTTATAAACGTGATGGTAAGTGACTCTCCGTGATAACTGTAAGACAAGACAGAAGAAAGTACTTATTTCTGGCGATTATTGTCTATGCTGAGTTGCTGAGCTCATTTATATGTTCCAAAATGTTTTTCCAAGGCGTGCTGAGGGCAGGAGCCATCCCCGTGTGCGTACGTGTGTACCCGAAAGGTGAAAGCAGATTCAAGGGCCCCCAGGTTTGTGCATGGACCATCTTGCAGAGCAGTGCAGAAAGGAGTTGTGTGCGGGGATGCGCAGGGTCCGACACGGTGGGGATGCGGGTGTCAGCCCGGAGGTGCTGGGCTCATCGGATGTGCGTGGCTCGCTCTGCCAAAGTGTGTGTTTCTTCAGGACTTCCAAGTGTCTGGTCTGCCTGATGTCAGAAACTTTCAGACATCCACAGTCAAATTGTGGGTTTGCTTTTGTTTATCTAAGGCAGATTTTTCCAAGCTCCGAGGTCCCCAACACAAGAAGGACATGGAGCTGTTGGAGCCAGTCCAGATGAGGCCACAAAGGCGACGTGAGGGCTGGAGCACCTCTGCTATGGAGACAGGCTGAGAGAGTTGGGGCTGTTCAGCCTGGAGAAGAGAAGGCTCCGGGGAGACCTTCCAGCACCTTCTAGTACCTAAAGGGGCTACAAGAAAGCTGGAGAGGGGCTTTGGACAAGGGTGTGTCGTGACAGGACACGGGGCAATGGCTTTAAACTGAAAGAGGGGAGATTTAGATTAGATGTAAAGAAAAAGTTTTTCCCTCTGAGGGTGGTGAGGCACTGGCACAGGTTGCCCAGAGAAGCTGTGGCTGCCCCATCCCTGGAAGTGTCCAAGGCCAGGCTGGATGGGGCTTTGGGCAACCTAGTGTAGTGGAGGGTGTCCCTGCCCATGGCAGGGGGGTTGGAACTGGAAGGTCTCTTCCAACCCAAACCATTCTATGATTCTAAGTCCAAAAGGGAAATTTGTCCATGGAAATCCATATTTATATTTATGATGGGTTTAAGACACGCTAAAATATTCCATCTTCAGCAACTCTTTTTTTTTTTTTTTTTTTGTGTTAGTAACAAGGACTGATGCTTTACATAGAAATCTTGTTCCTGGCCACAGAGCGTTTTTAGAAGATTATCAGCCAGGAGTGTTGATGGTGTTGTTGATGTAATGTCCGTAACTGCTGGGGTTTTGGTTCAGTTTAGCAGCAATGGTAACACACCCTGTTAGAACTGTTACTGTTCTCTAAATGCTGACAACAAAACCACCTTAATAAAAGACATATATCGTACTAGGTTACCTTCTACGTCCTCTCAGAAAAAACAAGTGCAAGTCACAAGAGTGACACGGTCAACAGACTGTGTCATTTTTCATAAGGGAAGCATTCACCATCTACTCTCATCAGTCCTTGTGTCACAAATAACTCAAGAAGATCTCCTTAAACTCAGATCATATCTCCTGTACGACCATATCATCTCCCAAATAGTGTTTGCTTGCACTGCCTCCACGCTGCCTTGCTCTGTGCAGTTTGCCCACGGCTCTGGTGGCACTGCCTTTTTTTGGGTTGCAGTCCTCAATGTCCAGCACAGGGAAGTGAAGGTTGATTCAGGGGGTGCTGACTGCCACTGGCACAGCTTTTCTCCAGCCCTGCAACGTGTTTCTTCCCTCCTCTGTCTGCCAAAGAGCAAGGACCGAACCCAGCCCTGCCTCTGTGTGGTGCACAGCTTCAGGAGACCAACTGGAGAAGCCCTGGTCCACCTTCCAGAAATAAATCTGAGAACTACTGTGTTTATAATGTCTGTGTGAAATTCTCCTTCAAGGAAAGGTGAAAAAGGGCTCCTTGACCCAAACCATTCTGTGATCTAGCGAGGAGGGTTTCACAGGCATTACTGACCAGGCTGATTAAAACAGACATTTTCAAATTAGGAGTTGAACAGACTTTTGAAATGATGAAGGTTATTATCAATAGCAACGAAGCTCCAGAGAAGCGTGTTCTCCATCTCTGATTTCCTGCAGTCCAAGCGCAGGTACTTTTCTGAGCAGCAATGGCACCAGTTGCCTGATTTAGTGTGAAGAGAACTGGAGTAAAGTCAGTGTCCTGGTTTGTAGGTTATGAGATATTGCCTGGAACTGCTTTATTGGTAGTAGTTTAATTTACAGGCTGTTCCAGTGCTGCTAGCAGGCATATGTTCATAACGGGGTTACAGTGGTCCTTGTGTTCTCCCCCATCGTTTTGCCGGACGCTGAGCCCAGCTGTGGCCTCAGGCTGGGACTTTCCATCCCAGCCAACGCTGGAAGGACAGAGGGATGCCTGCTGCTCCAGTCCACTTCAACATAAACTCTTTCACCATCACCTGCGAGGTATCCCAGCTCTTTCATGAGCTTTTTTGGTGTGTTTACCCCTCCGTAGGTTCACAGCCCTTCTTCAGTGTCAACAAACCCAAGTATTTCCCATCACCTGCCTGCTGCTCTCCCGATGGATTACTCACATTATGCCAATAAAGTTGTTAGTTAAGAGTCTGTGTGCTGCAACCAAGCATGGAAACAGTGTGGGGAGCAAAAGTAGAGCATTATATTTAATAATTTGCTATATAGTTCACTCCCAGTATTAGGCTTAATAGCTCTTTGGCTCTTTAATGCAGAGATGCTTTAAAAAAAAGTCTCTGTATCTCTTGCAAAGATGGCTTTATATCTTTTACAAAGATACTTCTCCAAAAGCCATTCACAGAGGTAGTTGTTAAGGAGTCTTTATGTTGATTCATCCTTGTTTTATGAGGCACTGGCTTTTTTATGGTCCCATTCACCTTTTTTTTTTTTTTTCCTGTGAATTTTTAATTATTACCTCAGTGTCACTGGGAAAAGCTGTAATTGTCTGAGTATTGGTTATAAAGATTTACTTTTGTTGGATTCCTGTGGTACTTTACTGCTATAAAATGCAGGATTGTAGAATAGCACAGGAAAATTTAGGTTGAGTAGTTTTTCAGAATCAATAACTGCATACATGGCTGCGGCTGCAGATCCGTTGGAAGGTTTACGTACCACATCCATCATTTATATCCAAACTCAGTCGGATACACAGAGCATTGTTATCTCGGCCCCCGTTGGGGGGACAGCACTGCTCTTTCTTACAGAAAATAAATTTATTGACATCTTAGTCTGTATTGATGAAAGCACAGCCCTTCCTCGGGCATGCATTTTCCTGTATTTTAGCAAGAAAATACTGTGGATAGTATAACCTGAAACAGTGGAGAGATTTGTGTAAGTGGCAGCCGCGGGCGCCGTGCGGATTCGTACGCCCGTCGTTGGCACACGGCTGGGTTTTGTTTAACTCACACTCATGGGTGAGAGCAATAAATAACAAACCAGGGGAAAGGCCCCCGCCTGCTGAGAGGCTCCGAAACCTGTCCGGGGCTATTCCCACACTCTTCCCAAACCACAGCTCCCTGTTACGGAGCAGCCCTGTGGGTACCATGAAGCAGAACATTAGATGGGTGCATAAATTTCTGTTTCTGTTCTCCAAGAGCAATCCATTTGCAGGAAGTCCGTTTTTACACAGTATTACCTGTGAGTGTTCTGTTTACTTCTCCCTTATATATTTTTAATGGCATAATTCTCAAATTTCTTCTGGTCGATAAGCCCTTTTCATTATTGGTTATCTGTTGTATGTAATACAATGAATTAATTATAATGGGGGAAAAAAATCTTTTGAAATATAGTTTCTGTATGTGCTCCTCAAACGTATCTGCTTAGTGAGGCAAAATAAAATCTAATATAAAGTAAAAGCAAATCTCCCTGAGGAGGTTGCTTTGTTTCCTTGGAAGTTCAAAATAAATACGTACACAACTAATCCTGAATGTTAAGGAATAAACAAAAGGAAAAATTATTACTATTCAGCACAGCCCTTGTCCTCTGGAACAAAACGATGCCGACTGGACCGTGTTTTGTTTTGTAGTTAATAGTAAAGACGGTGGTGGTGAAGTACAGAGTGATGCTGTGTGGGCAGTAGATCTGGGTTAAGTCCTTGTTACACACAGAGTACTCCGAGGGATTTGGAAGTGTGGACGTGGTCCATGCCCATCGGACCAGCAGTTCTTGCCTCAGGAAGGCTCCAAAGTCACCTTAGGTCGGCCTGTTCACCACTGCGCCTGCTACAAATCTGGATTATTTTCTCACCCTTATACACTAATCACTATTTATTGCCCTTGAAATCTGTGTTGGGAGGGGTGAGAGATCAGGATGTTTTATGAGCCACATTGCTTCACCAGTAAACTTGAGCGGTCGTTGGGACGTTTGTAGGACTCCCGACAGCCTTCGGTTGGATCTCCGCAGCTTTCTTTCGAGTCCCTTTCTGAGCACCACGTTTGTGTTACACCTTGAGAAGGTGAGAGCCTGATGGTCCTTCCCTTTCTGCACCGGGCAGACCCTTCAAAATGACACTGAAGTTCTTCCTGAAGTGATGGCCTCATGTTTCATTACATATGCAAATCAGATAATTACTTGGTGGTATGCGATTGCATGCACATTTTTGCATGGGTAATTCTGAAAATTGTGCCTCAGGTGTTAAATGTTAGTATTTTTCCACACATGCCACTCAATTATGTATTTTAATGTGTTTTTTTTTCACATACAAATCTATGTATGCCTTGACATGAGCAAAAAATCACATCCCTTGAAAATTCGATGCTGTGTTAGAAGATAATTGCAATTTCTCATAGGAGAGAAGAATACTTATTTTCATTTTTGACCCATAGTTTGTTTTATAATGGGAATAAGCTCTTTGTAGAATATTCGCAATAAAAAAGCTTTGAGATGATTGATTAAATGCCTTAGGTTCCTCTTGGCCATTAATCAAAGCTGGCAGCCATTTATTGCTTTGAACAGTGCAAGGCAGTAGAGATAATGCTTTAAATATAATAAGTCCCTTCAATATAATGAAGTATAAATAACAAGGTGGTGATGTAAAAGTTATGTCTTTTAGTAATGACATAGTAATAATATACTACTAGTAACAGATGCTGCTGGTTTTTAAATTTCTGACAAGCATAAATTGTTTACCATTTATGTGCAAACAATTTTTATTCAGAAAAGATATACCTTTTGGCTTTTAGTTAGGGTTTTTTTTTTTAAAAAAAAAAAAAAAAGAAAGGAAGAAGATAGAAGGGAAAGAGGAAAACCCAAATCTGCTCGTGTTGACCCCCCTCTCCACACTCCCAGCACAGCACATTTATTCAGATCACTGCAACTCTTACGACATTGCTTCCCTCACCCATTTCAGACAACAACCCTTTATTTTAGACACTGGGAGTCTCTGGGATTAGTCATCGTTTCCTTTCCAAGTGCAGAGTTGCAGCTCAGCAGCTGACTGGGTTCTGGTCCCATGGTCATGGCCAAGCCCTACAGTCCCACCATCAGAAGGTGCCGAGAAGCACCACTGGTGAGCGCAGAGTACTGGGCAGCACTGGGATTCTCATGGCTGAGGGGTATTCTGTGTTGTGTTGCGTTGTGCTGCAGCAAAAGGCTACGAAATATTTTGAAGTATGTGTGATGCTGCAGAACAAACACATTTAAACGCAGATATCCCCGGGATCTGGTCCCATTGCAGTGTGACAGTGGGGCACGTCCCGGGCGCCCCTGCCCAGCATCTTACCTGCCTGCTGCAAACTGCCCCAAACTGTCCACTTGTTTTTCAGTTGTAGACAAAAAAGACCTGTCTGGAACATGCACCAGAATTTACTTTTTACTAGAGCTGTGGAGCTTTCCAGGTTGCTTGCTTACCCTACAGGTTTCTCCTTTCTAGCCTCTATCTGTTTACTGACCCAATTAGTCAGATTTCAATCAGTGCCGAGCTCTGGGCGCCAGGTTTAATGATGGTGTCTTTGAAGCTCATGTTCGTTGTGTCTGAGGCTCAGGTGACCACTGTCTTGCTGCTTGTGAGAGCGAGACAAGTTGCTGTGTACAAGTGTTTGTTCTCTGTTGTGCTTCGTTTGACATCGGAGGGCTCCTGGTTCATGTCCAAGGCATTGGAACAGGGGCTGGAGTGTTGGTGTTGGAGATCAGACTCTCCAATGGTGTTCAGAGCAAGAGGTGTTCATGTTGTTGTCAGGCAGAGATCACTCATGACAGGTATTCAATCTGCTTCCCCACGCCCGAAGCGTTCCACACTTCCCAGCGTGACCTCCTGGTTTACGAGAGCTCGGTGATGAGGTCCGAGCGAGGCTGGCACGGCCAGTGATGGAGATCCCTGTCCTTGCATGGCACCTCAGGCCATTCGGGGCTCAGATTTTCAGTAGAAGACTTCCCTAGTTTCTATGTGTGCTCATGGAAGTCTGGTTTGGAAGCCCCAGTGATGTCCACGATGCTCCCAAAGGACCTCCTCTTCCTTTACGTATACTGTTCTTAAAAGTTTATTTCTGGAGTTCTGCAGATATTTTATTACTTTTTGTTTACTTATCTTGATCTGCACATTTATTGCTAAGTGTGTTTTTCATTCCACTCAAACAGGGCCTAAAAATACAGAATTTTGCCTGCTTCCAAAGCATCCTTCTATGTCCGGGCACAGGAGATGTCCAAGGACAAAGCACCTTGCTGTTCATGTTGTGACAGAAATGCACATTTCCTTTTTCTGGTTGGGGAATTTCTGCTCCCATGAAACCCCTGGAGCCTGCGGGGGGGCTGGTGTGGTCTCCACTCACTGTGCATCACCACTCACCCCTGAGGGTGACAAGTGGCAAGGAAGTGACAAGGAAGAGGATGCAAGGAGCCATTTTATGTAAATTCAGTCCCAAATTTCACTGCTGGTTGCTTGCAGTGGGCTGCAGCCCCTGGGACCAGCTGTGCACAGCTGGCCTGGGGCTCTGGGGTACGGTCACGCAGTTTAGGCACAGTGTAAAATCCCTGGTGTAATATTTAGGCAGATAATCTGCCAGGGATTAACTCTCCATTAACCCTCTGCCCCCACGTCAGCCAGGGGACCCCGGAGAGCCTCTGCTTTCGCCGTGGGTCCCTCTAACCGCACGGAAGGGGCTTGTGTCTCATTGACTCAGGAGTTTGTTTTGCCATCCCGGCAGCTCCTGAGCTGCAAACGACACACACCTCGGCTGGTGCCTCTGTCCGTGCCACACCGCCGCAGTGCCACCGTGAGCACCGTCTGCTCCCCCGGAGAGACGCCCATCACCATCTGTCCCCAACACACGCTTTGTGTTTGGGGTTTACCTCGAGGTTCCATCTATCTTCTCATAATACAGTTAATTTTTTCTTGACTTTCAAGGACCACAACAGTCTTGATTATTTATGGCAGCAGACTGACTGCCAGAACTGAACGTGGGAGATGCGCAGCAGTTTCGGTGCAGACACCTTCCTGTTCTATACAGAGAAAATTTCGCACATTCAACATGAGACTTTCTTTAAATATTTATAAAGTTACTAATGAAATTCAAATGTGAGTAGTAATAATTAGGCTGGAAAAAATCATAGCCCTGTGGCATAGATAAACTTACTTGTATTGAGCTGAACATGAAAGGCAGGACATGTCACAGTGGTATTTTGTTTCTTTGCAGTTACCTATTGGCAGTTCTTCAAATACTGGACAAACTTTTGTGTGTTGGTGTTTAGTTTCACATAATGGCAGTCTGCGCTCCTCCCTGAAGCTTATTGTGCAAACTGAATGATTTAATTTAAGACAAACATCACCTTCAGTAGGGACAGCAGCAAACTTTCTGCTTTCTGAAGGTGTCGTGGTCAGGCTTCCTGTGCTGTACGTCATCGTGGCACCTCTGCAAGAGTTTGGCCAGCACACGCCTCCTACAAGGATCCGTTGGCTTTTGAAGATGACACATATTCCCTCTCCTTCCCCCGAAGTGGAGGTGGGATGTGTGCGTACAGGTCTGGGCACAGAGGGGCTGAGCCGTGCCCTGGCACCCATTTGTGCCCCGGGCTGATGTAGGGCAGCAGGAGGAATGATGGGTGGGATGGTGTGGAATGGGGAGTTTTCCAGCAGCATAGAATCACAGAATCATAGAATGGTTTGGGTTGGAAGGGACCTTAAAGATCATCTAGTTCCAACCCCCCTGCCATGGGCAGGGACACCCTCCACTACACCAGGTTGCCCAAAGCCTCATCCAGCCTGGCCTGGAACACTGCCAGGGATGGGGCAGCCGCAGCTTCTCTGGGCAACCTGTTCCACTGCCTCACCACTCTCATGGTGACTTGCTCGTGGGTTTCTTCTGTGAGGTCCAACGTGGGAATAAGCTGTCCTTTTAAGGTGATAAGTTTGGGGGTTTTTACTTTTTATAATTCCTTTTTTACTTATTATCTAATTGTCAAATACATTGTTCCCTTAGAAACTTAGTGGTGGCCACTGGCTGGAGGCATCTGTGCTATTTTGAAACTTTAGAGATGAAAAATGTATTGGTTCCTGGTCCAGAAAATACATGGGAAACCTCAAAAGTTATTTGTCTGAGAAATTAAAAGTCATCATCGGGAATGAGCAATATTTATAGTATCTCTCTATTTCACAGCTTCAGTGTAAATCCTTACTTCCACCAAAGTTTATTATTTACCTTTGTCACTGGGGACCTTGTCTCACGTTATTTATCATATATATTGTGTATGATTATATTTTGGCTTCAAATTATTACTGGCAGGTAGGACTATTTCTCGGCACCTCTCTTTATTGCCCTTCGTACTCGGCAATTCATTTTTCCTGATCGAGTCAGTGTGTGTCAGACGTGCACGTTTCGTGATTTATTACTGTGCTTCAATACTTTTTGTCTTGAGTATCCAGCTGTTCTCCAGCTGTTATTTTAGCATGTGTCTTACTTTTATAAGGTTTTAACTGTACTGTAAAAGCTCTAATGCAATTCATCTCCATAATCCGGTGTGATTATATTATGCACTGTAATCATTAGTGGAAGTCTTTTTGCTCTTTTCTGCTTTCAATCTGCATATAACCTATAGCAAAAGACAAATATTTCTTGCTCTGCTTAGTTGAGACGTGAAAGAAAACTCTAATTTTAGTTCAGGTAGTTCGGAGGTCAAAACAAACAGTACTTAAACACGTAGAAAAAAAAGAAATAGTGTTGTGCCTGTCACAGGGGAAATTATGTTCATTCATAGCTCTAGTGCCTGGAGAGGTTTAACAGCAATTGTTTAAAGACACGTTATCAGATACGTTTATTTAAGTACGTGTGCTTAATTTGGGGTGGAATTTTAAAATTTAACTGTATCTTTAGTTGGTCGCCCTAATTCAACTTGTGATACATTCAAGGAAATTCTTCCATAAGAGGAAGGATATTTCTCCCCTCTCAAAGTGTTTAATAATTGTGATCGCGTTATTTTATATACAGTGAAATGCTGTCCAGCTTGAAAAGATTGCATCAAAGTAATTGCAGATATCACTTTTTTTTCTGCCATATTTGATCAAAAAGCTAATTTAGTTTTGTCCAAGGGCTCTTGATTAGGTTGTCCCCACAATACTGTTTGGTGGCGTGGGGTTTTGTTCAGGACAGTGGGCTGATCTTACCCAATAAAAGAAAAAAAAGCTGTCTTATAACGAGAATGCTTGAGCACTGGGACAAGTGGCCCAGGATGAATAACTCCATCTTTGGAGATATTCAAACCCAACTGGACACGGTCCTGAGCAACCTGCTCAGCTGCCCCTGCTTTGAGCAAGGGTTGGACCAGCGGATCTCCAGAAGTCTCTTCCAACCTCAGCTGTTCCGTGATTAAATGTCATTACTGTTTCTTACTAAGGAGTTTCATAGGATTTTTTCCCTGTAAGAAGTACATTTTTCAATAATAGGTATAAAACTGTATTTAAAGTTTTTCAAACAACAGAAATGTTCTTAGATCGTGTTGTAAAGCATTAACAAATGAAAAAATATTCTATAATAGTTTTGAAAATTCGTAAGTTAAACCGTTTCCATTTGTTGGATTTAATATTGCATTGCTCTGGCAATGATGTCGCCTACGCTTCAACCCCTGGGACTCTTTGTGGATTTCTGTAATTTTTTTAGATGCACATAATGATACTTGAGGGACCCCAGTTTGCTTCTTTCTCTCCCCCCAGAAGCAGTTCCAGCTCATAGATCAGCTTTGGTTTTTGCCATGGCTGTGCTGGAGCTATGACAGTATATCCCTGTGCTGGGTGGTGGGGCAGTTGTAGGCCAATTTACTGAAAATTGACTCCTTGCCTGCTGAGGACAGAACTGTTTAATGATGTTGGTATTGGGTTACATGACCGCATGTAGAAAGAAAAGATTTTTGTGAAGTTGTGTATTCAGTTTCATAGCATTTTCTGTTCCTAACAGTAATGCTGATTTTTTTCATCCATGAAGTCTTTAAAAAAAATGAAGTGAGATTTTTTCAGATGGTTTCAGGTCTTGCCGTGGGTCAGTAGCTCTGCAGTGGTGTGTCTGGCTGGGCAGGTGTGTCCCATGGTGGGACATGGAGTTGATGGGGAGTGATGTGGGCTGAGCCTCAGCCTGCGGCTGGATGGCTCGGCCCTTCTTAGGGACACTTGTCCTTGAAGCAGGTATAGTTGCTTCACTCTACATTTTGAGAAATGGGCTCAAATGCAAATTTATCACATTTTCTATTAGGCAGTAAACGGTGATTGTGTCCATTTCTGCGTGTTATGCTGAATACTTTGTATTTAACAAACGTGTTTTCTGCAGACTGTCGTGTAAAGTTCGCATCGTTCTTTTAAAATATTTTCTTTAGAGTAGTTGCTGCTGGAAGGTTTTACCTCTACAGCCAGCACCCTGTCAAGTACTTACACATCTCTTCTTCATGGAAAAATATTCCCTCTGTGTGTGCCAGTGGAGGCTGAGTGGATGAGTGATGCCAACCCGGGACCGGAGACATCCTGCGGGGTCAGCCGGCGAAGCTGGGCACCGCTGGGGCGGGTTTCTTGGGGAATGTGGGTTCACCGAGTTGCATCTACTGACCCAGTCCTGAGGGTCTGATCCCACGGAGTCCTTCTCAGAAGAGTCAGAGCTCCCTCTGCTTGCAGGCAACGCAGGTATGGCGTTAATGAACATTTGCATTGCGTGTAAAGGCATTCCACTGAAATACGTTTAGATCTGAGTATTTATCTTCAAGATGATAACTCTGAATAACAGTAAAACCAGTGAGAAATCAGGATGCACATGATCTTTGGAACTGTACGTATGTATGAAAGTTTCCGATGTATTTTTTTTTTAGTAAATTCGAAAAAATAAAGCAAGATACCTATCTTTATCTGCATTGCAGATCAAGATTCATTTCTAGTTTCTAAAAAAGTAACGTATTACTTTGATCAAGTTAAATTAGTAGGTGGGCCAGATTCTAGTCTAATGTTAACTAATGACTTTGGTCATATGATGCTTAATGTCAGCTCGGGGTACTGTCCAAAATTCCCTAAATTAGTTTTTTTTCTGTGTCTCAAAGTATGAGGGAAAAAACGTTATGTGGAAACAATCTTGTCCCAGATTGGAACTGACTCGTGTATTAAACTCATAAGAGGAGTCCTTCTTGTGCTTTAATTATACAAAGACAGTATGTCTGCAGGCTGTCACATTGTGTTCAGTGCAGTCACTTGTCTGGATTGCGATTCCAGTAAATGGGAAGTAATTGAGCAGGGATTATCCATGGCAGCAGAAACACGGCCATTCCCTTTGTTAAGACAGCTCTACAAAGACTTTTTTTTTGTGAATAAGCGTAAAGTTTTTTAGAAGGGCTGGGATTGGAGTTGGCAGCATCTCTGCCAAGCGCCCAAGGTGCCTGGATTTGCGTGTGCGTGCCAAGGCTGTTTCCTCACAAACAATCCGGAGGGATTGTGAGCTGTAGATGAAGGTTTCTGTATATTCACCAGCTCTGCGATTTCCCATTTGCCAGCACTACAAGAAGGTTGTATTATAAATGAGAACAGCTTGCCGAGAGCTCGGGGTTCTTCTTGTCTGGAAACAGATGAAGTCGACACGTTCTGATAAATTTGCAGCGATGGTCAAGGAGCAGGTTTGTTTCAAATACAACGCTGCTTCCACACGGTGAGGAATCCTGCTTTAATTATTACTCTTCCTGAGGTAGAGCGATTTGTAAATGTGTTCTTGAGAGATTCTTTGCAGCAACTCGTCAACGTTTGAATTTCGAAACCCTTTTCTGGGGGCGTGTGACAGCTTCAGCAAGTTACTAAAAAAGTGTGCCTGTGTTCACAATAACTAGCCAGTCTATTTTGAGAAAGATTAAATAAAATCCATATAATTCTGTGCTTCCCCGTGCTGGGACCATTTGGGGGTGGCAGCATCTCCGACGGTACAGGTCCATAGAACACCAGTCATTTGCTGGCAGAAAAAACATGTCCTGTGTTATCACACACCAAATCAAACAAAAACTCAAACCAAAACAGAAACAAAAGACAGAGAAAAAAGTCTTCCAGGCATGTTTTCAGGCCTGGAGGGGGATGCAGCACAGTTCTGCTCCCTGCTAGGGATGCTGCCTTCCTGCAGCTCCTCTCCAAGAGGGGAGCGGGACTCTGCAACGGCACAGGTCGTGTTCAGCCAGGATCATCTGAATCCTTATTTCACAGCGTAAAGTGCTCTGAAAAGTCTTTCAAACAGCACATGGCACATCATTTAAAGGATACTGTGGGGAATTTGGAAGCAAAATTGCATTTAAATGTAGGTAAACTGTTGTCTCTGGGATAAATCTGGTGAGTTTGTCTCAGTTTGCTGGGCTAAGGACTTGATGTCCAGTAAGGAACAGACCACAGTAGATGAATAAAATGCTATATGAAGAAGGAAATTCAGAGTAAATTCCTGTTTTCAGGCTTAGGAAATAAATGCTCTTGAGTTAAATGTATCCTTTATTTTCAAGATGCACAGTAAGAATGTAAAATCCTGATGTATGGTTATGGAAAAGATTTGTGTGATCCGAATGGATCTCTTTCACAAAAGCTGGAAACAGCAGCTGGCGTCCTGGTAGTGAAGGGAGACGCCGGGAAGTGTCTGCGGGCAGCGCTTCCCTTTCCCATCGGAATTCAGGTCAGGATGCTGCGAAACAGCGGGACTGGGGCACGGTCCAAGGCTGGCAAGCACTGCGGGGCGGGGGGAGCTGCTCCCTGCCTGGAGAAGAGGGAGAGGGACCACAGCTCCTACCGGAGTGTGGAGTGCCCATTTGTGTCCCCATTTATAATGGTCATGAACCGCTTTTTGTAACCCAGTTTACAAAATCTCAGCGGAGTGGTCAGCGTCATTAATCAGGTTACAACTGCTCTGCACCGGAAAGGTTGAAAAGGGAGGGGAAAGTAAAGAAAATTAACAGAACGAAACGTCTTTAAGATGTCGCTGCCCAGAAGTGGTTGAATGTTCCTGTTGATAGTGCTGCACGGCCGCGGTGCGCAAGGGCTGCAGAGGATGCTCGTAGGAGTCGCAGTGTCTGAATGAGAGACCTGCCAATAAACCTCCAGAAAAGGACAAGCTTCCCAAATCATCATCCATTCCGGTCAGAAAGAGATACTCAGATCTGTATAATAAATTAATTAAATACGAGTGTTTGGGGTTAAATATTGCCTCTCCTTTAATCTCTGAGTGTTCAAAAATTAGCATGGTGTGCTCTAACTAAAGAGCTTTTCCAGTGCATTTGACTAATTTTCAGTCAACTGAAATTCTGGGAAATTCATCTGGAATTTGTTCTTCACCACTCCTGGCTCAGGCAGGACTGCCCAGACCAACGCTGCGGGGGCTGGTGTGTACACCCCCCCAAAGCACATTTGGGAACTTTTCAGCCCAGAACCCAAAGCAACCTTTGCTCCAGGGTGCTGGAGCAGCCTGATGTTGGCAGGACTTCGTTGCACGCAGTTCCACCACCAGACCAGTCACGGGCTGTCAGCTAATGAATCTTTGATATGTTACCCATTTGTCATTCATCAAACGCCGCGCTTCGCCGAAGAAGCCAACCTGCTGGAGGGCACCTCCAAATGTAAAGGCTGGTGGGACCGATGTCCATCGCCGCTCTGTTGGGTGAGGGCCAGACCTGCCAGTTATTATTGAATTATTTTCATGCAGTAAACATCGTTTGCTTTCTAATTTCTGTAGTTTGCGTACCCGAGAGCTGCACTGTCTTTCTACATCCTGCTGTTGGTTCCCTCAGTCTGAAATGCTTTTGCATGCTGGTAGAAATAAGCTCTTAGGTTTATCATTGGCTTTTTGCCATCAAGCTAGAAGTGACATACATAATAGTAGAAAATATAAGTCTCTTGGAAATGCTGTTTAATTTCCAGCCACTCTATTCTGACTTCTGCGTACTGCACAGATGATTATCCCTGGCTGTGATGGATTACAAGAGGGCTTTACAAAGACTTTCTCACCCAGAGCACCCTGGGCAGCCCCTGAGGACAAAGCATAGCTCCTTTGAGAACTTCATTGTATTTAACCACGCCACCGGGGCCTTAAGTGGGAGAACCATGTAATAAAATGTGAGTGCCCGTAGCCTTTTTTGCAGATATTGTGGCTTTTGACCTCAAGTGGCCTTTCTCCTTGTCATATAAGGTTGCTGTATTTTAAGGAGGGCTCCAAGACTTGCATATGGCAGGTCTGCGGGAGGACCGTGAGCGCGTTACGCATGGTGCTCACCTCCCGTGGAACGGCCTCGAGGGCACCGCGCGCCATCTGCGCTTCCTCGGCAGACTAATAGAGATCTCGCCGATAGTCATGACGAATATCCGACATGGATTGTGCTGCCGCCGTTTCCTTGCGCTTCTCCTGAGCGTGTGGGTTTCTGCGCTCCAGGCAGAGCTGTCAGTAGGTTTCAGAGTTGGCTGTAGCTGCCGATGGAGCCCGTGGCGGGTGTGGGCAGAGCAGGGGCTTCCAGGCAAATACGCTGAGGGGTCTGATGAGGAATAAGGTAAAATAACCTAACGAGGGAGAGCGTTTTTAGGATGCAAAGTCAAAATTGCTGATTGAATGTCAGTACAGAGAGGAGCAGGAGGTAAGAGAAATACATTGCCTGCACCTTCAAAGTGTTTCTGGCCGCTGGCTTTCCAGCCTTTTCTGATCAACTCCATGCCCCATCCCTGGAAGTGTTCAAGGCCAGGTTGGATGGGGCTTTGAGCAGCCTGGTCTAGTGGAAGGTGTCCCTGCCCATGGCAGGGGGGTTGGGACTGGATGATCTTTGAGGTCCCTTCCAACCCAAACCGTTCTGTGATTCTCTGATTGTTGGTTTGCTCCGTCCATCCATAAGGCTACTCCCCTGCTCTGCTCCTGCCAGGGTGTAGGAAGCCACGGTGCTGCTCACCCGTGTAAAAGCAATCGATATTCTGCTGTTTGGGAAAGAATGAGAGGAAAATGTAATTTACACAGCCTTTGCTGAGCTGAGAAAATACACAGTTCAGGAAACAACATAGTGCCACGCTACAGCGTTCACATTTTCAGTACTTGTAGAAGAACTTGGAGAATTTATTCCCTCTTCTGAAGTAAGGGATATGTAACCTAAGGCAGTGCCACCTTAGGTTTTTACTCTTGAAATTGCAGTAAAAAAAATTGAAACAGAGAAGAAAAGAGCCAGAAAAGGAACTTTCATGAAGCTGGCTCAGCTCTGGCAGCTGGGTAATGGCTCCACCTTTAGTGAATCTCCTCAATAAATCATCTCTTCATCTCTTAATTTTCATTATCCATTAAACACTGTTTTC
This sequence comes from Tauraco erythrolophus, assembly GCF_009769465.1. Lineage (NCBI taxonomy): Eukaryota > Metazoa > Chordata > Aves > Musophagiformes > Musophagidae > Tauraco > Tauraco erythrolophus. The sequence goes on along the minus strand of NC_141474.1, from coordinate 35,381,807 downwards.
CAAGAGCAGAGAAGTGTTACAAGGAGAAATATTAATTGCTTGGTATTTTTTAGGTAAAAAGAGTTTTGAAAGGTAAAGCATCTTACATGCTTTTCCATTTTCCAATTATTTTTCAGTAAATTACCTAGCTGATTTTTTTCTACTTTCAGTTCTCGAGTATCTCTGCATGCATTATACGGGATTCAACCATATTTATTAAAATATATATAGCCTTCGTGTTTGTGATCCTTTTGTAATTCAGCTTCATTTTTCAAAGGTGAAAATGGAAAGCGCAGTATGCTCAGTATGCATCCAATTTACAGGTGGTTTGTGTCATCTGTGACTCCAGTCTGGTAAATCCATCCTGATTGCTGCCAGGGCTTTGGTTTCCACATTGCACTGCACGAGTTTAGACGTTCGGTGCTGAAGGAAGCGGGTGTCATTTCTGATTTTCCAGCTCAGGTGCGTTTACAAGAGTCATTTGTGAGGTGCAAAAACTGAAACGGGGCTGGAACCAGAAGTTCTGGAGCTCCTGAGAAGTAACTTGCTCTGGGTGATGTGAGGTACAGTTTTCTGCAGTATTGTACAAATTATGGAGGAAACGAGATTGAACAATGAAACCCAGCAACAGCAAAGTCTGAAAAGTTTATGATATCTTTTGCTTCCAGAGAAGGCAAAGCTTTGCTTGCATAAAAGCAGTATATTCTGGATACAAATAGTGTGCCCGGACAGCGAGATGGTGTCCGCACAAATACAGAGTTTGATTACGGCACAATTTGTTCCTCTGGATCTATAAAGAGTCTCCCTGCATGCATGTGGTGATAAAAAAATCATTTTTTTATATATATATATATATATATATATTTTTAAAATGCTGCTGGAAGATAAGTCTACTGTGAGGAAGTAAAAGGGAGGCCGTGCCCTGCAGCTCCGCCGGCCTCTCGCTGATGGTGCAACGCACGAGTCCCACGTGCCACAGCCTCCCGTGAGCGTGGCGCTGGGAAGGAGAGTTTTACCTGACTTGTCGAAAACTCTCCGATTTGTCTCTGATTTGTTGGAAACATTTAAAAAAAATACCAGGGGGTGAGGATTTTCTAACTGTTTTTTAATTTAATAACAGAAAGCGCGGTTAGGAGCAGTTTCCCAGGATCTGATTTCACCAGATTCTGTTCTTTGCAATAAAAGAAGAAAATCCTGTGTCTGGGAGAGTTCATTTTTGAACACAGGGGAGAGTTTTGGGGAGGACTGTCTGGCATCTTCAAGTGTCCTCCAACCTCATCTGCTACCCCACCCTTACTGAAAAGGTCAGCCCACCATGTGCCTGGCATTGCTTTTTCTTCTCTTATTGCATGTAATTTTAATAAAATATGGTTTTGTGTGAGTAGTGGTGACCACTGGTATTTGCTGCACAAGCAAAGAAAGGCTTTCTGCGAAAATTTGAAAAATGTCATCAACATGCTGTATCCCGAAGCTTTCTGAGAAGAAAAATCCCATTGTTATGGTAGTTTAATTGTTTGCAAATTGGTTGTTTGTGAAAAAGGTAATTCAGCATCAGGAATGACTAACGCGAGCGAATTGCCGTGCCAGCACGGAGCAGTTATTTACCATGGTTACCCCGGGAGGTGAAGAAAGGTACAATTATTGTGAGAGGTACTGTAGATCCTGTTTACTTTTTGTTCTTACCCTCTCTCAGATGTGCTTTTTCCCTATCTTTGTACAAACAAACAAAACCCCCAAAATTAAGCATATTTTTCCAGTTTCAGGGCATAGACAGCGTTTGTAATTCCAAAGTTTGCTGCTGGCCCTGGGCTCGGCCAGCGCGGGCTGGGAGGGGATGGCTGTGGCCAAATCTGCCTTCTCCCCGGCTCGAGGTCTGAAAAAAAACTCTCCTGGTTTCATCCCACATGTTTTCCTAAACTGAGGAGGATGCAGGTTCTCATCTGGTGTCGCCGTCTTTGTTTATTCTCTTACCGGTTTCATATGGTGGTTCCCTGAAATGCAGTGTGTTGGGTGGTGGAGGAACCCTCGGGGTGTTTGACCAACAGCATGCTTTGAAAAGTAACAGCTACCAGGGAGGAAACACATCTTAACACAGTAATATAAAAAAAACACCACCACCAACAACAAAAAAAAAAAAAACACCAAAACAACCTCAAAAAAAAAAAAAAAAAGGTGTAATGAATTAATTCCAAATTGCTGTCGTAAATGAAGATGTATGTGGTTTTGCTTGGACGCTTTCTCAAACTATTCTGAGAAAGTCAGTTCTCCTGTGTTTTCAGGTCTCCCTTTTTGTGTCCAGCTCTTCCACATGAAGGATTATTGCCTTCTGCTGGGAAAAGGGACATTTCTGTTCCTCCTGCCTTCGGCTTGGTGTTCATTGGCAGCCTGGTGTTTCTCCTGTCTTTTGTGGCCCTCTCCCTCCTCTTTCTCCCTCCATCCCCCATCCATGCCCTGTGCCATTACAAGCTGCAGAGACCTGCCTGGTGCTTCTCAAGAAGAGCACTGTCAGCTTTGGGGTGCTGCCAGCTGCCGTGACAGGCACGTAGGAGCGTGGTGATCCCATGAAAGCTCTCCTATGGAACCTGTCTGCTCCTTACCCTTGAACGCACAGCCCTCCTTCTGGGTGAAGGCTTCATAGACTTTAGCTGCATTTGTCTTGCACCCTCGTTTGGTAGGCATGGGTTTGATCAGTCTCGCTGCACGTGCAGAAATAAAAGGATGCTTTTTTTCCTTGAAAGCGGGGAAGAAAAAGTCACTGCATAGGAACAGGTTAGTGGCAGAATTTCAAAGGAGTTGCTCTCTTTGGTTCCCCTTCTCGTTTGTCCTGAGCGTGTTGCAGTCGGCAGAACAGAGAAAGAGGAAGATGAATTTGTCAAGCAAATAAAAATTATTGGGTCCTCTCCTCTTCAGTCAACAGGAAGCCGATGATTAACGCTGTAATTAAGTGACTGTTATTTTCCTTTGGTTTTTCATAAGTGCCTGGGCCATTCCAGGTACAAAACACTTTGAGACAGAATTAAGTAAAATAATAGAACGGGTTATGACTTTTACTTTGCTTTTATCCTTTAGAGGTGTTATTTTAATATTTAACAATACTTTAATATTTAATATAACTAGAGAATCGTATACAAGCTTGTTATTCTAGACCCTCTGGTGTGATGCTGAGAAGGTGCCCGGCTAACGGGGTTGTTAAGATGCTGGATGGGTTGTCGTTTGGCCAGTTGGTAACGTACCTGTCTGTGACCAAAGCAAGTCAGGCACGACCCAGCATCTGCTCTTGCTTCACAAAGTTCCCTTGTCAGCCACCCTTGAAAAAGTTTGGGCTTTTGACAAGGGTCGTTTAGCTCGTTACTGTAAATAACAACACTATTTTGTCGCTCATGAAAGGCCAATGGTGAAACACGCCTCCAGTGGCCCCGTAAAAACTGTAGATACGTGGGGATGTTGTTGGCCTGTCAAATGATGAGGACTTGTTCTCCCAAATATTTTCTGAGCTATATTTCTTCCTGTGCAAAACTCAGACACACGTGTGGAGTTTTACCATGTTTTCCTCCTTACGCAAACACCCAAAGCCACCCCATCAAGTAACTAAACTTATGTGACAAGAATAAATGAATTATTAGTAGTGTTACAGCCACGTTACTCTGAGTATTTGCTGGAGTCATAAGATACAGTTCTGTGGTACCAAACCACGCTCAGCTTAGGAGAAGCCAATCTCCAGCTGGTGGCTTTTGTGCTGGTAAAGCTATGGGTGAAAGTAACAATACGTTCAAGGAGTAGAGTTTGATGAAAATCTTTTTGGCTTTGTCTGCGCAATGCCTTCTCTCAGGTTGTGTTCACACTGATGGGCTTGGCTTGGGGGGCGGTGGATATTTTGTGGGGATTTTTGCAATGGGGAATTGACACTCCCACCCATTGCTTTTCTCCATTCTGGTGCCACGGTGGTTTGTAAGTTTGTGCAGACTCAGTGAGAGAAAAAAAAAATCTCAAATAGAAACAAATAGTGCAACTCAACCCAGGCTTTATGAAGGATCTAAGCATTCCACAAGTATTCTCACATTTTCATTTCGTTACAGTATGAGTCACTCAGGTGTTGACTGTTCCCACAGTTTGTGGGACAACGCGTGTTGGCAAGACACAGATTTGAGCATCCATACTCTATGCTCTTCTGCCACCAGTATGATGAGCCGAGCAAAACTGGGGATATCCCTCACCCACGTGGGCAGCCGTGGCCGCGGCGAGGTGCAGGGAACAAAGAGGGAACTTGGTTTTTCTCCTTCCACGTGCTCTGGGCTGTTTCTGTCCTCCTTCCCCAGAGGATGTTCAGGAGTTTTGGATCTTCAGGAGTTTCTGTCCGGCTGCTCCAGTGACTCCCCGTTGCCTTTTTCCCGTTTTGTTTTTGGAAGCTGCAGGGAGGAGTGAGTGCTCCTTCCTGCTGGGGTATGCTTTCTAAAAATTACACCTTCAGGATTTAGAGTTCATTTTTTGGTCCTATTATTCCACATTTGGTAGAAACAAAAGACAAACAAGAGCCAACACGAGCCTATATTAAATGAGAATTTCTGGGGACGCTTCCTGAGCACCCATCGTAGCACGTCCCACCAGCAGAGCCTTCTAAAGCATGGCATAGTGAGACTTTCACATGGGTTGTGTGTGCTTCACTGCCTGCTGAAATTGAGTTGGAGTGGCTGAGCACATTTCTGCTTTTTACTGTGACAGAGTTTGAAAAAACATGATATAAAAGTCTTCAGACCTGTTATAGTATATGAGATGCATTTTTCTCCTCTGCCAAACCATCTTTGATTTTTCGTAGCCTTTCTAATAAATATTGCTTTTTTGATTTAATTTATAGCTAGTTGAAGTCATTCTTTCAAGTGATGTTGGTCCTTACGCTGCCTCCCGTCTAGTATTAACAAAGTCATGAGCCATTTAAATACAATTTACTATGAGAAACTCCAGGACCAACCTCTGTCTGACATTTTTAGGCTTAACTCATTTCAGATAGTTTAAGTATATATTTTATTCCCCAGGTGTGGAAAAAAGACAAAACTGCAAACAGTTGTAATTTAAAATACAATCGAAAACAAAGCGAAAAAGAGAGAAAAAGGTAATAGTTAATGTTCACTCTTTGTGAGGATAATCTGCATAGTAGCAAAATAAATCTTCCTTTTTAGATAGTTTGTTCTTCTTTTCTGACTTCATACAATCATAGAATATTATTGATACTTTCTTGGAATAATATATAGATGCACCTAAATATATATACATGGGATAGTACACATAAACACACACGTATTTATGAATTTATGTAAAATATAGCTTTTAAAAAGAAATAATCTGAGCGTGTTGAAGCAAAAAGGAATGTTTTCCAACAAACCTGTGTGCAGGTTGTCTTTAGGGAAGAGTACAGTACGTATGTTCCCTTTGGCTGAGGCTGATCCAGCCCAGATGCTGGAAGGAAAGCTCATCACGGGCTGACTTGACTTCCCATGCCAGCAGTAAGTAGGTGGCTCCCGATCCCAAAGCTGGTGTGCTCCTGGAGTCGGCAGCGCGTTGCATCCCCTATGGCAGAGAGACAAACTCACCGTGTTGGGTGGATGTCCGTATGTCCGGGCGGGTCGTGAGAAGGCTGTTGGCTAATGATGGCATTGAGGCAGCCCATCGTATCCAGACTCAGATAAGAGTAACAACGTCAATTCCCAGTGGAAAACCAACTCATGACAAGAAGGTCCTTTTAGAGCTCTGTGTCGCTGGAGATTACCGGGTCACCAGGAGCTTCCCGTGGAGGAATGCGCTGGATTCGGGGTGCTGGGGGCTCTGGCAGGGATATAAAGGTGCTCCTCTTGGCTGACGAACTGTTTCCAAGATTCGAAAAATTCTTTACGAATCCTTGTATTTTCCTGTAACTCCCCTTATTTTGCATGTCTTACTGGTTTTAATTCTGATAAATTCTTCTTTGTGAAAATTGCAATTGTTAATGACTCTTCTACATCTTCTCAGGTTTTGGCACCGGGTACAGACCCATAGTGGCTCCAACCACCCGGTTGTTTTCACAAGCCATCGCGGAGTCTCTTTGCTTCTCCTCTCCCAAATATAAAATGGTTTTCCTACTTGGCTTGTAAAAAGCCATTCTTAAGTCTCCCTTCCAGTCAATTAAATTCATTAATTAAAAGAAGATGAAGATCAGTGAGTAAAGGCTGAGCTAATATATGCTTAATGCATTGTTATATTGTGCTTTATCAAACGTACTAGTAATTACTCATTTAATTTATTCATTTCAGCATTACTGATTTAAATATCTTTCTGGACTTTTTGGAGTCAGTTGTCATTTTTTTTAACGTCTACTGGTTGCATATCAAAATGTCAGTTTATTATGCTCAATACATTATCTATGACTTCAGTTTCCTTAAAACCTCTAATTGATATGACAGTTCTCACAAAAATTTAGTCCTGATCTGAGAATTATTTCAATCTTAATATGAAAAGCCAGCTCTTTCTGCCTAGGGGTTTTATTTATACGTCACCTTTGCATAATTGCAATGTCATGGGGACTCTTCCTCTCTCAGCTACTTTGCTTTTCAAAGCATTGTTGAGGATAGTCACAGCCGTTTTAATATGAGGTCAAGTTGTGAAGTCCTTCAGATAACTTCTCCTGCCATGTCGTATCAAGTCTTTGGCTTCTTTTGCTCGTTATTTGTGTGCAAAAGAACATGAATCACCGTGCTGCAAAGTAACCTGGTAGTCTCCAACAGCTGCCACTGCATCCAAAGCAGCTAATAAAGGGCTATACGCATTTGGCCATGGGAGAAAGAAAGCTTCATGCATGATTTGAATTGTCATGAAACCTGAAAGCAAACAGAATCGCGCTGGTAACCATTGAATAATAATGATTAGAAAGCTTTAATTAAATATATAAATTGGGGAAATATCTGCTTAGTGCTGGAAGAAGTATGCAGGCTATGAAACAAAGAATTAGCTCAAATGCCAAAGCTCATCCCATCTTCAGAAAATATCTAGCAAAAGCCTAGTCCACAAGAAAAGATTTTACATAAAATGTTAAAACAGTTATTCTTACAGAAGACAAAGAAAAAAGGTGAAATTATTTGATAAAATGTCGATTTCTTACTGACATTTGTCTTTGGACAAGTTGATGGTTGGAGACCAGTGAGTTCAATGTTAGGAGCCGATGATGAGGAGAGTTGGAAAGGAGGTTTCTAACGAGAGTCAATCTATATTCCATACTTTCTCATAAGGTTTTCATAAAAGGATTTTCTGATAAACTTCCAGCAATAGATTATTGAAATTGTGTGTGTGTGTACACACGTGTGTATATACATATATATAAATATACACAGAAATTATATTTCCGCCCTTTTTTTTTTCTTTAAGTGGACCCAGGATACTCAGAGGTCTGTACACAGAAGGTTTTGCTGTAAACATCAACACACTAAGTTGGAGAATGTACAGATAATTTAATCACTTTTCCGTGTGTGTGGCGGCTTCAGGACACTTTCCATTTCAGCATTCTGTGAATATTCACTATTTCCTTAGTCTCTGTTCTCCAGGTCATTAATGAAGATTCAGAAAAAAAAAAAAGAGTGTCTAAATAAGCCTTCCCTTTGACAGAACAATTAATTCTTTCAGTCATTTCTCACCGGTCAGGTTTCTAATTATTTTTGCTCTCCCCCATGGTCCTGGCCGCGCGGTGCTGCTGGAGCAGCGCAGGCGGGAGCGGGGTCCCCGGGTGGTTACCAGCAGCTGCAGAGGTGCACATCTGCCCATGTTCTGCCTGGTCCGAAATGAAAGGCTTGATTCCAGGATAAGCAAATTATAGAAACATACTGGCCTTCTTTATAATGAAGATTCAGACTGTTGTATTGTCTTTGCCTTCTCTTATGACACGTGCACATGCTGTAATACGAGTATAACAAAATCAGTAGGGGCCTTCCCTCTCATTCATAACAAAATAATAGCAAAACTAGACTGGACCTTTGTTTGCAGGCAGTAGAAATGACACTCAAACCAAAAGACACTCTGGTTTACAAGGGGAAACCAGGAACACCTTCCAAACTTGTCGTAGTGGTGCTCCTGCGTTTGCTTAACGTAATTTTGGGGGTTGTGCGAACGTGTACCAGCTCCTTTTCTGTGCAGGCTGGTAGGGGTGGGATGGGGAAAGAGGGGTCAGTTTGGTGGGTGTAATTCAGAAAGCCAGAGCAAGTGAAGGGCAGTGAATGAGAAGACAGAAAAAAAATGAAGAGGTAAACATAAACCAAGTTAAATGACAGTCAAAGGGAAGATACTTGTATCATCTTCATTTCCAGTAATCCATTTTTTCTTCTGTAGTTTCCATAGTCTGTATCTACAGCCTTACACTATTATCTAGATACCAATTTTAGCCTATAGACTTACCTGTCTGAGCATTTTTCTGTAGCTGTATGAAGCTGTGAACTAACCTTCAGAATACCTGATAATCATTCTTTGCAAGTAATTAAGTATTGGACGTGGGATTTTTTTATAGCAAATGTCAGTGTTTTATTAATTCTCCGTTTTTTTAAACACCTTTTTGTTCAAAGTACCGAACAAGCCCAGATAAAACAGTTACCAATAAAGACACATGCGAGTGACAGTTTGGAAGACTGTCAATTTTGCTAAAACACCATATGCCTATTCTGCTGTTCCTTGTAATCCTCTCCAGCTTTCATCACAAATTATTTGCCCTGAGCTACCTTGTTTTGGATAGTTACCGATGAATGGACTTGACTTTGTTTATATGGTGGGTTTTTTTTGGAGGAGTCACTGTAAGTCATCCCTTCATGGAAGCTGATGTAGTCGCAAGAAGTTGATGTTTGATATATGTTTGATATATGTAGAAATTATTTTCCTTGTATCTGTGTATCTCATCTTTCTCTTCAAGCCAAGGAAGCTGCTCACAGCAAAGACCACGAGCCGCAGCAGGGTCAGTCCATGAGGTTTTCTCTTCCACTGGGCCTGCTTTTGCCTCTTAATGTAGACCACAGGCTGGAAAAAAGGAGCGTGAGACACTGATCAAATGGGGCTAAGAACGGTGATGTTAGAGGAGGGTCTGTGTATTGATGAAGTTGAACAGCAAAATTACTTCTTTACTTTTTCTGGTAATACGTTTTTGTGTGATGTCAGGTTATGGACAAGGCAAATCCTATCCAAAATGCTAAAATTTTGTATGAAATCTGAGAGAAAAGTTAAGAAGAGGTCACAGATATATCTAAAAATAGATTGTCCCATTATCACTTTTGGTTGGACTCCATTAACCTCAGCAATTTTAATTTTTTCTTTGAAATTTTCCGTTCATTTCTAAACTTTACGTCAGCGAGCACAGGCTTTGGGAAGAAAGAAAACAGTAAGACTAGTGTCAGTGTTATGACTAATAGTGGTAAGGGTAGTATAATTTTCAAAAAAGCGCAGGGTGGAAATAAGGGATCAGCATGAAAGATGGACAGAAGGACATTGGGAGGCACGAAAGGGCAGTGTCACTGCTGGTGTCCTCTTCAAGAAGCGCAGAGTCTAATTGCCGTGGCAGGGACTGAGGTCGGGAAAGAGCCGTCCCCGTCAAGGTCACTGCTGTTTTGCTCTGAACGTCAGGCTTTGATTTATCTTCCACTGCAAGATTACTTGAACCTGGGATTGTAAACAGTAATTACCTCCCGTCCCCTTGGCCGGTGTCACGGTGCTCTATGCATATCAGTGGCTTGCAGATCCTTCAGCTATTTTTGATCCACCTCCCATAGCTTTTCATAGCTCAATTTGTAATAAAAAAAGGATTGATACACTACCTTTGTACATTTTTGGGGGTTTTATATCTATATTGTGGAGGTGGATTACATCCAAGGTCACCCTGGCACTGAAAATGTCAGTCTGAGGGTATTTTCTTTTTCTGTTTTACCATTGGTTGTCTTAATCTGTTTTCTATAAAACCAATACATGCTTCCTCTAGTGTTTCTTATTTTTTAAAATAGGTTTTAAACTGATGCTGGAGAAGTAAGAACGTTCAAACATCAACTTAGAAACACGTACACTTTGTTCTCTCATCTGCAAATACAATATGTGTGTTATTTTTGTCCTAATTCTCACCTTGCTTCTATTAAGGAAGAATTTAAATACTGTCACTTTATGTTGCTGCCAATTCTCGTGGCATTTAAAAAAAACCAAACAGGTGCAAAACCTTGCAGGAGCCATCATAGTTGGCTAGTGGTTTAAATAAGCTGTGTGCAGCCTTTACCTATTTCTGGAAATTTTGCTAGCAGTCTTAGAAACTTAAGAGAGTCATCTTCCAAATAGTGAATGTGTGAGAAAGCTGATTTTCTGATTCTAAATTTGCAGTAAACAGCAAACGGGATACTCCCACACTTCTTACCTATTTCAGGGATATATTTTACCAAGTAAAGGTGGTTTCTTACAAAATGGGGTTCTGTGTCCTCTGTCCCTCTTTTTCCTGCTGGTTGAAGCATTCTCAGTTTCTCCCTTGTCATCCACCTCACCCCCTTTTCCATGAGACTCGCCTTCTAGGAGGAGATGTTGGGATCAGGATGGTGAGACCAGCCTGGAGCTGCCTAGCTGTGTTGAGTTTTTGGAAAGTCTGACCACGTTTGCAGGTAGATGCTGTCTGCCCAAAGGAGGTGCTGAAGGCTGAGTTGCTCCTGCCTTTCACAGTTTGGAAGCGTAGGTAGGGTTTCTTTTCTGCTTTCCATGGAGTTCTGCTCTTCATTGAACCTAGAATCATAGAATCAAAGAATGGTTTGGGTTGAAAGGCACCTCAAAGATCATCTAGTCGATGATGAACCTCCCATCCTTCAGTGGGATTTGGTGCAAACGGGCCGGTGGTTTCAGGAGTAAGTGAGAGGGATGGGCTGATGGGTATCACACAATTACCTGCACCTGGTTTTGTCAGGAAATGAGGCAAAAAGGATTTCTACTGTCAGTTTATGTGAACATTGTGGAAAAAAAATCGGTTTCTATGGAAATGGGGACATTAAAGCTTTCCTCCTTTAAGTTTCAAAAAGCTCTTAATTTGTGTTGCAAATTCTTCTGCTTGCAGGATCTTGCTCTTCCTTGGTCCACATCTGTGCACAGTAGGATTTGTGCCAGTTCATGGAAAGGAGAAACACGGGTCTGACAGTCACAAGGTTTGGCTTTTATCTGAAGCCAAGCCATGCATCCTCCGTTTGTGCTCCTTAAAACAGAGAAAAACTGGGTTTACCATCTGAACATGAAGCACCTGAAGAAAGATGCTGTTTAGAGCAGTTATGTGTGGCAAGCCCTAACCCGTTAACTGGTGCTTCAGCAGCCTGAGATGCTCTGCTAACCTGCCCCGACCGTTGGTAATTACTGCTCCTCTGATTCAGTTACTGATACTGGGTTTATAAGACAGTTTTGTCTCTGGTCCCCAAAATGAATTGTAAAGCGGTACGTCTTTTGAAAAAGGTGTGAGTTACTAATTATATTTAGCCAGTGAATTGAAGTTACTGGAGTGTCTGTTTGGGATCAGTTTGGCAAGTTGCTTATTTGTAAGTAGTGAGAAATATGTATTACTGGATGATTATTTTTTTTTTACATTATTCCATTACAATGAGAAGTTGTTGTCGGATAAAGTTGTTGTTTTGTAGGAAAAAAATGAACGTGACAGCAGTATTGCCAGCTTAGTGATTGGTATAGATTAGAGGAAATGAAAAATGATAGGATGCAGAGTAGCAATTCAAACATTTGACAGTTTTTGCAATAAAAAAAGCAGTTCGTCTTGTATTGAAAGTCTCTGGTAAAATTTTTAAAAGTTGTGGAAGCAAGCCAAGCGGTGTCCTTGGAAAAGAGGGAAGTTCCCAATTTGTTTGGACGAGCACAGCCGTGACATACGAGGCGATGAGGAAGGGTCTGTAACACCACTTGCTGCAGATGACGTTTTTTCGGCGCGCGCCGGATTTGATGGAACCAGACTTGGATGGATGGGGAAAGGGCACAGTGCTCAGAGATGCAGCCAGAGGGCTGCTGTGAGGGATATGTCAGTTCCCACTGAAATTTCGGTCGGCCGGTTTGGGTCCGTGCCCCGCCGTGGAGACCAGCACAGTGTGATCCGTTACGCTGTGCCGTAGCGTGGGTGCAGGGTCCCACCGTGGCTGGTTGGGAGCCCCAGTGGAGGTGGCGGCTGCTGGACTGGCAGAGCCTGGAGCAGCATCTTCCCCTGCATCCCGAGCATCTCCCTGTGGGGAGCAGAGCCGGGGTGGGGAGGGGCAGCTGGGGGGCCATGGTGGGGAGGGGGCTGGTGGCAGTGTGAAGTTCAGGCATTCATTAAGGCACGTGTGGTTAATGAGACTGGAAGGAGGGCATGGAAAGGGCAGGCGTGGGTCCAGTCTTGCTCTGCTTTGCTGGATGAGTGAATGTTTGGGAGCGTGACCAAAACACTGCCAATGTTTTTGGTTTTGTTTCTATACTGAAATGAAAATATTATGTAACTGCAAAAATATACGTTCGTAAGTCATAACATGATTCCCATAGATGTGTCGCAAGGTGTGTGTTTGGATTAGGCCATCCAATCCTGATCAAAGAAAACCCAATGCAATCTTGGTGAAATATATACAACTAGTGAATAACGTTTTACATGCTTATGTGGAAAGTTCATCTTCAATAGCCCCTCTACTCAGCTCTCGTGAGACTCCACCTGGAATACTGCATTCAGCTCTGGAGTCCCCAACACAAGAAGGACATGGAGCTACTGGAGCAGGTCCAGAGGAGGCCATGAAGATGATCCAAGGGCTGGAGCACCTCTGCTATGAAGAGGCTGAGAGAGTTGGGGCTGTTCAGCCTGGAGAAGAGAAGGCTCTGGGGTGATCTTATTGCAGCCTTCCAGTACTTAAAGGGGCTACAGGAAAGCTGGAGAGGGGCTTTTTACAAGGGTGTGTAGTGATAGGACAAGGGGCAATGGATTTAAACTGAAAGAGGGGAGATTTAGGTTAGATATAAGAAAGCCCAGGGAAGCTGTGGCTGCCCCATCCCTGGAGGTGTTCAAGGCCAGGTTGGATGAGACTTTGAGCAACCTGGTGTAGTGGAGGATTTCCCTGCCCATGGCAGGGGGATTGGAACTAGATGATCTTTGAGGTCCCTTCCAACCCAAACCATTCTATGATTCTATGATTTAAATCACCGTGCTAAAGACCTGAATAGATTGCAAGTTTTTGAACATTACAGCTTGCTCATAGGTCATTCATAACCACAGAACAGTTGTGGGATGCGTTCTCTACTTTGAAATATTTGCCTAGTTAGCCGCACAGTGACTGAAGGCTCGTGTTTCATATTAAAGCACATCGATGAGTTAGAGCGATTCAATCTAAAGCAGCAGGAAAAATTTCACATTTATTTTGCCAGATTAGTTCTGAGCTAATTAACTAAATGGCTTTCCTTCAGTGCTACGGGAGGTGGAACACCGCAGAGTTTCAGACCACTCGTCTTTCGATGAATTACTGCTGATTCGAAACGTGTCTGTCTTGTGTTACGCTAAACCAGCCAAAAACTGCGCAAGGCTGGTTAATGGAGAGCAAAGTTTGGATTCGTCAGAGCTGTTCCTTCAGGAATTCATATTTATAACGTCATGGTTCTCTTCTCAGGGGACAAACACGTCCCCGTGACCAGAGCGCGCCATCCAACCGCCTGGCAATGGAAACGGTGACCGCCGTCGGTGTTGGGAGTTAGGGTTCTGGAGAGATCACTCTGTGCCAGCCCTTCCTGAGAGCTCACAGGGGTTTAACAAGTCAATCTTTTATACCCTTATTCTTAAAGTGTGCCTAAATCCTTTTCTTTTGTCTTTGTAGTGCATAGATAGATCTGGTGGTTCAAAAATATCTAAGAATTCTTTCTTACAAAGGCACAAGACTTTGATTTTTTTACGTCCTCAGATGATTCCTTTAGAAATGTCATTCTCACCTTCAAAAGGTACAATGAATGGCATATATATCTCAATTTAGGAAATAATCCTCAAAAAAAGGAGCAAGGCAGACAGAAAAAAAATCAGTTCACCATGAACTCGCACGTGCCTTTACAAAAGAAAATGCCTGATTCCACTGTACACCAAACACGCCTTTAGTCTCAAAGGATGGTTGGTGCACAGGCAGAAAGCTACCTGATGGTGACAGCACCAGGTTTTAAAATAAAAGTGATGAAATTATGATAGCTTGTGTCCTGGTAGAGGTATGGGCATGAGACACTGGAAAAAGGCTTAGATAAATAGGAGTTTATATATTATTTGCTTTAGATATTATTTGATGGCTGTTCTTTCAAGGAAAAAAAACCCAAAAACCAACAGACAGAAAAACAGCCCCAAAACTAGGAAATGTAATGGTGCAATAGGAAATCAGATTCACTGAATTTTTAAGAATTTAATTTGTTCATACAGGGTGGTACAGGCCAACACAGCTATTTCCTTCAATGCTGCACTGTTACAAACCCTGAATCCTGGAAACATCAGCGTGCAACTCGTTAACAGCTGTGTGAATTTAGTGGGATTGCTTTTGTTTAGTTTCACTGGGAGAACATGCTCAGACCTGGCCCAAACACAGGGCAATTATGCTAATGACATACATTAGAAACTAATTTAAAACGTAAATAATGTATTATTGACCATAAGATTACACTCAAACCGAGATTTGATTTCTTCTGCATCATTCTGCTGCCAGGGCAGATCAGCCTGGTGGGAGGTTTGGTTTGGGTCCCTTTGGGATGCTGGGCTCAGGCAGCAGAAATGGCCCCGTGGAACTTCCCGCTGTGTTTTGGGTGACACAAAGTTTGAGGCCATCGTCTTTCACCAGTGGCTGACCACGGCAGCGAGGTAACGGCGCGGTGTCGCTGCCCGCCGGCTCCACCGCGGCGTGTCCGCACCTCCGAGGGGAAGTGGGTGTTTCTGAGCCAGGTTGAGTGAAAGCTGTCCTCCACCCAACGTCCTCTGGGCCCATGTCCCCATGGCTGTGACACATGAAATAGGGGTTGAAATCCTCCGTGACATCCCAGTCGGTGCAGCAGCTCCGTGTGTCAGCGTGACGAGCGGACATCAAGAGGTGGGCTCAGGTGGGTGACAGACCTGGCACCCGGAGGTGGCAATTGCAAATTCAGAATTGACCTAATATCCGGTCTTTTGAGAACATGAAGTCTTGGAGTAAATAGCAGGAGTTTGCAGATGTTAAGTGACCAAACAGCCTTGTAAGAAGTTATTTCATTTTTGTTATCAGAAGCTCAGTCATTTCATGGAATCACAGAACAGTTTGGGTAGGAAGGGACATCAAAGATCATCTTATTTCAGCCCCCTTGCTATGGGCAGGGACACCCTCCACTACACCAGGTTGCCCAAAGCCCCATCCAACCTGGCCTTGAACACTTCCAGGGATGGGGCAGCCACAACTTCTCTGGGCAAACTGTGCCAGTGTTTCTGCTTTCTTTTCTTTTCCTCTCAGCGACAAGACCAGATTCCCCACTTATCCTTTCCTTAAGAGTATTTGGCTACTTCTGAAACTCTTATATTTATTGCCTTTTCCAACTGAATCTGAAAGTCAGTCTTCTTCTCCGCCAAACATACTGTGAAGCTATTCTATTGATACTTTGTCTTGTTTGGTGCCTGCATGCCTGTAAATTTAAAGAGCAATACCAAAACTTAACAGCGGGCACGGGCTTAGCAGCTGGTGACTGGAAATGGTTTGCTCTGGACCACGCAAAATGTTGTTTGTCTGTGTAGGAATTGTTTTTTAAAAATAGCTGATAGGGATAGGGGGAAGGTATTACGTTCTCACAC
The DNA here is from genome assembly GCF_009769465.1 of Tauraco erythrolophus. Lineage (NCBI taxonomy): Eukaryota > Metazoa > Chordata > Aves > Musophagiformes > Musophagidae > Tauraco > Tauraco erythrolophus. Next base: position 35,366,029 of record NC_141474.1, on the reverse strand, counting down.
GTGCACCACTGTTTTGTTCCATATAAAACTGTTTATTGGTTGTGTTTGGGTGTTTTCTGCCCTAAGGACAGCATCGTGCAGTGAGCTGCCCCGTGCCACTCGTGTTCCTTCCCCACGCAGCGGTCGCTTGTCGCTGTCGATCGCTTGCGGTGAGATGATTAGCGGGGTGCTCGCCCTGCTGCGCGTGAGGAGGGCACACGACGAGGGGCTTGCTCTGCCATGACGAGACAGTCATGTGTCCGTTGTGCACCCTCAAAAGTTCGAAAATAAAAGAGCGCGTTCCTTGTTTTTCAGGGGATAGGGAATTACGGTGTGTGGGGCTGTGGCAGTGCCCATCCCTCCCTGGTATCGCCAGGTCTGCGTGCCGTGACTCCGGTAGTCAACAACATTACAGTATGTAATTGTGGATAATATTTTAGTTAGAGAGTGATGAATTAGTCTTTATGTTTGATCTCAGGAGCGAGGAGCAGCTGGCCCATGGGCAGGATGGTCAGTGTAATCCTTCCCGAACCGGCGCTTTGTTACTTCCAAGCTAATGAACACAGCAAGTACATCCCGGCAGTGTTGTATTGTTTATCAGAATGATTTTCTTTTTGGTAAAAATGGTAATTATTTATCACAGCTATTTATTTGTGCTATGTAGAAATGCATAGACAATCAACTATTTACTTCAGACTGTCAGCCAGAAAGGGAAAGTGCTTGGGGCGGCTGGGTTCCCCTTTCCAGTAATCCCTGTAATTCCATCTCCTTTCATAAACCGCCTGGTGCGTGTCCTGTGAGGGCGGGTGACCGTGTCGCGAGGGCCACTGCTGAGGTGGGGCTTATAACGTAGTCCTGGTTTAGGCACCTTTGATTTTGGAGTGTTCCAAAGATGCAAGATGATGGCTCTCTAGCTCAGCATTCCAGGCTTTCCAGGGCCTCTCCCGGTCCCCTGCATCAAGAAGTTGACGTTGGTCACGTTGTCACATCGGCGGTGCTGCGTCTCCACCACAGCGCCGAATGTTCTGCCAGGAGTATCGGGAATACAAATTGCGAATTTGTGCCTGAAGCCCAGAACAGATCCGAGCCGTTGTCCCTTTCTGCCGTGGTGGTTCAGAGCAGAGTTCAAGTGATGTCTCTCAGACATCTTCTTGGAACGAGCATCCAGGTTTAGGTGTTACCTTTCTGCATCTGAGGAATGTTTCAGCTTTTCTTGACTTTCTGAAACTTGTGCTGATAACCTGGAAAGACTTGCCAGGCTTTTACAATTGTTTGAGAATTTCTCCCTACTGAATTGCTCGCTAACGGTATGACCAGCTGAAAGAAAAAAATTAAATTGCACAAGTATCATTTCCAAAGACAGCAATGATTTGCCCCGTCTCTTCCAGGTCTGGCTGGAAGTCAGCCTGCCAGCTGCCATCCACACGTGCTGGAACTGTGCATTTGAAATCAAAGCTTCGCAGTACTGGAAATGTCATTCTAAACTCCTCTTTTTTTGATATTTTCTTTAGGAAAGAATTCCATTCAAAGAGGAATGTTCCAATGAACAAAAAATGAAATGTCATCTTTTCTATCTCTTGACGCCTTATACTGTGAGGATGTATTACAGTCAGTATAACCCTTTAGGCTGAGAAAGTTTCTGCATGTCAAGAGTTTTACCATGGAACATTGTATATTGTCTTCCATAAATGTCATTTTTTGTGCACTCTTGCTGGGCTGAAAGTGGAAATATGAACTCACAAGAAAACGCCTGCGTGTTAATATTTCATTTGATGTTCATCGTAATCATAATCAGGATTAATTCATTCGGTCTGAGAGCAGATACTGTGCACTATGGGAATTCTAAATTATTTATTTTTCAGCGTGAGAATGAACGTAGCCGTGCTGTGCTGCTTCAGTAAAATCCAGCAAGGGGGGGAAGGTTTTACTCAAGTGTGAGGAAGGACTTCTCCAGTCACGGGATCAGGATGGACATGTCCAGTCCCAGGACCAGGACCACGCGCGCTTCCAGCGCTGCTTCCCAGCATAGGGTGCGTCCTCCTCCTCCTGCTCTCCATTGCTTATTAGAGCAGTTTGGACCTCGGTCACTCTTCCCAGCCCTCCAGGCTCCTGAGACCTGCCTCCAAACCTGTAAATCCCTCACCCCATGGGAGAGAGCAAAGAAAATGAATGAATGCACCTCCTCAGGCAAGGCAGGAGCCTGAGAAAATGTTTTGGTTCTCCCGAAAATGCTCTTTTTCATTGATTAACTAGCAGAGACCGGACTCCTACCTTGGGCACACATACATAGATGTCTGTAGTAGTTTAGAAGAACGTTTTCGTAGCAGGTCTGCACTTTGGAAAGAAATCAGGAAATCGTTGTGCTGCACAAAGCTCTCCCTGCTCGAGCCATGGCGGAAGGGTTGCAACTTCACAGCTTTCTGTGAGTGTCTTGGGAAAAAAATGAAAGACTGAATGTGAAATACAGCCATTACAAGAGAAATTTCAATTTTGCAAGGGCTAGAAAGCAGCATTAAGCTATAATTAAAAAGTTATTGGAAACCTCCACAAGGCTCCGATTCAATTTAATTAATGCAGCTCTTCCTCCATCAGAAAGGCAGTAATCATTACAGTGGCATTTCAGAGGTTGCAGAAATCTGGATTTTACCTATTTTGAATGCTAGATGTAATTATAATTTTCTCATATCCATCCCGCTTTTCTCAGCAAAAGGTGAAATTCTGTAAAACTGGACTTTATAGTGGGTTCAGGATTACTCGTTATTGCAGTAGCCTAATGATGTCGAGGAAGAAGGTTTTAAAGCATTGGGCACTAAAGATCTTCTGCTTAAAAACAAGAGATGGCACAACTTGTGCTGGTCTGCATATTAATAAAAATAAGAAAATGGTCTGTTGAAGCCAAGAATTAAAAACCACTGTTGATTAACTTCATTGTTAGCAATCAGTCTGTATTATTTTTCTCTCAGACCTCTTTCCTCTACAGACTTTCAGAGAATGTTTAATAATTAGAGAAGCAAAGATGGAAAGAGTTTGGAAGGTCTGTGGGTAGAAACACCGTACTTTTCGTGTTTCACCTGCTTTTCATGTTCACCTTTGGACTGTGGCTCTCAAAGTGGACCTTGAGCAAACTGAGTAGCTTCTTTAAGCTTAAGTAAAGTAGTTTTTTTTGAGGAGTGCGTGAAATTCAGACAGGTCTCATAAGTCAGTGCAGAAGGCTCTGGAGGTCCCCCCTTTTCCACAATAAGGTTTTATATCTCTTTTGTAAAGGCACAAAGGTGAATTCATAGGTCATGGCTGAAGATGGGGAACAGCATTGTGCAGGGTGAGCCTTTGCAGGGACTTTGATTTTGAGCCCTTTGTATGCGTAACCGCGTTTCACTCTGCGGTACAGACCCTGGGTGATTTGAGGCTGGGTCCCAGTTTTCCCCAGTGAACATAAGGGTAGTCTCTGGCTATCCTGGGTTCCTCCCGTGCGGTCGCCTGAGGCACGGCCGGCTCCTTGGCCGGGCTGCAGTGGGTCGTGGTTGGAAGCATCTCGCAGGGTGCTTTGCGGACTTCCACCGTACCCATCGCCTGCCCCAGGGCTCCAGCCTGCTGGTGCTCTTTTCCCAGTGCCTGCATTAAGGTGTAAATACAATCTCCTGCTGAGCCCACACAACAGGACTCTTGTGTTACGCTGAAGGAAAACAAGTCCACAATCCAACTGGTATTCCACTACAGCTAAACAGAGTGACATCAAAACAATACAGAAAGCTCTCAAACAAATATTAGGTCTGTATTGTCTAAAACATCTTTCCAGTCACTATGAGATATCAAATATTCTTTGTTATTATTTCATTTAAAAATACTTGCTTTTCGATCCTTCATATGCAGAACATCCAATTGGTACCCTTTGTATAGGATGTTTGTTTGGTCGTTGGCAAAATTTTCCTGGTATATTATTTGTTAAATGTTTCAAAAATACCACTTGTGGTTGTCCTAGCAATCTCTCTTTTCAATCTCCCTGCAACTTTTCAATCTCTCTACAAATCAATTGATTTTGACTGAGTTTATCTAGATGGTTATAAAGTCACTCAGATCCGGGTTTTACACAGTTTGTGGCTTTACTTTGTACATTTTTCAAATCAATAATATATGCAGTTCAGAAGTGACAAGACTTTCAATAATTAGCTGCCTTTTTAGTAGAATAGATATTACTTAAGACCACCAAATTGATCAAATTGATTCACTCTCAGCCTAGAAGATATTTTACCTTACTAGGGAGGTGTGACGTAATCACTTATACACTGAACTTAGTGGGAACATTTTTTATTTATTTCTAATCTGCATTAGATTGATGGTAGAAGAAAACAATCTAAAGTTTTTAGTGCCAGAACTATGAAAAAGTAATTTTCACTTTACACTATTAATTTTTATATGTGTATATATATAAAATCTTGAGAAAATATATATATATAAATATATATATATATATATAAAATATATATATATATATATATATATAAATACTTGAGAAAAGATGGTGGGGAGTTAGGGGAAGGGCTCTTTACATTAGTGATGGGAGATAGAACAAGAGGAAATGGGTATAAGCTTAGTCAGGGGAGGTTCAGGTTGGATGTTAGGAAGTATTTCTTCTCTGAAAGGGTTGTCAGCCACTGGAATAGGCTGCCCAGGGAAGTGGTTGAGTCCCCATCCCTGGATGTGTTTAAGAATAGGGTGGATGAACTACTTAGGGATATGGTTTAATGGGGATTAGGGATGGTTGGACTCGATGATCTCTAAGGTCTTTTCCAACCTAGAAATCTATGAATCTATGAATCTATGAAAATCAATGTAACTATTTAGAAAATCAAACATAATATTGTGAGAACAAAAAACCTAATCAGAAATATAAACTTCTGTTTAGCTGAAGTTGTCAATAAATCTTAGAGAATAAAGTTGCTTGGCTTCTTTTTGCCTTTGTATTTTTTTTATAAACCCAGAAGACCTTATGGCATTTTCCTCCTATATTTTTCCAAGTTACAAAACTGGAATAGGATCGTACCTTATGAAGGGTGCAAAGCAAAGAGGTTTGCCAGGGAGCAGATATTCTGCATTTCACATCTCCATTTTTTAGCCTCTCTGAGAGTCATATCCTGCTGCTGGAATTTATAAATTAAGATAAAAGTATCCAATAGTCAATCTGTTTTAATAAAAAATATCACTTACACAGGCAGCATTTCTGGAACTGTAACTTTTCTTTCCCTAGGCTATTTTTTTGCAGATTTTGTTTTAAAATGGGTACGTTTAGAATAGTTTGCATTCAGCTCTGCTCACTTTGGTGTAACACAGAATGTCAGTAATCCAGGGCTGATACTTGCTGTCATTTCATTCCTGCCTAGATTCTAAATTACAAGAAAAACACCCTTCAATTCAGCAGGATTTTGTTAAATCTGGCAAAATAACCTGACCTGTAATTTTTTTTCCTAAGTAAAAACCTATTGGCGTAATGAGAATTTGCAGTCTCAGTGTAACGAGGGACAGATTTAAAACTTTGCAGAGGACTATTCCAGCCTCGGGTGATGGGTGTGCACGTGTGGACACGTCCCCTGAGCAGAACCCACCTCGTGCTGGTGCGAGCAGGAACGGCTGGAGCCACTGGTGAAGGACCAGTTTGTCATCGTCAAAACCAACGGAGCTATTGGAAGTGCCAATCCAACGGAGTCTTCCTATTGCGATTCCACACAGAAATTCTTTTCTTTAATAAGAAAAAACTCAACAGCAGTTATTATTACCACATTAAAAATATCAATAAGCAGCCCTCGGGTTGTACTTCCAACGTAATAACGGTGGATCTGTGTTGCTGCCAGCCTCCAGGAACTGGTGTAGACTTTCCTAATTGGCAAACCTGAACTACTGGAAGTTCATCCGAGGTTAGGAACGGTCAGCAGAGGTTTCCAGTTTTGCTTGTCCCTAAGCAGAAACGCACGGTGTTTTCCAAACCCAGCATTGCTGGTCTTTCCAGCACTTTTTATGAGTGTGTGTCATTAATTTATAAGTACTTTGGTGCTTCAGTGAAGGTTTATTTTCTTCCGTGGTAAAACCTTACTCCATTAGGTTTCTCTGCAGTAACTCGGGGAGGGGAGAAGAGGCGGGTGCCCGGCCATGCCAGCCATGCCAGCGTTGGGCTGTGCTGCAGAGGAGGTGCTGCCTTCGCTGCCGGGGCTGGGAAATGACATTTCCAAGATAAACGTCGTAGGAGAGAAGCGCTGCGTGACTGATGATGAATGTTGTGTCAATAGTTGTATCCGTGTCTTTGTGTTTAACAGGCTTTGATGGACTTTTCTTCCATTAATTTGTCTAATTGCTTTTCAAATCCATTTACGTGTTTGGCTCCCGCAGCATCCTGTGGTAATGAGTTCCACAGTTTAATTATACACTATGTGAAAAAATACTTTCTTTTCTTTGTTTTGCACCTACTGTCTAATTCTTTTCTGACAACCCTTTGTTCTTGCGTTTTGAGAAACAACAAATAATTGTTTGCTGTTTCGCACTTTTGCTGCCATACGTGATTTTTTTATATATCTGCCACGCAGTCCTCTCTTTCTTTCTTTTGCTTTATTTTATCTTTCTTTGAACAGAACGTCTTCCAATTCGTTAGCCATTCTTGTCACCTTTTTCATACCTTTTCTAGGTCTTCTAAATCCTTTTTGAGATAGGGTGCCAGATATGCAAACTGTGGCTCTCCCAATGAGTTTTAAGACATAATGACGTTTTCCATTGTCATCGGCGCCGTTCTGTACAATCCCTCCCTGTGCCTTGGCTTTCCCTCTCCTCTCCTGAGCACTAAGCTGATGTTTAAAAGTGCCCATACAGATTCCATCACCCTTCATCATCCGGGGCAGTTTTCTGAGCGCCGCTCTCTAATTTAGGGACCTTTTGGTTTGCGTGTCGTTAGGGCCGGCTCGCTCAGCCAGGCGTTATCCCGTCCCGCCGTAGCAGCGGTACTCCGTCCCGTGGGGCCGGGCTGGAGCTTCTCGCAGCCGCATCACCTTCACGTTGCTTCCAATAGTTGAGCATCGCTGATGGACTTGGTCATCTCCTGCACCACTCCTCAGCGGGGGAAAATGTTGAGCCCTGCGTGGCAGAGATCTCCCCGTGGCTGCACCGACTACCTTCCTGCTGGAAGCCAACTGCTTTCCTACCCCTCCTCTCCAGTCTCTTCTTTGGGAGGATCTCGAAGTCTGCTCTGCCACAGTGGGTGATGGTCTTGAGGAAGAGCTGTACCATCTCTTCTGCATTAACCCAGTTCCTCAGTATGTCTCCTCATTCGGTACCTCGCCAGTGCCCACCGGTTTGCCCAGTGTGGTCTGTGTGTTCACTGCTGGAGCTGTTGTGAAAAATTTTTATTGCACCCTCCACCTTCCATTCCCCTATTACTGAGGCCAACTTCAGTGCTGGGTAACAAATCAGCAATTTTGTATTTGATTTCCTTCAGAAGCTGGTGTTCAAGTGTTTTCATAATGTACACGATGATATTTGCAGGCTTTCACTGGAATATCGAGATTGATTTTTTCAAAATGTTTAATTTGTTGCTGTTGATCGTGTATGTCTGTCACTGTTGGGTCTGGCATCCTTCAGCAGCACCGGCTCTGCTGCTGCGACACGTCCTTCTCCTCTGAGCTCAGGGGTGATGGCTGATGTCCCCGCAGCAGCTGGAGGGTGTGGATGGACCTCCTGATCTCCATACTACTGCATCTTCACTGCTTCATTATGGTACTAGGTAAACTGATCAGGCCTCTTCACAGATAAAATAAAAGCTATTTATTGTAAGAAACACAAGCAATGCAAAATCTTTCACAGAAATTATTCCCTTCATATGACAGAGATATTAGGATCAGGTCACGTAAAATGATGTGATTTCTGCCAAGGCCCTTTAAATGCAGCGTATTGTCCTGAACACACAGGCAGGGTCAGTACGTGGCTCTTAGACAGTGAGTGCTAAGAGGTGAGAGATACCTCTTATGGCTGATAAATATTGAAATTATTGTAATGAGATTCATAATGGAGTAATTGGTGGTTTTCTTCCTTCCCGTCACTGCTTAGGTGAAAAGTACCTTGGAGAGTCTCTGTCCATTAGGGTTAACGGCTGGAGTGGAAAAGTAGAAGTCTCAGAGCATGGGCTTCTCTGAGGCTCCACAGCCAGTGAGAATATTTCAGCACAATGAACTTCAGAGTCTTTCTTTTTTTTTCAAGAAACGTCAACATTTTTATATATTCTGAAACTAAGTTACTTCTTTGATTTGATGAACTTTCTGCATAATGATAATTGTGAGGTTGGTTGAAAATTCTCATCGGTTTCATGACTCACCAAGAAGGACATGATTATCTTAGGAAACCACGTCATCTCTTATTTTAAGTCAAGGATGCCTTTTAGCTTATTTGTTCTTATACCTGTTTTCTCTTACTCATCCACTACATCTTCACCCATTCCTTCACTTTGTCCATCACTCAGCTCATCTAAAACAAAACAAGAGAGGTGGTTAAGATTCTGGAGGGCTGCGATGAGCAAGGAGTTAAGTGGATTAACTCCTATTCCTAACCACACAACTGTAAATAAAAAGTTTATTAAAACTGGCTGTAAATGATGCAGATGTCTCATTAAACGTTCCCAGGCAGCAGCGATAACGTCGGCTGACCTCAGAATGATCAGAGGCTGAATTAGAGGGAAATTGGTTTTTGCATCGGATGTAAGAAGCTTCTGCTGCTCAGGAGGGGCTGAGCTCTGCCAAAAAGGCCACTATTTTGGGTGGAAACCCTTGGGTTTACCTGTGCATCCTGTCAGCTAACCCGAGTTTAAAGCGTGAGCTTTTTGTCTTGTTACCGACCTGGAACCACGGAATAAGGCAAACGACAGCCACGACTTCTCTGTGAGCACTGCTGCAGTCTGCAAGATACTGCTGATGTGCACCACTGAACAACCTGCTTTGTCTTGTCTTCCCCCCTATTTTTATTTTGTGGTTTTCGTAGTTCTTTTTCCTTTGAGTTAAACCGGAGATAGCAAACTTTGGGACCAAAGGAGGCAGAACAGGGCAATACTACCCAGAACTGTCTTTTTCTTCCCATCCTTCCTTCAAGGAACTGCTTGAGAGAGTCCAGCGCAGGGCCACAAAGATGCTGAAGGGGGTGGAGCATCTCCCTTCTGAGGAAAGGCTGAGGGAGCTGGGTCTCTCTAGCTTGGAGAAGAGGACACTGAGGGGGGACCTCATTAATGTTTATGAATATGGAAAGGGTGACTGCCATGAGGATGGAGCCAGGCTCTTCTCAGTGGCATCCAATGATGGGACAAGGGGAAATGGATATAAGCTGGAACATAGGAGGTTCTGCCTAAACATGAGGAAGAACTTCTTCCCAGTAAGGGGAACAGAACACTGGAACAGGCTGCCCAGAGAGGTTGTGAAGTCTCCTTCTCTGGAGATGTTCCAAACCCGCCTGGATGAGTTCTTGTGGGATCTGATCTAGGTGGTCCTGCTCTGGCAGGGGGACTGGACTAGATGATCCTTTGAGGTCCCTTCCAATCCTTGATATTCTAGGATTCTGGGACTCTGTGATCCTTTCTTCTCACGATTGTACAGAGAGAAGGTAGCAGATGTACAGGTCATTTCCAACTCTTTGCCTTCAATCCGAAGTTTCATGTTGAGGTTCTTAAGGCTTGTGTAGTAAAAAATAATTAGCAAATTAAACCCCGTTCTGTAACCGGGTGAATATAGGGTAAAATCTTTTCGCCTTATACCTGCAGAGGGACAGGGTGTCCTTCTGCACTGTTTCTACTCTCTGTTTTAATCCTTTGCTACAGTTTGATCCTAATGAGATTAGAGACTTAGAATGATTCAGTGTTACATTATTTAACACACAAGACAACTTCTGTAACCATGGTTTCGCTTGCGTGCCTTTTTCACAAGAAGAGGAGCTTTCTTTGCAGTGGGGATAAATATATTTGTCGGGAAATTCTGATAAAGCCTGAATCTCATCGTGTTTACATTAGTGTAAAATCAACGTAAAGCCATTAACAAAACCAACAGACTTTTTGGGTTCCAGTGTCGTTTTGAAGCACTCTTTGGCCCGTAACGAAGGCTGAGAATTATTATTCAGATGGATATTGCAAAAATAGCATATCTATTGTCACCGGGGGCGTTAGATACTTGGGTATCATTTCTCAAGACAATTAAGCAGTGCCTGGAGATGTGCTGAACTTTGGAAACATTTTCACAAAATGCAAGTCTCCAGTACCAAATGGAGCTGAGGACGGGAGCGTGGATGTGGGAGGCTGATGGTCAGAGGGCTGGATTTGAGGGTGTCCTGGGTGCACGCAGCATCTTCTGCTTTGAGGTCTGTCTCAGAAGATGGGGAAGATGTCACCCAGGACAAAGGTGTCATCGTCTGCTCTTCAGTGATTACAAAGTGCCTTACAAGCCAAGTAGGCAGGTTTAACCCCGGACTGAAAGGCGAGCAGAAGCACCCAGGAGCGAAGAATGACGTTGTCAAAAAGTGTCATTGACTTAAAAGGCAAATGCATCAGCGCATGAAAACGTTCTCTGTGGAGGCCAGGAGAGAGGTGGGCCTCGAGCTCCATGTGCCCAGTCAGCTCTGCGTGCCCAGCGAGCTCCGCCTGCCTGTGCTGCCACCACGCTCATGGAAATTAATGCCGTACCTTTTGTAGGGACGATATTTTGCTCTTCATCTTTCATTCTTCTGTGTTAATGGAATTGCCATTTTCACATTTAATGCGTGTTTTTACAACCAGAAAAGTGCTTCTGGTCGTTTCAGAACAACTTTATTTTGCTTTGCTATTGCAGAAAAGAAAAACCTTGCAGCTTCTTCCCTTCTAAATTTAAGATCAAGTCTTGGCGAAATTGTCTTTTATATGGTTTTCAGCTATTTACATACGGTCTATATGGCATAACATAAGGGTCTGTTTATCAGCTTGGGAAGCAGCAGGGAGAAGAGACAACACATTTATCTTGCAGAATTTAGACCAGCAACCAAAAAAAGCTATTTCAGCCACACGGGAGCAGGTTTAAAAGCAGTGTAGACGATAGGCGAGCAATTATTTTCCAGAACAGGCACAAGTACTTCATCCCATCAGATCACGTGAGACAAGCAGAACCTGCCAGGGGCTTAGCTGAGCTTGTTAAGGGCAAGGAGGGCGCCTTTGCCAAAATCTTAAGTAAATACGGTTGGAAGCTGCGTGGCTCAGCGAGGGCAGCGTCGGTAAGAGCTCTGCGGCTGCGCTGCGGCCCCGGTGCCAACACAGGCTCCCTGACGCCGGGAACCTCGGGAGCCTCTGCGCGTCTCCGAGAGGCCATTCTGTCTGGCACGTGGAGTGCCCCTCCGGTTTGTGTTGGTTTGATAACTAAGTTTCACTACGTGCATTTACTGAAAGGGAAAAATATGGATGAGAAATGGCCAAGAGACACAAAAAGGGAAGAAAAGGGTATGTATGAGTGAGCCAGTGACTGCGTGGCTGCGGGGTGGCATGACGCGGTGCCGTGGCACCTGCTGCTGCTGGCGGTTGGCTCAGGAAATCTGAACTTGGGATCTATCTGATCACTGCAACCACTAAGCCACTTCTGGTATGTGCTCAAGATCAATGAGGAGTTTGGACTGTTGCCTTCACAGAAATCAACCCGGGCATTTTATAGAGGCTCAGGTGTATTCAGAGTCATAGAATGGTTTGGGCTGGAAGGGACCTCACGGATCATCTAGTTCCAACCCCCGGCCATGGGCAGGGACACCCTCCACTACACCAGGTTGCTCAAAGCCCCATCCAACCTGGCCTTGAACACTTCCAGGGATGGGGCAGCCACAGCTTCTCTGGGCAACCTGGTTCAGTGCCTCACTACCCCCTGCAAAAATTTCTTCCTCAGATCTAATTGAAATCTGCCCTCTTTCAGTTCAAAGCCATTGCCCCTTTTCCTATCACTAAAGACCCTTTTCCAAAGTCCCTCTCCAGCTTTCTTGTAGCCCCTTTAGGTACTGGAAGGCTGCAATAAGATCACCCCGGAGCCTTCTCTTCTCCAGGCTGAACAGCCCCAACTCTCTCAGCCTGTCTCCATAGCAGAGGTGCTCCAGGCCTCACATCATCTTGTGGCCTCCTGGACCCACTCCAACAGCTCCGTGTATTTCTTGTATTTCCTTATTGAAGCAGTATTTTTAGATTACAACTGATGCCTTATTCCTGAGTCTTTTCAATTTGTTTACTTATTGAGGGATGTTTAAAGGAGAAATACATACACTTGAAGACAAAACTGAAACCAATGAAAATATTTTTTCCTGTGAAGAATCTCCATGAAATGTTCCCCTCCCAGTGCTGAGTATTTCAGTGTCTGGCTGTTGCAGTCCTGAGGGCTGCTCAGTGGTCTTGGGTTGGGACAATGATGTGAGAAAATCACCCAAAGGCGTCCTCTCCAAGAACCACCACCATGCCCAGATGCCACTCTTCCCTCATGTCCCGTGAGGACCACCACTGCCACCCTCCTCAGGTTGACCATAAATTATCTCAATGCGATAAATTTTCTTTTTCTCTTGTTGAAAGAAATATCAAATTACCTACAGATTAAAATTTGTGGTTCTATAGTTACTGCTGTTGGCCTCTGTTTGGAAGACTTCCTCTTTCAAATGAATTGTCAGGAGGCATCATTTTTTGCCCCTGGTTATCCACAGAGTTCATATGGTCATAGTTGGTACCCTAGGAAGTTTTAAGAGCTTTATGTGTCCGTTCTCTGGTTTTCTTTACTTTTCTCATTTCATTTTTTTTCCTCTAGAAAACAGAATTTTACTTGGCTAAGCTAAAATACCCTTTCTTATCTAGATTGCTGGCCTACTACGGCTGGTGATCACTTCATTTAGATTATTGTTTCTCTTTAGCAGGCTTTTAAAATTGTTTTTAGTCTCCAGCAATTGTACTTAAAAACTATTAAGGATGAATCTCCCTAGAGATTTCAGGACTCCGAACTGCCGTTGGCTTGTGACTCTCCACATGAAGTGTTTATGTCTTTGTAGTGCAGCATAATTTAAGAGATTCAGAAATATTTACATGTAGACATTTTCTGAAGATGAAAACATGTAACAAAGACTCATCATCCACATATCTGACAACTTTCTATTCCTAAAATGTATATTAGGGTAAGAGAACATGGTAGATCACATCTTTTAGAAAATAAATTCATTTTTACCTGAAGACTTGCATGTGACACAGGAAACCTTGTATGAATTTGTCCAAAATTAATTCAAACTGAATCTGTCTTAAAATTTTCCCCATCCCTGGCAGTGTTCAAGGCCAGGTTGGATGGGGCTTTGGGCAACCTGGTGTAGTGGAGGATTTCTCTGCCCATGGCAGGGGAGTTGGAACTAGATGATCTTTAAGGTCCCTTCCAACCCAAACCATTCTATGATTCTATGAATTTCAGACACTGATTCTCTATATATTTTGGTAGTTTTAAGAGTCATCTTCTTTTAAAAATATTGTCCCTCAAGTGAGTACTTTTTAGGTCAAGTTATATCAGCCCATTCTAATGACAGATTGGATAAAAGCTGACATAGCTGTTTCAGATAGGAGATCGTAGGAGTGCTTTTATCGGTGTGAACCACCTTAGCTTAGTAGTCCATCTAAATATACCTCATAACTTTGTGTGTTACCGTGATGGTCTTGTCTGTATACTTGAAAAGAAAGTAAAAACATGGATTAACTGAAGAAAAGTTAAGATAGTAAGAAGATTTAAAGCTCTTGAACTTAGTCTTCAGCCTTAAACAAAACAAAATAAAAAAATCTGTCTTGGTGTATTGATAGTCCCAAGTGGGAGACCTGGACCTCTAAGTGTCTGGCTGGCATGGGTGCCAAGGGAGAGAAGTAGTTGACATGTAGCGTCCATTCATTCTTGAATAGACACTGCACATTTTTTTTTTATTTCACACTGCAAATATCAAATGATAAATGACATCCTTGTAATAACAGCTATGAGATAACTGAATGGGAAAATTCGGATAGTGTGTAGGGTGTTTGAGCTCCTGGAAGGAGCAGGTAAAGGCAGGTGGTTTCCTGCAGACTCCTCCTGTTCTCGGTGTCAGTGAGCATGGGTGGGAGAACCGAGCGGGTCTTCTGTGGCTGTGTTGCGTGAGATCTTCCCAGAGTTGTTTTGGTAGAGGCAGAGAGCAGGTGGCGAGATCGTGTGCATTGGTCTTTGTCAAGAATTAGTGGTGCTGAGGTGGTCAGTTCGAGTTACTGAGATGTTACTGAGAAACTCCTGCGTGCCATAGGCTATAGGGACTGCACTCATGTTGTTGGAGATTAATTTTATTACCTAATCTAATCAAGTTTTTTGTATAGCTACCTAATTTCTATTATTCTATTAGCGTTAGAATAAGAGAATAAATACACATCAATAAAAAATTATGTTCATGTAGAACGAAGCCAGCAACTCTTATTTTCCAATGATCAAAACCAATTAAAAAGTTAGTCACATGCGTTGCTGTTTTTTCATACAAGAACTATCCAAAATACCTTTAAAATCTATTTCCATTCCAGTTCATGTATTATATTAATTCATTATAAAGCCTTTTAGTTAATTCACTTTATCTTTAAAGGCTTATGACTTTACAATTTTAATTAAATTTCATTTCAGACACTACATTCATTAATATATTCCTTTAAAAGCATTTACATTTCATCATCTTTATCCATTTCACAATTAAAAATGTTACTGTAGTTTGTGTCTCAAAAATAAGCAGCAGCTGCCCCTCCAAGCAACGCTAAAAAACCACTGAAAAACCTCCAACCTTATCTCAACATTTCCTCTTCCTCCTCGCCTCCTAATCTGTGCTTCCAGAGTCGTCAGCGACTCAACAAGAGCCTCTCCACGGCCGGCAGCAGCCCCGACCTTGCTAATTCCTCCCATTTCCACAGCCTGAAGTACATTTGGTAAAGCCATCCGTGGTCATGCAGCAACGGGAGGCTCATGTTTTTTCCAAGCAAATAACTTATTTAGAGGATTACCTCCAAAGTCTGCTTTTTTTTTTCCTGAAACAAGAGTGATGATTTTCGAACTAGGGATGTTCATGGGAAGCTCTGCCGTGTCTGGGTTGGCTGTAGGGTTTGGTCAGGTCCTTACTGGGGCTCTATTTGCATTATTAATGTGGTTTTAGCGGCTGATGTATAAAGAGCAAGCTGAGAATATTTAGCACAATTACCATTCAAATGAGAGCTATAAAATTTCAGCATCTGGTAGCGTTGCCACCGGCCAGCTAAAGACCTCCCGCTACAGCAAATCTGTGCAGACAACCAGAGTTCTTTAGGTGGAGAATCAAGTAGAAAAGGAAGGAAGAACGTGTAAGTCTCATGTTGGGTGTAGAAACAAATGCCAGAACTAGAAGTGCAGAGCCAAGGGACGCGGGCTCGTTGCTGATACCCTGACGAAGGAGGCAGACACTGGCCTTGGTGATGGGCAACCAGGGCAGAGGGGTGGGTGATTCTCAGGTGTCCCCAGGAAAATATATTCAGCAAACAGAACCATTTTAAAGAAGCTCTTTTTAAATAAAGATCCACTATCTTGTCACTTCTGATTATCTGGGCATATAAACAAATGGTGTCATGTCGGACACGCGTGCTGCCTTAGGTTGCAGTGCTGAAAGCTGAAGAATATAATTGAATTCCAGCAGTGGCATCAATTTGATCAGTGCTCTAAATGGACATTCAAATTAGCATATTTCCTAACATTGGATAATTATGCCAGAAATTAGAGATGAGATGCTGGCAAGTATTTGCGTCATATTTTCAGCCTAAAGGGCATAGCTTTTGTGATGCTAATGTTCTACCTTGTTGAGTTTGTAAAGGTTTTGTTTCTTACAAGTTTTGGCTATCGGTGTACCTGTACCCTGGCTGTGAACACTCAGCATCGAGGAGCACCACTCCACTCCATCGGCGTGGGAGCACCGTGCTGATTTACACCACTGAGAATCTGTTTTCTTACTTTTCCACTGTATCTTTTATTTCTGAAAAGCCACAAGAGCTTCATAAGCTCGTTTTCTTTCACATATCTAACTAGGTAACACTTTCATCACTGTACTTCAGAACGGAATTTCTGTATTTCCCTCTGTATTCATATAACTGCAGAGGAGGATCTACACCCCAATATAGGGTAGGTACCCCTAGCGTATGCTCTTAATTGCCCTGATCTGGGTCTCATTAATGCTAAGGACCACCACAGTCAGCATCAGAATTCATGCAGATGTGGATGATCAGGTCTTCAGCACTTCTGCATTCCTGTTCTACGTTGCTGTCCCCGAGGGAGTGGAGTAAAATGAGCAGATTCAATTTTTGGCAGCAGGTTGGGCACAGCTATGTCAGACAACATGTGTGGTCTGCTGTAGGCTTGTAGGGTCTGTGATGTTTAGGGGTGGCAATTATACTAAAACTTTTCAAAAGGGAACAATATGCACTCGCACTCACCCACTGACCATGAAGTCATCTCAAACACAGTCTAATCTTTCATTGCAGGGCTGCAATCAATATTGAATAACAAGTAATTTTGATTTGTGTTAATGCTGGTAAATTCTTCAATGTTGGAGTAGTGGAAATGCTATTAAATAGGTTAATGTGGTTGCTTGTCCTGTAATAAGATGTTTAAAAGCAAATAAGTGGTTGCAGTAGCAACAAAGTAAATTTATTTGTTGTATATCTCCAACTTTCTTGTGCCTCTTAGTGTTCTGTGTTTAACTCAAAAACGATAAACATCTATTTCCTAGTTACGTTGGCATTTCAGTAAAATTTTAGGCTAATTCTGTTAGCTAACCTTCTTCCTTCTCCTTTGCAGTTAGATACTTGGAGTTAAGGCATCTATTTTTACAGAAAGAAATTCATAAAACTAAAAATAGAGATCAGGATTCTGAATATCAAAATTCCATATACCCAAAAATATATAGTCTTTGTTTCTTGTATTTATAGCTGTGAACATGTGATAGTGTCTAAAGGAAGTGGATTTTGGGGTACAAAAAGGCTGTGGCACTGTGTGGTTCTTGGGGAAGGGAACAAGTCACAATGACAATGGCAGTAACTTCTTTTTATTTTACCTTGTTTTGAGTCAATGATTGAACAAATTTGATTGACTTCATCGGCTTCTGAGACGTGTAATAATCCCATGAAAATTCATTGCCTGGCATGTCTCGTTGGTATTATGTAACAGAATATGGGAGTAAAATTATGCAGTGCAATATGGGAACAAACATAGGAAAAAGTGGCTCTGTCATCGCAGACAGCACCGTGACAGTGCTAACTGGTGATGGAATGCTCTGGCCGTGTCTGCAGCTCTGAGACCATCTCCTCAACGTGCAGCATTGCCAGAGGGACCGGTGCTGGTTGTTGTTGGGCCATGCTGGGGTTGCCCCTGGGGCTTCTGTAAAAATAACGGCCACTTCTGGGAAATAACGATCCTTACTTTTGTGAACAAGTCATTTTTGTTCAAAACAACAAGTCTTTCATGCTTGATGTTTTGAAATGTTGTTTGCCTTTTCACAGCCTGCTAATTTGCCTTTTGTTAAAGGATCCAAGCCCTTTCAAGCTCTGCGAATAGTATTTTATTAGTGTGCCTAATGTTCACCTGATTGGAGTATAAAAGTAGACCGAAGGATGTTCAGTAAAATATATGATTACAGGAGAAAGCAGTGCATCCTATGCTGTTGCAGATGTGCTCTGTAAGAGAGTAATAACTAAATCAGTGACATTTTTTAGACTTAACTCTTCAGGAAATAACATTTCTCTACCTTGGTGCTCTACTCCTCCATCGTTCAACCTCTGCTTGGTAAAAGCACTAAGTCTTGGTCATTTTGGGGTTGCTGCATTACTTTCCAGCTATCAAAACCAATCATCTTCCTTTTTTAAAAAAAGAAGACTCACTAAAGTGTGATATCCCCATGCTGGGACGTCCGTGCTTTTGTTTAAATGGGGGAGTCAAGTGCGACCGTGAGTACTGTCTGCTGGGCTCGGCTTCGCTTACCAGCAGAATTTCTGTTCACATAACCAATTCTACAAATCCAACGATATTTCTTATAAAAATGGGCAACTCACATAAACAGGATTGTGCGACGTAGGCTCCATGCTGCAGATCAGGCAGGTGGAGAACGTGGAGGAGGTTGTCTTCTCAGGCTGTAGAGTATTTGCTGGAGGACTGATAGACTTCATGTTTCTCACTTTATTCCTTTTGTAGCAAAGCAGGATTGAATTGTTTGACTAGAACTCTCAAGTGGCAAATTATTTGAGCAACTCCATGAGCAAACACATTTGCACAGTCTGATTGGCTGCCCTAAAGGCAGAACGAATTTAATTATGCTGATGTGCTAATACACACAGAAATACGGACTCACCTTTCAAGACATCAGAGTCCATGGTCTGTTCAAAGCAGTGAGGTCGATGTGGTCAGATTTTATGTTAAAACTGATGGGTGACAGGTCTGTAATTGTCAGTTTTAGCAAGTTAGCAACATTCAGCTGTTTCCTAATAGTGATGAAGCATCTCACGTGACAATAAACACCGTGCTGAGTGTAGCAATCACCATGATGGAGTGTAGTGCAGCTCTGGAAGCTTTCCAGAAGATCAAGCTTTGCATCATTACGTGCAATTCCTAGTGACCCAGGGAAAATTATCTGAAAATCTGTTCATTAGAAATTCAGCATGAAAACGTTTCGCTTGCATTGCTAGTAAAACGTACCTGGGAACATAAAATTTTTCCTGGAGTGTGTATTTTAGAGCTTAAGATGTTTGGCTAGCTTTGTGACACACTTTGCTGAGAGGTGTTATTTTATGTCACGATATTCTGGTCAAAAGGAAGATTGGCCCCTAGAATTGAGTAAGGAACTATGAATGTGCTGGTGATGGGAACTCACTTCAATGGTTTAACAGTATTATTCAAAATAAAATAGATTGCTCTCATTTATTATCGTATACAGATGCTTAAGAGTCTTGAGTGTTCATTGAAAAATTGCTTGGCTATTAATTTTGAAATTCACGTGCCTGAGTGGGATTATCCCGTTGCCTTTGACACGTGCACACATACATCCCCCTCTGCACTGAGTGCTTTTGCCTGCTCAGATTTGAAGACAGACCAAAGAATTGAGATGTGTGTATCTAAATGAACCGCTGTGGAAGGAGTGGCCGGTGTGTGTTCACACTATGACTACCAGTTTCTTGGGTAACCTCAGCTGTGGACAAACCCTTGTGCTTCTGTCCTGCTACTGGTGGGAGGGCAGGAGAAGCCGTGAAGCTGTATTAGTACGTGTCACATTTCTCCGTAAACCCGTACCATCCGCTAAACCCTAAGAGCCCTTATTCAACTCCACAGTGTACAGAGTAACATTTTCTTATAATTTTTATTTTCACATGAAGGATTTAAGAAAATAATGGGCGGAACTATCCCATTGGTTTTGAAACTTTTGAGAAAAACAGTTCAGAACTTCTTCTGTGCAGCCCGTTCTATAGTTCACGGTGTTGCCAATTGCAGTGACTTGGGTGGACAGATGCCTCCTCAGCATAGCTGTTTCCCTGCTCCGAGGCTGTCTCAGCTTCTCTCTCCAAAGAGTAGGCATGGTGACACTCATGTCCTTTGCAAGACACTGACCTCTCTACGTGGCAAACGCTGTGGTTTAGGTTATTGCTGACAACAACAAAGCGTGGTGAGAAGTGGTGCTCGTGCACATTCCGCATCCTTCTCGCTTTGCTGTAAATGTGACCTTGAGCTGCCTCCACTATTCCTCGTGATGGAAACTATTGCAGTGCCTTTAATCTTCTTATTTCCATGAATTTTCTAAAAATTTTCTGCTTCCTCTTCCCAATTCCCTTTGCATATCTGCGGTCAGCTGGTGAGCGGAACTGGGTACGGTATTCCGTGCTGTAGGAGTTGATTGTGAAAGAGAAGCTGTAGTATGGATGAAAACATCCCTTTTCAAGTACTGCATCACTACTTCATAGTTAACATCTGGAAGATGAGAGGAAGCCCCACTGGACTCCTGCTTTCCATGAAATCCTGTCTGACACGTCCCCGTTTTATTTTCGTTATCCCTCTGCTAAACTTTCTCCATGCTTTGAGGAAGCGCTGCTCGTGGGGTGTGTTTCTGTTTGAAGACCCCAAAACCATCCGTGGGTGTTTTCTGTAATCTCAGCGCTTTTCCTCCCTCCCGTTCCCCAGGAACATCGTCTCTGCCGTGGCTGCTGCCCACCATCTGCCTGGCGCCGGTGCGGGACTGGCTGGCAGTGACCCTCACAGACGTACTGCTCACACCAGTGGTTCCTTCAGCTCTGGTGTTATTTCTGGTCCCGTTCTTCTCTGTGACATCTGAATTCTCATCAGCACCTGTCGAGCCACCACTGGTGCTGAGTTGATCCAGATGACCTCAAGGGGATTTGTGGTATAGCAGTAGAACTTGTTGGCAGAAAACCACATCTCTTTACCCCCTTTGTTTTCCTTTTAAAATCCACTGTTTTGCAAGATGTGGGACACGTCATCCATCCAGACACAGACCATCGGTCTGATTTTAGTGTACTTGGGAAAGACTCATCATAATTGCTATCCCAAATTTGGAATTGAAGCAATTATACTAAACCCATCTCTACCAGATCCCCCTCACCCTCTTTAAAGACCACTCCTCAAAGGATCTGAGGGAGAAGATTCGGAGAGAGCAATTAAAGAGGAGATTTCTTCTATGCAGAAGGCACCCCACGGCAAATGCCATCACCAGTGGACCTTCCAGAAGCCCTTCCCAAGGATACACTCTGAACAAACACATGCTTGTGGGAACGCTGTGAAGTGTGAAGCTCTCTTAGATCCCAGACAGCTTACAAGAGAGCTTTTGGATTCGTAATGACTCTCTGACCAGAAATGAATTGGCATTCCTCGCTGAAGGGTTGGTACAATGATCTTGTCTCTCTGCACATGCTGAAAGATAAGATAAGCACGAGCGGTCGGCGAGCGAAGGAGCGGAGCAGATTGCAGAAGACTGTCTTTCAAAGTGACAAGGTTACTGATGACTTTGAGCAAGTCCAGATGTCAGACAAAAGCATCCAGCCTCTTGATTGCTTGAACATGAAAAACATACTTCTGCCAGCTACAGCTCGATGCAATTCCATAATTAGAGACTAATCTTAAATAAATATTTCCGTATTTATTCTTATCATCGTCCCTGGGGATGAGCGTATCAGCCAACTGAGGTGTTACTTGTTTGTCGGTGATGGATGGTCTGTCCATTGCTGAGAAGACTGCATGTGGGAACAAACACAATTTGTGTGTCTGAATCAAGTACTTTGCTGCCAGAGCTAACCATGCTGGAGAGTCCTTGTATAAAACAGGTCAAATTTGCATTTTTTTTCCCTCGTTTGCAAGCAGATGCAGAACTTTGCTTCCTGCACGGGCTGGATACATGTCACCTGAATTTGTAGTCTTCCCTGGAAGCCGTGCAAGCTGCACCGGTGCTATTTATCCTGATTTGTTTCCATGAACCCAACCCAGCTTGGGGCCCCCTGGGCTTTGCCCACCACGTTGTCCCAAACTGACTCACCTTCTGTGGCTCTCTTTTTCTTCACACTGCCTATGCCACCCTTGTGTGGAAGCCTGTGATAACGTAGCATTTGGGGAAAATTCTCAGAACAAGAAGAGCAGCTAGAAATAATGTTATTTTTCTCACCTTAGTAATTTGCTGTGTGGCACTGGTGGCGTTGGAGCGGCGTGTACGTACATTGAGAGCGCCCATCTGTACGTATGTCGTATGGATGAAGAATGCAGGCTTTGGTGATCTCACCTACCTTCCGTTTTGGCCTGATATATGAGGGATTTCAGTGGTTTGTTGTTTTTTTTTTTTTGCCCCCCCCCCCCGATTCTGTTTTGGTTTGGTTTTTGTTCCAGCTGACATCAACCCCCCAGTTTTATAACACTTTTCCCCAGTCTTTTTGTTATTTTCTCCTTTGCTGCATTAAGATGCAATTATGTACTTTAGCTAATTGCTAGTTACTTAATGTCAAAATGCATAATGTGTCTGAAATGTCCTCTATTTTTCTCTGTCAAAATCATATGTAGCGCAGGAAAAAAAATGCAAGCTATTAAGGTTATGTCTTGTCAAGAATTTACCTAAAAAGCTAATTTTTTCCTGATGGAACATATATCACATTTTGGGTAAAATCTCATGATTATAGACATTTAAAATATATAAACTGTTTCTGTAACATATTCCTAGTTCTTGAGGGACTTTATGTGTAGGACTTATTTACTCAGAATTATAAATTCACGTTTGGTTTGACACATACTTAGGGGCTGATAAAGCTAGAAACATTTTTACAGACTAATGTGACTGGACAGCAGCAAGTGCCAAAAAACATTGGGAAAATGGAAATCTGTTCTGTTTCACAGCTGAATTACCCTTTTATAGACATGGAATGCGTTTGAATATTTTATTTCAAATATGTGTGAGGTAGGTGGAAGAAGGTTTAAATTAATAAATGACATAATTAATGACAGATATAATAATGGCGTACCTGCTTGAAATATGTTTTCTTCTGAAAAAAAAAAGATATTTTCTCAGTTCACATTGGAAGACTTGTGTTTTTTTCTAAGAGGTCTTAAGTCACATCATCTTTGGCACATAAAAAATTATTCTAAAAGAAAATTAGGGAAGATACAGAGCCAGCATTTGGATGAGGGAATGCTGGAAAGAGTGGTCCTGGAGCAATTTGACATGGATTATTTTGCCAAGAATACATGAAGAATAGTTTCATGCTTAACTGAAAAAGTATTAGTTCTTTGTTTAAATAAACTCTATGTCATAGTACAGGTAACAAGGCAAATTTAAGGCAGGGGAATAAACTACAAACCCAACTCAATTCCATTTCTGACAGTTTACTTCCTACCAGCTGTAAAACCTGAGTTTTGGAAAGACAATAGAGCTGGCAACAGGTGGTTTTGTTATGTTCTTTGGCTTGGTTTCTCTATAGAAAAAGCCAGTCCCTCAGAGAAGATCCATTTAATTCTGTGGCTTAATAAAAAATTGCAGAAAACCTTCAGAATTTGGTATTTTACAGCTTTTTCCATCTGAATTACTAGTTCATGAGAATTTTAACGAGCAACCTACCTAAAAACATAAACCAAATTAAAAGCAGACAGGGGGTGTGTTGTGCTTCATACCTCCCTCCAGTCAGCTGTGCAATATTTGCTAATTTTGCTAATGTTTGGCATCAAAAAATAATAATGAAAAACGTAGTTTTGTCTGTAGCTTTCAGTTATATCCACTATGTAAAGGAATTACTGAAACTATGGATAAGTTATAACATGAGAAAAAATACTAAAAACATTCACAGATCTTGCAATTTTCTCCTCCACTTGGCTTCCATCCACGTGGGCTATGACACGTCTCCGGTTTGTAGGGGCACGTGTCGAGGCGGTGTGGTGGGGCCATGGTGCAGCACCTTCCTGGCTGGGAAAGGTTCAGGAGGTCCTGGGGCCTTGAGAACCTCCCTCCACAGTGGGACAGAGTCATCCCACTGCGGGCTCCAGCTCCTGTCCTGAGCCATCCTGTTCAATGTTCACTTTTTACTGCAAGACACCAGCCAGTTGACTTCTGCTGAAGCCCACATCTGGGCCAGGCTCCATGTCCATTGGAATAAAGGGCAACCATGAAATAAATAGCGTGCAACTTCAATTTCTTCAATTTTGTAGGATTTTTTAATCCTACGAAATGACAAAACATTCCTTAATGAGACCAACATATGCATGTTGTCATAGGCAAGTGGGCTTTAGTTAAAATAATCAGAAAATGAGGAAGCCTGGTAGCCACTTCTGCAGTGCTGGTGGCTCTTCCATCCCCACGGTGGTCTTCTCTGCTCTCCCGATCTCACTTATTTCTCTTTCCAGCTTGGCATGCCCCCAAAGTGGGTTTGCAGTGTCTCTGCCCACCGTTCCTCTATTTCACTGGAGCTTTCTGCTCTCCACGGCTGATTTTCTACTTCCAAGCTCTTTTTCTTCCTGTCTGTTCTACTTTCTCATTAAACTTGTCTTGGCTCTCTCCAGCCTGACCCGGCGTGTTTGGTTGGCAGAGTACATTTCACTGGGCTGCTTTTCGTCTGCTTGAAGTACGAAAATATTGATATTTACAGAGCTTGTTGTAAAAATCAATATTGCAGCAGGCGGAGCAGAGCAGCTGCTGAGCTCCAAAGGCAAAGTCCTGTCAGCCTCAAAAACCGATCGGGTTTTAAGGAATTGGGAAAAGAACGAGCAAACCCGTGGTTAGGAGAGCCCGGTCTGCGGGCACACGATGCGATTTCTTGTCCTGCTTGCAAAGAGACGTGTTTATTATGGGGAAAAAAAAACCCACACATTCTGCAAGCCTGATTTTTGGCTAATGTGGGGTCTCTGGTATACCCTTTTGAACCTTCAGTTCAAAACGCCTCGGTATATATGCTCTTGGAATTGTGGATATTAACTGCCTCGTAAGGAGAAAATATTAGTAAATTAATTAGCTCATAGGTAAAGCTGGTAGTAGCTACTGCTTTGCTTCAGAGAATAAAAATTTTCACTTTTGCTATTAGAAAAATGGGAGTATTGGCTCTGACGGAGCGCATCGGGACCTCGGACTGACAATAGTCCAAAGGATTCTTAGTATTACCAACAGGATAATGCCACCAGCGTGGGAACCACTGGCTAAAATAATCCAAAGTGAGTTTTTTGCCAAATGGAGCACATCAGCGGCGGGCAGCCGCGGGCCGGTCCCGCTGGCAGTGCCATCCCTTGCCCGGCTGCTGCCTCGGGGAGCGGTGACGTTCACCCTCTGTGCCTCCCAGTGTCCCGGGGATGACGGAGAAGCTGGATCATAGAATCACAGAACGGTTTGGGTTGGAAGGGACCTCAAAGATCATCCAGTTCCAACCCCCTTGCCATGGGCAGGGACACCCTCCACTACACCAGGTTGCCCATTGATCGATTCACAAGTAAACTGGGTTTTCTGGTTGCGCGCGAGAGGCCGTTTCGCCGCGGGAGGAGGGGGGCAGAGCCTTTTTGGAAGCGGTGTCCCGTTCAGACGGGAGCGGGAACGTTCGCTTGGCCCCACGCGGCTGAACGGTCTCTAAACCAAACTACCTGTAATTAATACCTTAATGAAGTGTGAAGTTGACACTGAGATGTTTTCACTTAATTTTGAAATATTAAATAGCTTAAAATTAATCGGCGGGGGGAGGGCTTTTTTTGCCTCTAAGCAGCATTTCTTCTGCAATTTTCTAACTTCAGGACTCTGTTTTCAAAAATGTTATTTTTAGTTGCCAGAGGAAAAAAGCCGGTAGTAAACAAACCCATGAACTGATACTAATGCAAATTCCTCCTGAATTTCACAGCCTCATGAACCTCTTAAAAGCCTTTGGAAACTTCTTCCTCCTGGTTTTATTTAGCAAATTGTAGTCAATTGTATCTCATGAATTTCTATTTTCTTAAGCGCTGTCTTGCTGCTCACAAATGTAATTATACCAACTTCCTTTCCTTTGCAATTTGAAGACTTTATCTGTCATTTTTGTTCCTTGAAAAATGATTTTTAAAGTTTTCAATAGAACGTGTGTTTCCATCTTTAAGCGTAAGTTTTGTCGAAGTAATTAAAAATGATATTTCTTCCCCTTCTGTATTATTAATAATTATCTAATTTTCTATTTCCTCTAGTAGGTTTTTTTGTCATTTAGTGAGGAAATGAGTTTAAGCTTTGTTTCTTAGTATCATTTAATAAAACTTAGGCAGTCCATTCTAATGAAGCACAGGAGGGTCCCTCGGAACATCAGGAAATGCCTTTTCGCTATGAGGGTGACCACGCTGGCACAGGTTGCCCAGGGAGGTGGTGGAGTCTCCATCCATGGAGGTATCCAGAACCCATCTGGACATGGTCATGGGCCACCTGCCCTCGGGGCTGGACCAGCCAAGCTCCAGAGGTCCCTGCCAACCTCAACCAGTCTGTAATTCTGGGAAACTTCTTTACAAGATTTTTAGCTCGTGAGGACACAGCAGTGGATCAGAGCGGAGTCTCATTAGTAGGAGTTAGTAGAAACTTGAGCCCTAACTTAGTGGTGTTGATTTTTCCGATTTATTTTAACAAAAGGCTTTATGACAGGCACTAAAAATTTACATGGATGGTGACTCATTTATTTTTCATCTACGTGGGAAAAGGTTAATTGTTGATGAAACATGCTTTTTTCTCCCCGTTCATATCCTTGAATTTAAAAGGGGAGTGAGAGCCTAGTTTCTGAGCAAATCCTTAGTAATTACTAGTATATCAATATATATAAAATTCAACTTTCATAATTTGCTAAATAAGTCCATATTTCTCCACTTGAAGCTGCCTTAGGGAAGGTTTAACTAAGATATCTTTTCTTTAAAAAAAAAAAATTTCTCTGAACTATCTATATTCAGGGCTAGGTACTTCTTGCTCATTCAAGACACTTTATGAAAATTAGATGAAAGTGCTCCAGCCACACTTTCCAGTCCAAATTATGAAAATATGATTTATATAGAACCATTTCCTTAGGAATCAAGTCTTTAAAGCAATAGAAACTTTTCTAGCATTTTACCTTTCTAGACACGCAATCAGCTTGTGGTTGGATCTTGTTCACGCAGGAGCCTCTCTGAGATATTTCACTAATTCCCTTGATTAATCTCTATAAAATTTGTTTGCAACTGTAAAATATTTGCTGCAAGTTCTAAGCATTTCAAAAATTCTTAAATATTCACCAGTATGTGCTACCCTATTCTCTCTGAAGCCTCCACAACTGGGATTTTTACATCCTGAACAACTTGAATGTTTCAAGTCTGAGTAATTCCTCTCTATCTAAGGGATACACTCCGTAGTTGGCATATTACTGTCAAGGAGCTCTGTGTTTGGTACTTAAAAATAAGATTTGTTACATCCTTAGCTAGACTTCCAAAAACAAGTTCAGTAGAGCCTGGCTAGCTTGGAGGTGCTGCAGGAGCTGCCAGCCCCATCAATAAATGCCAGGCTGATACAAGAATGGACGAGATGTGGTTCCACATACATAGTACGCAGATTTTTGTTTTGTTGGATGTATGAAGGACCAATGCAAAAATATTTTTGGAATGTGATCAGAAAGATGATTGTTGGGGTTGTTGTTGTTGTTGTTTTAATTTGTACCTTACTTGCTGCTTGTAGTAAATAGGTTTGGTTTGGTATTGGAGTGAGTTGCAGGTTGGCTGGTGTCCATTTCCAGGCAGAACCCTGCTGAGCAGAGAGGGGCAGAAGGTCCAATGCACGAGACCCAAACTATCTTCTCAGATCCAAGATTGTCTTTTCTAGATCAAGATTAAGGTTAGGATTCTTAGTGGACTCTCGTGTTGCACTTCTGGCACACAATTTGAATAATAATTATGAATTCTGACTGTCTTTATATTAAGGAAAGAACAGTTAAAATGCAGATAATAGTTAAGCACTATAAAAGTACTACGGTATGCTTGGAAATGGCTTCTCCGATTTGTTCATATTTTCTCCTTTCTATTTGGATCCATTCTATTCTATCTACTTTATTCTTTTTTCTGATGGATGACCATGCCGTATACGATGGAGCTAGCTTCTGTCTAATAACTGTAATGCATCCCAGTGATTTCCATTCCTTGGTCACTCAATATTGTTGATGAAGAATTGCTTGGATTTTTATAGTCCTAAGTAGTTGCCAGGAATAGAGTCACTTGGAAATCATCGTGGAGCTACAGTTCCTGTTGCAGTGAGAAGTACAGGTGAAGTATGAGACATAACGTAGTCATCTACAGCAAAAGGACTTTAGGAGGTTGTGGTTTGTTTTCTCTTATCCTCTATTGTTCTTTGAGTCTTGAGAGAGAAGAGGGATGATCTCCGAAGAAAGCAGCCTTGTGTAGTGGAAGTCTTCCCTGCCCATGGCAGGGGGGTTTAACTAGATGATCTTTAAGGTCCTCTCCAACCCAAACCATAGTATGATTCTATGATGGAGAAGAGTCATCTCTTTGTGTCCGCTCATGTGACCCTTTGGCCACTAGCCATGATATCTTCTGATATCTTCCTTGTAAATCACATAGGAATCCAGTAGCATAACATGAGACTAGAAGGACGTTTAACTTATCACATCTCCTATTTCAGAAAATATGCATGTGGAAGAAGTAGTCTGGTTGTAAAAGTACAGAGATCCAGCACTGGCTGTCAAATGCAGAGCAACACTTTCACATAGGCTGTGGCAGATCTCACTGGAGCCTCGTTGGGTGTTAGATCAGCCTGTAACTTTGAATGTACTTTGTAAAAAGATTTGCCAAGTCCAACAGGGGAAATGCCAGAGCAAGTTGGCCCAGTGTTGAGATCACTCTGCTCCGGCCAAGAGGTGCTCCGAGGAGCTCCAGTCCCCTCTAGCCTGACTTACGCTCTGGCTCTGGGCCTTCTGTGATTGTGTGAGATAAAAGCTCTGTGTTCAATACGTGCTGTCCGTAGGGCTGCTGCAGGCAGCTGCCTGCGACGAAAGGAGATTGCTCATATAGGCAAAATTCTCTTCTCTCCCTCGCACTTGAGGTTGCCCACTCTTCCTCTTGACTTACTTTGTGTAGCATGAGTGCTGCTTCTTCGGCTGGCTCTGCCGGGAAAACTGGATGGCTCCACCAGCACACCCTGTGCTCCTTGCCAGTTTTCACCACCTCCTTCTTTACTTTAGAAGTGCCTTTAGATCTCCCAGCAGCTGGCCTTTGCTTTTGCGTTTGCCCCATGGTCCAGCCTGTAAGTTTTGAGGGCCGGGAAAGGCAGTGTCTCGTCCCATTTTAGAGCAATTAAAGGCAGCTGGTGTGGGAAGTTGAGTGGGTCTCAACCGAGGAGCTGCCGCGTCCAATGGACTGACGTAGCCGAGTCCGATGGGCTGGTGTGGCCATGTCCGATGGGCTGGGGTGGTCGTGTCTGATGGGCTGGGGTGGTCGTGTCTGATGGGCTGGGGTGGCTGTGTCCGATGGGCTGATGTGGCTGCCTTCAATGGGCTGGCATGGCCATGTCCGATGGGCTGGCATGGTGGTGTCTGATGGGCTGGTGTGGCTGTGTCCAATGGGCTGGTGTGGCCAAGAGAGCTAAATGGGACTTGCTTGCAAAAGCATCTTAAATTGTGAACTGGAAGAGTTCTCTGTAGAAAACTGGAAATGGAGAATCCATTACTCCCTTTGGCTTGAAAGGGCTTTTGATTTGTGAGAAAGGCAGGTAAATACGACTGTTCTAGTGGAAATGGGTGACAGGAGGGAAAAAAGTTTAGTGACAGTTCAGGTGAAGAAGTTTGACGTTTGTACGGTCTTATGCGGAGAAAAGTTTTTGATGTGCTGGTGCTATTTCAGAATTTGTTGAATTGCATTTTTAATTATTTGTCAAGGGCACCTAGAGCCTTGGAAATGAATTATGTTATGTTATATAGGTGGAAATCTAAATAAATAAATGTGGTTGAGAGCTCAAATGACTGTCTGCACAGTGTGCAACAGCAGTTAAAACGCTTTGGTGCATTAAAAGTGTGGAATATATTACAGCAGCATATTGAACAATGGTGCATCTCATCTGGAGCGACGCATTCAATTTTGTGTGCCTACCCTAAGGTGTAATTAAGATTGACAAGGTTATCCGGAGACGGAGAATAAATATTACGGGAATTTTAGATATGGTGACACATGACTAAAGAACTATAAGAAATTAAATTTCTGGGCAATAAATATGAATGAAATTAAGACAAAGCTCCTCCAGAAAACGTGGGGAATGTTAGTGAAGAAATACTGGGACTGTAAGCTCTGTTTCTGCCAGTTTGACGGGGTCTTCATCACGCTGGTTCAGCGGCTCCTGCAGCAGAGCAGAGTCCTGAGGAGCAGCTCCAGTGCAGACACCAGTAACAGCAATAATGGAGCTAGTGTCAACTGGGACAGGAGAGCAGATAGACAAGTGCTATGGGTAGGTCGCAGAAGGACTGGATTTTTTTTATTGGCCACTTTTGCCAAGAATGAACACTTTTTGGCCAAAACCACTTTGTGGCCAAAATTATTACTATCACAAATATTAATGTTATAAATAGTTGAGGTGTTTGCAGCTGCCTCCCTGCCCGCCGTGCTGACGAGGTGTTTGGCCACCACACAGCAACATGTGCGGAAGCATGTCCCGGAGCCCGCTGCCAGTCCCGCTGGCACCACGGGCACGTCGGCATGGTGGCTGATAATTATGGGATAAAGTATTCTCCAGCTGTAGCCATTTCAGTCTCTCCTCCTCCTGATACTCTCTCAGCAGAGCAGGATGTTTCTATCATTTTTTGCATTAGCCGCCTCCGGATCCATTCCAGGGATTCCCCAGGCTCCAGCAGGTATTCCCAGGTGCTCCCACATGGGCTGATGCTGCTCAGCCTTTCAGGCAACGACCAGCCCTTATCAGATGGATGTGGAAATGTAGCTGCCTGTATCACAACAGCTTTTCTTTTCTCCATCTCCTCCTACTTGTCTCTCTAGCTTATCTGCTGCTGCTTTTTTTCTGCGCGTAGCCAGCATCACCGGCAAAATCTTTCATCCCTCTTTTCCCCCAAGGCTAACCACCTACATCCTATTTTAACATCTATTTTCAGCTCACTCTAGCAATTAACATGCGATATTGCAATAAGTCTGGGCAGCAGGATTATTGGGTCATTTCACTGAAATGTCCATTATAGATAAATATGCCATCAGGCATCTGTGAGCGTGTGTGAAGTCAGCCCTCCGTTATCCCCCACTGCATGGACAGCTGTAAACACACTTCTATACAGAATTCGTATTAAAAATATAGGAAATAATTAAGTAAAATTCTTCCTTGCGTACAAACACAGGGCTTTCACTGGAGTTAATTTGGGCTGAGTATGTGTAACAGTTAAAAGCTGGGTCATTATTTTTCACAATGGTCTGCAAATATGTAATTTATGTGCAATTATGTACGCAAATTCTCTGTCTTCTGACAAAACCAACAAAAGCCAAACATACTTGCTGTTAAAAAGTATGAGGATCCAACTCTTGGCTCTTTTTGCAAGGGATGCCATCCCTTTAAACTGATAATGTAAATCTTCCCAATCAGGCCCATCGATTTTATTCCCACGCTATGTGTAAATGGATTGTCAGCGTGCGTCAGCGCCCCAGCGACACCCGCCGCTCCCTGCGGGGACCACAGCGCTGTCCCTCGGGCGGTGGCAGCAGGAGGGTGGGAGGGGAGAGCTGACCCTCTCCATGGGGTCCCAGGGCTGGACCACCACCCCGCTGCTGCCCACGCAGCATCCTGCCCGCTCCTGCGCTTCGGTTACCGTCTCCAAACCAGAGCGGGTTCCCTGCAACACCCTTCCACCACTCTGCGTTTCATGTTTGGCGTCTCTTCCTCTTATTCCTGACTTCTCCTGCGATCTCCTCCCTGGAACTGAACTTTGGGGAAATGGCTCTGACTTATATTTTTGCCTGGAGAAGTCAAGCAAGCTCTGAAATTTACAGGATAGCAGTCTCTGTTGATTAATCAGATTTTATATAATTTTCATTATTTAATAAATGAAAAAAACTAACCTTATTTTAGGTATCTCTATATCATCACGGTGAAATTAATGAAGATTCTGATATCTGAAAACCACCAGTTGTTTAGCAGAGCACCATCCCAAAAATGTGTGTAGTTAAATGAAAATAAATTTTGCATATGATAATAACAGATGAGTTTGATCCATTTTCTGGATTCTTTCTTATCATTTTAGACAAAAAAAAAAAAGTACATTATTCAGGATATGACTACCCATAGCATCAGTCCCGTATGAGTCTGAAGATAACTATGGCAGCGTAGCCATCGTGGCAGGTTGGCTGTGGGAGCTTGGAGCTTGGCACAGGCAAATTCACCCTGT
Source organism: Tauraco erythrolophus (assembly GCF_009769465.1). Classification (NCBI taxonomy): domain Eukaryota; kingdom Metazoa; phylum Chordata; class Aves; order Musophagiformes; family Musophagidae; genus Tauraco; species Tauraco erythrolophus. The sequence goes on along the minus strand of NC_141474.1, from coordinate 35,334,144 downwards.
TTCAAAAAAAGGATGGTTTTCCTGGGGGGCTGTGCTGTGCAGTGCCGTGCCTGGCACAGCCGCCGGACCCCGTAAAAACTCCTGCAGGTGCCCCGACGCTCCGTGGTGCTGGGGCAGCAATGTAGACCTCTCCCTGCTCATATGCTTTTTCTCAATAAGTCAGTACATTTGAGTTAATTCTCTCTCCTATGTTATAAATTAGATTAAATTATCGATGTTTGCCGAGTTGTCTTAAAAAAGAAACTGCATTGTAAAATTTTGAGATGAAAACTTTGCTTTAAGATACGGAAAAGAGGTTAACGCCTGTGCGTGTTCTTTATGGAAACGGTTTTTATTCCAGGGTTGCAGATACTGCTTATGAGAGACACGCTGATTAATCTCAGTTGTATGTGGCTCTCCAGGATTAATAACCTCATTCTGGTTCATGCTATTTATGGTGCAGCCCAAACGTTTGGGTTTTTTAAATACTGAAAAGATGTAGAGCAAATGTTTTCTAACCAGCCCAGCTCACCTCCTAGATTGACTGTATTCCACCTGCTCTTGGAATAGTTGCTTAAAAACATTTATTGATTTCTAGTGCACTCAGCAGCAGCACTAATAGCACTAGTACACGTGTTATTGCTGTGCCCATCAGTCCTTTTCCCTTGCTTTTTTAATGCCATTGCTAGAGTACGTTCTTTGTCCCTAATTCTTATATAAAAATATGTTTGCTTATAATATGTCACCTATCATACATTGTTGATAACAAGGTGAAGTCCTTGTTCCCATTCAGTCCTTTTTGAAGTAAAATACTTGAGAAAAGATGGTGGGGAGGTAGGGGAAGGGCTCTTTACATTAGTGATGGGTGATAGAACAAGAGGAAATGGGTACAAGCTTAGTCAGGGGAGATTCAGGTTGGATGTTAGGAAGTATTTCTTCTCTGAAAGGGTTGTCAGCCACTGGAATAGGCTGCCCAGGGAGGTGGTTGAGTCCCCATCCCTGGATGTGTTTAAGAATAGGGTGGATGAACTACTTAGGGATATGGTTTAATGGGGATTAGGGATGGTTGGACTCGATGATCTCTAAGGTCTTTTCCAACCCAGAAATCTATGAAATCTATGAAATCTATGAAAACCATTAGCTGATGTGAGTCTCCTGGAGTTGTGATGTGGAGATGATGTTGGTGCTTCTCCCACGTCCATGTGTCCCTGAGGACAGCCATCCCTCGGTGGCTCTGCGTCCCAGTGTTTCGGTGGTGTTCGCGTGCGGCTGCTGTGTTAATGAAACCAACCACAAAAAAAAAGGAAACTCAGAAATCTAAAAACGGCTCAAAGTGGGCCATCAGCTGAGACCTCTCTGAGCTCTCCGGCAGCGTTTAAAGTATTTGTCTGGGAGGGGGTAGGAAAGGTGGATTAGCAATCACAGGAAATGTGGCTGTTGTTAATGAAGTCACTCTTTGCAAATGTCACGGTGAGGTTCCACCTGTAGTTTCAATTATTTCTGCCCAAAACGTGGTCAGGTTTGGAGTCTGTTTGATTTCTTTTCTCAGCGCTCTGAATTCAGCTTAGCGCTGAGAGTCAAGCTGAATTATTTCCAGTTACATTTAATCATAATAATAAAAAAAAAGTAGCTGTTTTTTCTGCCCTGCAGGGCTGTAACCCACCGGCGTTCAGCAAACACTCCTGTTCGTGCTCCAGGTGTTTGGAGCTGTGCTGGCTGGCCGACTCTTCCCTGGCTCAGGCAATTGCAGAAGGACACGTTTTTTTCCCATTAATTTAGATAAAGACCGATAAATAGATGTGTTTGTATGTGCAGGATGAATTATTAAGCAAGATAAGGTTGCTGTATAGTTCTTTCCAGAGCAGTATCCCCTTTTCTCATCGAGATGTTCAAACCCACCAGGAACAGACAGGGCTATGGGGGTTTAGAGGACCACAGGCTTTGCAGACCCAAAATCCTGGTACCCAACTACCCTTCCCCTTCTTTCCCCTTCCCCTTCTTTCCCCTTCCCCTTCCCCTTCTTCTTTCTCCTTCCCCTTCTTCTTTCCCTTTCCCCTTCTCCTTCTTTCTCCTTCCCCATCTCCTTGTTTCTCCTTCCCCTTCTTCTTCTTTCCCCTTCCCCTTCTCCTTCTTTCTCCTTCCCCTTCCCCTTCTTTCCCCTTCCCCTTCTTTCCCCTTCCCCTTCTTTCCCCTTCCCCTTCTTTCCCCTTCCCCTTCTTTCCCCTTCCCCCTTCCCTTCCCCTTTTCCTTCTTTCTCTTTCCCCTTCCCCTTCCCCTTCTTTCCCCTTCCCCTTCCCTTCTACCCTGACCCAATTTTGCAGTAAACCCCACGTCCCCCCAGGGTGCTGCTGAGATGCCCGGGGCTGTGCCCTGGAGGAAGCCCGATGTTCATGTCCACTGGGTCATGCTGGTGCGGGGAGGGACGGGGAGCTGGGAAGGAGCTGGGGCTCCTTCGCCCACCCGTTACTTCTTGTGGTGGGGCTCAGCAGTGGCCTTCCCATCGTGCGCCGTGTATCACCCAGTAGCGTTTGTGCTTTGGCTGTGGTTGGTTTTAGCCTCAATTTAAACAGGTTTTGGAAAAGACTCGTGAATGACGCGTGTTTCTGCGAGATGGTTATACAGTGATGGATGTGCAGAACATACAGTGACACAGTTACCAAGGTGGTTATGATTTTATCTGTACATACACATAACGACATGGCTGTACAAGCTGGGTGGTCACACAGCCCGTTCCATACTGGTTTGCACAAGGCCGTGTTGATTGGAGTGGAGAAGGGCAGGAAACCGGAGGTGCAATTATTTAGCTGACCGGTCTCGTTATTTATTTTTAAATATGAATTTTAATGTGCACTGTATGTTTTCCAGTGTGATTACCTCACCTGTTAATACACTCAGCGTTTTAATATGCCTCATATAGAGGTTATCAATAATTAATTCATTTTCTAAAAGTCTATTTGTTCTGTGCCACTGGAGATGTGAAATTGTTAACTTTCAAAAGATGTGGTTCTATCTTTCCACCTCTTTTACAAGTAAAATGAACAGGCAACATATTTTGAACTTGAATAAAAAGGCTGGATTTTTTTTTTTTTTCAAAGGGAAAACATGAAGGGAAAAGAAAAAAGGAAGTCCCACTAGTTGTTACTATTAAAAAGCTTGTTTGTAGGTGATGTGCTAAAGGAAACTACTCAAGAGCAGTTCCTTGTTACACAGGGGTTATGCAAATGCTGTCGGGTTGTATCAAACTTTGCCTTAGAGCAGTCGTGCAGTGCAGCACCCAGACGACGGGCTTCACTCTCCCGTAGACAAGGTTGCAGCAAACCCGGGCTCAAATTCTGCCCTTGCTGAAGTCAACTGGAGCACAGGAAGAGAGGAAGAAAGATTGCAGCTTTTGTTATTTCCCTTCCAGCAGAAGAGTAACGTAAGCCTGGTTTTCCCACGCGCGGGAGCTCCACGCGATGCCAATGCCGTGTTGCCCACTCAAGTCTTTCTTCACTGGGGTTTTGGTTTAGAGCGGTCCAGGTGAAGAACTGCACGTTTAACATCTGCTTCAATCGTTTCTATAAATTGCATCACCACTTCACCGAGGGGATTTGAATACCGTCAGTGCAATGTAATTATTTACTGTGGGCACCAGCTCCACGTATCTGATGGAGCAGCCCTATGGAGGACGCAGACATAGGCAAGTTGGGGTTTGTGCCATTTGCCTACAAGCCGGTCAGATATGAGGTAGTTTCCACCTTATTCTTTTCATGTTGTAAAGAAGAATCCACAGCAACAATTAGGAGCAGACAAAGACTTGTCTACATGGCTGTTCAGTGGACGTGCTCCAGGACCGGCTCTACACACTTGTTTGGTAGACGTGCTCTAGGACCAGCTCCACCACACAGGGGAAGATAGTGGGAGATTTCAGCAGAAAAATCAGCATGTCAGAATCAATAGGCGTGATTATCCCACAGTAACTGCACTTAATGGTCGTGGGCCGTGTTCTTCAGCCTGGATTAGGGAGGCAAGCGTGTGAGCGTCTGCTGCGAGGAGATAAAGAGCACCAGTTGAGTGGAGGTGGCGGTTTTGCCAAGTAATCGACTTCCTTGGCTGCCTCCTGTAAAAAGCTGAATTCCTCCGGAAAAATTTCTCTTCGCAATGAGTGAGTCAAGTGGAAATACAGCATGAGAAATGAGAATGGGCTTCTAAGGTGCTCAGAAAAACGTTCATTCTATTAGCAGTACAGGGACAAAAAATAACCAGTCTACGCACAACATTTGAAGATGTATAATAGATTTAAGGAATCCGCTTAGATTTATAATAACCTGTTTGTGTCTTAAACTCGGTCTGGTTTAAAAGACACCCATAGGCCAGGTCTTATTATTTATGACAGTGGAGAACTTCACGTTGCTGTCAGTCCTGCTTTGCTGTCCGTGTCAGTCAGGTGTGGCATCCTGCGTGTGCATACGGCAACGTATCTCCCTCAGTCTCAGAAAATGCTGCTTTTACTGAGAAAATTAAGGCACACAGCATTGTCCTCGCATCTTGCACCACTGAGTTAAGCATAGGAAGACACTTTTTCAGATTATACACGGTTTTCTTCTATAAAACCCAGAAAACTAAGCACCACATGAATGAAGAACTTTGTCTGCTTTATTATCTTCCAGTGATTTCAAAGCCTTTTTTGTTGTAATTTGTCATTCTAAAAGCAAACACTTTGTCTGAATCTTTTCTATTGTCTTGCACGGAAAGACTTATTTAAATCTTAAATGTGAGTAATATGGGAGGGATTGGATCCAGGATATGTCCTTCAAATGACGAAAATTCAGAATATGTAAAATGAGGTCTGAATTCATACAGTTCTTCGGAATGCCACTGTTGTGAAGTACGTCCTTTGTCTGCCTTCTCCTCACTTCACCATTGGTACTAGTGCATAAGCAGAGAGACCAGGAGCACCAAGAGTGGTCTGTCAAATGCAGGACCCCTCGGAGTGGTTATCTAAAAATTATTCCATTAGATGCTGTTACAAAATACTTGAGATATCAGTGCATTGCGTACCATGTGAAGGTCTCCACCACATGGCAATGTACAGTATGGTTGAGGGCCACCATGGCACAACCCCTTTGCATTTCACTGGAGATGTGCCGATCTTGATCCTGGAAATCTCCGGTGGGGTCTGGGTGGATTTCACAGCCCATTCAAGCGACAAACACAGCCCAGAGTCAGCAGAAACATTTCTTTTCTTGAGGTGCAGCTCCTTCTCCTGCTACACCAGCACCATGTAAGCAGCATGAGGCAAAGTTACGGGCTGGGAAGGATGGGGTCGGCCTCCCGGGATCCCGCGCAGGTGGGGTGGCCCGGAGCAGTTGCACCATGCTGAGATCTCCCCCCGGGGAGATGTTTAATAATATTATTAGTAATGTAGTGGTAGTGTGGCGCAAGCAGCTGTGAGGTTCATCCAAAAATCTGGCTGTTGCTGGCAACTGTGACCTGAGACATCTGCGCGCCAAGTTCGGGTACTTACACGAGCCAGCACAGCTCCATCTCTGACCCTTTCTTCCTCTTTTAAATAAAGAGGTCATTCTTATTTCTCCTGAAAGATTCACCATAGTGAAGGACTGCAGCATAATTAAATCTACCTTTTTTTTTTTTACTAATTTATTTACTAATATTCCAAACAGTAGTATATCAGCAAACTAAATGTTCTAGGAGATAAGCACGGACAAAATCATGTATCAGCCCCAGTAGCAGTCATATGAATTGAGTTATTTAGTTACTAGTTTGGGTGGAAAATTCTATTTCATGAAAGCCTTTGAGATTTTTAAATTTCATTTTCGTTCTGCAGAGGGATGCAAATAACTTCTCAAATATTTTCACAAGGATGGAATTGTTGAAGTGGCCTTGTCTGGCAGCTGCACTTTCCTAAGTGCATCATATACTGCCCTGGAACGCGGTCACCTCCGCGCCATCTCTGTTCTGCCTGACAAAGAGCGAAGATCTCTGCCACAGGTCACTGTGATTTTGGAGCAGGGGGTGAACCTGGGTCTGAGCTAAAGTCAGAAAATTCAGAGAAATAGGAGACTTCTCTTGCTCTGCCTGTTGGCGTATTTTCATGACGATGAGAAAAGCGGCCGAGCTGGGCTGACCCAGCGCGCTGCCCGGCTGCGTGGACATCGCTGCCAGGAAATGGGGCAGTGTGAAAATGCCAAAATACGTTACCGAATGCCAGAACATTTGCGTTCGGATTTTTTTTAATATGTTTTAACATATTTGCTTCGTTTACAAAAGCAAGGGAGCATTCAGATTCTTCCCAACCCAGAAACACCAACCCCTTGCGCCCAGTTGCTGAGCAAGGCAGGGCACAGGTTGGTGGCACGGGGAGCAAAGGGGGAACGCGGGTACCAGAATGTGCAGCGGTGGCAGGTGGGGCTAAGAGGCAGCTGCTCCGTGACCCCCAGGACACAACGGTCCCGGGGCAGAGGGGGTGCCCGGGGGGTGCCCGGGGTGCAGACCGTGCTGCGGCTCAGCCGATGCGCAATTGCTTTGTGCTCTCGAGTCACATAAACGTTGTTGTTTGATTTTTACTTGTTTTCTGCTTGTTTTTTTTTCACGTGCTCTTTCTCACAAATGCTGGCAGTGACTCCTGTCTTTAAAGTGGAAAGAAAACCAAATCAAAGCAAACCCAAGTTGGGGGGGGAGGCTCTAAGCAGCAGCCATACTGGCAGAAATATGTGAGGCGATGCTCGTGAAATACTTCTCCATGGGGAACAGGAGGGTGGGCCCGGGTGGCCTCTACTGCAATCAGTGACAAAGCCTGTTGACACGTGCAAGTTCAAGTTTGATCCTTCTCCATTGATAAAATCATCCTCAGCGTTCGGCGGTTTGTGCTGGGAGCTGTGGGAGGAGATGAGCCCCCAAAATGGGGCTCACAGAGCTCCCCCAGCACCACGGCTGCCAGCTTCGCTCTGGGATAGGACACGGGGCAATGGCTTTACACTGAAAGAGGGAAGATTTTGATGAGATGTAAGGAAGACATTTTTTACACTGAGGGTGGTGAGGCACTGGCACAGGTTGCCCAGAGAAGCTGTGGCTGCCCCATCCCTGGCAGTGTTCAAGGCCAGGTTGGATGGGGCTTTGGGCAACCTGGTGTAGTGGAGGGTGTCCCTGCCCATGGCAGGGGGGTTGGAACTGGGTGAGCTTTGAGGTCCCTTCCAACCCAAACCGTTCTGTGATTCTGCAGTTGTGTGATTCTCTAATTCTGTGATTTTCTGGTGGTGAGTGCTGCAGAGGAAGAAGAGATTCCCAGTTGTGTTCCCCACGGGGTGTTGCTGGATTGGGCAGCCCGGGCAGCCGGACCCTTCCCAGCGTTGCCGCAGGGGAGGTTCGCAGCAGGACTGACCCCCACTGCCGGATTTGCCCACCCCGCTCCCCGCTGCGAGGGCTGGTCCTACCTAGTGACGCAGAAAATGCTCTTTACATTGGGCAGCACCTTATTTATACCAAAAAAGGAGCATTTTTGCTCTTGATTATTTTGGGGGAGAGGGATGCTTTTCCATGAGAAAGGACGCAAAAGTTTGGTCTTGTGTTGAGAATATTTCAAGAGCGTATCTTTCGCAAGTGGTGGCCAAAGAGTGTGTGTAAACACGTGGGTGCAGACGTTTGGGTGGGACTTGTGCTTTCTTTGTTTCGTTTTGTTTTGTTTTCACCAGGCTTTAAAATGTTTCTGTATAAGAGGATGGTTAAACTGCGGGCTAGTAACTTTGTTGTCTTGGTTAGACACGCAGGTTCCTCTGTGGCTGGTTATTTATTTATAAACTTGCCATGTCTGCTATAAAAAGATTTGTAATACCCCAATAATAAATGCATTCATCACCACATCTTCTGTAATCACTGCAGTTCCTGAGCTGCTATTTGGCACTCATTAGCTGAAACTCCCATTCACCTATAATTTATGAGAAGCATACAATTATGTGTTATCACTACTTCAAGTGATTACTACACTGTATGTTTTTAAGATAATGGCATGAAACACTCCATGATGAATTACACCTCTCTAGGTAGCTTTGCTTCTGTCATTAACTCTATTATTTTACTTAAACCAACCTGGAGAGAATTGCGTTGCGGGGTTGGTATTACCTCCTCAGAGAAGAGTCCCAGCTCAATACTGATCCGATAAAGGACATGACACAGCACACAATTATCTCCCACTTTGTCTGTCCTGTGTACTGATCGTGTAGATATCATTATGAGGAAACCCGAAAATCCAACTTGTTTTCACTTGGAAAGAATGTTTTTCTCGTTAAGCTTTGTTAGTGAAACCTAAATCCTGGATTTACAAGGGCGCGTAGTGACAGGACACGGGGCAATGGCTTTAAAGTGAAAGAGGGCAGATTTCGATTAGATCTAAGGAAGAAATTTTTTACACTGAGGGTGGTGAGGCACTGGCACAGGTTGCCCAGAGAAGCTGTGGCTGCCCCATCCCTGGAAGTGTTCAAGGCCAGGTTGGATGGGGCTTTGGGCAACCTGGTGTAGTGGAGGGTGTCCCTGCCCATGGCAGGGGGTTGGAACTGGATGATCTTTGAGGCTCCTTCCAACCCAAACCGTTCTGTTATTCTATGATTCTATGAATATTAATTAATAACTCCCCAGAGCCTGGACAGCCGCAGCCTGGCTCGCTGGTCTGCCTGGAGAAGGAAGGGATGACATTATCGCAGCTCCCCTGTGGAGCAGGAGCACCCACACCTTTACCTACAGACATTTTTTTCTCGTCTTTGATGTGTTTTGTACTTAACAGCTGAGCAGGTAGAGACAACCTCACCGTTGCCGTGATTCTGCAGGCAGACCTCATAAGATGTCCCGATGCAAGGAGGCAACGCAGCAGTTAGCAGCTCACTGCGCCACGTGGTGCCAGGGGCCAACCGGGTGGCTGCCGTGCCAGGGAAGCAGGGGAGGCTGCTGGGGTGGCCTCATCCCAGCAGGAGGAGTCCCCCCACCGTGCCAAGCGGCTGATCGCGGGGTCTCTGGGTGGGGAATCGTCCCAACAGGAGAGCACAGGTCGAGGGGAGGTGTCCCATATTTTTCTTTTATGGTATAATTTAAATGACTGGTAAATAGCATCTGCTCTTTGTCCCTACCGCACCTACCTTTTGGGTAATTCCCCTAAAACATTACGGAGGCAAGCGCAGAAGTGCGAGCAGAGTGAGTTTATCTCAGGGAGGTCCATGCCCACGGGAGCCCGCGGTCCCTCGCCTGGCCACACGCCCATCCTTAGGGACCTCGTGCGGGGCCACCCAGTGACCCCGGGTCCTTCTCCTGGGCTCCAGACTCAGGTGGATATCTGCATTCAGTGCGGTGATTCTCCAGTTTTCCCCGAGATGAAGCCGGTCGGGGCTGCTCTCTGCTCCTTGGCGCGCGCGATGCCCACCGGGGTGCCCAGGCACCGCTGCCCCGCGCCTGCCACGCTCCCTCCCGTAAGGTGCTGCAGCTGGTGCGAGCACTGTGACGCCGCGACACCGTGCTCGTTATCAAATTACAACATTTATGCAGATGTGGAGTGTACCAGGCACCCAACGCTCGTTATTTTACCCCGACTGTGCGTTGCTGTAACGGTGTCCTGTTGGAAACCCTCATTTTTTTGTCAGAGCCTTATTGCATCAGTGAAGAAACCTTAGTTTTGTTCTAGCAGTAAGAATAAAGACTAATGTAATGGTTCTGAAACTGAAATAAATGCAGTGAATTAGGGTCATGGCTGGTTTAATTCAGTTCTAAGTTTCTGGATGCTGAAATCCTTCAGTAACGTGCTGGGATATCGAGAATTCGGAAGGTGCCGTGGTATGCCCGCAGGCTGGATGTTGGCTCATCCTTGAGGCACGATCCCTTGCCTTGCCACGGTCTCAGAGCTTTTGTTGCTTTTTAATCCTTTAATTTGTGTTTCAGTATCGTGTAGCAAAAAAGCAGGGGGAAAAATATTGCTGTCTGGGTTGGCTTTCACTGTCAGAAGAGCGAGCTGACTTATCTGTTCCTATAAAATAAACACGGACTGGCTCTCCGATTTCCAGAGACTCTTCTCCCTTAAAAGTGTAAAATAATAAAGGCAAAACTGCAGTGAATTGTTTCCTGACTTTTCTGCATTGACAATTTCTTCTTCATCATTTCTGGAAGTCAGGGTTTCTGTATTATAAATCTTCAGGAATGAATAAATATCAATTGCAGCAGGCAGCACCTTTTCAATATTTCAAATACTATGATTAACCTGGGAGTTGCTCTCTGAAAGTGAAACCAAGACTATCGGAACCCATAATGTTGTGTGATGTTGTTTCTGAGCCTTCAAAGACAAAATATTATGTGCTTCCGTGAAATAATTTAGTAACTAATAATTCTTAGCTTTACACTATACCGTTTTGTTCATCTTCATATGACTATATATCTGTGACAAGGGGGAGGAATATTTTTGTATAAAGAAAAACAACCAGTGAATTTATTGCAGTTATGATACTCACAGTTTCTCTGTCCTTGCCGTGGAAAAAGCCATTTCTTTGTGGCAGGAGGGAAATGCACATTGTGGTCGTGGCTGGTGGTGGGGATGAACACTAGAAAGTGGTGGAAGTGGTCTCTTGCCTGCTTGGATGGATTGGCAGGAATCAAGGTTGAAACTCATTCAGATTGAAGCTCTGTAGAGCAAATTGTATTTAAAATCTTGTGAAAATAGAAGAGTAAACACTTTTGCTATTAGTTACTAATATTCTACTGATTTTTCCCAAAAATATGTTTCAGATTTAGGGATTAATCAATGTTTTATATGCAGACAGATTTCCTAGAATATCTTAAAGCACCTCAAGACAGCAGAGTTTACAAAACGAAGAAGCGCGAGGTGCCTAATGAAGAAGTTTTGTTTTGCTTCTCCCCCAGCCCTTTCGTCCTGCTGCTCCCTCCTCTTATCCGCTTGGGCACCCCCAGGCCAGCGGGTACCTGCCAGCTGGGTCATACCCGACGACAGAGCAGGAAACCCAACGAGTTCTCACGGTTAATAAACTATACATCGATCCTCTGGGGCAGTGGAAGTGGCATAGGAGCAGAGGAGGGAGGTTAATTATGCTAATTACTCATGAAAATTCAGGTAGCACGTCTGCCCGTTTATTTCAGGCAGCTTGCCAGGCAAAAAGCTCACACTGTTATCTGCTGCTTTTAGAAAAGTCCACGGGTCAGCAAGTATTTAAAGAATTATCCTGGGTTCTTCCAAAGTTGGCAGGTCTCTGGTTCTGAGCTGCGATTTTAGAACGTAACGGATTGCCGAGAATCACAAGAAAGAGAGGGCAGTAGGTTTGGAAGAGGGCAGTAGGTTTGGAAGAACATCTTTATTTAAAGGAGGTGATGACCACTAAGTGTGTTGGTACAGTGATAAATTAATTATTTGACTGCAAACACTGGGTGACATGTCCCAGGCGAGTCTGGTCTGTTGAGCTTGGAAGGGAAGGAGACGCTATGACGTCGTTAGTGCCTTTGTTAGTGCAACAGATCCATCTGTTATTTGCCTGAAGATGCCTCGGACCAGAGGATGTGGGAGGGACGAGGAGAGGCTGGAGACGTGGTCACCCCCCTTGCTGTGCTGATAAGGGCAAGGACTGTTTTCTTGGAGGGATCCTCTGGGTAGTTTTCCCCTGCCTGAGCAGCAACAGTGGGACCTGTCTCTTGTGACATCTCCTTCCTGATGCTTGGAGGAGACTGGCTTTGGAGACCCTCTGTCCTCTACAGGGCAGACACACTGCATCTTCTGAACCTGAAGAGGAAACTTGCCCTAAAAAGGATTTGGTACCAATGATGGTTTATGGTGCTCAAAAAGCACCAAAAGATCTTTTGCTTGCAGAGCAAAGATCAAAGGAAAAAGGCTCCTTTGTGCATGTTAACGCCTCAACGTATGATCAGAGCTCCTTCTGCCACCGACATGAAAAGACAAAGAACAACAGAAATGCTGGGACTTGCTGATTGGGGAGCAGGAAAATTGGCACCAGGGTGGGAGGGAGGAGAAAGGCAGCCGGGCAGATGAAGCGATGATGGGAGCAGAAGCCACAGTGGACATGGTGATGTGGTGGGACCAGGGCTCGTGCGGAAAGGAGGCAGGACACCGGAGCGAAGGGTGGTTCGCAGGGGAACAAAGCAGAGTTTGCAGTGTTTGTAGGACCTGTGATAAAATGCTGCAAAGTTCACAAATGTTTGCTGCCAACTGGTGGCTGAATAGAGAGAATCGTAGAATCACAGAATGGTTTGGGTAGGAAGGGACCTCAGAGATCATCTTGTTCCAACACCCTGCCATGTGCAGGGACACCTTCCACTACACCAGGTTGCTCAAAGCCTCATGCAACCTGGCCTTGAACACTTCCAGGGATGGGGCAGCCACAGCTTCTCTGGGCAACCTGGTCCAGTGCCTCACCACCCTCAATGTAAAAAATTTCTTCCTTCTAGCTAATGTAAATCTCCCCTCTTTCAGTTTAAAGCCGTTGCCCCGTGTCCTGTCACGACACACCCTTGTCCAAAGCCCCTCTCCAGCTTTCTTGTAGGCCCTTTAGGTACTGGGAGGCTGCAATAAGATCACCCCAGAGCCTTCTCTTCTCCAGGCTGAACAGCTCCAACTCTCTCAGCCTGTCTCCAGAGCAGAGGTGCTCCAGCCCTCGGATCATCTCCATGGCCTCCTCTGGACCCGCTCCAACAGCTCCACGTCCTTATGCTGGGGCTCCCAGAGCTGAAGGCAGCACTGCAGGGAGGTCTCAGAGAGCAGAGCAGAGGGGCAGAATCCCCCCCCCGACCTGCTGCCCACGCTGCTCTGGATGCAGCCCAGGACACGGCTGGCTTTCTGGGCTGCCAGCACACGGTGCCGGCTCATGGTGAGCTTCTCATCCACCAGCACTCCCAAGTCCTTCTCCTCAGGGCTGCTCTCCATCCATTCTCCGCCCAGCCTGTACTTGTGCATGGGATTGCCCTGACCCACGTGCAGGACCTTGCACTTGGCCTTGTTGAACCTCCTGAGAAAGAAACTGAAATCTCTGTTCGATCCCTTAGCACCACTTTTCCTCAACCCCCCCCAGTGTGGAGCCATCAGAAGTGCAGCACAGGGACTGGCGGTGGGTCTGGCAGTGGCGGTGAGGCAGAGCGGGTGGGTGGCTGAGCTGGTGCTGGAAAGGTGCCGGTTCAGATAGAGAAACCTCATCACATCTCAGCTGAGAGCTGCTGTTGTTCTTTAAGCAGAAAGTGTTTTCAGAGGTGGGTATTAGGCTTTGACCTGCAGCGGAGGTGCAGGAAGAGCACAGCTGGTGAGTTATTTTAGGTCCATTCTGGCTGTTGTGAGACAAAATTTTGGGGTTCCAGTTTGAAACTCTGTTTTCGAGCAACTGCTTGTCTCCCTGTTTACGTAACTCCTCTTTATCAGACTCTCCGGAGACCATGCGTGGGGATTTCTGTCCCGTTCCCGACACACCAGTCTCCCTCTGCAGGATAACGGCACATTTACACGTCTCATAAATAGAGCGATGCTGCGGGGGGTCTGGAGCTCCGGGGAGATCTGGAGCTCCGGGCACGGTGGCAGCGGGGCTCCGTGCACACCAGCCCGGGCACCGGCCATCCGTGGTCTGGGATGGTTCTGCAAAGAAATAAAACGCTGTGAAGATAATCAGCAGCTGCACAGTTTTGTTTTTTTTTTAATGCAGAATCTCATGCTTTGAGCGACAGTAGACACGAGAAAAGTGATTTTGAAGACAAAAGTAAAAGAATCCCCTATAGTTGCCCCTGAGTTATTTTGTATTCGGAGAAGTTTTCTTAGTGGAACAAACTTTTAAGCTGTTATTTGTAAGAATCCACAGAGAACCCGGAGAAGGTCTTTATCAGATCATCAGTAAGAGAGGACTTTGCAAAAGTTCTCAGCAGGTTTCTGGTGTGATTTTCCACCTCTGGAGCTCAGCTGTATCATTTTATGTTCTGAGCTTCTGGTTGTTTTTCTAGGCTGAACCCTGACCCTCGTGTTTCTCTCTCCCCTCACTGCTGAGCTCAAAGCCAATCTTCTTTAAAGCAGAAAAATTTTAGCAACACTGTTTTTTGCAAAGGATTTTCCATGTTCCGAAGAAAGTGGCTATAAGTCAATGCCAAAACCAATTTCACTGGTAAAAAAAGATGCTGCAGTAAGCAATAACAACTCTGTTAAGTGCTTCACATCTGCTTTGGTGAACGCTCAACCCGCTGCAGGGCGATGGGAAGGGGATGCTGTCATCCCTCGTGGGCGTTACAGATGGCTCCTCCAGCACCCAGAGCACCCGTTATATAAATCCATAAACATTTTCATGTCAAATCCTTCTAGGTTTTCAGGGAAAAGGAAGGATTCTATGACTTTCTGTAAATGTGATGGAACTTTTAACCTGAGCCACAACGGGATTACCAGTTTTAGAGACACAGCCTACATGGAAATGACTCCTCTGGAATATGGGTCTCACCATTTGTTGGGGGTGTTTTGCGGAGGAAGCGTCTCACAGTACATCACTTGGTGTTCTCCTCTAAGTGAGACTGGAGCTGGGCAGTGTGATAGCTCCGAGGTGGCATTTCCCGGCTGGCTTTCCCACGGCTCCTGGTGCTCCTCGCCCATGGTCCCACCGGGGAGGGCGCGGAGCAGAAACAGATGAAGTAGGAGCGCTACATGGAGGCCCATGGGGCTGAATGGGTGTGTTTAAAGGGTTGCAGGGGTTGAATTGGCCTACAGATTTATAAGACAGTTTTTAATTTACTTACCCTGCGAGAGTTGGGGCCGTTCAGCCTGGAGAAGAGAAGGCTCCGGGGAGACCTTCCAGTACCTAAAGGGGCTACAGGAAAGCTGGAGAGGGGGTTTTCACAAGGATGTGTAGTGACAGGACACGGGGCAATGGCTTTAAACTGAAAGAGGGCAGACTTAGATGAGATCTGAGGAAGAAATTCTTCCCTCTGAAGGTGGTGAGGCACTGGAAGAGGTTGCCCAGAGAAGTTGTAGATGCCCCATCCCTGGAAGTGTTCAAGGTCAGGTTGGATGAGGCTTTGGGCAACCTGGTGTGGTGGAAGGTGTCCCTGTCCATGGCAGGATGTTGGAACTGGACGGTCTTTGAGGCCCCTTCCAACCCAGACCATTCTGTGATCCCATGATTCATTCTACCCTTTCAGAACTAGTCCCACGAGCAGTGAGGATAAGGGTAGGTTTCAGTCCTACCTGTGTGAAGGTAATTTTCATGGTAAGTGCTGCCCAAGTACCGGCCAGGTGTAACCTCAGGGTGTGTCCTGACAGCTCTTTGGAGACAGGCGTACGTCAAACGTTCATGTGCTGTATGGAACTGGGAAAGCTCTGTGTGCTGTTTGTTCCAAGGGCAGCTGGTGGGAGCTCCAACCCTGTCTGCACCGCTCGTAAAAACACACCGTGTGCAGTTTTAATTAAGCAACTGAGAAGAACTATTTTTTACAAAGATTAATAGGTCTATGTTTTAATTATGGGGAAATAATAGACTAGAGAGCTAGGAAAGTGGGAGGTATCGAAAGGAGAGGATTAAAAACTTTAGGAGAGCTGGGTGAGACTATATTTTTCTGTACTTACAAATTAGAGATGATCATCCCCATTAATAATGATTGGAAAAATAATAAAATACCTTCAGCTGTATATGACAGCTGACATTAAAATCTATTTTTTATGCTTGCTGAGTAGAGAATTTCTGATTACAATCATCAGTTAAAAAATAAATTGTTCTGTTTTCCAATCTACTATGTTTAAAAATAGAATAATTATCTTCTGAGTTCAGCCATATTTTAATCAATACTTTTCCAAGCAAAGTAAAGGTAAAAAGAGCAAAAGTCACTTTTATTTAGTGATTGTTATGCTTTCTGTAATTGTGCTACAGCATTATTATCCCTGGAAGTGTTCAAGGCCAGGCTGGATAGGGCTTTGAGCAACCTGGTGTAGTGGAGGGTGTCCCTGCCCATGGCAGGGGGTTTGGAATGAGATGATTTTTGAGGTTCCTTCCAACCCAAACCATTCTGTGATTCTACTACTACTGCCAGGGATGGGGCATCCACAACTTCTCTGGGCAACCTGTTCCACTGCCTCACCAGTGTTCTTTGCAGGTGTTCACCCATACACAATTGGTTGGTGATGTCACACAAAACATATGTGGAAAGACTGCTCTTTCATAGAAAATATGAAGGTATTGGGGAAAAAAAATCCCTATTTGTCCTTATTTCTGTTCCTCTGCAATAAATACAGCCCAGAAGCGTTGCCTCTGACGGCCCGGAACACGCCGGGGGGAATGGGTGGTCCGAGCTGCCTGCAGAGCAGCGTTAAGCAATAACTGCATTTCTGGAAATGAGAAGTGATTTGCAAACAGAAAGGGATTAAATTTGTTAGATCAGAAAACATTTCTGGGATGAATCGTTTGATTGCTTCTTCCATGGAGCAAATATGCACTTTATCCATTGCATCTCACGTGCGTAGAGGGAAAACACAGCGTGTTGGCTGCTATTTAATTTGAAGGCTATTCTGTGCAAAATATTTCAGTCAAATTCTGCAACGTTTTCAAATCAGTTCACTGCCACGGTGTTAGGGAACCTGCACTGGTTTTGAGTAACTGTAGAGGGAAGAGTGCTTTGGGCTATTGAAGGAGCCCGGCGGAGGTAAAATATTTAACCTGTATTCAAAGAACTTTATTTGGAATATAATTTTTTGTTTGAAACCGATGTGCTTCCACAGTACAGCATGCTTTGCCAGGGGCTGAACTAGACTGAAAAGTTTTCTCCTGATTTCGTTTTTAGAAATTCCTGTTGTGAGTTTATTTTTCATCAGACTTGAAAGTCTTTCTCGAAGCTGAGCACCCGTTCCATTTTCAGTCCTTGGTTTTCATGTTTTATACAGCAATTTTGCACTGCACACTTTTTGTTAATTAGTGGGGCATAGAAGAAAGTTGGGTCTGGCAGGTTTTCATCTCTATCCAGGGTAACCATGCACCTACCAATTAATAAAGCAAAATCGCTTATTTGTTTTACAAAGTTATTTTGAGAAAATACCTCTGTGTATCAAGCAGAACAGCGAGAGGTCTCACGTTCCTTTCTGCACTGCCTCTTCTCAGCAGGAAAGCCTTGACATCAAAAGGGCTGTGCTGATACGAGAAGGTTTTGGGAACCTTTGGGGCTTTCGGAGCAGGCGCTGCGAGGGTGCTTTGGAGCACTGCCCTTCGCAGCGTGGTTTTTAATTGAGTCCCTTTGCATCTGATGAGAATTCCACTTTTGACTTTAATTAATAACAAAAAAAATCTGACTTTTTTTTTTTTTTAAGCAATGCTGTTTTTTTTCTTACAAGCTGTAGAGAGAGCAGGGAATGTGTTAGGTGAGGCTGGTTCACGTGCTGGGCGAGCAGGAGGCTGCTTTTCTCTCTTGTGGGAAGAAGCCGTAGTGCTGATGCTTTCTGCCGTGTTTTGGGATGTGTGCATGTGTGTAAACAACAAGGGAGTTAAATAAGATGGTTAATGCTCACTGAAACTGCAGGTTCCCTTCAAAAATATTCATTTATAACCAACTGTATCCAGCTGCTGCAGAAATACCAGTAGAAAAGAAACGTATTATAGGAAAACGTCAGTGAATCTGAGTTTTCTCTGCTTCTCACCAGTCTTCTGTTCGTTAGAATCAATTTGAAAATGTTCGTAAGACTTTGAAGGCGGCCCCTTGCCTTCTCCGAAAGGGACCAGACCCCACAAAACTCGTCCTGCAGGGATTCACAGACAACTGCTGGGCTCTCCATCCTCAAAGTGATGCTTTCCCATGACATCCCAATTCTCTGCTGTATAAACCGTGATTTTTTATCCCGTGTCTTATGCAGCTTCTCTCAGAACCCTTTCAGATTTCATGTTGAGATCATTAGTTAAATGAACGGTTATTTTCATGATCTGTTTCTGAAGAATTTCAGCCTGATGCTCCTAGTTTCTTATTCCTAAAGGGAATGTCATTTTCCCCCTTAAACAATACCGCCATATGCTGAAGCTGTGAAATCACCATTTTCTCGCACCTAACAGTTTCCACAGTTGTGCTATTTTAATGTTTTATCAAAGAGATGAGATCTATTGCACTCTCCTCTTCTGTTGGGTTTCCTTCATGTAAAAGACCTCTTTATCGAATAAAAATATCCCATTAGTCTGCTGCACTTTGTATTACCTTCCTCCAACTTTTAAAGTTGGTTCAAAGCCTTTCATTCTCTTGTGGGCAGGGTGGTTAGTCTGAAACCTGCCCGATTCGCTCTCGGCGTTTCCTGACGTGTAGATAATACATTTCTCATTTACCAGCCACTTGGCATCACTTTTAGGTTGTTTAGAAAAACTCCACATGCTCCTGGGTTTGCAGTGTCATGCTCTCAAACGTTGACTCCACCAAGGTTTTTCTCTGCCTTTTCCCATGTGCTGGGCGTCACCTTCCTTACGGAAAACTGGAGTTGGTGCTCAGCTGGTTTTTGAGCCGGGGTTAAACGTCCTTAAGCTTCACAGTGCGGTTCTCCTCGTCCCGGCGGGCAAGTGAGCAACGTGAGAGGCAAAGCTATTTTAGAGAGCAACCACAAACGTTTCCTGGGACGCAATACAAATTATTGACCACAGCAGCACACCGCGGTGCTTAATTACCTTAGGAGAAGGTTGTACTTCTCCAACGCCCGGGTGGCTTTTTTTTTTGGCTGCATATCTGCAGAAAAGATTTTCAATTAACATTGACCTTTAGTACTCCGACTGGTTTTTGAATCTACACATGGTGGAACGGACTACAAATTAGATTTTGCAACATCCCTTGTTCTTTGTATTTCCCCACTGATTAGTTCCAGGCAGTCTGCACTACCTGTGCCGGGCTGTTCCGCTCGCAGTGCCCTCGCAACCTCCGGCGCCGTGTTCAACCCCCCGAGATGTTGTGTAGAAATGCTGTCAAACTCTTCAGATAGTCGTGTTTTCGTTCTCCAGCTGTACTTTTTACTCAATG
Source organism: Tauraco erythrolophus (assembly GCF_009769465.1). Classification (NCBI taxonomy): domain Eukaryota; kingdom Metazoa; phylum Chordata; class Aves; order Musophagiformes; family Musophagidae; genus Tauraco; species Tauraco erythrolophus. The sequence goes on along the minus strand of NC_141474.1, from coordinate 35,315,187 downwards.
TGTAGAAACAAAGTCTCTACTTTATGGAGGGGTATTTTTTGAACTCAAATTCAGAAGGAAAGGAATCTCTCTAGGGTACATCTGCACCAGATTGTAGGGGTGGTGTTACACACCGAGCTCTGATTAAGATGACTATTATACCCCAAAGAGCACTACTTTTGGTTATTGTTCTAATAATAATTGTAAAGAAGCTTAAGCATGGCATAATAAACAAATCATATTCATTTGAGTCACTACCATGCCAAAGATGTTTTCAAAAATATTTAGTACAACTATGCCTTATAGTTCATTGTTGTCCTCAGCAGGGAAATCCGTGCTAATTGAATGTATGTTTGCTTTAAATGAGATGTCTTGAATATGATTAGCAACGACAAACCTAATAACCTTTTGAAAAGAAAACAATATTGGTTTGGATTCTCAGATGTCATTACAGGTTTTGGTGGAAATTCCCCTGATTCCTTAACGAAGGAAGCAGAAGTTTATTGTGTTTTAGAGAAAAGGGCAGTAATCCTGCACAGGCACCTGCGCCGACTCCTGATCCTGATGGGCCAAAACTGGAGCAGGAAGGGCTGCTCTGATGAAATCATTGAGTCCAGTTCAGAAATAACTGAGACTTTCCACCTGCTGCTCCACTGACTACTCGCAGCAGGAAAATCAGACAGGAGTGACACGGCAGAAAAATATGTTTATGTTTATTGTGTGTTTGTAAGACAGACTTTTGGTTTTGTGATGATTTGTGACTTGACAAATGACTCATGTTTTGAGATTCAACTCTAATAACTTATAGCTGTATCCAGTCTAAAAATCGGTACCAAGTTAATGATATTTTAAAGCTCCTACGTTTTCATACTTACGGTTTCATCTTTTTTCCCAGGTGTTACTTGGAAGATGGAGCTTCCAAAGGTGCCTGGCTGAATAGGTCGAGTATTATTTTTGCTGGAAGCGATAAGTGGTCAGTAGATCCTCGAGTCTCAATCGCAACAGCGAACAGAAGAGAATACAGCCTGCAGATACAGGACGTAGACGTGACGGATGACGGTCCGTACACTTGCTCTGTGCAAACTCAACACACTCCGAGAACGATGCAGGTGCACTTAACTGTACAAGGTAGGTGTTTAAACCCATTGCCAAGCGTTATTGGAGATGTACTAGGAAAAACTAGTTTATAGATGGGAAACATCAGCTAAGCACGTTTTAAAGCTTTGTTTTTTCTTTCTTTATTTCTTTTCTCTGGATGCATGTAGCCGTAGACCGTATGTGCCATTGGCTCTGGGCTCCTGTGAGTACGTAATTAGCCCAAAAGGGTCTCCAGCTTGCCAAAATCGGGTTTAAATCCCACTCCTGCTCTGCTGACAATTGAACAAGATGTAAAAATATAAGAGGGAAATACCAGTACAAGAGTGGAGGTGGTGTTCCCTGCAGTGGTACCCTGCAGGTATCTGTCAGTCGTGTGCAGGTCTCCCGCGTGGCTCCAAATTTGGTTGGTTTTCATAGTGTCCAGCCCACTCACCGTGGAAAGGTGCACACTCAGGTGCTGAGCTCACGGAAGGTTTGCAGCCTTTCCATTTTAACACCGACACCAAATATTACCAGAAACATCCTCGTGTTAACTTCAAACAAGAGAAAGCAAAATAAGCTGATTTGGCATTAAAACCCACAGGTTTTGTTTCTTCCAGACCAGTTTTCTCACAGAATCACTAAGATCCCAATATCATTAATAAGAACCGTCTATTTACTTCCACAGGACAGTTTTCTGTTTAAGTGTTGCAGAACAAGTGTCAGTTTGACACACATGGAGGTACTATTTATTGTCTTGTTCCGGGCTGAACAATTTTTAGTTTTGATTATCTTTGTAATAGTTAATGCCCTCTGCAAAGGGCTAGGAAAAAAAGTTGGAAATTAATTGCATGTATAAAACATATAAACAGGAGCTTAAAATTAATTAGGCTAACTACAAGTATATAGAGAAATAATAACTTAATAGTTAAAAATATGCATAATTATTAAGCGATTGCATTTATATCTTCAGAAATGCAAAGTATAACCTAAGGCTTTAACTTATTAGTCTTTGGTGTAATCATCATTAACATTTTCGTTTGCATTTTTATGAGTAATAAAGCAATGAATATAAAACAGGAGAATTTAAATGGCAATCTCTAGTGATCCATATGGCACACCAGAATCCCTTACACATAACGTGTATGAAACGCCTCTCAAATTAATTATTCTTAACCACTGGACCTTTAGACCCCGCTGGTTTGTAAGACTGTTAGACTGTCGCTTTGTAAGGGCTGAGGGTGTTTGTTGCATTAAGATCATTATTTTATTAGTGCAGCCAAAACGCCATCACTTACTCATTTTTATAACCTTCCTCAGAGGCGGCCGTTGGGTGCAGACCCATATGGGAACTATTTACGTGGGTGGGGGTCGGGGATTGCAGAGGCATTTGGATCCTGTCGAATCGGGAAGCTGGAACGAAGAAGCCGTGACAGTATCAATTATTATTCCAATTCTATATATTCAATTACTCCGATATTATTTCAGTTATATTTTATGTAGGAAGTAGGGATCAGCTCCGTGAAGCGTAGCCAGAACGAGGGAGCCATTCTCAAGATAAAGCAAAAACCCATCAGCATCCCTGTGTTGTCTCCCATGTAGTTCTCTTGGCACTTGGGCAGAAGGGGAAGGTGCTGAGCTCCCCGCTTCCAGAGAGGTCCTGCACCCACTGAGCCGCGGAGCGGGATCAGCAGCTCTGGAGGCTGCTCCATCCCGTCTTGGTGATGATCAGGGCCGTTTCTTTCCATTCCAACTCCTATCTTTATGTACCTATTACTGTAGATATTAATGATTACCAGCCGTGCAACAGGCGCCCAGCGGGTCGGGTGTGAGTCACACCCATCACTCCTCCCACACCGGTGGGATCCCACCTGGAATCAACATTGGGTTTGACAGTCATTTTGGGCAACCCATGGCACTTACTGCTGTCGTTACCTCCCCCGTGGGCCCGGACGGGACTGGTGTGCGTGCCAGCACTTCTGATCGGGTCGCTCTGTACTTGCACTGCTCATAAAGCCATCGCTTCCCCTTCCGAGTGCGGAGACTCGGGAGGTAAGGGCGTGAGATTCACGCATCCTTTGAGATGGAGTTGACCTGTCTGAAAGTAACCGAGACTGTAAAGGCAACATCAAACAGCTAATTGGTGCTACAAGCTTATGTGTCCTTTCCCGCTGAATAGGGTTCACGCGGATGATATAATAACGTTTTATGGAAGCAGTTTTATGTTTCCTTTTCATATTGTTCATGGCTTTGTATTTCAAGATTAGAAACAACTTCTGCTATTGGGGAGAAATAAATGAAGGGAAAAGCAAGTCTTTAGCCAAAGTAAAATCATTCAGTCAAAGGGTTTCCTTTTACGCTGTGAATAAATGATCAGCAGCAGACCTAGAGCAGCACATGAAATAACGGGAGAAAAAGAGAATTTAAAAGCAAAGTCTTAGCCCTTTAAAATTCCTCTGCCCTAGAGACGGTGTTCTGTCGAGTAACGTTGAAAGAAGACGTTCTGCTGAAAGCAGCAGAGCCGGAGGAGCCGAGAGTGTGTGCAGTGTGTCACAAATTAAAGGAATAAAGGCGTACGTCTGATCATAAGCTCCCAAATAGGTTCAAACTCCAGATTGCAAAATTATTTGCTGTGAAGCTCCACTTTAGAAGCCCTGTAAATCCCATTCTCTCATTTTTTCCTCTTTTTTTGGTGTGTGTGAGAGCTCTTTCTATGCACACAGACCTGATAGCTGTCGTTTTGAGTATCCCCTTTTATTTGGGGTGACAATTTCTGAACACATTCATGCAAGTGTTTCAGAGAATACACACATTTTAATGGGTTAAAGATGCCTTAATTTCCACGACATAGAAAGGGGACACGGTCAGTAACTAACGTGGCTGAAGGGAAGCAGGAGCCTCTCCATCGCTGCCGATGTGCAGATACAGGGAGCAGCGAGACCTGGTGGAGTTTGGCCACAATCGGTCAGGAATCTCTGGCAGAGCTTGAAGTGGAGTTTCAATCTCCCAAATCCCTCCTCGATGCCTTAATGAGACCACCAAGTCCAGATCACTGTTACTTATTACATAGTTACACCATTTCATACTAGGAAAATTAATCAAGATAGTTAATAAAAAAAGAAAAAAGCCTAATGTGTCTTTGCACTTACATCAGTGAAAGAAAAATCACATGAAAGAGAGGAAGATAATCCAGTTAACTTTATTTTGGTGACCTTATTAAAAGGAAGTGAGAATTATGAAGTAATTAATTAAAAGTTTAAAAGGTAGGAGTTTGTAATCAACTCAGTCTGCCTCAGTGCCAGATGCTCCATCTGCAAAGTCATGAACTGCAGATGATTTAGACATCAGATGTTTGCCACAGTAAAGTAAAAAAAATGAAACACCTCTTACCACACTGTATCGCTCGTCATTTTTCTAGCAAAAGGTTGCAATTTCTGCCATTTCTAATCTGACATTTATTCTACCAGAGTTTAAATTGCATCCTCCAAGCTGTGTTTCCTTTTCAATTTGCAAAAACATTAAGACACGTTTACCAGTGTCCTTGGGAATTGATTTTGCCGTGGGGCAGAACAACAGGTCACAGCCCAAACTCTCCGGTTCTCCCCGTGCGTCGGGATGCAGTAAGGATGCTCCTGGACCGTGCGGGAAAGGGAAACTCAGGCTTCTTGTCTGTGACTCCTGGAAGATGGAGGCCGGAACAGGGTGTTCCGAAGGAGTTCAGCCGCCGAGGGAGGGCTACCAGGGAGGGCTACCAGGGAGGGCTACCAGAGAGATGGGGAGAGTGAGAACACGTCTGAGAGAGCGGGCGTTGTTTAGCCTGGCAGGATGGGGCTCCGGGGGAATTTTGTTATGCTTTATTAATACACTTGGTGTGGATCCCAGAAAGGGAGAACGAAAATATAGGCTGATGGAGAGCATTTTTACAAGATTAGGCAAATATACCTTAGGCACGTGTGAGTTCTAACGTGAGATGAGGGAAGGTGCCGGTCCCCATCGCGTTGCGGGTGGGCTGCCCAGGGAGTGGCCGGGGCTTGGCACAGCAGTTCCCGCGGCGCTGGTGGGGCAATGGTGACCGTGACGTGGGTGAGCAAGGTTTGTGACCGTGGTCTTCCTAACAACGGGGTTAATGATCCACCAGCTCTGTCTGTCTCCTGGAACGTGACCGAGGAGCCCGGCGAGCTCCTGGTGAGAGCAGCACCAGGATCCACTGGCACCGTGTGGATCCAGGGTTTTTTTCAAGGCTGTGTTTTAGTCTGCCATGGATACACAGCTCCAACAGGTCCCTGGCTTAGGCTTTGAGGTGTTGATGACAGGTCTCATTCCCTTTGCCACCCCATGTCTCCCACTGCCCGTGCTCTGCGCCGCCCCTCGCTTACCCCCCTGCACCCTCTGCCGTCCCCGTCCCGCCAGAGCCGCGCTCCCAGTTACACCCGTGCTTCCCGTCACCGCCAAAACACCGACACTGGGGAAGTGGTGGCACAAAATCTTTCTTACATGAGTTACTCGACACCTTAATTTGTACTTTACTGTCACAGCTGCCCCGGGACAGACCCTGTGCACGCGGGACATGGCTCCTGCTCCCCTCCTGCCCTCTGCGTCGTCTCGTTTCTGTGCGTGATCTGCACTTGGCACCGCGTGCCATTTATAGACTCCGTCAGAAATCACAACCTATGGTTTTCATTTAAACATGTATAATATTTCCAACGTAATACTCAAGGCCCTTTTTCTGTTTAACAAACCTCCTTAATGTCCCCTAAATATTAATGTATTGATTTAGTCTTTGCAATGTTTGCAAAGTCTAATTTGTTTCCTCAATCAGGCCAAGAGGGACTTGTATTTGGAGCTAACAAGATAAATCTTACCCAAATTTATTTAAAGTGAGACAAAATAAATATGCAAAAGACTTCTAAAATCATATAACAACCACTTTCCAGCTAAAACTGACAATCCATTACTCTTTTAAATTGCTAGCGCTCGAGTAGGATGTCAGTTTTCGTTATAAAATTAACTCGCTAGTGCCAGCCACTGTCATCATCTTGTCCCTGCTCAGCAGAAGAAGAAAAAGACTTAGAAAAATTGTTCCGGAGGTGGAGGTGGCTGAGAGAGATTTGCTTCATTACAGAGACCCCCAGTCCAATGAACCAGCAGCTCCAGCAAACAGCACACTTGGACCTGCCGTTACCGAGGGCTGCGTCCGCAATCATTAGTGCATCATTAATGACTGATCAGAGTATTTTCTCCAGGATTTGTATTTTTTATCCATTCATTAAATTCCTCCCACATTCGTACCTCTCACGGCATTCAAATGAGCTGCAGGGGCTCTCTCTCTCTAAAATATGCATGAATGGCTTTTACTCCTCTTTAAAAGACTTAAATCGTGGAAAATGTTTGCATTAGCAGGTGGTCTCATTTGGAAGGATGTAAATCAGGAATATTTTATCTGAAGTAGAACAGAGCTGTGCTAGTCTGGAACTCGTAATTCTGCAGTGTTGGAGGTGCTTTACAGTCAGGGCTGCAACTGAATTTCCATTATAAGCCTGAAATTTCCATCTTCTGAAATCTGCAGGCGAAGGATAATCTGCACAAAATAATCATTTGCTCTCTGGTCTGAAGAGTATTAGTTCTGTTACATTTGAATTAAGCTGAACGAGTTGTTTTGTGATCGGTGAGAGTTTTGCAAAAAGTGTGTTCAACAGAGTCCAAAGTGTCTTTCAGCAACTTCTTGCACTATGTGGCGACGCCAGAAGCAGAAGGAAGGAGGAAAAAATGCGGGTAAAGAAAAAAACAATCACAAAAACTTTGGTTGAGGAACATAATGACGTAAAGCAAAGGGCAAAAATGTAGATGATGAAATTCTGAGCTTTGTGAGGTTAGTTTGGTTCTTCATATCCTCCTCTACCAAGCTAGAGGCGTGCGTAAGGAGCTGGGTGCTTCCCACTGGCACAGCATCTCCCGTCCTTCCTAAAGCATTGGGCTGGTAAGCTCCCACCCTGAGAAGAGGAGACCTCCCTCAAATAAAACAAAACAGCCAGCTGGAAATGCAACCCAAGTTGTAAAAAAGATTACGAAACTTTTAGAAAGAAAAATATTAAGAATTGTTTTGGAAAGAAAGCCAATTCAGGATGAGAATTTGTCTGAGTGAGCTGGTGGCCGTGGCTGCTCTGCGTGGTGGGTCTCCTCTGGTTCCTGCTGGCATTAAGGCAAACACAGGTCAAATCTGTTACTTTGCATTGGAATGATCTACAGTGGGTGATGTGACCAAAAGCTCTTGGGCCAGCTTTTATTTTTACTTTTTATTCCTTTTTAATTAAAGTACAGATAACCTCCATAGTCTTCCACATCTCAGGGAAAAGGCTTTTATTAAGGAATTTACAATCAGAAGTGTTTGACTTGAAAAATGTGAAAATAATTTCATGGTCAGCACCACTCAGTCAGGACTGTGGGTGGCTTTATCGAGTGTTTGTAGAGCCCTGAGCGCGCACCCCCTGCCTGCCGCGTTCCATCGTGCTGGCCATGGGCAGAGAGAAGACACCAACTCCACGACGTGGTGTGTCTGGGCGTGTTTTTGGAGCTATGAGGGTCCGTCAGCAAAAAGTCACTCATAGCAGAATGTGAGGTGTCATTGCATCATGTAATGCAAGAAATTATCAAGGCAGCCAAACTCCCTCCTTTTTTAAGATTTTGTTGAAATGCTTTTTTTAAGATTTTGCATCTATTGAATGTGTTGTTCCAACTGAACTCAAGAGCAAAAATCACAGAATCCCAGAACGGTTTGGGTTGGAAGCGACCTCAAAGATCATCCAGTTCCAACCCCCCTGCCATGGGCAGGGACACCCTCCACTCACCAGGTTGCTCAAAGCCAAATCCTGATAGTTTCATTCAAGAAAGAGTCAACACTCGTTGCAAGACTTGCTGGGAAGGCTAAAATTGCAATGCTGCTTTTCTCTTGTACTACCTCAGAAATACGATTGTCAGCTGAAAATAGAGCAGAGATTTTAATTACAGTTTCTTTGTCCAAATGCAATTTCGTTTGAATAGATCCTCCAAAATGTTATTTTTCCGCTGTAGCAAACTGCAGGGGTATTATTTTAAAGATATAAAATTTGGCCTGTAACACCTCCAAGGATGTGGTTGCATCCGAGTACGTGTTCTTCCGGCTGCCCTTACGGTGGGCGCTGTTATTCCCTCTCCGAATGCCTCTTCATCGTCCTGTCGAATCAATTAAGCACAATTAGGCTGGCCTGGAAAAATGGAGATAGTGGTTATTTTGCTATTCATTGCCATCATTTCCACATGGAAAGTGGTTCTGGAACTCTGCACCCTGAGTAAAGAGTAAAATATTTTATTGAGCTTTCTGCTGCCAGTCATGGTGAACACTGTGATTACTGTGATTTAGCTGATTTTTATTTTTTTTTCATTTGATTTCCTGTTATTTCAGCTTCTGTAGCTTTAGACTGTCAGTTGTCAGGAGGAAAAAAGATGTCCCATGTTTAAAAGTTAAATTTTTGCTTGGAGTGATGTTAACAAAGACAGCCTTGGAGTGCGTTGGAGACCAATCTCTGCAACTCTTACTCAAAGTATCATCTTTGTCATCACCTAGACTTGAAAGAGGATGTAAAAAATATCCCACTTGTTGCAGGGTAGATGTAGAAAAAGCTGGTTTTATCTTGAAAAAGGGGTTTTAATCTAAATATTTAGTGAAGTCTTGCTTAGGAGGTGCAAAAACACTGATTGTTTTGAAATGAATTCTCAGCATTTAAAAAAATTTTTATCTTCTATTTCTCTAAGATTGAGGAGAAAACACTGTAAAAGCATTTTAGGGTCAAAAATTTGGCACGAGAAGATTTTTAGTAAATTCTTCCTCACAATATTTTAATTAATGCAATTAAAATGTGCCATATGAGGAATTCTATTCATTGTAATCAATGAAAAATAGATCTGTAGACAAAACCCATTTATATAAAAACAGAATGGCAAGAAACTGGAAAATAAAAGAAAAGGACGCAGCGAACCTTGGGAAGTGGTGGCTCACGCACGGCAGCACGGCTGCGTCCCGGCGTGGCGCGACCGAAAGCCGCACGCCCGCTGCGTCTGCGTGGAGGACTGGGGTCATAGAATCATAGAATGGTCAGGGCTGGAAGGTACCTTCAAAGGTCATCTAGTCCAACCCCCCTGCAAGGAACAGGGATATCTCCAACTAGATCAGGTTTCTCAGGGCCTCGTCCAACCTGGCCTTGAACGTCTCCAGGGATGGAGCATCCACCACCTCTCTGGGCAACGTCAGCGTCTTGCTTTTAGCCTGATGGGAACTAATGCCATCTGACGTACTAAACATCCTGGCTGAAATACTGTCATCCCATAAAAACCTTTTGTCAAGTCCAGTTAATGTTTAAAAAGGGAGACAAATGAAAACCGCGTTGAATTTGCAGGTTTCCCAAATAATGAAACTTCCCCTGCGGCATCTCATGTCTGCTGATGCCACTCAAGATAGAATCATAGAACGGTTTGGGTTGGAAGGGACCTCAAAGATCATCCAGTTCCAACCCCCCTGCCATGGGCAGCGACACCCTCCGCTAGACTGGCTTGCTCATCCAACCTGGCCTTGGACACTTCCAATGCCCTTACTTACTTGCAAGGGATGATGGAGATCAGTGGACGTTTGTGGAATTGCCGGTCTCCTCTGCTCTATAAAGGTGACTTTATAGAGAGGAATTTAAGGAGTTGCAAAAGTGTTAGAAATGTTTATTGATGCCAAGTTTCTCTTTGAAAGGGGTAATGGAGCAATGAGGCTCGTAGGGAATCTGAGCTGTTGGAGCAGTAAGTGCCGTGTGAGCTCCTTGACAAAGCTGAAGATGAACATTTTCTTGGACAAGCCAGTGTCATTGCAGCTGATTGCTCATCCGTGAATGTTTGTTGTCTGTAGTTTTTTACAGGGGAAAAGGAGCAGTGCTTTGAACATCAGCATCTAGTAATTAAAAAAATACTTTTTAGAGCATCTCTTTTAGACATTAGAATAACTTCTCGGGGAGAAAGAAGGGAGACATGATTTTCACAAACTTCTTAAAACCAGAGAGAAGACCATCACAGAAACTTCAGGATATAACTAATTCCGTGTGCTTTGTTGTGTGACATGACCTTGCTTGGTTAACAGTGAAGACTTTGAGAATTACACATTCCTTTGCCACAATAATGAAATTCCAAATTACTTTTAAACTTCTTATCTGGCTGTATTGCAGGTTAAGTCACTGTAATTATAAACACTGGAAATACTGTTCCAAGTATCAGTACAGGCAATTGCAAGTATATGAATATAATAAAAATAAAATATAATAAAATATAATTAAAATATAATAAAATATAATAAAAATAACTAACTATAAAACTGATAAATGTACTTGTACTTCACCTTTTGAAAGTATTAAAAAATAAGTGCAAGTTTTCACAAACACATTATTTTATTGAAATGGGAGGTGGAATTGGAATGATGTCCTGCCAACAGGGAGTGAGCCAGCCCACCTGCTCTTCTGCTTTTGCTTCTACCTCTTTGTCCAGTCGGTGCGATCTGGTTTCCTGGAGGTGTGGGGGTCGTATTCACCTGCCTGGAAATTCACTGACACCCACAAAATGCTTTAAAAAAGCTCGAGCTGGAAAGGTTTTATGTTATTACAACATAGAATCACAGAACGGTTTGGGTTGGAAGGGACCTCAAAGATCACTCAGTTCCAACCCCCCTGTCATGGGCAGGGACACCCTCCACTACACCAGGTTGCCCAAAGCCCCATCCAACCTGGCCTTGAACACTTCCAGGGATGGGGCAGCCACAGCTTCTCTGGGCAACCTGGTTCAGTGTTTTGTGACCCTTATTGTAAAAAATTTCTTCGTTAAATCTAATCGAAATCTCCCCTTTCAGTTTAAATCCATTGCCCCGTGTCCTGTTACTACACACCCTTGTCAAAAGTCCCTCCCCAGCTTTCCTGTAGGCCCCCTTTGAGTACTGGAAGGTGCTGGAAGATCACCGGGATGCACATTGTGCATTCTGAGAACAACTAGAAAAAGGAGACAGAGTTAATTAGAAATCACAGTGACGTGATACTTTCCAGGAAAATTTGTGATAACCAACATGCAATTCTGAGACATTTTGTTGCTCAACAGTTGTAACAATTCGAGAAACAGCTTCTGCACGGTGCCAGTGGCCGTTGCTGTGTCTCAGGTGCCTCTGTGCTGTTGGCACAGTGGCACTGAAGCCAGAGGATGGAGCAGCACTGCTGCCTTCCTCCCCTGCATCTCCCATCGCCTCTTCCCTTCCACCCCCAGTTTTCCTTCCCGTTTTTCACTGCAGACCTGGAGAGGTGGGTTGGAAATGAGGTTAAAATAAAGCAGCTGGCAGGAGTTTCTCCTGTGGAAGTGCTGCTAGACCAGTGCAGTGCAACAGCAGTAATTACAGCTGTAGGTTCCTGCCCTCCCAGCGCACAGTGCCCTTTGGTGGACGTTGTGACCTTTATGAATTTGCCTGCAATTCATTCCAAATTTAATGCCTTGCACTGTGCTGACCAGAAATATTGGAAGCTCGCTCATACAAGGAACAGCTCATTTATATTAGCTGTAGGCTAAAATCAGTGCATCGTCAATAAGTCAATAATGACTGTCCCTCTATAACTGTGTTCTTTCAAACTTAAATTAAATTTCCCTAACTATTGCTAGATAGAGAAAAGTACTGCCTTCCATTTTACAACTGGGGACCCTGGCAGACTTGAGAGGATAAAATCAGACGTATTTCACGGTCTGAAACTGCCCTTCTGATGTTCAGCAATATGAAAATCCTGCCAGTAAGGCGTTAGTGGAGAGAAATAAAACTGTTGGATGGTTTCACCCATTTATTTTTAAGGGAAATGTTCACAGTCGTGTAGCAGATAACTGGCAGAAACAGAAGAGGCTCTAGAGTTCCTGTCTGTTTATACTGGCTATCAGTGGTGTGTATACTGGGATTCCTAAGCACATACATGGGGATGTGTATATGCAAGTTTGTTGTTGTATATATTCATATTATGGGTCAAATTATGGCATAATTCAGTACCAATATGATGAGTGTGGAGGCTGAATATCGAGAGGGTTTTCGTAGCTTTGCCTTTTCTTACAGATGACAGCATTCTGCAATTGCACAGAAGCACAGTTAGCAGTATAGATCTGTAACTTAACTATTTATAGCTGATAAGAAAAAGCTTTGGACCTATTCACCATTGTCCTTTTACTTTTTGAAGGTAATTCTGCAGGTATATTGCACTTCGTCTACCAGGTGAAAAACTGCCATGAACTCAATCAGTTGTAAACATCAATATTGCATACTTAAAAAATATAAAACAGTGAAATTAGCATCTAGAATTTTGAAACCCCATTAAGCATTAGTCTTATTGGAATAATTAGTAGCATTTGCAAAAGTTTGAAATGTCATTTGGGCTCTTCAGAAACCTGTTGACAAACCTGTTCTAGATTTTCCTTTCTACGAAATTTCAACAACCAAGCTGTCTTCTGTGACTAACAGTGCTGTAATTAGTGTCTGAGATTTTATTCCTCCAGGTACAGTCTTTGCTTTTGTGCTTTACTTTGCTTCTCTTTCCGTGCACTGCTCCAAAATTAGATTTCAGTTCACTAACATTGTACGTGGCATTAAAGGAAGGAAAAGCAGCAGCTGCACGCGACAAAAACGGGACTGGGCAATCCGCCTGCTTTTGGGGGAACAGTGTCCGTCAGACTGTGCTGGTCTGAGCCACTTCTGATGACTCCTGCCTTCTGCTCACACGGGGGCTTCCCAGGCACAGACCCTCTCAAATCCACTGCAGCGTGTCGAGGGAACACGCGATACGGTGTGTGCTTCGTACCGTCAGCTCCACGGGGAGAGCCCCGCATCGCTCCCCGAGCCCGGCGGGAATTCGGGCTGGTCATATGCAGCACAGAGAGGAATGGTATTGTTTGTGATGAGCACAAGTGTAAGCCAGGAGAGAAGGGTCTGCTACCCAAAAATGCAAATTCAAAGCATTGTGTCATTTATCTTGTACCTTTCTGGATTGTTTGGGGTGCCTCGATGATGTATCAGCAATGCTGCTACTTTGAAGGAGTTACATTTGCATCAGCAGCCTCCTGTTTCAAACCAGACTGTTATTTAAAAACACCATTGTCAGCCTTCTTCCAGTAGCACTAGGCTAGATTTCACTGGTTGAAAAACATTTATTTATCCCCTCCCACCTCTCCTCCCCATCCCAGTATTAAGTTGGGAGCTCGATGCTCTCCAGGTGAGAAAGCCCAGCCCAGCTCTTCCTGGCCATTGCCATGCCAGGGAGGACAGGGACCTCGGAGGCCGGGTGCTGCCTTCCTCCCGTCCCATCACCACCCTTTGGTGGTGGCAGAGCAGCCCAGGCTGCTGGTGCCCGTTTGCAGTGTCACCGGTGATCAACAACCGAGGTCAACGGTCGTGTTGGTTCTGCATGCCAGTGGGTGTGGATGCTCTAAGAGGCTCTTTGTTTCTAAATTATACATAAAATACTGCTTTTCTCTACAGTGTGAACCCAAACACTGGGTCTTGTGTTGCTTCCTAGTCTATGCTCTACCATAGTCTCACTCTGAGAAGAAAGCAGAAACCCAAGAAAGTCTCACATCTTGCTGTCCATCTCTTTCTGCTCCCATTGGAAATTTGTAAAGCCTGTGTTATTAGTTTTGATTACACAAAAATTGGCCCACTCTCAGGTCACTTACAGTGTTTTCTGGCTGGAGTAAGGATTGACTGACCCAAGAAATGAAAACAAGACCAGCAGAACAGAAAATGTAAGATTATTTGGCTTCTTTATAGTTCATCACTGAGAAAATATGTTCATTTTCATAGACAAGAGAAGTTGTTGGGAGAAGTCAGTGGAAAAATGCCAGTTCTCATCAGTGGAGGCTAAATCAAGTCCATAGTTTACAAATGTCATTATGCGATATAGAGTGGTTAAACGTAAGTTTAAAGTATTAAAAATAATAAATAAAAAGGGAGGAAAATCGCTACCGAATAAAAGGAAATAGTATTGGGAAATATTTTGTGTTGCTTTTTAACCAGTAAGGGAAAAATTTGTATCTGCATGATGGATCTCCATTGCTGATCCACTGATTCTGTCTTTTTGGGACAGCCATTCGGCCCAAATGTCCCCAAAAAGAATGTCCCATTCAAGCATCCCATTCTCCCACCATTTTTTTATCCCACAGAATAGAAGAGAGGGGAAAAAAGTCCCCTCCAGACTGAAATCACAACTTTACTGGTCTTGGGATTTGTTTTGTTGTTTGCGTTTAAAGGAGAGAAATTCTGAGCGCTAGTGTGGTCAGTAAGAGGCCCTGGGGAAGCCAAGGTGGGACATGCTAAAATGGTTCTCAAAGGAGGAGTTGAGAGATAAAAGAGAAACAAAGGACTTCTGCTCCACGTTAAATCTCATTATAAATATTTGGTGACAGCTAATGCAAAAGATTTTTTTATACTTTTAACAGGCAGTTGACGGACATTATTTAATAAAATAAAAAGCATTTAAGTGCACAAGAATATGGAGGGGACATATTCCTGTTACTGTTTGAGGTGCATTTTCATTTACAATATGACCTTCATCATTGAAGATGTCCCAGGATGAAGCATAAAGAACTGATGATCAAAAAGCTAAATACAAAAGCAAATAAAGTAAAATTAAATGAGAAGGAAAACGTAGAGAACATTCTCCATATGTCTTTTTACCAGTAGGAAATGGCGAAGTATAATAATGAAATATGAAACAGCATTAATGGAGAGCATGTCCCTTTTTTTGGATTGTTTTAAATGCTTTGCTATTCATTTTTCTGTGTCAGTCTCTTCCCACACCTTTTTTTTTTTCCTTTGAAGGAGCATCAGCTGTAGGAGGGAAACTAGGGCAAGCACAGGGAGAAATGGAGTTGGAGTTAGAAGCAGAGAGAGTAGTAAACTTTGGACAACTTTGATAGAATATTTGCAATAAAACAAGCTGTATGCTCCGTGCTACGTTTCCATGTTTAACACTGGAGAAGCTGACAGCATAGAGAATATGTTTTGTCTTTTATTTCTTTGTATGATGCAGAATACTTAAATCTGCACTACGTGCTTCTGCTCTGCGTCGAGTCGTGCTCTGCTCTGAAGACATCGTGAAGCAAGCTTGTGTACCTGCTTTTAAATTAATGACACCCTTGAGAGATGGCATTATTATCCAAAACAGTGTAAAGGACTGTGATTTATACCCTCTGTCGCTGGCTGTGCTTTAGCAGAAGCTGATGCATGACCTCTTAGCACGCTCGGCTATTTCATAAAGCTGACTGACTTACACGTGGGCAGAAATATTCTGCCCCCAGTGACCAGTCCATTAATAAAAATCCATACACAGGAAAGGTAGAAAGATCTCATTAGGAAAACCAGATGAAAGAGTGAAATGCGTGAACTCAAAGTGCTTTAACAACTGGGGGCTCTGTCAGAGAAACGGAATATTCAGTCTGAGGAGTTTCCCTTTGCCTCAGACACAGCTGTAGCTCCTACTGGAAAACATGCAGCTGTTTTCTGGAAATGCATGGGCTCTGCTTCCAGGCTCTTTTACAGTTTACGACTGAGTGAATATGCACACACCCACAATACTGCGTGAAGATGGGACCTTTTCTCCGCTCATATCGCAGGCAGCATTTCTAGATGTTTTTTGAAGAATGTTTTTGCAAGAGCATCAGTATTGAAATGAATGCATGTACTCACTGTACTCCTCCTTGCAAGGTTTTCATTTACATGGAGACTCTCTATTCCGTCACTGATGCACAAGGGTAATTCCCATTCACAGCGTAGCCCATTGGGATAAAGGAAATTGCCCAAGCAACTGAAGGGCTGACCCAGAGGACAGTCCATTGCCAAGGATTTTACTGTATCTGGGTACTGTTTCACTTTGGTGTATCTTCTACTGAGCTCTGGCAAACTTTATCTGCATTGCATCGGTTCTTTAATTAAATGAAAACCAAGAATAGCTCTTTAAATCCCACTTCCGATTCTTCCCTTTGAATTTATTAGATGGCATATCTTGTCTTGTTTTTATGAGTTGGGAACTTGCAGAAGAAAAATATTTTGTACTATGAGCTGTGTTGGATTCATGGTTATGGGAGAATTATCAAGAATGCACAACTATGGGAATGGATTTCTTAAAGCAGTCCCTTCTCAAATACAGTCTTCTGTATTGGAATCCTCTACAGCTTAATTTTGATTTTATAGCTTAAGAGAGGGTAAGAGAGGATGATGACAATATCTGATATTGGCAAGCAGCAAAATCCTCCAGTTGGAAACAGCAAAATCAAATGCCTTACTTTAAAAAGAACTCGTAGTGCTGATTGGGGAAAATTTCTGGAAAGGATTGAAAACAACTGAAAAGTAAAGTCGCAGATTCATACTGTAATATTGAATCGTAGGAAATTTGAAAGAAAGCTTTAAAGAATATGGATTAGATGTTTCCTGCCTGGGAAATCTCCATTTGAAAAAGTTCATCTTTGGTTGTACAGCTTTCATAAAGGTGCAAAGAAAACTTTTTCAGTTGTTACGTGTCGATGGATTGTAGGACAGCAAACACAGAGCTTACCTAGCCTGAGACATGCGGAAAGGATGCAGAGGGGTGTTCTCTGTAGGGGAAATACAGATGCTGCTGTTCCCCATTTGACCAGTTGGAAATCCTTCACGCTGAGGTTTAATTTTGGAGGCTTTAGTTCTAAATTGGGCCTTCAAAAGAGGAAGGCTCTGCTCCTCTCCTCTCTGGCTGCAGCAGTCAGGGGATGTTGCTGTCTCCCCCCGCGGCGTGGTGGTCTGGGTGGGCTGCAGCCCCCGGCAGCCTGCTCCTCCCAGGCTGCACATTCCCTCCTCCCCTGCGTCACCCCATGCCAGGTGCTCGGGTACCTTCATCATCTTCGTGGCCCTGAATACGGGTTGTTCTGTAGTAGCTTATACAAATATATCCGAGCAGCAATTATACAAATAGCGAATTATTTCAGGACTATGTCTCATAGTTTGGGCATGTGTTGGTGTTTAGGTGACACAGGAGCTGTTAGACGTAGGATAATGCCCAGGATGTCCTATTTCTGATGACTGACCTGGTGTAATCAAACAGCTGCAAATCCGACCTGGAAATTGCCCATGTCTGGTATATGAAACAATAATTACCGTATCTTTAACTGGTTGTAAAAAACACTTCAGTGGTGACTGAAAGTGTGATTTAATTTGAAAGAACACAGGAAAAAAGTTTTTAACATGTAGTTGTTAATACTTTGATTTCACTACATCCCATCCAGTACACACGAGCAACCAGAACCTACAAAGTGGGTCTCGTGGGTCAGGAGTCATCGGTCTTCAATGAGCAGATTCATCGGTGGTTTATTAAAATCACTAGATTAGATTCAATTAGCCCCTGCTTTGTAAGTAAAGCTGAAAAAAAAAAAAAGTCATCAAGTATTTTTCGTTTTGATGACATGACATTAAGCAACTCTTGGAGTCACCCTAGAACTATGCTCCTCTCTTCAGTTTTAGAAAAACACAGCATTTATGGTGGTAATCCAAATTATTCTTTTCTATTTGATAATTGCAGCGATGATTCAGATTTTTAGGATACATTAAGAAAATATTTTGGTGTTTCCCACCAGGAGATGTGGTTATGACAAAGGCCAGTATGTCTAAGTCTTCGTCTAGTGCAAGATATTGAGTCCAATCAGCAGACGTAAACCATCTCCCACAAGGAACTGAGTGAATGAACTTCAGAAGAGCTCAACAAGCCCCAAACATCACCGTACTCGAGCACAGCTGCAGACTCCCAGGATAAACTAAATTAGGATACTGTTTGTAGCAAACAGTGAATCGAAGCCCTCTTTGAGTCAATTAACAAAATCCTTTGCAGCAAACAGGCATGAAAATGCTGTTCTTGCCCTGATTTTTCAAATGCCTGATTTTACAACTTTCTTGGGCATCTTACAGTTTGTTCAAAGGGCAGCAGAACTGAATATTTGACACAACAATGAGTTCCATGAGCTGTTGGTGGTTTGGGTTTTTCTCTGAACTCTCCACCCAGCTATAGGTGCACATTTTCAGTAACAGCAGTGATGAATGAGAATTATTACAATAACCCCCACTTTTGGGTGGATTGGAATTGAAGCCAGACACCCTTTTGGATTCCCACCTCGTGTCTAGCGAGGAGTCATGATGACAAGTGGCAGTCACCATGGGGAAGGGGGAGGAGCTGCCAACCAGGAATAAAGGGGGAAAAGGCAAAAGGATAAAACATGTTCATCCCTCAGCGCTTTAGTAAAGCTTTTTAATTCTTACAGGGTTTATTTTCACATCAGGCAACGCTCAGGATTTGAATATAGCGAAGGATTTTATCTTCCTGTATCCCGTGTGGCTAAGAGATGTGTTGTTTCCGTTAAAGAACAACTCATATAACACTAACCGTTCATTTATAGGAACAAATCTTACAGAAACGTTCTGAAGTTTCCTTAAAGGAGCCATATAATGAAAACTGTGAGTCTTAAATTACTTGGGGCTGTATTTCTTGCATATTATAATTTATGAACCAGTAACAAGGATAATAAATGGTACAAGATCGTTTGCACCGTACAAGAAATCTCTATAGCAAAATAAAACCATATAGCATTGATTCTTAATGCAATCCTATAATACGACTCTAACTTCTATTATACCTACTTATCACAGATCTTTTATCCTAGCTATTCATATAACAGCTCAGGAATTTTTGCAAACAGAATAGCCTACCCCCGTGGGTGCATTTTTAAAACTGTGCTCAAGGAGATGCAAATACAAAATCTGTTCATTTACTAGTTTTTGACATTCTTTTTTTCCCCTGCGATGTTTTGAACTTTTATCCCTTCAGGTGAATATGTTCATTTAAAAGGAAAAAAAAAAAAAAAACACCACAAAAATCTCACAAGAGAGATGTGAACTTGAATTTGAGTGCCCAGATTTGAATGGATAAGCAGGCACTTCAAGAGCTGGATAAAACAGGCGCATTTATAAACTTGTGATTTTTAAGCTGCCTCAGGGCCAACAGACTTAAAGACGTTACAGTGAGACAAAATAAATAGTTAAATTTTTGCTTACTTGCAAGGCTTTGTAATACTAAGGGCTAAAGTATAGAATCGTAAGATAGTTATTATATTGTCCCCAGCAGATTACTCGGTTTGTTGTCTTTAGGATTCAGAAATGTTCTTATTTTATTTAGATTGAAATTTTAATCATCCCCACTTTGCATTTAAAATATGATATTATTTCCCTTTCTGTCATCTGTAAAAGAAAACTGGAAAATTTCCTTAATAGTTGGCAGATTTGCTTTGTTATGTAAAATAGATCCTTGGCAAAAAAAAAAAATTATAATTAACCCAAGAATTCCATTATACAATAAAAGGGTTGTTTTATAAAAAAATCTTTCTGTTTGAAATACTTCAAAGGAAAGACATTGTTTTGTTTTGATAGTGAGCTGAATGTAGATAGCACGCTAGAATATTTTGCCTGTAAATATTCCAAATCTCCGTGTGATAACAGGAATTGCCAGGTGGAGCGTGCCTGGTGCCTGGTTGCTCGTTCACAGGTAACGCTCCAGGGCTTTGCAGTTTCCAAGGCTTTGCCATAAATCTCTTCCCAGATTATAACCTCGCTTTAAGTTAAATCACCTTCTGCAGAGACACCTCAGTGTCAATGTAAACATCACATTAAATAATGTGGCTCTAATTCCTTCTGCCTGTGGGACATCTCTGCTGGCTTTCCCGATGCTCTTTGGGAGGTATCCAATCGGATCAGCCTATTCCAGTGAGATTTATTTTAAATATAAGACCACGGAAGTATTGTCCTCAACAGCTTATTCTCTTTACGGTGAAAAAGATTGATTGGAATTGAGGAATAGGATCAGTTCCTATTATAATTAGTATTTAATACAGTAATGCCATTATCAGTATACTATAATTAATATCGATATTCAATTCAAGTCCGTTGAAGAACGCCTACAATTCCAGGTTTACAGTATTTCTCTCAATCATACACACGATCTGCAGTTTACTTCCTGACATTGTATTTAGCTCAAGCTTTGTAGGGTGCTGATTTTCTTCTAATTCGCTATGGACTGTCCAATTTCCGTAGACGAATACACTCTTCTCCCACCATGACTCAAAAAACAGGAATATTGGAGGCTGCAAATTTCAGTTGTTTCTAATATCAGACTTTCTCACCTTATGGAATCTTGGTTTAAGATAAAAATGTATCTTATCTCTAACAACCTTTCCTACCAAAACCAACTTTGTAGATTAAATTTTAATTTTAAAAGATGAAGTATCTGTCTCTGGCACACTACAGGCACTATTTTAATAAAGTTGGTGAAAAAATACAGGTGTGCCTTTTAGCCCGAATTAGGGAGGTGGAAAGATAAGAGCTGAGTTTGGGGTTCGCCCAAATATGATGAAGCCGGGAAGGTTTCACCCGTAGACATTTGGTCCTTTTGGTCAAGAATAATGCAGTTTTGAAGCAGTTTCTGAAATCCTGATCCCATTCAAGTCAGTGTCAAGATTTAAAGGCCATTATCAGAAGAGGATCTTACTCATCGTTTACTGCTCACACGATCTAGCCCGAGGGGTGTGTCAGGGATAACAGACCCTTAAATGATACACGCGAGCAGAGAAATGAGAATAACTCGCTAGAAATCAGTTTCTCGTGCCTTCAGTTTTCAACTGCCCTTTTCTAAACAGCCTGTTTTCGGCTAGATGGGACTCTAACCTGGAAAGGAAACACGGGGGTTTGGGTTAGATTGAGAAAAAGTTCATGTTTCCCCAAGGAAATCTTATTGGTTTTCATTTCAATCTTCAAAACCAAAATTTTCCTTTCTCAGTTCTATGTGAACTGATTTTTTTGTTTTTTTTCCAAACTTAGAAATTCGGCTACTCATAAAAAATATTTCCTTTATTCATCCAGACTTACCATATGAGTTTCCAAATCTGTAATGCAATGTTCAGGTAGGGTTCAAGTGAGATAAAATGTGACCGCAGTGCAAATTCTCACCCTGCTTTGTGTTCTGACATTGCATATTTTAAATAAAAAAGTGCAGAAAAATTTAATTAGAGCAGTAAACCGCGTCAAATATAACATTGTTGTGAAATATTCAGCAGGTTCCTTGAGAACCTATGAAGTATTTGAATGCACATTGAGTTTGTGAGCCCAAAATGAATAACCACACACGTAAACATAGTTCTGCATCTCTGCGTTCACCCGTGCACGGACCCGTTTCGTGAGCGTAATCACGTACAGCGACGATGTTCATCCATGGAAGTCTGATTCCAGTAAGCAGGTGCAGAAATGTTTCATTTTCTAATAGAATTTCTGTGATAATTTTTCCCAAGGTGTTTCTGCTTCTGCAGACGCCGAAGGACTCGGGTTTGTGTTTCGCTGCCGTGGTTTGCCCTGTTGGTGGGAGGAGTTGCCCCGTTTCTCATCGTCTCCCTGAAACGCATCTGTTCGGTTCCTCTCATCCAACTCTTCCTTTTGCATTTCCATTTCTCGTGGCGATGGAGGTGCTCCAGGAAATGTGTGCCCAGCAGATTGCTGCACTTCACCGGTGTTCGAAAGCTCTCGGAGCAGCCTCCAGAAACACGCTGCCTGGTGTGGTTTATTGCTTAATTTTCCAGACTTCTGTAAATCCCATTCCAGTCGCAGCGCATGAGTTATGGTGAATTATTTCCTTCATAACTCTACTTAGAATAGATACACAGAGTCTGTTATGAGCAAGAAGTCATTTCGTATTCAAAGTTTCCATTAATTTATGGAAACAAGCGGTTAACTGCTAACTTTCTGCATGGAGATATTCCTCCCTCATCACAAAAGGACAGATTTTCTTTGCCAGGCGCTGGGGCTCTCGGAAGGAGCTCTTCACACCCCAGCGACAGCTCAGCAAGCAGAATTTGCCTTTTACATTATAAAGGCATAATGTGGTCTCCTTCCCCGTGGTGATGTATGGGAAAGCCATAGGAACTGATGTGGGGAACAGCTTAACCACAGTGAAAATGATGAAGTTTCTTTCTTTAGCCAGGCCAGGTGCTGTTTGGTTTGAAATTCAAGTGTTTCCCTCTTCTTTTGTGGTCTGGTATGATGGGAAACAATGTCCATTATGCATTCCTGGCATCCATGAGATCTTGTGGAAATGATTATTTATGTGCAGCATGTTTTTAACTTCTTCATAAATACATTTTGATTGGATTTATTATTGGGGGGGAAATTTTTTTTTTATAATGTCATACTAGCATGAGAAAAGGTGACACTCTTTGCCTTTCTCTACGTTATGTGTTAGTTCATGTATTTCCTCAAGTTTTTTTTTCTACAATAATCAGTTTTGGTTCTTTTAAAGTCACCTTCTCTGTCTTTCCACTCCTTATCACTGATGTTGGAAGCCAAATCACTTCATTATTGCTTTGTATCTCACTCTCTATTTGACTGAGCTAAGCTTGCCCTGGGCCATCCTCACTGGCACGAATTGGTGTCTGATCCTGTACCTCTTAGCGCTGATCTCATCAGTAACACAGTGATATTTACTCATCCAAAGCTTTCTCTGGCTGTAACTAGAGACTTTTGTCAGTTTGCCATGTGCTAATTTGGAAACACCACTTGTAATCCCTTACACTTCGGTGGCGAGAAGAGTAATCCATTTATCTGGTCTTTGAGTCCCCCCCCATCTGCAGACGTGGCTGCCCCTTGGCATGAGGTGTGTGCCCGGCGTCTTCCCCGCCACAACGCTGGTCATCAGCCCAACTTACTGCCTTTACGACCAGCCACGAGACCCACAAGTATCAGAACTTGACCACCTCATCATACACTCAAAAAACCAAATATCAATTTATTCCTGGGTCCTCACATTAAGCTCTTCAGATTCCCAGTGAGGTCAACTGGTTTCTTCATGTGCTTCATTCAGCACAGACCCTTTGTGCCAGGGCAAGGAGATCAAAACTGTGCTTAACATATTATTGTTTGCTTTAGTCTTGATCCCATACTCTTTCCTAAATGAGTTTTCAAAATTAATTTGGTCACAAATAAGAAGTTCCTTAACTAATTCATGATTTTATATTATAATCACATCTGCTCCTGAACTGCAGTTGTACGGCTAAAAATACTTCGACTGGTGAAGTGCTTTTAACTCTGTCAATCTTTAGTATTTCCAGCATGGAGAAATTCATTAACATGAGTCCCAAAACTAATATTTCACAGGATGCTGTTAATAACCTCTGTTGCTATGCAGTGGAAAGAATAAAAACAACATTGAGTAAATCCTCAAACCCCACATTGCGAATATGTATTTCATCCTGACAGAAATATCTGTTGATGATAATGTTTCATCATGAGGCTTCCTCATTGCAAAGGCACCTTTTAACAGCTGGAAAAGCCTTGCTATGGCTCATCATTGATTAAAATTGAAAATGATCATAGCAGCCTCCCAACGCTGACACGTCCTAGCTGTGCAAGGCTTCCTCGGGCACGAGCATCTCCACTGCTTATTTTTATTTTCATAGGAATAGGCATGTTGAAGGGTGGGAGAAAAAAGAGTTTGGCCCATTTCATGTTGTTTATCTTTTTCTTGAAAAAAGATGAACGGCATAGACGGGTAAACTGAATATCATCAATGGCTACAAGGATTTCATTCTGCACACGCCCACAATTTCCCTTGAAAATGCCATCGGGCGAGAGGTTTCCCAGGCAATACTTTCAAGGCTGTAGAACATCAGCAAATACTTTCAAGGCTGTAGAACATCAGCAAATACTTTCTCACTGCATGCTGCCATGTGTGTGGCCATATCGATTTCTCCATCTCCAGTACTCTTTGTGCTCCCAGTGCTCACGTTCTTCTGGCTCTTCCGCATACCAACTGCCCTGGGTGACTGCTGTGAGCAGGGGTTGGACCGGACCATCCCCAGAGGTCCCTGCCAGCCCAGCCCTTCCAAGCTCCTGCTGCCTGTAGTGAGCTTTCTCTGCTCTTAGGCTTTCCTCCTCCTCCTCCCCTACGGGTGCTAGTCCCCACTGACTCCTTCCAGCATCCCTTTTCTCTCCGTGGGTACCTGCAAGCTCCATTACAGTGTCCGGAGAAGCATCCAGGGCAAATGCAGCCTGATCTTGCAGCAGAGCATGGAGTGTGTGACCCAGGTTCCTGCTGATCGTCTTGTGAGAGTCCCAAGCGAGGTCTTGGTGTGTTCTTTGGTTGAATGTCGAGGACTTGCTCCAGTGCCAGTCTGAGCCGTGTGCAGTGTAAACTCATAGCGGGCGTTTGACACTGATGGGCACGCAGCGCAATGTAGAGCAGCACGACCACGCTGCTGGAGACGAGCGTCACGCTGGTAACGGCAAGGGTAACTGAAGATTGTTTCCTATTTCCCATCTCTTCTGAGTCAAGTTTATTTATCTTTGAGCCTGGGCGAATCAGGTACGTGGTAGTGGAGAGCTGTGTCGACACACCTCCCAAAATCACGTGTGCCTTCCCTTCTGCCTTTGACAAAAAGTTCGCTTGAAAGAAACAACCAAACCAACCAACCAACCAACCCACTTTCCCAGTTCTCAGATCTGTGCTACGCCTCGAGCTGGGGTTGTTTCCAGGGCAGTGTGTGAGGCAGTGGGTCGTTGTGCCCAGCTCTGTCTGTCCAGGTGCCCAAATGGCTCTCAGGGCTTTTCTTGTGACTCTCCTTACAGAGACACACTGATCTCCCGACGGAAATACTGGCCAAGTAGGGTAGCAAAGGGCACTCTGGAGTTTAACCACTCCTACTGATGCTTCTGCCATTCTGCCACTGTGCCTTCTTCCAAAGGGAAACCGGCGTTGCCTTCATCGTTGGCCACACCAGTGGAATATACTCACTCTTTTTTAAGTTTGAAGTACTATAAATTAATCTAGATGCTCGCTCACACTCACTGAGAAACGGTTACTTATTTATGAGTCTGTTATGTCACAGAGTCACCCAGCATGGACAAGCTACTGCTGTAATTTTAGCTTAGGATGGAAAGTGGTGCTCTGTATTATCAAAGCAAAGTCACTACCTGAATGTTGAAATCCTAATTAAACAGAATTTTGAGTACTCAGCTCTGGAAGCCTGTATTAACTGGAGTAAGTTGCCTACTTTGAATGGCTGTGATCCTTGTGATACTTTTGCATAGTAGGATGGATTGGGTTTATTCATTTTTATTGGAGGCTTCAACAATCAGTGTAATTTATAGGGACAAGTGCATAGAATCCTTTTACATTTCTCATTTTTATTGATTTCTGTAAGCAGAGGCATTCAGAGTGGTAATCATGTATTGTAACACGGCGTATATGTCACTGTAACAGTGGAGACAGAAATTATGGTCAAATCTTCACTTGGACCTGTCTTAGTTGAATTAAATGCCCTAACGGGGAACGGGCATTCATTTGGCACTCAAATACTTGCTGGCCCAGAGATTACGCTTGAGGCAATACTGGAGGGCTTTAAAACATTATAAATCTCCTTATTAGGACAATGCTCTGTTGAAAGTGCTGCTTCTGTTAATGAAGAGTCACGGGGTGATGCTGCCATCACCTCGGGGCTGTGCTGGGCTGAGCACGTTGGTAACGCGGGAAAACTCACCACCTTGTTCTCCGAAGAAATCGCCGAGCTTGCAGGTAATACAGCAAAGGGCAAGAGGCTGAGTACATGAATACCTGAGAACCACAAATGTCTCCTAGAGCAGTTCTGTGACAGTTTGAGAAATAAAGGAGTTGGAATAGTTCTAGCCATAGGGTCAGAACTTCTATTTGTTGTTGATATTGTTTTCCAAAGCCGCCTCAAAGTAATGTTGAAGTTGCAAAGTTGGGAACCTGGAGCAAACTTATTTTTCCCTTTTTGTGCGTAAATGTCAAAATAGCCTCGAACCCCATGGCAACACCGTCGCTGTGAGCAGGAGCCTGCTCTGGGCAGGTAGCTGGAAGCTGAATCATATGATAGAATCATGGAATGGTTTGGATTGGAAGGGACCTTAAAGATCATCTAGTTCCAACCCCCCTGCCATGGGCAGCAAAATTCTGAAGATGCTGCGTGCACTGTCTCTGGTCCGGTACCCAAAACTGTTGGGCAGGTAACAGTTTGATTCTAATACAGTGTTAACTGTCTGTAAAATGTGAATATTAATAATGCCATTAATCCCCATTAATACTAATGCTTCCCGTGTCATTGGAACGTCATGAAGATTAAGTCATACCGCTCGCAACACATTTACGTGCGATGGGGGCAGTTCTGCAGAAACTCGAGAGAAGAAATTAGTAATTTGGAAAGCAATTCCAAGCTTAAATGTTAGATAAGCATTACTAATTTCTAGGCTACGTAGTGAGAATAAAAATAAATACTGAATAAATACCTACCAACCGGCTTAGTTCAGGGAAAAAGCCTTTATTCGTTTGAATTGAGTCAACTTATTCGAAACTTGCTCAGGATATATTTGTGTTCGATATCACTAGAGAACCATTTTCCTGAGTCAAACTAGCATGTGGTCGGGTAACGAGAGGCATCCCTCGGTGTACGGACACACATGAATGAGTCAGGATGGTACTGGAGATCAAACCTGTCCCAGAGCAGCAGGAAGAAATGAGTGTGAGTTGAGTATGAAGCTCGGATGGCGCAGAGGACACCTGGGGGTTACCTCCCTGGTGGGTCCTCCATCCTTCATCTGACCCTCCTACGTGCTGCATCCTCCTCCTCCTCTATCCATGGAGACTGGAGCCCAAAGCAAAGCAGATGTTTGCACTGCTGGTCCACACATGCAGAGACCAGACCACCCTCCGACCCACCTCCATTGGGGAGCTGGAGAGTGTTACTCATCAGGAGGGGGAGCCAAAATAGGGAAAGATCAAATTAAATGCTGAGATGCATCACGCAAGCTGGTAGAATCACAAGCTGTTAGCATTCATCCTCGAAGTTCTGAAAGCAGTCTCTGAACCCTGCCAAACTGTTCGGGAAAACTGAGGGGAGATGAAACCTGGTATTTACTTTTTAAAAAGCAATCAACAGAAGATCCCTGAAAATATAAAAAAGTGTGCTTAACTTTTGACCTGAAAAAAGTCTGGAATTAACACATTTAGAGAAGGGAGTCTCGTAAACAATCAAATAGTAATAGATGATAAATGAGTAACATTAATTTTTAAAGCAGGCATTATGAAAGACCAGTCTAATTTCCGTCTCTGAGAAGGTAACTCACCTCCTGCAGAAGGTCAGGCAGCAGAGGAGAATCACATCTTGATGTTAGAGTGATGTTCACACAGTCAGTCCTGGCTTTGTCTTTCAAAAATTAAGGAAAGACAGCCCAGAACAAATGGCTGTAAGGTGGGTACACAGCTTGTTAAAAATAATACTGAAGGAATGGTTGTCAATAATTCACTGTCTAGCAGGAAGGACATGTTGAATGCGTCTGTCGTGATTCCAGAAGGATTTAATATGGATTTCAACAGATGAATTAGGTGATGTGCTAGAGAATACATCTATATAATTTGCAGGTGACATCAAAGTGCAAGTACTTGGGACAACAGGCTTCAAATTCAAAATGATGGATTTCAGAAATGGTCTGGAATCAATAAGATGAAATTCAATAAGGACGGTGCAAGACAGCAGCCTGAGGGAGAAATCAAATACACAAATGAGTGAAAACTACCTAGGCAGCCGTGCTTCAGAGGAGCTGTAGTGGGCCATGTGTTAAGTCAGAGCCAACAACATAAATACTGCAGGAAAAGGGCAGATGTCATCTGGAGATGCAGTGGTTGGAAGTACCTGGATTGGAAATGGTTTGTACCTGTTCTGCTTTATCTGTCCCTGATGAAATCTTAGCTGGAATGGGATGCCCAGTCTGGGGAATAATAGTTTTCAATAAGTTTTAGACAAGGTAAAGAAAGTTCAAAGGAGAATAAAAATGAAATGCATAAAAATAAATAATAGTAGGACATATAACACCCAAGAAAAATGTGAAAGACTTCATACCTGTAGGCAGGGATTTCTAGCAGGTTAAAGAAAATTTTCAAACGTTTGTTGCAAAGAGCAGGACAAGTGTTTGAGAAAACCTCCCAGGAAGGAGGTTCAGGGTAGGAGGACATTCCCTTTCTGTGGGCAGAGAAGGGACAGAGCGGGTCCCCTGGGGAGACCTCTGCCGTAAGCTACCGACCCAAGGGGAGACTGACACATCAGAGGTGTCTCCTCTTGATCTTATCTTGGAGCAAAGTGCTGAAGTCGTTGATTGATTCAGTTCCTTTCAGCCCCGTTTTTAACATGTCGTTTGACAAGGTACAAAAGATTTTCCTGAGCACCACTGGCCCACACTACTTTTCAAGTCACCCTTTGAAAGACCTTTGAAAGATTTGACTTTCAGCTTCCCAAGAGTTAACGCTTGACGGCACCTTTGGAGCGATTGACTGGATGTGGGTGTTTGTTATCGCCAGGTGAGGTCCATCAGCGCTGCAGGCAGCGGGATTCAGCTGCTTCCATGTGGAAATCACATCAGTGGTGGGTCCTGAGGGGTCACAAGGGTTGAGTGGTCCTTTCCATGGAGCTCTCCAGTGTGGAGGGAGATGTGGATGAAGGGAAGGGGGAGATGATGCTGTCCGAGTGGGTGGCTGTGGATGCAATCAATCCACACGTTCACGTCGTAACGGGCGAGAGTGGACATGGACTGAGAAGTAAAGGACAATGAATTGTTTTTCAGATAAGAACGAGATACTTAAAATGCAAAGTAAGCAGAGACATATGGTTGGGATTCAAAGGAGGGGGAGTGATGCAGTCAGAGATCTGTCAAGGGAAATTATTTTAATAACTATATTGGGAATACAATTTAAATCTGTCATCCAGCCTTACTGGAGAAAAATCGAACCTGTAAAATTCTCCAAAAGAAAAAAGGCACAGTTACAGGGACACGTTGAATCATTACAGACCTGTTCTATAGTTCATGTGACGGCAAGAGTGGCAACAAGTGTGTTATTGTTTATCCACCAAAAATTTCAAATATTCTCATTTTTGTGGTAAGGATTACTGATGGTGTTTACCTCTAATTTTCTCTTCCAAAATTTTATTTCTTGGTACTTAGTATATTGCATTAAGTATTTCAGTGAAAAGCTTTATGCTCATTTATGTTTTAATTCATCTTTAAAACCTCTGCAAACCAAATGTCAGCATTTACCTGTTCCTTGCTCCTCTCTGTCCTCCGTGTCCGTTTGTACATGGGGATGGAGACGTGCACAGCAGCCTCAGCCACCTCCAGCCTCATCCCATCACGCAGCTCTGCCTTTCGCTGGGGCTGGACACAACAACATAGAATCATAGAATCATAGAATGGTTAGGGCTGGAAGGGACCTTCAAAGGTCATCTAGTCCAACCCCCCTGCAAGGAACAGGGATATCTCCAACTGGATCAGGTTGCTCAGGGCCTCGTCCAACCTGGCCTTGAACGTCTCCAGGGATGGAGCATCCACCACCTCTCTGGGCAACCTGTTCCAGTGTTCTGCAACTCTCATGGTAAAAAATTTTTTCCTAATATCCAACCTGAACCTACCTCCCTCTATTTTAAAACCATTACCCCTTGTCCTATCACAACTGGCCCTCCTGAACATGGAATAGGAATAGAAGTTTGTGTCTTTATCTACAACAACATGGAATAGGAAATATACGTTTGTGGCTTTATCCTCAACAACATGGAACGGGAATATAAGTTTGTGGCTTTATCCTCAACAACATGGAATGGGAATATAAGTTTGCTCTGAACATTGCTTTTCTGGTCTGACCAAATGATTTTCTTCTCTCTGCTGGTTTTAAATTGAATCTTGTAGTATTTAGGTTGTTGTCTGACAAGAAGAGGAATAGGGGGGCTTTAAGGGACTAATATGGGTATATTCTCATGTAATAACCAGCAGCTTATTGACACCTTCTGGAGAAACGAGGACAGTGTAGCTTATGTCTAATGGCATAGGAAGAAGGAAAGAATATTTTTGGCAGACCGTACCGACTCAGAAACAGTCTGTTCATAGGGAAGGTGTTAAGCCATCACAGCTTGCACTGTAATTCCAAGGGAGGGGCCGGAGCCAGCCCCGGCCAGCGGCACCGCGCTGGCTCGCTGGCGCATCACACCTCGGACTGGAGATCCGAGTTGGCTTCGGGCTGGGAAGTGCAGTGCATGTTCAGAAAGGCTTGGGAGGTGGAGGAGTTTAATGGTGCTTCACAGGTGGAAAAGATGGACGTGCAGATCTATTTATACGTTTTTGCTTCTCTATTATTGTCCTCTTCCAGTCGAAGTCTGCTTGATTGCAGAGATAAGTCTTCGTGCACCACGAGCTTTTGGAAGCGTTGTCACTGTCCTGCACAAATGTATTGAGATCGTTTTAAAATGGCAAATGTTTATCCTGTTCCACCCAGTTGTGCCTTTCTTACTCTGTCTACGCATGTTTCTTCTTTCCTTAGTGATCGTTCCTCTGAAATGCTGATATAGAAAATTAACACAAGGGGAGTAATTTTTTTTTAGCTAGATGAAATGTTGTATTATTTTGAGCCTTTGACCATTTTTACATTTTTAATCATTCTTCTTTTTTGGAGGTACCTAATTTCTGTAACGATAGACCATTAAAATCACATTATATTCCACTTGTGGATATACTAAATATTTGAATTCACTGAATTGGAAAGGATTTTCAATAATAACCTTTCTGTATAATTTTTATTTACAATTCTAATTAATGGGAATAACTTCATTAATCAAACAATGTCAGTGCTACTGCATTTAAGACTTTTGCACTGATCACCTGAGATAATGCTTCCCAAAATCCCTCCACAGATTACATTGAAGTCTTACGCAGGAGCAGGTGCACAGGCATGACACGAGTCTCCAGTGCCGGACAGAGAGTTGGGGTTGTTGGGATGTGCGGGAGGATCTGAAGCAGAGAAGCAAGCCTCTTGGAATCAAAATGAAAAGTAAATTTGACAAAATTTGCTTAGGAAATAATTAAATAAATCACGTCTTTAGCGATCTGTAAGATACACAGAACGAATCCCTGATTTTTCAGGGTGCTTTCGTATCAGCGTGCGCTGAATTAGCTTAAACAATGCAACTAAAATAGAGCATCGTCTGTGGCTCAGACCTTCTACTTAGACAGCAATCAGTCACCCACTGCGAAAACTTTAGTTTTAGCCAGTAGGTTATTGCTTTTTCTTTTTTTTTAATTTTTTTTTTTTTTCACATTTACATGATTAAATCCTTAGCAGCGGTTTGATTGAAGAGCGTTGCTTACTGAAAGTAGCTCGTGGTATGTCTGAAAGCTTTTCCAGGCAGTGGGAAAAACAATGTGCGAGAGACGGGAGGTGGGAGTCCTGCTCCGCGTCTGCCGTACTCCCCAGGGACGCTGCGCCGTGAGAGTTCACCTTCTCCTTAGGAAGAGAAGACCGTAGACACCTAATCCCACAGACGCAAATCCCACCCCCATTTGCACAGAAAGAATTTCCAAAGAAAATCATTATTTTTCTATCCATGCTCTGATAATCCTCCTTTTGGGCGAGGGATTCTCTCTGAAGCTGGAAGACGTCCCACTCGCTCCTGCACAAGGCACACGTGTACCCTGGTGCATGGGACATGATTGCTTCCAAGACTTCACGGCTTGCAGAGACATGTTTTTCTCATCTCCTTTTATTTAATTTTGTCATACCAGAAAAACATCACATGACATCATCCTATTACAGCGCTATTAGTAGCAGGAATTAGTAAGATGTTTTTTGTAAATCAAGTGCTTTGCTTTTCATTGTAACCGATTTCAGTTCTGCTTAAAAAAGTTAAGAAGAATAATTAGATAGTCAATGAAAAAGTACCTAATTACTCCTGGCTTGCTAAGTACAGGTGAAATTGTGGTTAAAAACCCAAATGTGCTGGAGTTACAGGGAAAGGTATCCAGCCAAAGTCAACATCCCTTACGCAGGCTCGAGCAATTCCATCAACGTTTAACCAGTCCTTGGAAGAGGCTGAACAAGGCAGAGAGCTGCCGTCACCGTAACGTTGGGTGGTTGGAGTTGGCACCCCGGCACTTCTGCTGACCTCCTCAGCCTGAACGCAGCTGATCCTTTCGGGATCGATGGTCAGATCCCAACTGTTCCCGTTGCTGGAAACCAAAGACCTGTCAAAGGGGGAATACGCTGCTTGGGGACCCAGCGATCCGGCGGTGTCAGTGCACCTGGGAATGGCTTTCCACCTGTGGGAGAAAGATGGAAAGCTTTGGAAGAAAAATAAAATATTGCAAGATTTTTGGTTTAGTAAGGTTTTTCTGATTTAAAACCAGATTTTTGCAAATCAATTAGCAGAAATGGCCATTTTATTTTCTGCATTTCTTCTGCTTCACAAAGCATCAAACTGCTGATAACAAATCCATCTCGAGGCAAAGAATATAGCTTTTCTATTTCTGTATTTTCTCAGTGATAAATTGAGTACAGTAATGAAAAAATGTAGGAGAGTGATGAAAGGGCTGCAGAGAGAACAAGTGCCCGTCCTTTCCCTTCTCTCTGCATTTACCAGGTGAACAATATGAGTCACAGAAAATAGGGAAAATCTATGGCATCAGAAATTGAGGAATGATTATCTGCAGAGAGTCTGCTTCTTCATTGATGGAAAAATGGTTGCATGACAAAATAACTGTGGGTAAGAGATGAAGATCCTTCGATTTGCTTGGAAAAAAGAAAGCTGTCATGTTCGTCTTTCAAAGAACTTTCAGCATCATAACAAATTTTGCCCATCAGCCTTCACTGCGAGTGCGTCCCTCCCGCCCCGCAGAGCAGGCTCTGGCTGAGAAGTGGAACTTCAGGGCTGTTGTCTGCCTCTCCTCCTGCCGTAACTTTGGATCTGGGGCAACATGTTTGTGCTAGAAGCACCGTGCTTGGAGACACATCTCTGTCCCTCCGTGGAGACACATCTCCATCCCTTCTTGGAGACACATCTCCATCTCTCCTTGGAGACACATCTCCATCTCTCCTTGGAGACACATCTCCGTCCCTCCTTGGTGGTGGTTTGTTTCCAGTTCATGGCCAACCTCTCTCATACAAGATGTATATATCTATTACTTTGCTGAGCTCTTTTACTTTCAGTCTTTGAAGAACATGGGTGGAACATAATCATTGGAGCTATTAGCATAACAGTGTGAAAGTGGTCCCTGAAAATCACTGTTAGTATTTAACAACAGAAAAATCCACCTGGTATTTTAGCCAAACTCCTGTTAAGCTTTCTAAATTTTGCTAAAAAATTTACAAAAAAATTACTCAATTTAGATAGTTCTTAGCTAAATATTTGGGTGTTCTAAGTGAAAACCAATCACAGTGATACAATTGATACAGAGTTGGTTAAGATTCATCTCTTATGCTGAATAATTTCAGTAATAAATTTAGCCCTTTTGTGATGGCTGCCATTACTTGGAGTGTTACACAGTGATACTGAATCGATAAATTCCTGCCGGTGCACACGTTATGAGTGCTTTCTTGGCTTGGTGACACTCCTCCAGGTATGATGGAAGCCACCCTCTCCGCTCACGAGCGGCTCCTCCTTCGCTGGGGCCGTTGCTCACAAAACCTGGGTCTGAACCTTCAGGAAGCGGCACGTGGTGAGCACGTAGCCAAAAGCCACCAGGTATTTTTGGTTTCATGACGCAGAGAACACCCCTCACTTCAGTGAATCCATAGCCAAACGCTCGCTGACCTCAACAAACCTCTCTTAAGCATCGATTATCTTTTTGTTCAATTCCCGTCTTTAAGACATGGCTTGTTTGAAGTTGGTGTTGACGAATCTGAATAGATTTACTCATTTGAGACATTGGTGCTGAAGGTAAATAAACTACTTTAATGTGATAGTCCCGGAGCCCGAGGACTGTCAGTGCACAGCGCTGTCGGTAGCAGCCCAGCGGGTAACGAGGCAGCAGGAGGGATGGCACCCACGTGAGTGGCACATCTGCCACTGCTGACGTCTTTCCGTGCCTTCATAAACTTCTGCTGAGGTTAAAACAGGTGGTTACCTTTGAGAAGTGACACTGCCACGAGTAGAGCAGGTCAAGGCCAATATTTCTGTGCTGAAATGAATGATTTAGGAAGAATCTTGCAGATGTGAATCCAGCTGTGTCAACTTTTAACCCGCCAGCGACCGCTTCCAGGGAACCTCCCTGCCCCTGTGGCACCGGGGTACTGCTGATAGAAATACGGTAGATACCACAGATGGAATACTTGCTTACACGGTTTTAATTTGATTTTTCCTTCCAATCCTGCATTAGCATGTTCCTGTGGCAACGTGGGTCTTTTTTCTGTAATTTAAGACTCATACTCGAGTCGGTCTAAAGTAAATTGAACACTGATAACAGATAATATGTGATAATAAATTTCTAGTTAAAACATAAAGGACATTGCATTAGATTATACAAATTATGGTTGTACTGCTAATGATATGAAAGATGTAAGAGGAAAAGAGATTAATCAGAAACTAGCACAAGGACTACTTTTACGAGGTTTTCCTCACACTTCAGCGTTGACATGAATTGGAAAGAAATGAAGAATCAAGACGTGGCTATTTGTCTTCACAGCCCACCCCTAATTTATTTTAGCAGAACCAGTGTGCCAGTGCTGCTTCGGCGCACGAGACAAAGTGTGGTTAATAAGCAGGAGGTGGGGACCTTTAGGCAGCGCTCTTCAATCACGCTGCTGCTGAGGAACTAATCACCTAAATGCAAAAAAGAAAAAAGTATCCTCAGTTTTCCCAGTTGGTGACTGATTGCCACATAAATGAAGATTTGTGCCCCCCCAGCACAGGCTGCTGCCTGCTTCTTCATATTATTTACTCTACTGATTTAAAAACTGTATTAACTGTACTCTAAAAATCATATACGTTTTGGGAGTATTTTACAACTCACTAAATATTGAGCTCATCTTATTATTTCATGCTGTTAAAGATGAAAAAAAAAATCTTTGTGCGATGTTTGATTGCAACATGGGTGCTCCAGCTGGACAAAACTGCCAGGGAGGTGGTTGAGTGCCCATCCCTGGATGTGTTTAAGAATAGGGTGGATGAACTACTTAGGGATATGGTTTAATGGGGATTAGGGATGGTTGGACTCGATGATCTCTGAGGTCTTTTCCAACCTAGAAATCTATGAATCTATGAAACCCGCTGCTACATGGAGAGTCACGGATGTTCAGGAGCCGTACAGTGTTGCTGGGCACGCGGGCAATTAACTGGTTCCATGGATTAATATGGCTTGAAAAATTTTGAACTTTTATTTGTCTGTAACTTGCAGTTTCCACTTATCCTGGCTAATTTCTTTCCCAAAGAAAAACGTCATTTGCCCTTGCCTCAAGCTGGGAATTGGGGATGGGACTTCATCCATGATTGTCTCCCTGAAACCCAGACCTTTTTAAATGCAGCAGTTTAAATTTTGGTTTAAACTCAACAAACTTGAAACAAATTTAAATCTTTGCTGTTGATTAACTTTTGCTCATCTGCTGCTGGTTTACAGTCCTAACGTTAATGACAACCTTGCTGTTAATGGTGACCATTTCCTGGGACGTGCCCTTCATCGCCGTCACAGCCCTTGCCTGGACTCGCCCCGCTCCCTCCGTGCTCCCCTTTTCCAGGGGGACCCAGTTCCATCCAGGAACTCCAGATGTGTCTCACCAGGGCCGAGCAGAGGAGCACATAATAATATTTCTTGTGTGGCAACTCTAAGGAGGGGAAAAAAAAAGTATATAAAAGTGGAGCGAGGTTGGGTTTTTTTAAGTGTTGACAAATGATTTTACAACTCTAAAAAGCACAATTATCTTTTTTATGTTAGATACTATGGTGCAATATGTTCAACTATAAAAGCGATTTTGTAGGAAAAATCTTTTTGTGATGTTTACGGTGGTTTTTTATTTTAAAATAAAGTATTTGACATATGGCATTTAGAGGTGTTTAGGGGATCAGAATTGCTTACAGGTCTGAGGAGCAAAACGGTGTGTGTGTTTGCCAGAGAGGTGGAGGATTTACACAGATATAAATAATTTAAAAATCTTGACAAAATTGAGAGTGTTGTTTTAAAACAATGAAATAGTTTCTCGCTTCTTGGCGTGTTCGAAGCACGCGGATTTGTGATAACTTATGAATTTTGCATTGCAATACTTGGCTTTTGTTCACCAAGCAGTTGACTGATAGTAATCCGTGCACAGTCCAGCCTTCGAGGGGATTCTTTGCCATCCTGCCATTTCTAGTGGGCGTCACAAATATTTGGCATCATCTACTTTCTCCATAAAGCCAGTGGTTGGGGGTGTCCTCTCCCAAGCCACGTGGAAGCAGGCTGGGATTTGCAGCTGGGCTGGGGGTCAAGAGCAAGTGCTGAAGCATCACGGGCACAGCCGGGCACCTCACTGGGTAATTTGCCGCCGCGCTGGAGCGGCCGCATTAGCTGCTGCGCGGGACGTCAGCCAGCGTAATCTCCTGGAAATAAGTTACATCTGTTTCTGCTAATTAATACCCCTCACAGCAGTGGCGGTGCTTTGCAGTTGGCAATATTATGACTTTTTTGTGGCTGGGCGATGGTTATTGATGAGCTCTGCAGATGGCCAAGTGGCCCGTTGAAGACCCTGTTGGCTGTTAATGCCGTCCCCCTCTCTTCATTCGCATACGGTTCAAACATACTACTTATTCCTAATAACCACGTTTCATGCTGGGATTTTTATTTTTATTTTCAGAAAAACTTTCCTTTGATTAAGTGCCCTTTTTCTTTCTTTTTTTTTCCCCCACACTTGAGCGTTCTGGTTGCGTCTGGTTATTCAGTCACAAGATGCTTCGTCCTTCTGACTGAAATGGGAAGAGTAAGAGAAGGAAAGAATAAGAAATTAGGGGTTTTCTTAAAAGAAACCTTCATGCAAATGCATATGCTAATATTTACGAAAACTGTCGGAAAACAGAATCATTTGCAAAGTGGAAGGTTTTCCAGATGCTGAGGGATCTGATGATTGCGAACCAAAAAGTCGTATAGATTCTCAATTAGTGGCAAATGGAGTTCATCGCTGGTTTTAATAACCCTCATAAGCACATTTTAATTTTTCTATGTATTTGTCATAAAAACTAATTATTATGTCCAAGTCATAAAAAGAGGAACAATAATCTATTTCTTGTGTCGTGTTAGTGATTTCTAGATATTACACAAGTCAATTAAATCAATATGCATATTAGGAAAGCAAAGCAATAAATCACTCTGTCTGCGGAGGGAAATCAATGTTTCACCTTATTTTTTTCAGCATCTACAGCCAACAGCTCAGGTCATGGAGGCCCGTGACCCATCGTTCGGGCAGCGCGGGGCTCAGGGGTGCAGGGGTAACCCCCTTCGTTGCCAAAGGGGCAAGAGGTGCTGGGTGGCCGCCCCGCTGGCCAGGGCTGCCTCGGCCACCTCCCAGGAAACGTTCCTTGTCCCAGCCAAGTCCATCCCGTGCTCCCATCACTGCCACGCCTGGGCATGGTGGGGAACAGGCCAGGGGCTGCTGCCGTCTGCTGGTGGAATGAATAATTAATTGCTGGAGGTTATTAGCCCAAGTCAAGACCTGATGAGTTTTTATCGCTGATAAACAGATCAAAAAAACCCCCACAAACCAAACATATATTTTGCATTTTCACAGCTGAGCTTAGATTTTTTTTTTTTTTTTAAGTTTTAAAAGGCAGATGTACAGGGAATCTTACAAAATCTGTGTATGCATGGAAAAGCCATATCCTGGGCTGCATCCAGAGCAGCGTGGGCAGCAGATCAGGGAGGGGATTCTGCCCCTCTGCTCTGCTCTCCTGAGACCCCCCTGCAGTGCTGCGTTCAGCTCTGGGGCCTCCAACACAAGAAGGACATGGAGCTGCTGGAGCGGGTCCAGAGGAGGCCACAAAGATGATCCGAGGGCTGGAGCACCTCTGCTGTGGAGACAGGCTGAGAGAGTTGGGGCTGTTCAGCCTGGAGAAGAGAAGGCTCCGGGGAGACCTTCCAGCACCTTCCAGTACCTGAAGGGGCTACAAGAAAACTGGAGAGGGGCTTTGGACAAGGGTGTGGAGTGACAGGACACGGGGCAATGGCTTTGAACTGAAAGAGGGGAGATTTCGATGAGATCTAAGGAAGAAATTCTTCCCTCTGAGGGTGGTGAGGCACTGGCACAGGTTGCCCAGAGAAGCTGTGGCTGCCCCATCCCTGGAAGTGTTCAAGGCCAGGCTGGATGAGGATTTGAGCAATGTGGTATAGTGGAAGGTGTCCCTGCCCATGGCAGGGGGTTGGAACTGGATGATCTTTGAGGTCCCTTCCAACCCAAACCGTTCTGTGATTCTATATTCGAAGACGGTCTCTAGGAAGATCTGGAGATAGTCATGCTCTCTTAGTGCCCTTCCCCAAGGGGTGATGTGTGCTGGTGGGAGGAGGCACGTGGTGTCTCCACCATCTTCTGCTGAGCACATGCTGCCTGTGCTGCCATCACATTCAGTGCCTGCCATGCTGCACGGGTCCCGCACTGCCGGAGGAGTGGGAAGGGGCATGCAGTGTCCAGGAGCCTTGTGGGATGCATCAGATTGGTGGGATCAGAGGGTCATCTGCTCGTAAGTGCCAGAGAGAAACATCCCATCAGGAAATTAAAACACAGGGAGCCTGAGAAGGTAATAATCCCTCCTCTCTTGAGCTCTTTTTTTTTATTTCGGCTGCCAGTGCAGCTCAGCTGGTGTTTCCTGACTCCTGGTGGTGACAAATTCCATTGGAACAGCCGTTTTTATTGTCACAAGGAGTCCCCAGTGCTCCACACACCAGTCTATACATCACAACCAGTCATTCCCCCCAGCAATGACGCGCAGTGAGGTCTCGGCAGCGCCAAGCAGCACCACGTGGGGACGGGGTCAAAGCCCACCTTGGGTGCAAAACCCGCTTTGGACAGTGTTCCTCTGCTCGCAGCAGTTTTGGTGAAGGTAGATGTGGGGTCCTTCGTGGTGGCAACTGCTGAGTGCCTCCATTGGGTTTGTCTTCAAGGCCTTGAGATTGGGACCACGGGTTGTTGTCGTTGAGGTGCTTTGGAGCTGCGTCTCGCCGAGATGGACCAGTTCCAATGAAGTGGTGGGACTTCAGTGGCATCAGGGTGGAAAAAAATGATGATTGTTATTATTAACGTTATTGCTGTTATTGCAAGCTTGCTTTTATAGGAGCTGGCTATCAAGGCTTGTCTGAACTTCGTTCTCATGCCATTTGTTTTAATTGCTTTTGGAAACAGAAACAAATTTATTTCTTTCCATTATTAACAGCCCAAGGGAACATAAACACGTCGCGGTGTCCCTCATGCCACATTCTATTGGTGTGTGCTTCTAATAAAGGTGATTTGTTTATTTAACGCTGTAGTGGATATGAGCTTTGGTAAATATTTAATCAAAACACTGTGCAAACCAACCAGGTAAACAACTTTTTTGAGTACGTTCCCTGTTTTTTTTGCTCTTCTATAATGTTGACAAATGACTTATCGAAGTGGAGTGTGACAACTATTCTCAGCAAAGAATTGGAGAAAGGAAATAATGGAAAATGCTGAAATTTTCCCATTGTTGGTCATTTACAGAAACCTTTTAGCGAATGTGTTCATCCAGAGACGTGAAGAAAGGGAATGGTGGAGAATTAAAACTGTGTAAGGCTGGGTTTGCACATTAGGATCATATTGTAGCCCTGGGCATGTTGCACTGGCTGCATGACTACCTGTGAGGTTGAATTATCATTTGCTCCTCCGCATTCCTCTTTTGTTCCTTATTTTTCTCTCAATTAATCAAATTTAAGTAGAGCAGTGTAATAGACTGCTTTCTGAACACGAAATGAAGCTTCACTGAAATGTACATCTTTTTTCAAAATGTTTAGCATCACTTTAAATTTCATCAAATTTAAATTTCATTAAATTTAAGCTCAGCAAAACAAAACAAAAAAATTTTTCTCATTTGTTTTAGATGACAAAAATCTTTGATTTTGATTTAGTTTGGCTCCCAGAAAATGATCAAAGGCTAAAGTGCATTTAGTGAGACACTGGAACAGGTTTCCCAGAGAAGCTGTGGCTGCCCCATCCCTGGAAGTGTCCAAGGCCAGGTTGGATGGGGCTTTGGGCAACCTGGTGTAGTGGAGGGTGTCCCTGCCCGTGGCAGGGGGGTTGGAACTGGATGGTCTTTGAGGTCCCTTCCACCCCAAACCATTCTGTGATTCTGTTATGCATCTAATATTTGATATGGCCTGGGCAACTCTGATTTGAAATTTGCAGATGGGGAATTGGTCCCAAATCATTCAAAATACTTAACTGGAAGATCAGACCTTCAGGTGGGTTTTTGCAAATCAGTTCTGCAACCTCGCAGAGCAAAATTTACTCGGGATTTTAATTTGTCTTTTCACCCTTGCTTGTTATCTTGTTTCTTATGCAGTTCTGGAATCCATCTACTGCATAAACATTTATTCGCTGCTATATTTAACTTTTTTCCTGACCTTCGCAGCTGCCATGTGGGATGGGTGAAAGACTGTAGTTGTTGAAACGGATAGTAGCTCTGCGACGGGTTGAATCTGCACTCGAAGCTCAGCATAGCAGATATTCAAAGCTAAATCTGCTCGTAGACCAGAGTCTTTAGAGGTATCATAAAAAGTATGTATGCAAAATAAACATCTTTTAATTCTTGTTAAATAATAACTGTCCATCGTGATTATGCATATATATTCCAGTCATAATTAATAAATTCCACAGATTTTACTGATCTGAATGTAATAGTTTTTAACAGTCAGTAAATAGCAGAAAAATTAATGGCATACCAATAGACCAGAAATCATCACTTGTCTCAAACTGTGAGGATCCAGAAATGCTTACTACAGAAGCCAATTTCTGTAATGGGAAAGTTCGTCTTCCTAGGAAATTGCTGATAAAAATAACAATTTTTCATGATCGTATTGTGTCTTTTCTGTAATTTTGCAGAATCGCATTATACAGCAGCACTGCGCTTCTGTGCTGGTTTGTGTGTTGTCCCAGCTAATGTATGCTCCTACTCGTGTGTTCTCTAATTCTATTTTGGAAACGCATAAATGATGCAATCTGCTCAGTGTTACAAGTGTCAGACTTACAGACATCTTCTGCTAGATTTTATTTAATTTCCCCTCCATAAAACCCAGATTAAAGAAGAGCCCAGTCAATTAGCAAATGAACAAAGCATGTACTTAGGAGAAATTCACTTAATCTGCACTGCGTAAGCCTGGAAAATTCTCCGTCTTCTACCATGTCACGGTTCCAGCCTCCCCTTGGAAAAACTGCAAAACTCCTGATGATAATCCTCAAAAAGAAACAGAAGCAGGCACGCTGCTTCGGGATCAGACTTTCCCGTCTTTAGCAAAATCTGGAGAGGGTTTGTCCACCAGGATCTTGTGTCCCTGGAGGCAACGACAGTGGGGTCTGTGTTCTGCACAATGCCGAGTACGGAACATCGCTGGGTATAAAAGCAGGGCTCAAACACCGTTCTGCAGGCACGGCCCACCAGCTCGTTCTTTTTTTTTTCATATTTAAAGGTCAGTTGTAGTTCTGTAATGGATCATCTAACAAGGCACGGGGAAAAGGGGTTAACTGAGACCCGGGCACAAATACCAAAGTGGGCGAGGAAAGTGCGGTAGTAGCTGGTTGGCGACTGCATCTGGAGTCCCCGTGGTGCCGCAGGGAAACGAATTCCCGCGGCACACCGGGAAAACGGTCGTGGAGCACGACGTTGGGGAGGAACCCGTACACCGGGGAGCTTCTGTCTCCCTGATGAGAATGCAATAGGCCTCACGTGTTTACAACCGTAGCCTCACACATGGTATAAACACTGTTATAAAATATTGTACTTTTAAGAGTTATATACAGCCGGTGCGGATTGTGGATATACAGGGTGGGGGTAGGATGCTCTACCAGCAAGGACTGTGTGTGCTCACGTCCCGCAGGCTCCAAACAGCTGCAGGACAAGAATTGATGGTGTTGATTTGCCCTTTGGGCCAAAACATCCAACTCTGGGATTTACAGGAAGGTGTAAGAGATATCATTTGAAGGAGCAAATTCCTTACGTGCATGGGAATGACGAAAGCTGCTGTACCCTGTCTGTGCCAATTGCTGCAGGCAAAGGTATCAGAAAACCTGTAAAAGAGAAGAAACCTGCCCGGGCTGTGCCGTGAGGGCATCATGTTGCCCTCCACCCCTGTGGACCCCGGGGCTGGGGAGCAGGTACCCCTGAGGAGCGGGTACACCCAGGGCTGGGGAGTGGGTACCCTCGGGGCTGGGGAGCGGGTACCCCCGGTGCCAGTGGCTGCTCCCGCAGCGGCTGAGACCCTGCTGCTCAAAGGACGTTTGTGTGCTCTCCAGGGGAAGATTTTGCCTTCTGGGATTTGTATGTTTTTTTGAAATATGGTGTTGGATTGAATTTTAATGCTTGTGTGGTCACAACAGACCGGGGCACTGGGTGCCGTGCCGCGGGCAGCCCGGACCCGAAACGGTGTCTTTGGTGCTCAGTGCCAGAGGGCTGTGAAACGGGAACGGTGTTTTGCAAACCCCCCGTGCACGTCGCTGGCTGCCCGCTCGCAGTTAGACATGTGTCAGCGTTCGCACAGGTGGGTTGGTCAACAACTTAATTCCAGTCCAAACGCACTGGTCTGTTAAGCTGCTGAAAGCAGCGTTTTCTCCACACCCCCCCGCGCCCCCGTGCTTACTGCTTAATTGTTAAATTGTAA
The DNA here is from genome assembly GCF_009769465.1 of Tauraco erythrolophus. Taxonomy (NCBI): domain Eukaryota; kingdom Metazoa; phylum Chordata; class Aves; order Musophagiformes; family Musophagidae; genus Tauraco; species Tauraco erythrolophus. Next base: position 35,272,343 of record NC_141474.1, on the reverse strand, counting down.
GTAGGAAAAAAATCCCATTATCATTGCAGACAGAGGTGGGGAGTGCAGCCCAGCGTTTGGATGAAGAACTTAAGGGGACTGGGGATTCTGGAAAAGAGGCTGCGTTATAGTTCTCTTTCACCAAAAAAGCCACTCTTCACTGGAAAGCCAGTGTGCGAAGGTCCAGCGAAGGCTATAGGAGCACAGAAGCTCTACCTGAGACACGTGGGAGGGATGACGCAGGCAATTCCTTAGATTCTGATGATAAAATCTTTCTTGCCAAACTCCCAGACGTCACACTTTTGAAGTTGTGGTCCAATTCTTCTCATCGCTTTTACATTTTCTATCAGGATTGCTATGTTCTGCATATAAAGTGGGATTGATTACATTATGATCTGAAAAGGCAGTTGGCTACCCTATGATTTAATAAATGTTACCATGAAAAAGGGAGTTCAGAACTCATCATCACCATTATCTGGGGAAACCTGAAGGAACAGAGCTGATGTCCAGCCACATATGTTGTAATCTCGATGCTACACAGACCTTGATTGCACATTTCAAAGGAGGGGCTGTATTTTAAAAAACAAGATGGGTGCACTTAGGCTGAGGTTTCAGATTATCTACCTGATAATTTTAAATTGCACTGAAAAGAAGACATCCTTTCCCATGTTTAAAAAGCAACAGCAGCTAAAAAAGGAGCTCCACCCTCCAGTCATTTCCACTACACTACTAAGCTTTATTATGCTGCATCATTCATGTACACGGGAATGTAACTAGGGATATAATTCCAGTCCTTGAAAATGGGAAATGAGACCCTGCAACGAGCTATCGACTCGATGTCAATCCCCTGCAAAATAATGGCCCACGTAATTCTGGACTCCAGGAAGAAGTAGGAGCTCAAATATGTTGTCAGCCAGAGACCCCGTTCCATCAGCATCGGTCGGTCGGGTTTCAGGGCGAGCAGAACCGGTCAGACAGAGCAGCTCCTCCAACCCGCCGGGTGAGAACGCAGCTCCGCCAGTCACTGGGGGAGACTTTGGATTTGGGAAAGTCTTAACAGAGCTGCCGTGGCGGAAACCAGAGGGTGCCCTTAGACAGAGCGGGCAGGTTTCTTCCATGACGGAGCCCCAGAGGTGCTGCTGTTCTCTCTCCTCCTGCTGGGAACACCTACAAATGTGCAATTTTAAAGAGGAAATTAAGAATAGGTTCCCATAGTACTGCTTGGGAGGGAATTGCAGGTGGATGAGCAATGGGGCCAGCAGGAGCCTCCAGGACTTTACCTTAGTGTAGGAGCATATGTAACTGGTATTTCTGACCATGCAGGAGATCTGGGCAGCGAACCATCCTCATCCCTTCAGTGCCTCCTGCCCCCTCCATCCCTCTGCAGCCGGCGACGGCAGGAGCTGAAGGGATAATAGGGATAATAGTCTGGCTGATAATAACTGCACAGGGAAAGAGGAAATAAAGCTGAGATAAAGTAGTGGGTTTAGCTCTGTACGCAGCGTTGGCCAGACTCTAGCTGGGCAGTTACGCCTTGATCCACTGTTCACGTTTCAGGATGATTCTGGTACTCCTCAAAAGAGAGAAACAAATACTATCTAGGAAGCCTTACAAAAATTAAGCTTATGGTGCACAGATCTTCTGCAGAGAAAGACAAAGAGGTGATTTGCCACGTTGTATGGGTCCTGACTCGTAGGGAAGATGCTTGCTAGTAAAGGGGATGTTCAGTCTTGCAGACAGCAACATAACAAGATCTGATTTCTGAAAGCTGAATTTACCCAAATGCAATTTCCAACTAAGATGCTGTTTCCTGGCAGCAAAGCGGGTATTTAATCACTGAAAGTGCTCACCAGATGTGGCAGTGTGAGCATCACCTGGAATCACCAGGACAAGGCTGGACAGCTTTCTAAAACACGCACTGCAGGCAGGCTTCGGGGGAGGCTTCTAGAGCCCACGACTACCTGAGCTCAGGGCGAATTATCCTGGTGGCCCCTCTGGCCATATATTCCACAGATCTCTTAATACGGTTGAATTCCGTTTGTATGGAATTCTGTGCTCCATACCCATCGCTTACCTGTAGAATCACCAGAGAAAGATTTTCCCTGTTTGCCACTAGAACATATGCTTTTATAGAAATTAAAATATTTGAAAAATTAATTAAAATATTTGAGAAATTAAAGTATTCGGGAGCTGAGCGTGGGGGAAAATATGCTGGTTTTTCTGAGAAGAGGACACTTGAGAAGGGGGTGAGAGAGAAAAAGCGAATAAAACCTTCTGGGGAAAGGCAGAGGGGGACGAAGACAACGCTTCGTTAAGCAGCAGAGAAGGGAGTAAACTTCTTTGTCATGGAAAAGAAATGTCATTCGTCCGTGTGAACTCGATGGACTCCTGTCGCTTCCATTCTTGATTCTTGCCTGTGGCAGGACTGTTAGTGTATTTTCTTGGGAAATTTGTATTTTGGGAGATTTGACAACAATTGCTTACATGATCCAGCTTTTCTGCTGGATCCTTATGCCATTCTGCTCATGGGACCTACCGTGGATACACTGAAGGTCGGGCATCAGAGCGTGCCAAGAGCTCCTCATTCCCACTGAAACTGATGTTACTGTAGCTCTAATCCATTTTTATCAGTCACGCTAATTAAATCAGGATGCTGAACAATGAGCGATGGGTTCAGGGAAGAGACTGGCCTAAACCTAACCCTGGCATGGCCTGAGCTCCAGGAGACCTCCTTTGGCTTACTTTGGTTTGTTCTGGCCACCCAGGTGCCCTCGTGGCAGCACAGCAGGCGCCAGCCACCTCCTCTGTGGTTAGTGACAAGTTTAAGGCAAATAAAACCCACCTGGATGAACAGGTGTGAAAAATCCCTCTCTGGTACTACTTCAGTAAAGCCAGAACATGAGCAAATCTCTTTTTCTACCTTCAAAGGTGCAGAATCTCAAATAAGAAGTTTAATGCTGTTGGAAATCTTACACCGTAACATTTACTTAAGCTGGAAGATATTTCCACAGTTCCAAACAGATATTGCATCAGTCAGTTGTACACATCTACTTGTGAGAAGAACTGGTTTGAGTTATTTGATTCTTTAGCCTGGCTTCCTGCAAGTACGTTCATTCTTGAAGTATAAAGAAATAAGTAGCTCAGATCTAGGAAGACATTTTTAAAATATTGTAGACTGACTAAAGCCACTGTGTATGCCACATTACTCATTGTGTTCTACTCTCGGACGGATTTCTACGTTTTGGATAGAATGACCCCTCACCAGCTGTCTTTAGGAAGGAGTTTTTCATACTCTGTACACAGAAATAAGAATTCCTGTCGATGTTTTGTCTGTTGCTGAAACGTTGATGATCTTTAACTCGGGCTGGAATGGGGTGTGGGGGAGACCTGTATTAACAACACCCCATTTCAGGCATGGGGGACCCCGAGGAAGGGTCGTGTCATGGCATAGCTGCTGTGGGTGGGCGTGTAGGTGGAGGCTGTTCAGGGTCTCCTTTAGGACAGGAGAGACTTCTGCAGAAGGAAGTTGAGTACTGGGTTCATTGCGGGGATCTGCAAAGAGATCTGATGAATGAGTTATCCCTTTAGGTGGAAACAACCCTTCTCTATGTTTCAGCTCCTAAAGACACTCTGTGATGACTGGATGCTTTTTCAGGTCATCAAGTGAAGTAGGGAAGAGTGGATGGTCACCTTTGTGAGTTAGACTCTGGCAAATTCAGAAGAATATCTCTGTTTCAGCAATTGTGTAAACCTGTTTACCCTTTGGAAAATGGGGAAGGTTCAGCCTTCCCCAAACCTTCATTTTCCCTAAAGACAACGCTTCTCTGCTAATTAAAAATACTCTACACAGACTTTGAATTTTCTTTCCTCACAAATGCGTAGCCACAAGCAAGCATGGGCAATTTCCAGCTTTTTGAAGTCTGTCTGACCCCAACTCATTTCTATGACTGAAATACTTCCAGTCACTGGGCCAGGGAAAAGGACTGGAGAAGGTCTGCAGGTGGAGATCCCAAAGCACACAGAACCAGTCTGTGCATATGACAAAGCTCTGTACTTTTCAAAGTACATCGAAGGGATGCTGATAATGTATTCATGTTTCTGAAATGATTGCAAAGCTGCATGTATGGTTCAGATGGTGGGATTTTGGCTGTGACAAACTGGAGCAAAAAAGTGAGACAAGACTGTGGCATTCAGGAGCGTAAAGCTCCATTTGGGCAAAGACTTTGGTTAGGAAAATGGAAGATAATGAGCTTTTTTTCCTCATTTTATTGGTACCCGTTTACCTTGCAGAGCACTTTGATTTTAAAGCAGTCATTACAGAAGGTTCTGAAACACCCACGTGTAAGATCTGTATCTTTTACAGATATTTGTACCAAACTTGTTATTTATATAGAGAGAATAGTGCTTTTCAGAAACACCAACAGGGTATGCCTCGTTACTGCATTGATTTGATTTCTAATACTAAATGTAATAATAAGACTGGTAAAGAAATAACATATTTCTTTGGAAAGAAAGCTTCATTCTAAAATCCAGAATTCCTGCCTTCATTGCTGGGACCCTCACTTCCTTTCCTCCTTATGCAGCATTACAAGAAGTAAAGCATTCCCTAAAAGGTAGGCCACTTAATGCTTTCCATCATTTTCCATCCATGTGGAACTCTATTCTCTTAGGCCCAGATTATAAATAGCACAGAAAGTGAAGTTTAGTGACGAATTCTGCGGATGAAATGAAAGAAAAAATCTAGTTTATTTCTTCTAAGCCATGTTGCTACTTCAAGCCTAAAACCAACATAAAGCAAGAAAAATAAATGTATTTTAGTCTTCTCCAGGAACAGATATGACTCTCTAAGTACACACAGAGCAGATCTAATAGGCATAATTATTTTTAAAAGTACAAGAAATATTTAATTTTGTCTTATTTTCGAACTGTCATGAGAAAACTCATCCTTCTCTTAAACAAGAGCATCCATCAGTAGCAGTTTACTGGGAACCCATTAGCAACACCTGCCTTGCACAAAGCAGAGGAAATTGCTGCTTTCTTATGTGCAGCATTTCAAATCCATGGCTGAGCTCCTGCAAACGTGATGGAAATAATTGTGGTGGCACCTAAACAAGGTTTTTGCACAATCATATTTCAACAAGTGCATGCATTTTTGTCAATAATGGCAACAGAGGTGTCCCAGCTCTCCTCCGTTATCGTGCTCTGGTGGGATTGCCCTGATTCCCCACCTTTCCCTTACCACTTTCTCCTTGTTTCATTCCAGTTTCTCCGAAGATATTCCGTATTTCGAGTGACATCGTTGTGAACGAAGGAAGCAATGTTACTCTGGTGTGCCTGGCCACGGGGAAGCCAGAGCCTTCCATCTCTTGGAGACACATCTCCCCATCTGGTAAGTGCAACTATCCATCACTTGGAGCTTTCTGTGACGTTTCACCAGTAGCAGGTTCTGCATTTCCAGTTTTCCAAAGTGACAGCATCGCTTTTGTATGCCTTAAAAAGTGTGTGCCTAACCAGACTTTTAGAAACTAAAAGCTTCTTTGGATTTCAGCTGAGATCGGTGAAAACTGTAACACTGCTGTGGCTCAGGAACGCAGAAATAAAGGCACCCTAAATATGAGTATATTTTTAAGTCTGTTTTAACAGGCTGCAGACATTTATCAGCCAATTCCAATTAAAACCAAAAGGAGGAAATGATCAAGAACACACAAAGCTCTCTAGAAGTAGGCGTGAAAGTTAAAAACATTAACACATCGTGTAAGAGATGTAATTTGATGTAACTACCATTGAACCATTATTCCGTGATACAGCAGAGTTTGTTAGAATGGTTTTATTGAACAAATTAAATTATATGTATGAAAAATTACCAAAAAAAAAAGGCATCTAAAAGCAGTTTCTGTTTAATATTCCCATTTATATTTTTAATTCCTCATCACGTATTTAAAGGAAAACCTTTGGCTGACGTTGCAGGCGTCTCCACGCTGGTTGACTTGGTGCAGAGCCACCGGCGCGGGGTCCCTGTGAGCAAAGCGGGATCTGTCCCGCGCAGAGGTGGGGAGATCCCCGCTCCGTGTCTCGGAGCCACCGGCTCCAGAAATCCTGGTGGGTTTTGTGTTTCTGAAAGGAGATGCTCCCCACTCCCAGCTGGCTCTCGCGGGCAGGACTGGTGCTGCGCTGGTTCTTTTACGGGGACTCCACGATGGTGATTGATTTTGCAGTGAAGGTCTTTCTGTTTGCTCACACAACTGTTATGAAATCCGTGTAATTGCGGGGAAGAATGGTTTCATGGACTGTCACAGCTTACCGCGGCGCCTCATAATCCTGAGTAACAGTTTGCTTTACAAAGCAAGGTCTGAAAAAAAACCCACAACTTTTGACCTTTAAGACAATGACAATGAATTCTGCTTGAAGTGTCCATCAAGGGACTAGGGAAAAAAACTCAGTTGTAGCAGAAAATGGATTTTAACTAAATGTCAAATAAAATTTTATTGGAAACCATAGCGATACTTTAGAGTAATAGCTTAAAGCATTAGATTGTCTACAGAAAGGAGCTATTACAGTTTTCCTGGAGAGGAAAAAAGCAGAAAAGGAGAATTAGTGCACTCAGGCTGGAGAAGGGGTCTGAGGAGGAATTAGCCCCTCCTCATCTTGAATTCAGAGAAAATTAGTGCGCGTAATCAGAAGGGCTTTCAGTGAACCCACTGATTTTGCGTCTTGACCAAAGGACTGAGAGGCAAAATGTGATCACTCAGCTGCAGTGAGAACTGGAAATGAAATTTGAGGAAAAGGCTCATCAAAGACAGCGTGGCATGGGAAGGCTCAACTCAATCAACGTGCCCATGGCGCAGTGATGATGTGCTCTTGCCGAGCACCCGGCACAGCAAACTGCGGGCAGATAGGTATGTTTTCTCACCACCGAAGATTTAAGGGCAGGCATGTACAGCCTGTGCTTCCCTTCCCTTCCCCTCCCCAGTCCCTTCCCTTCCCCAATCCCTTCCCCAATCCCTTCTTCATTCTGCCTTCTCAGCCCTTCTCGGAAGTGTATATGAATAGTGCCCGTAGGAGACAGCAACATTCATTTACCATACGGCCGCTGGTTTCTCCTCTCTGCTGGAGCATCTTGACCAAGTAGCTGGCAGGTGATCCTGCAGATCCCATACTCCTCTCCTTTTAGGATTGTCTTCGGTGAAGGGTGGCTTGTTGGATTGGTTTTGCCACATCTCTTACTGTCTCACCAGGACGCAGTAGGTTAGATGAAACACGAACATGGACTTAATAGATTTGGTACATAAACAAAAGGAAAATCACAGAATCAACCCCAGACTGGCTGAGGTGGGCAGGGACCTCTGGACATCAGCTGATCCAACTCCTGCTCAGAACATGTCCAGTTGGGTTTGAATATCTCTGAGAATGGAGATGCCACAGCCTCTCTGGGCAATCTGTGCCAGTGTTTGGTCACACTCACAGGAAAAAAAGCTTTTTTTCATGTTTAAATGGAATTTCCTGTGTCTCACTGAGAGCCTGTTGCCTCTTGTCCTGTCACTGGAACCTCTAAGAAGAGTCTGGATCCATCTCCTTTACACACCTATCAGGTATAGGACCCCCAGAGCCCCCTCCTCCCAGGCTAAGACCCCACCTCCCTTAGCTGCTCCCCAGTTCAGATACTCTGGCCCCTTCATCACCCCCATGGCCCTCCGCTGGACTCACTCCAGAATGTCCATGTCTCTCTTGTCCGGGGGGTCTCTCAGCATGTGGATGCATAATTCATTGTAAAAACAGTGGGATATGCACCTGCCTTGCTGCTGGGGCAGCACTGGAAGCATCTCCTCACAGCGTGACTGGTTTGCTTCGCCTCCAGATGCATTTACACTGGTGCTCACGAACTGCTCAATCTTGTTTATGGGCAAAGAGGAGGTACACCTAATAAAATAACAACGAACGCTTGGTTTACATATATAATTGAAGTTTTATCTCAAGAATCATTATTCACCTAGATCTAATATTCCCTGCCCATGGCAGGGGTGTTGGACTAGACGATCCTTGAAGGTCCCTTCTAATCCAAACCATTCTGTGATTCTATGACTTACCAAAAAAGAAAGAATAGTGATGCAGTTAAAGTTTTTATAGACAAACTTAGCTTCTGTCCTTTCTCCTGGTGATGAGCACACCCTTCCCTGCTCCACAGGGGATGAAGGTTGGTGGCTTCTTTCTGGCAGGGTCTGTTACGATGAGTCATCAGCACCCAGAATCCTTCGAGGCGAGGAATATGATGTTCACATTGGTGGTTTCTTCTTCCTCCCTTTAGGATCTATTCGGGGTCATTTTGAAGTGTTTGCTATCGCGCTTTTACACTTTTGTGAGCCTTCTTCATTGCTCTGCAGCTCCACGTTGCATCCTTATTTACTGTATGTGGTGCCTTCTACGTATGCCCCATATCATTCCTTCGTTCCCCAATACCCCCAGACCCCACTTTGTTCAGCTCCAAATCTGCGTTTCTTTAACTGACCATGGGTGAGCTGTCCTCAGCTGTGGGGCCTCCTTGGGTGTCCCCTGGTTGATTAACGGAGCAGAATTCTGTCCAGAGTGGGAGAACACAGGATCCAAATAACTTCGTGCTCAAAAATCTTGTAAAACGTGATGGCAACAAACATATAATTTATAGAATATGTTCTGTCTGCTAGCCTACCAAATGAAGAAGAATTTTTCCGTTTCGGTAACACCATACCAGTTTTATGCTCAGGTGTATCTTCTGGTGTACAGACAGTTATAAATGGCACTCAAATCCAATTAAATACCAGACTGGCAAACAAGAAGCCTGGAATTATCAGAAAACAGAACGCAAGAGGGCTGAAAACACCAGATTTCTGTAACAGTTTATATTCTATCTGCAGCAAATTGCCTTTATCCAAACATAAGCTTCATCTGCACTTTATAATTTCTATGAGTTTTCTCCTGTAATTCCCGGCGGCACTAATGAGGCTCATGTGCAAGCATCACATCTAGAATACACCACTAAATTATATTAACGAGTCATATTTAGAATATTCTGAAATTGTTTGTCAAAGCTGCTACTAAAAGATAAGAAACTGAAATCTCTGAATACAAATGATTCGATGTAGAGTAACTCCAAAAAATTATCGTGATTTGCATCAATGCAGCCTTTGCTTGGATCGGGTCGGATTCAGTTTTTTGAACAAGAGATAAAATGAACCTTTCGTAGGAATAAAATAAAGTGTATTTAGAGGTGATTTTTAACTTAGTACATAAATTATTGGCCTGGAATCTTTATTGTGCATGTTTAACTTGCAGTCATTATGTAAATGTTTTCATTATATAAATATTCATTCTCCAAACCATTATGTAAATCCACAAAATCTACACACGCAGCGTAACACCGTGAGAAACGTGGGGCTGTGGTTTGTAACCTGAAAATCTCATATTGTTGAAATGTCATCTGAATGGATTGCAGGCATTACTTATTTTGTTCTGACATTTAAGAGCAAAGTGCAGCATCAATAGTTTAAGAATGAAACCAGAATCTTAATGAATTTAGGTCTGCCTGAAACGTAACTCCAGCTTTTAACCCTCGTGTGCTCGGGGCGTGCGGGTGCCGCGGTGCTGGTTTTTGACACGTGAGCCACTGGTGTTGGCAGGAGCAGTAACCACAAAAGCCATTCAGAAATCTTTTTGATGAAATGTGACTGCTTTGCAAAATTCAGGTGCTGTACTTCAAAACTCTTTCCCACTTCGGTTCTGACAAACTTCCCAAAGGTGAGTTTTCCCGGCTGCGGAGGGACGGGTGACCTGGGGTGCTCGGGGGGTGCCCGGCAGAGCGGCCGCGCGCAGACCGTTGGGCCGAGCAGAGGCCAGCAGCAGGAGCACGCACCGCCGGAGCGCTTCGCTGCTTAGGACGGGCTCACGAGGAAAGCCTGACATTTCCTGAGTTTATCGAAATGCAAAATAGGCTGGGTGGAGAATGGATGGAGAGCAGCCCTGAGGAGGACTTGGGGTGTTGGTTGATGAGAAGCTCACCATGAGCCGGCACCGTGCGCTGGCAGCCCAGAAAGCCAACCGTGTCCTGGGCTGCATCCAAAGCAGCGTGGGCAGCAGGGCGAGGGAGGGGATTCTGCCCCTCTGCTCTGCTCTCCTGAGACCCCCCTGCAGTGCTGCATTCAGCTCTGGGGTCCCCCAACACAAGAAGGACATGGAGCTGCTGGAGTGGGTCCAGAGGAGGCCATGAAGATGATCCAAGGGCTGGAGCACCTCTGCTCTGGAGACAGGCTGAGAGAGTTGGGGCTGTTCAGCCTGGAGAAGAGAAGGCTCCGGGGAGACCTTCCAGCACCTTCCAGTGCCTAAAGTGGCTACAAGAAAGCTGGAGAGGGGGTTTTTGCAAGGGCGTGTGGTGATAAGACAAGGGGCAATGGCTTTAAACTGAAAAAGCAAAGCCACCCCAGCCCCCAAACACGGTGCACGAGGTCCTCAGCACTGCTTTTATCTCCACATCCACCCCGTTACGCCGCGTTACCTGCCAGCGTAGTGACCGAGCATCACTGCCTCAACCAGGAGACAGACGTGTCGGTGTACACTTTGCCAGCAGGTTTCACAGCCAATGGTGGCGGGAAAAAAAAAAAAAAAAAAAAAAAATTGAGACATAGGAATCTCATACTTTGTTTCCAGTTCCGTGTAGTGTGTGGCAGTGTTTCCTGACCGTACAGTCCCGGCTTCTCCGACTTGCTGCTGTCGAACAATCTCCCCTCTGCCCTTGTAACAGCTCAGCCCAGATCTTCGGCGTCATCCCTCGTGAATTCTAGTTTCATATTTTCCAGTTCTTCCCAGCTCTCTTGCCTTTTTCTCACAGTTTTGTCCTCATGGCTCCCAGTCTAGTTTCTAGTTATCTACCTAAAGCATGAGGATAAACTGGATGTATGTGCACACATGCGTTTGAGAGAGTAGACTTTCAGAAATTATGGATTTAGCTGAATGAAGACAGGTTTTCCCATGGTGAGCAAAAGGCAAACCCCTGGCACCAGGACATGGTTGTCATTCATTCAGTCCACTTTCCAGAGAGTAGTGATGCCGAATTGTTTTAAAAAAAACAAAACAAAACAAAACAAAAAAGAAAAACCTATAAGAACTGTTTAGCACATGCAAAATAACAGCTATTTTCACTAGCACTGAGGAAAGCTACACTTTCCCAGAAATTAGCCTGAATTTGGTTTTGAGCAGATTCCCATGACGACTCCTGCCCTTCGCTGCCCCGTTCCGTTTGCCGCCGGGGCGTGCTTGCGCGAGCGCGGTACGGCTGAGCCGAACCCAACACCCGGCCCTTGTTTCTGGAGAGCCCTGGAGCCGTGGAGATGTTTTGCATTAATGCAAAATTAATGTTTTGCATTAATGACCACGATGCATTAGGGCCATACATCTTCGGAGCGCTCCAACGCTGGGGCTGACTGGGAAGAAGGAGCCGAAGAGCTGCTCCGATTCAGTTACAGGACAAAAGGCACCGCTGGTCCCAGCATGGGCGCGGACGGTTCCTGCCGGACCCTTCCCCAAGCAAACTGCTACACAAAGCTGATACTGGGGGGGGAGAAGCCAAGGGGCTTTTTTAAATCTAGCTAAATCCTAAGAAGCAAACAAAGCTTGATTCGAGCGCAGCTAATGTCAAATATTTTGTTTCACTTGTGCTTCTGCTGGAGAACCGTGGTTTTTCCAGTGTTATCCACACGTGGCAGAAATAAGAAATATTTTGTTGAAGTGTGAGTACTCTGAACCTGGAAATGCTTAACTGACACGGATTATTATCAGCTTTCCAGGGCTCAGTGTGTGTACAAAGCGTGAGCTCGTCTTCTCAAACGCTCCATCTCTTGCTTCAGAATAGTTTTAAAACTAAAATTTTAGAAACAGAAGATTCTCACTTTTGTCTTTTGTTCTACCCAGTTCTGGAAATCGAGCAGATGTCACTGTGGTGAGGGTTATTTCACACCACTCTTTCCCTCTGCCATGTTTGCAGTCATGCCAGATACAATTTTTTGAGCGATGAGAAGCTGCTCTTATCCACCCCCCGCTCAGATGCTGCCGTGTCCCTCCCCGCACTAATCACCTTGTGTGAAGGATCTCACCATTGAGCTGCATTTTCCCAACTTTGTAATTCCAAGTCCAATTAGCAGGTTCTTCCAGCTGCCTGGCAGTACTGCCATCCAAAAGACCTTTCTTGCTCAAGCTGCGTTGTCTCAGATAGCTTAAAACTGGTGATTATTGTTTCCTTGGTCATGGGTTTGGGTTTGCAACACCTGGAGTCGCTGTTCCGTTGTCTCCATCTCCAGGTGATCCCATCCCACTTCCCCAGCAGCTCTGTAAGAGCTCTACAAGTACCGAGGGGTTTTCCCACTGTGGAGCTGTCACTTCCTCACGGTGATGTCCTGCAGGAGATGAAACTTTGAGGTCAGACCCAGTGATGTGCTCAAGGGCTGCAGGGCGGAGCGAGCTCCTGTCCCGCTCGAGACGCGGCGTTCCAAGTGGCAATGACATACAGCCACCTTTCCTAGACGGAGGTGGATTTATTGCCACATTATACCAAAAGCGAAGCCAGTTCCCTTCCGGTGTCTAAGAAGCAGAATGTAAAATAATTCAGTGATTTAACCTGATCAGCAGTGACAGTGATATGCCTCCCTTATGCCATCATCACTCATCTTGCGGGCAACAGCTTCATTACGGCGCTGGCGCTGTGCTCCTCGTTCAGGTGAAGCATTACTGGACTGAGCCGAAACATCTGTTCCTCACAACCGAGCTGGAAGTGTTTGGAGATGAGCCAGGAAACCTTCAGAGATAGACCAGGGCAGCAGTGACGGGCTAAGATTGACCGTGATCAGGGAGGTTTTACTTGGGCGGTGGAGTGGAGGAGATGAGCAGGGGCCTCCTGCACGTTGCTGTCGGCTCCTCTTCCGCTCCACTTAGCCCCTGGCATCTGCCTCCTCTGGACCCGCTCCAACAGTTCCGTGTCCTTCTGATGCTGGGGACTCCAGAGCTGAACGCAGTAATGAGCTGGACGCAGAATGGGCTGCTGCCGCACACCCCGCTCAGCACGCAAAGCTGGTTGGGTGGCTGAGCATCCGAAATCATAGAATCATAGAATGGTTAGGGCTGGAAGGGACCTTCAAAGGTCATCTAGTCCAACCCCCCTGCAAGGAACAGGGATATCTCCAACTAGATCAGGTTGCTCAGGGCCTCGTCCAACCTGGCCTTGAAATGCCACGACTTGCTCTGCTGCCTCCTTCCCGAGCGCTTCCGCAGCTGCCAACGTGCTGCAAGGAGCTGGCCCACTGCACGGCTGAGCAGGACCTCCCTGGAAAACAACCAAAAAGTGTGTCCTCTGGGACACAGGATGGCTCATGAAGGATCTCAAGGTCCTTCATCAGTGCTTATGCGAGAAAAATAACGTGCATGGGACAGCTCGATATCACACTGATGGGCACGCAGTGATTGGGTAGATGGATCAGTCCATGCTACAACCATTTTGGGACTTGAAGTTTTGTGATTAACACTTTGTGTGGATTTAGTGGCCCGGCTCGTGATCCTGAAGGGAATTTTTTCAGTTGGTAAAGGCGTTGCGTGTCGTTAAATCAGTGGTTCCCTAACACCAAACACACAACCGGCAGCGTCCCAAGAGCTCCAGGGGAAGTGGCGTGGAGCGCTACGCGGAGTGAATAAGGGGGTTAATTCACAGTTTAAAGACAACAGTGCAAACACGAGTACTCAGTATAAACTGTCTGTTGGGATTCTTTCCTTTGCCTTTGGATAAACAAAAAATAAGGAACTTCCGAAATCATGTCTCTCCCGTACAAAAGTGTCTTTTGGGTTTGGGTTATGGGACTTTTGGCCTTTTTTTTTGTTGTTGTTTAATGATACTCATAAGTACCATTCCTGGGAGACACGTGGAGCATTAGGATCCAGTTCAGTGACATTCAGTATCACGATCCATTGCTCTGGGGTCCAGTGACATTACAGTGTCTGGGGTCAGAGGGTTTCTGAGGAAAATTTCACAAAAAAATGTCTTTTTTATCAGGACTGTTCCAGAAGTTTGAGCATCCCTTCAGGAACAATTAAAGGTATTCCTAGAAATCCTCATGGCTTCTTAAAATCTTTAAACAGGCAGAAAAAAAATTCTTGTTGAAATACAGTTGTCAGGAGAAGAATATTCAAACTAAGATGGGCAAATAATTGGGTTTTTGTGAAGGAACTGAGAAATAAGAGTAAGATTACAATCTGAGTGAAATACAGAGGTTCAAACTCAAACCATACAAAAGCATCGCACAGAAATAAGTATGAATTTCTTGATGATTTTATAACAAATGGAAAGTATTTCTCGCTTTTCTATAAAAGTAGATGAACTCATTAATAACTCATAAAACGCTATGAAAATTAGAATTTTAATACATGCTTAGTTTCCCTCGGATATTCATTTTTCTTTGAGAAATACTGCACTTTTGCATGAGCAATTTATGAATCATAGAAGATATTTCAGTGAAACAAAATTTTTGGTGTTCAAAACCAAATTAAGCAACTGTAGATTTCACCCTCTTTCCCCTTCCTTTGGTATGGTGTCTCTCATGGCTATTTTGGGAGATACTGGTCTTTTGAACAGAGCGTGACAACGTTGCGGCTTGCACAAAGTTTTTAGAGAAAAGTAACAGATAATCTCTAAAATGCAGCAAGATGCTCCTGTTTTCTATTTTCACTCTGGGGACATCCTGTTCGGAAGGGCGGCCAGGCAGAAAACCCAGACTGGGCATGCTGGTGAAGGCAGATGCTCCAGGGAGGCGACAGCAGGTGCCACTTTCATCCTGACCATACCTGCAGTACCTCCTGTTTTATTTCCCAGAATTATTTCTTCTGGGCATTTTTAATGAATAAATCATATTTTAAAGATATTCAGAATTCTTTTTTAGAATGCACAATTTATGAAAAAAATGGTGTAGCTTTTGAGGGATATGAAGAAATATGGAAAAAAAAAAGTCATTAATGATTCATTTAACTCTAGTAATGCCTCCAGTTTCAACAAACTGCAGATAGAAGAGGAAGGAATGATAGAAAACCATCAGACAGCAGAAAAGCTGTGGCCACAGTCCTTCACCCCAGGGAGAACACCTGGGTGGCACCACCTGGGTTCCTGCCCCCCATCCCTCCAGCTCCCAGCCCCGGGGCTCCCGCACCCTCCAGCTGACCGACAGACAGACCAAGGCTCTTCCAAAAGCCACCAGAGACGCGGGGCTTTATTGGGAATAATTAGCCCCTTCCCAAGAGCCAAATCTCCACATTAAGCACCATGAATTATAAATAAACTCAAATAAATTTAATCATGTAGCTTGCTTATTAAAAAGATCATTGCCCTGTTCTTCCTGACATGGTTTTAGTTTTCTGTTGTGCAGAGAAAGGGGTTTTTAGGCTGTTTTCAGGCTGAAGGTGTCCATGTTCACCTCTTCGCTGCAGAAGACCCAGCAGCCCCTGTGTAAGAGCATCTCTGGCTTTGTGCCTCTCTCTCCTGCCCAAGGGCACTTTGCATGTCATGATGCAGAGATGATCTCCCTGCTAGGGGTTGTGGTCCTACTCGGAGCAATAATACCAGTGCGAAACAGTGGTGTTTGCAGCAGACTGCGCTCATTCCTCCGCCTTCTGCAGGCGGCACGGAGTTTTGAACAGATCCACAAAAATGTGAACGAAGTCCAATGTACATGAAATTAAATATCCAAAGACATAACGTGCAGATATCTAACCAACCTACTATCTCTAGCGGGGTTTCTTCTTCCAAAGTAACATCTGGTTGACCGTATCTTCTCTGTATTAAAATGGAGCTGGGTCTTCTCTATATTAGCACTCGGCTGCTAACGCAGACAAGTCAGTCCATTTTCTGGACTATGAGCTCACCACGAGTTCCCTGGCAGGAAAAGAAAATTCAAACTTGTTCCAAAACGTCGTAATTCCGTGAATCTCCGACACACAGTGCAGCCTGGCAGCAGTGCTGCGCAGAGACAGAAACTCGTGTAACTTCAGAGAATGAGGAAAACTAACTTTAGAGAGTTAGGAAAGTTACAGTGTCTCTTGTAGGACCAACCTCTACCCTCTACGCTCAACGTCTCCTGATAACAGGCCGAGATGTGCATCACCCACACTACGAGCACGCACACAGCCAGCTCGCCGAGCGCTTCTCTCTGAACCTATATATTTCACCTGTAGATGTAACACCGTTTGTCTCCACCTCTGAAACGTACAACTTTGTCAATCTATGTTCACAACTCTTCTCTTTTATCAGCATGCCTGTCTTACAAAATTGCTCTCCTTGCTTTTCTTGTTTCATGCCGTCAGCTGGGAGATCTCCTCCAGCCCGCAATTTACCTGTCAGGTTGGGATATTTTTTTCTTTATATTTTATCTGATCTGTCTTTTCAAACGTGGAGCACGGCTTCTCTAAAGCTAAATGGCTGTCAGCCATCAGTGTTTAGATGGTCCCTAACGTGATAGGGCCATTCTCCTAGGAGACAGCGAGCTGTTCAGAGTACCTACAGTTCCTTGGAGAGGACTATCCAAATACAGCGTTTGGTGTAACTTTAAATCCAGAATCCATAATGAGTAACAGAAATGGCTTCAGATCATTTTTCTGGGTGAATCCAATTGTTTAGACTTCCAATTGTTCTCAGCATCCCACGGCAACTCATCTCCAGGAAAGAAAGGTGCCTCCTTGTGCCCTTGATCCTTTATCTCTGCCCAGTCTCCAACATCAAGAAGGACCTTACGTATTACTTAAAGCGTCTGGTGATAATCAGATGGCATCATGATGGCATTGTCATTGGAGACCACCTTCTGTTCTCTCACATTGAGCACAGTTCTCGTCATCGAGGCAGTATACACAAGGATGAGGTGGGATTTCCACCCCTCCTCTCCTTTGGGAGATCCTTCCCTGGGCTCTGCCCTATCTCTCAAGTGCACCATCAAAATGCCCCGAGTCCATGATGACCTATGGCTGGCGTCAGCTCAGCCTTGTGGTCTCCACGCTCCCAGCCCTACGAAGGTCTTCGCTCTTGGCTGGAGGATGAGGTGTCCCAAAGATCGGGTCATAAAAGCCAGTCCTGACACTGAGGAGGTTTTACGGTTCATAAACTGGGGCTGTGCTGTGGTTATCATCAGTGAATGAGGGGATAAAAAAAAAATCCTGCTTGGCTTGGATTAAGTCCTTGGAGTTTTTTGGAGCTACCCTGGACTTGAACCAGATTTTTCTTCTTACTGACTTATGTTTGACACCAGGGGAGGAAAGCACTACCCTTGCAAAACTCGCCCGTCCAAGCCTTTGAGAGCTGGTCCATATGGCAACGTGAGCGTGTGCTACACCTGATGCCAGATTCCATATGCGTGGTAAGGAAATGCATTTTAATCGTGTCATCTCCTGAGGAATAACAAGTGGGATGATTTATTGGGCATAATACCACGTGGCAGTCACAGAACATTGGCATTCAAGCTTAGCTTCACAGGCACTTCCCTTCCTGGCTGGAGAACCTGATCCTCTAACCTGAGATACCCAGAGCAGATTACTTACTTACCATTGTGTGCACCAGTAAGTCCAGTTAAGAGATCTTCTGAAAAACCCGTCAGAGATGGCCTTGGACACAATGCTCTCATGTTTATGTTTCTTTTTCTTCAACTAACATATTTTCCCACCTTTGGTGGAAGATCTTGACTGATGGTCTAGTGAACCTTCCAGATTTCTTTTTCTCAGATACCAAATCTGATGTGTGTTTTGGCTTTGTGGCCAGGAAAGCAGCCAGACATGTTTGTGACATCTTGGTAGGGTCCTTAGAATGCACGTGGTCTGCAGAAGGACAGAGCAAGGTGCAGTTACCCCGGGCTCTAAGACATTGAGGGAAAAACCAGTGAGAAAACTCAGTTGTCTGCTGAAACTCGTCTTCATTCACCAATGCCTTCATACACAAATTTTTCTCGCCATCCTTTTCTGAGCTGGATGTGCACGGGCTGTAACACAAACACAGACACTTATGCACGTCTCTCTCACAGAACAGGATTTCAGCCCTCCCACACAGCCAGGAGAATCTCTAGAACTAAAAGCAACTGAAGAAGATGAAATAGTGTGCAGATGAGTAGGAAAGATGAAATGCGGTATCTGTGTATTCCCAAAGAAAAATATTTATCTCTAATATTTACTAAAAGCTTTCTGATGCGATCTGGATGCAAAATTTCTGGGGACACAAGGGTTTAAAAATGACTTAATTTTCATAGTTTCAAATGTGTACGTGAGTTGCATGAAATACGTGGGGTTGGCAGCGCTATAAAAATGCAGCGTGAATTAGGTTAATCGCTCGGCGTAAGATCCCTACAAACACAAAGGTTATGAAAAGTGCTGACGGGCATTTTGGCAAATCATTCTACCAGGAATTATTGCGGGAACTCCCACGAAGTTTCCCCCCCTCCAACCCCGCAGCCTTGATGCGCTGGAGCAGAAGCAATTTGTTGCGCTGCCCTTGGTCTGCAGCAGCCCCCCCAGGCTGGTGTGGGCACCAGGGCACGCATGTGTGTGCCCTCCAGATGTCATTCCTCTCTATATTTTCCCTCCGGACAGATGACTGCATGCCAGTCCTGGGAGCTGATGTTGCAGAATTGTGCCGGATAGGGAAAGCTGTCAGTCCCCTGGCTGAGGCTGAACGTTATCCCCTTCGGGTGGCAAAGCCAGTGCCAGAGGCACAGCTACGACCCAGGAGTGGTTAAGAAAGCAAAAACTGGGAGGCAAGACACTGGATTATCGCCTGGTGTGTTGTGTTTACATTAAAAGGAACATTTAAAGCAGAGAATATTTGTTTTTAGCTTGACTGCAAAACACAGATAATTATCTTTATGAAATTCCCGGTACTTGAAGATACATTTTTTTCTTTTTTACCAAAGTGATGTTGGGAATTGCGATAGGATACATGATAAATTATTCCCAGGACTCAGCGTACAATATTTTGGTGCATACTGTATGTCCAGAGAAGTACTGACATTGAAGAGCATTACGATCTCATAATTTAATAGTAATTTCTAACCTGACAGATAGGATAACTTTGCATTTTATATAATTTTCTTGGTGTTAGAAGCAAAGCAGAAGTCTTGTTGGAAGGTCTTCTCTGTCCAGGCAGATGCTCCTGTGCAGGCAGGTGCTTTGCATCCTTCACCGCTGTTCAATCAGTAAAATTTTCCCAGAAATTGGTTCAACCTGGCCAAAGTTGGGCACGACGGCCACGACGTGCAGTAACAGCTGGGTTGTTTGTGGAAGGGTTTTCTTTCATAATTTATTCCTATGAACAACATGGAAGAGAAAAAAATTCATTCTCATGCAATTTCTCATATCTCATAAATTATTTCATCGCACTTTATGAATGTTTGGTTCCATTCACAATAATTTTCCAATTTCAGTCTTATCTTTCTGCTCCCCACAACGAGTGCTTACTGGGGCTCTGTCCCGTGACAGCCGTGGTATATTGTCCTTGTTAACGAGTGCCATCCTGCTAAGTGATGCACCGTTACAATCGATGTGTCCAACTTTGCCCATTTTAAAACAAGAATCCATGAACAGATGAGCAAATGAAATTCACTGCCGTGATGGACATGAACATGGTGTAGTGGAGGGTGTCCCTGCCCATGGCAAGGGGTTGGAACTGGATGATCTGTGATCTTTCCAACCCAAACCATTCTATATTTCTGTGATAATACCTCTGCTTCGCTCTCCCTACCCAGCTCAGATTGCTGTGATTGCCAAAGTTACCAACAGCCAATTAAAAGCTTGTCTGTCTGGGAGAACACTTCCAGCAAGTCTTTTTAACCTTTAGGCTGATAATTTCCAGCGTCTGTAGTCATGACTGCTATGATATATTGTTTTAGATAAATTTATATTTAACATTTTTTGGCTGCTATGCGGTGAACACCTCGTGAGGAGTCTAAAGCAATTAATTTGCTCCCCACCTCCAGCACGCTGCTCAAAAGACCCAGAAAGATGCACTTTGAACCAGGTGGTGGTTTTTGTCTGAAGGATATCAAAGTGCTCACCGCGAGCGTGACCCACAGCGGGAAAAGCCGGGAGACGCCAGGATTCAGAAAATCACAGAGATGCCTTTGTGTGTGCTCTGACTCTGTGTCAAGTGGACGTAAATTAGCTTTTGGGTCATATAGTTGTTCCTGCTCTCTAAACTAGACAGAACAAGCCAAGGAGCTACATATTTCAGGTCAATCTTCGTATTGTTTTATGTCGGACAGACCTCTGCCTATTTTCGGTAGTGCTCACACGGGTTGTCCTTATTTCTCTGTAACAAGGCAAACTCCGAGGATCTTATTTATTGGGTTTGGGTCCTTTGGGAGAGGAAAGCTCTTATTTATTTTTTAATTAACATGATGAAAAGTTTATTAGGGCACAACAGGTAAGCACTGGTGGTGTGGTGAACAAGGCACACAAGGGCTTTTTCCCTGGAGATAGGATGTGGGATGACCCTCCTTTTTGCACCCATGGGCACTCATTAGAGGCGATGAGCTGCTGGTTCCCTCAAGGACATGTCTGGCTTCGGCAGCTCACAGGATTCAGGCCTCCTGAGCCCTCCAGCTGATGGGGTTTATCATCCTTACGTATATCCAGCTGGCTGATATAAGCTACAAGGCCAAGTGGTTGTTACAAAGTGAGGGAACCTGTAATGGGAAGTTGATGGTGGGGCCACTGGCAGCAGGGCTGGATCAGGGGCTCCAGGGCTGGGCTGTGTGTCCCTTCAGCTTGCCCCGGTGGCTGGCTTTGCTTCTGACCACTGTACTTTGGCAGATGTCCACCCAGGGGCAAACCATAAGCCCTAATGGGTGCTGAAACCCTTCGGGCAAGGTTTTGACTGAGAACTCTGCCTTATGTTCTGTGATGCCCATCAGGTATGAAGCCACATCAGCAAATTCCTCCCATGGATCTGGAGGATGCTGAGCTGACTGTGGGGCACGGTCAGGAAGGGACCCTTGGCCAACTCCAGGAGTTTGGGGGGGTTTTGCAGTCCAGCTTTTTGTGTTATCAGCAGAGTCCTCCAGATGCTGATGAAGCTTCAGGTGTTTTGTGCTCAGCCTCCAGTAATGTCTTTCTCTGGTTATTTCATTTCAGCAAAACCATTTGAGAGTGGACAGTACCTGGACATCTATGGAATTACAAGAGACCAGGCTGGGGAGTACGAATGCAGCGCAGAAAACGATGTCTCGGTCCCAGACGTGAGAAAAGTAAAAGTCACAGTAAACTGTAAGTCATGTTGTTTCTTAATCCCTAAATCCAATGGAGAAGAGGGATGCGGCTGAGAAGGAAGGTCTAGTGCAGAGAACTGCTGCTTGTGGTGAAACTGTGGCTTGTTTGGGCTTTGTGTTACGGGAGCAAAATGACCTGTGCCGTCTGATGTAGGAGTTGGCCTCACCAAAGGAAGGGAAAATGAGATTAAGGCTCAGATCCTTCTTTTGCCCACTGGGGACAGCTGTGCTGGTGGCTGCTGCAGCTTTTGTGGGACTTGGTTTTTGGAGTGACCTTCTGAGTCGTTTCTGAGGACTGCTGGGGTGGTTGGGCTGGAGCGCTTCCGATGTGTGATAACATCAGGAGATAAGAAACTTTTTGAAATTCTGTTTGGGTGGAGATGGATCTCTGTGGAAATTTGAGGGCAAGTAGAGGCAGGGAGTTGTTCCGTGTGGTTGCCCTGGCATGAAGGCAAGGAGGGCTCTGTGGCCGCGCGGTTCTGCTGTAGCCATCTCGGTGGACAGTGGGTAACACCAGGAACCACCAAGACACCCTGTTACCTGTCACTGAGCCTGGCAGGTCTGACCTCTGGGGGCTTTCGCACTGAGGAGGGGTTTCCAGCTTGGGACTGAACTTGGTTTAGTACTTGGTATGACATGAGACATTCGGAACAGAGGTCTTTTTTCCTCCAATATGTTTAAAAACAGTAGAAAGGAAACATGAATAATTGCTCTTATTCGTTCTGACTATGAATTTTCTAGGTTAAATGCAATTATTCAGTTTGTCATCTGTAACAGTTTATAGTTGGAAAATTGCTGTGGCATCTTTATTGACCATAATTTTTTGAGATCTCAGCTTTGTGTCTCCCTCCACGGATCCTGTCCCTGTCGGTAGCAAAGCCCCCCGTCCCTGGCAGCTGCAGAGCTGGGGGTGGTGGGTTGTTGCTGGTGGGGCTCACCACGCTCCCAAGGTGTCTATGAGATGTTCCCGTGTTCAAGAGCTGACTGGACTCTCCTCCTTTACACAATATCAGGATTCATGTGGTTTGTGTTGTCCCAGGATGTGGTGGATCAGTGCCTATAGCAGAGCTCGGTCAGGCGCCGGTCTCACCGACAGCCTGCGGTGCTGCGCGGTCATCGGGAGGGCGACGCTGGGTGGGTGCTGCTTCCCTCTGCTGCAAGGCTCTGGTGGAACATGCCGTGACCACCAGTCCTTGCTTTACGAGTCCCAACCGCAGAGCAGCTGGAGGAGGCTCACGGAGGGTCCGTCCTGCTCTCACTGAGGAGTTTCCACCTCCATCAACTTCGCTGAACCCCCAGAAGCAGGTGGTGCCCTGAGAACCAGGGGCTGTGGGGAGGGAAAACACCAACGGACGGTGTCCTATGGAACAAGGGACCGTTATTTTTTGTGCAGTGTGTTGTCACTGGGAGATTGTCAATAAGAGAAGTCATGCAGATACTTGCACAGGTGTGCCTCGGGTGTTTTGGGGTGATGCTTTTCACACAAGCTGTACTCACGTGTTTTGTGTTAGACAAGCGACTTGCAATGGGCAGCAGAAGGAACGGTGAGCTCAGTCTGGTTTTAGCAAAACAAATATTGCATCTGTGTTATTTCATATCATGGGGATTTTACTAACGGTGAAATTGGCTCTGTTGGGAGCTTTCTAAGTGTTCACAGAAAGAGAAAAGTTGGTAAGTCTGTTTAGTGGTTGTTTTGCTTTTTTTTTGGTTTTATTATTAAGAAAAAAAGAGCACGGAGGAGGTTATAAACTCCTTTGGTGGAGTCTCTCTTGCCTTCTGAGCAGGATCTAAACTTGGATGAGTCCTAGTTCAGAGAAAAACATCAACTTAGCTGGCCAAAGCCCACACTCAAGCTTTAATGCAACGGGCAGCTGGTGTGCTGGTTGACGTGTGCTCTGCACCCCAGTTCATGTCAAAGCCGGAGCTATTTCTGACCTCAGTCCACCGTTTTCTTAATGTGATTTTGAGTCTGTCAGATGTCTTTGTGGGTGGGAAAGATCAGCTCCAGCAGTGTTGGGAGGGTCAATCTGGGCAGTGGTGGTTCGCTCCTGCCCCAGCCCTTGGCCCTTCCAGCCCACGCTGCAGGTCTGCGTGGCTGGCAGCATCCTGCTGGACCAAGGGCTCCCGTGGGACCGGCCGCAGGGGCTGGGCTGCAGGTGGGGTGGGATTTGCTCTCCCTGGACACTGAGCCAAGGGTTAATGGGAGACACAGTGTGTTTGTGTCAAAGGCTGCGCAGACTCGGGAGGCACCGCAGCTGAGGGGTGCTGGGGTTTGGCCGCAGCACGCAGCGTAAGGGTACCTCTGTCTGCAGCAACCAACGTGTCACACACTGCTACATCAACCAACGAGCTGGGGAAATACTTGAATAAAGTGTCCAAGCTGATCTTTGTCCCAGTTCAGCTACCTGGGCTGAGCTGGAAGGGTCCTTGGCCGTAGCGTGGATGCTCGTGACATTACGCCAGATCTGGGCACACTTCTAAGTCTGAACTGGGGACACGCAGAGTACTTTTTCTTTTAGTATTTCTTACAACTAAAGAAGAAAATGGAGAGGGGGGAAAAATAAAACTGAAGCAATGTAAAACTAGGATCTGGCTACAACATAAACCAGTTTGCACACGTGAACGCTTTGTCAGAGTCAGCTCATTGCTAATGCCCTTCTGCTCGGGTTGGTACGTCGTCCCCCGCCCCGTGCGGCGCAATGCAGAAGCGTTCCAAACATCTGCTCCCTGCAGATGATGCTCAGCCCTTCTGAGCAGGCAGGAAAACGGCTCGTTGTGCTCAGGAGAGGGTGATGATGGAGCTGGCAGGTTCAGGGAGAGCTCACCCTGCCATGGTCAGCCCCGTGGGCACGGTGCCTGTGGCGGCACGCCGTACCACGGTGCTGTACCGCAGTGCCGTGCTGTGACGTGGGCAGCCCTGGCTGAAAAGGGGTGCAGGGTGGTGCCCATCTGCTGTCTGAGCTGGCCTGGCAGGGCAGCTGTCGGTCAGGAAAAGTTCAATGTTTAATTTAGGAGAGCTGTGGTTTGTCTGCTGGTCGCTATTTACAAGAAATGTCTGTCAAAGTTATTTTAAAGTTTTAAATCTGGAAAAATCTTAACAAGAGAAATACAAAAGAAGGGAAGAGCCTTCAGGTCCTTTTGTCACCTGGGTTGGGCAGTTTCCTGAGTTGAGTGTTCTTCAGTCCTGTTTCTTCTTTTAAGAACATACCTGCTCACTTTTTTGACAAACTAAAGAAAAGCCAGGCTTTCTCCCTCCACATCTCCCACCCCAAAATCCCATTCCTTTAATTTCTCTGGTTTTGGACACTTTTTTAATTCTCCTGCCAACGCCATGCTGTGTGACTCAGCACCGCTCTGCACCTCCCCAGCTCCGCGCCCGCCCCGGAGTCATTCGGTGACTGTAGCTCTGGCACCGGGATGTTGTGCCCATCTGCAGGTACCTCCACTGCGTGATTAATTCCACGTGTGATCTGGTTCCTCAGCACCACTGAAGCCATGACCAGCACTCCAGCCTCCCCTCTTCCCTCTTACAGGGACCCCGTAATTTCACGGAATGTCTCTCGCCTTTCCCCCCCGTAGTGCTTACGGCAGACAATACTCTTGGCAGTAACGTGTGGCTCAGGCGTCACCTCCTGCTTTCACACCCTCGTGCTCCGGTGGGATACGGACAGCGCGTGCTGCGGAAGCATCCCTCCATCCCAGAGCCTGAGCGATCCCAGTCCCACCCCCGTGTCCCTCCGCCGCGTCTCGTGCGCGACGCCCGGACGTACGATCCGAGGGGTGACGGTACAGCGCTGCGCTCGCATCGATGCGATCGCTTCCCCGCGGCTTCTGACAACTTCCAGCGCCACTTCCCAGCCACTAAAGGCACGTTCTTCCCTGCAGAGCTGGTAACTGGAGGATAAATGAGGGGTTCGTTGTGCCCAGTTAATAGAATGTATCAATGAGCCCTGAGCACTTACGGTGGGTATCAGCATAATTTCGAATATGGATATTCATCGCATATAGCCCTTGTTCAGTCATCCAAGCATGTACAAGAAAATTACCAGGTTTAAATTACTTTCTCAATTTCAAGTTTCTTGGCTGGGCAACTTCCAACCGTACATAAACAACGAGCTCGCGAGCTGCCTTACAGCACAAGAATTATAACTCTAATGGCTTTACAGAATTTTTTTTTTTTACTTTATACTGCTTCGTATTGCATAATCTACATTTTCTACTTAATTTATATCTGTCTCCTGTAATTTCCCTTTTTAAAAATGGTGGCCTGCGAGTCTGTGGTGCGTTTGTCTGCCTGAATATGGAGACTAAGGGAGGAGGGGGGGGAAAAAAAATAAAAAAAGAAATTGAGGCTACTGGTTTATGAAGAAGGAATACTATACCAAATCAAGTTCAAATAGATAAGATATAATCCAATATCATTTCACAAGTGAATCTTATTAGCGTTTTCCATTACATTTCATAAAGCTAATACTGATTTATGGATTATTATATTGAACCCTACTTTGAATGAACTGGTGTCTGGATTAGCAAGACTCCAGTATGCCATCTGAAAGCTGGTCTGAAATGGTACACGTGGTGCTGGAGCTTTGCTGACTCTCCTCTGCCTTATTAGTGCCATACTTAAAAATATTAACGGCAGTTGCTAAATGCAAGAGTCTCCACAAGCGTCGAAACCGTGCTGAGATGATGAAGAGCGAGATGTGCACATCATGAAACCAGCATTTCTCTTAATTTATGTAGGATTGTCAGCTACCTAAACAAATAGCTAATGTGGACTTTGAAAGTGGAGCTATATCGCAGGATATAATTATATATATAATATAAAGTATTCCTTTTAATATATATAAAAAAAATTACACTAAGGGTCTGGTGTTCTGTAATTATATCTTGAACAGCTCTGTTAAAGCTGGATCTTGCAGACTTTACTGAATTAAGATCCAGTGGCTTCAGGGAGGGAAAAAAAAAGCCATTCAGTTGAAATTAAAAGACAATAATCTAATTTCAGCCTTTACAAACCCCGTCATGCTGCAAATTGAAGGGCAGATTTGTCGGTGCTTACTGGGGAGGTGAAAATTACAGTTCCTGTGCTGAGGAAGCCCAGCTGGCACTGGGAAACACTGGTGTGGTCTGGTCCTGTTGGGTCTGTTGGTTTGGCTGTCTTGGGCTCTTCCTGGCAGCATGGGAGGGAGCACAGGTCTTCATTTCCGAGCCAGGACTCCCAAGAAGTTTTTCTGGCACAAGTTGCTTTGAAGGAAATGATGCCTGGAGCAGCCTGGGCTCAACCTTCAGCAGTTCTCCTGCCTCCCATGTGCTGCAGTCTACAGGAGACGAAGCTCATCTGCCAAATTTTGTAGACGGTAAATACAAACAATATAAAGATAACTCAAAACATTCTGGATATTGAGCCACGTCTGCTTGCAACAGCATCTCTTTGTGCAGATGTTTTCCATTAGGCCTTGAAAATCTTGAAAAAGGAAAATGGGAGTGAATAGACTATACAATAACCTGTAAAAAGGGTGTTAACCTTGCGAGTTGTGCCCCTGGATCAGCGTTGCTGATAGATGTTTGCCCAGGCCCTTCATAAGGTGTCTCCAGTCATGCCAGCTCCGTGGGCAACGTACTCTACTCAATCACAGCCCTTAACTGAGGTTTTTTCAGAGTGTCCAACATGAACTTTCCTTGTAGAACTACATGTCCATTCCTCACCTGTCCTCTGAGGAATGGAGAACAGAGCAGTCTTACTTTTTGATGTCTTTCAAGGCAGTGGACTTGTGCTCCTTATGTTTACCGGCCCTGATTCATCTCACCTTAATTCTTGGGTCATATTTTCTAAGGGATTGACTAGATGTTTCTTTTCTGTAGGTCAGTTGGTGGTAGGGAAGGGCTTTCTTGAATAAGGTATTTAAAACCTAAGCTGGCATGCCAGCTGTTGGATTGCCAAGGGTGTCGAAGGATTATTTGGATTATTCTTGATGCCCGTTCTTATATCTGGCACAGGCATTTGCCTTCCCTATGACAGCAGGATGCTTCAGGGGGGTTTTACCCCCAGCAGCCCCAGTCACTTTGCAGCATGGCTGTCTTCCCTCCCCACCAGCTGATGAATCCCAAGCGTTGAACTTGTTCCTGTTTGCTATTGTCCAGTTTTCAGGCCACTTCAATTTACCAGGGTTGTTTCAGGGTTTTGCTCTTCAATAATGGTATCAGTGAAAACCCCCACCAGCAGCAGGCCTAGGACTGATGTCCAGCTGAGCAGACAGGACAGCAGACCCATGAGCACAGCATCCAGACAATGTGCAACTGTGTGTAGACAGAGTTTAGCTAATCCTGGCTTTCTTGTGCACGGGAGACACTAAACGCTTGCTGCCATCAGGCTGTGGCATCCATGGCCATTCCCTGCTGCGGGTAGGAACCGATGACCAGACACTATCCATTCTTGATAAACCTGTTGGTGACTGCTTATCTTCTTGTTATCTTCCAGGTGCTTTCACATCTTTGATTGCTTGAGTGCCATTTTTATGGGGACTGGAGATAAAAGGGCTGGCCTGTAATTCCCTGGCTCCTGTTGCCCTCTCCTTTTCTGGAAAGGGTTCATGGAGGCTGCGTTAGGGTCTCGCCCCACACCTCAGCAATGACATCGTAGCTCTGCATTTGCTTCATCCACCTCCTGAATATATTTTTGGAATGTATTAGGCCAGTTGGTTTTGTATCAGTTTGGTTTACTCAAGTACTTGCTGAGTTATTCTTTCCCTGTCTTAACCTGAAATGTAAAGCAACTAATTGTGATCATTGAATTGTCATATTCTGTGTTTGGAACGATTCTGCCTCTTTTACCCTTCCTTTTCATGCATGTGTTTCACGTTCTTCAGTAAATCACTGAAGTTAGTTTTTTGTTGGTTTTTTTTCCTTCTTTCATCAAGTTTTCATCAGCCCCCAGCCCGCGGGTGTGTGCTCAGAGCAGGCTCTGCACCCCCCGGGTCGCAGTGGTCCCATTCCAGGCCAGGGCAGAGGGACCTGCCCACCCTCCCAGGTCTGGCACCCAAGTTCTGCTGCTGGTTTTGAGCCAGAGCAGCATCAGTCCAGTGGGATTTGGCTTTCAGGGAGCAGCGAGCCGCTTACAAAAGGGGTCTGCTGTACAGACCTCGTGCCCCCTTCCTGCTGCGACACTTCGAGAAGACATTTTATGTTGTGGGAATTTTTTATAGGAGGAATGTGTGAGTTTCTTGTATGAATTTTAAGCTCCATGTTTGTGTTTTGCTTGGCCAGGTTAAGGTTTTTGCAGAACAGCTTATCTCATTAGCATTTCTTAGAAGTCTGCCTTACTGTTGCTATGGTGCTTTGCATAATATTATGCATAATACTCTGATTTTACTTTGAAATCAGACATACTGTACAAGCCACTCTAACCTAATTATATCTGTAACCTTAAACCTACTGGGGAAAAACATTACAGGACTTCAGTGTCTGTTGGGGCTCCTAATACCTGGACATGATGCTGTGGCTTTATTTTCCCGGGAAGTGTCTTGCTGCGAGCTGTTGCTGACCTACAGAAAACATTTCCTCGGCAGGGTTTTTTATTTTGGATTCAACAAAGAGAATTTCCCTCAATCAAGGTGAATGAACACGTTATTAAATAAAAAGGCGACGCCCAAATATTTTCTAAAGGGCTCTGTTCTCCTCTGCTTTGGTACCACGTATAAAATTACTCGGAGCAATTTGCAGTTTCAATATCCACACTGCTCTAATACGAAGGAGGGGAGGAGGGAGGCTTCTGTTTAAGCATAAATAAGTAACTGCTTCGATCCATTTTTAATAGCTACAGATGTGCATCTTCATATTTCTATCCCTGGCTAAATTTAGGACTTGGGGGTTATGGTCAGCATTGGCTTTAGGAGACCAGGAGTCATTTTGGTGGAAAAACCAGTGGGTCTACATAAATGGATTTTGGCTGTAAGTGCAACTGCTAGGTTTTTTTTCTTAAAACAGTATGGATGACGTACTGAACAGTTGTACATGTTTATGTGTGTGTCTTTGTTTTTGCAATATTGTTTGCTGGTTATCCAGCCTGAGAAGGAGCAGCCGCCTTGTCTGTTGTACCAGAGGTTTGCAATAGCAACTGCAGTCAAGGATGCTGAAACAGTCAGAAACGGTTCCTTTGGGGAGGACACTTCCATCCAATGACAAAGTTTTTTCTTTGAAACTGGCTAAACCCAGTTCTCTGAAAGTACAAAACTGTGGAGGAGAAGTTACTGCTTTTCTTTACGGTGTCATTTATATCCAGTAAACTCGGTCATGTCAACTCTTCAAACAGAATTGCACCCACATGAGATGAAGTCATACGTTGATATTTGACCGTGGAACAGATAGACCTTATCTTGGTGTTGCAGTGGTTGGTATCATCCATCTGGCTGAAATTCACACTTTTAAAACTGCATCACGTAGGTCGGTCTGTCTTTAATCACGAAGTATTTCCCTGCGTTGTAACGATGGAGAGCAGTTCGCAGGTACCGAGCAGCCACAATTCCCACCGGCCGTTTTGAGAGGTACATGTGCACGGAACCTCGGAAGACTGAACTTTTCAATACCTGTCTGTAGTATCAAAATTACTCTCTGAAAGGCTAGAAGCACTCTGGAGTGCAGTTTCAGTGGCTTCTGTGAAACGTGTTTTCCTGAATTCTCAGGTTAGCTTTCAGAAATGGGATTTTGGCTTCTAAGTCACACTGGGGGCTCCTCAAAACCTGACTACTGGTTCATGTGTGGTTCTGTTAATGGATCAGGGGGGCTTATTGCAGCGTGAGCTTTCCAGAACATGACTCCTTGCTCTGTTTAAGCCTTCTTGGTCTCGGATGTGCAGGAAAGGGTGATGCTGGTGCACACCATGGACTCGCATGGTGGGTTGGAGTCTGCCAGAGTAAGAATAATCCTGGCCAAGCAAAAGTTGTGTTCAAAGCACGACTTCAGGCTGCCCTGTTTTCCATAAATTTTCTGGTTTCTTTGGGAAGAAGGCTGCATTGGTCCACTTTTGTTTTGTCCTCCCTGCCACAGACCTGGGGAATGGATGGTGTCCTCCCTTCATTTTTTTCATTTGAAAAGCTGCTGCAAAAGTTCAAAGTTAGAGTTGTGGTAACGTTTTGAATGGTAAGAGTAGTGCTGCTCCACGATGTGCTGTTGGGGAACTGTGGGCTCACTTCTCGAAGGCAGCGGGCAGCGCAGGCGGGTCAGGAGTGGCACGGGTGTGGAGGTTCATGTGTTGGTCCATCAAGCTCATCTCTTAACTTGTTTTTCCTGTTATTGTTAACTACTAACGTAATTCAAGAAATCATATTCTCTGTGTTATACAGATGTTCTAGTTCAGTAGTTATAACCCTTACATTTGAGCTACTATTTCAATTAAATCTTAGAATAGAATTAAATATTAGAACAGAATTTAAAAAATGTAGGAAGGCCTTCGGAGGCACGACAGAGAAGATGTCTTTCCTGTAGTACATAATACACAGCTGAGAGCAGAGAAATAATGGTGTAACTAGTTTCTGTATTAGTGGGTCAAATATATGAGAACACAAAGCCACCCACTCTAGTTAAGAGATTAGACGTTAGAACAGCTGGGATGAAAACTTTGGTTGTGGTTGAAGTCAATAATAGCAGAGTTTGTCTTTGGGTCCAGCCATCCAGACGAGGAGCTGCTAGCAAAATGTTTCAGGTGAAACTAGTGCAACTAAGGGGGTTTTTTGCATAAGATCAAGATCTTTGAAGAATTTTCTTCTATCCTGTAAAATGTAGGTTTTGATCATGCACAATATAATCAGAGTTGGCATTTTCTTGCTTTTGTAGTAACTTGTTGTTATTTTTGCTCAACGTTAGGACTAAATTCTTAAATAATTTGCAAGCTGTTCTCGTCACTGAGATCCCTTGCATGAGTGTTATGATGCCCTATCTCATGGGTAACACTTAATGAAAAACAACCTATACCAATTCAATAAAAACTGGTCATTTATTTAAAAACCACCTGAACCAGTGGGGTGGGGAAAGAATGTAGTTGATTTGAAGAAAATATCCTTCTCCTCGCTGGTAGGTAAAGAAGCCTTTTTATGAAAGTAATATTTGTCATTTTGTGTCCTTCAGGTATTTTTATGAACATTTCAGAAGTGAGATTAGAACAATATAGTGCAAGTTTCTGATTCGAGTGCAATTTGGCTCCTAAATTAACATTGATTTCTTTCTGCAGTGTGATAGTTTACCTTTGGGTTCTGAAAACCTCCACACAGCCACTGCATATTTCTGAAAAACGTTGCTCATATTGAAGCGTGACAAAATTGATTATAATGCTCCTTCATGTGGATGGCATTCTGCTGCCACAGCACATAATGAAGGGCTTTGGCAACACGAAATGAGGTCTTGTATTTGAAGAAGTTAGAGTATTAGTACTCCAGCTATCCCTCCGACAGATAAAGAGTACATTTTTCATCTTCTTAAAGAAAATCTCTGACTAACTCTCTGCCAAGTGGTTATTTGATTTTTTTTTTTTTTTTCCCCCCAAGTGATTTTGGGGCAGAGGGAGGGGCTACATCCTGCGTTTGCCAGTGATGCAGTGCAGAGGTGGAAGGAGAGCAGCCCGTCACGTGAACTGCCTCTTCTCTCCGTAAGGATCTTGGGTTGACCAGGGGTGTATGGAGCTGCAGAACAAGGATGCCCCTTGGCTCCATCAGTGGAAGGGGAGATGCTGCTCCAGTGTAACACCAGTATTGCTACTGTAATGGTCCAACTTTTGGATGCAAAGGCAAATTAAGAGCTTAAGACACCTAAAACCACCTCAGACTCTCCCTTTGCTATGTGAAGAGCATCTCCACCACCAATCTGGGAGCCACATTGAGGAGTTACAGAGCTATTAAAGCATGTGCAAACAAATCCTTCTTCAAGCACTGTTTTCCTGGGAAGCAGCATGTCTGACCTAGCTATTAAAAGATTGTTTCTATTATTCAAATCTGGGTTTTATTGTTTCAGAAGCCTATGGGTGCTGATTACTTGTCACTTCTGCAGTGGTTAATTCTGAGGACTGCCATGATTACCCATTTGAAACTAATCTCTGTTCCTTGTCCCCGGGAAAACAAGTCCTTGAAATAAAAATAACTGTACTAATTTGCACATATTTACACTCTGCCAGTAGTTACGGGTCCACATGTTGTATAATTATGGTATGCCAGTAAATGCTGTTCGTTATGTTTATGCATCTCTGGGAGACTGTGCTGTAACAGATAATAGAGCATCCATGACGAGCTCCCCTGATATCTGTGGAAAATATTGTCAACAATGTTGATAAGGGACAATGTAAAGGCTTCAGGCCATTGTTGGCCAAAGTGTGGGGACCAGCTCATGAATTAGTGGACAAAACAAAAAAAAAGTAGGTTTTTGTAATATCTTTTGCATAATTTTTCACTTGCGCTGTCATTTTAAAGTCAAAATAGGGTTACAGTAAGATTCTGGACACCTCTGTGCATCCACCTCTGGTGAAGATGCCTTTCTCATGGCCCTTTCTCCTGGCATCAGGAGGAGCAGGATCACACTCCTCTTGATGGGACTGGCTTCCCAGGGTCAGTCCTGGCTCCCTGGAGGGTTGGTGTGCAGCTAAAATGTCATATCTGCAGGCGGGATGTTAACCTCCTCCAACTTGATGGGATGCGAAGCGAGGAAGTGTTTGCTCTGAGCCACTGCTGGCTACAGCATCCAGGTGATCCCACTTTAAATACCAGCTAAAATACAGCTCAGGGAAATCGAAGTCTTAATAGAAGATGACTCATCTCTAAAGAGCTTAGGCATTTCAAGAAGCAATCTGAAGTGCACAGGAGGCTGTGTCAGACTCCAAACTGGAGCCAAAATTAATGGAGAGCTCTTCAGCTTCCAGGAGCGCTCACTTGCCCAGATTGCTCTTCAGCAAAAACAATTACTTAAAATATTTCTTGTAATAGTCAACATGTTGTAAAGCAATATTTCTCCTAGTAATTGTAGTCTTCCTTGTTGCTGTTGGTCTACAACTGAGTTTTCCCTCTCCCTTGCAAGCGCAGCACCATTGACGTGACAGTCCAAAGGGGGTTTGAGTGCAGCTGGTGACACCAACTGGGGTCACGAAAAGACAAGTCTGAACAGTGTATCAACCTGGCAAAACTCTCCATCCCCTGATTTATTTATTTTTTTTATTATTTTTTTTTTCCAGCAGCAGTCATTGCTGCTTTGAAACAGTTCTGCAGAAGAAATCTGTTTAGCATAACTTGTGAGCGTACGGGTATGGCTGTGATGATGCCACGCAGAGACGGTCCCCGTCGGCTCCTGCCCTGACTACACTCCGCATTTCAACGAGACATCCAGTCCCTGATAAGACTGTAATGATATTGTTACAACTTGTTTGTCCCCTGGTGAGATCGCTAAATTAGGTTTTAATAACTTCTGCAATTTGGCTGCTATTAGCAAGTGTGTGGTGTAGGCACTAGATCTGAGCTCGGGGAGCTTTGAGAAGTAATATTTCTGCTTTTATAGCTTGAAACAAAGCAGTGCTGTCAACTCCAAAGAAAGGAAAAGCTGCCAACATCATTCTTCAGGCAGTATAATTCATAAAGCTGGTTCTCTTCGTGTTTTCTGCCCCTTCTCAAATAAAAACAAACTATTTTGAGGCAGATGTGACCTTTTTTTTTGGGACCTTAGAGTTGTAGAGCAAACACCACTCTTGAGCTGAAAGCTCTGGTGCCTCGCGGGCACGGCTGCGCTCGGGCTGCTGCCCAACGACGAGCGACGTTACGGACCGTATGGCTTCAGCCGCTTTGGTACCTGTGGCACACGGTGCTCAAAGATCTTGACAGTCATTTGCAGACTGCAAGAGTTCAGTTCAGAAAAAATCACTTTGGAATGTACTATCTACAGTGTATTTTGAACAAAATCCAGTTGAATGTCAAATTTCTCAAAATTCAGGTGCTCGCTGCTTCTGCACCTGGTGTTATTAATGGCAGAAGAGAATCTCAAGAAAAAGACCAAATCAGGGATTATCTTTCAGTGGAGCAATTAAAAGTTTAAGTGGGTAATCGCAGTATTCCAGACTCCTCACGTAAAGTCAGGTCTGCACCCTGGCAATTTATTGTCTCTTCTTGAGAAATATGTGACATTCTTTGGAAATGAGTAGTTGCAACAAGAATTTAAGTGATCATCAGGCACAAACTGCAAAGCCCTGGTGGTTCCTGGTGTTGGTAAATGGCTCTCGGTTTTTGGCTTTGGTTTTCCTCCACGCAGCGTCACGTGCGCTTTGTTTTAAGCGACGATCTCAGAATAAAAAGTGACATTCATTGTACCCAGTTCATTGGCTTTTATCTGTTGAAATACCACAAAATTGAGGCAGAAGAAGTTACTTTATGTGGACAATCTTATAAATAAATACAGAGTAGCAGGGGAATAGAGAGAAAGACCCCTGAGATGCATTCCTGTCGATACAATACCTCCTTTACCACAGCCAGCTAATTTAGTGGTGCCATAAGTATGCAGAACACGAGCGTTTAGCAAAGAGCCTGGGATATTGCAGAGCAGGTGGTTGTGTTATCTGAGATGCTGGATCGAGGACTGGAGCTCCTCTGCTCTGGAGACAGGCTGAGAGAGTTGGGGCTGTTCAGCCTGGAGAAGAGAAGGCTCCGGGGAGACCTTCCAGTACCTAAAGGGGCTACAGGAAAGCTGGAGGGGGGCTTTGGACAAGGGTGTGTAGTGACAGGACACGGGGCAATGGCTTTAAACTGAAAGAGGGGAGATTTCGATGAGATCTAAGGAAGAAATTCTTCCGTCTGGGAGTGGTGAGGCACTGGAACAGGTTGCCCAGAGAAGCGGTGGCTGCCCCATCCCTGGAAGTGTTCAAGGCCAGGTTGGATGGGGCTTTGGGCAACCTGGTGTAGTGGAAGGTGACCCTGCCCATGTCTGGAGGGGGCAGAACTGGATGATCTTGAAGGTCCCTTCCAAATCAAACCATTCTATGATTCCATGCTGGAGGAAGCCTGGCTGTACCTGGCCGTGCAGTGGTGGTGGTGGTTTTACACGGATATTTCAAGTGTTCTGCACAAAGCAGGAGCTGATGCTCCCTGTCCCGTGGAGATGCCGACTGAAACCATTGACACAGATGCAGCATATAAGAGAAAAGTAAAGCGTGACTCGAAGGAAACGGGTTCATTTTGAATTAATGTGGATATATCCCCTCCAGCAGATCCCCTCTTTGGGCTAGCAGGAGGTCTAGGAAGCACAGTGTTTTATTTCTGTAATTTAATTTCTAAACTTTCTTTTCGGTTACACAAACTTTTCCTGAGAATGTTTGAGAGTAACTAGTATTTCTGTGGCTTTACTGCTTTTAGTGAGGAAAAAAAACCACTTTGGGCTCGACTCTCAGTGCGTGTGTCACATACCAGTAGAGATTGTCCTGTTTCTATCAGCTTACATCTGCCCCCGATTACTGGGGAGGGGGGAGAAACCACCAACCCCTTTATGTAAACTTCACTTCTTTTTAATGTAGAGCAATAGCTTCTAGACCTTTTATGGCTCTTTCTCATTCTTCATGAGATACATATGTATATCAGCTATAACACACTGTCAGCGAACAGTGGTTTTCAATCAAAAAGACTGTCAGTAAAGCTGATTCACTAACAAGAAAGCTGTCAAGCTGTGACAGCTGCTGTCTTTGCAACCCCAAACAATCTGTTCAGTGCTAACTCTGACTTATGCTTCCATTTATTATACAGTAGTAATGAGTTCTGTCCTTAGAAATATCATTTTGGTGAGTACACCTGGCTACTTTGTTGTGTATGTCGAATATATCAAATCAGATTCAAGGTGTATGAGAGAAAGTTTTCTGAAAAAAAAAGTTCTACCTCTGTCTTTTGAATTATTTTTTTGAATTACAAATCCGGATTCAGTACTTACCTCATTTTTGTAGTTAAGCATGAACCTGGAGATTTCATTATTATTGTAAGTTGAGAAGAGTATAATTTTTTTTTTTTTCCCCATTGTGTTGAAAAATAGCACATAACCTTAAACACAACCCTGGTATCTACAGAAATGAGTGAAGGAATTTGCTGTTATAGGAACTGTCCTGATGCTTAATAATCCCAGGATCTCAGAGACCACAAAAATTCAACCCAGAGGAGGAGCTGAGGAGCCAGGCTGGTGCTGCTGTCCAGATGCAGATGCTGCTATTCAAATTGTCAACCTTTTCTTTTGAAATAAAAAAAGAGAAGGAGCACCTTGATAGTCTCCCTAAGCCATCTCTTCCAGCAATAGGTTACCAGATTTAAATCTCCTGTGCTTCAATTTTGGTTGATTATTGCTTGCTTAGCCTGTAAAGGGGATAGGGAAGAGCTGTTTCCTTCTTTCTTCCATCTTACATGTTTAGTGATGCAACACATCCCTAGTAAATCATCTTTTCCAGCTCCGTTAATCCCAATTCCTTCTGCTTTTGTACTTGGTACCACGCTAGTCCCTGATAAAGCAGATGGTTTGCACTAGATAATGTGTCTGTTGAGCATCTCTGGGAAGGACTGGCCTCTCTTCCTGGCACTATGTGTTGTCAGACACCTCCTCCTGCTTTTCTGCTCCACCATCTCAGAAGAAGGGAAGGCTGGTCACCAGCAAGCCACCAGGACTGATACCAAGAGTGGATGAATAGCTCTTAACCTACAGTAGACAGAGAACAGTCTTCCATAAGCTAACTGTTGTCTCAAGTCATCAGATGGGAATTATAAACTTCATCCACATAAACAGTGATGAGACTGTTATTTCCGAGACCTTGGAAAGGCTGGGCCGAGGCCCTGGGTGTCCATCAGTCAGAGGGAACTGGCAGTCACCAGCATGTCTCCAGTCTCGTGCTGGAACTGTAACATGATGTGTTCATACCTGGCAGATAGCCTGAGATGGGTAACAGCTACCATGGATTCATCAGCAGCAAATCATGTTGTCTCACTAACTCCCATTTATCGCCAAGGAAGGCAGAAGATGTCGTGTGTTGATGCTCATAACCTCTTGACGTGTGGCACTTACAGGTGCAAGCGTGGGAAACATGGATGAGAAAAAATCTCCATGGTGAGGGTACAGAGTTATTCAGAAAATTGTCATCAAAAGGCTCCTTACCAGGCCAAAGGGTCCCCGGGGTTTGTTCTGGGGTCAGTGTTCAGGTTTTTGGTTAGTGGTTGTGTTGTGTTTTCAGGTGGGGTCAAGCTGCAGGGGTGGTGGTACAGGAGCGCACCACCGCGAGCGTTTCGGTGGGCTGGGTGGCACTGGGCGGGTGGCACTGGGCAGCAGGGTGACTCTCCTCTCTCCCCCTGGTAACGTGCGCGTGGCGTGGTTCCTCATCGCCCATCATGTCCCATGGCTGCCTCATCTGCTTTTGTGCTTTGGCTTCCTGGATGTGCCCCGGTGGGACTCGAGCAGGTCTCTTGCTGCATTTCTGACCTACTCTGAGCTATTCTGCGTTTTTGTTCCAAACTTTCTTTCCTTGGAAAACTACCAGCTTGCTTTAATTCACTTTCTCCTCAGCTTTACTGCCAAACGATCTACTTAGTAATTCATGGAATTTGTTGAAGTCCATTGCTTTTATCTTCCTTAGAGGGAGAGAAATAGCCAAGTAAAAGCGCTTGTGTTTGTTCGCACCCAGGCTCCTGGCCAACTCTTCCTTCTGGATTGGGATCAGATGTATGACAGCATCCCCTTCCCTCCTCCTCGGTCCTTAGGACCACTCTGGGATGCTGATACTCATTTTTCCCCTTTCACCTCCGCACGCACGTTTGCATAAATCGCTGAGCTAAAGGAGCGGCAGCAGAGCGCGAGGGCACGCTAATTGTGCGGAACCTTTTCCAGTAGGAGCTGCCAGAGGAGGGAGGGTTGCCAATGGGAGTGTCTGGTGGGGCAGCTGGTGAGCCCAGCTCAGGAAGGATGCCCAGCTTCTCGGGCAAACAGACACAGCAGCACACCGTCCTCCTTCCCCCCACGTCCTGCCGTGTTGCTGCACCTGTCCCGTATTGAAAGGTCCATTCCCAACGTAGCTCTGGTCCTCCAGCGATACCCCGAGATGTACGTTTGCTGCTGTACGTGGAACAACACAACGTTTAACAGCAAGCCCGAGTGAAAGAGCTTTTTCTTTCCCACTACTTCAGCTGTTGGTTGAGGAGATGCTCCCCAGCCTTCCAGCATCAAGCTCCCCATCACTGGCCTTTCCTCGCTGCCTGCTTGCGGCCATGTAGTCCCTCTCAACGTGCCGAGAAACGCAACTTAATAGAGTGAATGCAAAAGAGGAATGAAAATTAGACCAATGTGTGTGCCATGTGGGCAAAACTAATCCCAGCCGTTCCCGAGACGCCTTCTCCTGGGGGAGATTCTCTCTTGAATTTCAGAGAGATGCCCTTCACCTTGAGGTCCTTCCAGCAGCACTTGCAAACGACTCATTAAGGGTGTCATGCTCTGTTATACGTTGCTGAGGCTCTGCAACACTTTGCTCGGGCTCTGCCATCTCTCCTCTTGCAGGAGACCTGTGCCCCGTGGCAGACCCCAGCACCTCCCAACAGTGCCACAGTGCCCGGATGCCACCCGCATCCCAGCACACATGCTTCCCCCTCTCCGGTGGGGCGCAGAAGCTGTGCCTTTCCACTCCCTCCATAGCACACTGGGAGTTTTAAATCCTTTTCTAATAGATGCCCTTCACAGGTTTCAAAAAAAGACCACCAGCAGTTCCGCCGGGTCCTGTCGATACTGTGTTTTGTGTCATGAGACATGGAAGTTTGTTCTCTCAGCTCGGGTGATTACAGACACTCGGCCGTTCTCTGCTGATGAGAAAATGTTGACGAGAACTTTTCCCTCAAATCGCAGCAGTGAGAGCAGTAGCACATAAAAAAGGGATGGCATGGCAGAGCGGGCTGGGGTACACCAGTGCTCTTTCAAGTTGTGGGGTTTTCAACTTCTGTTGTTTTCAAAACTGTGAAATTCTGTTTTACTGCAGATCTTTCTGGGCCTCGTTCAGAGCCCACTGAAGTCAATATAAAGATTTTGACATCGTTTATGTTTGAATCAAGCTGCACTGGCCAATGAAGGATTAAAACCAACTCCACCGTATCAAACACCACCAAATGCTGAACATTTATGTCCCTATTTATGCTTTGAGCATCTGTTCCTTCTGAATTACCAACAAGTCTTGTATGCAAATGCAGGATTTGTCTCATGTTTGTTCGTCGTGGTGCCAGTCATGCCATCAGAAAGGGCGGGTGCGACGCGGTTGGACAAAGGCAGATATGAGATGCTCCTGACCTGGCTGTCCTCCTCAAGATGCTCTCATGTACCTTATGAGGTCCCTGACTACGGGAAGGGCACGGAGCTGAGGTGTTTGTTCATATTGTCGTCCTGGCTTGGGCTGGGACAGAGTTAGTTTCCTTTTGAGCAGCTGGAAGAGCTCTGTGGTTGGGATTTACTGGGGGATGTGTTATGAGCAGAACACTGACAGCTCTCTGATGTGGATCAGTGGTGCTGAGACATCCAGGACCTTTCAGCTTCCCGTGATTTGCCGTGTGCAGGAGCACGCCAGGCTGGGGGGGCATGGCTGGGACAGAGGGCCCACAGCTCCCCTGGGATTTGCGCTGGGACACAGGACTGAGGGACAGATTGGCCAATGGAGTATTCCAGATCATGCAGCGTCATGGCCAATATAGGTGAGAGTTGGCTGGGAAGTTGGGGAACTCTCTTCTGTGGGACTCTCTCGGTATCTCGGAGTCCTCTCTCTCTCTGTCCCCCTTTTTTGGGCCTGTCACTCATCCAGATTGCTGTGTCAGGACTTACCTGTTTCGGGACCACTTGCTGGGGCAGGACGGGCATTGGTCACCGAGTGGTGAGCAATTACACTGCACACTGCTTGTTTATTCTTATCACTCTATATATTCATACATTATTATTACTATTAGTATT
The DNA here is from genome assembly GCF_009769465.1 of Tauraco erythrolophus. Lineage (NCBI taxonomy): Eukaryota > Metazoa > Chordata > Aves > Musophagiformes > Musophagidae > Tauraco > Tauraco erythrolophus. The sequence continues at coordinate 35,232,120 of NC_141474.1, read as the reverse complement.
TTATCATTATCCTTCCTTTTCTTCCTTCCTCTTTTCTTCCTTCCTCTTTTCCTCCTTCCTCTTTTCCTCCTTCCTCTTTTCCTCCTTCCTCTTTTCCTCCTTCCTTTTTCCTCCTTCCTTTTTCCTCCTTCCTTTTTCCTCCTTCATTTTTCCTCCTTCCTTTTTCTTCCTTCCTTGCCAGCTGAGTTAAACCACAACAATTGTGAATGCCTATATGGTGGCAGGACTTGTTCTATCAAACAGGACACAGCTGCTTGCAAGGAGATGGCGAGTCACAGCAGCTGGGCTGGTGCAGGGGCTAAAGAGGCACCGTTTCCATCCACGTCTGTGACCAAAGGGGGCTTGATGTGACACTGCCAGTGCTCGCTCAGAAATCTTTATCTGTGCAGTCACCGCGGGGAGCCCAGGTCACCCAGCGCAGGGATGTGGAGCAGACACCCCGCAGGTGCCGTCACCTGTAGTGGGAGCTGCTGGAGCAGGGCTTGTGTTCCCACGCTGGAGCCACTCCTCTAGCAGGGGACAAAAATACATCTCGGAGCTGCCTTAAGGGAATGCACTTGGCAAAATGCTTTGTTGGAAAATGGAAGGATTATATAGATGAAAAAATGAGATAAAATCTGATGAGCAGAAAAACCAAGCCGTCCTCCCGCCTGCACTAACTTGCATTTTCTTCTGTAGCTCCCCAGAGGTCTTTGTTTTGCTGGTTTGGGGAGGTTTTGTTAAGTTTCTTCCTCTCCTTCCCTGCCACTCAAAAGCTTCTAAAACACATCGTTAAGAATTCCTGTCTGCTGGCCTATTATTTATTAAGTGCTAGTTTGTGTTGCTGATTCAATTTTTTTCTCCCACGTAACAATTACTCGCGGGTTTTAAGCTTTCTTCCCAGCACTGGGAGGTTTGCTGCTCGACGTCATAAATGGTGCAGCGGCGGGTGGTGGGGATGGTCCGTCACAACGCGACCCCTCAGGTGCGGCGCGGGGGGATGCGCTCGCGGGAATCCCGATGCTGGCAGCCAGTGCAAGGTGTTTCCACAATTGTTTAATTAATCATCATTCTGTAAAGTTAAATCCGGAATAGAAAAGGGAAAAGCACAAGAGAGATGCTGGGTTACGTCTGGAAATGCAGGAGTTGAACTGAATTCTCACTGATGCCTTCTACACCTGCATATAAAATTTATGAATACATACACATCAAGATCACCCAGAATTCAGTATTTTTTGATAAGTTATCAAGAAGAGAGGGAAAAAAAATAAGTTTATTAGTTGCTTAGCCCAGTGATTGTTAAAGGCGTGTGTCTCAGGTGTTGCTACACACTGGAGAAGTTTCTGGTGTGAAGAAGCCTTTATTAAACCTCTCCACTAATTTGGGAACAGGTAGGGTTGCTGCTCTGAATAAACTAGAAAAATGAAGTAATTTAGACTATTGGAAGACCATCTTGGTTATATAAATATAAGTGACACTGTTCACTTGTAAAGATTTGTTACTTTATTGGTAAAACACTATATAGATACATTTTTTTAAATACATATATTTGAATATTGCTCATATCTATTAATCTGAGGCAGAAAACGGATCTCAGAAAAGCTGTTCTCTTACCTGAACAACTTTATTTTAACAGTCTGGAGAGCAATTTCACTAACAAAAGAGGACGTTAGGATGCCAAATTAAAATCTGATGAAAACTGGAAAAATAAAAGACTTTTTTGACACTTACAATTAATGCCACAAAAATGTTAGTTTAATCAGACAATATGGTTAATCACAAAGGTGAAATTGGAAGTTGCCAGCCCTGAATGCTCGTGTAAAAGTTAATAAATTCAGCTCATAATCATTATGCACATGCTAGTTATAATAATTTACTGTCCATACCAAATCTTTATAAGCATTGTAATTAAATATAAAATGCACATTAGAATTGTAATGAGTAATTAGGGCAACAGAACTAATATGCATAAAAGTCCCGAAGCTCATTAAAATGTGAAAAGATGGAACCTGCTGTAGCTGGAGTTTTTTTGCGTGCTTTCCGCGCCCGCCTGGGTGCCGGCGCATCGCTGCGTCGTTTTAACGGCTCCTTCAGATATTGAAAAGCAAAAGGAAAATATTTGGGTAGGAAACCAGATTCAGCAGCACTTCGCATCGTTTCTGGATGGAACATAAGTCGCCAGATTTGGTTTCCCAGCGCAAACGCCTGACTCATGCGAGCATGTGGCTGCTCTGAGATGAGCAGAAAATAATTGCGGAGCTCTTTTAGCGCGGGAGTGGGAGACGAGTATGATTGTTTGCACGTCTTGCTCGTTAGCACGCTGGGAGAGAGGCGGAGAGCAGGGAGTACTCGGCAGCATCACAGGAGACTTTAGTGGGGGATTTGTTGAAACTTCAATTGTTTCACTAAAATTAAAGGGGACGCGCCCCCATCGGAGTGTGCGGACACACTTGACGTAGTTCTCGTCTGTCCCAACGCCTCCGACACATCCCCCGAGGCTCCTGCTCCGACCTGAGCCAACTGCCTGGTGAACCCACGTCGTATTCCGTATCTAGAATCACAGAATCCTAGAATGGTTTGGGTTGGAAGGGACCTCAAAGATCATCCAGTTCCAACGCCCCCTGCCATGGGCAGGGACACCCTCCACTACACCAGGTTGCCCAAAGCCCCATCCAACCTGGCCTTGAACACTTCCAGGGATGGGGCAGCCACAGCTTCTCTGGGCAACCTGTGCCAGTGCCTCACCACCCTCAATGTAAAAAATTTCTTCCTTAGATCTCATCGAAATCTGCCCTCTTTCACTTTAAAGCCATCACCCCTTATCACTATATACCCTTGTCCAAAGCCCCTCTCCAACTTTCTTGTAGGCCCCCTTATATAATATAATACTTATATATTATAAATAAATAAATAGATATTTATTTATATGTAACAAATAAATATTTTGGGTCAAGAACAGCCTTACCTCCTGAGCCATTTCCTGTCGGGGCAAACACAAAAGGGCGTTAGTAAAGCTCCAGTTAAGCCACGTCTCTGAGCACCCACTCGAAAAAGCCTTTCCCAGCAAAGCACTTACACGTATTTGGGAAATTGATATTAAGCAAGTTCCAGTAATTTGTTTTCAAGTCAGAAATGAAGCATTTATTTTAAGTGCTCTGCTCTGCAGGGATGGATTGTGGGAGAGGACTGAGCAAGGATCCACTGTAGGGAGAGTAAACCTACAAACTTGAGTCACAAAAGCCCAGTACTGCTGACACGTATAGATAATCATAGTTTTCTCCTTTGTTATTTTGTATAACTATTATGTAGGAGACATAAAAATGACGAATACATTTAAAATTATTACTTTTACACCAGGTTTTTGTGTTAACATCACTGTTAGGTTTTACTGCAGCATCTTCCATCAGACCATTAACTTTTCTATCATACCCTCCCTTTGGGAGTGCTCAGTGGCTGTCACCCTCCTCCTTCCTCCTGTAGCCTCCTCCAGGAAAAGGCCTTCGCTCTCTGTTGATGCTCTACACCTTGGTGGAGACAAGTTGTTATTTTCTTGCTCGCTTGTGTATTTATTACCATTATTTCTAACGAAGCGCTCCGCACGCGCTCAGAGGCACGTCCGTGTCTCTGCAACGCAACAGGAGCCTCTTCCCCCGTAACCGGTGGAGGGGAAAAACCCTGGTGAAGCCTCTGGTTGTGGAGGTTGCAGAGTTCGAGGGAGGCCCCTGCCTACCTTGTGCCTCCTTCAGCCTCCAAGTCTTTTGCGTTCAATCTTTAACCAAAATTTCTCTTATTTTTCCACAGTTTTTCCAGCTGTAATTACTTTATTTAATTTTTTTTTAAGTGGCTCTTTCTTTTTACCTTCTTTAACTTTCATCAGGTCTTTAAGCTCGTGTCCTTCTGCATTTATCCCTTCCCTTCTGTTGTCTGCTCAGGACTTTTGCCAGCATCTGTTGGATCAATGCGCTGAACGGAGCAGGATGGCATCGTTAATGACACTAAACGATTTGCCGGAATAGTTTAAGTCATCATTATTAAACTCCTGAACAAAAACCTTTTTCCTAGATGGCCCATATTTATCCTTGCTATCGATCCCCTAAGCAGCCATTAAGAACCCAAAAGCAGTTTGGATTGAGCAGGATTTGAGTCATCCCCTTGGAAATTCAAGAGGATCAGATCCCCGGTCCCTGCGAGCCCCCTCCTGTGCTGTGCCGAAAGGGTGGCAGCGGAGGGTTGGCACGTTTCTTGGCAATACAACAGAAGATAAGGCAGGTTGTGAAGAGCTGCAGAGGGCTCTAATGAGGTGGGGGTGATCAGGTGGGGGTAATTAACACTGCAAACACAGAGTCCTGTCGCAGGCGGGTGGAACGGGGCAGGGGAGCCATCGCTGCATCTGTTTCAGGGTTTTCTAAGGACTCGGGGTGCTACCTGGGAGCAGAAATCATGTTTTCTGTAGGCTTGTTATCACCTGAACAGCTGCCCATCAGCCCCAGCTGGAGGTGGGGTGCTGTCTGCCTCCATCCCCCTCTTCTCCCGGGAACTTTGGCTCATCTTGCACATCCCTGCTGCTCCGGGCAACTCTGGCGTCAGGGACAGTGTTTGCCAGAAGAATAATGTATAGTGGGTAACTGGGATGGCAGAATTGAATTGAATTTTGTGAGCACTCATTAACATAACATATGAGCTTTCCTCTTGCCAGGTTACACGTGTTTGGGTCGATACAGAATTCGTTCTGGTTGCTAGAACCTCCAAATCTTTTAAACAGGAGAAACCCCACGTAGCTCCAGCAGCGCACGAACGCGGCGTGACTGACAGCAATAAGGTCACATCACAGATGCCCTCTCAAAAATGACTCTTTGCTGCCTACATTTTTTAAAAAAATGTAATAATGGAGGCCCAAGAATCTCTTCCCATGTGTTTGTCTCTTTCCTTTCCAGAACAAACCTTGGCGAGAGCAGCGGCGGGCGTTTCGGGTGTAATTTCATCGGGAGTTGTTCGCTCTTCCGCACCGATGGGAGCAGGAGGGTCTGAGGGGTTTTGGCTCAGCTCATGACTCATCGGTGACCAGGAATGGGAACGTGCAGTGCACACCCTCTCTTTGCACTAAAACCAAGAAAATAACCTGACAGTGACAAATCTCGGAGAACGGTGACTCTAAGCCATCTTCGGTTTGTGTTTTCATACCAGTTATTAACTGGGGATTTCCGAGAGCAGAGAATATTGATTTATTTTTATTTTTTTTTCTGACCAAACAGAAGCTGAAATCCTTCTGTAAGGGAGATCTAAGAAAACTGCCTTTCAGAAGTTTTTCAGTATTTTCCAAACAAAACTCTGCCTCGCTGGACCACAAAGCCAGGAATCGTGGTTTGCTGCTGGGATCCGGCCAGCGTCCCCCTCCCAGCTGCACCAGGCACACGGTGCCCAGGGCTCCCACCTGAAAAAGCATCAGCAAGCTGGACAGTTTTATGGATCATTTAATTTTTAAATTTATTACCAGTGATGTTCTGCATTTATTTAAAAAAAAACCCACAACAACCAAACAAAGAAAAAACCCCACAAAACCCCACGCAAAAGGAGGGCAGGCTGCATTGAGAAGCAAAAGGTGATGCTTTTTGGAAAAAACTTTCTACGTGACTCAGACCTTTGCAGGTCTTTTCTTTACTCTTTCTGCTCAGCTCGCGAGGATTAAATAGTGCCTGTGCAGAGTGCACACAGAGTGCTACAGTAATTTCCAACTCGAGTTTTTCGCTTACAATCCTACCCGCTCTGAATTCAGAAAAAAAAAAATATTTTCACTCCCTTTGCATAACACAGGAAAATATTTGGCTCTTCTTCCAAAGCTTTGCAAGGGGTCACTGCACGGTGATGTGGAGAAGGGGCTGGATCTTTCCTGCTGGTTAAGGGCTTGTAGGCAGCACACCTGCAGACCGGTGGAACCTGTGGGGTGGTTGCGGCTCTTCTCTTGCACAGGAGAAAACCCCCCGTCATGAGAGATCTTCCCAGTGTCTTTCAGCACCTGAAAGACAAAACCCACAGTCACTGAAAACCTTCCCAGCGTCTTTCAATGGCGATGGAAACGCGTGGGATGTCCATAGCTTCAACTCAACTCTCAGTTCCTGAAAGCTTGCCCAACTCATGGATCCAGTGTGTTATTCCACTTCCTCTCCCAGAATTTCTCTCTGGTGTCTCCAAAATTAGATTGTATCTACTTACGCCTGCCATGTTCAGTTTATTCCCGGTGCAGCAAATCTCTGTCCCTCCCTGGGGCAGAACTCCTGGCACTGCCGGGGCACTGCCCTGTGGAGCAGGCAGGACTGGAGATCGTCTCAACATGTGGGAGAACGGTGGCAAAAATAATAGGTGACCACAAAAGGAGAAGGGTGGGGTAGCACCCGCCCGCAAGTGAGGACTTGCACAAACGTAAGATGGGCAATCGGGATAATGCCACGGAAATCCCAAGGGGCAATGGGGGAAGGAATGCCGTGTTCAGTCGGGAAGGGCAGGATGTCATCACGTGCAGAACACGTGGAGCAACCTCCCTGTTCCACTTGGCAGCATCTCCACGGTAGTACTGCACCTCGTGTCGGGCACACTCACCCAGGCGAAGCGTGGGTGAACTGGAGGACTTCCAGGGCACCACAAAAACAAGCACATTTTTGGGGAAGCGTGCTGTCTGAAATAAGAGAGAACAAACTGAGTTTCTTTTAGGCTGAAGTTTAGATAAATGAGAGAATGGGGCACGAGCCTTTGAAAAGGTAAAAGTTTTTCTTCAAAGAGAAATTTAGTCCTGCTATTGACATCACGGGGACAAAGTAAGTCACAGTTTAAAACTACAGTGAGATGCGTCCCTGTGAGCGTGCGGTAAGTGCCAGTGGGATGCCATCCAGGCAGGCTGTGGGTCTCCCTGGGTCTTTGAAACCTCAGGATGGAGGGGTCCATCAGGACCACCTGGGTCAGGCTGGCCTCACTTGGGGCAGGCAGGTGGGCTGGGTGCCCCCAGCAATCCAGATCCGCAGTGTCAGATGGACGGGGAAGCAGACATGTGCTTGTCAGAACGCCGGGATCTGGGCTCGGTGCCCAGCAGCCAGGAGCCCCAGGACCTGCTTGCTCAGGGTGGTGCTCCCTGGCCATGGTCACACACGAACTAGTGGTGGAGAAATGTCTCGGGGGTATGTTGCAGCGTTCATGTCTTTCATACAATTTGAGGGATGCGGTGGGAATGCTGGCAGCAGTCCTCGGTCCTGGGGGTGAGTAGTGGAAGGTAGACCTCCCGCTCATAGTTCAGCTTCCAGCAACCTCTGTTGACCGTATGTCCGTGCAGTAGACTTCCATGTTCTTCCATCATTCAGGTGATGCTTTTGTACGGGTTATCTCACACGAGTTTTGCTTCTGTATGGCTTATCTTGCACAATTTTGGTGGTTATTTGTTTGAAGGGCTCAGAAGCACAAGCTGAGCCATGAGCTTTGTGGTGCTGAGTAGCTGCTGGTGTCAGGCGGTGCTGTAGGAACGGAGGCAAAATGTAACCAATTCATGTGATCAGTCTCACTCGATGTTATTTTTTGAAAGTCTTGGCTCACAAACTGCTTTGTTTCTCAGGAAGCAGTGAGGTTTCTATGTCCTTGCTATTTTTATGGAGTAACAAAAAAAATCTAATCTGCAGATTATGGAGAAGCAGTCATGCAAATTGGTTCTATGTTTATTATCCACTTGAAAATTTAATGTTATTGTTTGAAAGTTAATGAATTTATGGATTGGTTCAATGTAATCATTGGAGAAAGAATGTTGAAAGCAGAGGATGTGTTTGGCAGCTGTGGGAAATTGTGGTCTGTTTGCCTGACTGGGGGTAGGCCATGAGCGATGGGCGAGAGAGAACCAATTCTGTTTAACGCCACCCAAAATGCCCTCACATGGTTCTGCTAAACATTGCGACTGGTGTGCCGGTGCTCGGAGTGCGTGTTCGCTCTCCCCGGGCTGGGGCAGCTGCATTCCTGCGCCGTGTCCCATCCTACACATCTGGAAGAGCAGCTGGTGGTGGTGTCGGTGAAGGACGAGTGTGCCAGGGGTGTGTGATGGAGCCAACCCACAACCTGGCACCCATTCTGCTCTGCCAGGCCCCTCGTGCTGCTTGAGCGTGGCCAGGTCCCATAGAACGTTGTGGTCTCTCAACGTGGCACACTGAGCCACCGGTGGTGAGATGGGAACGCAGCAGACGAGAGGCAGTCGGCGTGTTACACGTACATAAACACCTTAGAGCAACATCTGGAAAACTGCTCGGGAAAAAATAAACAGATTTTTATTTATAAGTTCGGCGTTCTGGTTTTATAGCGTTTTTATGATGCACATAAATTACTGTTTAAAAACAGAAAACGTAAAAGAAATTCCAGGGAGAAGGCAGTTGTTGTTCAGCCTTTCCTTTGATAATCTCTTTCCTGAGGAATTTGTTGTTTTGTTTTCAGCTTATGGTTGCTGCTCACTGGCAACTGGAAAAACTGACAATCACTTTTTATCTTTATTTGTATCTGTGGTCCTAAGCTTAAAACATTTATTGCTATTTACAATGTTTACTATTTTTAAAGACAAAATGTATTTACCAAAACAACTCTGTATTCGGTGTAACGCCGGAAAAGTCGTGCTGTTATACGGTATTTACGGTTGGCTCCTAATTACGAAGGTAAGTTTGTTCTTTTAATGTGCAAAACAAGATCTCAAAGGCCATCTGAGCCTATGTGGTTTATGGGGCACATGCAGAAGACGCGATGCAGAAGACACATGGTGTTGGCCATGTTCTCTTTGCTTTGGGCTCTGTGCCCCGGGCACTGCCGTACCCCTCCCCGCTGCGGGGATCCCTCCGGCCGAGCCCAGCCAGACCCCGCAGCCTCTCAACCAGCACTGGTGTTGGGGCTTCGTGTGCTTTCTGCTGCTTCTGATGAGTTTTTCTCAGATTTTAAATATGTCTCACACGACACTAACGCTTGTAGAGAGTTATACTTTGTGTTGAGTGACTGAGTTGGCAAAACTGCTTTTTTTTCAGTATGGGATTGATATTTCTTCATGTCTCAGTTGTGTTTTTTACACCAGCTACACAGATCGGTATCAGAATCTGCTGTGTGGGATAATTTTTACACGGCTGGAAGAAAACGTGGCTGAATGTGAACCAAGCTGGAAAACAGGCGCCGGGCCAAGAGTGACGCAAAGCGTGCCGAAGAGACGCGGCGTCGAACAATCCGCGTTATCGAGATGCAAATATCCATTTTACGATTCTTTTTTTTCAGTTGCCCCCACAATTCAGGAACTTAAATCCAGCGGTGTGATGCTTGGAGGGAACGGACTGATACGGTGCGAAGGTGCAGGAGTTCCTGCCCCGGTCTTTGAGTGGTACAAAGGAGAGAGGAAGTAAGTAGCCGGCACTCGCCGACCCCTCGTGCTGCCAGGGATGCTGCCCACCCACGGGGGACCCAGGTGGCCCAGAGAGGAGACTGCTGGGCTCAGGCTTGTCCCCCATGATGACAAGTCCAGAGGGCTGTCCTGCAATTAATGCCACGGCTTTTGGGGGAGTTTCTTGGTTTCCCTGTGGTCGTAGTTTCTGGAGGTGTAATCAGGTTGTCCGTGCCTGGGCTGCGGTACTGACAGTTGAAATAATGAGCCTAACATTTGAACGTGCTTTAGTAATTATTTAAGTGTGGTAACCAGAAAGGCACTGAAAAAGTCTACCAAAAGGATTTTTTTTTTTTTTTTCTAAATTCATCTTCATAGGTTTCCCTGCTACGGGTGTTGGGGTTGGAACGTTGGTTCATGAGCAAGACTTTCAACCAAACCTTAATGAGTACGAATTCTCACCCAGTTGTGCCGTTAGTGGTTGAGACCACAGGTCTATAGTCCACAGACTCGAGGAGACCTGCTGTGCATCGCAGCATCCAAGAGGGTCAGGGGAGTGTTCTCTGCTCAAACCCTAAAAACCGACCATGTGCTTTGGTTTTCCTAACAGTCCTCCTCCCTATCAGGTCATTAGTGCCACGTAAGGATAACAGCCACCTCTGTAGGATCATCTTCATTTTAAAAGCAGCTCATTGAACAAGTAGATTTTTCTTTTTTTTTTTAATAAGACTTTTTTTTTACACCTCTCAGCTTATTTAAAATCTGGTTTCTGTTAAGTTTACATATTGGTGCAAAAGCAAGGGGATGTTGTGCCTTCTAAGCGACTGTCCATACACACCTCCTAGCTTCTGGAATTTCCTGGCTTCCAAGCGCTGGGTTTCTCAGCTCGAAGATCCCATTAAACCTGGGAGTTGACATGAGAATATTAATGACCATCTTTCACAGAAAGCCATCTGTCAGCTCATTTCTCACTGGCCAGCTGCTCCTCTTCAGGAGCATTAGCTGCTCATCTTTGTGAGTTTTCAGAGCAGTCGTAACTATTGCACTTTGACCGTATCCTGCAGCATTCTCTAAAACAATGCAATTGATCTCTACTATATATAACAGTAAATGTTTCTCTTCCATTGGCAAAATTCATCTGCATCCTCTTTCCAAAGATGCATGTTATATTTATATAGTGCACATGTTGGGGGGCAGTTGCAGCAGAAACGTATTTTATATGGAAAGAATTGCAGCGCAGCGCGGGTTTTAGCACTCTGGATTCCATTAGCTGTTTCCAGCGTGATAATCACCTTGCTATTTGTAACGTTGACCAATTCCTTTCTTCATGAGCGCGTTCAGTGCCTCGGCAGCAGCAGGAAAGACTAAGCGGAGCGATTCAGGATGGCCAAGTTGTGCCTTCTGTTTTCTGTTTCAGTCGGTGTATCACCTGAGGCTTCCTATAATCAGCAAGAAATGCACTGTCCTGTTGTGTCTTACTGCTCATAAATTCCGTTCAATCTACTGCTCCATCCTTTTTTGTTAAACTCTTGTTGACAGATACGCTGAGCAGATGTGACTACAAAGGTACTGGGAATCTCTGACCCTCCATCACTCGCGGGAAAGAGGGAGATATTTACACGTTGTCTTTTCCTCCTGTGCATCCCCTTTACCTCTGGATGATGGAAAGCCAGCACAGAATGAGCCTTGGATGGCTCAGTTGTGGTTTTCATGCAAAACTGAGAAGAGTCGGCTCTCATAGGTAGTTCAGAGTAGCACGTACATTATTCTGCAGATAATTTGCAGATATACTACAAGACTAAATTTACATACTGGGAGTGCACACCCTGCTATAGCTTCTGCTAATAGAATAGAGAGAATCCCATTTTCTTCAGTTAGTCTTGGATTGGGACCTTTTTTTTTTTCTTTGTAGATCTTGCTGAACTGTTGAATAAATGAACAGTGGGAGTGAGATCTGACACCCTAAGTCTATGTTCAGTGCCTGAACCAAGCCTTTTGGGTCTGTAAACTGTATTCTTGTTACGTAGAGTAATGTAAATCCAAAGCTACAGTTTCCAGGCTCCAGGGATGATGTCATCATAAAGCAGCCATTAAAACCAAACATAAAAGCAGTCGCAGGCTACATCCAGCTAAAACTACTGGTCTTGGAGGCAGAGAGCTTGCAGGACTAATTCTCCCTAAGCACCGAGCTCACAAGAGCTGCTGTTCCTTAACTTTCCCGACGCGCCGGCGCACAAGTTGCCTTTGCAATACTCTTCCCTGGCCAAGCGCACATCAAGGAGCCCAAAGCCCCGAGCGCTGCAGCCCGCAGGGGGCCGTGTGTGGACCCCTGGGGCAGGCTGATCACCTCTGCTCCCCCAGTGTAGCTGGGGAAGGTGAGGAGGGGTCTCAGAGGCGGGTGTCAGACCATTTAGCCCTCTATCCATCCAGAGCTTTGCCTTCAACTCCAGGCAGGAGCTGTTGGGTGGCTGCACAGCTGCTGAGCACACTTGCTCTTCATGGCCAGGCGTGCCCAGGCACCAGGGCAGGCGGCAGCTCCCCCTCCCAGGGAGGGCACCCCGAGATGGGGAGAGTGGGGTGAGTTGGGACGGGCGTCATCACTGTGACCACCTGCAGTGGGGTAAATCCCAACTAGAAACCCAAAATACACGCTTGCATCACCTTAACACAGGACTGGAAATCTGGGGGGAAAGCTAGTGAAAGCATCTTAATGTTATAAAAGCGTTTGGCTTTTAAAATTGTACAAGGCTTCCCTGCAGAGAGGAGGATGGCTTCGCTGAGCCGACTCCCAGATTCTGGAACTCACAACTGTTCCATATGTTATGTTACAGGTTACGCAGAAATCAGATCTCAGACATTAAACAGCCATGGGGCAAGGCCCAAAAGTCATCTATCTAAAAATATTAATCCCCTCACCCTTGAGAAAGCAAACAAGACTTACTTTTGAAATAACAAACCCCATCGTAATGGCTTAATAGATTATAATAACATGAAGGTATTCAAATATAAACCCAAAGGTGGGTACCCCTCGGGGCTGGTACTGACATGTGATCTTTGGATGCGTAGGCATAACCTCTGGGATGAAAAGGAGACTGCTCTTCCCTTCCCAGCCGGTGCTACAAAGCAGGAAGGTGAAGAAACGTGTAGGGTGGCTGCACACAACTTAAAATGCTGTTCCAGCCCGAGAAGTAACTTGGTAAAAGCCCGACAAGTGGCGAACGCTGTGCTCAGTCAATCAGCGGGCAGAGCAGCACGTGGGGGTAATTAATTTAAAAGTAAAAGCATCTGGTTCTAACGAGTGCAAATGGAAATCCTCAAAACTGCTAAGCTTAAGCTAACTCATGCCGACTCCTCGGTCCGTTAATTACGTGGCTTATTGATATGTGTATCTCTCCCATTCCATTTACTCCACTTCCAGTTCTGGCCCCCCAGTGTCAATGGCAGGGTGATACTGGCTGCTGCCATGAGGATGGGGCATCAAGAGGGCAGAAATCCCAACACACATTGTTTTCTGGACAAAAAAAAACGAGTTAAACCTTATAGCTGAAAAACAGAGATGCTGTAGTTCAAACTGGAGCTGTGGGCCAAGAGGATGGATGGAGATGGCTCGGGAAGAGCTGGTAGGGCCAAGCCATAGGTGGAAATGGAGCTATTGCTCCAGTACCTCGAGGTCCCCTGGGAGAGGGGTAGGAGAGGGGACAGGGGGTTCAAACCCCAAAAGGCAGCGGGAAGGGGAGGTAGCCATGGCTGCAGCTCATGTCCTCCCCATGGGAAAGGGACATCCCGAGGAAAGTGGACCTGGGGCTGGAGAGAGTGACAGGGGTGTGCAGCTGAGTGGCTGTGGATGTGCCATCACTGGCTGTGAGCCGCGGCGTGTGGGCACCGGGGTGTCATAGCAGGGAGCGTTTTGGAGGGGAAGAGGTTCTTGGGTTTCTCTGCAGGAGGGGTAGAAAAAGCAGGGACTGACATGGGCAGTTTTAGGAGGAGAACATCCATGTGCAGAAGCGTGTGAGTGGGTTGAAAGGACAAACTTCTGCCTTTTGCAAGTCTGGAGAAAAGGTGAATCTTCTAACTGCAGCGTTCACCAAAAATCAGGCATTTTAATCTCATTTTTTTTGTTTCTTCCAAAACCATGGGCGTCCATGGGATGCACTATGTCCTTTCCTCACTAGTGGGCTGCACAGAGTGAACCAGGGTCCTTTAGAGCCACACAAGCTGCACAGGAAAGAGAATCATAGAGTCATAGAATGGTTTGGGTTGGAAGGGACCTCAGAGATCATCCAGTTCCAACCCCCCTGCCATGGGCAAGGACACCCTCCACTACACCAGGTTGCCCAAAGCCTCATCCAACCTGGCCTTGAACACTTCCAGGGATGGGGCAGCCACAGCTTCTCTGGGCAACCTGTCCCAGTACCTCACTGTCCTCAGAGGGAAGAATTTCTTCCTTCTATCTAACTGAAATGTCCCCTCTTTCAGAAACCCCCTGTACGTGCAGCAACATATAGTGATTAAATGGGAACAGAGGCACTGATGTAACAGGGAAAAGTATTCAATCCACAATAAGCAGAAGTGCAATTAATGATAGACTTGAAACATTTTTTAGACAGAATGCTAAAGGATTGCCTTCATTCCCAGGATATGTGATTATATCTTCCAATATATCAAACGAAAATTTTATAGTTAACCTGGAACTCTGCTCCTCATGTGAAATATAAGGAATTACAAGTCATCACCTGTAGCTAGCATTTTAACAACGTGGTTACCCTTCTCATCTCGCTGTTTGATCAGACATGGTTTACCTACAAGAGCAACATTTAAATTGGTCATCTTCCTTTGCCTCAGTGCAGCAGAGGTGTTTCTGAGGTGGCTTTGGAAGCATCGTCAGAAGACCCGCACAGTTCCTGTGAAACTGGGGGAGGGATGGACAGAGCCAGGTGAAGAGAGCCCAGGTTTGGCTCTGTCCTGCGTTTCGGGACTCGGTTCCTGTTCAGGTTGCTGTCGCAGGGTGCAGCGCTGCTGTAGCACATCTTTCCCAATTGCAAGTCTCATCCGTAGCTGCAGAGAACTGTAAAATAACTGTGGTCACCATCCTACATAGCCACCATTCTGGTTGCCTAATCCTCATCTGCCATCAGCTGTTGGTGTGTAAGGACTCGAGCAATCTCCAGAGCCTAAAAAGTCTCTCTCCGAAAGGCTTACCATAATACTTTTCTGCCCCAAATAGGGTATCTGAATTTTTAGTTAGGTTTCCCCAATCGAAACTGGAAGCTCTCCATTATATCCTCCCATGGGCAGGCAGACGGGGCCGCCGGTGTCAGCCTTTGTTCTCGTTCGGCTGCAGGACACACAGGCAGAACCTGTTCCCCTCAACACCCCGCAGCTCGTGTTGCCCGTGGCCTCTCCGACCTGCCGCTGTGATAATTTTGCTCGACAGACCCCCGCGGCTGCAGACAGCTTACTGTGCTACCAGTGATGTCTGTGAAAATATAGAAAAATAGAGAAAGAAAGAGAAAAAAAAAAAAAAAAAGAAAATTATTGCTTATGGTGTATGAGTTACAGAAATTTTCTTTTTGCTTTCTAGACTGATCAATGGTCAACAAGGAATTACTATTAAAAATTATAGTACAAGATCACTTCTTACTGTTACCAATGTGACAGAAGAGCATTTTGGCAACTATACATGTGTCGCTGCCAACAAGCTAGGGACGACCAATGCCAGCCTGCCTCTCAACCGTAAGTAACATGGACACGTGGCAAATGTTCATGGGTGTTTGTTTCCACATACATGGATTCAAAAGCCAGAAAAAAAGTAGTGATTTTCTTTTTTTCCCTGGTTTCTTCACAAGGCATATGAATACCATTGCGTTCGTCAGTACGGGGAAATAATGCACCTGGTTATTATGCACCTGGTGCTGCAGAAGGGTTTCTGTGCTGAAAGTGATGCCACATTTTGAGGGTATCAATGAGTTATGAACCTACAAAAAAAACCCACAGCTGAACCCAACCTGCAGTCGTGGTATAGAGAGAGCATGACAAAATCTCTCTGCTCGGAATAGCAATGACAAGTTGCTACGGCATCACTGTAAATAAAGTTAAAAACTCAGCTGTTTCAAGGAGTCTGCTGAGCTGAATAACTGGGGTGTGCCAGAGCCCCACTCGCAGGTCGGTTTGTTGGTCGTTGACCTCTGGTACAGAGCAGTTGTGGAGGACTTGAAGTTACACCTTTTGCAAAAGGCAAGAAGCATTACAATATTTAGCATGAAGGGTATCTAAAATGGCTCTGAAATGTCTTGCTTGAAAGATATTTTTTTTTCCGTGGATTTGTAGTAGTTCACATTTGTTGCATGCCCTGCCATCTGTTAGTGACATCTGAAGATGGTCATAGTTGAACTTTGGTGCTAAACTGTTCTAATAGTGATCAAAGTGAAAGACAAAACTTAAAATATATCCTGTACGCTTTTCTCTACATAAAAATATTCCTTATTGAGTGAAAATGTAGATTTTCAGTTGCTTATATCCTGGAGTTGTTGCCTTCTAGCCATGAAACTTCTTTCTGAACATGCTTCCTGCATGACATGTATTGTCGGGATGTTCTAAATTGCTGCAGAAGAGACATAATAAGCAGAAAATAGCACGAAGCCTTTGCTGCCGTTTTATTTAATATCTGAGAAATCATTAACAAAGTGGAAACAACATTGCACTTATTTTGAACAGAAAATGGGAGAAGTAGAAACAAAGGAATATTATGCCAGAAGCAGATAGTATTTGGTGCATTTGCAATTCAGAGAAGGTGAAATGAAGGTTTGGTTTAATTCTGAACCAAGCAGAGCTGAATTTGTCTCTTTTATCAGCTTTAAATTGTTGAGGTACCATGTAGCCACCCTTAAAAAGCACTTTGAGATACAGAGGTTGAAAATGTCATATTGTTACAAATCATAAAAATAGATGTTCTCCATCATGAAAGATATGGGATGTGCGAAGCGGAACAGCCCGCGAGAAAATACTGAGACGTGGGTCTGGTGCTGACCTCAGGGAATGGAATATGGGGGTGATGTCAGCTCAGAGGTTTGGCTGAAAGGCCAAGATGGAATGTCTTATTTTGTACTACGATTTTTTTAATCTACTCAAAACAAGGAGAGGTTTCCAAAAGGTCGTGGTTTAGATTTCAGTTAGGAAGGAAGATCGTTTGGTGGAACTTTTTCCTTGCTCATAGTTTGCATTAATGTTATCTAGAAAGAATATCACTTAAATAAATAAATAAATAAATAAGAAGAATCACAGGGTGGCAGATTATGAAGTATGGCTCTTTAATCCTTCAGAGAGAGTTTTCTCTCGTGAAATGCTACTTACATTTGATTTGTTGGCAATGATAGCTGAACATATGTGCTGCTTCAGGTACGTGTGGGGGACGTGATAGTGGTTAATGGTTGGCTGCAAGGTTTGATAGTCAAATATAGGGTTAAGTATAATTTGATCATCATGTTACTGGACAAATGTTAAAAATCAGACACTGATGTCTTAGTTCAGCCTGCATTTTGAAACTGTTAACTGTACTGGTGCAATATGGTCTGAGATGGCATCGTTAGCGCAGAGGCCAGTAACGGCCATGCTTTGGGAGCGCCGTCGCACACCCGCCGCATTCCCGGGCGACACCCCAACAGATGCATGGAGGCACTGGGGCTCTGATCAAAACACTCTCAGGACGCGCAGCTCCAGCGGTAGCGCTTCCCATGGGGAGCGTGGATGCCTGCACACCTCCGTCGTTGGGGGCTGGCACCTTGCCCAAAATCGCTGAGTAATTGCTGATTGGCTGTTTCTGTCTGCTGTTGGGGTTGGGTTTTTTAAGAAAAATGTTTATAACAGAATTAGGAAACTTGTATTTTCTTTCTTTGCACATCTCCGTATAATATAGAAATGACGTTGTAGCGATGCACCACTGGGAGCAGCTAAGCGTGCTCTCCGTTACTGGTGTCTGCATCCTGTGCAGATATAATGCTCAAGGATACCGGAAAAAGGATTATTTCTTCTACTACCGAAAGGGCTCTGGCTTTCTGTGATCCATAAAGACAACCTTGAGCTAATACAAAGTCATAAAATGGGAAAAGGGATTTCAGGACAAGGTAGAAGCTGACTTTGTGTGGCTGCGACGTGGATTGAGCTAATGGAGCTGTACCTGACGGTGCCTGTGGGGTGGATGGGGCAGGGGGAGAACTTGTCCAGGGCTGCTCACCCACAGCCAGAGGACAGAGGACAACCCCGCTGCTGCTGTGAGCTGGGGAGGGCCACCAGAAGGTCACCCAGAGCTACTTCTGTCCCAGGGACAGATAGCCAGGTCTGTTTGCAGAAGAACCTCACATCTGGAGAGTTATTTACATCCCAGATCCCATGAATATAACGAGATTTATCATATCCCTAACGGAAGACTTGTTGGCCATGTCCAAGATCTCGCTATTAATAATAAATTCAGCAGCTGTAAAATAGAAAGACTGAGCCTTGCGGGAAAAACACAGAGAAGCAGTGGTTCCAATAAATTAATAATGAATGGCAATTTGCTAATTATTCATGGTTAAAACTCCTCTGTACCATCCAAATGTGTTGTTTTGTGTGGGTAGGCCTATGTGGTACGTGATCCTCCCAGAGCACCCGCACAAGGGCTGTTGGACGGTCCCATCCTGCCATCTATGGGCCTGATTGATCGGGTGTTTAGCTCTGCCTTCGCTGGCTTTTCCCAGAATTTCTGGTACTTAAGAAGAAGAAGAATGTGAATTTCCTGTAAATAAAGCGTGCGTTTGCTGACTCATTAAACCCAGGAGATGCTGGCGTTGCGGTGCGTACGCAGGGTAAGAGGTTCCATCTACGGGGGCGAGGAGCCAACGGGGAGCTGAATAGCCCTTTTTTAATTCAGCAGATTTTGCTTTTAAATTAGTGCAATCTTAAATCGAGACAAAAGGCATTTTCCTACAAACAAATTTGCAAGACCGTTGCGAGGGGAGGGAGTTATTGTTAACCGCTGGCACCGAGGTAGGTTTATTCAACCGTTTTTCTCAAGCAGCCAAAACTGAGATGGTCTCTATTGCTGCTAAAGCACCAACGTCCTTACTGGGATGTCTCCTGTCCTTGTGCTCTCCTGGACAGAAGCCACAGCTGTTAGTGGAATTCTTACTTTCTCTTATCAAAGCTGCATCGTGGCAGAAGGTTTTTCCTACCTTTTGTCAATGAGGATAAAGGAAGGGGGGGCATTGCTCAGTCCCTGCTCCCCGCAGTGGGATGTGGGGTGAGATGCTGCCACCACAAGCCCTTGATGAACTGCTGAAGATCCTGGGCCAGGCACGAGGCTCAGCTCCACTCTGCAGCATCAGAGGATCCAGGATGTATAAGTCGGGTTGTGGGGTGGTCCAGACTGTGTAAGTCGGGTTGTGTTGTGGTCCAGGCTGTGTAAGTCGGGTTGTGTTGTGGTCCAGGCTGTGTAAGTCGGGTTGTGTTGTGGTCCAGGCTGTGTAAGTTCGGGTTGTGTTGTGGTCCAGGCTGTGCAAGTTGGGTTGTGTTGTGGTCCAGGACTGTGTAAGTTGGGTTGTGGGGTGGTCCAGGCTGTGTAAGTCAGGTCGTGGGGTGCATCATTTTAGTATCCCGGCACAGTCAGGAGTGCAACACCAACCCCGTGCCTCTGCAAGGCTGTCCTCCACTCCTCTCTCCTCTGCCCGAGCACTTGTTAAATTAGGGTAGGAACCCAAGTGTTTGTTGAAATCCTGCATTTTTAATCTGCATGTACTTCTAATCTGTACATCTATAGAAACCATAAATCTACTTAAAAGACTGTTCATGGAGGCATTAAATTCACTGCTACATGTGTGATCTCCATGTGTCCCTGAACATGTGTCATCCACAAAAGTCTGGATTCATGTGAGCCATCACCTGTCAGAGGATGTAAGGAATCATTGCTACTCTAGTGGACACGTGTGTGTTTATTGTTAAGTAAAGGTATTATTTTTATTTTCTAAAGAGCACCTCCTACACATTCCCCAGTGGTTTTAGGAATGCGATGAGTAACTTGTCTGGTAAGTGGTACCTTTCTTAAGAAAACTTGCAATATGGAGGAAGCATCCATGTTGGTTCCTAACAGCTGCCACAAAACTACTTCCTTTAAATGGCTGGTTACATCATCCACAGATGTTAGTGACGTTCAGGTTCGTACAGAAATCTTAGATATATTGTCAGTAATTATTGAAAAACGTAAATAATTGTGAAGAGCTGCAGAAAAGGTCAGTAGTGACATTGGGAAGGAGAAGGAGCATAGCAAGGTGTGAGAGATGTGGTGTTATTTTCTGGGCTAATTTAATTGCTGCAGCTAAACAGAACTACTTTATTGAATAAGCATCCAACTGTGAACTTATGGTTAGTGCAACATGCTTATAATCTTGTCTCAAACATTTCTACATGCCAGGAAGCGCCAGACCATGCCCTCAATTTCTATGTGTTGATTGCATTGTGTCCTGGTTCCTACATAAGGATTCCTAATTAAACTGCTGTATTAATATTTCTAATACATTGGATTTCATGTCTGAAATGAAAAAAAAATTAATATTCTTCCAAATTTTAAATTAACTCACTGTAAATTGCACAAAGCATGTAGTGATGTGCGTGTTCCTCAGTGGCACTCTGTATAACTGATGCAGCGTTGGCTACATCTACTGGAACATCAACTGACCCAGAGGTGTGGAGGGTATCTGCAGAGTGGCCTCACTGTGACACGTCTGCTAAATAGGGGACAGATGGACAGACAACCATTTTCCATGGTCAGTTTCCAGCTGTGCCAAGCCATGAAAATCAAAGACAGGCCAGGCTTAAGGGGATGTCAGAGATGAGCTCAGCCATCTGAGCGAGGGCAGGCTCGCGGTGCCCATCGTTTTCCCGGCAGCCGTTGGACCTGCTCCCCTCGATCCAGAGTGGCCCACCACGGTCAGGCTGTAGCTTCTTTCCTGCATTAACAGCTCTGCCTTCGTACCTAAACTGAACGTTTTCCTGCTGCAGCCGAAGCCCGTTTCACCCATCACAGTCACGGTGGGCAGAGGAGCAGCCGGAGTGAGAAGACAGGAGATGTGGGCAGAGGGAGGGAAGGGCAGTGCCGTGGCAAAAGAATTGGCTCCAAGTCCGTAAGAGTCCTCTCCTGAAACGAGCAAGGGGATGATCCAACATCAGTAACTTCATGTCCCGATGAACACGTGCACTTACACCGCTGTGTCGGGCAGCCGTGGGACGGGGCGGCCGTGCGGGCTCTGGGGCAGCACCACCCGGCACGTGTGACCCGGGCTGCTGCCTGGTGCCCGTGTCCGGGAGGGACAGCTCCTAAACCAGAAAGCTTTCCGTGTGCACTTATGCCTGCTTCAGCAACCTGCGTTGCCTCTGGGATTTTTTTCTTTTCCTTTTTTTCCTTTTTTCCCTTTTTTCCCTTTTTTTTTTTTTTCCCTTTTTTTCCTTTTTTTCCTTTTTTCCTTTTTTCCTTTTTTCCTTTTTTCCTTTTTTCCTTTTTTCCTTTTTTCCTTTTTTTCTTTTTTCCTTTTTTCCTTTTTTATTTTTCCTTTTTTTATTTTTTTCCTTTTTATTTTTCCTTTTTCCTTTTTCCTTTTTTTCCTTTTTTTCCTTTGTCCTTTTTTTCTTTTTTCCTTTTTTTTCTTTTTCCCTTTTTTCCCTTTTCCTTTTTTCCCTTTTTCCCTTTTTTCCCTTTTTCCCTTTTTTCCCTTTTTTCCCTTTTTCCCTTTTTCCCTTTTTTCCCTTTTTTCCCTTTTTTCACTTTTTCCCTTTTTCCCTTTTTTCCTTTTTCCTTTTTTCCTTTTTTCCTTTTTTTCCTTTTTTCTTTTTTCCTTTTTTCATTTTTTCCTTTTTTTCTTTTTTCCTTTTTTTCCTTTTTTCACTTTTTTCCTTTTCTCCCATTTTTCCCCTCTTTTCCTTCTTTTCCTTCTTTTCCTTCTTTTCCTTCTTTTCCTTCTTTTCCTTCTTTTCCTTCTTTTCCTTCTTTTCCTTCTTTTCCTTCTTTTCCTTCTTTTCCTTCTTTTCCTTCTTTTCCTTCTTTTCCTTCTTTTCCTTCTTTTCCTTCTTTCCTTCTTTTCCTTCTTTCCATTTTTTTCCTTTTTTCCCTTTTTTCCTTTTTTTTCTTTTTCTCCCTTTTCTCCCTTTCTTTCTTTTTTTCCCAAAACACGCCTGGGAGCTGGGATGCAAACTTCTCAAACTCAGCCTCTCCAGAGCCACATTCAGAGCACAGCAGCCCCACACCACCGCTGTGCCACAGGACCTCGGAGGCAGCAGCTTTGCCGAGGCTCCGTCCGCCGGGCACCCGGTTCGACGCGCTCCCCCCGCACGCTGCACGGCCCCGGCTGCGGCCTGAGATCTCGTCCAGGACAAGCATTTGTTATTCCACCCAGGATAAAGTTCTCCTGCTGCAGCCAGGGTTTGGGCGGGTGGCTGGCTGTGCCCCCAGCACCGACCTCCAGCCCTCCCGTGGGCGTTTTCCCGCATTGCCCGGGCTGTGCCTGGCACCTGCAAGGCTGGTGCTGCTGCAAGTGGTCCTCATGATCAGTCGTTTGCATAGCTTGTAGTTACCCTGCAAAGGCTGCGCGAGTCGTCTGCTGCTCGGAGAGTTTGGTGTCATCGTTAAACGCAGCGGTTTCGTTTTATTGACTGAGAAATCGTATTTTGGTGTATTTGGATATGTGACAGCTTTCTGCTAAGTTTTAGCTCAATAGCTTTGCCTGGCCTACCAAATTTGACATTTCTAGAAAGAAATGTACTCTCCAGGGAAATTCTCTTTGTGTTCACAGTTTCAGCTGTTGTCCAATTACCTAAGGAAGATTTTACTATTTTATCTCTCAAATACCAGCCTGCAAAGCAAACCAAACTCAAATTTGCATAGTTCTGTGTTATGTCTCAGCCAGGCAGGTCGGTCTGCACAGAAAAAAAATATTAAAAATGTAGATAGATATATCTATATACATATGAAAATGTAAATGAAAATTCCTGTGCTCATTAGGAGCCTATTCGAAGACTGATGCAGTCAGTCGAAAGACGTTTATTGATTTAATAAGGTTTGGATCAAGCCCAAAGTCTCCCGTAGACATCACTGCACAGAGAACTGGTGCCATGGACCTGATTTTTCACTGGGGACATCGTGTCCAGTCGTGCTCCTGGGGGTGCAGTCATTGCCCTGATCTGCTCACCCAGCTTCAGCTGAGCATGCAGAGAAGGTTATTCCTCCACGTCTCAGGAAGAATGATGGACAGGGAAAAGATTTTAAATCCGTTTTGGGAACTTCCAAATCTTTCGTAAAGGGGTGGTCACACGTCTGAGCCGTCGTGCTTTCTTATGGCTTCTGACCAGCTGCAGGAGACATCCGGGTCCACACCTGTTGGGGTTCATGGTATACCCTTTACAAAACCATCCTTTGCAGGATGCATTGTCCCATCTGGAAGCTCATAAGGTGTGTGGTGTTCCTCGTCCATTACAGACTGAAGGTGATTTTCCTTTTTTTTCCCTCTGTGTGTGCTCTGTCATCTTTGATGGGGTTTCTGGTCTAAGTCCTCGGTTTTGCTTACCATGTCCAAGTTGGCCTCACAGGACCAGCAGCTACAGGAGAGGTGATCCATCATGGAAAGGACCCGTCCTGGAGATGGAGACTGGGACAGACACCCAGCTCCTGATCAGCGTGTTGAAATTCAGAGAAGTAGAGAAGCAGAGTAATAAATCTGGGAATCGGTTCCTCGGGGACCTTTTTCAAAGATCAAGGTGTGTTCATCCAGGGCATTTTAATTGAGTAATAGGGTTCCCAATGGAAAACAACTGTCTGAAAACTTTCAAGCATCCACAGTGGGATTCATAGGCAAAGTAAAAACCTTTCTTCCCTTCCCGTTCTCGCACAGGGTGAAATGTGGATGTACAATGCAGGTGAACAGTGCCCAAGTGAAAAAGTTTTCTTTACATCAAAAGTACACCTGGGGGACTAATTTCATAAGATATTGCTGAGACCAGGAGCCCGGCGTAGTTAAAAACTCAGCACCTTAAATTCATGTATTCATACAGAATAAGATAAAAGGCCAAATCCTCCATTTACGTAAGTCGTAATAATTCTGTTAGATGTTGGGTTTGAGATCCTTCCATACGGAAACCAACTGCTGCTCCAGGTTACAATTGCTGAGAATTAAGGAGAAATTTTCTCTACGTCCATTTTCCAGCTTGAGCTTTATTCTGAATTATATGACTATAAATGACTGAGATGGGATGAGGTAGAAATAACCCGTCTGAGCAAGTCCAATAGCAGGTGTTTCTCCTTGACATTTAGAAGAACCTTTAAAGGGCTGAGAGTGTATCTGTGTTTGAGGGGGAAAAAACCCAAACAAAACTCCAGTGACCTTTGCTATGGATCCTTACCGAAGCTTCCTTTACGTTACGTTTAGTTACATTTGTGTTTATATTCTCAAATTGTGCAATTATAACCATAGCTAACAAGGTTTAGACACATATTCTTACTGAACTGGATAAATCAGAGAAGTTGAAGCATGTCTAGAAGCATGTCTAAATGTTCGTCTTAGTTATGAGTTAATTACGATGATTAAAACATTCAAGGTCATCTATGGAACTTATTTACATCGTGTTGCTGAAGGCAGCAGCTGCCTGTGCCCCGACCGGGGTGAGGAGCACCAATGGTCAGAGCTCTTCTTGAACTTGTGTTGCTTTTCAAAGGGTAGAAAACCTTTAAGTATATTAACTTTTTAGAAAAATTGAAAATTCCAGCCATACCATGTATAACAAATGGGATGAAACTAG
Source organism: Tauraco erythrolophus (assembly GCF_009769465.1). Lineage (NCBI taxonomy): Eukaryota > Metazoa > Chordata > Aves > Musophagiformes > Musophagidae > Tauraco > Tauraco erythrolophus. Next base: position 35,207,957 of record NC_141474.1, on the reverse strand, counting down.
AATTGCTATAATGATATAAACATATTTTACAGCACAATCTGGAACACAGACTTCAGCCTTGGCCTCAAAAATTTTGAAGGGTGGAGGAGGAGGTTCATAACGGGGTGATAGGATGAAAAAATACCCATGTCCAGAGATTAAAGATGATTCTAAAGGAAAAGAGGCTTATTGAAATATTGGCTAGTCGAGAGAAGGTGTATCAGGAAGTTTTCTCATAAAACAAACCCAAGAGAGCTTTCACTTACACCTGTCAGTGGCAAATTTTAAACTTAACGCGAAGCACTTCTTCATTAAGGTATTATTAAGTGCAGAACTTGTTTTCATAACAAGTTGTCGAGACTAAAGCTCATGAGGCTTTAAAAAGGAGTTAGCTATTGATCAAGGATATCAAGAATCTTTGTGAAAATCGTTGAACAGATTTTAAACCCAAGACTTTAATATTTAAGCAAAAAGCCTGACAGGTTGGAAAGTGCCGCGACTGAGATAATTTACCAAATAAATTCTAGGTTATTTAACAAGAGCAATTGCTTGAAACCTAACCATGTCAGCATGGGGTTATGAAAGGCAGGTCCTGCTTGACTAACCTAATCTCCTTCTATGACAAGGTGACTGGCTGAGTGGGTGAGGGAAAGGCTGTGGATGTTGTCTGCCTAGACTTTAGTAAAGCCTTTGACACTATGCCCCATAACATTCCCCTGGAGAAACTGGTTACTCATGGCTTGGACAGGCGTACGCTTCGCTGGGTGAAAAACTGGTTGGATGGCTGGGTCCAAAGAGTTGTGGTGACTGGAGCTCAATCCATTTGGTAGCTGGACCAACAAGTGGTGTTCCCCAGGGCTCGGTTCTGGGGCCAGTTCTGTTTAATATCTTTATCAATGATCTGGACAAGGAGCACCCTCAGTAAGTTTGCCAATGACACCAAGTTGGGCGAGAGTGTTGTTCTGCTTGAGGGTAGGAAGGCTCTACAGAGGGATCTGGACAGGCTGGATCGATGGGCTGAGGCCAACTGTATGAGGTTCAACAAGGCCGAGTGCCGGGTCCTGCACTTGGGTCACAACAACCCCACGCACCCCTACGGGCTTGGGGAAGAGTGGCTGGAAAGCTGCCCGGCGGAGAAGGACCTGGGGTGTTGGTCGATAGACGGCTGAACATGAGCCAGCAGTGTGGCCAGGAAGGCCAGTGGCAGCCTGGCATGTATGAGAACTAGTGTGGCCAGCAGGACCAGGGCAGTGATCGTCCTCTGTACTCGGCCCTGGTGATGCTGCACCTCGAACACTGTGTTCAGCTTTGGGCCCCTCACTACAAGAAGGACATGGAGGTGCTGGAGCGTGTCCAGAGAAGGGCAATGGAGCTGGTGAAGGGTCTGGAGCACAAGGCTCATGAGGAGCAGCTGAGGGAACTGGGGCTGTTCAGCCTGGAGAAAAAGATGCTGAGGGGAGACCTTCTCGCTCTCTACAACTCCCTGAAAGGAGGCTGCAGCCAGGTGGGGGTCGGGCTCTTCTCCCAAGTAACAAGTGATGGGATGAGAGGAAGAGGCCTCAAGTTGGGCCAGGGGAGGTTTAGATCAGATATGAGGAAACGTTTCTTCACCCAAAGGGTTGTCAAGGATTTGACCATGCTGCCCAGGGAAGTGTTGGAGTCACCATTCCTGGAGGTACTTAAAAGACATGTAGATGTGGTGCTGAGGGACAGGGTTTAGTGGTGGAGTTGGCAGTGTTGGGTTAAAGGTTGGACTTGGTGATCTTGAAGGTCTCTTCTAAACTAAATGATTCTATGATTCTGTGACCTGAAAAATGTGTGTGCTTCTATCGTGTCAAGTGTCCTCTAATTTAGACATTGCTAAAAAAATATAGAGATAATCTCCACAGCTTCCATTTACATTTTCCTGAGAGCTGCTAGACGTTCCTACACACCTGAACAGTTTGTGAACTGAAGAAGATTAAAAAGACAAAAACAACACAAACTTTTTTTTTGCTGCAAGAAACTAAAAATAGATTCAGAGTTTTAAGAGTGAGACCTTTCCAGGGAGGCTGCACTATAAACAGTAACGAACCTCCAAATTGAATCACAGAAGTAAGGAAATGCTGAGGTGTTTCAATAAGCATCTAAATAGAGAACGAACTCGGTGCTACCCTGAATTGCACCTACAGGTTTATATGTTGAGATTTTGGCTGCATTTTAAACAATGAATGGAGCACAAAAACTTCCTCTTCTCAGGGATTTGCCAAACCTCAGGCGAGAAACACGAGCACCAGGCGCTTCGCTATTGCTTGCGATATCAGAAATACTTGGTGAAAAAAAACTATGATGAATTTTTCAGAAATGTACTTTTTTTGAACATATTATCGCAAGTAACAAAGCTAATTCCTTGATTTTGAAATGTCCTGCTATGACACAGCGACAACAGGAATCTGGATTTTACTGTGCAGTCAGGTGCTGTTACTGTTTTAGACCATCTTTCATAAATTGACCTGTAAAATGATATTCAGGTTTTTAGACTATGCAATATTTAGATTTCACAAACTTCGTTCAAAGATAAAACACAAAACTGAGAACTCGATCATTTAAATTCTGTTAGTTTACTCAGTTGAAATACTATTCTGAGAGAAAGAACAAAGCATTTAATTTTAAAATTATTGGGGATGTGAGAGAGAAAGCAACAAATCTCGTGAAGTAACCACACCGTAAACTAAGGCACACCACAATATAGCAGTGACACACAGCTTTTATTTATTTATCCAATAAAATTCCATCTGGCACCAGCCCCTTTTCTGAGCTAATGCTATTGCTGAGCTGCCCACAGTGCTGCAAGTCTATGAGAAAATGTCTGTCAGGCTGGAGAAACGGACTTTGGAGTAGGGATCCAACAACATCTTGCTAAATCAATGGAGATTTTAATGTTTTGAAGCCACAATTTTACAGCTAAAGGTAGTTCTGTGCAGTTCTTCATCTTCACCTTTCTTTTTAACCTAGAGTTGAGTGTAAAACATCCATTCCTGCAATTATCAGAGCAGTATATTGCATAAAATATGTCTATTTTGCAACAGTCCTTTCACTCAGTGACGGAGCGGTTGGCGTTCTGAAGCAAAACAGCGCTTCTTGCAAAATAACAAAATGCTTTCCCCGAATGCAGATTTCTAAATTAGGATGCAACGTGAAAAAAAGGATTAAAGTTTCCCTGCGCTGCTTGTCATCATCTTGTCTGAATTTCAGTACATCACCCATCAGGCACAGGCGGTTCTCCTACTACAGAAATTTTGCAGCCAGTCCGTTTCCGTTTGCCGACGGAAGGCTTATTCCTGACCTTTCAGCATTTGCTCCTGACCAGCAGCTGCTGAAACTGCTCCTGGGCTCTGTAAATACTGTTCCACAGCTCAGCGTGCAACCTGGGCACGTCGTGTCCGGCACACACAAGCGTCAACACAAGTGAGACAGGTAGTTCAGCTCTTTGTGGTCTTTGTTAGAAAAAATACCCTAAAAACTTGCAACGCTTCAGATAAAATTCCCATTCCAAGGACCCAATTTGTATGAAGTTTTTGCCCAGGACTTTTCTTGGACATAAAAATCCTTTCCCTTAGCACGTCTGTAGTTCCCAGGGAGCGAGGAGGAACGTGGCTGTCTCGGTCGACGCCAGCCTGAGCGGCAGCCCAGCAGGAGGAGCTGTGGTTGGGTTCGTTACAGAGCTGCTAACGACCCTTAATTTTTGCTCAGTTTGCACAGGGTTTTGGAACTTGCACCTGGCTGTGATGCTGCACGTGATGACAGAGTGAGCAGAAATTGCCCTTGGATAAATATTTGCGCAGTACCAGCCGAGCGGAGCCTGGGAGTGGGTTGTTTCTACACGTAACTCAACGGAATAAAGCGCCGCTTGGGAAAATAACTGCTCAGGCTAAGGAGTGGAGCTGGTCCAAAAATTGGATGGGTAGGGATTTGTCATGCATAAAGCCAGGCTGAGGATTTCTGACCCTTGGAAGAGGTGGCTTCTGCAACAGTCTTGGAGAAAGGAGCAGTCGGGCAGGCAGCAAAATGATTTCAACGATGAAGCTTAGTGAGTTTATCGAAGGGATTTGTCCTCAGTGCTAAAGAAATGAACCGAAAGCCTCAGGTCTGCTCTATACAAAAAAGTCAAAAATAAACCTTTCATTTGCAAACAGAAATGGACTGACTGCAAAATTTCTTGAATAGGAGAACGGTGTGTGCCTGATGGGTGACGCACTGGAATTCAGACAGGGCGATGACAAATTGCACGCAGCTCTTACGTACAATTCCCTTTCCGCTGTTTCAATAAACAACTTACTGCAAAGCTAAACAAAACTCGATTTCACCCATGGATTTAGTGCTGGTTTGATTTCACTATCCTGTTTAACGAGTGGGGTGGGTGGTTGGCAGAACCATTGGCCTGGGTCTAACCCTGCCTGATGCCCTCTTCCCAGCTACTCAAGCCTCTAGAGTTCTTTAAGGTGATTGTCATTGTTTTGCATTCAAGAAAAATAAGTCCTGTTTGTCTTTTTGCAGATGCAGATTTATTTAATGTCAGTGCATTAGAAGTAGCTGGTTTGTCGTGCAGGTTGTTAAAGCAGCGAAAGGACAATGTAGGGAGGGGAGGGGCTGCAAGGGGAGTCGGGGCCAGGCCAGGGTTATCTCATCCAAGGTTTGGGTGGATTTGGCATCCAAAAGAACCAAGAAGATATTCCTGTTTCCAGAAATAATCTGGATTCAGTTCCTGCATGCTAATAGTATGTTTATAATATGCTAATAGTATGTTTATAGTATGCTAATCATAGTTCATCTGTGCAGTGAGACTCTAAGCTGTAGCATGACACTCACCTTAACAAGTTGTGCTGGTTGGGCACTGGAAGCAGCAGCAGAAGGGCAGATCTGCCTCTGATCTTGGCAGGATTCCTCCTTGCTTTGGGTGTCACCTTCTGAGGCAGGATTCCGATACGTAAATAATGGGTAATCTAATATTTTAGATTTCACTACCTCGACCAAGAAGAAGTTACTGGGGCTGACAGCAGCTGTCACATTTATCTAAATCCCTTGCAGGAGATGATAAGTGAATCCTTTGAGAAGTGGTGTTGCCTCTTTTGAACCATCGATACGTGTGCGTGCAGCCTCTCTTTTCTCGTCGGCTGTTTGCAGCAGACTTCTGTCCCTTGGCCTCAGCTTTTCATGGCTCCCCAGGCAGGCAATGCATTTCCTTCCTCGGAGTGGTTGCACAGCGACGTGTTCTATAGACTGCCCAGCCACTGTTCCTCTCCTCTTCTGCCTATTTTCCAGCGCACATCTGTACCAAATGAAGAACAGTTGTACTTCTCTGTGACTCACTTGTAACGGGAATAATCCACGTGAAGGTCACTGTTGTGTTCCTCTCTTTTTTCCCTCTGACTTGTGCCATTATGCGGCTTTCTTTTCCTCTTGGAAAGTTCAAAGACAAATCTTATAATGCGCTGCTTCTTAAACTCTGGGTAGAGATGTGCAGCCGTAACTCCAGCTTAATTAAGTCTCCTTTTGCAGAAATTCTAGACGTTTTATGATTTTCATCATGACATTGGCACATTTCGCTATGTAATTTATAGAGATTTGTAATGATTCATTTGATAGGCATTGTCTGCGGATTTCAGTTCATCAGGGATCAGTAGAACTATAATTACGTAGTAATTATTAAATAACTTATTCACAAATTGCTGTGCCAGTGAAAGCAAATATCAGAGCGGTTGAACAGCATCTAGTTCTTGTAGGGATGTGTTACAGACGTACACGGATCGCAGAGATGGGGGTGCTTACTCTAAACACAGTAGTAATGCACACATCAGGCAAGAACATCTATAAATGAAAATGAGACTCTCATTCTGGCAAGAGTTGTCCATCCCATATTCCCAGAGCTGCAAGCAGCGGGAGAAGACTTTCACCTGGGAACCCTACAGGAGGTTAACCTGGAGGTGGTTGGGTCAGGAACCCAGGTTCCCTCTGGTCAGGGGAGCGCCTCTAAGGGCTGGCCAAGGGTGTCACGGGCCCCGGTTGCACAGGAAACACCTGTTGGTCTCTACATCGATTCCAAACACTGACAGTTTGGTTAGGTACCAGAAGGTAGTACCAACTCTTCCCAGTCAGCTCCCTGTGTCCCAGTTGCTGTTCTGTTGTAACTCAGGCAGATTCCCATTTTCTTCCTGTTTTCTGATAACGGGGATGATGAGTTGCTCAGCCATCTGCTACCGTTGGGACGTTTCCCTCATCCAAGGCCGCTCTGCGTGCCCATGGGACATGGAGGTCCCGGCCCCAGATCACTGCTGTGAGTCAGTGAGAGGAGAAGGGGCAGAAACGTGGCTGTTGTGTACCAGGAGTTGCATCCTCGCAGGTGGACTCACTGTCTGACCCCACGTTAATAATATTCATCCAGAAATCACACTCTACTTCAGCGAAATGAACGATTCATGTCGGCTAAAGCATAAATACAAGATGCAATTTTAGTCCAGACATGGTTGAGTGATACCTCTGACTGCGCCAGAATAGTGTAACTGGCATTTCTGCATGTGCAGGGCTTTATTGAAAAAAGCAGCTTTATCATACAAGTATGATCTAATGTGGCAAGATACCCCATGGAAAAAAAAAACGGGAAAAAAACAGAATTGCCCTTGCTAGTTACAGAGCACAATATTTTAAAGTGTTTCTAGCCCACAAATCTTTTATACAGCCCAGATCAAACACAATGCACGTGTCAGAGCAAATGCTGCCGGGCGTGTTGATCAAAGGTCTTAAATACTGAGGTCATCTGTCTCCCCTACGGAGCACATATAGCTGCCACCGCGTGCTGCAGAAAGCCACGTCCACCTCTTCTCAACGTCCCAGTAAAGTGCAGTCCGCCAGGGAGAATAAGTGGGTTTATGTGTCACTTGGTCTTTCCAAGAGAAGTCAAAGTGCACCATAAGCATGAGCTTTAATAAGGCCAAGTGCAGAGTCCTTCACTTGGGGTATAAAAACCCCAAGCATCGCTATAGGCTCAGGGAAGAGTGGCTGGAGAGCTGCCTGGCGGAGAAGGACCTGGGGGTGTTGGTTGACTACCGGCTTGATATGAGCCAGCAGTGTGCCCAGGTGGCCAAAAAGGCCAATGGGATACTGGCGTGTATCAAGAATAGTGTGACCAGCAGGAGCAGGGAAGTGATCCTGCCCCTGTACTCGGCACTGGTGAGGCCGCACCTGGAATATTGTGCCCAGTTTTGGGCCCCTCGCTTTCAGAGAGATATTGAGCTCCTGGAGCGAGTCCAAAGAAGGGCGACTAAACTGGTCAAGGGGCTGGAAAATAAAACTTATGAAGAGAGGCTGAGGGAGTTGGGGCTGTTTAGCCTGGAGAAGAGGAGGCTGAGCGGAGACCTGATTACGGCCTATAAATACTTGAGGAAAGATGGTGGGGAGGTAGGGGAAGGGCTCTTTACATTAGTGATGGGTGATAGAACAAGAGGAAATGGGCATAAGCTTAGTCAGGGGAGGTTCAGGTTGGATGTTAGGAAGTATTTCTTCTCTGAAAGGATTGTCAGCCACTGGAATAGGCTGCCCAGGGAGGTGGTTGAGTGCCCATCCCTGGATGTGTTTAAGAATAGGGTGGATGATCTACTTAGGGATATGGTTTAATGGGGATTAGGGATGGTTGGACTCGATGATCTCTAAGGTCTTTTCCAACCTAGAAATCTATGAATCTATGAATCTATGAATAAGGACAATGTAAGTCGTCCGGGATCGACGCGCCGGCAGCGCGTTCACCGGGGCTGCGGCTGGGTGGGGGAGGAAGGTGTCTCCCAGCAGATTCCCCGGCAGTCAGGCTGGTTTTGTTGGAGTTGTGCATGTTCAGAAGTGGGAGAAAATTAACCAACCTGCCTACTGTGATGGACCTGGCGAAGCGTTTAGAAGCATTAGCAGCTGCAGGCACCCGCCACCGTAGACCCGGGAAGGAGGCAGCGCCGCGGCGTGCGTCGAATTGCGTCTCTAATGTACATTTTGCCTTATTTGCTTCCAGAAATACAGCGACAGTTGTGAGGATTTAAAGAATGACCTCTGAGAACAAGAATATAATTATTGGGCCTCAGAGCAATGCTAATCATGTGCTTCTGAACAGCACAAACGCTAACGGATTTCTGGATCTGCATTATTCATGAGCTTCCTATTTATACGTGTGAATGAAACACGAAGCTAAAAGGACGTGGGCTACTTTGTCATCTTTTCCTTCATTTTGTTATGGTCTCAACAGCTGTAAAAATCATTAAAGCAGCAGTTTTCTCTGGAAGAATCTGAAATGGGAAATAAGAACTAATGAGCAAATATTGTTTATCTGTTATAATACTGTAACTTGAACAACTAAATGAAAACGTTGTATTACAGGTAGCTTTAGTGGAGCAGACATGATTAAAGTGTTGATAGGAAACAGAAACACAAGAGGTTTCTCTCTTTGCTTCACCCTGGTTTTGGAGCCAAAGGCACGGACTGCACGCAGGTGACATGGCACCAGGAAAGGGGCAGCCTCATTAGCAGCCTCGTTAGACCCCTGACATCAGCAGAAGGTCATGGTCAGTGTAGCACCTGGCAGTTGGGTGATCTGCCTTTTCTGTTTCTTTGTCCATTTGGCAGTTCCGTTACACAGCTCTGTTCTGTACGCTCGGTTTAGAGGAGCAACGGGCCAGGCAGGGTTGATTATGCATTTAGAGCCTCCACCACTTTTGGAAAACTCCTAAAATGTCCTTTTTTTCGCTTTCATGAATAGAGCCATTCCTTTCCCTCCGTTCATTTAAATTAAAACCATGCAATTTACAGTAAGGTTTTTTCCTTTATGGGATTCTCCGTGACTGGTTGCCACGTGCAGATCGGTGGTCCCTGGCCGGTGGGGGAGCTCTGGGCTTTGCAGGTAGTCTGCGGGTGGCACAGGGGGACCATGGAAGATGCTCGCGTTTATCGATTGACGGGCAAACCACAACATACAAGTTGAAACGGGTGGTCAGGCAGCACAGGGACGTGCTGGATTACCACAGGAAGCTTTCAAAAAAATTTCCCTTAACTGACTATGGTTGAAACAACAGCTTCTTCTTTTCCTTTTTGGCAGAGTCTGCCGTGGGTCTGGCTGCAGCCGCTCGTTGAGAAGTTAAGATGCTTCAAGGGTGCGGGGGAACGGGATTTCATAAATCATATCCTCAATAGTGCTTTTCTGATAAACATTGTAGGAAAAAAATTGTAAACCATGTGGAAGGCTTCGTAAACACAGGTCCTCAATTGGATCTGCCTTTTGTTATCTTTTATTTTTGATAATGCTCAACATTATCTTGTAACTGGATGCGTCGCACTGAGAGAAACGCTTTTCGATTTGGCATCGAACGCGCCCTATTGATGTGCCTTCTTGGAATGCAAAAGTGCTGCTTGAGGTTTTCTTCATCTGTGATAGTTAGTGTGGCATTTCATGGACTGGAATGGGTGTCCCTAGGTTGGAAATGCAATGCTTTGGAAATCTTTTTCTGCATCTGAAGTGGCCTCTGTTTCCTTGAAAAAAAAAAAAAAACCAAACCGTTATGTGGCTTTACGTAGAATGAGTGGTGCGTAACCAGCACCGGGGTGGTGGGACTGGTTCAATCTCCATGGCGTTTCAGCAGAAAAGCAGAGCTCTTCAGTGGCCAGCAGCTGCTGGTTCTTTTCCCTTCTCTGTAGCTCCAGAGCATCGCTCCTCTCTCAGGTGACATTCTCGCATCTCTTCCACACCCCGAGGTCACTCGGAAGGGTGCAGACAGCCCGGCACACCCCGGGCACGCATGCGAGTCCCCGCGGGACAATTTCTACCTGATATTCATTTATTCAAATTTATTTTTGTTCCTTGACATTTGTTGCATTTTACTTTTTCATTTTTAAATAGTTTAGTGTTTGTAAATACCAGTGTAAAGATGCACTTGTGGTGGGACCGTAAACTGGTGGATACTCAAAAAGCAGACTGCAACATGAATGGGTGCTTTTGCAAAAATTCCTTTGCTCATGATAAATCTCCCAGATTTAGTCATTTCCTCAAAATGTGGGCATTCCTGTGAAAGGTAAAGCCTTGAGCACATATCAATGTGTTATAGATGTGAAATTGTTGCGATAGTGGGGATGGAGACAGCGTACTCTTACTGGCAAGAATATCAAATGCATGACCTTTATTTTAAATATTATTGTGAATGTTTTTCATAGAATCCTAGAATGGTTTGGGTTGGAAGGGACATCAAAGATCATCCAGTTCCAAACCCCCTGCCATGGGCAGGGACACCCTCCACTACACCAGGTTGCCCAAAGCCCCATCCAACCTGGCCTTGAACACTGCCAGGGATGGGGCAGCCACAGCTTCTCTGGGCAACCTGTCCCAGTGCCTCACCACCCTCAGCGTAAAAAATTTCTTCCATATATCTCCTTATATTTCCTTTAATGGAAATATAATTTTTGCTTGTTAGTGGTTCACACATACGCACCCCAATTAAATTAAATTTATAACAATTTTTTTCACATTATAAAATAGCTCATCCTACATATCATACATATCTTGATTCATTCTGGAAGTTATTAAAAATTAAATTTAAAAAAAAACACTTTAGTAGACTCCAGAGTTAAAACAATGTGTTGTTTTAGCATCTTTCTTTGATTTTTCATAAGACGGTCAAATTCCATTAGAATATTAAGTAAAACTTTAAATTCATCCCATTACTTTTTGTGTGCCAGATAAGAGCATGTGTGGTACTCAGGGCTGGCTCTCCACAGAAATGCATTTCTGTGAGTGCTCTCAAAAGTTAACTTTCATAGGATTTCTTTTACAAGAATACACTAAAAGGTATCATTAATCTGGTTTTCTACACGCTTCAAAATATTTTAATATCTATTGAAAAACTCCTGCTGTCAAGCAAAACTAAATTACTGTAGGTGTAGAGCAGTGAGGATTGCTGAAGGATGGAGTGAGTAAACTACTCAACAATTTCACATCTCAAATTCAAGGTTAATTTTTTTTTAATTGTCTCATAGACATTGAGCTATGAAATGCTTATCATCCTGTAATAAAAGAACAAATCATTTAAATAAAATAAACCATTACTAGGCAATTAAGATGTAATAACTCAAACCTGTAGAAGAGCTCAAATTGTAATTGCAAAACATTATTAGTGAGTAAAAGACACAGAATAAATTAAGGTCGTGTCTCTACCCAATCCACTTACAGTTTCCATCCAAAAGATTTATTACTAAATATGTTTTTCCATTTACCAGTGTACTCAAAGAGTCTCTGGTTTACCTGAGCTTAAAGACCTCTATTTCAAAATAAATCATTAATCTTTAACAAAGCTGATAAAGCCCAGGGGAGATTAGATTAAATAAGCCTGGTTAATTATCAAAGGTCATAAATGAAAATATTTATGAGGGGTTTTTAAAATTAATTAATGTGTTAGTATTTAATTGCCAGTTATACTTTGGACCAGTTATTGATTCCTCCAATGCATGGCAAGTCTAAATATCATTATAGCAAAATCCAACCATTTTACTGATGCAGACTGCAATGAAACAAGCTTTTTGTATTCTGCTGTTACAAAGTACTCTCCTTGCGATCCATAAGTGTGTCAGACTGGTAGCATCATGTTTTGACACTTTCTCAGACCCAGAAATTGCACTCTCATTAAATCAGATGTTACTGATACTGAGTAAGCACCTACCCCCATCCTATAATAAACCACCTCATAACATTATGCTTTCTCTTGCATGGTATATGTAAATGTCATTCTATAGTAAATATGAATATCTAATCACACTTTTTCAAATAATTTCTATTTATTTTAAGAAGACTCATGGGGTTTTAAACAGAATAAAAACAGGGAAAGTGTTTAGTGTTGACGATTAATATCTAGACTGCAAAATACTAGAATAAACTAGAATAATGTTAGAAAGAAAAAACTAGAATAATGCCGACGTTGTGGTTTTGTCAGATTGTGTATCTTTTCTTGATCGTGTATCTGACTTTTCAGTCTTTCTAAGAAAATACTGTTGGAGCAGAATGGATTTCTGTGCTCTTGTATGTGTCAAATCCTAAAACGAGATTTCAGGAAACACAAGATTTTAGCTGAAGGCAACCTGAGTTTGTTCCAGTAGTCATTTCACACTGGGGATCAAAATACCTGCAGAATGGCAGAAACCAATGTTACAGTGTTGAGGGCTACAGGAATCAATTAAAACATTTCAGACTTTCTGTTCATCGTAGTTATTGTCAAGTGGGTTAGACTTTCTGTCACCATAGTAGTGAAGAATACAAAGAATTAAATTATATCTCAGACTTGCATAGCATTGCTTTTTATTCTGAAAAACAGAACGTGAGTTTGTCTGAGTGTGGCATGTGGCTTTACACGTAATAAAGACTACTTTTCATTTTTTAAAAACTGATATCCTCCCAACAGTATCAATTGCGCCAACCAAAACAATTTCCTTTTGGACCAGCTGCAGGGTGATAAACTATCTTTGGAATAAAAAATGGGGTTCATAGCTTTAACTCAAGCCTTCTCCTGTAATGGTCCCAGTGACTGGTGCTGAGGTCATGCTGGGAAGGAGCTCAACAGAATGGGAAAGAGCATCGTCATTTTTATATTGCTGAAGAATTTCCTTGGCTCATGGCTCGAAGTGGTCGTTACGGTGGCATTGCCACCCCGGTGAGCGACAGACCAACGTCGTTCGCTGGCTCCAGCATCAGCAGCCGAGGAGTGCAGGGAGGAGGTGGTGGGCGGGGGTGCTGGGGAGTGGGGATGTAACTCTTACGCCCCTGTCTGTGCCCTGTCTTAATGTGGAGCAGTATTGGGTTGGGTTGGTGTCAACCAAAGCCTGGGGTTTGCGATTCGTGGTTTTCAAAGCCCTTGATTTGCGGTGGATATCCTTACAGTCTTCATCCACTGGACAAATACATCTATTAGATTTTAAATATTGTTACCATGAAATTAATTACAATATTTAGTGCAGAACTGGGCTTCAGAAGTGAAATCCACAGAGACACTTTGTTTTCTGTTCCCTTGAAGGAGATCATTTTTTTTCAGGGGCAAAAGCAGCTCAACAGACTATGAATGCCAAGAGCTGAGTCCAGTCGCTTGACGTGTCTTGTCATTTCAAGTTTATTATTAGAAAAATTAGTAAACTCGCGGTATAAAATGCAGAGACAGAACCAGCAGATGAAGACAGGGGTTTGGCAAGGTGCCAGAAATGGGAAAGTTGTCCAAAGTTGTTTCCAGACAATACACAGAAAGCTGCCATGGGGGCACGGGGGAAGGAAGGGGAACGGGAATAAATAATGAGCACTCCTCTCTCCTCTGTGTTTGTGCCAGGATAAGTCATGGAAAAACAGAGAGGAGAACGAAGACGAACATCTGGCACGGTCCTCTTGCATTCCACATTTCTCCAAACTTCATATTTTCTGTATTTTCACCATTGCCTTTCCCTTCTTGGATTTACTACTGTACTAAGGGTTGAGTAAAAGTCCTACCAGTATGTGAGCTACAGCTCCAAGGGGGCTGCGTTAGGGACCCTCGGGCCGTGCTGGTGCTGTGCAGGTCTAAATTAACTTGCAACACCAAAGGAGTCGCAGTTCCTACATCTGCATTAAACACCGAGCAATTTTGGGTTTTACTAAATGTCTTGTTACGCAAATTTTATCTTAAACTCACGATATGGGAAAATATGCAGTATTTGCAAGTGCAGACTGAGATTTTGCTAGTTTTTCTCTTATTTCCTTCATCGGCAGACCCCTCTGTACAAGACTGCAGCGTTTTGTACTGGGAGGCATCATGCACCAGTTTGAGATCTACGACATCTCGGCTTGTAAGCCATTTTTTCTGCAGGCAACAGACCAAAACAGCATTTTGTTTATTTTTGTTGAGTTTTTCGTGTTCTCTTGGGGAAAAAAAAGCTTGGGTTGTGCTATTGAGACACTGGGACTGGGAGGACGGTTGGGTCAGTGAATCTAATCCCCTTATACCGCCGGCTGCTCCGCCGTGTAATCCCTTCCATAAACTGATGGAGCTTCCCCCTCGAAGGAGTTGGTTTTCCTTTGGGCGAGCTCCGATGAGGAGGCAGCGGGAGGGCAGGGAGGCTGTGAAGGCTGCGGACCCACCTCCATTTCTGAATCCATTTGCTCCCAGTTTATACCCATTTGCTCATGCAAACGAGGGCTGATGTATTACTCGGTTCCTTAATCATAGAATCATAGAATGGTCAGGGCTGGAAGGGACCTTCAAAGGTCATCTAGTCCAACCCCCCTGCAAGGAACAGGAATATCTCCAACTAGATCAGGTTGCTCAGGGCCTCGTCCAACCTGGCCTTGAACGTCTCCAGGGATGGAGCATCCACCACCTCTCTGGGCAACCTGTTCCAGTGTTCTACCACTCTCATGGTAAAAAATTTTTTCCTAATATCCAATCTGAATCATGTACTATGGAATTTTCTAGGCAAATAATTACCAGTAGTTGGCCTCTAGTAAACTACTAGCCAGGTTTTAATGACTTGCTTATTTTTACCTGCTTATATCCTTTAACAGCTCCTTCCAACCCTGATTTTTCTAAAGCCCTGAATGCCATGAAGTCATAGTCATGTGTTCTTACCCTCCTTGAACATATCTTTAATTCTCAGTCCCGCTGTACCCGCTGGCCTCCCCTCCCCAGGAACTGACTGTCGCTTTGATGATTTTATGTGCAAACATATTTAAATCCCCCTGACCTGAGTATCCTGAACTGATTGAATTTTGCTTTAACTTTGGTCTAGCAATTTCCATTTCCGTTTTGTTATTCAGAATGACATTTTTTGAGCTTTTGCTAAAACTGAAGCAAAACAGTGATTTTTAAGTCCATGCTTAATTTCTCTACCCTTCCTTAGTGAACAGAGGTGCTTTCATTTTTCTTAGGCTATCTATGGGGCTAGAGAGTGTTTTGCAGCAGGTTTGCTGTGGTCACCTTTCCCAGGTGCCATTGAGCTGGGCACCTGGGTGGCTCCCACCCCATCCCTGCCCCGCTGCCTTTCCCAGACGTAGCTTGGTTTTGGCCAATTCTTGTAATTTTCCTCCTCGTGCTCTGTAGCCTTTGATGGGGTGCTTTCCCGTGTTGTTAAGAGGTTTCCTGTGCAAGCTTTATTCCGACTGAGATCAGAAAGGAATTTCTAGATACTATCTCCTTCCCTTTGGTAAAAGGCAACGTTAAATGTCCTTGACATTAAACCGCACCTCCGTGTCCCAGCTGTCTTTGCTGGCTTATATTCTCCAAAGATTTCACTTTTAAGGATTAGAGCTGTAGTTACAAGTCTGTGAGGTTTATTCTTCCACTTTATTTAAACTCGCTCAACTGCTGGGTCTCTAACATCAGATTATTTCTGACAATCAGCTGTAGCACATGCTCACTGCCACTAATAAAACCAATTTTAGAAGAATGCTGTTTTATTCCTTCCCGTGACTGTGTGGGACTGGTACCTGCACACCTTGTCCCACGTTTCCCCTTCCTTCCCCCCTGTGAAGTCAGGCTGTTACACCAGGACCAGGTGCGTTTCTCTGTTTAAAAACTCTGTAGTTGTCTTTCTCAAAACCTGACTTTGCAGACAAATAGATTTCCTTGTGTTGTCCCAAAAAGCCTTTTCTCTACCTTTCTCAAAGTAATCACAGAATGGTTTGGGTTGGAAGGGACCTTCAAGGCCATCTCGTTCCAACCCCCTGCCATGGGCAGGGACACCCTCCACTACACCAGGTTGCTCAAAGCCCCATCCAACCTGGCCTTGAACACTTCCAGGGATGGGGCAGCCACAGCTTCTCTGGGCAACCTGTGCCAGTGCCTCACCACCCTCAGTGTAAAAAATACTAATCCAGACAGTTTGTTTTACCTATGCTACCATCTCTTACTTCTCTCTTCTCCATCACAATGCCAGCGTAGGACACAGCGCTCTTCACAGGGTGCTCTCCACCCTGTCCCACCCCGGCTCCAGCCACAGCGGCTCCTCTGCGTTGCCCTGTGTCCGGTCACGCTTGCCCCTTCCAGGACTCTCTGCGTTGCTTACAGGCAGTTTTGTTATTTCTCCCGGGCCGTGTTCGGTGTCAGGCTGTGATTTATACACCCCTTCTGACAGCACCGCTTAGCTGACTGCTGTTCTCAGCAGCATTCGTACTTCTTCCAAGCACCTAATCCATCTTGCCATCAAGCACTTTATTTGCTGCCCTGTCTACGTTTGCTCTGTTGTCTTTCTCCTCCTACACACAACTGCAGAGATCTCTTGAGCTTCTCCCAACCTTCTCCCTTTCTCTTCTTAAAGCTGCCCCGCTCAGGGGTGCAGCCTCCAGCCCTGAGGGTGGCTGTCACTGGTCCTTGGGTGTATCAGCCCCACTCTGAAAGAAGCTTCATGACTTCCACGGATTTGCAGTGAGTGGCAGCACCTCTAAAATGACAGGACAGGGGCATCTAACTCCAGACTTGCTTGTCTCACACCATCGCTGTGAAGTTCTGCTTTCCATGGTGACATATCTGGCAGCATCCCCGAGCATCCACCGTATGGTCGATATCTGTAAAGAGAGCTGAAACTTAAAAGGCAGGAAAAGGTACATTTGTACACAGTTTAGAAAAAATTAAACTGTCATTTTTCATCAGCTTTTCCCAAAGTGTGCTACTCTGTTTTGGCCGGATCTGTTCTGGTCCATCTTCCTAGGATATGTCTGGCTTCCCAGAGAGGCTGAGCTCTGCCCTTATGGCACGATCCCTGCAGAAGCCCTTTTTGAGCATCCCTGGAGCCTCGTGGTGCAGGAGAGATGCCCACCATGAGTTTTGACCTTCTCTGTTGCACGTCCACTGGGTGTTTGAAACAGGTGGTGGGAATTTGCCCCATTACCCTAAACTGGCATCAACAGTTGGCCTGCACATACAGCCATGGGACCGAAAAGCAGGCAGCCCTCCCAGACAGGCAGGGAGGACAAAGACAAATGCAGGTTGGCAAGTAATATGAAGTGGTTTTGGGCATTAGTACATTTAGACCCAGACAGAAATCACCGGTTTACCATGTATGTTTAGCAGCCAGTGATGTTACACCGGTATCCCTGTGCCCAGGACACTCCTGTTTTGGTCTCAGCTTGAATTAAAGCTCTGCTTTAAAATAATGAGATACTTTTGGCTCACGCCTGCCTCACCAGAATAGGTGATTCTGAAAATAACGACAAGGAAAAGCACTAAGAGAGTGCTAAGCCTGTAAAGGGCAAACTAGGAGGTGGTGTGAACCCATCGCCTTTCCTCTGGCTCGTGAAACGAATCTAACAGCTCTGCTCAAGGAGAATTCTCCGCTGAAATCACAGAAATGGCACAGAATATCACGTTTTTCCATTATACTTTCCTTTTTGTCTTTTTTCCCCACAACCACCCTTGAAAATATGAGCAGTCTTGATGTTGTAGGACTGAGATCCCGGCAAAACAAGGTACAGATACCACCACTCTTTCCTACACATCTCTGCCTCCCAGTGTTACTAAGTCATTAATACATTTTAATTTTAATGAACCAGCCTTGTGTGCTTAAAGGGAAACCAGTTGGGTTTGTTTTCTCTCTATAGACCTGAACAATTTCATGAATAAAGATTTGCAAAGAGTTTTAGGACTTGAAATTAGAAAAATACCCATCTCTCCAATTCCTTGATCTCATAATATTTTTTTAAAATAAGATTTTTGCAAGAATAATACATGATATTACCGCCTTTGCTCCCAGCCTCAGTGGTGCTACAGTTCTGTGACTTCATGCTACCTTAAGCACCAACAGTTAAGTCTAGATACAATTTTTCCAGAAGAGGCACAATCCTACTGAAATCCCTGCTGGTTTGGGCGTGGTGTTTTCCCTTTTAGTGAAAAATCGTGCTCATTGAGTATGTTAATTTACTTGATTGTGGCGAAGAATGTTGTTATTCTGCAGCAAGAGGAACCTTTTCCTTTACAGGAAGCCATAGCAACCAGAAGGATTGACTCCTAAATTCACAAGAAAAAGACCCTGTTATTTTAGGGTAGCCAGAAAAATAACTTTTTTCGTCATTGTACAGTGTGTTTGAAGCAAAGCTGAGAATTATGCATGAGAAGCAGGATGTAATTTCTGAGAACATAAAGATTTGGAAGAAATTAAAGACCACCAAATCAAATTATTATAAAACAGTCAAAAAATTGAGGAATTCTCAATAATTCTTTGGGGTTTATGAGTCTGTTGTCTTAACACAATTTCTTTTTCTCCTGCTAAAATTATGTTAGCTCTATGCAGGAGTACACCCTTATTTCAGAGGGGACATCGGTTTTCCTAGACATCTGGAAAGGTTTTGCCGTATTGCGTTTCCCTTTCTCCTCCCTTTAGGAGGCCCAAGCAGTGCTCCCGGGCTGGGGCTGTCCCTGGCAGCCCCACGGGGCTGCCCTGCGGTAGGCTTCACCCTGGCAGGTTCTCCATGCAATGAGACATCAACCAGACCTTCATTGTGCCTCTCTCCTGAGAAAGCAGCATTGGTGCCTTAAGCAGATTGACTCAAAACCCATAAATACATCGCTATGGCTATTGCACAGTTTCCTAATCCACACCACCATAACAAAGACCATGTTTTTCAAAAAACTTAGACATTGCTGGAATCAATTTAGTTCATCAGTCTTCACTGTGCAATCATCATTTCAGTAGCTTTCTGTAATTTTGCTTTACATCTATGAAATATACTGGGGTAAAAACCTCTTCGTGCCACAGCCAGTTAAGCAGAAACCTGCATCTGAAGCACAACACAAGCCCCAGAAGATCCCTCTACCATCATTTATGTCCTTCACTGACTTGACGTCATGCTTGCTGGAAGCAGCCAGCTCCTGCTGCCCTGCAGCCCAGCACCTCGGCAGGGTGTACGAACTGCACGTCCCCTGGGATGGTCCCACCGGACCAGGATGGAGAGCACCCTCATCTCCACCTTTCCCTTCCCACTGCCCTAATTGCTGTGCTGGGAACCGGTGAGGGACATCTGGAGACTGACCGACGGGCCTGTCTGTCCAAAGCTCTCCCTCTCTCCACTGCCACATACATAAACAACCCCTCCAGAGGGGTAGGAAACCTCAATACTAGACTTTAAACCCTTTTTATCTTAAAGACTGCTCAAGATGTCACCAACCTTCACGAATTTTATATTTCAAGTAAAATTGTAAAGTTACAATAATACTGTTGAAATTCCATTTTATTTTAAAGATGTGATTTGAATTTATCAGCAACAATTATGTATTTGTCAAGGTGTCAAATAAATATTTTTGAGATTGGCAACATTTGTCTGTGTTAGCAGAATTCTTAGCGTCAGTAGTTTGGTAAAGAAACTTCATAACTTTTTGTTTGGGAAAATATTCGTCTGTTATTTCACTTAGAACCATTTTTGCATCATATTAAAGTAATTGTAGGGGGGGAAAATGCAAAATTGGACGAGAGTGAGAGTGTGTTCAGCTATTACCTGCACATCCATTGTTGTCAGCTCACTCACGTTTTTTTCATTAGTTCCTTGTTATAATCAAGATATGGTCAATGATCTTTTGAGCTGGGTAATTTGGTTAAATCTTTTTTATTAAGAGTATTGAATTGCTGCATCGAGAGGGTAGCTTGCTTCTCTGCAAGGTTGATTGGGACTGGTATTTCGTTTTGCATAGCACTATTCAAAGCTGATAAAAATGCACAGAAGAATGAATTTTAAAGCAAAATTATAATGAGAAGCCACAGGTGATTGCTTCATGAGACCGAATGCTGGAGGATTGTGTTTTTCTCTTAACTTTTCCTGTTGTTTGTGTTGTTGGTTGCTCCAGGTGAAGCAAACATCTCCGAAATGCATTTGACGTTTCTGATAAATGTTTTGTTCTGGAAAGACCTAAATAATTAAAGAGACATACATTTTTCGAAGTTCGCTAAAGCACTGAACTATTACTGAAAAATATTCTTTGTTCAAAATTGTTACCTTGACGTATATTCATCATACGAAATTACCTTCAACAGAGGGAGCAAAAACCCCTTTTCTGGGCAGGTTTCAGTAGTCCCCAGGAGCAATGTTTTGGAGGTTGAGAACTCCAAGGGTGGCTTTGCCAAGGCGGCAGGCAAAAATATTTGCAAATTTGGAGTGTGATGGTCTCAATGTTGTATACTGGTGACACGTGACTGACGTAGCTGGGGGAAGACAGACGCTGATGTATAGTTGACAGAAGTCTGGTCGGCCGCATGGTTGTCACAGGCCCGTGGCGGCCAGCCCAGTCTTTAAATAAAGTCGTCGTGTCTGTTGCATGACTGTTTGTTGTCTCATTCTGTATTTGTCTTCCATGTGTGATTAACTCCCAAATGTTCTCTTTTTTTTTTCCTTTTCCCTTTTTGTAGAAATTATTGAGCCTACTACCTCTAGTCCTGTCTCAAGCCCAGGTCAGTATCCACATACATTCACAAAGTATGTTTGGGTACTTTTTCTCAGGGACTCATAACTGATGCATTGCCATATCAATAACTGGAATCGATAACGGGCATCTTTGTTGTGGTAGTGCTGGACTGTCTCCTTCCCGTCTTTGTGCATTCATTGGTTTGTCTTCCCTCCAGGCTCCATATGTTGTCCTCTTCTTAAACTTCCCCTTTCGAGAAAACCTCTCCCCGCATCTCTGTTTTTCTCCCATTCATTCTCCGCCCCAGGGCGATGCAGTGGATGCACAGAGGGCGATGCAGCCGCGCGGTGTAATTACTGTTTTCTCTTCGCCATGACCTCACTCTTCTCTGGTGTCACTGTAAACATGAACGTTGGTTTGAGGTGTACAAATTGCTTGCTGTCTCATCACTGAAAGACCTGCAGGGTGGTTGTAAGACCCCGTTGTGAGGTTCTCCTCGTTTTAGGGTGCCAGAAGGGCTGAAAAGCCTACCCTTGTGCTTGGCAGGTGGTAAGAGGTCCTGACCGTTCATGATGGTTCCCCATTTTCTCAGGGCTTCCTGTTGCTGCTCCCCAGCAGGAGACCCTCAGTGGAGCAGGTGAGCTCAGTGCAGGCTATCAAATGGGGTCTGCCATGCCCAGAGCTTGTTAGGAGATGGCCTTGGGCCAGCCTGTATCAATATTCCCAACTGCTCTCCAAAGGGTTTGGAAGGGTAAGTCATGAGTCTCTTGTATCCTGCTCTAGCTCCCGTTGCTCTACGTTAAACATTTCCCCTGGGATGCAGTTACAGTGTCGGACCCAACAGGTTGATAATATTTCCATGTGCATAGTATGGTAAGATGTGCAATGCTCAGGTCTACCTGACGTATACTTTTGTTTCCAAACAGAGATAAAAAGATTAGAAGGGCTACGCCAGAAAGCCGTAGCGATGGAGGTAATCTACTCCCCAGTTAAAAACACAGATTAAACAGAGAGTTACAAAAGGAAAACCAGGCAGCAGACTGATCCACCCACCTTAGAACTTACAGGAGTAGAAAGAGGAGTGTGTAAATCTTTGGTGCTTTAAATTAAAGGGCTCAGGAAGGGCCATCTCTGGTGTCCTCCGCGGAGATGCTCGCTGCGCGTGGGCACTGCCTGCCTGCCCTCTCGAGAGCCCTGTGTCGGCACCGAGGTTTCCAAAGCGCTCTGTCTCCTTTACGTGCAGAGGACGTACTGTGCCAGCAGCGCAAAGCCATCTACAAAAGCGACTGAGCATTTTGTGCGTGACCACTGTTCGCCACACAACAGCAGCAGGAGGAGTGGGACAGGAGGGATGGGCTTAACCTGCAAAACGCTGATAGTGTTTGTAATGAAAGCTCCTACCCTCGTGATTTTTCACAGTTGCTTTGGACTACCAAGCAGTTGAACATAAGCTAAAAAATTGGTTTTAGAGCTAACAGAAGCCAGGAAGAAGAAAAGAGTGGCGGATGATATGGCAGTTGTAGGAAGTAGTGATGGGAGACCCTCAGTCTGTGTGTCGTTTGGTGCTGGGGTTTGTAGTTGGTCCCCGTAGCCTGATGCTACTCCAAGCTCTGTTCAAGGAATGATGGTTTGTGCTGTATGGTTACGGTTGGAATGGCCTCTAGTAACGTTTGGGGGTTTATCTCCACAGGTAAGCGCTGCCACACAGAAGCACAGTCTTTGCTCGCTTTAGAAAGTTGGGGTTCAAGTAATAGAGCTTTGAGACGTGTTTGAATTCTTGCTGTCTGCAGAAATTTACCACAAATGAGCTGAATTATTTTTACTTTTTCAAAGCAGGATGGAGATGGAGGAATGGAAATGAGTAGTGTCCTTTTGTAACAATCCCTACCTTAATTCTGAGAGTAGGGTGTTAAACAGAGAGGTCTGTTTCCTAAGAACAGTGTGAAATTGAGAATATGGAAGCCTTTGAACACAACAGAGGAAATATTTAGAAGAAGCTAAAGTTGCAAGAGAGAGGAAACTACGTGAGCTAATCCAACTTTAAATGACTGAGGAGAGGACTCTGAGGTCAGTTTGCAGATGAAAAACCATCTGTTCCACTGAACGACAACAGGAAGGTTGTGGTTTTTTAAAGAAAATCTCTCAAAATGGATAAAAATTTAGGATTGAGTCCTTCCTCCTGAAAATCAGCACTGGTATCAGCAGTGGCATTGCCACTGAGATGTTGTTTGCTGTACATAATTAAATAATGCTGCGATAGTCCCTCTGCTTTTCTAATTTTAGTCTGGTAAACAGCTAGAAAATACCATCACTATTGCTACCAAGTTATACAGCTGCAGAGGCAATTAAAAAGTTTCCAGAGTGTCAGAAACTGAGTCCCTCATGTGCTGCAGCATCCGCAGAGAAGACAGTAGGTCGGGGCGGGAGATCGTGGCAGGAGACCCGGTTTATTTGTCTGTAGTTGCTTATGACAGTAAAATAAGATTTGTGACTTCGTTTCAAGTCGGCCCGGGAGGTTTTAGCCGTTGGATCTCTGTCCATCTGCCCTGCTTCCCCTCATGCGGTGACAGGAATACAAAACGTGGATAAACCTCTAGAAACTCGTTTTTCCTCGTGTCTTGCATCAGTCAGAATACAGAGCATCAGCCTCCTTCTTCCTTAATCTGGGCTTTGCAGCTAGCTGCTTAATTACTTCTGTCATTTATGGCTTCACTTCATTGCAGCTTCAATGGGTGTTTTTCCTGGAGAAGGTTTTGCTGCTGGAAAGAGACAGATCCTCCTCCCATGTTCCAATATTGAGCCAAAAGTTATGAAAGAGTCCAAAACTGAGTCCATATTTAGCTGCAGATAGATGAGGGAGAATTGCAGGCCAAGGATCTCCCATAAATGAAGACAAATGACTGACGGGATGTTCAACATTGTCATCACTAGCAGAGTTTTGCAGGACCTTTCTTAAAGCCCAAACTAGGAAGTTACTTTTTGTAGAAAGTGAAGAATCTGTAGTACTCCTGAAGATCTTGAAACCATCTTCTGTTGAGATTTTAGTGCAACTCTGAATACACAGTAATTATCCTATTCTCAAAACATCTTTGGAAATTTTTTGTCATTGTTATTAGTGTTTATGACTATAAGCATTTGTACTTTTGTGCATGGAAGGAATAGTGCAAAAGGAAAATGTCACTGGCATCTTAAGATGCTTAAACCTGGAGTTGCTGCTGCCTCTGACGCCTGCAGGTCACTTTGTACAAAGTGTCAGCATTGCAATAGGTAGAATCATAGAATGGTTAGGGTTGGAAGGGACCTCAAAGATCATCTAGTTCCAACCCCCCTGCCATGGGCAGGGACACCCTCCACTACACCAGGTTGCCCAAAGCCTCATCCAACCTGGCCTTGAACACCTCCAGGGATGGGGCATCCACAACTTCTCTGGGCAACCTGTAATACAAAAGACCATACAAAAAGTATACACCAGGTACATACAAAAGACCTTTCATCTCACCAATTTCCCTTCTCATATTCAGTATAATCACTCTAATCAACTGTTTTGACCTTCTGTTGTTAAAAATCACTTAGAAGATGCATGTGTAAAATTTCAGCACAGAAGTTTTGTGACATTTTCTAGATGTTCCTGAGCCACGTGACAACATCCCCAAAATATCTTTCAATGATTGTCTATAAAAAAAAGTTTTGATTAAAAAAAAAAATCCTTGAGGATTCCTTACAGTTCCAAACAACAGGTGACAACCCACCTAAAACATTTCCAGCCAATGCAAAACCAACGCTGTGTTTGAGAGCCGTAGCACGTTCCTCTTCTGGAGCCCCTTTTTACATTTGGGAGTTTGCTTTCTCAATTTTGAGTGACAACGCTTAAAGCATGTAGAATTAGCTGCAAAAGTTACAAAACTGGAGCCACAGTTGGTATCTATTTCGTGAGCCATTGCCAGGAGCTGTAGTTACTTACAAATCTTTCATCCTTTGGCGTAATTAGCTCACAGGTGGTGTCTTGGAAAGCCTTTGAAGATGCTGCTGAATTCTTAACACTGACTAAATAAGTAACAGTGACAGGTCAGAGAGAATAATTGAGGGATCTTCTTTAATTAATAATTCCATGTGTTTTGAGGCACTTTTCTAAAAATTGGAGTTGGAGAGAGAAGGACTTTTACTTATTTAATTTTCTCAAGAACAAAAGCGTAGGTTTAAATGAGCACCCTGGGCAGGTTGGACAACTCCTTGAACTTCAGTTACTTCTCCCTAATGTGCTTTACCACATATCTGGTGCGTTTTAATATGGCAGAATATCAAACAATGCCTAGTATCAAGCAGGCTCTACGTGTTTCCTAGGAAATATTTCAGCCCCCCCCATTTTTTCTGTTCTTATGCAGTTGCAATTCCCATTTTAATCAATAAATGATTTACATAAGGCAAATCTACAGGGTTGGACTCCAAATCTCAGAATTCATGGCTTTATTTCTTGCCCTTAGTTTTGTCTGTACGTGATGAAAGCACCCGTACTCGAGCTAGAGGTTTTTGCTCGTGGGCAGGAGACAAACTGGTAGAGCAAAGATGGGAGTAGAGATGAACCCCAAGGATCAGCCTTGAGAAACAGCCGGTTGGTTGTCTTCATCAGCCAACACTTGAACTGCTTTCTTTCTTTTCCTAGTTTGTGGAATTCCTTCCAAAAAGTAAACAAGTATGAAAATATGATCCGTGTCTAGGATAACAGATCCTGGATCACTGCACGTTTAACTTCTAAAGTATGTTAGAAACAGATGTCTGTCTGTTCAAAGAGCTTTTGACTCTCAGAGGCCACTTGACTGCCTCCCAGATAATCCCACCCTGGGAAGGCAGGCAGGTTCTCCCAGACTGCCCTCCATCTCATTCTTCTGGTGGTTGAACGACCCTCCAACACCCAGTAGAACAGCACCACGTGTTCTTTTGTCCCACTTAGCAGATATAAAAAGCATTTATAAGGTTACTAAGACTTGCTATGAGTCGGTAAGCATCAAAGAGGTCAACAGCCTCTAAAGAAAATAGGTCAGTATATTAATCGTATTTGTTAATTATTTTAAAGCTTTATGTTCATAACTCCAGCAGAGTTATCTCTGCTGCAAAAAATTAATTTATATATTCACCCAGCATTATGCATCTGCAGAGTTTATCCAGTGTGTGTTGTGTTGCTGTAGGAACACGCAGCAGAGCAAGGCAGGCTCTTAAACCAGGAATGCTTAGAATTATGTACCAGCTGCACTATGGGAAATAGCTGCCTTCAAAGTATTATATTCATCTGCTGTTACAAACAGGTCAACTTTACGTTTCTAAATCATTCTGTGAAAGCTGCGTCCTCAAAGTGAAATCTGTGGAATTAGGTAAATGTTTCTGTTTAAGTAAAATGCATGTTTCAAATAACTCCCAGTGTGTGCTCAGTGACATTCTGCAATATTTAAAGACTGCATCGTTTCAGAAGGGTGTTTGAACACAGTAAATCATAAGAGTCTTGTTCACTGCCTGCTGAATAGATGCATCATTTGATATCAAAAGAGCTACTTTCTATCAGCTGAAAAAGAGGATTAGAAATAGGTCATTTTTAGGCCGTTGATTCCTACTCTCTAAACCAGTATGTAAAATGCAAGAAGATTTTTTGTGATACTGTATTGCCTACATGCCTTGGGGATTTCAATATTAATGAGTTTTTCCACAAGCCCACTTAAGAGGACGAGCTGCCCTGACACTCGCAGAGCCGTTTAACCGACAAAAGCCAGGCTTTCCCACAGGAATGAGACTGCCCGAATATTTCAGAATATAGCCCATCCATCAGTTTGCTGAAATTCCACATTTTAACCGAGAAGCGCTCTTGAGAAATGCCAGGAAAGCCGTGCGGGGATATCTGTGAAATAATTTCCCTAGTATACACGTTGGGTAGAGGATGTAGAAGGCAGGCAGGGATGCTCAGCTTCTCGCTGTTGCTGCGGCGGTGTGGACCCCTTCTCCCGCCCGAGCGTTTCTGGGGGCGAGCAACGCGCCGTGCCCCGCGGGCTCGCTTGGCAGCCTGACCCCGAGGCTCCGCCGCGCTTCGGGGCGATGCCCACGGCTGTGTGTAGCTTCTTGGCTCCGAGGGGTCTGTGTCGTTGGTGATTTCTCATTAGACAGATTCATTTACGGTGTTGTGAATGGCATCAGCATTTGTCGTATGTGCAGGAACGACAGCGTGGGAACCAGCACACCTCCGGGGTACTGGGAAAGCTCTTTTCAGCGCAGCGTTAACTTCCCAGGGTTAGTGTTATCTTAAAAAGACAGATATTGTTCTTCATAGCTCTGGCATCTGTTCATTCACTATCAATATAGATCAAATGTAGGACCATCTCAGTCCAAGTCCTCGAGATGTCTCCCCACCTCAGTCACGCGGTGGTACCGATGCTGAAGATGCAGTGGGGGAACCCTGGCAGGGGATGGACTCCCGGGGCAGTGCGGAGGCGCACGGGCTGGGAATGTCTGTGCTGATGGCAGGCTGGGGGTGTAGATCCATACAGCTAAATTTTGTTCTTCGTCTACGGACATGATTTAGGGCAAGGCTCCCAAAGCGTGACGGCAAATCAGGTGTTTACACATCTAGCTTGTAACCCAGGCAGGTCCATCTGAAATGTGGCCAAAGCTGTGTGTTGCTGTGGCTGTGCCGCAGCAGAGCGTGTCGCGGGCGCAGGCAGCAGTGCCCATCTGCAGCCCCGCACCAGCCCATGGTGGGCAAGGAAAATGCACGGTGCAAATCTGTTGCTCACCAGCCTGGGCTGCGGCACCAGGGACGCTGTTGCATCTTCCGCAGCCAGGAGGAACTGGCCTGCCTCTTGTGGGCAGGATAGGTACCTTGAGTTGAGTAGTTAATTAGTAGTTCATTATCTCAACTCAGTCCAGCTGGATAAGAATGATTGGTGCCATACAAATCCTCCAGCCTGCGACACCGCCGGGCACGGTAAAGCTGCTCTAGAAATCCGTGCGTGCAAGGACATGTCCTGATTGAGAAAAGAGAAGCAGGAGATTCCAGAACGTGATTCATTAGCAGAAAGAGAGCAGTCTTTGTTTTTATTTATCACATAAGGGTATGTTTTATGTGAAGGTTTTATCAGCCAGAATTGGCTGACTACAGTAATTCTTGCAGGAATAAATATGCATATATCCATCTAGATGAGATGTGTAGCCATGTGCAGGAATTTAAAACGTACATAGAACTACGTATCTATAACTTCAGGGAGGGTCTCGACTCCACACAGAATATAAAAGAGCCTACAGCTACAGCTGGTTGGAAAGGATCTGACAAACTTGGGCTGTTAAGGGAGGGAAGGCTTGGGGGAATAGGGGACTTGTCAGAAAATGCCTATTTGAAATTTCCATGAATATGTCAGTTTTAAAGAAATTCAAATAAAAGCCTGTTGAGTTTTGAGTGGAAAAAAAAAAAAAAATTACTGGCTTCCTTCCAGGCTACCCGTCTCGTTCCAGGCAACACTTCTTTTCTTGTCTTTTCACTGTCTGAATTTCTCACCAAATGGAAATTTCAGTTTCTTGCCAGCTGCATCTAGAGTATCTATGCAACATGGACATTTTGATGCAGTTGCCAGCAGTATCTCCAGCGAGGGATGAAAACTGCCCAGAGATGATACAGGATCAGCCATTTCCTTATTCTCCATCCAATGTTTAACGGCGTATCTTTGCACCTTTATCTTTCCTTACTAAATACTAATCACAAGGCTCAGTCTACCAAACTGGTTTTTAAACTGGCTTGGGTCCTTCTTTAAACTTTCCATATGAGATCTTAAGCGTGCCATCAGGCAATCCAAGAAAGACCGTATGATGTGTTTTTCTTCCAATAGTCTCTTCAGGGTTAAAGGAAACACAACAAAAAATTGTAGGTAAAAACGTGATAGCTGGGCCAAGCCCATGTCCTTCAAAAGCACGGTCATACAAGGTTTGCAGAGCAGCTCTGAACAGTTAAACAAATATTGGTTTATCATGAATTGTCACTGCTCCCAGGAGCAGTGCCATCTTCATTTTAGCCTGCTTTTGTGCAGGACCACACAGTTATTGAAGATAATTCCTCAGGGTAGGAAATGCTTTTAAAGGCACAAATACACCTGTGAGTTCAGTGGAGCAGTCCCTGAACGTTCAGGGTGGCTTAAACAGACCTTGACTATGAGCAGACAGAGGTCGTTCCCTTGTGGAGATGAGAGCGATGAACAAAACAGGGATGGTTTGCTCAGAGCTGGACCAGAGCTCAGAGTCTAGGCTGCATATTTTATAGTATGGGCTCAAGACTCTTCCACAGTGTCCTGCTACGCCATGGCCTTTGCTTTCTTCCAGGCCCAGCTGCTAATGAGAATTTATGACCCGAATACCAAAATTTAAAAAGAAACAATTGCTTGTCAAGGGTATCGGGCAATCCTCCACGTGAGTGTGGCAGTAGCAGAAGTTCGTATCTCTGAGCAGCAAGTCTTCTTATGAACCTCACACCAACTTAGGACACGCTACACAGGCAGAAGGAAACCCGTCAAGAACTCAGGCCCGATTTACCGTGTGCTACTCCATTAATCCAGCAAGGTTTACAACGACAATTCACTTTGTAGCCATTCCTGTGCTTGGGCACCTGTTCCTGTACATGCTGTTCACTAAGTCCAGATTTTAGCTGAGCCTCTGAATTTTACAGTGCCACAAAGAACTGTGGAGCCATCTGGTTAAAGTTTTAAAGATAGTTTTCATTAAGATGAAAGTTTTGCAAAATATGTTACCATTTTTCGATTGCTGAGTCAGACATTTTCGTAAGAAAGAGCTTTTGGTGTCAGGCAGCAGAACACTATCCCAACGGGTGGGTGGCATACTGCCCACCCACCCACCCACCCACCCACCTCTGTGTTGTACCACATTGCGATCGGCAGCATCGGGTGATGCAGGGATAGTCAGCTGTTCTTCTCCTTCCAAATACCAAGATGAAATGATTGACCTTGACATCTTTTGTACGTCCTTCTTCTCGTTTTCAAGGTACATGACTCAGCTTGCGTTTCTCTCTCAATCACATTCCACAATGGCAGGGATGCATCTCCTTGACTTGGAAAAAAAAAAAAGGATAGAACTTATCCTTCTTAATATCTCTGATTGCAACAGAAATGATTGCCTCCCATTCAGCCTCCTTACTCAACGAGCACAGTATATAAAACTGCACTGAATGAGTTTTCTGCCGAACCGAGGCAATTCAGAGAACAACTCGGTTTTGAAAGCTCAAGAGCATGTTCACCTGAATGAGCGGGGTATGGATTTGATAATAGGAAAACAGCGAGTAATTTGAATAGTCTGCAGCAAATTGTCAAAGCAAAGCACTCTGGTTGTAGAGACATTTCAGGAATAGGCAACGCCTGCATGTTGTTTGTGAAGTTTCCATACCTACAGTCTCCTACGTCCTCCCCTCAACGCAACAGACAGTTCAGTGTTTCATTTTATGAGAAGAAGGAGCTGTGTTTTACAAAGAGGTAGAAATTCTCGACCTGTGAAATGCAGATGATCACTATCCAGGGCTCATCCAGCTACTCAGAAAGTTTCTTTTGTAGAAACTTGAAGGATTTTAGTAGTTAAGGGGTTTACGCAGAACAAACTAGGAAAAAAAATTAATTGGCTTTGGAGCAAAACGAATCTTTCTCCCATGTGTCTCAAAGACTATCAGAGGTGGTTTTAAAGGCATCCAAGCCCGTTCCTGTCCTCCCAAAAGCACAGCTCTTTAGACAAGCATGACGTTGGGAATACCCTCAGAACAAAGCACCCTTAATTCCCAGGGAGGTCAGAAAAAAGGGAAGGTGAAAAGCTTCCATCACTGACTGCCAGACTTTTCCTACTACCTGGAGGGGAATATATATCATTTCCCTTTCTGTTACTATTTTTTCTAAGAATATGACATCCCATAGCTACTTTGAAAGTTCCCAAGGGGATGGAAAACAACGGGCAGAAGAGACTTTGCAGCTGTCCTCAGCCACCCGACAACTCAGCAGCCAGCGCGTGTGGCCGAGGGGCCCTCTGCAGCACATGCTCTTCCCTGGGTGGTCTCCCCAACCTTCTGGCACATATTGCTTAGAAAATACATCTATGGAAGTTAACCTTTTTTTCACCAGCACTTTTCCCTGTGGCCACGTTGTGTCTCCTCCCACCGGTATCGGTGGTCCTCACCCGCAGGTGAGGGCTGGAGAGGGCACGATGGCACCGAGCATCTGCAGAGCAGAAGGTGTTCGAAGGGTGTGGGACAGTTGTCCTGAGGACAATGCACTCCACGCACTCGTCCCCTCCCATTAATCAGCATTAATTGGGAACAGGCCTCTCGCAGAGGCACCAACGCTTCCATATTTTTGTTTTTGCTATCATCTCCAGCAAACTGTTTTACTAATTGATAGGGATTTTCAAAGCCAGGAGTCTTAACAGGAGTTTCATGCCTAAAGCTCTCAGTCCGCTTTGAAAACTCTCAGCTGTGGTTTGGTTTTTTTTTTTCAGTCCTCTTCTGCGTAATAACATATGCAAAGCTGAGCCATAATGTCTCCAAAATCCCCTGGATTAAGCTGAAAAGACAGTGGGGAAGGCCGGTACATGAAAAGCCTCCTGATGCAAAATCCTCCACCGGCCTGCGGAGGAGGAGCAGGATGAGGTGGGAAGGGTGGAGGGTTGGGGGCTTTGCCAAGGGGCTCCCACCAGACCTGCGGTTTGGGGAGCCCCAGCAGAAAGCCAACCCAAAGCCAACCCCACCGGGGGGGGTTCACTCCCCTTCGCACATGCAGGAGGCAGCTGCAAAAGCTGAGAGTCCTCCCGACAGCCATGCCGGCTCCTGCTGCAATCCCTCCTCCAAAAAGCCCCAAATAAGTCATCATAGGGAACAGCGAATAAAAATAAATTGAATGGCATATTCTAACATTAAATCCTTGGTCAAAGGGCAGAAATCTGAAAGTACTTTAGCAAAACAGATAATCTGCACATTAATGAAAAGCAACAAATACTTGATTAGATCACACATGCTTTCTGGGTATTTTGTGGATGGACTTTACGTGATTTAAGGTGTCTTAGCTCACAAATGGTGGACCCCAGAATTAAAGCAACAGCTTTAATGCAACAGCTTGTGTCCCTACACAAGCAAGAGGCCCTCTGCTCCGAAGGGTTAAACCCTATCACAGATAGAGGAGGATGTGTATGAAGTTCACATGCCCACACCAGTGTTGCAGAAGACTTACCTCATGCAGTGAGGACTCCATAGCTAGCCAGGTAGAAAGGGAGGTGAAAGCTACACTGTCACAAAAAAAGCAATTAAAATGAACCATCATTCTAGAGTCAGTCAATAGATTTACACGACTTACAAGCTTCTCTTCACTTTCTCCTAGAATCAACAGCTTGCAAGTAAAGACAACCGTAGATACAAAAAAAAAGTAGTAAGAATAGCTACAGGTGTCATTTATACCTGAAGAAGGGAAAAGTCAGTTGTTGAAAGGAAAAATCTGTTTTGCTAACTGCTGCTGGGCAAAGGGTTTGTCATACTCAGAAGGTAAAGCATATGTTAATGACGAAAGGAAGAGTTTGTGGGTTTATAATTTTCTTGATGGGCTTGTTCCCAGGGAGCGCGGGCTGTGCCACGGAGCCCCACGTACCGCGCAACAGCCGAATGATGGTCATGGGGGGCGAGGTGGTAGAGGAGATGGACGCCTTCCTCTGGAGTCATTTTCTGATAAAGACATGTGGCTTAGCTGCAAGAGGACAAACTATATGTTCAACATGACGAATCATTTAATTAAAATTTACAAGCGGTTAAATACAGTTTGACCCAAATGAAGGCAGTTATCATGAATCAATTTTGGAGGAGGAACTCGACTTTTCTGCAAATCGATAGCTCAGAGCTACAGTACCTGGACAGTCTCTGCATTCCTTATGTGTGGAGAGCCCTTTTGCTGGCTGCTGCAGAGTCTGGTTCAGAAAAGATCTCAATCAAGTTGAAAAGTAGCAAAAATTTTACTTCGGCAGTGTTTGAACACTCTCGAGTTTCATGAATAGTTAATGTCACGTCAAGTGTTCAAGAAAAACGCTCTTGTATCTTAGAAGCAAATAGCTCAGATTTTGATGAGTTATGTTTTTTCATTGCATACACAGGCCAGTGGAAATTGCAATCATCTTTCATGAAAAGGCTCAGCAGTTTTTATTATAGGAAAGTAAGGGCGGCCATTGCATTTACTAACTAATGTAGTAAATGTAAAATTGCCGGGGTAACACGCTTTTTTATTTATGCTGCTGAGCACATAATGTGCTGGTAGTTTCATAAAAATATGTATTAGAGGAATTTCACATGCCAGCAAGCTGTAGATCTCTTTTATGTATATGACTTATCCAGTGTCCTTCTATTTAAGACATACCCTATTACAAAGAACAAGATTAAATGGTATTGACAGACAAGACAAACTCAAGAGATAATACCCATCTAGTCAGTTGTAATTCAAGGTGGCACCATACTTTAACTCTTCCGGAGTTAGTAAACAGTTCGACTTTGTTATTTATTTCAACCATCACTTTATTATAATAAAAGTGCTATTGATGATTAATTGATTGGTTATTAGCACTATTCAGCACTAGACTTCCATGGATTCCTTTTTTTAATATACCTATAAAACCACAGTAGTATATACTCTATGCAGAAATATGACCGAGAGAAACCCCAAAGAAACGCTTAAGAAAATCAGTAGAATAGCTGAATAAAAAATGGACCTTTAGAAATTATCTGACAACCATCTCACTGGAAGATTTGTTTAAAGGTTTTCAGCTCCTCCAGCGAAAAAGTTCCTTTCTCATACACAGTCACCGAAAAGAGGCAAGAAATCATGTACTAACCTGCTTAACTCAATATCCTTTGTCAAGATCAGAAGAATGATGTTGAAACTGTCCAGAAACTGTAAAGTTCAGTGTAAAAAATTATCGTTCACAATGCTATACGACTGCCTCGGTGTAGCAGAACCAACAAAAGCTCCATGATATATGAGAACTATCAAAGGTTGCCACTGAACACGTAGATTTAATATGCTGCTTAATTCAAGAGCTTATTTACAATGTCACACTTCATTTTGAGGAAAATGATTCTGACACCCCATCATTAAAATACAGAAAGAATGTTTTACAAAAGGTCAGAAGTACAAATATTTTACATATTAACTACTAATAAATTCATTTCCTCTAAAAGTTAGAAGGATCAGCAAATGTCTTCAAAGCTATTTACAATATTTCAGCACAAGACCCAACCTCTAATTACCAACGTGAGTTGTAAATAATTGTCAAGCATGCAGATGAGCCAAAAATTCTATCGAATTAAAGTAATTAGCTCCCAAGTCAAATTTTTCTGTCGCATTAAAATACTTCTCCTTTTCTCAAATGTGACACTTAGAGACGAGGGCAACGTGGTCAGAGAAGCACTTGCTGTAGGCTGCCAAAATTTGGTGCATAAGCACTCGAAAGCACGCGCCACACATACCACTTTCAAAACAACCTGTGTTTCTCAGCAGTTGGCTTTCTAACTCCATAGTTTTGCTACAGCATCACACTTCCAAATCGGGCAAATTTATCAAACTTGGACCCTCGCAGGCGACTCCAAAGTTGCACACTTTGTGTGGAGATCTGAGCGTGGTTATCTGTCATGGAGAGCCGCGGTTCTTGGCTCTGCTCGCTGCTTCTTCACTGAAGAACCTTTCCAGACCGTGTGGTTTGGGATACAAATGAGAACTGGGTCCTTCAAGTTACGTACTGCAGCACAGGGATGGGGGAACGGGAACGGGTGGCTGGCTTCTTGTCCCAGTGCTTTCCCTAGGGCTTTTCTAGTCTTCTTCTCAACGCCCTCTTAATTAAGCTGGTTTTGCCATGTCCAGCAGGTCATGACCCATTCTCCTCTGTTTAATTTCGGACTTCCATGCAGAACCCAAAGTCAGTCTGTTCTAGACTTGATGTCTTTACCCTCTGTGTATTTTTTTTTATTTAATTTTAAGCTAAACAAGTTATGATTGTTTTTGTTGATCGTTATTGCTACAGATCATAACAAAATCTGGGCTAGATTTGTACTGTAGATATGTAGGCAAGGGGATAGTCCCAACCTTGAAAACATCCCATCCCAAACCAGCAGTATGAGCAGAAAACTGCATAATATCATGAAATAATTTCGTTTACTTGTTCCTTGCCTGCAAGTTTCCCTTAAAACAATCCCCTTCTGTTGCTACCCCACTCTACCTCTACGGTTGTTGCTGTGCCACATCTTCCAGACAAGACAAAAGGGTTTAGACTCAAAAATATAAGCTGGGTTTGTGGTTTCCTTTACCCAAGAGTAACACAGGTGAAGCATGCACATGTATGGGAGGGAAGGGTTTTTACTGGGTGAGGGATACTCTGGTAAGACCTGTAGTTGAAAGCCATAGTATGCCTCTTAGGACGCAGAAATGTGTTGTACTTATCACGCTAGCAAGTACAGCTGTCTGCTAAGTACTTCTGCAAAATAAGTCAGAATTTTTTGCTTTTGAATAATGAAAAATATGCATGCTGCAGTATTTTAACACATTTTTGCAAATCTAAAATAGTCCAAAAAAAAAGGAAGTTTCAAGTAGAAAGCCTGTTAACAACAACAAAAGAAAGTATACATACGTGCTTCAGAAATACTATGTACATCATACTGCAGATTTACAAAAACTCATCTTTCTAGAAGCAAAGCTTGGAAGACGAATGTGACATCCGTATTCACCCACCGCAGTGTAGCTCCAGGGTTAGGTAACCATACACATCTATAAGCCTACAGTACACAGGACCTGCAATTGCCTAATCTGCTAAGATTTCGCATAAATAAGTTCAACAGAAATGAGTTCTGTTATCAGTGATAAAGAAGCATTTTAAAGTAACGGAGGGCTTTGCTAGCTAAATCACTTACAAAACTGATCTAGAAGTGATTTCATGGTTCATTCTCAATAGAAGAGCTGCTTTTTTCTACAAATTATGAATATTTCCATCCATAAACTCAGAGAAAAACCTGTTTTCTCACCAAATCTGGGCAAGAAGGATAGTTTGGGAGTCTTTTGGATTACAGCTTGAAGTATACAATAATTAAGAACAGCCTTGATTCAGTATATATTCAGAATTTGTGTCTGAGCCTGTCTGTCTCAGAACTAGGATACCTTTACTGAGCTCTTGGGAAATACGATGAATCATAGAACAGCCCAGGCTGGAAGGGACCTCGAAAGATCACCTGGTCCAAGCTTTGGTGGGAAGCTGGACTGGAGGAAGTTGCCAATCCTCTTTGCAGTTCTCGTGTACCATCCCATAGAAATACAATGGAAAGTGTTCTTACACCCGACCGCTCAGGCTCTGGTGCCCAGGAAGTGGTACCTCCCTACAGACAGATAACCAGCACATTTTGAATGTGAGGTCATTATGTTTTACCATATCCTTTCCTATCAAAGCTGGAATATGTTATTCTGGGTGATGAGCAGCACCCTTGTAAGCAGAGGCAAACATGAGCTGCATTTCCTGCTGTGCTGCCTACACTGGAGTTATTAAATTATTTTTCTGCTGATAGATAATAGGATGCTGTGTATTGTGCTATCCAGTTTACACAACTCTATATCGAGTCATTGCCTTTCTTTTATAAAACATTGATAATTCTGAAATCTAATGGAAAAAATAATCCGCTGTGTCCAAATCTCAGTTCAAGGAATTAATGCTTTAGCTAATAAATTCAGCAGGCTTCCGATGTCCGTAGAAATACCTTGATAGTGAAACTCAGGAGTATTTTCTCTGGACTGTTTCTTTCCATTTTCTT
Source organism: Tauraco erythrolophus (assembly GCF_009769465.1). Taxonomy (NCBI): domain Eukaryota; kingdom Metazoa; phylum Chordata; class Aves; order Musophagiformes; family Musophagidae; genus Tauraco; species Tauraco erythrolophus. The sequence goes on along the minus strand of NC_141474.1, from coordinate 35,171,750 downwards.
CTGGCAACGGCCGGGAGATCAGGCCCCCCAGCGCACATCGCTAGATGAAGATGTTGGTTACACAGAACAGCCCATCTGTTTAAGCAAAAAGATGCAACGCCGTGTTATTTATTGCAACACCGTGTTATCCATCAGCCAAGTTACACAGATGTTATAATTTTTATTTCAGTACTATGTAATTGCGTTCCAGCCTGCTAAGCACAGAATCAACGGAAACACCTGCAATTAGGCTAGAGTTTGGGATTTTCACTGGGGGGGATGTTGGGTTTGGTTTTTTGCCTAGAGGTGCTTACAGACAGATTGCATTTCTGAAGCCAACCTCGTAGCTTTGCCTGCGTAACCAAGCGGGGGAGACAGCAGTATGATAAACTCCTTTGACTTTTGTTAAAATTTTGAGTTGGAATTTTCACCATTTCGTGGACTATTTTTATTAAATAGGCCTTATTTTGCTAATGAAATCCTAGATAGTGTTTCTAGCTCATTAATACATAGTAGAAGATCATATAACTCTGACTATCAAGCTATTCTAGCTTTGCATTTATTCATCTTTTCTCATATATGCTCCACAGAGGCAGAGTGGGTCTGATTCCAGAAACACTCTTTGCTTGGCCTTTGGGCTAAGTAATAACTTTTATTTGAAGGCAAAGTTATTTGAGTCACTGAAGATAACCTTACCAAAGAGATTACTGCTGCAATAAAACATGAAATAATATTCAAAAAAATCTTTACCTTTATAAAATAATCCTTGGGTAAATTATTTTTAGCACATCTAAAGGAGGAGAGGAAAGCTTGGCAAGCTCAAAGAAAATGGAAGTCGAGTTTTATTTCAAGCCATAGAAACAGGAGTGCCCTTTAACTTATTAATAGCTCTAATGTGGGAACGTCAGCGATAGCTACAGCCCTTCAAGGTCTGATCGCACAAAGAAATGGCTTAAATCTGCAAGTTTGTGTAAAGTATTTGAGTCTGTTGTTGTTCCTATTGTGCAAAGAGAAAGAAGGGAAAGAGGAAGGAGACGGTACTTAGTCTAACAAAGGCAAATCAGCCGAGTGGTTCCTGTGGAAAGAGGGCAGTGAGATCCAGCAGGAGACAGAGCTCATCCAAAGAGAAATTTATCCTGGGAATACAAAAATTCCTACCCTTTCAGAAGTGCGGCTGTAGAGAAATCTTCCACTGATTGCTCCCAGTGGAAGATAAGTAACTGCTTTTAAGATAGATCTTAAAATATTTATGAGGGAAATCACAAGCCGCGGTGCAACAGCAGAGCTGGGTTTGATAAGCCACGAGGCATATGCTAATTATGGGTTCCACAGCTGCCTTCGTTTTTCTGTGAGAATTAAAGATCTGTTTAAAGTTTCCTGCGCAGTTTGCGTGCAGCAGGCATGTCCTTAAGCCATGGGAAGGAACTGAGAGCCGATGTCTGGGAGGGGGAAGCGGAGCTGCAGCCCGTGCTGTGGACTGGGGAGATGCCTCCAAGAGCTGCAGGTGGAGGTGGTTGATCTTTACCTCTGCCGTGAGCCACCCTCCGTCTCCTCCTGTGAAACCTGGGGCTCTGGAGAGAAATTAGATGTTTCAGTCACTGCTAGTTATGATCCATTCCTGGATTGTTATTTTTTAAAGGCCCAAAGAGAACATCTGGAAAGATCTCTTCCCACAGGCAAAAGAAGTGGTGTCTAGCGTTACTTTTGACAGATATTTATACATGCTGCGCTTAAAAATCTGCAATGATGCAGACTCCTCCTCTTTCCTGCGCAACCCAGTGCTAAGTTTGCCTTAGTAGCTCTTCCGGGTCCTACCTGCTGCAGGTCAGACCTGTTGATCTTGTTTTGTTTTTATCTTTTTGTTTTTATCTTTTTATCTTTTTATCTTTATCTTTGTTTTTACCTACTCCAGACACGAGCAGGTCATTCCCCTAACTTCTCCAGGGGCAATCCTTACATGTATCCCACAGTTGTTATCAGGACTCCCTTTCCTCCTCGGGTTTTGAACTGTCCTGCTGTTCCAAGCCTTCCTCCTAGGTGAGATGTTCTCCTTGTTCTTCTCTGGGCTGTGTCTGGTGCATCCGTGCATCTCCCGAGGTGACCCATCCACTCTGGACACAGCCCTCCCATGATGAGAAGAGCAGCACCACCACTTCATAGGCTGCACGTCTATTTTTATTTACACACCCCAGAAACGTGTTTGTCCGTTCATACCAAGACAGCATGGATGATCCGCTGTAATCACGGATGCTTCTCTGAGGAATTATCACAGAGTCAATTCTTGTTCTTCTCGCACACGTTCTGTTGGCTATTTTTGTTAAAGAGCAGAATTTTTGGACTTAGTGAATTGAGTTGGTTTTTTTTCTGAGCAAATGATTTCTCTTAGTCACTAAGTTAATTTTGAGTTTTAACCCTCCCTCTGAGAGGAATGCAGCTCCTTCTCCTCACAGCACATCCAACTTTGAGGTTCTTGCATCAGAATCCGAGCTCAGGTGGCCCTGGGACAGTTCCTGTGTTGCTGGTCAGTGCTAGAAGACCCGGGGGAGATGGTTTGGGACTGTCAGTGACTCAGTGCACATTGATCTTTGCTCCAAACAGCTCTGTTGGGGCTCGGTCTGCCTTGACAGCAGGTCTGCCACCTGCTCTGCTCTACTCTCCAAACGAGGCACTTGGCCAATTTCTCCTGTCTCCTTTCCTGGTTAAAGGCAGGGATCAGGTGGTGATCTGGTTAAGCACAGGTTCGTCCCAGGACTGGGGCTGTATCTATCTCCTCTGTCTGTTAAAAGTCATCTCAGACCTCCAAGGCTGGTTCACATCCCCAGTTCTGAAGTTCCTAAAGGAGACTTCATCTGCTCCACCATGGTTCACTTCTCAGCTGCACAAAGAAATTTGAGATAACTTGAGTATAAAGGATGATATAAAAAGCTGAATTTTATTCTGTTCTCTCACAGTAATTTTCCTCATAAATACTTGCTGGGATTATGAACTATTCCTGGGTATGTTGGGGCTGTACTGGTTTATCCTGTTAAACACTAAGGCACTCCGTGCTCCGTACCTGCTTCACTTATCCTTTTAACATATTAGCAGGATTCTCTTCCGTTGCACTATGTAATGTTTTTTTTTATTTGATACGATGGAGTTTATCTGTGTCTAAACGAAATTCCATTAAAGATATTCCGTACAACAAGGCAGAAGGGTTTAAGACTGGGTTTGTTTTTGCAGCTGCCATAAAAGCGCGCCGGCACTATCCGAAATCTTAGCGTGAGCCCGCGCCGGCCGAGCACCGCTGTTTCCCTGATTTTACGATACCCGGAGACGCTCGCTTGAAGAAATAACTTGATAGAAAGCACCACGCGGGCAATCTATTATTTACCCTGATTATCTCGAAACAGGCTTTTGTGTTAGGGCTGCTATTGTGAAGAGTTTCTCCAAATCACCATTCCCCGGGTTTTCCTGCTACCTGAATCCATTTTAAATACAGAAATATGGAGCGAGAGAAGCGGTGCCTGCCCGGCTCCTGCTGAAATCCCGCACTTACCGACGCCACTGAGCAAGAACAACAGCAAGACCATGTAATTAGAGTGAGCAATAACTCCGGGGATACTTCGGTACCTCTGTGTGATAATTGCCTTTAAATGGGGACTTTTCTATTGGCAACCACACACTGGAATTTAAAAGGCAAGTTTGGAAACAAATCACACCCAGGTAATAAAGTTTTAACAATACCTCTTTGTTGTGAAAACAGCAGCAATATAAAGTGCTTACATTCAGATGTATTCAAATGTAGTAGTTTGGGTTGGAGCACCTCTTTTAACAATCCGAGGATGTATCTATACTCGATAGAAAATGTTAACAGCGTCTGTAGGTCTCCAACTATCATATCATGGTAATTGGATGCTGAGCTCCTTCGAAAAGCACACATTGACCCCGAGGGCCACAGCGATTCCTTTGGCACATGAAGCAAAACTGTCCAAAATCAAGGGGTTTGAGTTATCAGGGTCCTGTGCCTAAGCATAAGATATTCCATGTGCCTCCCTTCTTGAGAAGGATTTTTTTTTTCTGATATCTTAAATATTCTTCCACAGTAGCATCAATTTAATTAGAATTAAAAAGTTTTCTTACCCTCTCTCAATTAAGTTACCCAGATTTTCCCAATCTGTCTTTAGCTTCACATATGATCAAATTACTGTGATTTTTTCAAAGTATGAATTAGCTGGGAAATTTACTGACCATTTATAAGTTTGAAAAATTAGAGAAGTTTGTTTATCTAAAATAACAGCTTTTATTTTTTTAACATTAAATGTTTTGTTGTGAACAATAACAATCAGACTTAAACCTTGATTTCTGGGGAGAGAGTCGATGGCAATTTGGAAAATCAGACATTAGATTTTGGAAGCTGACAGAAAGGAGGAATGAGTTTTAGAAAAAAAAAAAAAACTGTCATTTTAGCATTTGTTAGCACAGCTTTTGAAAGTGGGTCGTTGATAGGAGAGAGGCTGCTGGGAGGCAGTTGACCTGGGCAGGTCTCAAGCCAGTGAAACTGGGGAAAAGCAAAGAGGAGACAGCAAAAATCTGAAGGTAACTTGATTCAACAAGCCCTTGGCACCACCACCGCCCCTGGAGCACCGCTGCTCCTTGCTGCTGCCCACCAAAGCTCTGCCCAGCCCAGGGCTGCATTTCCGAATGCACCTCTGCCGAATTGGTGGCCACGGCTTTGGCCATGTCCTCTTCAGCCTGAGCATGGGATGCTCTGCTTGGAAAAGAGAACCATTCTGTTTCCAAGATAACACGTTGCCAATGAGTCAACCTAAAGGGGTTGGAGGTGCTTGCATATACATACCGTGTATATATTGAGATGCCTGCACTAAGTACTTTTGAGAAGTTGCTGACTTTGCAAATGCTTTGTTCCAGAGAGTTATTGGAGAACAGAAATTAAGACACTTAAAATCCTTTAGCACATAGTTAACAACCTCCATCAGTTGTGGTCTTGCTTTCTCTGCAAGCTTAATGAAATGCAGCCGTTAAGCGTTCACTAAGTAGGTCTAGTTGGAACAACTGCAAAATGTGTCTGGCATGCCCTGTCAAGTTAATATGCAAACAAGAATCGTCTTGCTTAAAATGTACATTATTGTGTGTATTTTTAGCCATTTTTAAATTAGAATTTCGCTGTTTACAGCATTTAGCATGAGTTCTTTGTCGGTGTGTGAGCGGGTGGAACGGGAAGGTTGACCGGCCATAGCGAGGGCAGGGAGGGCAGGTGTCTCTTCTGAGGCCTCCTTGCACGGCTCTTTCCATGGCCAGGGAACCCAAATTCCCCGGCAAAGATCCCCACAGTTAGGAAATTTTTACAATGCTGGCTGGCCAAGCTAGTTGCCATGTTTTGATTGCTTGACTTTCATTTCAGTCCTGTAAATATCATATTTTATATTTTATCTCAGAATCAGTGTAAAGAACCAGTTTTGAATCAGATACAGAGTGCATCACAACTGGGGTCTTTGTGACTGAAACAAGAAATGCTTCTTATAATCTTATATGTGCAAACACACAGGGACAATATTTCACTTTAAAACATTGCTGGTGGCATATCTCTCTCAAGCATTTAAAATATAAGCTTTAATATTTTAGCACAACAAATAGTCTTTTGCTTCTGCAGTTACAGCAATAATCTTGTATTCTCTGTATTCCTGGTTTAAGACTCAAAAAATGCTATGTTATTCATTTAAATTAGAAATGAGAAACAAATCAGCATAAGCCATTCATTTTACAGTTTCTGCACCTCACAGCAGCCTCGTGTTAATGCTGATGAATAGGACCCGACAATATCCCTCTGTTATCAATTCCATCGGTCTACTGGGGGGAACCATCTTCCAAATCCTTCCGCCAACGCTCAACGTTTGGGAGAATGACAAAGCCACTCTTCTAAGAACCTCTCAGGTTTTGGCTATACCCTCCACAGCTCTGTCTTAGAATAAACTGAAGAAGTTACATAAATCCATCCAGGCAGAGTTAGCTCATGGACAACTTTTGCAATATTTCCTGTCTCCTTTCTCAAGGATTTTCAGATATACTTGTCTCAGTAGTGCTGAGCGGCTCCTGGCTGGAAAATATACAAAAGCCAAACTCTACCCAAAATTACACCCACGTGCCCCAGAGAACAGCTGCACAGGCATTGACAGAGCAAAATTTGGCTGTTCTCTATGCTAACAAATTTGATGTAGATGATGCAATGTGGAAGTGGTGTCCCCAGCACATTGCTCCCTTGTTCCCAGCATAATCCTTGTCCTTATGGTTTCATGAGCAAAGACTGGGAAGACAAACGAGCTCTGCGCGCAGGCGACGACACGTCCAGTGGCGTTGAGCTACCTCTTCTAACAGTTTGTCACACTCAGTAAAAATGTTTTTCAGTGCTTCGTGAGCCATCACACAAAATGTGTTTCACGTTCCCGAAAGCCGGGGCTGCGTACCTCTGCACTGATTTCTTCACTGAGATAAATGCCATACCTCGCCGATAAAATAATCTCTTGCAAATGTATGCCTTTATTTAAAATACAAGCATTTAGCATTTCGAATGTGTTCTGGGGGTGTTGGCCCGGACAGTGCTGCACATTTTCCTCTCATTAAAAGGAATTTCAGAGATTCAAACCAGTAAGAGGAACATCAGACTGGAGAGGACCTTCCGAGTCACCACATCCAGGTCCCACAGACACCATCCGAACGCATTTCAATATTACCTAAATTATCAGCACTTTCCGAGTGTTATTATCATGGTCAAAGCTCTGTTTAATCAAAGTCTCCATCTGGCACAGACTTCAAAAGGGCCTCCTCGTTCAGATTTATCTATTTAACTTTGCGGGTGAATTTTCCATCACTGTAAATTTCCTGTCTCGGGCACTTCGCCTTGAGGATGATTGCATTTGCATAAGACTAAACAAATCCGTGTCTTCGCTGGTTCATTTTGACACAAGATTTTAAGGCTTAGCTCTCCCAAGGTCAAGCTTTCTACAATCCTGCCTGTCCTCCGAGGCACGGAGTCAGGTTTCTCTACTTGACAAACTTTCCTTTGGTCAAAACCCTCGTTTGAGCGTTCCAGCACTCTCCAAGCAGATTACCTCTCCCATCACAAGCCACTGCTTTCTAATTCAGTCTTTTATAGACTGTCGACCGGCTCCTCCAAAGCCATAAATCCTCAACTAACTTCAAATGTAACAATATTTAGAGATGTTATCTGTAGGACTCAACTGAGCCTTCGGAGTCCCATTATCTTACCATCTTTTCTTTTAAAAAAATATTTTTGACAGCCCAGTCTTTTTCATCTTTTTTTTTCCTTACTGCTTTGACCTTGAGTTAGTTTATTCCTTCTCTGTATATTTTAAAGGTTGCACAAAAAAACTATGTATCAAGGCTTTCCTATAATAAATCATTAGCCTGAATATAGTTAAGTGAAATGCTTATTAACATCTCTCTGCATAAACCATTTAACAGAATTAGTCTTGCTTATTCAGACAACCCAAAGAGGTCCGTGCTTTTGTCTACAAGGCATCAGCGTTAAAGCTTATAATTATTTCTGGTTAATGCAGTCCTTGGTGTTAGGAAATGTTGGTTCGCGTGTTTCAGCATAGTACTTTTCCTAATCTCTTGTATTAATTAGAGATAGTGATACAATATTACTTTGTTCCTTTCTATTCACCACCAGGAGAGAGGTCTGAATATAATCCTATCTGTGCTAAGAGCGTGCTTAAATAATTTCACAACTGCTGTTATAAAACATTGGGATTATGTAGAATAATCACTAAAATAGAAAAAAGGAGAGCTTGGTAAGAGCGTGTGGACATGCACAGAGGGACCTTGGCCAGCCCTCGTGCTCCGACAGCGGCGGAGGACACGGCAAGTGCTGGCCTTAGCAGGGGTTTCTCCTTCAGCAGGACTGTGACACCGTGGAATTGACTCCCAGGAAAGATGCTGGATGTGGTCTTGTCAAAAGTGAGAAATGGACCCGCTTTTATCGGTAACCAATATCACAGGGAGTCACAAAGCAAAGCGGGAACAGGAGCAGAAACTTTCTCCGTGTGTCTCTGTCCCTGCTGCAACAAGAGCAACGGCTCGCACGGATCAACCGAGAGTTTTGGTGGATTACGGGAGGTGAGAAGAGCCCGAGAACACTAATGAGGACACGGTGCAATACGGGCAAAATCCGCTTCTGTAACCCACAGCTGTATGTCGGTATCGAGGGCTACTCTCAGCGGCCAGGTGACGACTGCAAATCCCACGGAGCACACAGCTTCCTCCATGGGAAGAACCATCTTCTGGGAGAAGGCACGCACAGGGTCCCACCAAACCCCACCGGGTCCCTTCACAGCTCTTCGGCGACGCAGCCGTGCACATGGCTCTGCTCGACACCCTGCCCCTGCATTACCTTCCAGGCGCCACGGCCAAGGAGCCTCTCCCAAAAATGTCATGACCGTTTCCTCTAGCCATACATGCATGGCAACCAGTGCCTGGAGTTAAAACACGGTTAACACTCAAACATCGCTGGTGGGGCCATCAGCACCCAGTAACCCTCCTCCCAGGCACTTCTCCACTAGCATGAAACTAAATTATTATCCTTCAAGGACTGAAGCTGATAGATTTTAATATATATTGCATCTTCTAAATCCTAGGTCGTTTTCTATTTCAAACATCAGACTTTTCATCAAGCTCATTTTAATCTTCTAGATGGAAATTCGCTTTCTTTTAAGGTACCACTGCCACTGCTCTGAACTGAATTTGCACTGCCAGGCCAGCACAAGGGGAGCCAAACAATTTGACCGTAGTTTCTATCTCAGATAGTTACCAAGACATTGTTCTGGATGAGAAACTTTAGCCAAGTAAATACCTCTCTGCCACCCCACCGCTGTTCTCCTTCCCCTCTCTGTGTACCAAAAGCTCCACACACTGTAAAATCCGTTATAAACAGAGTGCTCCGTCGTAATGGTGGTGACAACTGCTATGGAACTGCCCAGGATAGCTGCAGATGTAATCACAGAGTCTGATAATTCATGCTTTTATTTAGTGCCTAATCACACATACCCCCACCATTGTCCTGCTGCACAAATACTAAGACCACGAGTGCAAGTGCGTGCGTCTGGATAAAACAAGGACCTTCAACGCTAAGATCTTAGCAGGGAAAAAAAGAGGCTGTGAGTTTTACGCTATTTTCAATCATTCAGACCTTGCCATTCAATCTCAAACTAAGGTTTTTAGCCTGGCGTAGAGAACTGTCAGAAAGATCCCACCAGTCCAAGTATGAAGTGACCTTGCCCAGCATTACATGGCAATGGTAATGAAAGCAAGGACTACCCAGTACCTACCAAAAATAATTATTCCTTCTAGATGAATGACTAAGCAGACCTTACTAGCAATCTTTAAACTTTAAACGTAAGTTTGTTTACTTCTTAAAGTTTGTAAAACACCGCAAAAGATCTACAGAATTTTATTTATACTTGGGAACGACATTTTCTTTTGCCAGGAAGGCAATCAAGTAGCCACAGTTGAAGTTAATCAAAATACAGAGATGAAAAAGAAAAGGACTGCAGAAGCTTATTCATTTTTAAGAGCCAAACACAACATTTTAAGCTCTATGCCATCCAGTGGACTTACTGTGACATGGTAATTGATGCAACCCTTTTGCCACTGACAGTGGGAGCAGGACAGCTGCTTATAAATTCTCTTTGGAGATGAGAAACACTTGGAGATTTCCAGAAGTCAAGTTAAAGTTGAGAGGCAGAATGATCCGGCAAGACTTTCCCAATCGTTAAATCACCTGAGCCATCTGGTATTCCCCACCCTGGCCATTCCTGCCCAAAGGGTGCTCTGACTGGGGCTGCTCATCATGAAAGGAGGCTGTTGGAGCAAAGCAAAGAACAATTGGGCTGTTTCCACCAGCAGATGAATGAGAGGGTTGAAGAAGGGCACCACGATGCACGTGCTGAACTGCTGGTCCTGTGCAGGCGGATGTCAAAAGTTTTCCAGCTCTCAGTTCCAGTTTGAATTTAAATAGCGTGGATTTTCATACCTGCAGTGCACCCTTCCAAAAAAGCCCTTTAAAGCCAATTTCTGGTCAGTTTGCCTGTTGGCACACCATAGATTTTGGGGACATTTCCACAATGAGAGCAATTTCCTGTTCAGGGGCGCCCCTTGGGGCCACGTGGACACAAACGTGAAGAGCTTCACCTTTATTTTGGTTTTCTATAGCAAATGCCACTGCAGGTCTCACTAAGTGAAACTGCCCCCAGCAGGTACTAATCAGCAGACCCTAATGGCAGCAGCCTGGCACCCATGTGCCCTCTTTGAATGGATCAGAGGAAGTGGAACAGGTGGTAGAGGGGCATGAAAATAATTTTAAATTTTGGCTCAAGCTCTTTCAGAGCATCAGTCCCCCGTGAACTTGGTAGCACAGCTGGATTTCCTTCTCTATGGTAATGCCAAAGACAGGTTTAAAGAAACTCAGAGAGCTGATTAAATGGTTTTTTGAACTGAAATCTCATTTGTTAGACCCAGCTGTAGCATCAGCACCCTGGCTCCTCAGGGCAGGAGGTGTGGGACAGGGTGGGACTGAACAGGGCTAAATATGGGCCATGGACCACCAAAACCAGCCCCTGCGCTTGTTTGGCATCCACACCTCCCTGGCCATGTGAACTCAGCCCTCGGGGCAGGTTATTCAACCCCAGCAGAGTCCAGTGGCTTAAACTTCTCCAGATTTGCTTCTCCTTCAGGTTTCTTTCACATCACACTCTTCTGGTTCGCCACCTTTGGGAGCCATAACTCGTTTCTATTATCTACCCAAGTCTATGTATTTTTCCCCCATTAATTCACCTCGTACCTTTGTGCTGAAACAATCCAGATATGATTTAATAAGCTTTAGAAAGATAGTACTGGTTCGTGTGCAGGAAATCAGATTTACATAATTTTCCACTCGCTTTTATAGCCAGCGTAGTTCAAATTATCTTTACGTTGGGGAAACTCTTTCAATATGATAAAATGAAACCCCACCTAGGCTATGCTTCAGCTTGGTAGCCTCCTTTTTGTGATAAATTAAATGTTGATTTGTCATACTGACTTATCACAGAAAGTTCCTTTTTAATGAGAAGAGCGCGCCCTGTCCTGCAGTCAGTCGTGGCTGTGAGTCACTCATCTAAGCTTTGTCTTGTAATTGTTTTTAATTACCTGAACCTTTCTGCTTGGGGGGGGGAAATTAATGATTTTGGGGTTTATCACATACTCTGCGCCTAATAAAATGTTGCACGTTGAAAATGGACCTCGTAGCACGTCGCAAGCAAAGGGACTGCAGGGAAGGCAAAGGGACTTTTACGTTTCAGTGTTCGGACCGAGCAATACTTGAAATTCAGGAGACTGTGTCCAGCAGAAGCAAATAACGTTTGGTGAAAACCACTGGTGTACTTTGTTTTCTTGGGTGATTGCTGTGGTCTGTCTTGCTCCTCCAGACGGGCTGTGATTTCAGCAAAATCCCCTCTGTTGCTTCATTATCGTTGTTCATCTTGGAGGGCGGGGGTTGACGCAGGGTACCAGCCCCACCGGGCGAGCTCCTGCTCTCCTGCCTGGGCTTCATCCTGACCACACCGCGCGACCCTCCTGGGCACCCTGGCAGCACGGCCCCTGTCTGCCATCAGGGATGCTTTATTTCTCCTCTTCTCTGCCCAAAAGGGAAGCACCTGAGGATTTGGTGATGTTTGCTTACTCCGAAGCCCTGCGTGCGCCAATCCCTGGGGTCTCCCTGACACAGGTGGGCTCGGCGCTGGCAAGGAGTGGTGGTGCTATCAGAGGTGGCTCACTCCTGGGCAAGGCAGTGGGACAAGCTTTGGCTTGGCTCCAGGAAAACTGTCTTCTGCACCGTTGGTCCCTGTTCTGTGTAGCCCTTTCCCATGTACCTGCAGAGTAGAGCTGTTGGCTGAAGTCTCCTCTTCAGACCATCTCTTGGTGTTCTCGGTGCAGATAGCCCTGTGCCTTGAGGACACCTTGGGAAGAGTGAAAGGAGAGATCCTGCAGAAGAGGCAGGATCCTCCACGTAGCATCCAGCCCTCGGCTCCAAAGTGACCTCTCCCATTCCTCGTTTTTCAAAGCAGCCACATTAGTGGCTTCTTCCCTTTGCAGGACAGACTTTGGGTTGAGCATCCCCAGCTCATTCAAGCTGGCTCATCAGGAACGAGTTTGGAAATGTCTGTTCCCCTCCTGCCTTTTCCAACAACTCTGTCCTCTGCAAGCAAAAAGGCCTTGAGCACCAGGACGTGGCCACCAAGCTGGCTCAGTCTTGCTCAGCATCTCCGTCCATGTTTCTGGCAGACATTGGGTCAGTTCAGTCAAAAAAAGCAAATTCTGCAACTTGTATCTAAATGAAGTGCCATTGACATAGGCAATGCCTGCTTGCAGGAATGGCACTCCATACGAGTCTTACACAGATATTATGTTTTAGAATAATCTATAGGATATTCATATAGTCTGGAAAGCAAAACCTTTGATATCAATACAGGATGCTGCGTGTGACTATAAGAAGTCAGGGTTTCATGCGTCATATAAAAGGAAAACATTTGATTCGAGAGCAATTTTGTACAGAAATCTGCTGGCCAAAGCGAGCCTGCAGTGTATTTTTAGCAGCCAGACATCCCAGTAGCATCACCCTGCTAGCCTGGGCTCGGGGCGGGGGGAGGTAACTGGTCCTTTCCTTCCTCCTGCCGCTGCCTTTACAAACCCAAAGTCAGTGGTCCCTGCCCCGGCGCGTTCCCGGCGCGACAGTCAGGACAACCCGCTCACGGCTGCCACGGGTGATCATCTCCTCACTTGTTTCTTGACATTTTTCTTACATTTTAACTCTTTTCTGCATGCATTTCCTGTAATATTTACTTAGAAATTTGCGAAAGGCTTTGTATTAAAGCAAGTAAATATAATTTCTTCAAAAGGATGGAAACTAAATGTGAATCTCGTTGTCTAAGCGAAATTGTCAAACTTTGGCTTCCACCATCAGACAGAAAATGAGTTGTTTTCCAACAGATCTAAATCTATTCACCTCTCATTGATTTCAGTGGAGATCTTAATGCTCAGTAGCTTAAAAACAGATAAATTATTCAGATGTTTAAACATGAAGCGCTCATCTGATGTTAAGTACTCACATTTTTAAACGTTCATCTTAATAATGGTTTATCCTCTTTAAAACAAAAAGTGAAATCCCCCGAGCGGTGTAGCAGGAGGGCTTGGCTACTGCTGCAGCATTTTCCAGAAGAATGCTTTTGCTGCCCCAATAGCTGTCTCAGAAGAATTAATGAAAACGAAGAGTTTGGGGGTCTTAGAGTGGAAATTTTCACTTAACCCCTTTTTCTTCTCTTTGCAGCTCCCAGTACAGCCCAGTACGGGATCACCGGTGATGCCGAAGTCCTCTTCTCCTGCTGGTACCTTGTGTTGACACTGTCCTCCCTCACCAGCGTATTCTACCTGAAGAACATCATTCTGCACTAAGTGTAAAGACCCATAAAAGGCTTTTAAGGATTCTCTGAAAGTGCTGATGACTGGATCCAATCTGGTAGAGTTTGTTAAAAGCAGCGTGGGATATAATCAGCAGTGCTTACATGGGGATGATCGCCTTCTGTAGAATTGCTCATTATGTAAATACTTTAATTCTACTCCTTTTTTTGATTAGCTGCATTACCTTGTGAAGCAGTACACATTGTCCTTTTTTAAGACGTGAAAGCTCTGAAATTACTTTTAGAGGATATTAATTGTGATTTCATGTTTGTAATCTTCAAGTTTTCAAATGCATTCAGTCATGGTCTGCTGAGTTGCAGACCATAGTTTACAAAAAAAAAATATATTGCAGTAAAAACGTGCTTCTTTAAGGCTGCAATACAAATCTTCAGTTCCCTTCTTAAATAGCATTCTATCCACATTTACACAGAAACATTTTTTCTTTTTTGATAAAAAAAAAAATCAAATAATATTGCCTTCAAAATATTTCTTCAAGATATTACACATATCTAGATTTTCTTCTAGCATGATATTCAGGTTTCAAGAATGAGCCTTGTATTATAACTGCATTGTGCAGTACTGCTTTCTGGGTTTTGTTTTTTTTTTTTCCTTTTTCCTGCAAATTCAGCATGGGTGTGCCTTCACAAAACACTACTTTCCTCTCCCTCTCTAACAAATCTGGAATGTGTTTTGGGAAATGATACAGCATCCTTTTGAGCTTTTGCCTCTAGTCAAGGACAAAGGTGCTATTGGCTGAAAGGAAAAACTCCTCTCCCATCTCCAGGGGGTCATCGAGCTGCTTCAGACTTAACATTTTTAGGCAATCAGTCAAGGTCAGCGCCAACTCCTTTTTATGTTCTCCATCTACCACCACTGACTAGTAGGCGATCTCCGTAAAAACTAGTTTTCCCATTACAAAACAGAACACAAATTGCTTTGAGACGTGTTTGGGATGTAGGAACGTTTCCCTTAGTCATTCTAAATCAAAATTCCCGAATGGCTGTAAATGCCAGAGGCTGAGCAGTCCCTTTTGTATTACTGGCGAAAACGATGTGAATTGGTATTTTTTCTTGCACTTAATTTTGTACTGGTTTGGCTAATTTAGCAATGATAAAGGATGCTTTTAAACATTAGATATCTGAAAATACACGAAGTATCAAGCAGAATTTTATATATATACATATATATATATAAAATACATATATATATTAAACTGAGGCTGCTCCAATAACTGCACTGAAGCGCATGTTGCCGTCCATGATCTTTACAGACAGGACTTCATTACCCATGTACTACCACCATACAAATCTCTTACCACAGCAGTTAAGTCCTCACACACAATTCCCAGTACCGCAGTCTACCGAGATAACAGTCTCACTTCACTCAGCGAGGGATCAAGTTTCAAAATAGCGTATAACGCTACTAACATTTTTTTGTTTGGTTTTTTTTTTAACACAGCCCTGGTCAGCATTAACGCAAAACGTTGCTCACAGTTTACAGCAGAAGTTACAAATGCCATCTGTGCAAATTGCTGGGACACCACTATGGCCAACAGCCCTTGAATACACGATCCCCTGGTGACCCCTATAGATCTTGACTTGCTTACAAAACATAGTGACAGGAAGAATAAAGCCAATATCAGCGTTATTATTCCCCTGTTTCGTATGTGAACTCTAGCAGGCAACACAATTATACTACAGCAGTTTTTCCTCCCAACAAGAGGTTTTGCAGTGAGCCATTCCAGACGGGCACTGTGCACGCTCAGCAGTTCCAAATTGAGTTCACGGATACGGATAGCCCTGGTTTTGGAAAGGCAGGCTCCGGGTCTCGCTGGTCGCAGTAGAGCCCATCCCGTGCTAACGTGTAGACAGAACACGCAGTGGATCTGTTGTAGCTCCTGACAAAGGGTATGAGCAGAAATTTGTTGACTCCAGAACATGACAATAAAACGTCCTGGGTCACTCTGCGTATGTTCGGTGACAGATCGTACTATTTCTATCTTATTATTTACAGCCGTGTGCTAAGCAGTTACTATTTTGAGAAATGTGGCATTTTTTAAAACCTTGAATAACATGACAAAATTCATTCCTTAAGGAAATAGTATAAACCCCATTCAAATTATGCTCTACACAGTCCTGATCCTCTGATCTCTCTTGTATTGCAGCTTTAAAGTGCTATATTTTAGAGTGTCCATTCGCTAGAAACAGTGGTGCTGCAGAAAGTGTCATGTCAGTACAGTTTTACGCAGAAAGAAAAAAGGATACGTGTAGCCCAACTCATACGCCTCATCTCACATGAAATCGAGAGATGTTTCTATGCTGCAGCTGGATCCAACTCTGTTTTTCGATGATATGTTTCATTGCAGTGATTCCTGGTATGTGAATATTTCCAGCAACAGAATAGAATGAACAGCAGTGTTATTAAGTAAGGAAAAAAAAAATAATAATTAAGTATTGACTGTTTGCATTCGTACCAGGTAGAGCCACTGGATAACACGGACCAGATAGTCAGTCCCATCTCTGAATTTTCACTTAAATTTGAGGGGACGTTATTATTGTCACATCAAAAAAGAAAAAAATAACAACAAACCCCCGACATTTCTAGGTGCCAATGGCGTTTCCTTAGACGAAAATAGGTATTTAACCATCAGTCGGCGCTGCGTGTTCGGCAGTGGATGTGTGTGTGTGCGTGTGTGCGACGCGTGGCACGGGACGTGCCGCGTGCCCTCGGTGTCCGCCGGGTTAGTGTCCCGAAGGCTGCGCTGGGGCTCTCCCCCCCGCCCCAGCCCTCCAGTCCTACAAAGAGATGCAGCCGTGCTTGACCCTGTGCACCCCTCGATTCCACAGGCGCAGTCCGTCCGTGGGCAGACCACCCTCGTTTTTGCAGGATTGGAGCTGTAGGCGGCGTCGATCAAATAAAGAAACTTGGTGAATCTGTTCCGTGCGGTAACTGGTAATTGTACAGACTGGGACTTAGCGGGACGGGCTTCCGAAACGGGCGGTGCAGACTGCTGCAAATTGAACGCGGCGTTTTGCAAAAGCCACCCACCCTCTAATTCTTGGGGTGCACCTTGCTTTAGGCAACTGTTTGAAGGTGGGTTCTACGCTTCTCCAAAGGCCTAACCCGTTGTGTTCGTATCTGTCGGGCAAACAGTAGTATATTTATTCCAGTAGTATATTTATTCCCACCTTTCAGACGTGAAAAATAAATGGCTTAGCTCCAAGCAGTATAACTGAATATTCATACCCAGGTTGTGGTCCACACTGGAAACCCCAGAGTCTGTAACACCGTAAGTTCCCACTTGTGCAATAACTCGGGTCTGCAATCACCGTTGCGTCGGTGATGTAGGCAGAAGCAGCGATGCTCTAATGACGCAGCTGCTGATCGTGACGTCATACTAATACTGAATTAAAAAATGTCTCACAACTTCTTGAACAAATGCAGTTTCTCAAGGGTTTGTAACTTGGCAGGAAACGTACCCTTCATAGCTAGACAGCTTTTTTTAAACTTTTCAATATATATATTTTTTTTTTAGAAACTGCTGTTTTTCAGACACAGGAGTGTTAAAAACCATCACCAGTAAAAGCTGCTTTTTTGCACATTTTCAGAGCTGGCGTTCTAGATGAACAGGGGTAAATGTTAACGCCTACCAAAATCTCCACTTAGTCCACAGAACTGTGTCATAAAGAATGTGTATACCAAAATATGTATTTACGTGGGTAAACAACATGCCTTAAAGACTAAATATGCATTTACTTCTAAGACTGGATCGGACTTGTGCCCAGTCTGGAGGTAAATAATCCATCTTTCATAGCCTGCCATGGAAGGGTTTGTTTCTTTGGAGAAAAAAAGGAAAAAAAAAAAAAAAAGAAAAGAAAAAGGCAAGGAAAAACTTTCATTTTCTTAAATAATTTTAAAATTCTTGTGTAAACTGGCATATGTGAGGAATGTTTAGGAAAAGGATAAATTTTAGCCTGACACTTCAGCAGTGGCAGCACGTCAGGGGCAGGGCAGAGCGAGTGCCCGGGTGCCTCCTCCCCCCACCGCACCGCCGCGAGGGGGGCCACGCACCCGCACCCCTCCGGCCACACTACAGCCTGCCACGTGAGATTCTTTAAAACAAGAAAATAGTGGGGGAAAAAAAAAAGAATCTTTACAACCAGGAATTAAAATTTCTCCGTTCAGCCTTAATATCGACAGTAGATAAATCAGTATTGACATCATATTGACCCACCTTACGCACCGCGATCGCGCACGCGGCGATGGCTCCAGTTTTGGGTCCTGTTTAAGGTTCCTCTGCTGAGCACTGAGGGCAGGGGATCTGATCTAGGTGGTCCTTTTCCAGCAGGAGGATTGGACTAGATGATCCTTTGAGGTCCCTTCCAATCCCTGACATTCTGGGATTCTGTGAAGGGAAGGAATTTGTTCTGCCATCAGAAAAATCTGTAACGTAACTGCAAACAGGCAGATCGAGGCAACGGCACAAGGGTCTTGGGATAATTTGGAAGCGATTCTCAACAAATCCTGCTCAAAAAATCTTGTATCAGCAAGGGTGGGGAGGTTTGCACTGGGGCACCTTCTGTGCTGAGCACATACCGCTTCGTTCCGATCGCTTTCTGCCCACTGTCTGCCTAATTCCTGAGGAACTCCAAGGTTCCTTTGTATTAGAAAACACCCGTGTTAAAAAATGTAGAAATCAGCATATTTGCCACCTCCCATAAACTCAGCTTTCAGTCGTTCATCTTTTAAGACGTGTTAGGCTTTCCCGTCGCTTGGTCGGGTGTAAATCTGTGCCACGGGACCAGGTTTGGGGCCAACTCCCGCCCTGCTCTGGCTCCATCCTTCTTGTCTCCAACATTTCTGCAACGAGGCCGTCGGGTCTCTGCGCGGGAAGGTCTGTGATGGTCACCAGCCGCTCGGCATCGCCCGCACACTCATGTCTCCGTAACTCCCTGCTGCCAGAGTTATCCCTGGGGGTTAGCTTTAATTTACACCAGCACCATCCTGGAGCAATGCTGGAGGGACCTTCTCCTCCGTGCCGGCTCCGCAGGGACCCGGGCAGAGCAGAGGAGCTGGTTCTCCCACGCAACGATCTTTGAACCCAGCCATGAGAAACAGCACAGATGAAAGTCATTATCCCTGCAGCCCCCGGGGCCGGTGGGCAGCAGGTCAGCCCTGCCCCCATGAGCAGGATCAAGGGCAGTCGTGCACCCAGCTGGAATTTAACGACGGGGGAGGAGGAGACGGCACAGTGCCGCTCCGGCCACGACAGCCGCCGCAGTTTCCCCTTTTATCTGCCAAATATGAAAGTGCTCATTATTCCTCCACTGCCCTTCTTTTTATGCTGCCAGATTAAAAAAAAAAAAAATGCCTGTAATGATGATATATATTATATTTGGTATCTAGAGGGCGAAATCTGTTCTCTCCTAATGCACATCCATCCTTCTCTTTATTGTTTTTCAGCCAAAACCGAAACACAATTCGCACATTACGCGACGCGATTTATGTGCAAAAACATCAGCTCCTCCACTTATCCAACCCATTACAGTCAGGAGCACATAACTCCCATTAACCTCAGCGACAGCGACGTAAACGTGAACCATTAAGTGAGAATAAACCTCAGAGTTGTGACCGAGCAGCAGCAGCAGCCTTGTTTGCTGGGAGGTGCCCACCGGTGAGATGGCAGGGCCATTCCTTCCCTCCTCCTGCACTATTTTATTGTATTTTATTTTTTCTGGGATGAAAATAGCCTTCCCTCTTCTGCAGGGCGGTTATTTAGGCGGGGAGGTGCAGCCGTTTCGATGTGCTTAACATTTTGGACGTGTCGCTCCAGGTAGCGCCGCTCCGGCGGGCGCGGGCGATGCGGCGCGTGGCGGGGAGCCGCGGTGCGCCGGGCGGCTGCGCCCACTTGGCGCTAATGAGACAGTTTCTGGCAGGAATTTCAGCTCTGTAGGAGCTGCAGGAGGTAGCACGGTTCATTAGGCTACAAAAGCTTTAAAATGTTAAGGGAACTGGTTTTCCTCTCTCATTTAAGTGGATTGCTAAAAGCTCCGGGTCGTTCTTCCACGGAACTTCGAATTCACCATTTTCTTCATTAACCTTGACCTTCTTACATTTATTACGATAAGGGGGGAAAAAAAAAAAGTTAACTTTGGAGTGAGCTACTGCAAATTCACTTCCCCCAAGCTTTTAAAAATAGAGAGCCTGGGAGCTTAGGCCAGGGGAGCAACGGATCTCGTTTGCCTCTATTTTCTGTATAAAGAGGATTTAACATTTGTTTGGCAAAAATTAAGGCTCGTAAGTCCCTATGAGTCATTTCCAAATGGCTTTTAGCAATCCAGGTGCACGTATCCTTCCCACCTACGTGTCTATCAGTAGCAGAGAGACACACGGAGCGATGGGAGGGGACACGTTCCCAAAAGCTGCTCCCGGAGCCTCAGGTGTCGAGCCAAGGGCTCCCGTGCTGCTCCCAGGGAGCTGGAAAACAAGCAGCGAGGCGTCCGTGTGGAGTCAGAGGCAGTTGGGAGGTAAATTAAGCAAGAAGCTTGACACAGTCTTTGGGAGTTTAGTTCTGGGATGTTCACATCAATCTTTTGAACCCACTGCAGGCGCAGCCTCGTGCTTTGGCCCTTGGTGGGCAAAAAGCCTGATTTGGGAAAATGCTAATTCCATCCACCCTTCTCCAGGTATCCCTGGAAAAGCGTACGAGTAGCGTCCTGCTCTGCTCCTTGTGCATTTTCTAGTCTCATCAGGGTTGGGTTTTTTTTCTTGTATTAATTTAATTGCAAGGCTGCCAATCCACGCTCCTACAGCCCGCAGCAGCCGTGCTGAGAGGGAGGAGATGCTCCCACCCAAGCTCCAAACCAGTAAGATGGACCTTAAAAAAAAAAGCATCAGGCAAACAGTCAGCTAAGACGACAAAGTTGGGGTGTTACACTTTGTGCGCTGAGGTCCGAGCTCCCATTATCTTCTCTAACTGCGCTCTGATTTTAGCTCAAACAAACCCAAAAGCTCCATGGTGTTTTTCTGACTCCTCCAAACTTTCCCCCTGGAGCCGTTGGGGCCCCTCTGCACCAGTACAGCTTCCTACAGACCCGGGGCAGAGATGGCTGAGCAGCAGTTTGCCTCCCCCGCTGATGAAACATGTACTGGAAAAGGTACCGGAGACTTTACAGAATATTCATTTTTGTCCTGGGAGTTCCGACAAGTGTCTCGGTCTTTGTTTCAGTGCTTAAGCACCTCTTTGGAAAAGGCCACGAAGTAAGAGAGTACATTTAAGAAATTAATTTCCCGGAGTTAATCACCCTGAGTAACGCATCTGCCCAGCACAGCCGCTCCCGTGTCAGTTGGAGCACCGGCTCCTCGGGAAGCGCGACGGCGGCAGCGCCGGTCAAGAGGCACTGATGGGTGCTTCTGCCGTGGCATTTCTCCCCAGAAGATTTTAGATAAGACAGTTCTTCCAAAAAAAAATTCAGCTGAGGGCTTTGACCTTATGTTTGAATACAGAACTAGCACTCCAGCAAAGGTTAATGAACAGAAGGGAGGAGAGAAATTTTGACTGAAATATTTCTGAAATGGGTTTAAACATGTGCAGGTGTCTGGGTGAGGAGGAGGAGGAGGAGTGTCTTCTGGTCCTTGGTGTGCAAAGCCATGCCAGTGATGAGGTATTAGGCTCAGCTGGCTCCAAAACCAAGAGATTGAAACCAGTTCCCCCATGGCAGGGCTGGTTCTGGTTTTCCTGCTGTAGGATGGAAGGGGACAGGGTTTTCCTGTAGGTCTTGCACGTGGCTGGCGTGGCTTGGTCCTCGGCTGAGAGCCCTATGGAGAGCACAGGATCTGCTTTGCAAGGTTCGAATGTGTTCATTTTTCTGACAAACTGTTATCTTGAAATACTTTTTTTTTTTTTTTTGCCTCCTCCTCAAGTTGATGCTTGTGAAAAGTAATTATTTTACCATATGGTGAAATGTGCAGTTATTACTGTGAGGCTCTTCATCTAAGACTAGCCACTTCAGCATGGAGCTCCTTCACGAGTGCTGACAGCCAGGGATTTGGCCGATTCCGGCCAAAATCAAACCAACCTCCCCCCCAACTCCAATGTTTCCTCGGTCTCTAGTTCCTATCTCACTCAAAAATCAGGACCCTATTTCTGTAAATGGCAAATAGTAATGATAAATATTGGGATGGAGTCTTAAAATTAATCACAAGAGTTAGTTGTCAGGGGCTATTAATTTCATAATCACTTTCAATTATTGTGTTCGTGACTTCTGTCATTAAAGGCACTTGACCGATATTTAATGCTCATGCTATCAGCAAAACCTCACAGCTGTGAAAAGTGCTTTAATGTTCTGATAAATGTAAAATATTTTGGAAAGAAATCCCTTCCCACCTTCCCACCTTCCACAGGCTGAGGCAGGAAAGCCAAAACTGAAACACACCCCACAGTTCTCAGTGCCAGCACCGTTCAGCACCGGGCCGGCTACTCGATACAGCATCAGGGCCTTTGGGAGGGCTAGTAAGAATAGAACAAGTACAGGGAAAACCTCACAGAGCCGATTGTATTTGTTAAATGGAGAGAGACACCATCTGAAAGTGAAAGCCAAGGCTCGTGGGGGTAGTGAGCCAAACCCGCGTGTCATCATCCCTCTACTATTCATAGAATCAGAGAATCACAGAAGGGTTTGGGTTGGAAGGGACCTCAAAGATCATCCAGTTCCAACCCTCCTGCCATGGGCAGGGACACCCTCCACTACACCAGGTTGCCCAAAGCCCCATCCAACCTGGCCTTGAACACTTCCAGGGATGGGGCAGCCACAGCTTCTCTGGGCAACCTGGTCCAGTGCCTCATCACCCTCAGAGGGAAGAATTTCTCGCTTAGATCCCATCGAAATCTCCCCTCTTTCAGTTTAAAGCCATTGCCCCATGTCCTGTCACTACACACCTTTGTCCAAAGCCCCTCTCCAGCTTTCTTGTAGCCCCTTTAGGTACTAGAAGGTCTTCCTGGAGTCTTCTCTCCTCCAGGCTGAACAGCCCCAACTCTCTCAGCCTGTCTCCATAGCAGAGGTGCTTCTGCTACAGGGAGCAACCTGTGTAAGAATAACAGCCTGAATAGGAAATAACATCCAAGTGTCAAATCCATGCTTAAGGATGGGTATCCCGTGCCACTGGAGGTGGAGGAGGCTGGAAATACATCTGAGGATGAATTTGTGTGTCCCTCAGACCCTCTGCCAGCAGCGGGCTCTGCAGCAGCACGGTGTCCCTGCAAGCTCATCTTGTCTTGTCGCCAACCTTCTCAAAGAGGAGGGGGTGACAGCTCGCCGAGACGCAGCACCCAACTCTAAGCCAATAATATATGCAAATGCACTTAGCAAAGCACTCCCGCAGATGTTCTTAATTAAACCAACCTCACCCAAGCCCGCACAAAGTAATAACCCCCAAAACTGCCTTCCCGCTCTCATATGTTCTGAATCACTGCTGCAGAATACTACAGGAATATTATTTTTACAAGAGTGAACAGTTTGCTAAATAAGCCACCTGTTAAATAAACACTCCACCTCTCCAAATATTGTTATTTTGTTTTCCAGACTATGCACAATCTGGATTTATTTTAGATGAAAAAAGATAATCACAGAAGTAAAAAACCCCTGAAAAACAGTATTTTGACTATTTGAAACTATCCATCTTGTGTGCACATCTGCTCCTTTGCAAGCTGGCAGAGCTCTTACATTAAAAAAGAATCATAGTTACTTATTCAGCCGGGAGCTAATGAACTTCCATCATCAGACCTTGGCAGTCTTCACTTTTTTAACTTCTTCAGACCTTGAATCGTTTCTTATTCACCTGCCTTCACTTGCCGATCTGTGTATCTTCCCACAGGGACAAATCCCCAGCCAAGATTGTTTTAGCAAAGTTGACATAAGACCAAGAACAGAATTCAGCTCAAGTTTCGTGATACGGTCCCTTTTTCCACGCTTTAAAAGTGAAAGTTCACCATCATCCCACCTCCAGCCTGTCTGTGCAGGAATATCCTGCTGCACACACCTAACGCACTCAGTTTAGTCTTTAGGACTCTCCTTTCCCCACCCACCACAGCCTCTGGAGAACACCGGATTAGTTCTACGGCATGGACATCCCCTCATAAAAAAAAAGAAAAAAGCAGACAAAAAGGATAGGATGGGATGGGATGGGATGGGATGGGATGGGATGGGATGGGATGGGATGGGATGGGATGGGATAGGATGGGGATGGGGATGGGATGGGATGGGATGGGATAGGATAGGATAGGATAGGATAGGATAGGATAGGATAGGATAGGATAGGATAGGATAGGATAGGATGGGATGGGATGGGATGGGATGGGATGGGATAGGATAGGATGAGATGGGGTAGGATGGGATGGGATGGGATGGGATGGGATGGGATGGGATGCGATGCGATGGGATGGGATGGGATGCGATGGGATGGGATGAGATGGGATGGGATAGGATGGGGATGGGGATGGGATGGGATGGGATGGGATGGGATAGGATAGGATAGGATAGGATAGGATAGGATAGGATAGGATAGGATAGGATAGGATAGGATAGGATGGGATGGGATGGGATGGGATGGGATGGGATAGGATAGGATGAGATGGGGTAGGATGGGATGGGATGGGATGGGATGGGATAGGACAAGACTGTTTCAGTTGGAAGGGACCTACCATGATCATCTAGTCCAGCTGCAAGAAGATTTTAAATATCTAACGCTACCATTTAAGGTCACATCTGGCCTCTTCTCTCCCTTGTACCAACCAGGCTAGAGCACCCCTCTGAGCCCCCCACCCTCCCTGCGATCTCCAAGCACGGCTCAGCAGAGCCAGCCAGAAGCCGAGATCATGACGCGGCAGATTTCTCGCTGCACATCCACGTGCCCCGTGAGAAACCAGAGCACTATTCGGCTTAAATAGACCTAAAAAGAGAATAATGTGATGCCAGATCTCAGGGTTCTGTTTAGAGCACGATGCAGCGAAGGGAGCAAAGCCAAGCATCAAGGGGCATGGGATGCTCTGAGAGGGGGTGAGCGGTGGAGCGCTCCAGGGGGCTTCGCTGCTCCTGCCGGATTATCCGGGGTGGCAGCTCATGCAACCTCGGAATCAGTGATTTAGTCTGGAGGGTCTGGAGTTTACTTTTGAAGGGCTTCTCAGAAACCATAAGACTCAGAGGCTGCAAAGCTGCAGCTGCAGAAGAGGTTGCTCGGGGCGCATCGCTGCGTCCGGCCATCCCAGATGAGCACTTCCATACTGGACAGGAACGCTTTGGAGCCATCTGAGCCCTGTTATCCAGCCTGACCTGAGCTTTAGTGCTACGGATCCAGACCTGACAGAGCACAAATTTCTACGGTGTGTCCTTTTTCGAGTTGGGGCTGAAATAGAGCCCCCAGTGACACACAAAACATTTCTCCAGACTTCATCGCCAAATGTGCGGGACACAAACACTTCAGCAGCCACATCCATCCCCCGAGCGCGTGCGTGCACGCGTTTCCCAGGGATTTAAAATGGCTTTAGTGAGTTTGAGCCCTCGTGGCTGAAAATAATACCTTGTTGTCACAAATAATTACACAGCACAGATGCAGGCTTGGGGATCAGTGGTGACATCCTTGTCCTTGCCCGGTTATACTTGCACAGAAAGTCCAGTTAACTCGGCGAGGCTCCTGGTACGTGCTATTACACCTTGTGAATAATGGTTCATGATATCAGACCCGTGGAAATCGAACTGATTGGCAGTAAGAGCTGGGTAGGTGATCATCTAAGTGCATAAAATGTGGCCATAAAGATGCACCGGCATTATGAGTTCGTATAAAATTGCAGGCACAAAACTGGACAAAACCGCTTTTCAAAATCAGCCCCATTATATCCTGTTCCCTTTCACAGAGAGCCTTTGTGATCATAATTTTGCATGGGGCTATTTTGCATGTTCACACATATTTCCCTGCTCTTTGACACTCAGCACCCAGCAACTTGGCTCCGTCACCTTGAGCTGATGTTTTTCCCATGCCTTCTGAATAAGGCAGCAGCAAAATCCTCCGTGCGAGTCTCAGACTCTGTCCTGAAAAAGAACCCTTTTTTTCACCAAGACCAATTCAGTTTCCATCCAGCTACCAGCTTGCCTATATCTTTTAAACACTAAACCCCACCAGCCTGTGATTTTTTTCCGGGTGCTTTTTATGCATCTTGACTCTAATGTAGACTCTTCAAAACTTCACAAAGCCTGTGTTACTCATTGCACTTTAAATGCAGCTCACAAATTAATGGGGTCTGTTAACGAGTCAGCTACACCCCCCCAAAAAAAAAAATTGTAGTGCTTCTCTCATTTGAAGGTACTGTGCTGTAAAACACATTAAAGAGATTTTAGTAACTAAGAGAGGCTTTATTTGGAGATGACATATGAACGAAGCAAGGCTCCTATGCCAAATATATACACATATCTATAACGCTTACATGTATAAAGGGTTGTTTTCTCAATTATTTGGCATTTGTATGTGAATCAGCCTCGTGAATGAACAGAAACAAACAGCAGCTTATTTCCCAGAAAAAGAGAAGAAAGGGTTGCATCCTTTGCAGACAGACCCTTTCCGCACTTCTCCGTCTCAGCCTTTTCCATAAAGAAATCCAGGACTCGTTTCATTCAAAGAACAGGCTTTAAATTTCTAGACTCATGTCAGGGTAACATTAAATATTAAAGCAAGATATTAAAATTTCAAAGAAGCTAAATTAAACCTGAGGTGTTCAAAAATAAGTGTTCCTGAATATTTAATACTAAAGATTTCGTAATTAACTTTAGAAATCTCTCACATTAAGAAAATGAGGAGATACCTAAAAAAATGTGACCATCACAGTGACCTTCCAGAGGGCTGCAGCAGATGCCCCACAGGGAGGGAGGACCCAACCCAGCAGACTGGCTGGCAGGGGCTGCTCCTTCCCCGGCACGGTGCCCACAATGCTGTCCCCCTCCCACCACCCTCCGCCACCGTCTCGGGTGGAGACCACGCTGTGTCTCCTCTGCCACCTGCCGCTGGCAACCCGGGCGCTCTTGGGTAAAATTGGTTCCGTTTCTTTCCTCCTCAGCTGTTTAAAGGAGTTTCTTGGGCTCCGTGACAGCTTCATGGCTCTCCCGTTAGTGTCCTCCAGAGATCTTCGAGCTGGACTGCTCTCAGTTCCCCACCATCCTAAAATTGTTCATAACTCAACTCGCTTGTCCACTAATACTTAACATCTGATCCTACGTGCATGTAAAGGTCTGGGAGAGTGGTCTGCACCAGCACAGGATCTGGCCCAACATCTCAGTGTAATCGGGGGGGGGGGGGGGGGAAGTGGAAAAGATAATATAACAATTCAGATGAGGATGTCTGAGCTTGGGAAATAATTCTGTACTATAACAGTCTGAGAAGATGTAAAAAAACAGCAATTAAGAGAGAAAAGTGGTCCTCCTGCTTTAGCTCTAAAATCAGTGCAGCAGCAGCAGCCCCCTGATCATCCCTTCTCCGGCCAGCCCTCGCCCTCCTCCTCTCCTCCCCAGAGGGGGGTGGTGGTGATGGTGATAGTGATGGCGGTGGTGATGGTGATGATGTTGGTGATGGTGATGGCAATGGCGATGGCAATGGTGATGGCAATGGTGATGATGGGGAAGAGCCAGTAGGATGGGGAAGGGCTCAGTCTCCTCTGCTGACCAAGAGCAAGCCCTCCAGGGCAGCTGGCTGCCTCTCAGAGGTGGATTTCAGAGCAGCTCGTTAATTAAGCCAAGGCAGCAAGGCCCCACCAGGGCTGGTGTGCCCAGCTCAGCTCCGTGCCCAGGGGCATTAGGGCATTTTTTTCCTTCCTTCACCCAAGTTCTCAGGGCTGTGAAACAGTTTGAGTTATAAGATGCTTCTTAGAGACTTAACAGCTTTATGTAAGCATTAGAATTTCTCATTCCAAGGACTCCATCCCACGTGCATTTTTATAAAGGGAAAGTTGCTTTAAATCAACGATATGCCAAATTTTTAGCTGTCTCGGGGAACGGGAGCGCAGCAAACCAGGCCAGTGATG
The DNA here is from genome assembly GCF_009769465.1 of Tauraco erythrolophus. Lineage (NCBI taxonomy): Eukaryota > Metazoa > Chordata > Aves > Musophagiformes > Musophagidae > Tauraco > Tauraco erythrolophus. The sequence goes on along the minus strand of NC_141474.1, from coordinate 35,144,200 downwards.
TGCAGCACCGCTTGTACGCAGCCAGAGTCTCTGGGCACTGTCACAAGCAGCCAGCTGATAGTCTGCGTGTGCCAAGGCTGTGGGCTGAGCCTGAGCTGCTGCTTAAAAGCACGGAATTAATGGCACACAATTAGGAACAGTCTTCGAGGAGACTGCTCCCTGGCTGGCGGGCACTACGTGCCGCCGCTGCTCAGCCTACACCTACGGATAAGGGTGATCACACAGTCGAAGCCGCTTCTCTCTGTGGAAATCGAATAAAGGTCGGTGTAAATAGAATATAAAAATTGGTCGTTGCCTTCAATCGCTGAGAAGAGGTTTAAAAGCCTGCCCAAAAATAGAATATTGGTCTACAATAATGGGCAGAAGAAAAATAGCAGATTTAATGGTAGGGACTGTAACTTCGCATTCACGATTGGTCTAATCACAGTAAAGGTGCCTTTTTGTTTGCACACGCAAAAGTCACCGAATTAGTACGGTAAAGGGAAAGAAAGTCGCCGACTTTGTCAGTGGTGACACAAAGTAATCAGCAGCCTGCAGAAGCTAACAAGTATAATGCTGCAAATTACCGTGGCTTGAACCCTTGTGCTGCAGCTCAGGGGATACCTGGGAGCATCCTGATACCCAGAAGCATCCCAATACCTGGGAGCATCCCGAGGCTGGGGAGCATCCCAGTACCCAGGAGCATCCCAATACCTGGGAGCATCCTGATACCCAGAAGCATCCCAATACCTGGGAGCATCCCGAGGCTGGGGAGCATCCCAATACCCAGGAGCATCCCAATACCTGGGAGCATCCTGATACCCAGGAGCATCCCAATACCTGGGAGCATCCCGAGGCTGGGGAGCATCCCAATACCCAGGAGCATCCCAATACCTGGGAGCATCCCAATACCTGGGAGCATCCCGATACCCAGGAGCATCCCAATACCTGGGAGCATCCCAAGGCCGGGAGCATCCTGATACCCAGGAGCATCTCAATACCTGGGAGCATCCCAATACCCAGGAGCATCCCGAGGCCAGGGAGCATCCCGAGGCCGGGGAGACGCAAGCACCTCTGCCCACCTTTGTGCCACCTCTCCAACCGTGCCTTGAGGACATGGCCCCAGTTTCGGTTCCTGCTCCCAGACCTTCTCTAACACGCTTGTTCTCATGAAATGTCTCGTGGCTCCCGTAGAAAAGGCTCAGCCAAGCCAAAAGCAGGAGGTGGGGTGCTGGGGGGTGCCGGACGCGGGGACTGGGGAGCAGGCTTGTACGGCGAGGGCGCGGAGCGCCGTGCAGGCTGTTAGGTGTGATGATGTCTGGCAGGTCTCAGCTGTAGAGCTGCGCTCAGCAGCGTACAATAGACATCGCAATGTTCGCTTCAGCAAAACGTCAGCTTATGGATGGAGGGGAGAGAAGGGGGTTGAAGAGATAAAACAATAAAAGAAAAATCAATCTTTATGACAGATGAGCAAGTGAGATTTAGAGCGTAATCAGAAAGCACAAAGAGACTCGTGGTTTGCAGGGAAGAGTACCCAGGCAGGGTTATTCTGTAGATGGGAGCACAATCGGGCTTGCAGGATCTGTTTGCTGATTTCTGAGCAGATCTCCCAGCGTGCTCTATTGAAGTGGCGAGCTGAGACGCGCAGATCTCCGCACTCCATCTGTATCGCGGCGTCTCTCCTTTCGCCGTGCGCCGGAACTGCTCAATCCTTTGGCTTTTTTGATGCGATCAGCCGGCACAGAACATGCACTCAGAAAATTGCTGGAGATAAGATGCAGCCCCGGAGAAGGCGGCAGTGCCAGCAGTCCCTGCTGACGCAGCAATTAGCATAGCCATCAAGGCAGAGCCTCTAAGAATGAGCTTCTGGCTATCAAGTGATTGTATTAATTTCTGCTCAGTTTTAGATAATGGCTTTTAGATAGGGTCCAAATGACCAGCCAGCTAGATCTTAAAGAAACACTGATCCGTGAATTGAATACCATGGAAAGCTTAGTACATACTTCATTTTTTTTCTGAAAAGCAAGAACCACACAGCAAGACCCTCAGGTGATTTAATCATCTGTTTACTCCAGTGGAAAAACAAACTCTCTTCTTTTTTTTTAATTTTTTTGTGAAGTCTCTTCTGTTCTGTGCTGGCTATCCTTTCCTTCTCAACAAAATCAGTGGTGATCATTTACAAAGGGCAAATCTAATTGTCTCTGCAGATCCCAACCCATGGGAAGGGTCTGCCACGCTTCAAAAGCCTGGGCTTGGACAGCAAAAGTTGACAAGATCTGCAATTGGGCTGGATAAGCTGTTGTAGGAAATGTGATCGGATCTTTCGCAGGGCATTGCTTAGCTTTGCTGATGGCTTTTACTTTGCATCATCTTAAACTGCAGCCAAGCAGGGCAGAACGGCATCTCTGGTTGGCTTCTGCATTTCACTTTGGGGTGGTACAGCAAACTGGGCAGGGCTGTTTTCCTAATGACATGATAAATGTTGATTAAGTGGAGAAATTAGTCCAGCCACGTACTTCAGAACAGTTCCTGAAGACACCTTTCAGGACGTACGGTTTCTCAGGGAGCTGCAGCTATCCCCCTCACTACTTAGGGACCTCGGCACTCTCACAGCTCGACTTCTTGATGGAGCAGGGACCCGAAAGCCTTTCATACACATCCCTCTCGCTCCCAAACCTCAAATCAGGGTCAGCAGGAGAAGATGACAGCTGAGAATGTGAACCAGCTCAAGCTGGGAGCTTTCAGTAGGGGAGCAGATCCGCCACAAACCAGCAACTGCTTTGTGTCCTCCCACAAGCTCCCAGGTCATGGCCCATGTGGGACTCAGTGCCTTCCCTGCGCTCCACAGCTTGCTTTGTCTCCTCAGCCACACGGAGAATGTTGGCATTAAGGTCCCAACACCACCTTTACCTGCCATACTGAACTATTCTTTATGGCTTTTCTATGTTGTTGTTGTCATCACTCCACCTAGGAGAAACTCACGGTCAGCTCAGGATTTGGGGCAAAACCAACAAGATTGGAATTAGTAGGGAGGTCTGCAAAGACCAGAGAGAAAACATGATGCAGAAGCTTTTTTTCCCAACATCTCTTAAAAGATCTCAGAGGCAGCTTTCAAGAGTGGCCTGATAGCAAATTTGCAAACCAAATTCACAAACGCAACATCCAACTGCAAACCAAGGCACAGGAGTAAAGCACACGGACCAGTCTGTGCCACACGTGTCGGTCTGCACAACCTACAGACACAGTCGCCCTTACAATTCTGTAAAGAGTAACCAATGCAGAGCTCCACCAAAGAACAGGGTAAACCAGCAGTGAGCCTTGCAAACCATTCCCAGTTTGCCACCAGTGCCATCGCCGCATACCTGTGCCTCTAATATAGCAACGCCAATTCTATGGACGCCAACAAAATGTTGGCCACGCTGCAACAAGGAACAGACGACTGAATGTAATCCTTAATTTTCCTGAGATATTTCAAAACAATGAGTTTATCATTTGCAAGCTGAGCCTTTGTTTACGCCCTTTTCTCCTTCGCTCTCAAATGCCGGGCAACTATGGCTTTATTTTGCACAAAGTTCTTTCACTAATAGTCATCCATAATCATCAACAAAATAACTTAATATATGTAGGCGACTGTAATGACAGTAAATGCTGTGTAGGAGGCATAATATGTGCTTCATTGTCAAGGCTCCCATGCTGAATTAAGTACCCTATTCTGGTCAAATGCTAATACATTCGATGAGCACTTTCCCATAAACAGATTTTTTTAACTGCTGTAGAATAAAAAGGTGGCGTGAATAATATATTGAAATAATCTGATAGGTACAAGTTTAGGAACTGGTGCTTTTCTGTAGCATGTCACTTGATATTGGCGCTGAAACGATCTGCAGGAAAAAAATGTTGAGGATAGTGTCGCTGCCACCCTAAATATGGCCTGTCCGGACCGACACAGCGCCAAACCTCATTTGCAAACAAAGTGTTCTTAAATATGTTCTTAAAACAAGATGTTTTTAAATGGACTTCGCCACAGGTGGCTGCCCTGGTGGAGTCAGAATCATGTCACATATCACACTTGGACTGGGGATGAAAAATCAGGTGAAGTACAAACCAGGTAGAATTTAAAGAGATCCTTAGTGTTTGGTGATATCCTGAGCATCTAGAGATCCTGAGCATTTAAAGCAGCTTGGAGCTCGGCAGCACTTCTGTCTTAAAAACAGCCTTAACGTGGACGCCAGCCTCCGTGCCCGACTGCATCCGGTGCGGTGGGTGCTGTACTGGTGTCCAGTGTCAGAGCGTGGGACAGAAAACGTGACTGCAATAACGTGGTTCATAGGGCAGGAAAAAAGCACAGCAGCTGTAAAGGCTTTGGATTTGAACCTTTCCTTGGCTTGGGAAGCAGCAGCCAGGGGGTCACACTGGGGGAATGCTGCTTGCTTTGGTGGCCACAAAGCACCTGGTGCCTCTTGGTGGTAGCCTGGAGCCATGTTCCTGCTTGCCAGCAGAGATGTGGTGGTCTCCATGAATTTGTGGTGGTCTCCACAAACTGGAGCAGCCAGCCACTTCGGAAGCACTTACCCCCTCGAAGGACCCTTGTGCCAGCACGGAGGGGACAGGGTTGGGGCAGGGGAGCGGGACGCTCCTCTGCAGCCCCCAGCGACGAGGGCAGCCAGGCACACACACCACGGACTGGGCTGTCCCGTCCTTCTGACTTTCCATGGGATGCGTTTCCCATCTTCCTGAGACATTGACCAACATTTGATGAAGCAAACAAGGAAGAAAAAATTAAGGCAGTGTGCCACGATGGTGCACAAAGGCAAAGGGATCACTCTCCCATCATTTGCCGGGCTGCCTGGTGGCACCGTGTTGTGCCCGTGCACCCGCAGACCTGCCAGGGCATCATCTGAAGCGGGGGAGAGGTGGCTTGCCTTGGGTCAGTGCTGGTGAAGACCCCACCAGACGCACTTCACACCTTTTTTATGTCTGCAGGAGCAACATGTGCCTCTCATCCGTCACCAGTCTGCTGGCCACCGCTAGCCGCAGACAGGTGCCAAGCGTGCCGGCGCTCCGGGTGCCTTCCCGTGTCCCCACCGCGCCTGCTCTGGGCTGGGTTTAGCCATTGGCATTCAGTCTGGAGTTGAGGGGAACCTTTAGCAGAGCTAAAGGCAGCTCTTCCAGCACTACCATCTCCTCTCCCGCCGTACGGACTGTGCCACTTGGTTATGGATTCAGCTTTTTTAGATCGGCAGTTGCAAGAGAGATGGCTTCTCATTATGGATTCAGGATTTTCAATTAAAATGTCTAAAGCACTGCACTGGGAGCGTATATATTCCATACACTCAAACCCAGTGCCCTGCGCAGCGAGATGCTCGCAGGGTTAGCTCGGTTCAGCTGAATATTTCTGGAGTTCCTGTAGGGCACTACCCCACGTGGCACAGCACGGCATGGCACGGCACGGCTCAATGGGATACTGCAGCGCAGAACGGGCTGAGCATGCCCCTTGTTTTTTATTAGCACCACCTGGGCATTGAGAGCTTGTAACTATTGATTGTTCCTCTTCCCTGATAGACTTTTGATTTTTCTCTCCTGTTTGACATGCCAGTATTGGGAAGCCTCGGGATACAATATCATCCCAAGCCCTGAGCAAAAATGCCCCAGGTACCAGTGCATCTAGCTTGTGTTTTAATTACTCTGCTAATACAGGGAGGATTTGCCAGAGCAGTAAACAGCAGTACCCTGAATAACGCCTCGGTTCGGTACCATCTGTTCTTCATCCCACAAATAGCTTTTCCTTGGTGATCCAGAGCAAAAGGCTTAGTACGTTATCACATGATAAGACAATTTATAAGTCCTGTAACACAAAGCCTAGTATTACCAAGCCAACATGACAATAATATCTGAATGCTAGTACATAGATCAGTGCTGAAAATAGATTAGAAAAACAGAAGTGCATCCAGACAAGTAGCAAAAGCATGTTTTTAAGGTGATTTGTTAGGAATCATGAAGCCGTCCTGACCTCTCCCACGTCGGAGAGTGGGAAGCAGAGGTGGTGGTATTACTGGGATACAGTGGCAGTGTCAGGGAAGATGTTCCTGGAGGGTGAAATTCTAAATCAGATCTTTCTGCCACGCGAAAACGATGATACTCGTACAAGTGAGGGAATAAAGTTCCATCTTTCAGCCTTCTCTTTTCAAGCGGATCCCCACCTGCCGCACCACGGGGAGCCAAACCCAGTGTTGGCGATCTGGAGCCTCAGTAGCTGTCGATGGAGTTGCTTTATGCTACAGAAGGACCTGGCTCATTGGTTTGAAGTAAAATTAAAAAAAAGAAATAAAATTTTAAAAAAAAATTAAGTTAAATTAAATTAAATTAAATTAAAATTAATTAAAATTAAAATTAAAATAAATTAAAATTAAATTAAAATTAAATTAAAAATAATTTTAAATTAAATTAAAATTAAAATAAAATAAAATAAACCAAACCAAAATAAAATAAACAAAAAAACCCTCTCTGCCCAAGATCAGTTTTAATGTGCTGGTGGATTTCCACAGATCACATGGCTAATGCCCAAATAACAACACTTTGAGTATTTCAGAGGTGCTTACTCTTAATTATCAGCTTTTGCTTTACTTGCAAAGTATGCCACGCTCAACGATGTGTCTTTCTAAGACCTCTAGGTCAGAAAAAGGACCAAATGCTAATCTGCCAGACCTAAAACTTCACGTTTCGCTGGTGGCATTTAGAAAGGGAACTCAACTGCAGTGTGGACGCGCTCCGTGGCGGAGGAGGGGGGCACCATTGCGTCCCAGGACCCAGCCGGGCACAGGGTCCGTGCGGTGCCAGCTGGAGACGGCCCGGATCTCCTGGCATCTCCCGGAATTAGCTCTGCTTTCTGCCTGACGTGGATCCCTGACGGGTGAGCTCGGACGGGCTGCTCTGCCGATTATCATCAGTGCCTTTGTGAAGCAGCTCGCCCAAGCTCTTAAAGCTCAATGACGAGCGTGTTTGAGCAGGCAGGATGCCTGCTACATTTTTATATGCTGGAAACAAATACATAAAATACAACAAAGTAAGACTTTTGTTAGTGACATACTTTCAGGGAGGAGTGTAAAACATCTCTTAGAAATCCTGTGAACGGCATTGGTCGTTATGACAAGAGGGAAAACAGCTTTCCTAGGGATTTGATTTCTTTTTTTTCTTCTTAATGGGTACTACTCTTTCACCATCACCAGCAGACGATGTTGTCTATTAACATTTACTCAGCAGTTGTCATTTTTATATTTCTTCATAACCGTAGTGATTCAAATAATGTTGTTGCTCCACTCTCACGTCTTTCCTTTGATAAATACGGATAACGATCTAGCACCAAAAAAGCCCCTGCTCTCAATGGCACTGCAAATGTTGTCAGTAGGGTAATTTGGCTAATTCAACCCTGTACCATATTAAAAAAACCTCTATGTTTAAGCATCAGCAAACTGGGTTTTGCAAAATAGTTGTTTCTCAGTTTTTCTTCAACAGCAGAAAACTCGGTATTTTGAGGACCTCATGTAGATGTTTGCACAGTGCAGCTCCTCCCCAGGAATAACGTAACCCTGCCTAGAGCAGACTCAGCTGAGCAGGGTTCTTTATAACACAGTTTGAGCCTGTAAGGACAGAGCTGAAAGACAAAAGTTACATTAACAGGAGGCTCAAGTATATCCATTTAATACTTACATATTGTGTTTCATTTACCCCCTGCATGCAGTGCAAAACCAGATACAGTGAAACACCAGAGTCAAACATGATGTCCATCCAACTACACTACCGCGGTTTGATTCGCCCTCTGTGGACCAGGCTCAAACCGTGTTAGAAGGGAATGAAGCAAGGAGCAGCCCAGATGTTTCCAACTAAAACTGGAGGTGCAAATTATTAAAAAGGGTCTGAATTATTTTTGCCTGTCCAAAACAAACAACAACAAGCAGATAGGATGAGTTCCGTAAGAGACAGTCTAGAGCTCGTTTCTGGGACAAGAAGAGGAATGAATGATGGACACTTATGGACACAGTAAAGCTTCTGTAACCCACTTATTCTTTTTTCCTACAGAGCAGATCTAATATATAATAATATGGCATATTTTGTTTTACACTCAGGGAGTAGAGTGTTGTCACATCTGTTAAACTTATTTGCATATGGGGTTAGGACATGAAGCCCATATTCAAAACCTAATTTCCCTGTTAGCTTCTAAAAGCTCAAAACAGCCCGACAGATAAACCCCAATCTCAGCTATCAAGCACCAGCTCTTGATTACACGGCTCGAAAAACAAGATCAAAGCAAACGTATAAGTGAAGTGTCTGTGTGGTTAACGCCGCTCTTTCAAGAAATTCCTACAGCCGGTAGCAGGACTGACACAGGCTCCAAAGCTAAAGTCCTTTTCGAGCCACGTGCAGCAGCTGCATCACTGCTGCACATCCTCATCCAGCCCTTCTGCAGCGAGTAAGGTGCTTGCCGTGGCAAGCCCTGGTTTCTGAGCTAATGAAAGGCCATTTTATACGTTCTGGCTTTGGTCTTCAGTCGCCCGAGTCCCCCCCACATGCAGCCTTTGTTTTGGCAGGTTTGATAAATTTGCCCTTTACACGGCGTGAGTTTGCTGTTTACTTATGAGCTGGTACGAGCTGGACTGCAAGATGGAATCACTCCGTAGCAAACCCCGCGTGTCGCCTAACGCCGCACGCCGCGACATCTGGCCCGCGCTACGCAGCGGGACTCCTCTTGCGTTTGGGAAATCCCGCAGCTTTTGATGGCAAAGCCACTTCTAGGCAAATAAGGTCAAAAAAGCTCCCGTGCCAACGACTCGCCGTTAGAGCAAACATTTGTACCACCCTTCACCCACGTAAACGTGATCAACGCCAGAGAATTATCGCGGGTCTGTGCTGAGATGACTTCTCTGCAAGCAGTGAAAGAGGAGGGACAGGTGGGACGCAGAGCCTCCTGGGGCCACGCTTTCCCCTCTGTGGCAAAAGGAGTGGGACCGCTATCCCGCCCGTGCAGGGATGGACAGGCTCTGGATCCCCATTTTCACCATCTAATCCCTTGCAGAAAAACAGAAGGGGTTTCTGGTGTTTGTATTTAACAGACCATAGTGACAGTCAATGGAAGAATCTGAGTAAATGGGACTTGAAACTGTGTTTATTGAAATGAGCCTTAAAAAAAAAAACCTCAGTATGGGGACAGCTGGAGTCTGACCCTGTTGTCTTTCCATGGGACCCCATTACATCATGTCACCTTTGAAAATCTGAGGCGGGAGGGTCCATTTTGCATAAAGTTCACAATGAAAACAAATGTTTTTCCATTCATTTTAAATGTTACAAAAACCTCGCTTACTGCAGAAGACCAGTATTCCTTTTATTGCAAAATAAATTACCAAGGTGAATCCTCAGTGTTATTCAGCGAGTATAAAACTGTTCTTTCAAAAAGAACATTTTAAATGGAACTTGCCAGGTTTGACACGTCTGATGTAAGAACTGATGGCCCACAATAACAACATGCTCTTATTAAAATAAATACAGAATCAAAAAGGTTTAATGAGAGTACAAAACCCTTTATCCTAAGACCAAAGGGAAGGAAGATTCAGCTTTCGGGAGCTTACACGTGAAATCATCATCCCTGTGGCAGAGGTGTTCGAGAAAGCATCATCATGTTCTTTTCTTAGCACAGCTCTCCTGTAGATGTCTTTATATTGTAAAAAAATCTTTATATTGTAAAAAAACCCTGGGTTTTCCGTGAGAAAGCAAAATTTGCCTTTATGGTGCCAACGCTGACTCCCCCGTGCACATGGTGTCCCCTTTGAGCGAGGTGTGTGTCCATGTGCGGCGGGTCTCTTTCCCTGGCACCCAGCGGGGCTGTCTGCGGGGCTGCTCTGCCACCCCTGCGCACACAGGGGGGCTGTATGCCATGGATTTGCCATTCTTGCCCCTTTCTGCTGGGGCCTCAGCTTCGCAGCCAAGTGACCTCAGTGTTCTAAATGGAGCGAACCGTGTTGAGCTCAGCGTAACAGAGAGTGAAGGTTGGCCCAGTGAATTTACTTATGAATCTCCATAATGCATTCACGGTAAATATTGGACTTCCCTTCTCATTTCCACTCTACAGAAAGTGAGGTAGAACCATTACATTCAAATATGCAAAAGAATAAAATTCAACCTACAAACAGAGGTGTTTGGCTCTCATTCAGGGGCACAGTAAAACAGACAAGTTAATACCAAGCAATTATAAAATGTTTCCGACAGTCACACAGAGTCACAGAATGGTTAGGGCTGGAAGGGACCTTCAAAGGTCATCTAGTCAACCTTACAGAACGAAAGGCACACCAGTAATCCAAAGAAAGCAAGGATGCGCTGCACGGTTGCACACTCGGACACAAGACATGAGTATAAAAAACTGCAGATCTGATTATATGCATCAAGGAGATCCCATACACACACCTCTTTTTATGTGCACGCTCATTTTTATATAGAGCCTCAAACCTCCGTTTCATTTAGATGAAGTAAATTTGTTCTGATTTTGTTAATGATCAGACCGAACGAAAACCAGCCGTCACAACCTACTTTTACTGAATTTCAGAGCTGCAAACATTTAACTGAGGTGTTGGCAAATGTCAGCAAATAATGCTGTATTTTATTCCGGGACAAATAAAGTAGCGTATAGATAAAAGAAAAGCCAACTTTCTGGCCCTCTTTGTGCACGGGCAGCTTTCTCCCAAATAAATTGTTGCCTAAATTACATAGCAAATCTCCGAATAGTGCCGAGCGCAGCTTGGAAGTGCTTCGGTATAATGTGCCATTCACAGAGTTTCGGAGCCAGCTTTCACATTCTGGACGATACCCATCACACCTTTATCTGCCTTCTGCTGATGAAATTTCTGCTTTGAGCCCGATGCACAGTATCTGTGTCAAAAGATCAGATATTGTATTTGTTTGTTTTCTAGCTTGCTCATAGCTGATAACAGCGTAAGCCAAGCCAGCCCAAGGAAATACAATTCATCACAGTACACTGGTCACCCTTGCACTGCTGCAAAAATATATCCCCATGACTAGTGTGACTCCAACTGCATCAAATCCTGCTTAAACATCATCAATCAGCGGCACAGAAAGCACTTTCCTAAAGCTCCTACAGGGCTGATTGAGTGAAACCAGACTGCCCACGTTGGCTGGAGCAGCGACCAGGTCAGAGCGCTCCTCCACCACCCAACCCAAGGCCAAGAGCACGTCCCCGTTGCACCCATCCATCTCTTGGCCTGACAGCCTCCGCGCGGCTCCGCGGTTGCCGTAAGGATGGGTCCCCGGCAACCCTGCAGTGGGAGGCCGTGGGTAACGTGGAAACGCTGCGGTTCCTCTCTCGGAGCAACCGTTGGCCACAGAGAAGCTAAAGCCATCTTACATACGATAAATGCACGAGTAACGGGAGGTGATGGAATTACTTCTCCCTCCGTTCACATCATTCTGTTAAGGATTGTATTTTAGTTCAGAATCAGGCTGCAGATTGTACATTGTGTTATGATTAGAAAAAGATATATATATATATATTACTCTTTTTTATCCGTTTCTAAATAAATCATCTCAAGATGACAGGATACAGTGAGGATTTTAGTTTTTGAGAAGTAGTTTACAGTAACTAAATTAAACGGATGCCTTATTTACGAGGATTGAAGGATTTCTTTTGAAGAGAAACAATCCCCTGTCCGAAGGTACCTGAAGAAACCCCGGCAGGGGATGTTCTCCTGGCGATGAGCTAGGGTAGGAAGGGCGTTTCTGTGTAGAGCCAACCTGGCACCAGGACGGGAACAACCTGGGCAAAAAGAGAAGCTGATGTCTGAAAGGCACCTTGAGATGCCAGGCTTGGGTTGACGTTTCCCGGACCGTAACGTTAGCCTGACTCCTCCAAGCCCTCGGCCATGCCAGTGTGTCTGTGCCCAGGGTGGCTCAGCACCTCCGTGTCCCGCGGGAGCTGCGGGGCTCAGCACCGGGAAGCAGCCGGTGTCTTTCGGGAGGGACTCAAGCCAAGAAAGAACGTTACAAGAACAATGCTACAGTACGTAGAGTATCTGTCTCAGTAGCTGGGCAGATCTTCCTATCTGCAATTAAGGAAAAGCCTCTTTAAAATATACAGAAAGTTTTTTCCAAAGCCACTCGGTAACTTCCTCATAACCTTACTGCTGTAGAACGGGTAGGGAGAAAATCGCTTTTCCATATCTCCTTCGTGAGGTTAACACCAGAACTTCTCCCAGGATTAAAATATAGCGATATTTTGGTTTTCTATGTTTTTTTTTAATTAGTTTAACCTGAAGTTAACAGAGTCTCTAATTCTTTCCAAATCTCAGCAACAGCCTGTAGGGATGAGTGTATTTATTTCCTGCATCTGTTCTCCAAATTAAATCAGAAAATGATTATGAAAGAACGGTTCTTGGTAGTCCCTGGGGAAGCTCTTATGGAAACCTTACGTTCCAGCGATGCTCGCTGCCAGTCAGCTCTGCAGCGTGGCTGGAGCCTTTCTGCACAGCACTTTTTCCTCCCCTTTTGTACTAATTGCAAGGGAAAGGGAACACCACCGCAGGGTTAAAACCTGGTCCATGTTGAACACTCCCTACAAAGTACCGTGTGGAACTAGGAACAAATCTGACAAGTCCCAACTTCAAACGGTGTACAGCATTTTATGATGCATGTAGTATTTTTAGTAGCAACAGACTATGACATTTGAGGGCTGCAGCCTAGTAGGATATACCAGTGTCTCTTGCTTCTATGTCATATTTTGTATGGGTTTAGAGAAGATGGCCTCTGTTGTGCATTGTTTGTGAAATGTTTCTTATCCCAGAGAGGTGTATGATGTAAAATACGTCAGTGAAAAGTGTATATTTTATGTGAGAGGAAAATACATTTTAATAAAGGTAAAGCTTTGTTAGCTGTAAAAATGGCAACTGTTCAAGTGTACAGTAACTTCTTACTAATGTATGAAAATCTGTGATATTTTTGATTTGATTGTATTTGTATTGCCCAAATAAAACATTTTGGCTGTATTGTTCCTAACTGTTACCTTTTATTTAAGGGAGAAAGTGCATTTATTTCTCAAGGATGTACTTTATTTAGAAAAAAAAAGGAATTACTGCGTTTTCTGGATTTTCTAATCCTGTAGTGAATGAGCCAGTTGCCCTGAGCAACTTGTATTGTAACCTGCAAAATTAATTTCTAGATGTATTTCTCTGCAAATTGCTATTTAACGGTAAGAAAGAAATAATTTTTCAGCACAGGCTTTTGACACAAAGCTATTGGTAGAATGAGGCTAAAAGTCCTCAGAGGACTCTGTGAAGGGACCCCTGCAGAGGCAGAACTTGAGACGAGATGCAATATATATGGTGATGGTGGCATTTAAGCCATCATGGCCTTTTTCTCTTACTTTTTTTTTCTTTAGAGGAAGATAGAAATTAGAAGGGTACGACTGGAAGTCCAGGCAGAACAAGTCAGCTGTATCCAAACCTAAAATTGTGAAAACGCCTGTGCCAGGAAAAAAGAAAAAAAAAAAAAAAAAAAAGGAGGTATAATTATCTAATTAGCATATATGAAAACGAAGCTCCTTTCAAAAACATAAATAAAAATCTGATGCATCACCTGTCTAGCACGTCTGTTTGGGTGCAAGCTTAGTGCTGAGGTTTCGTTTGTCTGCTCATCTCCTTGCAAACTCGAGTAGGGCGAGGGGAAGGAACAAAACGAGCTGTATCAATTAAATGCTCTTGTTGTGTGTCGGGATGTGCAGCAATAAAGCTGTTCTGCATTTTTCAGCATCCTTGAAAAAGGACACGGTGAACTGCCACTGTGAAACGGGTGTTGATGGGGATAAAGGTGACCAGCAAAGGCAGGGGGAACGGTCAGCAGTGCACACTACGAGCACTGTCCGGTGGAAAAGAGCAGGTGGTAGTGCTGAGCCACCCAGCCAGCCAGCACTGGTGGGTGGGTCAGTGAGCAAACATGATCTGATAGAAGTTCAGAAGCAAACGAGTTGTCCTGAGATTGCCTGGTTACCAGTAAACCGTAACGAGACAGTTCTGGGAGGCAGAGGGGAGATCGAGGCCGGAGAGGCAGCAAGCTAAGGAAGATGGGACCCACGAGATTTGAAGCAGCTCTTTCCAAACAAAGCTGAGCTGATGAAGTGTCTCCTCTGGTAACCCACCAAACAGTGACCTGCAATCCTTTAGCACAAAGATTATTTTTTTTTTAAAGCATCAACTATACCAACGTGTTTCCTAGCCAACCCTGCCAAGGCAACACTCATGCTTTAGATGTTTCTGTGGAAGTAGAACAATAATATAATAGACTTTATAAAGCCACCTTCGTTTCAAAAGGGTCTAAAACCATTTTTAGAAATATTTGCACACTCATGAATTGTCTCACCTGACGCTGAACTGCAGCTGCCTGGGGGGTGAAGCACGGTGGCCAGGGAAGAGCACAGCGCGCACAGGGGCAGTTCAGAAGATGAGGAATATCATAATAACTGCATGCTGCTTTGGTGGGAGCTCACGGCAGCCATGTGGGAATGAGGTTGCACACTGAGATCTGTAAGACCCCGGGAGATGTGGAACAGCTGCATCCCAAATGAGTCTGGCTTGATAAATCAAGAGTTCAGAGGGAATTGAGGCAGACTGAATATAAAAACTCATAGGAATTAGCACAGGATCTGAAGATCCTGACGTTACACTTTCCAAGCAGTTGTACCTTTGATGGGTCGCACAATACATCACAGCATTAATGACATCCAGAAAATGCTACACAAAAATTGTGAGCGTTGCTTTCTGCAGCATCTTTGGTCTTCCCGTGGAAGGCTGTGGGGGTCCTGCATCAAGCGCGGCGGCAGCGCAGCCCCAGATACGGCGACTCTCCCACTGTCTTAAAGAGATTTATCAAAAGCCGAGTGAGAATTAGTCACAGTGATGCCAGTGGGTGTTTCCATCACATTTTCTTCATCTGCTGAAAAGAATCTTCGCTGTACCAAGTTGCCTGGTTTCCGCCTGGACAAAGTCACACAGTCAGAGGTGTGTAACTGAGCTTAGGGGACGTGTAACAGCCAAGGGTTGGGATTAGCAGACAGTTTAGGTACCCTCTGGACTCTGCCTTACCTGCCCTTAACTCCTGCCAAAGAGAGCAGGAGCTGATTCCATCCCTGCTGAGTGTGGCCACTACCACAAGGAGAACAAAGCTTCAGAAGAGGATTAAACAAAAATAAGGCCAGGGATACCTTTTCAAAGCAGGGGAGGCAGCTCCTTAAGCACAGAGCTCCGAATGGCACTTCAGAGCACACAACTTGGAAAGTCTCTCTCGCAATTCTGCCCACTGCCACGGCGCCGCTTGCCCACCACGGCAACCGAGGGGCCGGAGCCGGTGGGGTCTTGTGGTGGGTGTGAGCTGACTGATGTGTGGACACAGACTCCACGACTTGGAAAGTTGCCCAGTAGGTGTGTTTATTGCAGCACTGGGTGCACGGGGGATCGCTCCACCACAAACGTGCACACCCGCCGTAGCAGTTTTTCTTGTATTTATACAGACATACTCATCACCCCCTCCCCAAAAGGGCAGTCTCTCTCCCTGGAGATCATTTCCATAGCCCCTGCCTCAGGATCCGCCTCAGGCTCCTCCTTGACACCCCTCCTGGTGGTCGTGGGCAGGGGTCTTTGGGATGAAGGCCGTAGGTCTTCTTCACTGTGTGTTTTCACTTCTTCCCTAAAATTCCTCTTTTGGCTGGGCTTGCAGAGCCAAACCGGTTCCCAGCCTGGCCTGGCCTTGAGTGGACACCTGTTTGTCTCCTACTTGTTATTGCTTGAAGACAAATGTTAGTTCTTGTTAGTCCTTATCTCTCCTCTTTGTCTGTTTTTCCCCCTATGGGTCACGAGTTACAACCTTGCCATCATTTATTTTGTCTCTCTTACCGGCCTTCTTTTCGGGTAGTTAGTGTTTCACAGCAGGGATTAGTATTTGATAACTTCTAGCAATTCACAGAGCTCTGTATTTCCCAGAGTCTTATGCTATCTTATGCCTATTCTTATACCTACCCATAGAAATAACAGCTAATATAGTCTCATGTAGTCTTATCCCTACTCCTATACCTGTCCCCGTATCATGACATCCCACAACAAGGCAGCTCCCTGGTGGAGGGAAGGCACCCCTGCCACGGCAGCACCAGTGCTCAGCGTTACACCGCTTAGCCGACCGTTATCGCTGAGCGCCGGGGACACGAATTGCATCAAGTGCTGAACCTTCGGGTGATCCTCGCAATGACATTACGGCGGCCCCAGGAATTAATTTCTTTCTGTCTCCAGGTTAATGAGTTGAAAACAGAAATACACGGTCTCGGGCAACAATGACAACAAAAATATTTATCTAAAAGACACAATCTTTCCAATTGTCGGATTTATTTTACTCTTTTTACAATGTTAATGTGTAATGTCAGGCTGCTTATTTCGGGGAGAAGCATGAGGTTTATTTTTCCAGATCTGAATCGGATGATGTCTCTATTTAATTCTGTTTGTTTTTCCCAGAGTGCATTCGCCCTTACCTGCTGAATGGAGCCTTCTCAACTATGGAAAGGGAAAGCAAATTGAATTTTAATCAGAGGGTTTCTATTCTGATCACTGCTGGTTGACTTTCACTTTATAGTTACCAATAAAATGTTAAAGAGAGCATCGCTGATGGATTTATTTTGATTGATTGCATCTGCCCACTCTCTTGCATTTTAAGGTACCTCATTACTGTACGTTCAAGAATTTCATTTCTTAGCATGTGTAATAAGCCTTTAACTTTAGATAGCTAATTGGTTCAGCTGGCGTTTCTGCGCCTGAGCTGAAAAGCCAATAAAAAGAAGCACAAAGAAGAAGAATATTAATAGTTCCTACTTTGTAAAGATAAGCTTAGCAGTCGGTTTATGCTTTAATTAATACATGGAAAGCAAAGAATGCTGCCTTAAAAATAGAGATTACCATCAGATGAAAGACTAGCTTGCAATCTTTTTTTTTTTTAATACCCCACAGGCATTTAGCTATTCATGTCCCTTACAGAGTCGTTACCTCTGAGCTTGCGCGCTCTGAGAAAAAGACAACAACTCGTACGTTAAATTCTGTAGGAATGAAAAACGTACAAGAACACTTTAATCATCATCTTCTACTAGAGGATCCTCTCTAACAATTATCCTTACTGAAAGTAATTGTTCGATTTCTCTCACTGAAGATATTTGCAAATGGAGAAAAAATCATAGAATCATAGAATCATAGAATGATTAGGGCTGGAAGGGACCTTCAAAGGTCATCTAGTCCAACCCCCCTGCAAGGAACAGGGATATCTCCAACTAGATCAGGTTGCTCAGGGCCTCGTCCAACCTGGCCTTGAACGTCTCCAGGGATGGAGATCCACCACCTCTCTGGGCAACCTGTTCCAGTGTTCTACAACTCTCATGGTAAAAAATTTTTTCCTAATATCCAATCTGAATCTACCTCCCTCTATTTTAAAACCATTACCCCTTGTCCTATCACAACAGGCCCTCCTGAACAGCCTCTCTCCATCTTTCTTGTAGGCCCCCTTGAATGAGGTAGTATGGGTTTCGATGTTCCGAGGATTTTAGTGGCGATAACTTCAATATAGTAGTTTGAATACCTCAGTCTACTGTGAGTTAAATGTTGCCACCAAGCTACAACAGACAATTCTGCTGTAAGATACTTTCAGGTATTTTTTGCTTCTTGCAGGTAGTGGTTCAGATGAGCATCTGGCCTGGAGTCAGCAGCTCTACCTGCTGCTTCTCCACACACCGGGAATTTCGGTCTGGGTATGTGCTCTGCAGCCAGAAATATTACTGCACCCCATCAGGTTACTGACAATCCAAACGGCGCTGCGTAGGAAGAGAGAGCATGTGTGGGTGAGCCGAAATCTGACTCCGGTAGCCATGGACCATCTTAGAAGAGAGGCCAAGGGACAGACACAGCCCTGTCAATCTCACGCAGCATACATGCTAGCCACGCATCTGCACCTTCTCCGACGCTTCCGCGTCATGCCACAGGCAATTTACACATTCCCGAGCCCACGCTTTCCCTTTTCCTCCCTGGACACTGCCAGATGCAGATGACAAAGCCTGCTGACCACCTTTCTCCACCCGTGGACTCCAGAGGCAGGAGTCATTAGCCGTGCACCATTCCCTCGCTGCAGCTGCAGCCCCCTCCGCATGAACAGGTAGGGGGGAGGACGTGCTCCCGAAACATGACCCATGTCAGATGGGGCTAAAATAATTTTCCCACCCCCAGGCCCCCCAGAAAAACCAACCAACCCGGCCTCTGCTGCCGATTCCCGTCCTGGCTGTAGGAACCGCGGGCGCAGCTCTCCAAAGGCACTGTGCCACAGGCGTGCCGAGAGCCAGGACAGCTTTCTGCCAGGAAGCCTGCCTGGAGCACCTCTGAGGAGCTGAGATTTTGGGGGAGGGAAGCATTTGTTTTTTCTCTTCCTACTAAAGATCAGAAAATATCATTATCTGGATGGAGGCGGTGCCGTGACCCACCCTAAGCCATGACCACCTTGGGTGGCTAAGGCCAGTCCTCCGCGCCCCGATACCCCGCGTACGAGGCAGGCAGCATCAGGCCACCAGCAGGAAGCTTTCGTTAGATTCATTTCTAACAAACAACCCCTCTGGAAAATGTATTTTCTTGGTTTTCATACCTGGAAATTCCGAGGAGGATTTTTAATGGGGTATTTGACTTGCTTGAACAAACGCCGGCTTCGTTAGCTGTTATTTCTTCCCAGTGATAGGCAGTGGTAAATCCCACACTAGACTTTTGTGACTGTGTCTGATAAATGTTGCCTAGAGCCTTAGTGCTATCTTTTAATAAGCACAAATCTTGCTGCTACACTGTTTTCTTGTTCTTTTTTTCAAAAAAAAAAAAAAAATATCTACGGATGTCTTATGCTTCCCCCCGTCTTTCCATTGTTAGTAGAAAAGCTCATTTTTCTGAGATACCTGAGCTTAGTGGATATTATTTTCTGTGCTTTAAAAAAAGGGAACCAAAACAAACACAAACCAAACTTTGTCTTTATTAGCTGACTCGTTTCTTAAGACACCATAATGACAGTAACTGTTTGTAATACCAGTGGAGCCCAGAATCCCTGCTGCCAACACAACAGGCACAAAGTGTTGCTTTGCGGTGCCTGTGGATCATCACACCTCCTTACGTGCTGCAGGGTGGAAGTTACGGATGATTCCTGTCTACCACCTAACATCAGAGATCACCTCTTGAAAGCGTATTTCTTCCTCTAGAGCTCTATAGTTTTATGGACTGACACACTGGGAAAGATCCAGAGGGCAGATCTGCGATACTGCTCCACTTCACGACGGAACAAAAACCTGCCTTTTCCCCCTTGATGCTACGGAAGCGTGAGAGAACTGTCTTTTAAAAATGTGAGCTCTCCACAGCAGGTTTATAGGACAAAGATGAGAAGGATGAAAGTTCTTATTTACTGCAAATAGTCTTCTGGGTCTGCTTTGCAAAGAACACGAATTTTTTGTACATTTACGCCACCCCTCAGAACACAAGACAGAAATAGAACTTTGGAGGAAAGTGGCAAGTGCCATCCCTGTAGGTAAGACAGTAAACCGAGCATGCTCCATGCCTTCCACCGGCCCTTTCACTTTCACTTTTCAGCAGCACTGGATTATCCTCAAAGGTGGCGCCAGGCTTACAAGTTCAGCTTTTCCTTGGTTGGTAGGAGCAGCAGGCGAGCGTATCTCCAAGTGTCACTTACTGGTGGCACTACAGTGAAGCACCTGTCAAATCAGACACTACGAGGGTGGCCTTTGCTACCGTTTAAATTATCACCGTTTGGCGTTGGAGGTGACACCTGCCTGGGAGGCGAAGGGAGGCTCCGGTACTGCCCGCGGCCGTACAGCGGCACCGGCACCCGCACGCCGCTCCTCTCGGCTGCACGGCTTGCCTGTCCGGGCTGACCCGGGCATCACACCACCCAGCAGCACCCGGGGGTGCACCTGCCCACCGAGCTTTTCTGCATGTGG
This sequence comes from Tauraco erythrolophus, assembly GCF_009769465.1. NCBI lineage: Eukaryota > Metazoa > Chordata > Aves > Musophagiformes > Musophagidae > Tauraco > Tauraco erythrolophus. Next base: position 35,124,168 of record NC_141474.1, on the reverse strand, counting down.
ATAACAACCACATACAGAGATCCTTCACCTTGTGGGTTGGCATCACCTAAACGGAAAAGCAAACAACTGAGCTATCTGGAATATAAGGAATATAACTTTACAGCTCTCGGGGGGTTGTAGGTCGGAATGTTACGTTGGTGCCATTCAAATATTACGACAGTTTTTGGTGTCTGCTGTGACCACTACTTCCATTTCATCTCTGCCTCGCAGCCTGCAGGCAACCTCAGGGGAGGCGGGATCCAACACGGCTGCGACAAGCAGCGAGTCGCGCTGATGTGACCGTCGCGATTCACGCAACAGGGTAGTTTTATAACAGATTTTAATTCATCACCGTTATTTTTAAAATTAAACCGAGACTATTACTGAGTAATCTGACTATTACTCATTGTTGATAGTCTTTGATAAATCTTTTCCCCTTCCAGAGACGGTGAGGTGAACGCACACCATGAGCACTTCTGTAGGACTACAAAAGCTGTAGGTGTTCACCACGTGTCTTAAAGAAAGTAACATCTGGAAGAAAGAAATGCATCCTCATAGTGGCTTCCATCGTCTTATATCCTCCACGAACCTACTTTATGCTCTCTCTTGCTTTTTATGAAACCTTTTTTGAAAAAAAAATCCCCGAAGTTCAAACACAAGGTCATCCAAGCAGCTTCCTCTTTATAAAAGTATTCTCTGGACACACTGTAGCAAAAGCTACCCCCAGTGAAATCTAATTTAATACATTGATGTGGATCCATAAAATGAAGTCACACATTGTGCAAGCCAAGTTATTTATGGCACTGGAATCTTACTGATTACAGCAATAAATAACACAGTATGTATCACTGGGAAATAATATAAAACCAGTTAATCTGCAGGAGCAACGAAGAGAATTGGAACAATTCCGCTATTACTCTAACGCAGTAATGCCATAACAGCAGCCTTCACCGTTCCACTTCTCAAGGCATTAAGTCTCTACTCATTTGGTAATAATTTGGGGAAGATTCTCTTCTGCTGTTCGTCATGTGAGTGAAGGTGCCCCTTGCTAATTCAAACCAACGGGATTATAACTCTCCAATAGTCCCACCATGCCACTGGCGAGATTGCAGCTTAATCCGGGGCCCCGGCTCAGTCGGTACCAGCTGCTTCCATTTCTGCTGCAGCTGACTGAGGCTGAACGACACACGTAAATCAGGAGGGACAAAACCACTATTAGTTAAGAAGAAAAAAAAAAATCAAAATAAAAACCTCCCGGAGTGCTTGCTGGCGAGCTGATTTAACTCCACTGCAGCTACAGACATCTTCCTCAATGGGAGGAGAAAAACTCAAAATACACATTTATATCATTTCTAGGCACGGGCATAACCTGACCAGGTCCTTTACCTCTCCCACCTCGTGTTGTTGATACAGGATCCAGGCTGTTTTCCTCTCGTTTAGGGCTGGATTATGACACTGATGTGCAGGCAGGTTTCGGATTATCGGTACCCAGGAAAAAACCTGCAAGACGTTATGCTGGGTGTGCTGCCAACTTCCCAGGCTCCGTACACGCAGGTGAACAGTTCCCCCTGCTGCGCTGAGCTGTGCTGGTGTCTCCTCTAACCACACACATCTCCCATTTCATAGGCTCTCCAGTAGAAGTACTGGTCTGGGAATGGCTTTGCATTAACTTACGGCAGGCTGCTCTAACGGTACAGCCCTACCTGGTGGTGTTCAGGCAGTCAAGGGGACAGTCTCCTGGCATTATTCCCTTCAGTCCTGCATTGCCAGGCTAAGACCAAACACGATCCAGAAGATAATACACAGCATGGTGGCATTCAGCGTATCTTGCCAGGGAACCATCACATTCTAAAATACTCTCCAATAGCTCAGGAATCCGTTCAGTGAATACTAAATTTAGAATTTCTAGAAGTGGCTTTTGTGCTCACACCGAGAGGTGAACGTAGCAGCACGAAAAGATGTGGCTGCAGCTGTTCTTTTCCGGTTCTGCAGTGGCTCTGCAGCATCTGCCTCAAACACAAAGCAGTTTAGGAGCTCAGATGTGCAGAATTTGAATGCAGAAAATTTCCCCAATTGTCAAGCTCAGAACAACAGGGCACCATTGCTCATACTGGGTACCTCGCTGCTTCAAAATATTCTGTATAGCCACAGCCAACCGTGTGATCGGGGCAAGAGCTGTGGGACTTCAGTTACAAGTGAGCTGTAGGTATGAAAAATCAAGGTTGCTCCTCAGGTGCAAGCAGGTCTCCAGACTGTGCTACAGCAGGTTATCAGGGCTGGCCCCAGATCCACGTCTGGTGCTCTTTAGCCACCAGGTGGTCCAGGAACTCCCCAGCCAGGCATCTGCATCACACCCACGTTTTTGTGCAACGTGAGGAGGGGCAATGAGGAAAGAAAGGCAGGATTTCCTCATTTCCCAGAACTTTTAATGCTCTCCTAACACTCTACTGACTCTTCTGTTCTTCCTCTCTGCATTCAATGGCCATCTCTGACTTACATTCCCTTGTGGAAGCAAAGCACCAAGGAGAAGGATGGTTTGGGGTGGGCTCATGCAGTTATTTATTTTTTCATGTCTGAATACAGATTCAGTGGAGATACTGAGCAGATGTATAAACAATGACACCCGTTTTACACAGATGTGGGCACTTCTGGGCACTCTGTTTTATTGGAGCAGTTAACATTTGTAGGGATAGAGACCAAAGAGCTCTGTTTGCATTTGAAGATGGTCTGTATTTCCTCTTTAAACAGTAAGGCTACATAAGCACTTTTCTAATGATGGTTTTTCTTGGTAAATCACATTTCCTTTGTTCTCACTCTGAGGGCCACTGTCATTAGGTGCTCCATGAGCAGGACTTGCTTTAGCCATCCTGATAAATCCACACAATAATAAATGCATTTCTTGTAAATAACGGACCAACCAAACTGTTCAGAAAGCAAAACTCTTTGTGAACTGGAAGCGCATAACCCAAAACATTCACCAACATTTGTTACAGGCACTTACCAGTAGTTTCAGAAAACTGGCTGGTGCTGCTTCAACTTCTTCTCCTTTTGACCTTCAGGCCTCCCAAAGTCAAAACCAACCATCACTATCACCAACGTTTTTCTGTTTACCTGTATCATTTGCAGCTGTGTGGAGCTTCTAATTTGTCTGATTGTTCTCAGCTGGGGAAAAATAAAAAAAAAACACACCCAACAAACCAGCTACTAAAAACCCCTTTTGATACCAGCTTACCTGTTCATTTTGCAGAGGTTTTTAGGCATCTTCTCAAATAATTGTATTCTATTTAAGGAACTTTCAGGGGGGAGCGCTTAGGGTCATTGTGAGACAGACAGGCACCCATGGGAGGATATTAATTTGATTTTCTTCACCTGCTGAAAGAATCCAGAACAGGTAAGTGAAAAGGCTCCCCCCTGTTGCAAAATGTGGATTAAGCATAGGATTAGCCCTGTTGAGAAGACCTCATTTTGATCAGATCCTTGTGCTTCACCATTCTGTGCCCTGTGGTGTCCCCATGCTGTGGTCCGTGCATTCCCTCGCCTTTAACAGCTTCCACTACGGAATACAGCCACTCAGCTATGGTGGAAATGTCAAGAGAACACGTTTGATCTAAAAAGGTTAAAATTCTATTATCCAAATAAAAGTATATTGTTTTAAAAAAGCTTTGAGAGCTTCGAGGAGAAAAATAACTGAAATTTTGTGCCTTCTCTCTCCCGCTGTGGGTTAAGTTTTATTCCCTATAAATTGTCAAAGAATCAGCCCAACTAAAAATACAGCTGCTTTTCTTTGTAGGGAACTGAAGACGAGAGGAATGTGTGGAAAGCAGAAGAATTGCATCCTGCCTTATGGGAGCGACCTAAACTTATGAAAGGAGTGTGTATTAGTCAGAATTTGTCAGCGGAGCAAGGGGAGTGGAGTTTGATGCACACTCCTGGACAATGTGAGAAGGAACTTGGCCCCTGCACACCCAGGCGTGTTTCTGTGCCTGCAAAGCTTGGGCAGAAGTGTAATCTGTTAACTGTGTGTGTGCTGGTCTCAAATGTCGGGCCGTAATCACGTTAACCCAGCACTGGCAGTGAGAGAAACCTCCCTCCTTCCTTCCCGCACCAGATATTTGTTCCAGCTCTGTGTCTTGTTTGTGGTGATATAACCATTTCGCTGGCTATCCAGGGAATCAACCTGGAGAACTAATCCTGGTGAAAACTAACCTTTTTTTTTTTTCCCTTAATCAGTTCCACCTGCTCAATCCAGTTGAGTACCACCAAAATCCTGGTCTGTATTTGCATGACCAGAATTTGTCTTTTGCAAGATTAAGTGATGCAAATGCTTCAATAACGACGAGAAATATCTGCCTCGAGCTGTTTTTCAGGGGGTGAGATTTCAAAGGTGGAGGAATAATACAGATGTTTGACTTCATATCTGATTCTCAGGTGTCATCAGAGGGTGTCAGGTGGGGCTGCATCATTAAGGAACCTACAAGCTCTAGAATCTTTCTGCAAATGCAGAGTAAACTTTGCTTTGCTATTAAGTGTATTTAAATGCACATTTACATGAGTAGAGGTTGGCAGTGGGGTCAAAAAGAAAGTCCACTGTCACTAGCAAGAATTCTAGGAGGAGACAAAAGCTGGATTTGGAGCTCACGCACACACTTGTAACCCCTCTGCCACTGATTAAAACCATCTCAAAGCTGTTTCTTGGAGTTGGGGAGATTGATGTGATCAGAGCTCTGTTTACTTGCAACCCCAGATGAGAGCAGCAAGAAGCAGCCTCAGACTGGCAAAGACCATATCTGACTCCTGCCCTCAAATGTCTCCCACAATTAAGAATGCACGTTTTATGCCAGGTTCGTAGTTTTGGAGGATTGTTTTAATGCACAGGTATATGCTTTTCCTCCAATTATTTTCTCTCCCTTTTTTTAATCAATATATTTCACTTCAGCAACTCGAAATTCCTATTTTTATCTTTTGAAAACAGCCTTACAGAGACAAGCTGGATTCTGAGTGAGACTGATAAAACCACGGAAATTCAGAGATAATGGTAAAATTTGCCTTATGTATTTTTATCCTCCTCCCTCCGCCAAGTTTGAAATGCAAATTACAGGAACCTGCACAGTGTTGTGCTTAAAGATAAACAAATGCAGGTTCAAGTCAGAAATCTCATCAGAGACCAAACACCCTACAAGGATTCCCGGGCTCAGTCCTCGTGCCTTTAGCTCCGAACTGCTGCAGAAAGCGCAGCAGCTCTTGCATTTCATCCAGAACATGACACATCAGAACAACCTATGCAGCAAATTAATGCAAATACTCATCATGTGACATTTATCTGAAGTGCCCAGTTGCCAACTGTCGCTTCCCCCCACCCCGTTATCTTCTATATTCTGCGTTAATAAAATCCGCGATGGTTTTGAGATTATGCTCCTCGCTTTATTTCAGTCACCACTCTAGGAAATTCCATTAGTGATTTTTTTTCTCAAGGTTCCATATGCCAAAAGGCTAAAGGGGAAACCAAAGCCACCACTTTGCTTTTCAAACCACACCCACTGCTCCACCAGAGGAATTGCCTGGCTCACCTGGGTCTACCTCTTCTAGCAGACTGTTGAGAAAGGGTGAATTTTTTCCCATTCCAAAACTTGGAAGAGTTTTCTTCAGAGGAACAATTTGAACTTTTTTTATCTGTCCTGAGCTCTCTGAACAATTTGCTGAATTCAAGTGTAAGGGAGAGGGGGAAGTTCAGGAAATTGCTATGGACAATTCCTGCTGCAACAGGCAGGTCCCACCTTGCAGAGTCAGGATTGCAAAGTGTAGATCATTTTGTCCCTCTCCTGGCACACTCATGTCCTGAGACTGTGAAGATCCAAGGATAACTTGGAAGTTATGGCCTCACCGAGCCTGCTCTGGCAATCCCTCTGTTACAGAGGTGCTGCTCTCCGCAGGGAAACGTGCCAAGGATTTGCCTGGCTCCGTTCTTCTCTCTGCCTGGGCATCCCGTGCTCTGTCACAGTCCCAAGTAGAGTTTAAGCTTTTCTCTACACTTACGCCTATTGGACTTGCTTGCCTTTTTTTTACGTGTTACATTTAGCCATGAACTTGAATTTGGTTTTCTTTTGTTCATTTGTTCCAGAAAAGCATTTTCTCTCTCTCCCTCTCTTGACAATGACTAGAAATGGAATATTTTTTTTCAAACTCACACATGAGCGTGGTACATCTCCTAACAAAACGTTATGAGCCTACAGCACCGGGTTGTCCATCGGAGAATGTTATCATCTTTCTCATACTGGCTACCTAATATCCACTTTTTCCTTTAGATGGACTGGTCCTTGAACACGATTTTGTGTTAAACAGGGCTGCTCTAAAAAGGCACAACTGAAAAAGCATAAAGAGCTCACTTTACTGACTTTCCTTTGTACTTTGCATTCTTTTTGTTAAGGACTTGGTAAGTGGAGCAAGAAGACAGACTTGTGAAATCACAACCATGAGGCTGGCTCCACATCTGCACAGTGGAGTCAGGAAACGTGAGCATGCCGAGGACTTGAAAGAGACTGTTTCCAGGAGCGGGAGGTGGGCAGCAGCAGCTGGCACTGCACCTCTGTTCCACCTGCCAAGAGGCTAAAATGCTTCTTAACACTCTGTTGCCCTCTTTGGATAACAGCTCCAACATAGACAATGTTTACCTGCTGTCCAGCTTTGTTCCTCAGACTTCCCTGAAAGATGGCTTCTTCTGGAAGACACTCCAAGGTTGGCACCTGCTGAGGTCCTACCAGGCTGAGTGGGCTGCCAGCACTTTCTGCTCCCACCTGCCCTGTGTTGGGTCAGACTTTAGAAATTCAGTCTCCAAACACAAGAGAGCTCAGAGAGCATGGTCGGGGCCCGGAGCTCTTGCTGCTCTGCATCCCGTTGGCGAGGGAGCAGTTCTCACCCTCTGCTCCCGACTCACCGTCCCTGCCCGCCTCCCCAGCCACCGCTCCGGCACTGCAGAGAAAGGTGGTTCCCAAAGCTCTGCACAGCCTTCCCCACCCAGGGGCATAAATCAACTCCATATGTTTTCTTGATTGAACGAGCTCCAGAATTTTTATTTGAGCGAATGGGCTTAGTGTTTGCATGGATGATTATGATGCTCTATAAAATTAACTTCCAGTATTTTATTTCCACTAATGTAAATAAGAAATCCTGTAAGGCATCCCAGAAGACACAGTGAGAGCTCAGCTATAATCTGCCAGTCCAGTCTGCTTGGGAAAATGCAGAGCAGACCCTAGACATGACTGTGGGCCACAGTGGTTGTTCAAGGCCAGGCTGGATGAGGCTTTGGGCAACCTGGTGTAGTGGAGGGTGTCCCTGCCCATGGCAGGGGGGTTGGAACTAGATGACCTTTGAGCTCCCTTCTAACTCTAACCATTCTATGGTTCTATGATTCTCCTTTGCTCCACGGAGAAGTGAGCATTTAACCTGTTGCTGGTCCTTCTTCAGCAGCCTGGTGGCGGGTACAAATGATGGCTGTGAATATTCAAAGTCTACTCGAATAAGCAAATTCAGGTACTGGGAACAATCTGACTGGGGACACCAAAGCTCCATACAGGTTACACTTCCCTGGTAATTTTCTCGCTGTCTGGCAGTCAGTCGCTGGTAGCTTGGGTATCTCTGCACTGCCATGCTGTGCACAGTCATAGAATCATAGAATCATAGAATCAGAGAACGGTTTGGGTTGGAAGGGACCTCAAAGATCATCCAGTTCCAACCCCCCTGCCATGGGCAGGGACACCCTCCACTACACCAGGTTGCTCAAAGCCTCACCCAACCTGGCCTTGAACACTTCCAGGGATGGGGCAGCCACAGCTTCTCTGGGCAACCTGTGCCAGTGCCTCACCACCCTCAGCATAAAAAATTTCATCCTTAAATCTCATTAAGCCAAACACACTCTGACACGAGCAGCCCGAGAACGCTAACAAAAATCACTACCATAGCATATGTATAAATACATACGTAATAGTCTTTATTTCTCAATGTTCTAAAGTTTGAGGTTGTGATAATCATCTATATACTCCTGAGAAAACCTCAGCAATTTCCGTTGCTGATTGCAAAGGTTTTTTTTATCCCTGAATTTATTTTCCTTAACAAATCTTATAGGTTTTTAGCTTGTTGGTAGACTATGAGCCTGCGACGACTGTACATATCAAGGCAAAGAATACAGTATGATTCTTTAACCTTCTTTCCTTTCCTTTCCTTTCCTTTCCTTTCCTAGCACAGTGCAATAGCTATTAGGGCTGTGCTTCAGCATCTCCCTAAATCCCAGGCTGCCTGTCACCATCTAACCTGGAGCGAGGAACCTCCTTTGCTGCGGGGGCTCAAACACTCCGCAGGAGACGCGGCCGCCTCGCGGTGTGCAGGGATCAAACCGAAGCGAGCGCGGGCGGAGGCCGGACAGACAGAGCAGCTCACCCGCCGTCGGACGGATCCGCACGCCGTGGTGAGAGCCAGGTCCGGCCACCCGCTGGCGCCCCGGGAAGCCCCCTCCTTCCCACTCGCCGCGCAGACCGGGACCAGGGGTCCAGCCTTCAGCCACCGCCGCTTTGCTCGGAGGGGAAAGTGTTTGACCTGCTGCCGCCGGGAAAACGCACGTAACGTCAGGCTAAACGACAGGCTTGGAACAAAAATGTCCCTCTGGCTTCTGATCCTGGGCTCTGTTTCAAAACTGTGATGACATAAAGGTCAAAAGACGCAGCTGGTATTTCCAGCAGACTTCTGTTTTCCTTTAGAGATGTAATAGTTCACCCTTTCTCTGCACCTATATGATTCCATCTCCTTTTATAATGTGCATACACTTATGTTCAATAAAAGCAAATCCAATTTCTCTTACTCAGCCTACAAGGTGCTGCTGTTTAGAGATACTTGAGAAGAAAGGAATCACAAAATATTGAAGTGTATCACACAAAAATTGCGTGTAGGACTCCAATCAATCTGGCATATACTTAATTTTTTTCTCTTAAACAGAAACTCATAGTAAGCAATAAGAACATAAAAGGAGCTGCAATAGATAACACAGAGCTGAGAAATTGTTTCTCCGAATATCACAAGAATGTACCTATGATAAATGATGCTTCCCTGGTATTGTTTGCCCAGAAAAATGGTATAACACAGCCAGTTAATTTACTGCTAAGATTTTTCTTATCCAAACTTTTTCTCTAAACCAGAGCTCCATGAAGATACTGCTGGTCATGTTTCTCTGCATACTGTTTATATTGCAAGACATGGACACTGCGGTGGTGCTTGCTATTCCAAGTTTCTTCAATTAAAAAAGCATAATGGAAATGTAGTGTCAGTAGCTGCTGTCACACCGACGAAACGTAAGGAACCGCGGCAATGCCGTGCTCCAGCCTCTCTGCGGGCCCAGGCACGGTGTTAGTCCAGTGCAACACAAGAGGTGTGAGGTGTTTCACAAGCGGGTGACAGCCACGTGTGTCCGGACCAACCAGGACAGCCATGTCAGCTCAGGGATATTCTGCAACCCATTAAATCATAGAATCACAGAATGGTTTGGGTTGGAAGGGACCTCAAAGGTCATCCAGTTCCAACCCCCCTGCCATGGGCAGGGACACCTTCCACTACACCAGGTTGCCCAAAGCCTCATCCAACCTGGCCTTGAACACTTCCAGGGATGGGGAAGCCACAGCTTCTCTGGGCAACCTGTTCCAGTGCCTCACCACCCTCAGAGGGAAGAATTTCTTCCTTAGATCCAATCTAAATCTCCCCTCTTCCAGTTTAAAGCCATTGCCCTGTGTCCTGTCACTACACGCTCTTGTAAATCCAGTACCGTCTGCACAGCGGTGTCCATCGGAGCAGCCACGGAAGCGTGGTGTGCTCATGCTCTCTTCACAGCTGAGAGGTAGCTACAGGTATTTTTATTTTTTGCCTCTGAATATCTTTGAGTCAGTAGTAGCTGCAGGGAGCCGGAGGCAGACCCTGATGAAGAATTCCCGCAGCCCCGCGGCACCTGATTACCTGACGCGGCGCCATCAATGAATCTGCAGAAAGCATCATTTGTCTTCCATCACCATAGCAACCAATAATCCCGATTCACGAGCGCTCGTGTGCGTTTGGCACCCGTGTTTCCATGGCGAGACTGCCGCCCCGGGCAGCAGTAGGAATGGCCCCGCTCTGATCCCCTTCACCCGCTGTGCCGTGCCAAAGCCACCGGACGGCATGTTCCCGAGGAACATGGCTCCTGAGAGCTCTTCAGATCTCCTGCACTTTCCATCCTGCCTGGAACGGAGGAGTAGCCTGACATTTAACTAGTCTTCGGGGCCTGGTGCAAAAGATGCAGGGCAGAAGTCATCAGAAAGTTGAGATTCTTCTGTTTTCAGGAGGAAAAAAAAAAAAAAGCATAAATCTCAGGATAAAGACAAATAATTCTAAAAAGATCAGACAATTTCTGCTTCTCCTTTCTCTCAGTTTCTTGCTCCATAAATCATTTTATTTATGTAATGGAGAACAAAAAAGCAAGCCAGATTTAGAAAACATTTTTTTCCTGTCAAAGAGTAGAATGATTGATGCTGCGCAAAACCAGTATCTAAGTAAAAAAAAAGCTTTCTGGGATGATTTACTGAAATCCACTGAAAGATTGGATTTGGATGCTGAAAAATACCAACTATTCAGACTAAATTAATTAATTAAATATTTGGGAACAGCCTTGAATATTTAGAACCAAACAGAAGAAAAAATAGCGTAAGAGTGTCTTCAGTTTCTCCATATTATAAATAGAAATGATTTAAGAATAACAATGTAGCCCAAATATCTCAAGACAGAACAGAAGCCTTCAGCTCCAACAGTGGAACCCTTATCAGGCTGCCTCGGCATTTGTATGACAATGTATTAGCACGGCACCAGAATAACAATTCTTCGCTGATTGTAAGCAAACCATTTTTCTAAGTCTTGTGTTCCATTCTCTTTGTAAGATAAAGCCCTGGTGAGGTGCCATACGGTGAACATGTACTGCATGAAGTGTCTCACAGAACTTGCATTTACACCTTTACACCTTTCGTACTCAGGCTGGCCCCCAGTACATCGCATCGACGTGGGAAGTCAGAAACTGGAGGAGCTGTGAGCGTGTAGGCAAGCACCGACCCTCACGAGGCATGAGCTACGGCTCGCTCCGAGGATTGGGCATCTTTTTGAGAATGAAAATTAATAAATCAACACCTGCGTTGGAGCTGGCACTGGAAAGGTGTTTGTGAGTTGATATTTCCATATGAAGAATCGATTCTGTGGACAGTTACTGCCCCGAGTCGGCATCACCCGTGCAGGCAAGAAGAGTCAGGGTTAGACGCCGGGACTGGTACGTCCCTTCTCTGCACTTATCAGAAATGTAATGTAAATCTGAGCTTTCCCCTTCAACAATTTGTTCAACTGCAGTCATGGCAGCTTTTGCTGTACCAGTTTAGGGTCTTCCTGAAGTGCCAGGTCTCACTCGGTCTGACTTCAAAGCCGGAGCTGGCCTGAGCCCCACCGAAACCCTCAGCTCCAGGTCTGCTTCCATCGGGTGCACACGATAGAAGAGAGAGCAGGTAGCAGTGGTGAGCTGTGTAACGAGGTGCAAACCTGTGAAATGCCTTCTGCTGCCTTCTCTCTTCATCACCACTTTCTGACTGTCTTGGTTACGTCCTTCACCCCACCGCCTGGGCAAGTTGTATGGCGTTGGGTTAAATGTGATAAATTAAATCCTGGACATGATTATATTGACTGTTGCTACCGTAAGGGAGTGGAGGCTTTCCTGGAAAAAAAAAAAAAAAAGACTGAGAGAGACATTTTTATTTTAAATGCCAAGTCTTGTGTTCAAAGGCCTGTAACTGGTGCTCGTTGGCAGCGCGGGCGAAGGCACAGAGGAATGGCCATGGGAAGGGTGGCCAGAAGCTGCATGTCCTGGGGCAGGGCACGGGCTGGCACCGCTCAGCGGGCAGAGGGGAGAGGCAGCCCTGTATTTCCTGGGAACTGCCAGGAACACTTATTAAGTTGAGCTATTTGTCCTTGGCCAGTTGAAGTATAGATGGGAAACGTGTGTCCCGTCATTTTGCCATGAGTATTTTGGGAGCTGCCTAGCCCAAAACGCTTCTCCTTCTTCTTCTTCTTCTTCTTCTTCTTCTTCTTCTTCTTCTTCTTCTTCTTCTTCTTCTTCTTCTTGCTCAGATTCGAAGCCTTGGCAACACACCAACACTGCATTTATTCAAAGTCTTCTCTGCAGATCTTGCCTAGTTGAAAATGTGTTTCATAGATTGAAACATAAACGAACCCGAAGTTGCCAGCTCTCTGTTTGTCGTGACCCAAATCATTCTGCGATGCTCCTGCTGCAGAAGATCCCCCAGATCAGCACACTTCCAGCAGGAACAGCACGAGCTCGCCTGCCCAGCATGTTGCTCCATGCTTTTTGCATTAAACCCCATCCCTCCGCGCTCGGAATCTTCTGCCTGTGATCTTCGCACGTTTCCTGCGTTGAATCCAGCCTCGGAGGCGGCGGCAACTCTGCCGTGCCGTACGCAGAACACGGCAGGATGATTTCAGAAAAGTCTGGGTGAGTTGCGGGGTGGTGAAGTAAAATATTGTAAACATGTCTTCCATTTTTCTCTGTTGTAAATCGTCACGTTGAATTACGTTTCTACGTGGAGTGAGGCACGGCTGTTCTTCGAGATGCTCAGCTAAGCCTCACGCCAGAGAGAAAAAAGAGCATCAGATATGATCAAATGCAAAGCAGTTGGTGGGGAACCCCAGAAAGGGCTCACAAAACTGAGGAGGCAAAAAGATGGAGGGTGAGTTTGGGTGTAGATAAATGTACAGTAAGGGATGTAAAGAGGAAAACTCTGGACACAGCGACAGAATGGTGCTGAGCTCGGAACCAGCAGGTACAATCAGCAACAAACTCTACAGCCATCTCTGGAGTTCTCCGAAATCACTGCCTGGCAGCATCAGACAAAAAAAAAGCCAACGAAATGCTGAATGTCATCGGAACGGCCGCGGCGAGCCTGGCAGACGCATCCTTTGCTGCTCCACACCCCCCTGGTGCACCCACCTCTCGCGCACTACGCGCGGTGCTGGTCTGTGTTTTGGGGATGACGTGGGCTTTGGGAAGGCAGAATGAAGAGCAGCAGAAAATGTCTGCAGAGCAGAAGAGCTGCCTCACGAGGGGACTGAAAGGCTGGGGGGTCTTCGTCTGCCGCAGGAGAAGGCAGCAGGAGGATGGAGCTGAGGTTTACAGAACCTGGAAGGCAGTGGATAAACTGAACGTGGAGCTGTTGTTGAGTCACACAAACCGAGGAATCGGAAGCGGCCAGTGGGACTAGAAGAAGGTCGGTTTAAAATAGATAAAAGAACATTTTTCTTCACGCAGCAGGTCATGAACCTTAGGAACCTGGTGCCACAGGAGGCTCTGGAGGCAAACAGGATGGATCGACTCTGAAAAGGATTAGACAAATTCCTGAAGAGCAGGTCAATGGCTACTAAAGATATTAGGAAGGGATTTAACTTTTAACACTCTTAATACAGCTCTTCTGTACGCTGGGGAGTACAAGGCAAATGGGCAGCACAGACTGGTAAGATTCAGATGCTCCTCTTGAATAGTGCTGCCTGTTCCAACTGCAAAAGACAATACACTTGGCTGGACAGACCACTACTCTGACCCAGTAAGGCAGTTCTAATGGTGTTACCTTCTTATCCGATTGCTGAAGGATTGGCTGACCTTAAATTTTAAGTGTAGGTCCATCCTACCCAACTTTAGACACTGATCTTAGGTGAGGATGAATCATCTGCCACAAGCACCTATTTCTATTCATTGACTGCAATGCCACTGCAGACTAGACAACCAACTTTCAGATGGCTAAAGTTAAATGAGATAATCCCTGCTAATTACTAGTTCCAGTGTATCCGAACCCATGAATCAGTCCCATAAGTTCATTAGATTAGTTCCCAAATTGTCCCATACTTTTCCCAGCCATATACCTCCACCTCTTCCCATCACCCAACATCTCCTGTGCTAGGTTTTCTGGTGCCTCTCACATCAGATGAGTTTTCTTGCAGGAGCAAGGTCAGATAGTTCCATCCCTTACTGTCTACAGCTCACTGCACCTCTACCAGGACATCATCCTTGGAGCAATGCCTCTCACATTTCACCCTAACTAACTGGTAAACTGTCAGTGGACTCAAATCGTTCATAGAAAGCGCCACACCTTGACTGGAAAAATTTTAGACATCTGCAAACTCAAACAGTTTGAAAAGTTACTCTTGGTCATTGGTTGGGTAAGAAGGGATGGGACAGCCAGAGAACTGCATTGTAGGATATTAAATCAATTGTTGTTGGCTTTGAGCTTTGGATAAGGCATAAACTGTCCTTTCCAGACATGTTCCACCCAGCAAGGTAAGAGGAGGTTTATGAGTTCTTGCCAATTTGGCATAGAAGGTCACAACATGAGTGAAATTACAAGCTGCTGTTCTAAATCTTTCGCTGCAGGGGAACATGATAACCTTATTAGAGAAATTCCGTAGTCTCCTATTAAGAGGTGAAATAAAGAAGGATATTCCCTGTTAAATGCCATGTATTTTTTAGCTCTTCATTGATTTTTTGTAGGAGTTTATAAAAGCTATAGAAACTATAGCTTTAAAGGGAATGAGGCATTTACTGGTGTAATCAAAACAACAGTTTTCAGAGTGCCCATACCTCCTTAGGTTCACTCTCTAGAATTCAGAGAATTCTGTCGGAAAGAAGGGGAAGGTGGAAAGGAATAGCTGAACTCGATATGGGACTGAATGCAGATTATTCCTCAGCACTTCCACATGCAAAATGCATCCTGTAAACTGCTCCTAATGACAGCTAATGAACCAGGCTGAGAGAGGTAACGCAAACACGAAACAATGTTGTAACAGCAATTTATAAATGCCTTTTATTAAACGTTAAAAGTAGCTGCTTAATGATAACATTCTTATGAAGTGAGTCGGATGACGAATTCACGGTTTAGTTAGTTTGTGGCTAAGTAGATATCTTCTGAGCATCTGCCTAGGCATTCCAGAAAGCAAAGGATTATAGATTTTCTTCAGAAAAACTCTTTTCTCATCCTACATTAGCCTTAGAATCACAGAATCATTGCATGGTTTGGGTTGCAAGGGACCTTTAAAGACCATCTAGTCCAACCCTTCTGCCAAGGGCAGGGACACCCTCCACTAGAGCATCTTTTACTGTTTGTCCTGGACAACTATAAATATTCACATTCAAATACTATTGTAAGTTATGCTCCACGCAATTCTACCAAATATCTCCAAGACTGCGTGGTACAAATCTGAAGCTGCTGAGCAGTAACTTCGGTTTCTTTATAGCATGGTATTATGAACCAACGAACCTGGAAGTCACCACCTTGAGAGCGAGAATGTGAACAGAGATGCTCAGGCTCACCTTCCACTGTGCACTACTTCATGGTCTTTAGAAGAATATGCTCTAGAAGCATTATGTATTATTGTTATTGTGATGGATCGCTGGCTTTGGCCCTTACGAGCTGTGCTCATCCGCTAGACTTGCTCATCATGTGCGCTGGCAGCCCAGCAAGTCAACCATGTCCTGGGCTGCATCCAGAGCAGCGTGGGCAGCAGGGCGAGGGAGGGGATTCTGCCCCTCTGCTCTGCTCTTCTGAGACCCCCCTGCAGTGCTGCGTTCAGCTCTGGGGGCCCCAACATGAGAAGGACATGGAGCTGCTGGAGCGGGTCCAGAGGAGGCCACGGAGCTGATCCGAGGGCTGGAGCACCTCTGCTATGGAGACAGGCTGAGAGAGTTGGGGCTGTTCATCCTGGGGAAGAGAAGGCTCTGGGGAGACCTTCCAGCACCTTCCAGTACCTAAAGGGGCTACAAGAAAGCTGGCGAGGGGCTTTGGACAAGGGCGTGTAGGGACAGGACACGGGGCAATGGATTTAAACTGAAAGAGGGGGGATTTAGATTAGATAGAAGGAAGAAATTCTTCCCTCTGAGGGTGGTGAGGCACTGGCACAGGTTGCCTAGAGAAGCTGTGGCTGCCCCATCCCTGGCAGTGTTCAAGGCCAGGCTGGATGGGGCTTTGGGCAACCTGGTGTAGCGGAGGGTGTCCCTGCCCATGGCAGGGGGGTTGGAACTGGATGATCTTTGAGGTCCCTTCCAACCCAAACCATTCCATGATTCTACGCTCTAGAGCAGAGTTTTATCTTGTACTTTTACTACAGATACCCAGAGAGGGACTTTTCCTAACTCTGAAACAGTCGCTCAGAAGAACAGCAACCACTTCACAGCTGAGGAGGAACCACTCACCCACGCTCGTCGCTTCAGCGGAAAGGCGCGGTAGCGAGCTCCATGCTAATGGCAGCTCCGACACGCACCGTCTGAGCGCTAACGACCCCCTCCCGCTGCCGCCGGTGCGCCGACGTTCTCCAGCTCATGGTCCCTTCTCAGTGCCTGCAGGGCCCCGGTGACCAGCGTTGGCACACACCATGCTTCCGCAGCGGCCATGTTTGGGTCCCTGCCTTGGCTCTTGGCCAAGCTGCAGGTCCGGAACCACCGGCCGGCTCGATGCCGGGCCAGCCGGGTGCCGTAGCTCCAGACACCCTTGGTTGCTCGCTTCACCTCGGACAGCACTTTTCTTTCTCCTCCTGAGCGTGTGTTTTAGAAACGGATTATGTGCCGTTTTCCCACAAGATTTATCCACAACCTCTACCTCTTCTAGGCAAGAAGAAATGGCTTCACTTTGCCTGCATTAGTCTGATGTGGGTATTAATCTCTGGAAGTATCCACGGAGTCTATCACCTCAGGTATCTGCCGTTAATATCCGGAGCATTGAATCGTAAGCGGCTAAAATCAAAACACACTGAAAATAATCCTTTTCTCTCCGAGCTCAGAACTTTGTAAGGCATTGTGTGTCATGCCTTTGAGGAGGAATTTTTGGTTTCTTACAGGTCTCCAATTTTCAGATTTGTATCTTCTGACTTCTGTGAGAATCGAGCTTAAAATATAAAGATTTCTTAAAGGGAGGATTTTTTTTTTTTTTTTAACTAAGACCCAAAGAATAATATCTACAGTTTCTTGGGGATAAATGACCTTCAACCTAAATAATTCGTCAGGCTGCGTTTGAAGAACATGCAAATGTTTTCCAGAAAACTATTCTTATGGATAACTGCCACCCCTGGCAGAAGTCTTCGGGTTTTGCTGAAACACATTCATATTTCATTGCTACAGATGCCCAGGCAGCTGTGCAGAAATCCATCAGTGGTTGAGGCCGTTGAAAAATAACTGACAATCAGTCTGCTGGGAAAATAAAATAAAAAGAGCTAATCCCAGAATAAAGGATATGCAAATGACTTTCATTTTAATGAAAAAATACAGCTAAAATGAAACAACAAAGACGTAATACAGAGCAAAGAAAATTAATAAACGTTCTGAGACATCATTTCAGAAGTCCAAAGCAGTGGATTTAGCCTAGAGAATGGAATTACGACTGATGATTTGCTCTTCAGAGATGTTTTATCTGGTGAGATAAGGAGTTCTGCCTCAGCATGACGAGACAGAAGTATTCGTTCCCCAGCAGTCATCCAGGTTGGCCACTGGTATTGCTTTAGCCAAGAGGACAAGTTCCAAACTTTCCCTCTTCAGGTGCAACGATATTCATGAGTGTCCAAGTGGAAAGAGAGGTTGGATTTAAAAGAGTATGTAAGTCCCAAAGATCCAAGTTGCACTAATCTGCTGGTGTATGAGTTGATCACTGATTGGGAATTTTCGTGTTGGAAGTTTGTTCATCACAATTCTGGCTTGATTTGCTTAAAACAGTCTAAGCAGGAATCTTACCCGATCAGTTCCCCCAACTGTGTGTCTCTCCTGGATGGAACGAGAACCTCAGGAGCGCTGGGCTGGGCAGGGACCTCTGGAGATTGCCTGGGCCAACCCCTGCTCAGGCTGCCCAGGACAGCCTCCAGTCGAGCTCCAGTATCTCCAACGATGGAGACCCTGCAGCTGACTTGGGCAACCCTTTCCAGTGCCTGATTGCCCTCATGGTAAAAATATTTTTTCTAAAGTTTACATCTCACATTTAAGCCACACACACAGAGCCATGCAACCAAAAAATGCTTTGTATGATGAGAAATACAGATTTTTCTTCATGTATTTCTCATTCTTGTATTTGAATGCCCTCAGTTTATCATAGATTTCAATGTATTGTTTAAAAATAGATTCATTATTCATTTTAACTACTTTCAACACATCCTGGGACTTTTTTTAATCAATTACTAAACCACTTTCACTGTACAATTGAAATTTACTTGTATTTGAAGCTCACCCATAATACAGCCAACATACAGCAGATTGTTGCCAGCAGCTTCTACAAAGAAAATGTTTTTCTACTGTTGTTTTTGAGGTAGGACTGAGAATAATAAATTTGCCAGGTTTTAAAAAACTAAGTCCTGGCTGTGAAGGCAGCAGTTACGTGCAGCGACGCACGCACACATCCACACGCACACGACTAAAACTCGTACTGCGCAGCTTTTCAGACAAACAGTTCATAAACTTGACAATTTATTTATCAACTTCCACCCTTTCCCTTACGCTTAGGACCTTCTGGAAACAACATTCATTTTCATTTTTTATTAATTTCTAGGCGACATAATGTTTCCCAAAGTTAACACTAGCAGCAGCAACCGCAAATGATGATGCATCGTCAAAGATCAAACCCAAGTGATTTTAGTACGTGGAATATATTTTCCCGTTCTCGGCCGTGACTCAGCCCATCACCATCTTGACCACCATCAGGCAGCTAATGGATTAGCAACGTGGTAACAGCCAGTTACTGGAACATCAATATTTTCATGTTTCGAAATATCAGAGGTCACAGAGAAATAGATGTGATTTTAAATCAAGGCTTTGATCGTTATCTCGTTTGAAAGAGTAATTAATTACTCGTATGTATTAGTATGCATAATAATCGCTAATTATGGTGTATCTATCTGTAAAACTTCTGTTATATCAAGCCAGTTCACTTTAACCACACAGCACTTTGCTATTGCAATCAAAAAAAACCCAAAACTGGTCTTTATGAGCAATTGTAGATAATACCGTGGTACGTATTTATTGCTTGCACAGCAGCTACTGTATCATCTTCTGTATTTTCTTCTCAGTAAGATAAATATTGCTGGGAGTTCTGCTCCAGCCGTACGAGAATTCTTTCTGAGATCCCCTCCATTTGCATGATGTCTCACATCTGACAGCCCACAATGAATAACAGGAATTTCTTCGGCGTAAACAACAGGAAGCCCCTGGCAATTATTGCTGTCTTTATTGATACACTCCAGATCGTTTCCTCAAACACGCCAGAAAATACAAAGCTTTTTGTGGGGGATAAGAAGAACATATTTTCATTAGTGATGAAAAATGACTGTAATACAATAGGAATGTAAGTCAGCCTACAAAAACATACCTAAATAATAGGTAACTTTATCCATAAATCACCGTTGTGCTCTTTGCCCACATTAGTATACTGAGCCACCGTACCCCAGGTTTACCACAGAAAAACCTATATGGGATAAAATAAGTTTATACAGCAAAATACATTAAAGAAAAAAAAAGTACGGAGCAAAAAAGGCTGAGCATGTAGGATATTCCTACCTGAAATTATTTTACTTAGACTAGAGTTATTCTGAAAATGCTTTTGAAGCTTATCTTTTCATTTCAATGGCATTGAAGCCATTTGTGTATGAAGTTTGTAGAAAAATCTGTGACAATTTGACTTTTAAAGTGCCAGTTATGGTTGTTTGAGATCAAGTGTGCAGGGTTTGATCTTAAGAAGCAGATGGTTTGGGGAAATACAACAACTTTTATCAAAGGTGGGTCAGAGTCGGGTCTGAAGTTCCTCCCAAATGCAAATAGTCAAAGTATTTCGCTGTCGTTCCCAGTTCTTTGTCTCACTCGAGCAGATCTTCCATCTTCCCTCAGCCATTTCAGACCTTCTCAGTGAACCTCTGCCCCGTGTTTTAGCAGGAGTTGTCTTCTGCCTTGGTTCTTCTGAAACTCCCAGTCCTCCGAAACGCTCCCACGGAGCCCACTGCCTTTGTTAGTGTCACTGTGAAAATCAGCAGCTCTTCCCAGAGTCTCAGCAGCAGCACGGTCACCTCCAGAAGGCTCAAGTCCTCCTTTAGACCACTGACCTGAGGTTAAAATTCCTCTGTAAACCCCACCTAACTACGTCTTTCTCTGCCTTCATTTCAGCCTGTCAGGCCCTGCCAGAAGACCCTTTTTTGCACACAATACTCATGGGACCTTTATAATAAAATGTATTCGTGACCATTTCTATGAAGCACCTGTTGCACGTAGCCATTAATGGCCTCTTCAGAAAAAATCTGTTCTGAGACCATCTCACCCAGGATACCAGCAGGTACCATCTTCCCAGGCAGAGTCTGGGACGTGGCACTGCGTCCCCGATCCTCAGTCTGATCAAGCAGCTCAGTGCGTTCCAACCACGGCAGAGCGTTGGCGCGAGAGCACACCAGATTTTCCCTTTAAGCTTTGTAGTTAGCTTCTGTTGACTTTACTCTGAGAACAGGGTTCAATCAACTGTATCACTGGTTCTTCATAAGCATGGCTGATGGACTGGTTCACCCTTTGTTTTACTCATCTGACAAATAAATGAAATGAGGACAGCCACTGTAATGAGAGATGGAGAATTATCCTATAGGACCAACAGAAGATGTTGGGTAAGATTGACCGTCTTATGTGGAATCAACCGCCAGTTGTTTGTTTATGAAATCTCAGCCGTTACAAAAGGAGAGGAAGATGGGGTCAGCGTGGAAGGTTCTGGTAGAAGTCAAGACGTCCGTTGATTTCATTGGTAATTGAATCTGATCTGTAAAGCATAAATTGATCTAGATGTTGGAAGTATAAATGTCAAGATCCCTACAAAGGGTAACCAATGAAAGATAAGATGGGAACTGGGGGTGTTGTAAAGGCATTATGGGGAGAAAAAAAAAGAAATACTGGGCATTGCCTTCCAATAAACTATACAGAGGGAAGCGATGAGGTACTCGGCTCGCACGGAGACATGGCAGCAGTCCTCCTTGAAATGAAGTGCTGCTGTTGAAGCATAAGGAGCTACAGGAGCCAGCGGGAAAAAAGAGAAGGGGAAATGGAAACAAAGGAGGAACAAGCCAAAAGAAAAAGCATAATTGCTATCAAGAATTTTACATAGGGAATGAAACACGAAGAACTGCACAGGACAAGTTTTTTTGTTCTGAATGTACTCAGATGAAACCTAAAATTATTCAAATATTTACATTTTTATCAATGGCTTTAATCCATTTTGCCATTTAATTGTGCAAAGCCATCTTCCACAACAAGAGTATCCGTACTTCTTAAAACAAATTGTGGTTTAAATTAAAAAACAACTCAACATCTCATAAAAAGCTACAGATGGAGTTTTTATATACAGTTGTTTACTCAGTAGATAGAATATTGAATCCTTCACCCATTAAATGTATCCTCACCACAGATTTGCTGCACCTGCTATTTTACATCTCAGTGTATCCGGTACTGAATATTTATGGTCCATCCCCAAGGAAGTGCAGGCAGGGCTGGAGGGGACCGTCACAGCACGGCAATGGCACCTGCTGGAAGTGGTCACCAGCGCCCAGCCTCGACCACATCCCTTCCAGCAGAAACAACGGCATCCCACCGCACGTGCACAAGGCATAACAGACATAGGAAGACATTTTTTACGATGAGGATGGTGAAACAGGTTGCCCAGAGAGGTGGTAGATGCCCCTTCCCTGGACACATTCAAGGACAGGTTGGACTGGGCTCTGAACAACCTGATCTGGTTGAAGATGTCCCTGCTCATGGGAGGGACCTTCAAAGGTCCCTTCCAACCCAAACCATTCCGTGATTCTGTGACATACAGCCAGACTACTGCAGGTACTTACAATCATTTTAACAGGTCTTTCTTTATTTGCATGCTGAGTAACTAAAGACACTTTGACGTTGTACCAAGGAGACACAAGGTCCTCCCACAGAACCACTCAAACACAGCTTTCACCTGATCTTCCCAGGCTGGAAGCTGGGGACAGTAATGCAAACCTGCAATGTCCCTGAGCTTGAATAGCTTAAAGACTCTTGTTTGCAGTAGACGGGGACTTCTCATGCCCATGTAGACATCAGTTGGCAAAGATCTGTCCCTTTGGGAAGCTGCTGAAGTGACTGCCCTCAGCTGGCTGAGTCCATGGGGATGGGATCAGACAAAATGCATCCGTACGTTCACCCTTGTCCCTCACGATGGTGGGATCAAGACGTGACTCCTGGACTCACACTTTGCCCTCACTGTGAGCCACTGTGTCTTTTTGCTTATTGTAAAAGAACAACAGTGGCATTTTCATAGTTGTTTGCCCAAAGACAATCCCAAGTAGCAAGCAAAGATGATTCATAGTTCTTATGCCTGGCAGTCTGCAGCGTCTTGGGCACCAGAGTCCTTTGTAGCCACCAAACCAGCCCACATTTGTGAGAGGGACCATTTTTCTTGTTTTTCTCATGCAGACCAAGCTGCAGTAACAACCTGGCTTTGCTCCGAGAAGCGTGTTGGCATCAGCAGGGTCTGCCAGTCAAGACCAGTATTCTGAGACTCCTGCTCCACAGGAACGACTTGCAGAATTGTTTTTCATCAATTAAAACAATTCAGAATTAAAAAATAAAAGAGGTTTAGAAAACCCCAAAGAGTTGAAAGAACAGCTTAAAAAAGGAAACTGTCGAGATCAGTCACAGCTGAGAAGGAAACGGTCAAGTGCAGAGCAGAGCAGAAGAGGCAGTGGCAATGGGAGCGCCTATCTACGTAGGAATCCTTGAAAAATTCAAAACTGGGTAACCTTTCCCAGTGTCAGTGGACTTCATCATTTCACTCAGGTGGCTTTAACCTTAACAAAGAAAAAAAAACCCTATTTTACCTCAGAAGTAAATCAGATTTTCAAAGCCATATGGATGTTTTATTTTTGCCTTGAGCGCGTTGCCATGCAACTTAGAGAGGCATCAGCTCCCTCGCAACGCTTGCCGTGAAACTTGCAGCCACTTCACTTCACTGTGTTACCTGACTGAGTTTTGGATGACCTCATATCCATCTGCCTATGTTCTGTTTAGTTCTCTACTCCCAAACAAGCAAATCACAACATCTCGACCTTTCCTTTGTAGCCACTTCTCCTCGGCAGGGCCATTGAAGACAGTGGAGTCAGACTAGTACTTACAGTGGCTACTGTATCTCAAGAGTACTCGAGTCCTACTTTATTGACATTACAACACCCTGCCACATAAACCAAAGAGACCCACAGGGCTTTTGGGTATAAAAACTGGTTTTCTGAGATATTTGGATCCAACAAACACAGAATAAAGACCCAATAACTAAAAAACATACATGACAGTATGTACTACGTAGGAAAAAAGATAACCAATGAAACAGATTAGCAGGAGATGTGTCATTCTCCATCCTCAGAGGCTTGTAAGTCAAAACCAGGTATCTTTTTACAAACAACTGCACCCCTGAAGAAAGATTGGATATTCAGATTTGATATTAGGAAAAAAATTTTTACCATGAGAGTGGTAGAACACTGGAACAGGTTGCCCAGAGAGGTGGTGGATGCTCCATCCCTGGAGACGTTCAAGGCCAGGTTGGACGAGGCCCTGAGCAACCTGATCTAGTTGGAGATATCCCTGTTCCTTGCAGGGGGTTGGACTAGATGACCTTTGAAGGTCCCTTCCAGCCCTAACCATTCTATGATTCTATGAAAGTGTTCAGGCGGGATGCAGAAATCTGTGGATGTCCGTCTGAACTCTGGGTCAGGACTAGGGCTGGAGAACGGAGCGGCAGAGCAAAGGGACTGAACGGTCATTCATAAAATCAAATTATCTGCAGCACCCAGGCAAAGACAGGCTCTTACAGTTTACATGAGAAAAATATTTGCAGGAAAAATATTCTTAAAAGTTAAAAATATAGGAGAAAAGGGAAGCTGATTCTCCGGTAAAGCCTCTCTGCAATGATCTGGGATCAAAGGGCACGTTGAGCCCTGCTGCTCATTGCTGTTACGGCCCCGAAAGGGATCTGTACCGCGTCATTCAGCAGCTGGGAAGAGAAAGACGTAAGTCGTTACCAGTTTGTTAATTGGGGCTTTAAACGGACAGGTTCAGGCAGGGGATGTTTTGTTTCGTCAAGGACTCACTGGGGGCCTGCTATGACCACGTACGGTTTGTGGTCCCATGCAGAATACTAATTCTTCTGCATAAGCCAACCTATGGAAACAGGTACAACCAACACTTGGTTCTCCCCCCAAAGTTTAAGGGGCAGAGGGGCAGCTGTAGTTCTGCTGAAGGCAGAAAGCAGCTCTGTAGTATGGCAACCACCCCACTGTCCTACCAAGACTCGAGCAATTGCAGTAATTGAGGAGAAACTTTGAATTTGGGAGTAAAAGGGGTGGCAAAAGAAGGTGCATGAAGGAAAAAGTATCATTGCATTGCAGCGCAGGGATCTACCAAAATTAATAGCAGGTTTTTGCTCACGTATCTGATGCCTTGGCTTTCTTACCATAGGGACATGGTATGAGATGCAGAACAAACTACTCCACAGTGAAAGCCAATGGAGGCTCAGGACTTCACTGCTGGAGATGGTGTCTGGGGTAGGGGAAGGCGCAGAGAACAGCTGGGGGAGCTAAAGGCAATCTACCCCATGTGCTGGACTGAAATCATAGAATGGTCTGGGTTGGAAGGGACCTCAAAGATCATCCAGTTCCAACCCCCCTGCCATGGGCAGGGACACCTTTCACTATACCAGGTTGCTCAAAGCCCCATCCAACCTGGCCTTGAACACTTCCAGGGATGGGGCAGCCACAACTTCTCTGGGCAACCTGTTTCAGTGCCTCACCACCCTCAGAGGGAAGAATTTCTCCCTTAGATCTGATCAAAATCTCCCCTCTTTCAGTTTAAAGCCATTGCCCCTTGTCCAAATACAGAGGAATGACTAAAACAAGCTCAGGAAATGGCACTGCCAGGCGAGTGCAGAGCAGCAGCCCATTGCAAACCAGACCACAGCTGGAAACCTGCGCTACTGCGGTGCGCTGGCGCGGTCTGAGACCAGGCTTTGGGGAGAGATCTCAAAGCCATGCAGCCCAGCGGCTTCTGTTTCCAGGCCACACAATCACTGGTGGAAGTAAGGGAGATCCCCCTCTTCCAGGTTACTTTCGGGGGACAAAGGAGGCATAACCGAAGGCAACAAACATGCCGTGCCTCAGCTCTTGGCACCGCCACCGCTCATGCTTTGCTTCTGGGCTTTGTCTGAGCACCTTTCCACAGTAGATCTGGGGAGCACTGCTGGGTTTTCTGCTTCAGTTGCACCTTGGAAGAGCAAGGTGCTATAACCAAATACTCCTGAGCGACTGAAAACATGTCATGGATACACAGAGTGTGTCATTTGTAACGACGATGACTCGGTGATGATGCAGGGCTGCTTTCTGAGGGGAGAGAAGTCGTGGCTCACACCGATACTACCGCTTCTGCCTTTGCCCAGGGACGGCGGCACCCGGGCAACGCCACCTCCTGCAGCCTGCAGCTGTTACTTCTTCCTCCTCTAATTCAGTATCCTTCTAATAGAAGACAAAATTCAGACTCAGAGCTCTCTCTACAACGTCTGTGTGGGAGCGACATCACAGAGGGGTTTTAGGGGTGGTGGGCAGCCAAGTGAAGGCTGCACACAAGCGTGGTGCACCACGGAAAGGACGCGCGTACCAGAGAGTAAACCTCCGGGTTGTCATTTGTTATAAATTCTAATGAAAATACAGAGAGGAATTCTTATTTTTCCCTCTGAGCACATGTAGAATTTTAACACGAGCGTTTTATTAAAAAGCTGCCTGAGTTATGAATCATTCATCGCAAACGAGTGGCTCCCACACGTTGGCACAATGACCCGTGCTGAGCGTATTCGCTGGCAGCAATTAAAGCGGTTCCTAACGAACCCGCACAGGCTATTCTGAAGGCACCGAAGAAGCAAAACCAGGTGCATTTTTAGAATTCAAAAAAAAAGTTATATATTTCTATCAGGATCTCACTGGTTTTTGTTGTTTTTTTCCCTTTTTTGAATAATGAATGAAGTTGTTTTAACGTAGCGTTAATGCCGGGAGTGCTGGGTGAAGAAATTCAATTGAAAGCCTGTCACAGGGCTCCCTTGGTTCCCTGACAAGACTTGTCATGTTCCTGTGACACCTGATGTGCAGAGCACCAACTGATAAATAGCCCAAAGATGAAATTGTCAGTCTCCATTACCTCGCACCAGCAATTACCTGGTGTGGTGGCCCAGGGTGCCGGGCTGGAGATCCGCAGGTCCTCTGATGGAGAGGTGGGAGCGGGTGGGTGAAGCATCTCCCGGCCCAAGGGAGCAGCGGAGCAACTTCACAGCCTGGTGCAGAGGGACTCTTCAAAGGTTTGTTGGTAACGACGATGCTGGGGATCCTTCTTCTTGCTGTGCTTGCAGCAGAGGAAGAGCCAGAGACAACTACGAGCATGCAGAGTGAAAACTGGTGAAGGAAAGAGGGGAGATAAGAGAGCACAGGGACAGCTTGAGCTTTGAGGGGGGAAAAAAATGCATGTGCTTGCAGAAATTAGCCCCAAAGTTTTAAGTTGGATACCTCCTGGGAGGTAATTTCAATGGAAAAGTTTCCAGCTGTAAATGAATTTTGTATTACTCAGAACCAAGATGATGGCACTACCCCAGTTTGCCACCTTCACTCCCCATGACACCAAGGGAACACGCGAGACCCCCGTGCTACTGGGAATTACTTTCATGGTGTCCCTTGGAATTTTCTCATTTCTGGCTACTTCGGGGAGACTCTGGGACTGGCTGTGCTATAACCATAGCAACGCAGAGATTTTGCACGGCACTCAAAATTTCTGTCGTTAGCAAAAAAGCACAGTTGCTAACACAATAAGGACAAAATCCGTTTCTACTCACACTAAATGAAGCCGGGTGTGTTGAACCAGTTTGGTGTGGGCCGAGGCTGGGTTTGGAGGTGCAGGAGCAAGGAGAGGCTGGGCAGGATTGTTGCCAGCCTGGGAGCTTTGGGGTGAACACATTGAGGTTTTGGCAGCGGCTGCAAGGCTGGTTTGGTGGTCTGCGGAGAGAAGGACCCCCAGGAGGGACTGGTGGGGTTTTATTTTGTCTGGTGGGAAGGGGATGTACTGGGCTCTGCTGTGGGGTTTGGGCTGAAGTTAGACAAAGCCATGGCTGGTCTGATCCCATAGACTCGCTTCAGGCAGGGGACCTCCAGAAATCCCTCTGCGGGCATAGATGAACACACACCTCTGCTTCCCCCAGGGTCGGGCTGTCCGCTCGCCAGGAGCTCGCTTTGAATTCAGGATCTGATCCAAACTCATGGAAAAGTGTGACTAACAAATCTCAGAAAGTTTTTTGGGGAAAAAAAAGGTCTGTCTTGTGGAGGTGCGGAACACTTACCTGTGGAGATGTCAGCCCACGGAAGCCTCTCCAGCTTCTGGCCAGGAGACCCAGCATCTCTCTGGAGTGGACTCGGAGTCTGGATTCACTTGGTTTGGTGTGGCACGTTGGTTTGAAGCACGATGTGTACTGAAATTGCCCTTTGAACTCCCTAGTCTATTTATAAGTGCAATTTAATGAAAAACAAAGTTTACTCAAGAGTTTTCTTCTACAATAGAAGAAAGAAGAGGGAAAAAAATAATTTTTCTGCTTTGTGACCATTCATTTCTCTGTAAATAGGGCACTTGACACAACGACTTTGCGTGTCTGATGTTACTGTAATTGAATGCTCTGGAAAAGGAGAGAGTGTCTTCACTGAAATGTGCAAATCTGTAGCAGAATTGGCTGTAAAAAAATGAGGATACAAAATTGCTTTTGCATTCTGGCTGGTAAGCAGCAATGTATGAGAATTCCCAAATTCTCTGGCAGCGAAGGAACACTCCTGGTTCTCCTTGGACATCCTGAGAACCAGGTGGCACAGATGGGCCGCAGAAACAACACAGCAAACCCTGGAGGACCCTCCTCACTCTTCACTCTTTGGGTTTGTTCAGTTCCTTACCTGAACCAAATTATTATTTTTCTTCAAAACAGAATTTGGAGAAGCAGAGGAATATTTCATTTCAGTAAGATGCAAAAAGCAAAGCAACAGAAATGATCTACAGGTGGAAGGACACCCTTCGGAAACTGGAGGAGAAATCAACCTAATTTTGACTTCAGAGTCCTAAATGGGGACAATTCAATGCCCATTAACAAAAATACTGCTCAAAATAGTAATATTGTAGACAAAATGAGGACAAAAACTTTCAGGTTCAGTTTCTTTTGGAATTGTTCCTTACCCTTTAAATGTACTACTGGCATATTTCCATCAACTGGGATACGTGTGAATGGACAATATCACTTGTTTTTTAGGGACAGGTTCCCAAAGTAAGTGATTTTTTGCCAAATACATTTTATTTACTTGTACGCAGGAGAAAATAATGATTAAAACTGACTGCTTATGAAGGGGTTAATTATTTCAGAGACCGAGTTGCACTTTCGTCTACTTAGCATCAAATTCCTAGCAGTAAACGCGGATCCACTAAGTTTTCCACGTGGTGCTTTGGATTCGAACAGGGGCAGAGTGTGCGAAAAAGCCAAGGAAAGATTTTTGACGACGCAAAGAAACATCTGCACAAAGAGCTGGAAACTCGTGAAGCCCCTTGGGCACCCCAAGCGGGCACTCCAGCAGCAGCGAGGTGCCCAGGTGCCACGGAGACGGGTGTTTCTCGAGAGGCTGAGCGGAGGAAACGGGACGGATCCTCCTGGTGCCCGCTAATTAGCGGCGACACCGCGCAGCGTAAGGAGAGCAGGGCAGGACGAGCACGGGAAAGGTCAATCACGTCTTGTTTTGCTTGACAACGACTCCTTAAATGATGAACCCTGTCCAACCTGGCTTTTAAAAAATGTATATTAGAGCTTCCTTTTACGTGTCTCACCTTTATTCCTGCTGCACTTGCCCATTAAATGCTTTTGCTCCAACAAATTTGTATTCAAAATAAGCTTTTTTGAACCACAGTAATTACAGCTGTCAGTTGGGGCATTATTTATTCTGCATCTCACCCACACGGTGTTCAAATATCCCTTTTGAAAATTATAAACATTGGCTTATTTATGTATGTTTTTCTTGAATACATCACCTCCCTTTAAAGAGCAGGTTTTAAAGAGTATGTCTTCTGCTTTTCCTGCTGGGAGTCTTATTATTCCTTCGGCGACACGGGAGCAGAGAGCCGCCACCGGCGCAGAGCCCATCAAACATCACGCTTCTCCGACATCACACGCGTGTCATCATTACCACCAGTCCCCCGCTCACCTGCGCCCATCAGGTCTGAGCACTGGAAATGCCTTTTGTGTTTTCCAGAGGCGCTGAGCTGCCGGAGGAAGGAGCCTCGGTGTCCTCCCATAATGATCTGCAGAGATCGTGGTGCACCAGCAGCTTGCTGAAAAAGAACAAATGACAAGTCTCCGGGTTTTTTGTTGTCTGACAGACTCCTCTGGCTCCAGAGAAGAATCCTTCCATCCTTTCCTGAAAGACGCCAAAGTGGGTCAGAAAAAGAGGGGAAGAGAAGAGAGAGAGAGAGAAATCCAGCATCCAGCAACGCAGAGCAGTTTCTGGGGTAACCATGGGGTAACCCACCTTCAGGAGAAGCTGCCGCTGTCCTGCAGAAAGCAGAGGGGAGCGCAGCAGGACCAGCTTGGTGGTGGGCTTTTAGGTGCATTGACTAAAGATTTCCAAAATTAACTCCAAATTTATAAGCAAATACGCAAAATATGTTCTATGAAACATGTGAGAACTTTTGCAATTGCTCCAAAGCCTAAAATCATAGGGTGGAGCATGGATATGCTGTCCATCCGACCATGTCAAATCCTTAAGGTCTCGGGCTGCCACGCTGCTCCCTGAAGGCAAGCAAAGCAACCCTCCAAAACCAAAGGCAAATTGAGCAACTTGTCCTCCTGAGTCCAGATCTTGCCACCATCAGTTAGTTCTTCAGAGAAAGCCGGGAGAAGCAGCAGCCTTGAATCCTCCTGCCAAGGGGGCAAAAAAGAGGTGACTCCAGAGGTGCCTAAGGGGAACCCTGAGCGTCGCGCTGATGCAGCACGATGGAGTGAAAACAATGATCCTGTCGCCTTTCAAATTCCTGGGATAAGCCAGCGTGTGTGATGCTCAGCAACTCTCGTACCACAGACACAGCTTCCCCTCACCAGTAAGTCCTCTGATAAACCAAATAACCCTCCCCATACGTTTACCAAGCTCCATCTTAACTTGTTTAGAACCTTCTTCCCCGATTTTGTTTGGAAAACCATCACAGACCCTCATTCTTGGCTGACTAGACTCTGTTTTCTAATTTCTATCTAAACGTATTCATGATCAGTTAATAACTCTTTGATCCTGCCATTTATCCTCCAACTCAGAGAATCCTCATCCTTCCTTGACACTCACCACCTCTGAAAGTATCTCACCGCCCCTCTCCACCTGTCCTTGGCCAGGGCCTGGCAAATGGGGTTCTTCCAAACTGGCTCCTTTTAAAAAGAAAATCTTGGGGAAAACATAGAATCACAGAATCATAGAATAGTTTGGGTTGGAAGGGACCTCAAAGATCATCCAAATTGATTGGTACATATCCATTTTAAACTTAAAGACCATTTACCATAGCTGCTCTTAGAAAACCCCTCTATATCCCTGGATTATGTCAGCTAGGACATCTACCCATCAGATCGAGCTAGCCACAGAGGGTCTGGTTGCTGCGTGAAAAAGTAATTCTTCCAACGCCATGGAGATACAGTGTCAGTTCCTGGACAGTGCCACTTTTAGCTGTACCCTTCTGCGTACTCAGAAATACGTGATGCTTTGCTGGACAGATTACTTCTCCTAAATGACGAGAAAAATGCTACTTTATTTTGCATCTGCTTTGGAGATGAAGTTTAAAAATCTAAACCAGATCTCCCATGGCTCTGAAAGAAAATCCTGACCTGTATTGCAAATGTCAGCTAAATTGTGGGCAACTACATGTTTGGATTTTCCTGTCAAAAGAGTGAAGTGTATCATGAGTCCTTATTTATTTCTGAGAAGGAGCCCTAGAACAGAAACAACTGTCTGACAGGTGGAATTTGCTGGAGAAAATCATGCATCTATATGGCAGCTGTGACTGCAGGAAAGGCTGTTGTCAGCAGCAGTGGGAGCCCGGTGAGAGAACGAATAGTCATTGTTTGGGGGTAAAAACACAGTGATGGAACATAGAATCACAGAACCAGAGAGTGGTTTGGGTTGGAAGGGACCTCAAAGATCATCCAGTTCCAACCCCCCTGCCATGGGCAGGGACACCCTCCGCTACACCAGGTTGCCCAAAGCCCCATCCAACCTGGCCTTGAACACTTCCAGGGATGGGGCAGCCACAGCTTCTCTGGGCAACCTGTGCCAGTGCCTCACCACCCTCAGAGGGAAGAATTTCTTCCTTAGATCCCATCGAAATCTCCCCTCTTCCAGTTTAAATCCATTGCCCCGTGTCCTATCACTACACACCCTTGTCCAAAGCCCCTCTCCAGCTTTCTTGTAGGCCCTTTAGGTACTGGGAGGCTGCTGGAAGGTCTCCCCAGAGCCTTCTCTTCCCCAGGCTGAACAGCCCCAACTCTCTCAGCCTGTCTCCATAGCAGAGGTGCTCCAGCCCTCGGATCATCTCCGTGGCCTCCTTTGGACCCGCTCCAGCAGCTCCATGTCCTTCTTGTGTTGAGGCCCCCAGAGCTGAATGTAGCACTGCAGGGGGGGTCTCACGAGACCTGGACCAGGTTGCCCAGAGGAGTTGTGGCTGCCCCATCCGTGGAAGTGTTCAAGGCCAGGTTGGATGGGGCTTTGAGCAACCTGGTGTAGTGGAGGGTGTCCCCGCCCATGGCAGGGGGATTGGAACTGAATGATTTCTGAGGTCCCTTCCAACCCAAACCGTTCTGAGATTCTGTGATTCTGTAAGTAGAGCCTCTCCCAGGCAAAACCAGGGGCACAGCTGGGCAGTGTCTATTTTGCTGGAAGAGGCAGGTGACAGTGGAAAACTCCTGCTTGTCGGAGGTCTGAACGGAGACACACCAGATCCCTTGGTGCACTGGCCAGCTTTATGCTCTGTACCATGTGCAACTCAGAAATAATCCTGCATCCAATTCCAGTGCCAATCAAGCATGGTGACAGGGATATTTCTCTCCCCCTTTTTAAACAGTTATATCAATACACTGATATTTAAAACATCTCCCCTGAATTCCGTAAAAAAGCAGGTTTTTAAACTGCAATAACAACACCTGGAAAAATACGTGTGACTGAAGTGCCACCTGCTGTCCCGACTAAAATACCACAGGACGCAGCAGCGGATCCTTCCAGGCACTCTGGGCCGCTACCGGCTTCTCCAGCTTTTTTCGAATTCTGTTTTCTTTCCTTCATTTCAAAGGTCCGTGCTGACAAAGCCACCAGAAGAAGATGCGTTGCCACCTGCTACAGCGTCAGACTCCGATATCGCATTTGAGCTGAGGCGGATTGTTCAGCGCCACGACGGAAGGTCGAGCTGCTGCACCAGGTTTTGGTTTTGCAGGGCTGGCTGTGCAGCACCACTTTGGGAACGGGCTGTGCCACAAACACCAGTGGCTGGGGTGCCACAAACACCAGTGGCTGGGGTCCCACTGGTGACCTTTGTGGCAGCCGCCCCGCTGCCACCTCCTTTCCATCTGGTGCCTTCCCTTTGCTCTTCTAATTCTGGAACAGAGCAAACCAGACCTTTCACAGCCCTTTTTCAAAATTCCAGCACAGCCCTTCACCTAGGACCTTCTCCAGCTGCAGGAAAACGCAGGTTTGGTCCTTTCTGATTATTACGGACTTTTCCTAACTGGGAATCTGTACACAGCCCTCTGCGGCAGACAAACCAGGCACCCCAACGCATTTTTCCAGTGCGCTCACGCTGCTTTGCACTTTTACAAACAAATAGCAGTAACACTGTCATCTTGCCTCACGAACTGGAGAGCAGATGTGATAAAAACCAGTCCTGTAACCAGATCCCGGATGATTTTTCCACAGGATGCAGCTACAGCACAGAAGGGAATAAGAACTGCCAGGAAAGTAACGTTTGCTATAAATAAGCACACTGCACGTACTTAATTAGGCAACGCTGGTCAGCCCAAGCGCACGGATCTCGCCAGTCATTACCAGTCCAAACAGGAGGAGGAAAGGGCGTCGGAGGAGGTGTGAAAGCAGAGCTGCCGGGAGCACACCGAGCTCCGACACCTCGGGCACACGCGGGATCGGCGGAGGGATCCCGCTGCCGGGGCAAACCCACCGGCAAACCGCTGCATGGCTTTTTAACCATCGTTTTCAAAGGATTTCTTTAAATATCGGGTTTACCCGAACACGCTGACATTGATACCGGTGCTCTGATCCGCATTTAAAGGAGTCAGAGAGCCGCCCGAGCGCTGCTCAGGGCTCTTCCCTGTGCCTCGCTGAGTTTCCCGCGCACGGTGCAGCAGCCGCGGAGGGTTCCTCCCCGTTCCGGCGGGAAGCCGTTCCCTCAGGGACGGGCCCACGGGCCCCCTGAGGAGCCGCGGCGGCTCCGGCCTCGGCGCTCGGCGCCGACCGAGCCGCAGCGGCGTCTACACGAACACGGACCGCGGCGGCCCGCCGAGCTCGCACCCCAGCCATTTTCGCACCCCGCGGCTGACGAGGCGCCCGCCCCGCCGGCCCTTCCCCTCGCCCCACAGCGCGCCCATGGCGGCGCACTGCGCATGCGCCGCACGCGGCCCTCCGGCCCGCTGGGGGGCGCGCTTCCTCCTCTGAGGAGGGCTGAGGCGTCCGAGCCGCTGCCTGACCAAAATCCCGCCGGGCGGCGGCGCCGCTCGCCGCGGCAGCAGGGTGCAGGCGCGCCGGGCAGCCCGCGCGCCGCAGGACCCCGGTCCTCTTCCGCGGCGGCGGCGCTCGGCTGGGCTCTGCTCTGCTCGGCGCGGCGCGGCCCAAGATGTCGACCAAGAATTTCCGTGTGAGCGACGGGGACTGGATCTGCCCCGACAAGAAGTGAGCGTGGGGGGAGCTCCTGGCGGAGCGGGGCGCTGCGCTGCTGGGCGGCACGGCCCCTCGGCCCGGCCCGAGGAGCCGCGGGGGTTAATCCGGAGCGAAGCCGGTTCGGAACGTAGGGGCGCTTCGCGTCGAGCCGTGCGCGTTTCCCGGCGGTCGGTTAACCGGCGGCTTCGCGCTCTGTTTCCGTTTCCAGGTGTGGGAACGTGAACTTTGCCAGAAGAACCAGCTGTAACAGATGCGGGAGGGGTGAGTGCCTCAAAAGATGCGTCTTTCCTCGTCCTTGTCCGCCCCTTTCAAGCGAAATAACGTTAGATCGCTTAAAAGGAAGATGCTTGAACGCTGGTCTTGTGTTTGTTTTTTTTTCTTTTCTAGAAAAAACGACAGAAGCCAAAATGATGAAAGCGGGAGGGACTGAAATAGGAAAGACACTGGCTGAAAAGAGTCGTGGCCTCTTCAGTGCTAACGACTGGCAGTGTAAAACGTATGCCCTTTTAAAAAACGCAGAGCGTTCTCTCAGGGCCGCGCAGCACATCTGCGGTGTGACACGTGTGTAAATTTACTGTACTGGTGAGAGAAGCGTGATTAAAGCCCCAGCTGTCCCACTAGTGCTGTTCCGCTGTGAGGACGGCACTGGGGTCTGGCTGCTGGGCAGCAGTCACGTAATTAACATGGCTGGAAAAGACAAAAAAGCCAGGACTAGAAAGGTAAAAGTTCCTGGTTTTCTCCGATAAGGCGAGGCTCTTCTCGAGCTGGGCAGAAGCGCGTAGGTGGAAGTAACGCCCTCGCTGCAGTGTGGCACTTTGTTGTTAACACTCACTCAGATACTCAGCGAGTAAAGTTCAGCCCATAAACGTTCTCAGGTGTCTCTCCAAGGCACCAGTTAGGAACACGAAGATCTAAATTTGAAAAGGACGACTTTAATAAAATGCTTTGGTCTTTGAAAGGTGCTTTCAGATTTTCTGGAGCACCTTTAAGGATTTCAGCTTTTGCTAATTGACTAGTCTACCTGACCAGTGAAACCTGGATTTGTTTTTTTTTTCTCTCAGAACTTGGCTGTGTTCAGCTTGATGGCTTTCTGTTTGTGCTGCTCTGCAGCACGAGACGAGCAGGTTCCCTGGGCAGCGGTGTCTGAGGGAATCCCCTGATGTAACGTTTTAGGATCGTCCTGGTTTTCCAAGTTCACAGCTAGACTGTATATTAGAGTCCTCCTCCTCCTCCTCCTCCTCAGCAGCACCCTGTGATCGTGGTGTGGATGGAGGAAGCATGAGTGGCCTTTTAGGACACCATGAGACAGAAGTGCAGTAGCAGAAGCATGTAACTGTGCATCGGTGGGTGACGGCGACTGCTCATCAGCATTATTCCTGTGGCAGCTCCTTCCTTAACTCCTCTGAACTGCCCATGCCACAAGTGGAGAGTAATGAGGAATTTTAATGCTTTTTTTACTTCTTTGCCCTTGTTTTGTCCAGTGTGGTCATCCTCCCAGCATCCTCAGGCGGGTGAAATGCCCGTAGACTCTCTTGCTGTTCCTTGTCTCTCGGTGGCTGTTGGCCTTGGACTCGGTTGTGTTGTGCTAGTGACTGCAGATCACTGCTAGAACTTGGCAAATACCTTTTCACATTGAGGGGTTTTGGGGTTTTTTTTAAGTGTTGCCTCAACACTTAATGCTTTTGGATTTGAAATAAAATGTTTCTGATTCCTGTTTTGTTCTTTTTGCCTCCGAAGATGTGGTAACGTGAACTGGGCCAGAAGATCAGAGTGTAACATGTGTAACACTCCCAAGTACGCTAAACTGGAGGAAAGAACAGGTAAAATGTGTATGGTTTTAAAGTTACTGTAAGAAAACTGCTTTTTATGAATCACAATGGGGTTTAATTAGAGGGATTGTTTTCACAGCAGAAGTGAGTTGAATAATGTTCCATGTGTAAATGAATCTGTAGGTTCTCAGGCTTAATTACCTCCAGTAGTGTGGGAAGTATGTGATGGTTTCCTTTGGAAAGTCAACAAATATTCAGCTTGAGCTGCCTCTGTGTTTGATCTTGATACTGAGACACTGGGAAGGGGTCAGGCAGTGTTTTATGGAACTCCAGAGGGTCTGGTGTGTGTGGTGTCCATCCACGGGGGCTCGGAGTCACAGGAGCAGCATGTGGAGGTGAGACTGTGACCTCTTGGTGAGGGGTGAGGTTTGGTCACGCTGACTCGTTGTAAGTTCCTGCATGAAGGATGAAGGCAGGGGTGGGTGGAGCAGAGGATGGCCGTACAGGGCGGTTGTAACTGCTTACGCTGTCACCACTGCACACGGGATCAGGCAGAGTGGAAGGCACAGGGTGTAACACTAGGAAAAGAAGGATGGGGAAGAGCACAGGGCTTGTTATTCAGAAGGAAAAAGAATATTTAAAGTGTTCTTATTTAATACGGTGAGAATAGTGAAGAATAATATTTATTGTGTTTCTATTATTGAGTTTTTTAAATAATAATTGATTTTTCAAGTGCTGGTGCCCCTCGGAGTAACCCTGCAGTCCCTGCAGGACACCCAGCACGTGGCACGTGCTTGCAGTAAATCACCAAGTCAGCTGGAATGAAAACGAGTGCTGAAGTTTTCCACTCACGTTATCCAAAGGAATGGAAAGGTCCTTAAGGCAAATCTGAGCAGTTGTACAACTCAGTGCAACTCCAAGGGGCTTTTATTCCCCCTGCTCCCTCAGGATGTATCCATCACAGAGTAGCTGTGGTGTGGGAGCGGGCTGGTGCCCCGGAGGCTGCCTGCGCCTCGGACCTGCCTGTGGCAAAGAGCAGCAGCTGGGAAGGCAGTTAGCCAGGGTTGCCCTCGCCCGTGTTTGGTTGCCCGCTTCCCCGAGTTGGCCACTGGCTGCTCCAAGGCGGGGTTGTGGCCGTCGAGGGCAGCAGCCTTTGTCATGGCCCCTGGGAGACAGCCTTGGGTCTGTAGCCACCACACTGCCGGGCACTGCGGCCCCACCAGAGCTCTGCTGGGCAGCTGGGTGCTCAGCACGGCTGTAATCCTGACATTTATTGATACATAATTGTTTTTCCGTTCTTTTAACCTCTGTGGCTTCTGTGGTTTTGTGTGTCTTAATCCCTTTTCTCCACGAGGTTCCTGAGGAACTACATTTCGCAAACGTGTGTGGGAACAATTCATGTTCCTCTTGAGATCATGTTGTGTTCTTGTTGCACGTGTTTCTAAACGCACCGCAGGCTTCCAGCAGCTCTGTGGAAGCCTGTCCTAAACTTTGTGCTTAGTGTAGCCGAATTTGTTGTCTTGTCCCCTTTGTTACAGGATACGGAGGAGGATTTAACGAACGAGAGAACGTGGAGTACATCGAGCGCGAGGAGTCGGACGGGGAGTACGATGAGGTGAGACAAGGTGGTGTCTGGGTCTGGAGAGATACGTCTTGTGTGCTTGGCGTTGAGGGTATGTGCCTCTGCGTTTGGTTTCCCAAACTCTTCTGGGGAAGAGCACTTCAGAAGTACGTTGTGATGCGTCTCTGTCAGCTGCTCAGGTGTGAAAGTTTTGAACAGAAAGTGAATGCTTCTGGTTTGTCTTTTTGGGGGTTAAAAACTAAGAGTGAGGTCAAATTAAACTGGAGCAAGCAGAGTTGGTTACATTTCTCAGGGAGCTGGTCATGCATGTTGTTTTCTGCCAGATGTCCAACGTTGTCTTAAAAAGGTGCCCCACAGACACGAACATAAAATAATCTTTTGTTAAATTCAAATTCCTGGTGTAGTGGAGGGTGTCCCTGCCCATGGCAGGGGGGTTGGAACTAGATGATCTTTGAGGACCCTTCCAACCCAAACCAGTCTGTGATTCCATGATTCTAAACTCAGATTTCCGTTCGTCTTGTCTGTGGCTACTAGTTGTATCAAAGAGAAGCATCTCCTGCAGAAGGTTTCTTGTTGCTAGTTGTTGTTTCGTAGCAGTAGCTTATTT
This sequence comes from Tauraco erythrolophus, assembly GCF_009769465.1. Lineage (NCBI taxonomy): Eukaryota > Metazoa > Chordata > Aves > Musophagiformes > Musophagidae > Tauraco > Tauraco erythrolophus. Next base: position 35,086,142 of record NC_141474.1, on the reverse strand, counting down.
GAAAACGATGTATATTTATTTTCTCAGAAGTTTTATCAAAAAATACAGGTGGAAATTACTTTTTATTAAACCCTGATCTAATGGAATCAAATTTCTTAGTTTGGACGCAAAAAGAAAAAATATCGAGGGAAGCCGGTCGGTCCCGCATCTATCCTGAAGGAAGTAGAAGATAAGGAATCTGAAGGGGAAGATGAGGAGGATGAGGATGGAGATCTCTCCAAATATAAATTGGATGAGGTAGAGTGTTTTGGTTTTTTCCTAACAGTTGTTTTTTAATGATTACCACAGTGCTGTTTAGTATGGTCTGTGTTTTTAGCTGCCTTTAGAGCAGCGTAAAGGAGGAGCTGTCAGAATAATGGTGCCTGCAGCTCTGTTCTGCTCTAAATACCTGCACTTAAACATGTATAATTGTTTTAAACCATAAAAAATTAAAAGCTTATCTGAGATCAGACTCAAAAATTTTGAGATCCTTACTTAGAAGCTTGATGTGTGGTTACCATATAAAGGCAACGTACTTGAATTTTAGCCTTTTGAAACCACATCAGATTAATTTTTTTACAAAAAGGAATAAAATACTCACATTTTTTTCATCTTTCCTGAAATACATGATCATCATGTACTGGATTGTCCACGTCTTTGAACAGCAGTCCTGCAGGGACATGCTTATGTGCTTATTTTGAACACAGCAATCACCAAATTCTGCATGTGGAATGTGTCTGCAGAATTATGCTATGGTTAGAGATTTTTGAGTCTAAAAGTTCTTCCAGGCACTAGTTTAAAGTAACTGGTAATAATGAACTTCATTAAAGAACAGAAAATGAGACTTCAGATGGTTTTTTTGCAGACCTTTTCGTAATTCGCTTCGAAAGACACGTTTTCAGTCACTCTTTACTCTTAAAACTTTTGGATCTCATTAAATGCACTGACAGTATTTTCAAAGGTTGAAAAAAAGCACAAACCACAGAATAAGTAAAAAACATTGACTGAAGAAAGCAAACTTAAGTATTTCTTCAATCTCTGTATTATTCCAGGATGAGGATGAAGATGATGCTGACCTCTCAAAGTATAATCTGGATGCCAGTGAGGAAGAGGACAGTAATAAGAAAAAGAAATCCAATAGGCGCAGTCGTTCCAAGTCTCCATCTTCCCACTCCCGCTCTTCATCGCGCTCATCCTCTCACTCAAGCTCAAGGTCTAGGTCCAGGTAAACGGGTACAGGTCAAGGGTAACGCCAGGCAAAATGTCAGTATCTAACTTCTTTATTTACTTTTTTTCTTGATTGCCTTACAGTTTTAGTTTAACAATGTTAATTTTGTGTACGGAATTTACACAGGTAGATCGTGTTCTGTTTGTGGGTCCTGAGCAGAGAGGCCTCATATGTCTCGTTGCTTGTTCTAGGAAGTTTTAAGTTCGTATTTCAATTGAATCCTTCAAATAAATTTAAAAATATGACTTATTTTCAGTTTTATTTTTAGGCTTGTTGGCCGTATGTGATTCAGTGGGTGAACTTTTTTTAGCAACGTTAAGCTGTTGAACAGGGGACCAGAAGGTGGTGTGAAAGTGGGAGGAGGTGGCAGGAGAGGGCAGTGGTGATGCAGTCCAGACAGCTCCAGTGAAAGGACAGAATGGAAAATATCCCGGAAGTAAAGACAAGAAACTTGAACTTAGCTTGATGGCAAGAGACAAATCTTTGATTACGGTGGCAGTGTTGTCAGGGTAACGCTGCAGGCGTATGTTGGTCATGGGGCCACAAAAAAAAAGTCCGTTGGGTAGATGTAAGATCTCACATTATTGTTTAAATTTGATAATATATGAACAATTCAATAAATGCTTTTCAATCACGTGATGTAAGGTACAACGTGATTTACAGCTAATACAAGGATGACACCGACAAGTCTGAGACCTCGGATCGGTACTAGCTCGTAGGGTTATACATGAAGGTCGTGTGCATAAAGTTCAGGTTTCTTCTCATCTTCCCAGCTTTGTAACTGCACCTCTCCGCTCTCACCGCTGTGGTCGCTGCCCACGTTCCCCACACTCTCATACTAACCAGATGTCAGCCACTGGCTCTGTTTTGTCTTTCTCCCTGTTGCTGTCATGCTTTTTTCGTGCTGCATTTTCTGTGAAAAGTGACGTTCTTCACCATGCCTGTTGCCAGCCTCCCCGCTCCTTCACACGCCCCCTCCAGACCTGTGTTTGCCACGTGGCTCCAAGGAGGAGCACCAAGTGAATAGCAGTGACTAAGCTGATTTTTGGGAACGAAGTGAGGTGTGGGGCCAGATCCTTGAGGAGGTGGCCGTGTTGTCCTGCGTGTGGACAGTATTGCATGTGTGCAGTTCTTGGGCTTAGGGGTGGGAAGGGCAAAGAAGACAGAAGAACTTCATCTGGCCATAACTCTTTTCACTAATTCACAAATGTTAACAGTCAAGTAAAAAGTAGCTTGTCATAACCAAAATTTGCTAGGGATCTTCCAACTTTTTGCCTTTAGCTACAGATAATGAATTGGAAATACCAATTGTCATTTGTGGATGTTTCTTTGTGCTTTTTAAAAAGGTTTAAGCATATTTTCTAGGTAACGTGCTCATACTGCTTTTGTTTTGCACAGTAAAGTGAAAAAGACATGGTAACAATACAAACTGGGAGGTCACCAGCATGTGTAATATATTTTTCCTGAAAAGATTATTAGACTTTAATTGCTATGCCTTCTTTTTGCAATGGTTACTGCAAGTCCGCTACCATTTCTACATACCTTGTGGTTTGTGCTTTAAAAAAATCCATCAACATGAAAAATTTGGAAATAATTTTGACTACTTATAAGTAGCGTTAGATATGTCCGTATTTTAGCCAAGAATTAACCACAGTTTAATTTTTAATGCAGGGGAAAAATCTTTAGGAAAACTTGAAACTGCTTCAGAATGCTTGTGAGACCTGACTCGGGGAAAATTTGAACTAGCGAGTCCTAAAACTCTTATTTTCTCTGGTTTTCAAAGAAGCTGATGGCTTTCAACTTAAGGCACAAATTAAAAGTGATGTCACTGATTTCATGAAGTAGTTAATAGATATGCAGTTGTTTCGTTTCACCAAATAACTGCAAACCTGTTCAATTTTTGTGCTTTGTTTTAGGGAACGTAACAAAAAGCTGACTTTATGAATTTTTTAATGCACCATCTTGCTGTGTTAAAGTTTCTGTTTTGAAATGTGCTGTGGCCATACTGGGGGAGTAGGAGGAAATTGTCACTTCTGCAGTGACCCTAGGCCAAGTTGTATCGATGCATCATTGTCTCTGCTGCTCACAGTAGTAGTTGTTCTGTTAAATACAAGTCAGACACTGGAAAAAAAACCTTCCGTGTTGTTTCAGGTCCCATTCAAGAAGCTCTTCCAGTTCCAGATCAAGATCTCGTTCCAGTTCCAGAGAACACTCTAGATCTCGTGGGTCGAAATCAAGGTGAATGAGGTAGCACTCTCTCCTTGCAGAGAGAGAAAAGGGCAGAAGAACCACCCGCTTGTTGATTCCATCGTAAAAATTGTGCCGGTGAAAAAACATTAACTGGTTTTTATCTCGGAAGTCAGAACCCCCGGGGTCTCTGCAGGAGGTTGTTACCACCACAGCTGTGTTTCTTGAGAATGCCAGGCTGTGGTTGAAGAGTTTCAGTCTGATCTAAGCTAGACGAGTGGACGCCACACATCTGCACTCTGAAAGAAGAAGAATTTGATGCATGTTTACCTGCCCCAGTAATTTTTGCTGAGTTTACTGTTGCCACTTCGGCTACTTGATGTGGAAGAACGTTAGAAAACGCGCTGTCCTCCTGGTTCTGTGTTAGTGATCGCTCACTTAACGTACCCACCTTCCACTAGGTAGTGCTGCCGTTATCCTTGTAAATATGGAGGGAATGTGTCAAAACGTTGGTAGTAAGCGGTGCGAGAAGCTGGCAGGAGTTTGAGCTAGCTGACGTTTGGGTGCTGACCTGTGCCAGGAGGAGTAACAAGAGCAAGTGAGTTCCCCGAGGTGTCCTGCTGGCAGGATGTCCCTTTGCGGTGGAACGAAGAGCTGCCCCGTCTCCGTGCGTGCAGAGAGTCTTAAACCTGTAAATAAGGAGGTTTGAGTTGGGAAGACCCATCACCAGTGGTGCCACCGCCCCTTGGTGGCAGGGACGTGGTGTGGATTGTCACGTGAGGGTCAGCACTGGATGGCACTCGTGCTTTTAGGAGGAGAAAAAGGAACAGGGTGCCTGTGCCCCTCCCAGGAGCTGAAGGGACTCGCCAGCCCAGCTGGTTATTTGCTTGTGCCACGTGGCATCTCCCAAGTGCCCGCAGTGTGTTAGCTCCTGTGACGTAGGACTGCTCTGTCACGACGAGAACCCTGACAATATTTCACCAGTAACATCAGCATACGTGGGGGGGCTAATGTTTTATCCAGCTTACTGACAAAAAATCCTCTTAGGTGGTTTTATATCATTTCAGAATTTTAGTTGAGGACTTTCTAGCTCTATTGCTTTTCCTACAAGTGTGGGTTGGTTTTTCTTGGTTTTGTTTAGATAACCAAAGTGATCTTTAAGTGCTTGTTAGTTCATTTTTGGTTTGTTTTGTTTGGTTGGTTTTTTTTTTTAAATGACTGTATTCCAAGAGGGTTTTTAAAATATTTTGATTGTGGAAGGTCTTATTCTCTACCCAAATTTATTTTGAGATTTGCAAATACACCTTCTGAGGGTGTAAGATAGTAAGATAACTACTACTTTACAGATCCCCAGTGTGAAATACTCACTAGTATCAAGTGACACATTGTTAAATCAGCATTACATCTGTAGTTTCCCAGCCGTTTTGCTCTGTGAACTGAACTACTGAGGAAGGTCCTTACAGAGGACCTCCTCCTTCCTGGCCCAGTCTCCCATCACTTCCTTGTCAAAACGTGCCGTTCTGGAGAATGCTGGAAAAAGATTTCTAGGCCGTGGGTGGTCTGTGTATCAAGAAACACTATTTAGCAAAGTTTATTAAGAAAGCTACCACGGCAGTAGAAGTCTTTATTGGCAGATAACTAAGGAGTAAGTATTAAAGCATCCACAGCTTTTTTTGATAAAGCACCGATGTAAATAGTAGTGAATGTTCTTGAAAACTGTCTCTTTTTGTTCTTTCTTTGTTCTTTCTGTGCTATACCAGAATTAAATCTGATTTATTTCTTGATCAATAAAGATCCAGCTCCAGGTCCTACAGGGGGTCTTCCACCCCGAGAAAAAGATCTTACTCAAGCTCTCGTTCCTCGTCTTCCCCCGAGAGAAGCAAGAAGCGAAGTCGTTCTAGATCCTCTTCACCTGGTGATCGCAAAAAAAGACGATCGAGATCACGGTCACCCGAAAGGTTTGGGTTTATGTAGAATAAGAATGGATGTATTTAAATGTGTGATTTTTTTTTTTTTTTTTCCTGAAGGACTGAGATTCACTGGGAAGGAATTGAATCTGATCAGTTATTCTGATATTAAAAGTAGTTTTCTTACTTCCCCTACTCTTACTTCCTATTAAGACCTCTGTAATTGCCTTTTTTTTTTTTTCCCCCCACTCCAATGAAATTTCCTCCTGCTAGGAGCATGTTCCATAGAGACCCGAGTCACCATTCTTTCAGTGTGTGAAAGTGTTAACGTGTACATCACTGATTTATTTTCATTAAGTTAAGATGGCATTTAGAAATTGTATTATACTTTCAGAATTAAACTTAGATTTTTAGTACTAAATCCATGTTCATGAGCTTAAAGTGGTTTAAAGTTATTTCTATATTCTTATAAGGCCCCTATCAGATATACTTGGCTTCCAGCTATTGTAGGATACAGACTACTCAAAGCGGATGCTAAAATTAATTTAAACTTATTTCTTTGCATGCTTTCTCCATTTATATCTTACAGACGCCGCAGATCATCATCTGGATCTTCCCATTCTGGTTCCCGTACAAGTTCTAAAAAGAAATAATGTATTAAAGCTCAGATTTAAAAAAAAAAAAAAAAAATTCCAGTCAGTGCATGAGACATTTTTAAGAAGTTGGTGTCTTACTTGGTCAGAAGTGCTAAATCTGCTAGTAGAGGTGCATGTCTGTCCTTGCTTTCTGGAAAACTGCAGCTTTGTTCATTCATGAAACAAAAAGTGAGGTAGCATTTTAAGCCATAAACTCCCCAGAGGAGGCGTGAAGTTTTATTATTTGAGTAAGGGGGTTTTTATTATTTTTAAAGACTCAGTTACTCTATTCCTGGCTCCCTTACGTGTATGAGCAGGCACAGGCTGGACGTGTTCTAATACAACTTTGCTCTTCACGTGACATTGACAAAAAAAGAATCTGAGGAATACAGGAAGAACCCATGAGCTCTCTGCATCCAGCTCCTGAGCTTGTTTGCTGGAGCTCCTGTGGGACCACAGAAGATGAGCGTAGCTGTAGGGTTGGTGTTACCCCTTGGATGACGGTAGTGAGTACGTAGGTCTAATTACTTTTTGTTTTCCTGTGTTGAATTAAAAGCATAGGTGGATGCCCCTCTTTCTCTTTAGCTGTGCTCAGTGCAGAGTAGCTATGAAATACCCAGTCCATCAAGTAGACCTCATTCCTTCAAAGTGAGCGTGTTGGAGACGTTGGGCACTGTCCTCTCCGTCGCTCGAGTGCCATCGCTGCCGGTGCCCGTCACTAGGAATTGTGTGCTGCAGCCAGCGCAGTGCCCTGTCTGCAGTGGGTGCTGGCTGCGGTGTTTGCCCAGGACTCTGCGGTCCTTCCTTACGAAAGGATCAGTTAGGAGCTGCTCCGGAGGTGGAGGAGTGTGGAACTAGCTTCTTGGAGTCAAGTGAAGCTTCTGCAGGCCGCCCGTAAAATTCATTTGGGGCTGACTAAAATTTTCAAGGTATCTGAATTTTCTTTATATTTAAAAATGAAAATAAACTGTACAGAAAGCTCTGACATCTTAAATGTGTTCTTCATCAATCATTCTTTTTCCCTTAAACATGATTTATGGCTTAAAATGCTTTATTGACTCTGTTTTGCTAGCAATATCACAATATCTCTTGAGCTCCGTTTGGTTAAGAAAGGTTTAAGTGTCTTCAGTGCCGTCGCAAGGTAAGTATGTTAAGGAAAGTTCTTCTTTTTAAGCAAGCAAACAGCAATATATCTGTATTGATCTCAGAAGGAAAACTTCCAAACCCATATTTGACCGCTGCTTTTCTTAAATGAACTGCACAAAAACAAACGGAGCAAAATTTAAAAACTACATTCTGCTTTCTTTTCTTTTCTTTTTTTTGGTTTTTTTTTTTTAAGACGCTTCTTTTGGACTGGTATATCAGCAAAACGCTTTTGGTGTAGAGATATTTTCATAATCTTTTTGCAGAAAAAAAAAAAACGCTCTGCAGTTTCTTCTTGAAGGCTTATCTTTTCTATCCAATGTCAATGCTAGATGTGTGTAGATTGCACAAGAGCAGGCTAGTCTTGTAACTGCCTCCGACGACCTCGAAGTCCAACTGCTCAGCTGTAAACATCAGATCCAATAGATGCCATGTTGTTAGCCTTCGGTTTTCCCTCGTGCTTTGTATTCAAATCGTTGCTGTACTTAACAGATGAAAGTTTTTAAATTTAGCAAACGATAGGCTACGGACAAAGGAGAGTTTGGCTTAGATAAAATGTAAGGCAACGTGATGCTGTAGACAAGTGTAAATAAAACCTGTGAGTCAACTGTGCAGCGAGTGCTTTCTCTTGGGAACGTACACAGATCTGTCTTCACCACCTCTGCCAGCAGGTTGTTGTGTTGTTGGTCTCACCACCTCTGCCAGCAGGTTGTTTTGTGGTTCTCTCCCTGCGCTGCCAGAAGGGCAGTGTGTGTGCTCACCCGGCCACACCTATCAGAAATTTTCAGATTGTTTCAGTTCTTGAAGAACCAAAAATATTTTTGGATCTGAACGGCAGCGCCTTTGAAACGAGTTTTGTACAAAACTTCAAGGTGTTTTCTTCTGTAGGTGTTCCGTGTCTTCAGGGTGTTTTGAGAGGAATCAGCAGGTTTAAATTATTTTGGTTTTCTACGGTTTAAAAGGCAAAGGCGCAGCGACTGGGAGTCTCTGCATGCCGTTACAAACGGCACAATACCTCGCTTTAGTTACTGGATCAGCAACTAAATTAGACCCAGTCTACTAGAACTGGTGGTTCCACCTCTGAAATTCAGCTTGGGCAGTGAAAAGGTGGGGGGGACAGGGATTATCTCCAGTGACCGAGCAGTAAATATTTCCCTTGCCCTCTGTTTAGCCATTGGGGGTCAAATAAATTGCTGCTCGTAGAACTAAACCGGTGGATTTGTGCAGCTTTATCAGAGTGAAGTTTGTCGTGGCCAAGGAGAAGTGTTGGCGAGGTCAAGTTCAGGGCTAGTGTGGTTTTCTGTGAGTAGTAGTGGTGGGTTTGTGTTAAACCTTCTGTAGTAACTGGAAAGTAGAAAGTGAGTAAGTGAAAGCAGACTAGACTTCAGTTTTACATCATTTTGGCAACAGAGTGAAATCCACTGATGGAAAATGTTTCTTTTTTCTTCAGGTAGACAGTCAATTAATAACAAAAGGTGTTAAAACGTGCATGTTGATATATCTTGCAACAAGATTGCGTCCTTCCCACACCAGGTAACCAACTCCTGTACACGCTTTTCCCATACCAGCAACTGTGAGGCACCACTGCAGGTTAAACAGTTGCTGTGTTAGGTCGGAACTTCTCAGTCCCCAAACTCAGACTGGGCTTGTCCTGATGACTGGCAGGCCGGTGTTGTGATGGCACTTTAAATGGCACGGTCATCACTCTGCTTTGGAGAACAAGGAGCGTAAATAAGAGTTCAAGAGCAATGAAAAATGCTAACGTTGTTGCAGACACCTGAAACCTTTCTAATTTCAACGTAGCGCTGCTTGACAGATCTTGGAAAAACAAATCCCAGTAGGGCAGGATAACTTCCAAAGCAACAGTGTGTGGTGCCTTTCATCCAGGTATCGGAAAAGGTTGCGTAAGTTTTGCAAATGGAGAGCTGACCAGTGGAGTCTTGCATTCCCAGTTTGGCATTCCCAGATGGTACAGGATGTGAGTGGCGGGGTTAGGAGAAGCAGTTTCCTTCTCCGTAACCACCTCACTTTAGCTGGTAGCCACAACATTTTGCTGCTGTCTTCCATCAGGAAAGACGATGCTCCAGTTCTTTTCCAGTCCGACACCAGCTGAGCTACCAAGACCTAGAGTCAATATTCTTACGCAGGATGAAACATACTTGAAACGGGGCAAAAAAGTTGGAAGCTGATGGAAGTTTGAAGGGCAGGTCCCACATGCCCTCCCGTCCCAGTAACGTGCCCACGCTCTTCTTGGTTCACAGCAACACCTTGAGATCGTCCTGTCCTTGCAATTCCTTCCTGTTTGAGGAGGTTCTCTGCCTGGGATGCCACCTTTGCCTGAGAACCTGTGCCTTTTGGAAAGAAACTCCAGCTGATGTTTTTAGTCAATTCCATAGTTTGTTCTTGGAGCATTAATCAAAATGTCCCACTGGTTATAGAATTTGCTGTCTAGAATTCCTTCCATGTAAAGGAGTTTTTTGTTCTTTAATCAGAAATAACATGAGCTAACAGGGTGTTTGGTTTGGGTGGTTGTTTTAAGTATGAAAGTATAGATATTTGTGCAAACTCTTCCAAAATTTGAATAAGAGAGCAAGAAGAGGGAGCAATGCTCCTGTCACAGGTCAGTTATGACAACAGCTTTGAGCCAAGTTCTGCGCAATTTACTACCTGCCTGTCCTCCCGTTACCAAAATGAGTAGTGTATTGGAGAAAGAGGGTGCTTACACACGCATTTTAAAAGAAAATAAAGTCTGTGGAGTGCTTCATACTTGGTTTGGGAAAGGAACTACTAAATGGATGTTTTCTCGTGGGCGGGTTATGGACCCCATCCAGAAACAACACCCAGCTGAGCTCCCAGGGAACGTTCCCACTGTAAAACACGGGGCTCGTACCAAGCACGGTGCTAAATGATGGCACAGAACCTCCCCAGATGGCGGAGGGGGACGCAGGGGGTGGGTGCTGAGCTCGGACTAGCTCCAAGTCGCTAAACCGATGTCAGAATTGGAGAGGAGGGGGATGGATATTCCCCCTCACGCTTTTCCACACTCTACTCTAAGCTGCGTCCATCTGAGTTTCGTGTGAATATTGTTCCCAGCGCTGGGTTTACGTGGCAAATGGCCTCCTGCTGCAAGGTGAACGGCTGGATTCCTCCGGTTAGGGCCAGGTGGCTGTACACGCTCTGGAAAGCAGAATTCGCACAGCTCAGTAATTTGGGAAGCAAGCCAGAACTTCCGGCACGGTTCTTATTTCTGAGAAACGCGGCTCTCCCCGTGTCACGGTTTAGCCTGGGCACGTTGGGCACGCAAAGGAAGACCCGAGCAGGGCAGTGTTTTAAACTGGGCTTTGTTGGTGGCATGTCTAACCCGTAAAACCCTCACGACTTCTTAAAACTGCTGACTCTGCTTTCGCAGGAAAGACGAGCGAAATTCCCGGCAGCGGCTGCCTGTGCAGAGCAAGATCAGAAATTCCTGCTCGTAAACGGCCGCGGTTTAACCCTGTCCCAGCCGAAACCGGGACACGGGCAAAGAAGTAGTTGCAACGTGAGAGGAGGGTTTGCAGCAGTGATTCATTAGTGTCGGTTGTTAATTAGAGCGGTTGTTGTCGGTGCCGGAGCAAACCCGGGTCCCACCGAGCTCCGAGGCCGTGAGAACACGGGAACGGCACGGAGGGGCTGCGATCCGGGGGGTGCTTCGGTGCCGCTGCCTGAGAGCTGGGGGGGTTCGTTTCCTTATTCGTGGTCAAGCGGGTCCGTTACGGCCTGAGGACAGAGGAACGATCCCGTCGGGCCCCGGAGGCGCTCGGGGAGAGGGTCGGGGGCAGCCGCGGTGCCGCCCGGGGGCAGCAGAGCTCACGGAGCGGCTCGCCGGGGGCCGGGCGGGATCCCCCCCCGGAGGGAGGGATGGAGGGATGGAGGGAGGGCCCCCCGAGGGAGCCATCCCCGCGGCGGGGCACGGCCGGGACCCCCGGGCCGGTTCCAGGGCACGGCAGCGCTCCCGGTGCCCCGAGCGGAGGCTCCGCGGAGCTGCGTGAGTGGCTGGGACCGGGTCGGGTCGTGTCGTGCCGCCTCTCCCCTCCGCCCCAGGGCGGGGAGAGCCGCGCCCCCCGCCCGCCCCCGCCGTATAACGGCGCCCGCCCGCCGCTCCCGAGCGCTCCGCGTCCCGCCGCTCCCGCCGCTATGGGCCGCCCCCTCGGAGCGCCGCCGCCGCCGTAGCCCGCCGGGATGAGCCGCGGGCCGCAGTGCCGGGGCAGCCCGAACGGCACCGAGCCCGGCGCCATGGGGCAGCGGGGCAACGGCACCGGGCGGGCGGCGGAGGGCTGCAGCGCCGTCTCGGTGGCGTTCCCGCTGACCATGATGATCACGGGCCTCGTGGGCAATGCCCTGGCCATGCTGCTGGTCTCCCGCAGCTACCGGGCCAAGGGCAGCCGGCGGAAGCGGTCCTTCCTGCTCTGCATCGGCTCCCTGGCGCTCACCGACCTGCTGGGGCAGCTGCTCACCAGCCCCATCGTCATCTCCGTCTACCTGTCGGACCGCGCCTGGGATGCTGTCGACCCCTCGGGCCACCTCTGCACCTTCTTCGGCTTCAGCATGACGGTCTTCGGCCTCTGCCCGCTCTTCATCGCCAGCGCCATGGCCGTGGAGCGGACGCTGGCCATCCGCGCGCCCCACTGGTACGCCAGCCACATGAAGACGCGGGTGACGAAGGCGGTGCTGGTGGGCATCTGGCTGGCTATGCTCGCCTTCGCCCTCCTGCCCGTCGCCGGCCTGGGCCGGTACACGCTGCAGTGGCCCGGCACCTGGTGCTTCATCAGCACCGGGCACAACCAGCGCACTGGGAGCCTCTTCTTCGCCTCCACTTTCGCCATCCTGGGGCTCCTCTCCCTGGTGGTGACGGTGGCCTGCAACCTGGCCACCATCGAGGCCTTGGTGTCTCGCTGTCGGACCAAAGCGACTCCACCGCGCTCCAACAAGCAGTGGGGGCGAATTGCCATGGAGACACTGATCCAGCTCTTGGGGATCATGTGTGTCCTCTCAGCCTGCTGGTCACCGCTGCTGGTAGGTCACCGTGCCGCTCGCCGTGGGCTGACCCCAGGCCCCCTCCCTCCCCGGGGCAGGAGGCAGCGGGGCTCCGAGAGTGCCAGCCTGGGCAGGGTGGGAGGCACCAGGTTCAGGGGGACAGCGTGGCCGTGAGCAGCCTCTGAGGAGAGAAAGTGGGGACGGGGACAGAGCGTGGGGGGTGCCGGGTGTGGAAGGCTGGTAGGAGAGAAGCTGGGAGAGATCCAAGAGGATAGCCAAAGCGCAGCGTGTTTGGAATAAATTAAGGCGAAGGAACTGGAGTCAAGAGGGAGGGACCTTGAGGAAAACAAGAGGAGAAAGGCAGGATGCGAGGAGACCGTGGGTCTGGGAGCAGGACACCGAAGCCAGCAGCGCTCGTGGCACGGAGCCGCAGGCGCCAGGCGGAGAGCGGGCACGTTCGGAGGGGAGGGGAGCGGTGGCGGCAGCGGCGTGGCACGCGCGGTGCTCCCGCTGGTACAGGCTGACCGGCACTCTTCACCCACCTGCCAGCACCATGGCATCAAGGTGACAGGACACGGGGAACCAGAACCTGCTTGTTCCTCATGCAGGGGAGCCCTGGTGGAAGTTTATCGAGACCTCACTGTGATGGAGCCCTGTGCCCATGGAAAGAGCCGTTCACTGGTTTTTATGTGCTCCTACCTTGTAGCAAAACCTGCCCGAGTGCTTGATGAGAAAAGGTCCCACCTGTGACTTTGCGAGTGCCCTCTGGTTTTCAGCAGATCGCTCGCTGGGTCTTATTTATGGCAGCATTCTGGGCGGTTTGTTTCTGTTTTTTAAGAAGATCCCTGCATTTCTTTCCTCTGTTTTGTTATTCCTCACTTAGACCCTTTCTCCCTTGTCAAACCAGGGTAAATCCCTCCTCATGGTTTAGGAGTGGAGGAGGCTGAATCCTACGGGATGAGGGCACACCCAGGAGTCCGGCACCCCGTATAAAAAGTCCAGCTTTTCTGCTCTCAGAGGACAGCATGATTTTGGGGAAGTTTGTGCCTGGGATCCGTGAGCAGGAAAGGGCTGAAGCTGGCTGGGGTCATTTTGAAGTTATGTGAAAGGTACTTTGTGGCCTGAGAAGGATTTTTCCTCCTTCCTGTGCACAGAGAACTTGAGCTCTCGTTAGTGGGGCTGTGATGAGAAGTGGCTGACAAAGCTAACGGCCAGTGGCGACGAGGTGAAAACAGAAAACAATTCATTTAGTAATGTTATCCTTGTAAATTGATTAAATTTCTGTCAAATCTCCAAAATAACCCCACCCCAAAAAAGCTCAGGGGCTGTAACGTCCTAGAGATCATTAACAGCTCGTGACGACAGTATGATATGAAACCAGACTGAAAATTTGGCGAGAGCTTGAGAGCGAAGGGTGGTGTTCTGCTCCTGTCGGACCAGGTTTGATCAGTTAACAGGAGGCTGCTGCCCTGTCGCCGTGTCCGTGTGTCCGTGCTGGTCGCCTGCTGCCCAGACACCTGGCCGGCCGTTGCCGATGCTGCGGCACATCCCGTGGTCCCGCCGACGTGTGCGGTCAAGTCCCAAGGGAGAGCAGTAGGATTTCTTTATTTTACAGAGGTTAACTGTTGTGTGCTTGCCCGGGATTAAAAAGATGAAAAAACTAGAAGGTAGTTACTAACAGAAGGAAGAGCACTTGCATCTCGGTCCTTGTTTTTGTAGTCTTTTGGGAAGTGGGTTCTGCCCCCTGCTCCGCAGCCCAGCTCTCGCCCAGCCCAGGGCCGTGGAGCTGTGGCACCCGAGGGTTCGTACCAGCCTGGCAGCAGCGAGGGAAAACGTCTGAGACGAGGGATGCTTTTTCCCTTCCTCCAGAACCTGAGTACTCAGAAAAATCGGTGATGATGCAGGGATTCCTTTCCGTGGTTTGCTTCCAACGTGGTGTTTTTGCAGATTTAACAGTCAGGAGCTGCCCCCGCGGTGCTGAATGGACCTGTGGGAAGTGTTAATGGGATGAGTTAATGGAGCAGAGCCCAGGCCAGGGAGCTTGTTGGAAACAACGTGGACACCTCCAGAAAACACTCTGGGAGCTGGTACGAGAGAGCAGGGATTCTGGGAGGCTTGGCCACGGAGGAGGTGCTGGTTGGCAAGGCTTTGCGTGCGTTTTACGACCATCTGGAGGGCTGATGCCCCACAGCTGGCACAGCCGTTGGCCAGAACCAGTTTGGCAGCAGTTCCCTTCCCCGGGCGGCAGCAGCACTGGACAGCATGTAACTTGTTCTGCGGAGTTCTGCAGAACTTCTCCGTCTGGTCAGCCCGTTCTCCAGGCTTCGCGTCCTCCAAACCAAGAGTCATGACTACGGAAGGAGTTTTATACATACACTTCAACAGTTGCTGTGCAACTACGAAATACAAATTAGGAATAAGAGGCCAGATTTTTGGAAGAGTGATCACGGAGTAATGCAAGTGCATTTTCGGGGAAAGCCAGATCGAAGAACTCATTAAACGTAGAGCTGCATCATTTAGCAGTTTTAAGAAATCTAGCTGAAACCCGAATCCAGGGATTTTCAGAGGAGATTTTTGTTGGGTTTTGTTTTGTTGGTTTTTTTTTAAATAAATCTGAGTTTTATAACTGAGAACTAACAGATTCTGGCAACTATTACTATTAGGTAAACAATGTGCTTTTACACAGACAGTATTTTTAGACTTGATCTGTTGATGAAAATGACGAAACTTCTGACGATGGTGGCTGTGCTCTAAGCGGCTCGAGGAAGCATCCTGCCTTTCCATCGTTTGTGCTGGGTTGGGTGGAAAAGAGGCATACGGAGCACAGGCATCGTCTCCTTTCGTTGTGCACTTGGGGTGGAGAACCTGGGAAAACGCTCCCCTGAAATAAGATAACTGCTTTATTGTGAACTGGTTTCCAGTTCTTGCCAATCTTCCATCGATTTTGGTGCTCCGCTGTGGAGCGCGACCGTTGGACTGGACTGAAGTGAGTCTGAGGTGACATCGAGGAGCCTGTTCCTTGATTGCACAGACACACCAGTGCAGCACAAACTGGAATTCTCATAATAATTCTTTTAGAGCTCCGTGCTGCAAAACTGTTCCCTCGCAGAGTTGTTTCAAGGCTGTTTAAAGCCAAAAGGCTCAGGTATTCTGCTGCTTTTTCTATTAAAATACTTCTCCTTAACCCTCCCGTCAGACAGAAATCAAATGCATTCTCTTTTACAGCTATTTTCATTAAAAATGTATTCTTTTGTAGTACTTTTAGATGTGCAAAACATAGTTATGGAAAGCACCTTCACTCAGAGAGGGGAAAAAAGACAGTGGGGTATCCCTGAGCTGCAAGGACAAGAGGCGGCTCCTTTCCTATGAGTGAGGGACTCTTCCCACTAACGCTCCGCTTCCATCTGAGGCTGACATGGCCACCTGTTTGGAAACAGCCCCAGCGTGCTGAGCGTTTCCATTTGGCCAAAAGACTCTATTTGTCTAGATAAGGTCACACCTGAGGGGTGAAAATTAGACCAGGTTTGTTGGGATCCCATTAGGCTTTGGTGGTTGTCACCTTTCTGTAAACGTGTTCTTGTTGAGATCCTCAGCCTTCTCCAGTAATTCTCCGAGAGGATTGCAAATGATTTCACTGTCGTATTTTTCTTGGAAACAGAGAAGTGGTTTGCTTGGGGCTGCTCTGCTGTGAGTGTCCCAGGGGGTGGCAGGTGCTGGCCGCGGCGTGGCCTCGATGCGGAGACGCCGTTCATCCCGTGACATTCCAATGTGTCCGTGGTCCGTGCACACCAGGAGGTGTTGCCTTGCCCTGCTGCAAGAAGGTTGCTGATAAAGATGAATTGTCAGGTGCCGTGTAACACTGGTCATTCCTGGATTACTGCCAGTCTGGTGGATGCGCAGCTGCAGTGAGGGGGTGAGCCAAGGTTAAGGTGGTGCCAGACATGCCCCTCTAGTCTACTTGGCTGGGCTTGTCGTGGCTTTGCCTGCAACAGGCAGGATTTCTGCTTTAAAAAAGCAATCCACGTCCATGCCAGGCAATGGGAAGATCTCCTTTGGAGGTCCACAAGCAGAGTCTCTCATAGGGACTGCTCGAAGTGAAGTCTTTCATTCTGCCCCAGCTTCTCCAGAAGGGTCCTACAAATTTGATGGGACAAAATTACGATTTTGATTTGAAAACAAGATGGTACATGACTATAGGTATAGTTAGTCATCACAAGGAAAAATCATATGCTCTCCTTTGTGGCCTTCCATGGTTCACTCACCACAGCCACTATTTGTGTTTCATCAGGAGAATCCTCCGTTCCTTCTATGGTTTTTATTTAAGCAACACATTAGGGCTAATGGGAGAGGAGACATAGTGTAAGAGGATGAATCCTCCTGCCTTTATGATGCGTAGAAATCCCATTTGGGTTTTTGGAAGCTATCTCAAGAAAAGATTTTGCAGTTTGGGACCGGGAATTTCATGCCAGATTCTTAACGCACGTTCCAGACCTGCCACCCAGCTCTTGCTTGGCTGAAAAATAAGCACCTTTAAGCACAGCAACTGTTTTATCCTCCGTATTTACTGCATGATAAACAGCCTCTAATGATATCAAACAAACAAAATTTCCAGTAGAGCAATTGTCAGTCCAACAGATATTCCAGTAAAGGAGTATTATGTAATAAAACCCAAAATAAGCAGCAGCCATCTCCTTGGGAAATGTATTTTATTAGCCTAATATTTTTGTAGCTCTGTGAGTTCGCTGACAAAAGAACAGTGCTGCACAACAGGGGTCCTTGCAGAGTTCCCAAAGGAAGAGCTGATCTGGGAGAAAGTAATCCAAGTACTGGGAATGGCACATGCAGTGTGGTTTCCGTTGGCTGTAACGTGGGCACGTGGCTGCTCTTCATGGCATGGTAATGGTGCCGTCGCTGCCAGGAGGTGGGTTGTGCTGGGCTCCGGCGGGCACAGGAGATGGGTCATGCTGGGCTCGGGCAGGTCGTGCTGGGCTCCAGTGGGTACAGGAGGCAGGTCGTGCTGGGCTCCAGTGGGTGCAGGAGGCAGGTTGTGCTGGGCTCCAGTGGGTGCAGGAGGCGGCTTATGCTGGGCTCCAGCGGGTTGCGCTGGGCTCCAGTGGGTGCAGGAGGTGGGTCATGCTGGGCTCCGGCAGGTCGTGCTGGGCTCCAGTGGGTGCAGGAGGTGGCTCATGCTGGGCTCCAGTGGGTTGCGCTGGGCTCCGGTGGGTGCAGGAGGTGGGTCATGCTGGACTCTGGCGGGCACAGGAGATGGGTCATGCTGGGCTCCAGCGGGTGCAAAAGGTGGGTCATGCTGGGCTCCGGTGGGTTGTGCTGGGCTCCGGCAGGCGCAGGCGGCAGATGCTGCAGGCAGTATGGGCCGAGCTGAGACAGTGACAGTGACAGTGACCTACAGAGCTGGCGGTGGCAGAGGAAGTGGCAGGACTGTGGTTGTGTGGGGCTGGGGCACAAGTGGCTGCTTGATGTGGTCTGGATCTGGTTCTGTAGTTTTGAAAAGCTCTACCGATGGTTCCTTATTTTCATTTTTATTTAAATTAAACGCAGTAGATGGAATCCTCAACTGCTTCTATTTAAAGAAACAAAAACAATTCTACTTTGCTGTCCGAGCTGCTCTGCCTTCCGGACTCATCGAAGTCTTTCCAAGGTCAACACACGGTTATTGATCTGGCACCCAGAATATCCCTTTGAATGGAAAAATCCTCCCCCGCAGCCTCCGCTCCTGGTCGCTCGTGCTCTGGCTGCCCCAGTTTGTGGGACAGCAGCGATCCAGATGTGACCTTTCTGGGTGACGCTCTGCTCCGAGGACAGCCTTCCGTGGGAGAACCTTGGCTGGGATCACCAGCTGCGGATTGTCTTGGTTCTTTCCAAAGGAAAGGGAACTACAAAAAGACTACTTCCCTTTCCAAAGCCAAGGAGTTGGACAGGGCTGGGAATAACTGGCTGCGAGTCTGGTCCCTGGGGCTGTTCCCTGCGTTCTCAGGACTGGGTGCCCGTTGATTTAGGGCACGGTACCACTGACCTTTGCAAAGACAGTGGATTAGCTGTGCGTCGGGGCCATCGCGCGCAGGTGTCCGTCACCTCCTGGCACGCGGTGCCCAGCGGGAAGGAAGAGCCTTGGCATACGTTAGGAAGCATGCCCCATCCTCCCACCAGCTCTGCCTTTTTCCTTGCTCCCAGAGCTCCCTCGTGCACCGCAGCCCGGTGTAAGAGCACAGCTGTTTTCCCGGATGCACGCAGCACTTGGCAGCAGGTTGCACAGCCAAGTGCCTGCTCAGAAGATGTTTTGATCCCTGTGGTTACGGGATACTGAAAAAAATACTGGGATGCAAAAACTCGTGTGGCTTATCTGTAGAGAAGCAACTGAAAGTCTGTAAAACAATATATTTTTAAGCAGCCGTGGTTGGTACAGAAAGCTCAGGAGAAAATTTTAGACAACAGATACCAGCTAAACAATGGAAAATTGTATCTGACATCTTTCAAAATGTGATTCATGCTTCCTGTGGCGATATGTTAGGCTATGAGAGCATCACACCACCAGCTCTGGGGAGCTCTCTCAGCAGCTTTAAAAAAAAAAAAAAAAACAACCCACAAAGTAAAAAACCTTCTCACTGTTTTTACCTGAATAAGCAGCAGCCCGATAACAAAGCCAGTGCTGCGGGGCTGGGGCACTGCACCGTGATCCCGAGCTGGATTCTTCCCCGGTCACAGGTTTTCTATGTGGCCCTCAGCAGTGGCACCTTTCTCGCCTGTGACCTGAGAGAAAAGGTGTCCTTGTGTTTCCAGGCCGGTGGCATTGATAGAATCATAGAATGGTCAGGGCTGGAAGGGACCTTCAAAGGTCATCTAGTCCAACCCCCCTGCAAGGAACAGGGATATCTCCAACTAGATCAGGTTGCTCAGGGCCTCGTCCAACCTGGCCTTGAATGTCTCCAGGGATGGAGCATCCACCACCTCTCTGGGCAACCTGTTCCAGTGTTCTACAATTCTCATGGTAAAAAATTTTTTCCTAATATCCAACCTGAATCTACCTCAACTGTAAAGCAAGTTCATGTCTTCGTTTGGAAAATAAGGACGTACAAAGTGGTGTTATTTCAGTTGATTGGGTCAATTATTATTTCAGTTGGTAATTTCAGTTGATTTTAGTGCGGTTCATAAGTCTTTCAAAGATGGTAAGGCTTGTAGCATCCCGTAGGAAAAACGGCTCCTCCCTGCTGCCCATACCGTACCCGCAGCACGTGACTGTGCTGGCACTTTGAAATACGAGTGATAAAATGACCTAAACGTACAGATTTTGGGGAGAAAGTATTAATCAAAGCTGCCACTTCTTTGGCTTTTCTGAAGAAATGAGTGGCTATTGCTGATCGGTGCTTGTGTTCTGACATGTGCCATCCACGTCCCACCCGTGGCAGGGCCCCAGCAGCCCTGTGCCAGCGGGCTGTAAATCAGGGTGCTGCCATCCCTGGTGGCATTTCATCCCCACCAACAACCCACATGTGGCTTTTGGCTGCCAGGCTGGCACTGGCTGCTCTGTGCCAAGCACTGTGGGAGGCGTCTGCTACGGAAACCTCTGCTCGTGTGAAAGATTTTGCGCTGTAAATAGCGTCTCCCAGTCGTGCCAGTTCGGATGCTGTGGGAAACGGGTTCCTAAATGTATCCCTCTGTCCACTGGGGGGGCTGAACTGAGGGGGGAAAGGAGGAAAACACAGGTCAGGTTAACACAAAACGCAGGCTGTGGCTTTTGACAAAAAGATTTTATTTTTTTTTTCTGTTGACTTAAAATGATTTCTTGACTCCCAGCCCAAAACACTTTTACGAACCCTTTTCTTTTAATTTGGCTCAGTTCATAAGCAGAATAGGTTACCTCAAAACCAAATTCTAAAATTTAGAAGTCATAGAATAAAACAGCTTTAAAAAAACATGAAGACATTTTTGTATTTGAAATTCTTTTTTCTGACAGTTACTGTTCATAACATAATTTTGAAGAGCTCTACTCGCCAGGAGTTACTCAGCTGTTCCTTGTAATTGTGATAACAGGATAATGATAAAATGAGTCCCTTTAAGTCAATTTTGCAAGGCCAGTAATTTCCCTTTCTACCCAAGGCCGGCTTGAACCCCAGGATTTTGTGCAGGGCTTTCTGCGGTGTCTCACGCAGGGAAGCAGCGTGTGCTGCCTTGTTGTAGCATGAGATCTGTAAATAAATCCAACTGATAGCTGGAAACTATCATGTTTATAGAATCAGAGAATCACAGAATGGTTTGGGTTGGAAGAGACCTCAAAGATCATCCAGTTCCAGCCCCCCTGCCATGGGCAGGGACACCCTCCACTACACCACGTTGCCCAAAGCCCCATCCAGCCTGGCCTTGGACACCTCCAGGGCTGATTATCTCTCGTTTCACACACATGCACAAATTGAGCTGTTCTCTCACTGCTTGCTTCCTCCGATCACAGTTTGAGTTGAATGAGGGAGGGAAAAAATTCTTGACAGGGATATTTGCATAGAGTGATGCACAGATAACAGTCTCTTACCACCCATCGCTTTTTCCTCCTGACTTTCCTTAGGTGACGATGCTGAAGATGATCTTCAGCCACACGTCGTTCGAACACTGCAAGGGATCCTCCGGCGAAGCCCGGAGCTCAGAACTGCACAAAGAATGCAAATTCTTCTTGACAGCTGTGCGCTTGGCCTCGCTCAACCAGATCCTGGATCCCTGGGTTTACCTGCTGCTCAGAAAGATCCTCCTCCAGAAGTTCTGTCAAGCAGCCAGCGCTGTCTCCAAGTGCTCTAACAACGAGTGGAAGGAGAGATCCATCACCTTGTCGGAGGAGATCCGACGGACAACAGCGTGAAGGAGCATCGATCCGCTTGCACGGAGACCACTTTTGCCAACGAGAGCTTTTAAACCTTACTGTGAATTGGGGTGTCTGTAACGTGTTAGCATCTGCATAAATAGCTGAAACCGGTACCATTGAGTGGACTTACCGTGCCAAATAGTGATTTATCCGATGTGCCAAAAAGTCTCAACTACGGGAGAAGGAATGGGGTTTGTTTCTGCGTTCTGTTGGTATTGCCGTTCGGAACCGAGCTGCAGAACGTGGTGGGTTTTGTGCCTGAAATAGAGTTTGGAGGGAATTTCCTTGTGTTCAGGTGGAAAAAATGGTTTTCCTATCAGGGGACACTTGAAACAGATTCAACAGGTTCAACATTCAACCTACTCCTATATCTATTTTAATGCTAAGATTGTCTATGTCAGAGAGTCCTTCTTCCTCCCTTTTTCTGGAGGGCCAAGGGGAGAAAAGGGCAAAAAAAATGCAAGAATGAAAGGAAGACAAAATTAGGAGACTTTGTTTGGATTTCAGTGGCTCGAAACGGAAAAGGTTGTGTTGTGCCAGTGATGGTGCATCACTCTCCTTGGAGAACTGAAGGCGGCACGAGTCTCGTGACACATGGATTGGTCCTGATGAAGTGCTCATCCTGCGTGGATGCTGAAGTCAGCTCATCTGCTGAGGGGGAGGTGGTGTTGAGAAAATAGCACAAGTGAGAAATCTGTGGGTTTTTTTTTTCTTTAAATAGCAGCCTGTGAAATGCCCAGGCACAACGAGAATGGCTGTTTGCAAAGCACACTATAAAACTACTTTGAGCAGATGGAGAGAGCGATAAACAGGTGGTAAGAGACGGCAAATGTTCTTCTTCCTGTAGATTAGTGGCAAAGGTTCAGGAAGCCAAACACACTGTTTTCTTGGGAGTTGTTTTGTTTGGAAATACACGCGTCCAGGAACAAAATGGACATCAAGCGATTTTTAAGTGATGGGGATGCCACTCAAAACTTCTTCGTTGCTAAAAAGTCCTACAAAGTGGGCAAAATAGTACCCAAAATACTTTATTTCTTCTTCCCTCCAAATAAGCAATTTTGAGAGATACGGCAGCTTTGGGAATTTTTCAGATAAAGCAGACTGGAAGAGGTGGGCAGAAGCGTGGGCTTTAGCCAGACCTTTCCCCCAGGTAACTGCCAGGGTTTGTTAGAGAACTGAGTTCTAATCGGTTCATGTCACATCTGAGGTTTGTTTTCAAAAGGGCTACATTTTTCCCTCGTTTTCCTCACCCTTTTGTAGGCGACAGCCTCTCCTGTCTCCTGTTGGGTGGCCCCTTGGGCGCGATTAGATGCAAATACAATAAAATGCAATGATGTATCACGTCCACCATATACTGTGTGCCATATAGCATCGAATTCAGGGGCCTTATAGGCAAACGGGATCCTGCACTGCTCGGAATTTCTCGCAGAGAACCTTTATTTTTACTTCTGTTCCTTTGTTTACAGAAGTAACTACTCGGAGGAGACACTGGCTACTCGCTTTTCGTGTTCTGCTACCGCATTGTCCAATTCCTTGTTTTTGTATCAGTCTGACAAAAGTGATGGATCTGACAGCAGAAGCCATCGTCGACGTAAATCTGGTTTTATCTGGGCGGCGTTGGAGTGCAACCTAGAAGCTATTGTCTCCCCTTAATTCGGGAGCCAGCCCGCAACCACGGAGGCACGTGGTGCCAGGTACTGCCTGGTTTGTGTCAGTCTCGCCGCCGCCTGCGGTTTGATGCCCTAAATTCCTTTAATGCCCTAAATTCCTAATTCTTGCTCACCAAGCGGCGCTTTGGCGAAGACGGTGAAATAAAAATTTCACTTGTTCTCTTTGGAAAAGTGCCTTGCAGGATTTAAAAAAAAAAGCCACCACAATATTTTGGAACCTAAAAAGCCTGTTCTTCTGTCTAGAGGATTGGTATCGTGCAGTTTGTGTATGTTATCTTTCAAAACAAACAAACCAACCCAGTGGCTTGTGCAACATGTCAGGATGACCTTAAGGAATAGGCTCAATCGTTCTTTGTCGGGACATTTCCGAGCAGCAGCACCTACGGAGCGTACAGCCGGCTCCGGGATCGCGAGCGGGATAGCGAGGGAGAAGTTCTGCCCGGGAGAGCGAATCGATCCCCCTTTGATCAGCTTTTCCGTAGTGGGGAGAGGAGGGTGCTGGTTTTCCCCACGCGCAGTCGCTGGTTTGTGTTTCGGTGGTGAGGAGCGAGCGGCTCCAACGCAGCGCTGCCTGACGTCGGCCGTGGGACGGGACCGTGCTCGGTCCGGCAGTGACTGCACGTCGTGACGCCGTCCCTTTTCGTGGTGGAACTGGACGCTCGCTTTTGTACTGGGAACAAGGCGGTTGTGTCCATCTTCGGGTGCAGTAAGACGAAGAAGCTGCTTCCAACACCAGAAAACGGGGCAGAATGCCGCTTTCCGTGTGTTTACAGAAAAGGAGTATCTGCAGCCGGGCACGGCTGGAGGAACGCACTTTCAAAACTGAATTCAAAGCCTTTAGTGGCAGTGAAAGCTTTTGTTTCCCATCTACTGGTTCGAGTGGTGTGTTTTTGTTGCATTTCTTTAAAGATGCCTTTTATGTGACATATTTAAATTCCACTGCAGTAGTGTTGCTAGTCCTGGTTTTAATATGTTGTACTTCTGTCAAAGATGTTATGGGAACTGTAGCGTATGGAAAAATGATTTTGAGATCATTGTTTGCCTTGAAAACCAGCTTGTTTGTGTACTGAACCGACGTGTGTCCTATCAGTCAGAATAAAAATTCAGCAGAACAACCAGGCTCTTGTTTCCTTGATTGCTCTTGCCTGGGACACGACGTCACAGCAAATTCCAACAGCGGAATTTTGTCGTGGTGGTGGGTCAGGTTTGCCCATCCTACGATGCTTCCAGCACATTAGTGGAGTCGCTGCTTTTCTGTATAAATCTGCTTTAGAAGTGCAAAAAGTTTGTGTTAAAATTACAAAATGTAAAAAAAAAAAAAAGTAACATGACGTAAATAATGTAAAAATGTGGGAACTAATGTGCTGGAAGCATCGTTAGGATGGGCAAACCTGACCCACCACCACGACAGAATTCGGTGTGCTCCTCCGGCGAGCCAGTGGAATGTCACCAGGGATTTTTCCCAAGTTAGATGACCTTTGGAAGAGAAACAGCAAATGACTACGTGTGATTTTTCCTTATTTCAAATGCACTGCCTGTTCCCTTACTGCTCGATTGCCGGGCGGTGGTACCGCGTCTCGGTGTGGACTGGCACCCCGGTGGAACGGCCACTGGCTAATACATGGAGGATGGATATCCAGGGAACTGTCCTGAAAGGTGATTCTCCTGGCAAAAGGAGTCCTTCGTAAAGGACTTACTGAAATGTCCCGTGGGTGGGTGCCCCAGGGCAGAAACATGTTTGTGGTGTAAACCTCTGCTGCAGCTGGGGCAGAGCCTGAGCCGCCGGCGCAGGAGTTAACGTCAACGGGCACAGGCTGATGGAGACCTTGAAATTGTCCCTCTGCAGCTGATGGTATCAAAAGCACCTTTATTTAGATTTTCTCAAGCTGGCACGCCACTGCAGAACTGGAAATACTCCCCATCACTTAATTCTTATTTATTAGTGTGCAAATGTGGGCAGCTGGCGACCAGCAGTGACGGCTGCATTGAAATATAAGCTTAGTCAGGGGAGGTTCAGGTTGGATGTTAGGAAGTATTTCTTCTCTGAAAGGGTTGTCAGCCACTGGAATAGGCTGCCCAGGGAGGTGGTTGAGTCCCCATCCCTGGATGTGTTTAAGAATAGGGTGGATGATCTACTTAGGGATATGGTTTAATGGGGATTAGGGACGGGTGGACTCGATGATCTCTAAGGTCTTTTCCAACCTAGAAATCTATGAAATCTATGAAATCTTTCACTTCTGAGGGCCAGAAAGGAGCATGAACAACTTCTAATGGGGACACTTCAACATCAAAAGGGATGATCCTTGTACCCAATGGACCAAAACCAAATTACTGACAGAGCACCTCTTGCCACACACCCAGAGCCGCAGCGGTACCGAGCGCGGTGCTTTGGGCTGTGGGCACTTCGCAGTGTCACCCACCGCTCTGCGGCCCCACGTCGGGTCCTATTGGGTGAGAGGAAATCAAAGTACCTGTCACCCGTTGTCTGCCAGCAGCCAGAGGCACCCTGGAGCAAACCCAGGGCAGGACGAGCTGCCCTGGTGACGGCACCGTTTCCCCGAGCCCTGCCAAGGTGGGTCCTGGCACCCCCAGAGCAGCATGTTCAGAGCTGGGGGTCCCACGGGAGCATCGCCATGCACCGGGTGTGGGGGTGTGTGTGCACCCGTGTCTTCACCTTCCTCCCCTCACCTCAACAACAGACACCCGCCGTGCCAAAACATCCGCCGGGCTTGGCAGAGCCCGAGCGGCGCCGTGATCCTGGTGGGACCACGACGACACGTCCTGCCCCATGACCCGGCTCAAACGCACGGCCCCGTGATCTCGGAGCGATGGTATCACTCTGCGCACGACAACGTCACCCAAGCTGTTTATTTGCAAAACAAGAGTGTAGAAGGAGCCCCAAACCTCGCACGTGAAGTGGCTGTGGGACAGGGCCGGGTGTGCTGCACGGCGGGAGGATGAGGAGGTTGAATAACGCTCAGTGGCAAAGCAGGAATCACTCCCCAAAGGAGCAGGACAGAATCGGCGAGGAGGAGGTGTCAGCACCCCGATGGACCCGAGGTGCTGAGGTGACACCTCAGGTACCCAGGAGATGCCCCGCTAACAGCCACGTTTGCTAAAACAAAACATAACCTTTACACAGCAGAGTAACAAACCCCACGTTGTAGGTTTTTTATCTCCTTGATATGTGTAGATAACATTAAATAACTTAGAACAGAAACTTGATAGCACTGGTCAGGCCTGAGGGCTCCTAAAGGTAACAGCGGTGGAGCAGAGACCTCTCCTGCCATGGTCATCACTGATTTATTTAACCCTTTTTTTGCTTAGTCACAGTTTTCTCCTTCTGGCTTAGCAGTTCAGAGAAGCAGCTCAGATGCCTCGGTAAGCGGGAGGATTTGGGGGTCAGGTCACCAGCGGGCTGGCAGGGCTGGTAGAGTTGGTAGGGCTGATAGGGTTGGCAGGGTTGGTAGGGCTTGTAGGATTGGGAGAGTTGGCAGGGTTGGTAGGGCTGGCAGTGCTGGTAGGGCTTGTAGGATTGGGAGAGTTGGCAGGGTTGGCAGGACTGGCAGGGCTGGCAAGGTTGGTAGGGCCGGTAGGACTGGCAGGGCTGGCACAGTTGGCAGGGCTGGTAGGGTTGGCAGGGCTGGCAGGACTGGCAGGGCTGGTAGGGCTGGTAGGGCTGGTAGGGTCAGCAGGGCTGGCAGGACTGGCAGGGCTGGTAGGGTTGGCAGAGCTGTCTGCAGCGGTCAGAGACGGGGGCCAGAGCCTGATGCAGTCCTTCGCAGCGACGTGGGACTGTCTGGCAGCGTTGCAGTGGGCATCACTGGGTCTGCGGCACCACAAAGCCACTGGGAGCCCACCAGGCTCAGCCTCTGGCTTAAAGTGTGAGTTTTTGAGCAGACGACAGAAAGAAGGAGCCCGTTTCAAAGCCAGTGGGAGCGGAGGGCAGAGCAAAACCAGGGTCGACTCATAACCAGCCCCGGTAGCCATGGAAAGGAGACAGAGGTTAAACGTGAAGGGGACCCCAAGGGCAGCAGTGGGCCATGCTGGGTCCCCGCCGTGCTGCCTCAGGGCTGCCACTGGCACAGCAGGTACAGTGGGATCAATCCCAGCACCAGCAGCTGGAGATGCTGAAGATGGTGCCAGGAGAGAGAGGTGGCTGCAGGTCTCAGCAGCCCTTCCACCGCCTCGCACCGGCTCCTCCGCAAAGTTTAGAAAGGAAACCCTGGCATCAGATCAACCCTCCCCGGGTGCATCCCTACGCACGGCTCCCCGCGCTCCTGCCCCTCGGCATCCCGCTGGCACCGGCTGTCCCGGGCACTGGGCCCTGCAGCAGCTCCACTTGGGTGCAGGTCCCCCGGGGGTGGCAGGACCCCGGCTCCCACACAGCACCTGCTTTGAAGTTTCCTTCTATCAGCTAATTTGATCTCATTTAAAAAAAAAAAAAAACAAACCAACCGCAGAAACAATGTTAAAAAGAAACCAAAGTGCAAGGGAGCATTAAAGGCCGGGAACGGAACGAGGTGGAACCACAAGCAAATGTGGTTTATCTCCAGCAGCAGCAGGAAGACCGGCCGATCGCTGTGGTTGCCCGGAGACAGCAGGAAGCTCCCGAAGGGCTGCCCTGAGCGGGCAAACAGCTCTGCTGCAGTGTGCCAGCCCCTGCGCAGGGTCCAGGGAGCTTTGGTGGGATGCAAAGCGTGTTTTCCAGGCTCAGATCCCTCCCGGGCTCCCCGGTGAAGTTTTACCCCAGAGCACGACCCTCCCCAGAGGCTGACGGCAGCATCAGCCCCTTGGCCCCGCTGCCCCGGGCACGGCACGGCTCCCTGCCCCACGGGGCCAGCAAGCTCTGGGGGAGCCAGAGGTGTTTTCCCACGTGTTTCCTCCGTCCGTGGCTCACGGCGAGGCTCCGGGCAGGGGCAGAGCCGGTGCTCGGTCTCGTGGGGGGCACACCCTGACTCTCGGGGCGCAGGCACTGCCCCGTTTGTGTTTCACAGAGCCCCCAGTACAACTGAAAAATGCAACAGCTGCGTTTTTCATGATGCAGAAAGGCACGTTTTAAGAGTGCTCTTCTGATAAATGATAAACGCAGCGACAAAGGCAGAAGATAAGAGTTTTCAAAGAAATGTGTGACACCGGGTCACCAGAGGCACCGACGAAAGGCGCTTCGGGGTGAGCCGATCTCCATCAGAGATGCTCTATGTTCAACAAAGTATTTCAGATCACACCAAGGCAGTAAAAGCTTTGGGACAGGGGACGAGTTACCCACATGCGCTCTACCCCCACGCCACTTTCCACGAAGGACTCAGGCCTCCCCCTGACTCATGGCTACCCCTTGGCCCCCCACTCCTTCAAGTCCCATGTGCCCAGGGCATTCCCAGCTCCCTCTGGTAGCGCTGGGCTTCCCTGACCTGGGGTCCCTTGGCTGTGGTTAAGACATGAAATGACATTTATTTCATATATATATACATGACTGCGCACTGTGTGGATACACTCACGTTCCTATCTAATCCCAATCCATCTCATCTTGGCAAACCAAGCCGGCTCCCGTGGGCCAGCTTCTTCCCTGCTTAGATGTTCAATGAAGAAGTTCCCTGGACCCAGCAGGAGCTTCTTGCCACGGCCAAGTAGGATCTCCACCACGGCAAGGGCCAGCGCGGCTGCGATGCACAGACACGATGAGGTCGGACGTCCCAGCTCCCACGTTCTGCATGCGAGGGGGAAGGAAGGGATATTTGCAGTCGAGGGTGCAAAGGGACAAAAACCCCATCCCTCGGCTGCCTCTAGCACCCAGGAGTCCTTGAGAACTTCCAAAGAAGCAATAACCCAGACCTGGCTGGTGAAACAACAGCTTGCAATCCTTCTCGTGTCCAGCAAGCTCGAGTCTGGTGGATCTTTTCCAAAAACTGTTGGCAAGAGCAACAGGACCACAAAGGTGTTTACAGGCTGCGCGCTGCGGATCGCCGCCGATTTATGGGGACTGGAGTCACCGCGCCGCTCGCTGGAATTCATATTCCTGAGATTCCGACTTTGAGGCGGTCGGCTGGGTCCCGGCTCCTTTCCATGCGTTATTAATCCGCAGCTGTTCCACTCGAGAACAACAGGTTGTAAATTAACCGGCTGCTCCTTCTACGGTTTCCCAGGTTTTTCTCAGCGGAAGCGTGGGCACCGCGGCGAGCACCATCCCGGGGGGGGGGGAGGGGTTGTGCTGAAAAGGGCCAGAGCTTGTTCCAGCTACAGCGACCAGCGGTGAGTTATTCCCCCCGGAGCGGGGCAGCAGCCCTGGGGGCTGTCAGCTCCCCGTGGGGCCGGATTCAGCCCTTCCCCAGCACCACTGAGCACACGCTCCATGGTTATCCTGCTCCCGGGCAGCACGCACCGCACAACTAATGAAGTCAAAAGGACAATTAACCCCGAGCTCACCCAGCCTTGTCCCCACCAGCGTCGCCCCACAGCACAGAGCAGCCTCCGTGGGCCCCGGCGCCGACGAGAGACGCACAGAAATTCAGCCCTCGCTTGGGTCCGCTGCGGAACCGCTTTCTATATAAAATATGTTAAATATGCTCAAACGCGTTTTATTAAAGACGACGTATTTATATTTGGGGCCGCTTTGTTTTGATGACAAACCGTAGGGAAGGAGAGAAGCCCCAGCTATTATGACTTGTTGTAAACACGCTGGTTTAACAAACCTTGTCCGCCCTTCAACATAGAGGCTGTTTGCATAGCAGGGAGCCACAGTCATTACATGCATCCATTAGGAAAAATAAATTTGGCTTTCAGAAAGGCTCTTGGGCTTGCAGATGAAAAGAAGCATGCACTCTGGTTTAGAGTGACTTTACAGCATGGAGACGTAATTCCCAACGATTTGCGGTTTATGTGACAGGTTGAAGTTGGTTGGATTTTGCCTGATATATTTGCAATCCACTGGCTCTGAACATGAACAGGCTTTAAGGAACAGAGGCAGAAACATGCCTGGAAACCCTCTGCCCACATTTGGGCAAGGTTTTGTCCCGTCCTGCCAACGGAGGGGAAGGTTGGAGCCTGTCTGTCCCACCATGAGAGCGGGGCAACATGCAAACCTGTGACTCAGGTGTAAGGAATCCTAAATCTTTAAATACTGACACTTAAAATCTTTAAAACTAAAGGGATCTTTCAAATCTTGACATCTTTTATGGTACATAAATGTGTCCTGGTTTGGGCTGGGACAGAATTAGTTTCCTTTTGAGCAGCTGGAAGAGCTCTGTGGTTGGGATTTACTGGGGGATGTGTTATGAGCAGAACGCTGACAGCTCTCTGATGGGTATCAGTGGTGCTGAGACATCCGGGACCTTTCAGCTTCCTGTGTTTTGCCATGTGCGGGAGCACACCAGGCTGGGGGTCACAGCTGGGACAAGGGGTTCACAATTCCCCTTATGATTTGAACTTAGACTTAGAGTTGAGGGCCAAATTGGCCAATGAAGTATTCCAGATCATGCAACATCGTGCCCAGTATAGATGAAGATCAGCCGGGAAGAAGCTCTTGCTCTGCCAGGACTCTCTTCCAAGGGCTGTCTCCTTGGACTCCCAGTCTCTTGGAGTGTCATCTTTCTCTTGTTCACTTTTTGAGCCTCTTGCTCATCCAGAATTGCTGTGTCGGGACCTAACTGTTTCAGAATCATTTGCCAGGACGGGATGGGCATTGGTGAGCAATTGTACTGTGTATCACTTATTTGTATGTATTAGTACCAAAATACATCTATGTATTCATATTTCGTTATATAGTGGAAGGTGTCCCTGCCCATGGCAGGGGGGCTGGAACTAGATGATCTTGAAGGTCCCTTCCAACCCAAACCGTTCTATGAGTCCATGATTATTTTATCATTATTACTTTTAATTTTTTAATATTATTATTAAATTGTTCTCATCTCAACCCACAAGTCTCCTTCCCTTTTCCCTTTTAGTTCTTTTTCCTGTTCCCTGGGGCTGGGGGAGGCTGAGCAAGCAGCTGCCTGGTGGTTGGTTGCTGGCCGAGTTAAACCACAAGAAAATGCCGTGAAGGTAAGGAAATACCAGCTTTTTGTAGGGCATCTTGTTCAGCAGAATCAAATGCAACAAGGTTCCAGACTGAAACCAATTCAAGTTTCAATTTACGTGCAATGTGTGTAAAACAGCGAACGTGGCGTTAGACTAAAACCGCCAGACGAGATAAGGGGCTGTATCTTCTGGATCCATCAAATCGTGACTCTTCCTCAGAAGAGGACAAGCCCTCGCACTAAATCACCTTGCTGACCTTTCTGGTCTGCAAAAGCTGCTCATTTTTCTGTTAAATCTATGCTATTACCTTGTGTCTAACGAAGAGAGCGAGAGTCACTGATGTACAGGGATTGGACGTGTCGAAATACTCTGGAAATAAATGATTCAGCCTCAGAATAATCAGGTTTCTCCCCTTCCCATCCCTCTGGTGCTGCTGCTTTTGATCTTTCAAAGGCCCTTGACAGGAAGATGAGATGAAGCTACAGACTCTGCAAATTACTGCAAAAGCCTCGTCAGCCGTCCCTGCAGCCGGTTGTCTCCCGAGCGATGGACCTCAGCCAGCGCCGTTCCATGACAGCGCTTTATCCAAACCATCATAATAACAAACCCATCTCTGCTTCGCCGAAGAACATCACAGAATCATAGAATCGTGGAATGGTTTGGGCTGGAAGGGACCTCAAAGATCATCCAGTTCCAAAATCAGCCGGCTGCTGGCTTCAGAAGCAGTCCCCGCTGCTGGCAACGCCAGCCCGGTGCCACGGTCAGCGCAGCGATAAAGCAGCCTGGCAGCTTAAACCTCCAGCTAAATTTACATTATGAAGGGCAAGAACTTTTTGTCCTCTGCCAAGGCTGCCGTGTCCTCCACGAAGGTGGCAGAGCAGGATGTACTCGTTGACCGCAGAAGGACGTTGTGTTTGCAGAGGCAGCTGCCAGTGGTAGCCGGTTTGGAGGTGCCACCAGCGCGGCAGGGGACCCTCAGGGTTGATATGACCATGGAAACATCTCCCAAGCAGGGAGCAGACAGGCACGGTCCTGTCCTGAGATCAATTAAAAAAACATCTAAAGAAAATGCCCTTCTGAAGCTAAAGGATGAGGAGTGAAATGTTTCCTCCATGAACATGCAGGTCCCGCATTTGCAGGGTTCCTGCTCTTTCCTAACCCCCCTGAGGTGGGCACCAGCCCATGGTCCACCCAACCCAAGGTCGGTGCAGCCTCTGCAAAGCGCAGCAGTGTAAGGACTGCGTTACCACAACCAAGTCACGGAGGCATCATCAGGACAGCCTGAGAGCAACCTCCAAAGACCACTGAGAGTACGGACCCATCTAATGCCATGTTTAAAATTAGGATTTTTTCTAACTATATAATAAAAAAAAAACCAACAATCAACCAACCATAAAGATCAACCTAAACCTGAATTACCTCGCATCCTTTAAACTCGCACACATCCTTTACAGTGGATGATTCAAACTATCCTACAGCTCAGCCAGAGACCAAAACCCCCGAAAAGTACCTCTTAGTTTATGGAAATGCTTTACAACCAGACAGGGAGGTCTGTGGGAGACATAAACCATCCCAACTCCATCACAGTCACGAAACCTCCGCCCACCTGTACGTGGCAAAATTTATTTCTAGTTTTAAAATGGCCATTCCTGAATCTCATAAGCTGGTGAGAAATTTAATAAAGGTAACGCTGTGGCTGCTTTTAGGAAGTTTAATGAACTGAATTTTATTCATTGTTTTTCTTATTAAATGCGTGCCCAGTTCTACAATATCTCTCACTGCTGCTACGTAATTCAAGCATATGTTTGGTGTATGATGAATATCAACATGTTTTAACCGCAGGGCTTCTGACAGAGCGTTCCCCACCATCCTCCCCAGCACGACTCGACAGACCGAGGACAGCAACATGGCAGATTTTGCTGCCTGTGCCAGGGTGCAAATCCACAGGAGTGAACCCAAAGACATGAGATGACTCTCGACCAACATAACCTAAGGCAAGAGCTCCTGTAGAATAACGGAATCATTTAGGTTGGAAGAGACCTTGAAGATCATCGAGTCCAACTGTTAACCCAGCACTGTCAAGTCCCCACTAAACCCTGTCCCTCAGCACCACATCTATATGGCTTTTAAACACCTCCAGGGATGGTGACTCCACCACTTCCCTGGGCAGCCTGTTCCAGTGCTTGACAGCCCTTTCAGTGAAGAAATGTTCCCTCACACCCAATCTAAACCTCTCCTGGTGCAACTTGAGGCTGTTTCCTCTCATCCCATCACTTGTTACTTGGGAGAAGAGCCCGACCCCCACCTGGCTGCAACCTCCTTTCAGGGAGTTGTAGAGGGCGAGAAGGTCTCCCCTCAGCCTCCTTTTCTCCAGGCTGAACAGCCCCAGTTCCCTCAGCTGGTCCTCATGAGCCTTGTGCTCCAGACCCTTCACCAGCTCTGTTGCCCTTCTCTGGACACGCAATACTCCACAGCAGTAGTGTCCATCCGTCTGTCCCTCTCTGCCTTGCACCACTCACTGAAGGCTACATTCAAACCTATCAGAGTTTCCTTCCAGACTGGTACCTTCAAAACTACTGTTGTTTTGATACCTGTTTGAAAACCTTCAGTTTTCATTTGTGTGTCTCCAGCTGACACAAATCATAAAATCATAGAATGGGTTGGATTGGAAGGGACCTCAAAGATCATCCAGTTCCAACTCCCCTGCCATGGGCAGGGACACCCTCCACTACACCAGGTTGCCCAAAGCCCCATCCAACCTGGCCTTGAACTCTTCCAGGGATGGAGCAGCTGCAACCTGTTCCAGTGCCTCACCACCCTCAGTGTTAACAATTTCTTCCTTAGATCTCATCTAAATCTCCCCTCTTTCAGTTCAAAGCCATCACCCCGTGTCCTGTCACTACACACCCTTGTCCAAAGTCCCTCTCCAGCTTTCCTGTAGCCCCTTTAGGCACTGGAAGCTGCTGGAAGTTTCTCCCCGGAGCTTCTCTTCTCCAGGCTGAACAACCCCAACTCTCTCAGCCTATCTTCAGCAAAATGTCCTGTTAAAAGCAGTCTTAAGGTCAAAAAGAC
The DNA here is from genome assembly GCF_009769465.1 of Tauraco erythrolophus. Taxonomy (NCBI): domain Eukaryota; kingdom Metazoa; phylum Chordata; class Aves; order Musophagiformes; family Musophagidae; genus Tauraco; species Tauraco erythrolophus. Next base: position 35,052,429 of record NC_141474.1, on the reverse strand, counting down.
ATTCTAGAGCCCATGCTCGCCCACGGTCTGCACTTCACACAGGCACCCGCAGCGATGGAGGGCATGCAGGCTGCGGCGGGCAGTGGGACAAGCCCCGGGCGCCCTGTCCATCCCCCCGGCACTGGCAGCCCACCCACCCGGGGTGGCCCTGGCAGAGCTGCTCTGCACGGGGAGACCTTTCCAGCCGCTCCAGAAACTGTGTGGGTGCCAGTCCGAGCCTGGCAGGGTTTGTTTTCCATCCCCTGCCCTCCGCCAGAGCCTGGTTTTGACACTTCATTTGTCAGACGGTCAGGAACCTCAGGGCTGCGGTCGCTGTGTACACATTTCATTGTGGGAAAGACAAAGCCCAAAAGGTTCCAGGTGCCAACCACCACACAGGAGCTGTCTGTCCCCTCCCCGTCCCCGACCCCGCGTTGAAAACACAATTACCAAACCACCACAGCAGGTCTGGCCCCGTTCCCCTGTCCCCCTGTAGGTATTGACACAGCAGAATTATCAAAGTTGCTGGAAATGAATTATGAGTGCAGCTATGTCAATAAATTAGTTTGATTACAGTAACAATGTCAAAGTTAATAATTCAGCTGATATTTTGCCCGGCTACGCAGTCATCGCCCGTTATCGACGGGTTTTATTTAGTCGCTCGGTCTCGGGTACGTATCCCTTTTACACCAAGCATCCCAAAACAAACCACAGGATCACCCTGCGCCCTCCTGCTTTCCGTGCTCCGGCTCCCTCGCCTCTGCTCGGCTCTGTCAGAAAGTTTACGCTTTAGGAATAAATTAGTATTGCTACAAATGCAGCACTATTTTCAAAGTAGATGCATGCTGGAGCACCTCTGCTATGAAGAGGAGTTGGGGCTGTTCAGCCTGGAGAAGAGAAGGCTCCAGGGAGACCTTCCAGCACCTTCCAGTGCCTAAAGGGGATACAAGAAAGCTGGAAAGGGGGTTTTGACAAGGGCATGTAGTGACAGGACAAGGGGTGATGGCTTTGAACTGAAAGAGGGGAGATTTTTATGAGATCTAAGGAAGAAATTCTTCCCTTTGAGGATGGTGAGGCACTGGCATAGGTTGCCCAGAGAAGCTGTGGCTGCCCATCCCTGGAAGTGTTCAAGGCCAGGTTGGATGGGGCTTGGAGCAACCTGGTGTAGTGGAAGGTGTCCCTGCCCATGGCAGGGGGGTTGGAACTGGGTGATCTTTGAGGTCCCTTCCAACCCAAACCATTCTGTGACTCTATGCAAGCGCAGCTCGGGCAAGAGTAGGCGAGCAGCATCTTGCCTTTCCAGTCTCAGGCTGGACCCCGTGCAGTCTGGCTGAAGCTGGGTGACATTATCCACCTTGGTCTCTGCTGCAATGGTTATTTGAGAACAGGTCAAAATCCTCTACATCAGGGTAAATTCCTTTTCCAGCTCAGGCCCAGCAAGGGCTTTGGAACCCCTCCACGATGTGCAGCATCCAATGAGCACCTTGTGCCAGTGCCCGTTCCCATACACAGGACACCTGCCCTGGTAAGCGAAGGAGACAAGTACCATGAATTCTTGCCATGCCCAGGGCTTTCTGCTGCATGGGGACACAGTGGCTGGGCAGAGACATGGTTGGGCACACCTGTCCCCAGTGCCACCAGTGTCACCAGCTTCCCCATCCTGCTGGGACAGAAGCCAGCGGTGACCTGGAGTAGGTGCAAAATGGGTGCTGCAGGATGCTGGCAAACTGTCTCTTTCTTTGCATTTTTCACCCCAAATTAGATTAAAATAGAAGACGACTCTTCGTAAAGCCTTTAATGGTTCCAGTGGTGACGTTCAACAGTGACTATGAACCACCCGCTTCGGTTCATCTGACATCTGGAAACGCTCCCAGGAGCACAGGCAAACGCCAGGCGAGCTGCTCTGTTTCTTTGGGAACGCATCCGCCAACCGTTATGGCATCACCCAACTCCCCATTGCACCTTCTGCTGCTCCACATAGACATCAACCCGTAGACCCCCATCTGGTCTCCCACGGCGCTGGCAGGAGATTGGGCACAGGATTAGACCCGCAGTAGCGCACAAGCGCGGAAATCCGTGCAGCTCTTTGGGAGACGGCGGTTAATAATTCACAGGATGTTTTCCAGGGCTGCTGCCCGGCGTTGGGTGGGAGGGCTCATTCCAGGGAAGGGCTGCATCCCCACCTCCCCGCGCCGCACCATGCTGTGCCATGCTGTACCGTGCCACACGGGAGGCTGCAGCCTCCCTGGAGCAGTGGGGCGCAGCAGCTGCCTGGGGACACCCCCTCAACGGGATCCCCCTCACCATGGGAGCATTTAATTAGAGCTTTCCTTCATCCAAGCTCCCAAAATTAAAAGCCATTTGTGCAAGCGGCCACAGTGCCAAAGCTCCATCCGACACGCCGCAGCGGAGGGCTGGGGGGAATTCCCTGCAATCCCGATAAATAAATAAGGAAAGGCAGGTCTGCCCCAGAGCCCCCAGCCTGGGGCTGCGCTGTCCCTGCGGCTGCCGGGGATGCTCCAGCTGACCCCCGGCTCCGCAGAAATTCACCTTTAAATCCGTAAGACCATTGGGATTTCCTAAAAAACCTCTGGCTCATAAAACCGCCGAGCAAACAGAGCGTTTCCTCGTGTGCCTCCCGGAGCCGACAGGAACCGGGTGGTTTTATCGCGCTGTGCGGTGTGCGGAGCGCGGCCGGGGTCGCGGCGGCCCCAGGAAATGCGGCGAACCCCAGGAAACGCAGCAAACCCCGGGAAACACAGCAAACCCCGGGAAATGCAGCAAATCCTGGGAAATGCAGCAAACCTTGGGAAACGCGGCAAACCCCGGGAAACGCGGCAAATCCTGGGAAACGCAACAAACCCCGGCAAACGCGGCAAACCCCGGGAAATGTGGCAAACCCCGGGAAACACGGCAAACCCCGGGAAACGCAGCAAACCCCGGGAAATGCAGCAAACCCCGGGAAATGCAGCAAATCCTGGGAAACGCAGCAAATCCTGGGAAACGCAGCAAACCCCACGAAATGCGGCAAACCCTGGGAAACGTGGCAAACCCCAGGAAACGCGGCAAACCCCGGGAAATGCAGCAAACCCCAGGAAATGCGGCAAACCCCAGGAAACGCAGCAAACCCCGGGAAACGCGGTAAACCCCGGGAAACGTGGCAAACCTCAGGAAATGTGCAAACCCTGGGCTCGGCACATGAGCATGCAACCGCCGCCGCCGCTGCCAACCTGCTCAGCGTGTGCCCACCGCGCTGCAGCACCGGCACGGTCTGTGGAGACTGAGGTCTGGTGAGATGGGGAAAAGTCTTCCTCCTGGAAAAAGTAACTGACTTCAAAGAAATAAGGCAGTTTTTTGTCAATTTACTGGAGAGAGATGTGTTCGAATGAAACCCCTGGAAGAGGGGTTTTGTGCAAGCGTGACCTCGAGATTTCACATCGCTGGCAGCAGACGAGGGGTGAAGCCCGCTCGGGCTCCCCGTTAGACATTCCCCATCTGCATTCCCGGTACCACATCTCTTGAGACTCACCCTGGCTTCACACCAGTCACGACCTTCCCAGACTGGGAACCCGCCGGCGCCGCTGCTGTTGTTGAGAAATAGTGGTGAGAGTGCAACAGCCGGAGTGCCAATGGCTGGCGTGCCAAGCGCTGGTGTGCCAAGATCCATCGTGCCAAGGGCTGGCATGCCATGGCAGACAGTGAGGTGTCACCACGGCCCCCAGCCACGGGAGCAGCCCCGCCTGGACTCGTGGCCAAGGCTCTCACTACCTGGTTGCAGCACAGCATCAGGAGTCTTATTCCCAAAGCGCTTTGGTTTATCCATGCAAAGATACCCACGTCTGGAGCTGCCTGTAACTACGTGCTGTACAGGACCAGGCAGCTGGAAATGCCAGCGCTGGAGTGGCAGATCATGGAATCATGGAATTGTTTCAACGGGAAATAACAGAACGAAACCAGGGAGCCCAACCCCCTGGTTTTAGAGCTGCTGGGGCATCGCTGCTGAGCACCGCACTGCTGCTCCTGCCCCTGGGCACAGGGAATTGGGGTGGGGGGGGGAGGTCCCGCTGCTCAGGGCATCTCGTTCCCACCCCGCTCACCAACACGTGTGCAGGAGATGTCCGGAGGAGCAAAGCTCGGCTTGTACCTCCGACGGGTCCGGGGCGGGACGGTGATTAACGATCACCCTCTTCGTTACACAACGGCGTGGCGGGAGCCTGCCAGGCCGGGTTACGAAAGGCGCCCAGGATTTCGGCAGAGCTCCCTTCCAGGAGCAGTGCCAAAGTCACAGCGCGTCCCGAAGGGAAAGGATCGCTGACAAACAACCGGAATTAAAACCAAGCTGTGCCAGCGTCCAGCGAAGCTCCGTGAAAGATACACGGAGGTTATTCTTCCAGCTTGTGTCTAACCTCGCTGACCTGCCGGAATCTTCTCCAGTACGTCACCCGTATCAGTGAAACCACCGGCAAAATAAGCCCGGAAAGCTTTGGAGGTGAATATAAGCACAAATAAGGTTCAACTTCTGATGGTACCTTCTCTGCTGCGGGGCTTTTGCTGGATGCCCGTGGCTGCCGGATGTGAAAATGGGACAAAACTGGTGGGGAGGCAATACCTTCAATTCCAGTACCTAAAGGGAATACAGGAAAGCTGGAGAGGGGCTTTGGACAAGGGTGTGTAGTGACAGGACACGGGGCAATGGCTTTAAACTGGAAGAGGGGAGATTTAGATGAGATCTAAGGAAGAAATTCTTCCCTCTGAGGGTGGTGAGGCACTGGCACAGGTTGCCCAGAGAAGCTGTGGCTGCCCCATCCCTGGCAGTGTTCCAGGCCAGGTTGGATGGGGCTTTGAGCAACCTGGTGTAGTGGAGGGTGTCCCTGCCCGTGGCAGGGGGGTTGGAACTGGATGATCTTTGAGGTCCCTTCCAACCCAAACCGTTCTGGGATTCTGTGATGTAAAAGCTGCGGAAGGCAGCGTCAGGGCTGCGTGGACGAGGGGTTTAACGAGCACCGGAGCAAGCGACACGGTGGTCTCCGTTAGCGCGAACGGTGCCGCTGGACTGCAGCAAGGACGTCAGCTGTGGGCAGCTCCCAGGGAAGTGTCACCACCTGTTCCCATTCCTGCTTCTTTCTTCCTCCAACTGTGAAAGCCCAGTATCGTGTTTGCAGGATTTGAGGATTTTTTTTTTTTTAATTTTCTTTTTGGCCGTAGATTTTTCCAGTTAGGAAAAAACAGCTCATCACAGGTTCTGCTGTTGCAGAGCCTATAATAAAATTTGCATAGCCCGTCCCAGCCATACCGAGTGAAAGCAGACAGCTGTTGGCCTTCTCCCGGCTGACGCTGAAATTCCGCTTCGTACGGCTGCCTGAGCGGTGCTGTTTTTGCCGGCAAAAACACAGAAGTTGAGCAAAAGCAGAGACTCTGGCCAGGCTTCAAAAGACATTTCATCTTCATCATTCATTTCCTCACCCATCCAGGGTCCCACCTGCAGCAAAAACCGCTCCGGCCGCGCTGCTGCGGCGGGGGGCAGGATCCCACCCGTCGGGGCCACCGAGGAGGGCGCAGAGAGGATGCGAAGGATCAAGAGGAGCAACAGGAATAACGCAGAGAGGCAAAAAATAAATCTGAGTGTAAAAGGAGGGCTGCGTACAGGGGAAGAGCAAAGAATGATGATGGCCACAAGCCTGGAGCAAGAGCACGGCTGTTGCCAACTTTTCGTGGTGGATGAGACACGGCTGAGCCAGAGGGAGGGGAACAGCTTTCCAGCACAGGAATGTCTGCCCTGGCATGGCCATCCTGGGGCTCCAGTTCTCTTCTCTTCCCTTTCCCCCAGCCCCCCTGCACCCACTGCAGCCCCTCTTGCCCCAACCAGCTCCCAGGTTGCTCCTCACTGCCTTCGCCTCCGGGATGTGGAGTCAGCGACTGGGGAAGCACCAGCGGCTCTACAAAACTCCACCAGTGGCCATTATAACACCACCACCGTACTTTTGCACCAGGCAATTCCCCCAGGCAAGTACCAGGGCCACTTACGTTATTAGCAGGTTACTGAAAGTCACTTCCTAATTCCCCATTTCTGTACATGCCAAATAGTCCTTTGGTGAGCGAGACCCTCGGAGAGGCTCCTCGGGCATCTGTCTGATGGGACCGCTGTAGGACACGCCAGCAGGCAACGTTCCCACACACGCTACCACAAGTGGTCTTCTGCAGGTGGGCACAGGTGACACGAAGGGGTCTGCTAGCCGTTGAGTTTGAGGTTTGCAACGTTTTTTTGAGTATTGAAGACATTAAGGGTTTGCCAAGGCTGGTGCGAGTCCGTGTATAGGTTCAGCGAAGGCAAGGCTTGGCCATAAGCCTTGGTTTCCTGAAGCCATCCAGGAACCCTCTCGCATGGTCTTCTTCGACCCTGAACTCTCCAGAGCTCCAGAGAGTTGGTGGTCTGACACCCAAGAAACTGCATGTGGGAATGAGCTGGGTAGGACTTGACTTTGAGCACTACACTGACCATCCCAACTGTGTTTTGAGGTGCGATGTAAACAGCGATTCCTATTTTCCTCTAAAAAATTGGAATACTGTACACTGTGTTGCAACACATTGGTCCTCCTGGAAACCTTCTCTTGCCTCCCTTTGGCGCTGACACCGGGCCGCCGCAGCCTGGGACAAGCCGAGACGCAGGGGCTGCACCTTGGATTTCCCAGGAGACTTATTGAGAACCATAAATTAAGCACAAGAGCAACAATTTATTCCTTTTTTGGGAAGCTTTGAACGAAAGATTTTTTTTATCTCCTTCAAAACATCTCTGCTGCTCACTGGTCAGTAACAAATCCTCCCCCTCGGAGAGCAGAGGAGAACCCAGCCCACGATGGCCAAGGATGACTCAGCAGAGAATTTATTTGTACGCGGCTCACTATTTATAGTTTTTTTAATTAAGTTTTCTAATGTTACTTAATGACCAAGTGCATTCCATTTTCTGAAGTCCATTGATGTGCGAGTAACAAGGACTTCCAAGGCAGCGCAGGCCAGCGGCACCCACTCCGATGCCCAGTTGTAAAACACCGTAGGGTCACGCTGGGAGGAAAATGTCCACATGTTTTTTCAATAGAATGTTGCTTTTTCCTTTTTTCCTTTTTCTTTGTCACTTACTGCGAAGGCAGCCCTGACTTTTTTCACTCGAGTGCTGTTGAGGCCGGTCTGAGCTCGTTACGTGTGTCGTTTCCCTGGGTGCTGGAAGAAGCAAGCTGCCGGCGGCGGAGGGCACCCGGCCATCCCTGGTCGCTGGGGTGGAACGCTTCTCCATCACACAATGTCCTGCAGGCATCCCAAAGCCACCCGGGAAACAAAACAACTCAAGGGTCTGAATTTCAGGGAAGCTCAAGTACCTGGAAAGAGCGTTATCTGGCTGCAGCTCCGGGGCACTAAATCATCAGGCGCTGGCTCCGCGCGTTGGAACACCTCAAGAGGCTGCAGCGTTCAGCTGGGAAATGATTTGATCAGGGGAAGGATGAACACACCCTAAAAAAGAGAGAAAAAAAAAAAACTAAAAACCAACAACAAGAAGCCAAAATCAGAAAATCTACTTATTTCACAGCTATGTCTAACTTCCAAGTCCACCTCCAATTCCAACTTTTGTTCTACTCCACCCAACCCATCGGAGACGAAGAAATGCTGAGCCTCCGTGACGTGTTTTCCAGGGACCCGGAGAGGATGAACCATCAATTTCATGGCCGTTATTGTCACCATCTGCTCACACGCACCTCAGGTTATTTTAACACACTTGGGTTATTTTAACACACAATTGTTGTTTATTTTGTTTTGTTGGTTTATTTGGGTTTCCACGTCCCTCATCAGAGCGTCGCACAGATTTTTTGCAGCGTTATTCGATGGTTAATGTTTTGTCTCTGTCTATTGTTTTTCTGATCTTTCTTCATTTTGATGAATGGACTTTTTTCAGAAAAAATTCTGGACTTTTGATGAATTCAGATGCTGCTAAGCTGAATTATTCCATTAAGCTGATTTCTCCTTCTTCAGAGAACACAAATCGTGCGTTTACCCATATAAAGCTATTGCTAATTCCAAAGAAAAAAATTCGAAAGGTGTTTCTTTTATCCTAAGTGTTTGCAGACTGAAATTAGACCTGCATTGTAAGCACTACAGAAAGATAAGAAATCAATTTTTGTTTCAATTTTCACTTTCAAACACAGCATTAAATATTAACTGAAGTGTATTTTACGAAACACATCTATTCATTTCCTGTGCAGTGCAGAAAGGAATGGCCTTTCCTGTGCAAGAGAAGCTTCGGTGTGTTTAACGAGGCACCGCACTACCAAGAGCCGTGGAGCAGGACTGTGCGGGACCCCCGTGCCAGGACCCTGCCCGCAGCCCCCTCGGGGCAGCTCACCCGGGCTCCCCCCATTGGCACCCAGCATTTCCCCAAAGATTCTCTCCTACTTTTCTCAAAACCTCATTATTTTGCTAATTTGCACCTCGCCTTAGTGGCTGCTCTGTACGTGGCCGGGGATGAATCCTGTTTAACTTTCTGTCCAGAGAAAAGGGGGGACATGAGCTGCAACCTTTGAACCCCTGAGGAGCAGACCTGTGTGGGCGACCAATCCCATGAGCACCATCAGCTTTGACAACCATCGTGTTCATAACCAGTATTTGATGGTCTGGGGGGAGAGGGACGGCTGCCAGCACCCAGCAATCACCGGTAGGACCCTCTTCTCTGAGCTTTCAGAGACTTTGCTGTGCACCCCAGTTTCTCCGTTCATTAAACCGTGGCCTGGAAATGCTGCTGGAACGTTCCTGGAAATGCTCACCACAAACGTAAGTGCTAGTCTACGCAAACGATAATTGAGCAAGCAACACCCAGCCACTCCGACTGCCTCCTGCAGCAGCTGCTCCTGCCTGTACACTCGTTATTTGGGAAGATGCATGGGAGAAGAAAAAAGAAAAAAAATCAGCTCCTGCCATGGGGAAACTCATTACTGAGCTGGGGCCGCATGCTTGGGTGGTTTTGTTTTTGAAGAAAAGGGGCTGTTTTGAACAGGAGAAGTTTTCAAGATACTCTCTTTTCAAGAATACTATTAGTCAGTGCTTTTTGCAGGAAAAAAAAAAAGTAGTTTAAAAAAATAAGTGTTCATTTTTGTTAATGCCGATTTGCGTGAATCTCTGCTCTACCAGTATTTCATGGATGTATATGTAAACGTACACATATATGGTTATAGGTAAAGTCTAAATATCAATAGATCAAGAATGGATCAGTTAGCAGATTCTTTGTTATTGTTTCTTATAAAAAATGATAATGATTTCTCCCGTATTGGCCACATGCACACCACGCTGGAACGTGTGCTGTAATTTGGGCAGGACATACTGCACCTTCAGGCATTCACAGCAGTTGAATTCCTCCTGGAAGTGCAAAAGATCTTCTCAAAACGTCGAGGCAAGGCTCACTTCTTCCTTCCCTCGCTCGCCACAGCCTTTGCTGAGAAACCATTTAGTGCAGAAACAGCAATGGACTTGGCACAGTATGGCCCTGGCTTGCCAAAGACAAGCCGGGCTGTAATCAGCCGTCTGGCAGCCCTGACGCTGTGAAACCATAGAATCACAGAGTCATAGAACGGTTTGGGTTGGAAGGGACCTCAAAGATCACCCATTTCCAACCCCCCTGCCATGGGCAGGGACACCCTCCTCTACACCAGGTTGCCCAAAGCCTCATCCAACCTGGCCTGGAACACTGCCAGGGATGGGGCAGCCACAGATTCTCTGGGCAACCCGTGCCAGTGGTAACACCACCACATCATCTTTCCATTCGCTATGTGATGCTGCAGTTCTGAGGCAGCACCAGTCAGAGCAGTAGCTGGATCCAGATACCTCATCTCATCATTTAGCTCATTTTCATCCTGTGTGAAGGATCCTACTGGTGCAAACATAAAGCTCCTGCAAACAGCAGCAGCACTTCTCACACCGTGGCCGACAGCCAGCGTCCCTTAGCAAGCAGCTCAGCCACCAGCACTGCACTCATGGCGGTTGCTTGAGGACGGAAGACACATTGGCTGTTATCACCACTGCAGGCTCAAAGTTTGCATCTTTTAAAAAAAAAAAAAATAAAAAAAAAAAATCGAACCATGAAGATAGAAATAGGAATCATAGAATCATCTGGTTGGAAGAGACCTTCAAGATGATCGAGTCCAACCATTCACCCTGCACTGTCAGGAGAGCCAATCTGGCCAATTAACCGCTAGAAATATGAATTATACCAGCCACAATGTAATATATGAACGCAGTATATTATGCTGTGACAGCAGCATCCCTGATTTGGAGAGCAGGATAATGAAAGATGCCCTGATACTGCTTCCCCTCAGAACTAGAACGAGGTGCTGTGTCTTAAGCAAGTAACATAAAATTAGCCAAGAGAACTTCTGAGAACACTTATATCCTTGAAACACATTGACAGGGGCAGATGAAGCCCCTCCAGCCCACAAAACGCCCATTTCAGCAGAACGTCCCTCTGTTTCCAAAATGCAGATCCACGGTGATGGGCGGGGGGATGAGCGACAGAGCATCGCTGGTGGGACAGACCGTGGGCTTTGGAGGTGAGGTGGCTGATCAGCACTGAAGGGGGACAGGAGAGGTCCTTGCCCAAGCAGGATGAGATGAAGGGGCTCTTTGGATGAGAGCTGATGCACTCCGAAGCGCTCGTCCTGGCTGAATGGCTTCTGGGGCTGAAATCCCTGCGGATGCTCCAGTGAGAATTTCTGAAGACAGCTAACACGACGCTCAGTTATTTCCGTGTACTAAAGTTATACATAGAAAACACTGAAAATTTATAGTGCTTGTACAAAAGACTGAGGAACAACTCGACCCGGGCTGCTAACATGGTCCTCTGAAGCGGCGGACATGAAAGGGTCCGGAAATGAGCACAGCGATGATGGATTGGATGGAGGACTCCCACGGCAGAAAAAGTGGAGGAATGTTTCCTTGGAATCACCCTTCCTTTTTAAGAAACATGCAAACCGCATTTTTTTAAATAGAATTCTGGTTTTGCATACACAAAGTGATGATCAAGTCTTGGAAGACCGTGCAAAGGGAAGACCCTTCCCAAAAGCCACCAGGAGGGAAGGCAGGACCTGCGTGGTGCTGAGCAGGGGGTGACACAGGGATGGGCACCGCTTGGACCACTCGGGATTGTACATCTGCACACTATGCTCAGGAAACATTCCTGTTAAATCAGCCAAAGAAAAGAGGAGGGAGGTCATCCCACCAGGAAGCAGAGTCTGAGCTGTGACCACCCTACGGAAACCCGGGCCAACCGAAGGTGCTCAGTGCATTGGGGAGGGAGCGTGGCAGTGTCAAGGGTTGCTCTGAGTTTTCACCTTTCATTCTAACATCCAAAGCAATTAACGGAATTTAGCACCATTTTATGACTTTTTTAAAAACAATTTTTAGGAAATTTTTTTTTCCCCTGAGAGCTCAGACTGCTTTATCCATGTATTATTGCTGCAGAACTTGACCATAAACAGATTTAGATTAGCCATAAGGAAGAAATATTTTACACTGAGGGTGGTGAGGCACTGGCACAGGTTGCCCAGAGAAGCTGTGGCTGCCCCATCCCTGGAAGTGTCCAAGGCCAGGTTGGATGGGTCTTGGAGCAACCTGGTGTAGTGGAGGGTGTCCCTGCCCATGGCAGGGGGGTTGGAACTCTGAGATGATCTTGGTCCCTTGGTTGGGATGATCTTTGAGGTCCTTCCAACCCAAACCATTTTGTGATTCTATGAAAATGAGGCTCCCGAGTTACCCTGCACATGGGAAAACACCGACTCCAAATATCACCACTGCTAAATACGAGGTTAATAACATCTGGGGCCTCTGGTGCTCACCCATCCCACTCACACCGGTGTTTCCAGATCTCCCCCCTCGCGCCATGTGAAGAGGACTTGCCCACCAGACCCTGGCTACCAGCACACAAATTATCTCCGTCAGGTTTGGCCCCCTCAGGCTGCCCGAGCAGGAGAGACCCACCTGACACCCATTGCTGCTTTGCTCACTCTTCACCAGGTGTCTGTAAGACCAGAGAGCACGAGTTATCACACAAACCAGGTGTTTGCCCTCACCTCTGAAGCCCCAGGCACTGTGAATGTGCCTTCAGAATTTAAAATATTAAAAAAAAAAAACTAAAAAAGAGCTGTCAAGAGAATACATCAGCCTAACACCAGTGGCTGCAGCTTCCACGTGTGCGGAAATATAAACAGATTTAGCAAAATTCTAGCTCCCTGTCACAGTTATTAGGTATATTTGTTCCTATGCAGGTGGGTTTTTATCTCATTGCACAATAGCACTTAAACTTAAAAAGAGAGCTCAAGCAGAAACTAGTTGCCCACATGTCTATGCCTTTATTTACACACACGAGTTACTGACTATTCAGCAGTTAGCCAGTTGCTATGACACCCAACATCACCCATCTATGAGCAAACGAGCCCTCTCTCCCATCATTCATAAATACCAATTATGGTAGAGCAGCTCAAAATTTTCCATTCGGATAACCTCACCCAATTTGTCCCCCATCTTTACACGACATTCTTTGCTTTCTATTAAAAATTTACCTTTTTCAACCACCGTTTTCCATTTTACTCAATCTCCAAGCAGCAGTCCATTTGCAAATGCATCACCATTTTAGGGTCTGTATCTGGGGCACCCAGGGTGCACCAGCATCTCCTGCGCCTGCCATCTCACAGGAGGGACCTCCAAGCCCATGATACGAGCCCCCATCTTGCCAAGCGTAGCCAGGGAGTCTGGGATGGAGGGGGGGGCAGTCAGGGAGGAGAGGGAGGATGAAGCTGCAACACACCTGGAAGCACTTAGCAATCTTCAGAAGGAGTAAATTACCCAGAAATGAAAATAACGTTGCTTGGGTTAAAATATTGCCACAGCAATCTGGACCGAAGCTGCGACGCCCTCAGAGTTCAAGCTCCAAGTAGTCTGTGCTGCCAATGTAGAGCTAATAACACAACAAAAGGGACTAAAAATGTTAATTAGGGTGTCATTAACCTGACGAGGGCTCCATCCACCTGGATACCTTGCAGAGCCCAGCCCAGCCCGGAACCCTGGGGGGAGCCGGGGCTGCTGGTGGGGCAGGGTCACAGTGCTGGAAGTTGCCCAAAAATGGGGGCATGGAGCGTTCTGACACTCTTTTAAGCCAGGAGGAAAAAAGACTCCCACACGCACTTGTCTTCAGAGATCTTGAAAGCAACATCCTGTGTGCAAGGTCAAACCCGGCTGAAGGGAGCTGGCTGGTGGTGCCACGTCTTGGTGATCAGAGAGGTCAAGAGAAAGAGGAGAACAGATGAAGGGCCATCCGTGGAGTCCCAGGAGCACAAGAGCAGGTGCCCAAGAGCCTCGCCAGAGGCGCAGGAGCTGGGGGGAGGTGAGGGCAGAAGGCTCATTTGGGAGATGAACAGACAGCCCGCCAATTAGCACATGCACCCCGCGCTTCCAACGCGCCCGAGGTGATGAGCTCAGGCTCCGCCGGCAGCGAGACACTAATAACAGCATCTGCTGAAGATCAAATCAGCTTTACATCTTCCAGCCACTCATCTGCAGGTCTGCGTTTGCCTCAGCTCCTGGTCAAAGCGGAATATCTGATGAACCTAACTCGAGTCTGGATCACATAGAGGATGGGTGGAAACTCAATAAATAGATAAATAAATAAATCTCTACTAACTGATGCAGCGACGTTGTCATTTCCAGATTCATTTGCTCCCGTCTTTTCCACTTCACCTCCTGATGCTGAAGCCCTCTCATGGATTTGAGTCCGTCACCGTGCTCGTACTGCGATCACAGTCCTCGGGAACTGGAAAGGGGCGATTTTTGAGCAAGTCTAAGATCATCTTTCAAGATCGCTCAGCTGCACAAAAACTGTAAGTTGGTAGATACTTGTCCTCCCCTGACATTAGAGACCGAAAACCACCAGATGAATAATCACATCAACATTGGACTCGAATAGTGTCTCATGGAAGCACACCCCCCCTACACCTTTTAACCTCAAACCTCTAAGAAATGGTCCAACTTAAACTCAGTAACTTGAGATATCCTTTGGAGTTTATTTCTTCTGTCCAGGCTGGAAGGTCGTTGCTTCTAATTTTACAAGATGCAGGTTGGAGGAGGGGAAGTGAAGAGTCTGTTGACATGAGAATAGTTTTAAAGATATTCCAGAGCTGTGTTCTGGTGAGATTCAACTTATTTTTTAAGCACCAGTAGATTGTTTTTGTCGTTATAAATCAACAACAGAGTATTCGGCTCAGCGAGATCTGTGTACAGTACTGCTGATGGAAAGCAGTGAAGCAAGTTGTTTAAAATTTAAAAAAAAAAAAAAAATCCAAGTTTTTTCACACTGGTAGCAAGCCAGGTTATGTCCTCCTAAATATCCTGCCAAGATATACAATGTATGATAGTCTCAGCTTCCAGAAATCCAGAAGACCTGGCAGCCTGCAGCACTGCCGTGGCCTCAGCATGTCACAGAGCCTGTGAGACACGGAGGACCGACGTGGACTTTGCGGTGGGTCTGGGACTCCAGAAGCTGGTGGAGCTCAGAAGCCAGGGGTCCAGCGTGGAGGAGAGCCAAGGGCATGGGCAGGGATCATGGTGGTGCTCGCAGGGACTTCCCCCGGGGTCCCACGCCATTGCCCTGTAGGAACTGGGGCTCCGGCAAATCCATACGGCACGAGTGGGGATGCCGAGAGAGCACACGGCCCCATGCAGGTCTCGTCCTCGCCAGGGCTGCTGCGGACCCAGCTCACGGTGCCGCTCCAAACTCACACCGGCGTTCCTGACACATCCTCGTGCAAACCTGCTCTGCGGTCCTCTGGCTCTGAAACCGTGCCCTCGTTCCACCAGGAAGAGGATGGAGAGGAGCTCAGATCCAGGACTCACATCGAGGGAAGAGGTGTGTGTACTTGCTAGAAGCAATGCCATATGAGCCTCCTCCAGTCCATTTCCATTTATTTAATGTTATTCACTTTATTTAATAGCTAATAAAGTCCATCTGGAGCCTGTGTGCCAATTTTTCTCTCTAAGGCACAGATTTTTGAGCAAATTTTCCAATCACAGCTGTTTACTCAAGATTCAGTGCACCAGACCAAAGAGGTTCAAGTTGAATGTGCCAGAAAGATAATGCAAAGTTCTTCCACTAAACTGCTTTGAACAAGGGGCTTGATGACTCCTTTCTCCCCACAAAAGTCTGCTTCTTCCCTACAGTAGGAAAACACAGCTTTTCTTTGTAGGAAAAAGTACGAAAAGCCTTAAAAAAGCTAAAAGGAGCTCTGTAGTCATCTGTAACCTCACATGAAAGGAGAGAGGGTTTGAGATAGAAGTTGGCGTGAAGATCTGCTGATGGCAGCCCAGGACTCCCTCAACCAGAGTGGGCGTCCTTAGTCATGAGAAACCAATGACCAAACTGGTTTGTGGTTTTGCTCACTCGCTGGTCTGTCCGCCTTTACGCCCAGCACAGCTCGCGCTGAACCTGGACCTCACCTCAAATCTGAGAAAGGACCGGGTTTTTTGAAATTTCAAGTTTTCACTAAAATTTGTGACCTGGAGCGGTCAGAGAGCGCTGGCCGGTGGGGTGATGCTGCCAGGGCCACCACGCATCCTCACTGGTGGTCCTGGCCTTGCCCTTGCCCAAGGCTTTCCCTGAGGCACAGCAAGAAGGAGAAGCTGAAGGAGAGCTGGGAAGTTGCCATCAGCAAAAAAAAGGTCAAACTTGCCACCGATGGTGGTGGTCACCCTTCTCACCCACACCACGCGGCTTCTGCACCGTGGTGGGTCTCATGTGATGTTCACCGACGGAGCTGCTGTGCAGAGCTTCCTTGGAGAACCTGGGGAACATGTGCTACATGCCTGGGCAGACGCCGGAGCGGGGCCAGCTGCTGAAGCGGGGCCATTTGCCAGAGTGGGGCCAGTCGCCGGAGCGGGGCCGGCCGCCGGAGCGGGGCCAGCTGTCGCCTCCCGCTCAGCTCACAGGCGGTTTGAGCAATCGCTGCCTTTCACCGAAACGACACCCAACGCCCGCCGTGAAAACGCATTTTTCAAAGCGCTCTCGGCTTGTTTAGACACATGACAAATCTGAGCCAAACGTTGTTCCCATTGACACAAGCTGAGAAGAACCACAAACTTTGAGAGGCGACTCGTGAGGTTGCCCAAGTGGACAGGACACGGGCAGGACCCCCATATTTCATCGTCCCCAGCTGCTGCCAAGAGCCGCCTCTGAACGCCCAAAACACCGAGTCAAGACTTGCCGGCGCTTGCCAGGGCCACACACAAGAGCTCCGAGCTCCAGAAGTCTTCTGCCCTCAGAGCCTGGGATATCTCGGGATATCTCTGAGAGATTTAGGTTAGATCTAAGGAAGAAATTTTTCACTCAGAGGGTGCTGAGGCACCGGCACAGGTTGCCCAGAGAAGCTGTGGCTGCCCCATCCCTAGAAGTGTCCAAGGCCAGGTTGGATGGGGCTTTGGGCAACCTGGTGTAGTGGAGGGTGTCCCTGCCCATGGCAGGGGGGTTGGAACTGGATGATCTTTGAGGTCCCTTCCAACCCAAACCGTTCTGTGATTCTATGATCTGCTTGGGCTTAATTTTTTTTTTTTTTAAGACAATTTCCAGGCAAGTTTTACTCTCTATCAAAGTCCACGTGTCCTGTCCGGGAGCACTAACTCCCCTCTTCACACACACCGACAGCCCCACACAGATGGTCTCAGCTGAGGTGAGCATCACCAGCCAATGATGAGGTCATCAGGGTCCTGCTCTGCAGCTCTCACCTGGGACCATCACAGAGATTAAGTTCCTTACCGTACAATGGACCGGTAAGAAAAAACACCTACCCCATCTGGAAAAGAAATTTCCACGTACACAAGTTTTCCAGATGAAAAAAAAAAAGGAAGAATTTGTAAATATATGTCACTTCTCTCTGCAGCTGTATTTCACAGAGGAAAATTTTCAAAACAACTCTGACTTTTATTAGAGGACAAACGTTATGAACTTTTTTTTAATATTTTTTTTTTAATGAATCAGCTGTTCCATCTGCACTTGGAGTCTGTATCCTCAGAAGGGCATCTATAAATACCTTCAGACAACTTTGGGAACCAAGAACTGAAGATTGATTTGGAACAATTGTTTTATACACTCGGGTAAAATTAAAATCCTAGGCTTACAGGATATTTCACATTGGAAATGCAAAAGGAGGTCTCCAGCCCACCCACCTGCTCAACGTGGGGTGCTCTGAGGTGCTCAGGACCTTACCCAGCCTGCTGGTGACAACCTCCAGGGATGGAGACTGCACATCATCTCTGGGCAACCTGTGCTGCTGCCCAGCAGTCCACATGGGGAGAATGGTTTTCCTTATGTTCATCCTGGACCTCTCTTGGTTCAACTCACTCCCCCTCTCCATGTCACCCCCGCCATGCACTGCTGTGAAGATCCTGGCTCTGGTCACCCCCCAGGCTGCTGTGAGGTCCCCCAAAGCCACCCCTACTCCAAGCTGGACAAACTCCTTTCTTCAGCCCCTCCTGGCACAGTAAGAGCTCCAGCCCCCGCCCATCCTGGGGGCCTCCACCAAAGTTCACTCCCACTTTGCTTGTCCTGGGGGGTTCCCAGCTCTGGATGGATGCAGTCAGACAAGTGCCAAGGAAGGGGAGTGATCACCCTCTCCATCCCGGCCATGGTAACACGCACCAGGATGCTGCTGGGTTTCCTTTCTCAGGCCATTTTAACCAAATTCTGCTCAGCCTTCCAGTACCTAAAGGGGCTACAGGAAAGCTGGAGAGGGGCTTTGGACAAGGGTGTGTAGTGACAGGACACGGGGCAATGGCTTTGAACTGAGAGAGGGCAGATTTAGATGAGGTAGAAGGAAGAAATTCTTCCCTCTGAGGGCAGTGAGGCACTGGCACAGGTTGCCCAGAGAAGCTGTGGCTGCCCCATCCCTGGAAGTGTTCAAGGCCAGGTTGGATGGGGCTTTGGGCAACCTGGTGTAGTGGAGGGTGTCCCTGCCCATGGCAGGGGGGTTGGAACTGGGTGATCTTTGAGATCCCTTCCAACCCAAACCACTCTGTGGTTCTATATATAATGTTGCCGTGGACCTCAGGGCTACTCCGGAGCCCCTGCCCAGCTCTGCCGCTTTGGTGGGGCCGGGGGTGCCACCACATCCTGGGGGGTCCCGAGGGGTGAGATGGGAGAAGGCAGGCACCTGCCCTCCCTAAACACCCCGGGGAGAGCGAGCAGAGGCGTAAGGAACGGTGCTGCCGGGATGGGACCTTCCCGTGACGGAGCTGCCCAAGCCAGTGACCGGCAGGAGCAGAGCGGTGCGGCCCCACGCTCCTGGCCAGCAACGCGCCGTGCAGGGCGGCAGCCCGGACCACCTCCCTCCCAGACAGGAGGGAGAGAGCAGTGGGGTCCGAACCCCGTTGGGGACAAACCCACATGGCCAGTTCTTGGTGGGTGGGAGAGACAACAGAAGCAGCGCTGAGCAGAGGGATCGGGGACCCGACCCCTCCCCAGCTGCCGGAGGGTCCCGCACGCGCCGGCGGTCGGCGTCTCCCCGGAGCAGGGTGCCCCAAACCCCCACCCACCGCCGCCCCAGCACAGGGGGTGGGTGCTGCTCCCAGATCAGGCAGAGGAGAAGCAGCTCCGGTGCTGCCTCGTGGTGGGAGATGAAGAGCAGAACAAGTCAAGGCTTGGGAAAATGGATAGGTGGAAACGGGCCGGCTCGACCCAAACTCTCCGAATCCACCTTTTTCTTTCTTTCTTCCCCCTGACCTGGTAATCCCCGGGGTGCTTCAGACAGTGACTTGGGGTTTGGCTCTTTAAAGGCAAAGCATCGTCAGGGAGCGACGCACCCGGGGCCCCGACGGCTCCGATCCTGCCCGTGCTCAGCGTCGGCGCAGCCGCAGGACACCCTGTGGCAGAGCCCCATTCCAGCCTCAAACCGGAGCGGGGACCTGGCTCCTTCCCAGCCAGCAGGCAGACAAAGGGAAAAGCATCCCGCTGGATGTCCGGAATGTGTTCACACAGGAATGCAAAAGTACTAATTTATTTTTTTTAAACAGCAGACTAGCTAAACCCGCAGTAAATTAGCTTCTCTCTGATTTTATGCCAAATCCAGGAAAAAGTCACAACCGCGCTACTGCGGTGCAGCTGACCAGCGTGCTTCCAGCCACATCCTTCCTCCCCCGGCCGTTACGGCCGAATTATTTCTGGGTCCTCCCTTCAAAGAGCACCAGGAGCAGAAATCCTCAGGGCAAAGCCGACGCGCGACCCGGCTCCGCGGCAGCTTTTAGGCTCCCCCTCCCCAAGCACAGTCCCTCTGCGTTTGGCTCTGCGTTGGACACACGCTGAATGTGGAAATGTGGATGGAAATGTGGTTCAGGACAACGTTTTTTGCAAACAACAACCAGTTTCTGTATTTTCTGTGTATTAGCACATGTTGGCTGCATCAAGAGGAGCGTGGCCAGCAGGTCGAGGGAGGTGATTCTCCCCCTCTACTCTGCCCTCGTGAGACCTCACTTGGAGTATTGCATCCAGTTCTGGAGTCCCCAACATAAGAAGGACATGGACCAGTTGGAGAGGGTCCAGAGGAGGCCACGAAGATGATAAGAGGGCTGGAGCACCTTTCCTATGAGGACAGGCTGAAAGAGTTGGGGCTGTTCAGCCTGGAGAAGAGGAGGCTCCGGGGTGACCTTATAGCGGTCTTCCAGTACCTCAAAGGGGCCTACAAGAAAGACGGGGAGAGGCTGTTCAGGAGGGCCAGTTGTGATAGGACAAGGGGTAATGGTTTTAAAATAGAGGGAGGTAGATTCAGGTTGGATATTAGGAAAAAATTTTTTACCATGAGAGTTGTAGAACACTGGAACAGGTTGCCCAGAGAGGTGGTGGATGCTCCATCCCTGGAGATGTTCAAGGCCAGGTTGGACGAGGCCCTGAGCAACCTGATCTAGTTGGAGATATCCCTGTTCCTTGCAGAGGGGTTGGACTAGATGGCCTTTGAAGGTCCCTTCCAGCCCTAACGATTCTATGATTCTATGATTCTATGTATTTTTGTTATATGCATTTATTTCCAGCAGCAAATTCATTTCCTTGGGTAGTCCCAGACTACCAGCAGTGGGTAAGTTTTCCGTGATTCTGTCTTTTGGAAATTCCAAATTTTCATTTCTCCCAGGAACAAGAAGCAGCACATTTCATCGCAGACCAGGAGCGTCATTACTGCAGCCTATGCAAAAACATTCCAAGGTCACATCAGGTCCCTCTCAGGTTTGGGAGGAGCTGGTTTCGCCCCAGCACCGTGCCGGGCTTTTCCGGAAACACAGTCTCTGCCAAGGCCGGATTATCTCCGCTGAACCGACAGGTGTCTGGCGAGTGCTGGCACTGGGCTGGAGTGGGTGCACTGGGCTGGAGCGGGCACACTGGGCTGGAGCAGGCACACTGGGCTGGAGCGGGCACATCGAGCTGGAGTGGGTGCACTGAGCTGGAGCGGGCATACCGGGCTGGAGTGGGTGTGCCAGGCTGGAGTGGGCACACTGGGCTGGAGCGGGCACACTGGGCTGGAGCGGGCACACTGAGCTGGAGCAGGCACACCGGGCTGGAGCAGGCATATCGAGCTGGAGTGGGCACACCAGGCTGGAGTGGGCACACTGGGCTGGAGCGGGCACACTGGGCTGGAGTGGGTGCACCGGGCTGGAGCGGGCGTGCCAGGCTGGAGTGGGCATACTGGGCTGGAGCAGGCACACTGGGCTGGAGCAGGCACACTGGGCTGGAGCGGGCACATCGAGCTGAAGTGGACACACAGAGCTGGAGCAGGCATTCCGGGCTGGAGCAGGTGTGCCAGGCTGGAGTGGGCACACCGGGCTGGAGCGGGTGCACTGGGCTGGAGCAGGAGCACTGGGCTGGAGCGGGCATGTTGCACTGGAGCGGGCACACCAGGCACAGGAGGTGGCCCCATGCCATGACACCCCGGCTGTGCTGGAAACCACGGAGCAGCGACACGAGCGATGTGGTGTGGGGCAGCCCTGCTCGGAGCAGAAAGGGACCCCCACTCCCGGGTAAGACAACTCGCCGGCCACAGCGTGGCTCTGCGTTCCTGCGCCTGCTTTGCTTTCCCCGCAAACGTGAGGGATGATCTGACGACGAGGGGGGCTGTCCCGGTCTGAGCACGGACGGGAGTTGTCACAACTGTGGAGCAGCTCGACCCCAGCTCCCCTCCGCAGCCGGACGGTTCGCGCTCTTGCAAACGCCTGGAAAAACACACGTCTGCCTGGTGACCCATCAGCCACAGCTTCAAAGAATGGCTTATTAAATTGCATCTGTAATGACGGGGTCCAGGGGCCCAACACTAATTTTTTTGCTTCAAAGACTGAACCGGAGAAGATGGATTTCCTTTAACGAGCATGCTGGAGGATGCCAGGTCACGTCGAGCGAGGATAATTCAGTTTGCTAAACAAATCCAGCTGAAGATGTGCCAATATTTGCTCAATATTGATAAAATAAATGTTTTAAAGTGAAAAGTACATTTGTGTGATTGTTTTATGGAGACTTTTCAATCAAAACCCTGGGGCAGGTCCCAGGTGGGCTGTGACATCCCCGTCGCTGGGGATGCTCCCGGGGGGCACAGAAGCCCCTGCCCACCCCGGATCTCCTGCAGTTTTCCTTCCCCACCTCTCACCCAGGACCTGAGACCTGCCTGGATGGCTCACAGCAGCCATGCCCACCGCAGCCCCATCCCCCTGGCAGGGCTGGGTCCCCCGAGCCGCCCCCATTCCGCCAGCCCGACGGGGCTGCCAGCGCCGCAGCCGAAACCCTCCACTCTGTGAGCCAACAGCGGCACCCCGAAACCCACAGCAAAGCTCCAACTCACACCCGAAACGCGAAGGCGGGGGCAGCCGGTGGGTGCAGAGCTCCCCGTGGGCACCAGCGTGGCGCTGAGCCGCGCCACCGGCACCGTTACGGACCAGGATTTCACCGTGTATCCCATCCTCCAGGAGAGTTTTGCAGGGGTATGGAAATGATGCACATTGGAGAAACGAAACAGCTCTTTAAACACTGGTAATTCGATGAATAATAGCTCCTCGGAGGAGTATAAAATAGCAGCAATTCATAGTAGTGAAACTATTTTCTGTCAAAGAGAGGTGGCAGTAAGGGATGTAACGTAAAAACACAACATAAAATACAGCTGTCAGTGTGTCCTCCCCACTCAAAACCACCCAGCACCTTTTTTCCACTCCATTCCCAAACGCAGCTCCGGGTGCCCCATCCCGGCGGTGCCCCATCCCGGCGGTGCCCCATCCCGGCGGTGCCCCATCCCAGTGGTGCCCCATCCCGGTGGTGCCTCATCCCGGCGGTGCCCCATCCCGGCGGTGCCCCATCCCGGTGGTGCCCCATCCCGGCGGTGCCCCATCCCAGTGGTGCCCCATCCCAGTGGTGCCCCATCCCGGCGGTGCCCCATCCCAGCGGTGCCCCATCCCAGTGGTGCCCCATCCCGGCGGTGCCCCATCCCGGCGGTGCCCCATCCCGGCAGTGCCCCATCCCGGCGGTGCCCCATCCCAGTGGTGCCTGGGGTTCTGGGGCTTCTCCCCTCCTGCGGCATTGCCGGGGTGGCTGCAGATTCCCAGCACTGCGCTGCGTCTGAGGGCAACACCTCGGCTGCTCCACAGGATAAAGTCATTACGTGATCACAGCTGGATCTGGGAGATCCTGAGTGGGATGGCACCTGAAAACCTCATCCTCTCATCCTTCCAACTGGAACCACGCGTGTACGTGCCATAGCAAATTAACTATGTCATCTCAGCTGGAACACATGAGGACAAGCAGGCAGGCCATAAATACAGATTACGGCCCCACAAAACACAATAAATGTCTCTAGGACTATATATGTGGTCTTCAACAAAAGTCAGCATGGACCGAAGCGCGTAGTAATTATTTTGTGCATGTCAAGAATGCCTCTCTCTTTGTTCCATCGATTTTATCCTTCTTCTCCCACCACTGTTTTTATATCTTCTAATGATCATTTGAAAATCGGAGTTTGTGTTAGAGATGAGAAAAATTTTCAACACAGCAGCCAGGAAAGGTATAGGATAAACACGCTGCTCCGTGGAGATTAAGTGCAGAGGACTGTCTAGACAGCTAAATTCCGACGGATTTCATTTATCGGGTTCGTCACGCCAAGGTCTCTTTGGTTTCCAAACAAGGTCTGGCAAAACCTTCACCCCGCCGCAGCGCCCAGTCTGTCCCTGTGGCTCTGCAGCCCCGCAGCCCCGGGCGCTCGGCCAGCGGGACCCTCTCGCCCTCCGCCTGGGAAAGCCACCGGGTGGGATGTAGGGTAACACACGTGGAAGTGCAGACACCCGCTGTGCAGATCAGCATCGCTGCGTCACGGTGTTCACTCGTCGAGCTCCAAAACCAGAGGCTCACTGGTCCTCACCTGCAGGACACACCGGGTTCACCGCAGCAGCGCTCCAGCCCGGCAAAAGTCCTGCCCGGAAAATCCCATTTCACTGCTCTCCACTTGTAGGTCCTCAGAGTGTGTTTCCATTGCAGCGTATGAACTTCTTTCGTTCTCATTTACGTGAAATCATTGAGGAAGTTGTTGCTTCAACGGCCAAGAGCCCATGAGGGGGCTACAGGAAAGCTGGAGAGGGGCTTTGGACAAGGGCTTGTAGTGACAGGACACGGGGCAATGGCTTTGAACTGAAAGAGGGGAGATTTCAATGAGACCTCAGGAAGAAATTCTTCCCTCTGAGGGTGCTGAGGCACTGGCACAGGTTGCCCAGAGAAGCTGTGGCTGCCCCATCCCTGGAAGTGTTCAAGGCCAGGCTGGATGGGGCTTTGGGCAACCTGGTGTAGTGGAGGGTGTCCCTGCCCATGGCAGGGGGGTTGGAACTGGATGATCTTTGGGGTCCCTTCCAACCCAAACCATTCCACGTTTCCATGATTTTTATGCAGCCTTACGTCCATCACATTACTAAATTTTGGAAGACTCGCACAAAGTCAGCTCACCCTTCTGTAAAGCCAAGCAATAATACAGTATTCATAATCTGATCTATTTAAACTTTTCAATTAAGGAATCTGGGGAGCAGGGGTATGGTAAACCCCCCCCAGCTCTGGGCGCCAGCCTGGGCAAAGGGGAGGTGGCACTGTGTCACTCAAAGAAACATCCAAAGATGCTGGCATGAGAGCTGAACAACCCGATCTAACACCCACAGGGTTTTCCAGCTGCAAGCAAGACTGAAATACCAAAGCCCCTCAACTTGCCTCTTGCAGACCCCCCGCTTGCGCCCTGGAGCACGCGGGCAGCCTCTTCGCTGGCAGCGCCTGTGCCCACGTGGAGAGGGTTACGGCATCACGAACTCCAAGTCCGAGCTGTATTCAGCAGTGGAAACCTCAGGAAAATGTCAGCAAAATAAGGATTTAACTGATTTAACTCGAGTCCTCTCTGTTAAAAATCATTGCTGCTCTTCGGTACGAGCGATCAATCAATGTGTCCATAAAGAATTAGTAATAAATTAACTAGTTTGCTATTTGCCTGTAAGACACGGATGTTTACAGAGATACAGGTGATTTATCGGGCCATGACAGCGTCACACCTTTTTAATGAGCAGCTGCTTAATAACTCTTTATGGTCTGCTTATAAAAGCAGTGAACAGTGATACTGTAGTGTCACCGCCGTAGTCTAGCGATGATCTTGGCCATTCCCTTCATATCTACAGAAGTGGACTTTAAAAAGACTGATTGAATGAAGAAAAAGATCAAGCAAAGGAAAAGCCCCACTGTTAGTTGCACTAAAAAAATTTACTCGTGCACAAGTCAAACAAAAAAAAACCATGTTGCATTTGACCAGAAAGAGATGTTGGACAAATCTGAGTCACCCAAACACAAATGGGGAAAGGATGGAAAATGTCCTTTTGCTTTTCCCAACGCAAATCAAAATAAACACAACTAAATTCTCTCCCAAGGGTCTCGGCGCAGAGGGGAGCAGGTACCTTTTCAATATGACCATAAAAACCACCTGCAAAGTGTCACCAGCCATCCCAAGAGGATTTCTGCTGTGGGGAGCTTGACTCCATCAGCCCCCCCTGCTCATCCCCCCAGCCACACGCCTCCAGCACCCCCAGCTCGCTGCTCCAACGCAGAACGGCCCGGTCCCACGGTCTAGCTCCGAAGGGACAGTCTCTGAAAAACCCCAGCATCACAGGGCCAGTTTGGGTACATCCCTGGGGTTCTCCGTGCTGCACGAGTTCAGATCCAGGCTGGAAACAAGCCTTTTCCATCCTGCTTCTCCCCTCTTGCTTTTGCATCCCAGGACCCGATGACTGCGGGACCACTGCAACCCCCTTCTGCATCCAACATCTGCAATTCCTTCCCACGGTCAACAGCTCTGGAATAAAATCTCGCCGCTATAGCAACAAAGCCGTGATAAACAGATTATCCCATCTTGAAGCAAGCCATCTATCACCCGAACCACCCCGCGGTGCTCCCCCCTTCCTCTAAAAGAGATGGGCTTCCAGAAGAAGTTGAGGGATGACCACTTGGCTGGATGATGAATGTCACTCACGTTTTTGGGAAGCATTCATCATTGCTTTGCTTTTAACGACTTTGAATGCCTACACATAGCTTCCACGCTAAAAAGCCGAGCGGTGCTGCCGATGCCAGCCTGCCAGCCCTGCAGCACGCCCGCCCGCTGCCAGGTCACACCATCTCCGTCTTGCTCTCTCTGCGTGGTCATGTGCAGCTAATGCCAACTGTCCACGACAATTAATATCTGTATTAATTACCATGTAGTTTTTTGACGCAGCAAAGATGCACAGAAGTAGAGTTAAATCATATTCTTGTAGAAAATCTGCACAGGGGAGCAGGAACATCCTGTTTTCACTGCTATAAGATAATAATATTAAACAGGACGTAATTATATCCTCACTAGTTATGCTCATACATGTTTATTTGTGGGATTAAATATCTCTATTCAAACCACAGAACTCAACCTAGCCTAAAAAAAACCCCAAAGGACAGTTTTCCCTCTGAAAAGTGCCAAAGACTTAATAAAATCCACTAATAGCCAAATAAGTGAAACTACCAACAGGATCTCAAGTGCCACAGCCGTGGCACAGTGGAGATGGCTGGGAAATGATGGCACTTTCCTCCTGGCCAGACACAAGGAACACCGGCTGGGTGAAGGGAAGGAGCCTCTGGAGATGGAGCCCCTGGAGAAGGAGGTCCCACCGCTGGAGCACCCCCTTGCACAAGGGTTGCCCCAAGAGAAGCACTCAGAGCACCCCCAGAACCTTCCTTGGCCCCAGGCAGAGGGTTTGTCAGCAGGAGGGACAGGAGCCCACTTTGCCAGTCCCCAAACCGGCCGAGGGGTCGGTTGGGCCGTTGGGTGGAGGTCTGTCCTCTCCTCCGCTCGGCGGCAGAGCGCCGGCACGTCCCTGCCCGGCTCACCCCACGGCTCGTGGGAACCACACCGTACGGGCAGTCGGACCCGCGCCTGAAATGGCATCTCCCCTCAGAGCCTAAAATATTATTTATTTTCCAATCTGTCTTTTTTTGACGGGGGAGGAAAGCTTCACTCCCTTCCTCCTCATTTATTACGGGCATTAAGTTAAACATCGTTTCCTCTTAAATTCAATCTAATTGAATTAATATCAACGTTGTCCTGAGCCAGGCTGATCTAATTAGTGTCGATATTTAATATATTTTCTGCAAGTTGGGCTGAGAATGAGCTTCTTGCTTTCTGCTGTTGAGTCTGGAAAGAAGAAATGGCATTTTCTTCCGGTTCAGGAATCCGCACGGGATATGACTCAGGAAAGGCCTGGGGCGTTCAGCGCTGGCTCCCTTGGCTCCTCCTGCACCCCGTCTGCAGAAGGGATGCTCCGGATGTCCCGGATGCTCCGGGAGCCGAGGTCTCACTATCAGAAACAAAATGTTCATGTTGAAGCTTTGGCTGAGCTGGCAGGACATCTCCCCTTGATATTCCCAGTGGAGTCTCCCTGGGGGACAGGTTCCTCCCAGGAGCTCACGGTGACATGACCCTGCCATGGCACAGCACCCACCGGGATGTAATTGTCCCGTGGAGCTGCCCAGCTCCTTTCTGGGTACCAGAAAGTACTCAGCGAGCACGGTCAGAGGCACGAAACGTGGAGGAACCACGAGCGGTGGAGCTGGTTCTGCCTCCCCCACAGTGCCGCCAGGCAGAGGAGAGTGGTGGGACTGGGCAGCAAGTGTTCATTTGAAAAGCAGATGCCGCTTCTAATGGGCTGCAAATGGGTACAGTTGGCAGCAAAAGTGTTCCTCAAATCCCTGGTCTCTGCGTAATGCATTCCCAGGCACAGTTTTACTTCATTAGTCCTTTATAGACAGAGAAGAAAGAAATCTCCACAAGTATGGAGAGACCTCTCCTATGCAGACAGGCTGAGAGAGTTGGGGTTGTTCAGCCTGGAGAAGAGAAGGCTCCGGGGAGACCTTCCAGCACCTTCCAGTGCGTAAAGGGGCTACAAGAAAGCTGGAGAGGGGCTTTGGACAAGGGTGTGTAGTGACAAGACAAGGGGCAATGGCTTTAAACTGAAAGAGGGGAGATTTAGATGAGATCTAAGGAAGAAATTTTTTACAATGAGGGTGGTGAGGCACTGGAACAGGTTGCCCAGAGAAGCTGTGGCTGCCCCATCCCTGGAAGTGTTCAAGGCCAGGTTGGATGAGGCTTTGGGCAACCTGGTGTAGTGGAGGGTGTCCCTGCCCATGGCAGGGGGGTTGGAACTGGAAGATCTTTGAGGTCCCTTCCAACCCAAACCATTCTGTGATTCTATGATCCTAAGTAACCACCTTTATAAAGTACATCCTCCTCCTCATGACGTTCTCATACACCCACCAAACACAGCTGGAGAAGCTGACACGAGAGACCGATGCGCAAACCCAAAGAGTCCCTCCCTCAACACCTCCCAGCCATCTGCTCCAGCGAGGAGGCTCAGAGCATGACGGCTCATTAACAAGCCAAGAAGTTGTCAGATTCATTTTTGTTAGGGTTAGCTGGTTGCAAAAATGCAGGGTTAGCAAGCTGCACCAGTTACAATACACAATGGTCACTGAAAAGTAAACAAAATAAATCCAGGATTCCTACACGCAGCTGTCACGACGAACACAAAGAGCTCAGCAGTAAGTGCTATAAAAGGAGTTTCACCCCTGATTACTGCAACAGAGTTGTGGGCTGTGCAGCAAACTGGTCCTACAAGTAATAAAATCTGCTGAACACTGACACCGTAAGTCAACTGGGCAGGAAAAATTGTTCCCAGTGTACGTGACGGGAGCAGGCACGCAACGGCGGAGGGCGGGGAACAGCGTTTCAGGCAGAATCACACCGCGGTTTGGTTCAAGCAAGATCAGCAAGTTCAACACGATTTGGTATTAATCAGAGCATAAATCCCTTTTGTTTCGGATCCAGAGGCAAATAAATAATCCCATTTCATGTCAAGAGCTTGTAGAGACAGTGTCATGAGAACTCCACTGTTACCAACTCCAGAAGTTCGAAAGCAAGACGTGCTCCTCCTCCCAAACCATGAGGCTAATCTTTTCTTTACAACATCTCATGTTCTTTGGGCTACACTACTTTTACTCAGTCTTTGATTCCTGAGGCCACCTACCACATCCTGGCTCGTGCCCAGGAACGTTACTGTTTTATTACGGGAAACAGCCTTATCAGCCGTCGCAATGGCGGTACGAGCACTCAACGTGCTCCCACCCTAACTCATCTCAGCCTACAAACCCATTTTCAGATCATTTTCGTTTGTACCTCAGCCCCCACTTTTTGCCCCAAACAGCCACCATGGCTTGACCACGGCCCTGGGCACCCCTCTCCCAGCATCAGCAGCTGGGGAGACTTTGCCCCCGTTTCTGCAGGAGAAGGACTCAGCACACACGTGGGAGGAGCAACCGGAAAACTTTCAGACAGCGAGAGCCCTGGGCGCCGCGGTCCGGCCAGCCACCGCGCGAGGAAGGTCGGCCAAACCCTCATCAAGGGCCTGGCACACGGCATGTCCGAGGCTGGGCTCATCTTACTCTCCCTTGTCCCTCAGCCCAAAATGACTACTTTTTCCAGCTGTTGCAGCAGGCGAGAAGCAAGAATATGGAGCAGCCGAAGAGCATTTTCCCAACGTTGGTCAGAAGGCACAAACGTCGCCAGACGACGCTGCTGGCTCCGGGGCTGCCTGGAGCTCCCAGCTGCTCTTAACATCTCACTACTACACACTTAAAATACACAACATTTTCTGTTGAGTCTCTTCAACTTTTATGGACGGAAGAAGGTGCATTTGTGGTGCTTTTTCTCCCTCCTAGTGATAAGAAACCATTCCTTGTATCTACATCACACATTGCAGTCTGGGAGTGCCTTCACCAGCAGCTGCACTTTTCATGGTCTATTCTTCAAGGCTTGTCTGATTTACAAGATGTTTTTACACCACAAAGGTCAAAAAATGAGGCACATAATCACTGGGATATAATTAACACATTTAGCTGCTCCCCTAAATGGACCAACCATGTGCAGATGTGGGGAGGACCCAACGGGGACCGCAACTCCCCGCAAGCTCCACACTCCACCCCAGACACCGAACCTCACTTGGCCTTTCTCACAGGTGACTGTGCCCACACTGCCCATGGGACAGCTCTCCTGAGCTTCCTACCAAACTACATCTACTTTTCCATGTTTCTTTTGAGGTGTCACATTCAGAACCGGACACGGTATTTTAGCTGAAATCTTACCAGCATCGTGGAAACGGATTGTCACGTCTGACTGTACGTTCACCCCGTCCGTGCGTTCCCAGCGACACGGAGCGATGCAACACAAGAAGGACATGGAGCTGCTGGAGTGGGTCCAGAGGAGGCCACGAAGATGATGCCCAGAGAGGTGGTGGATGCTCCATCCCTGGAGACGTTCAAGGCCCGGTTGGATGAGGCCCTGAACAACCTGATCTACTTGGAGATATCCCTGTTCCTTGCAGGGGGGTTGGACTAGATGACCTTTGAAGGTCCCTTCCAGCCCTAACGATTCTATGATTCTATGATTCTATGATGGGAGGGCTGGAGCACCTCTGCTATGGAAACAGGCTGGGAGAGTTGGGGCTGTTCAGCCTGGAGAAGAGAAGGCTCCGGGGTGATCTTATTGCAGCTTTTCAGTGCCTAAAGGGCCTACAAGAAAGCTGGAGAGGGGCTTTGGACAGGGCTGTGTAGTGACAGGACACGGGGCAATGGCTTTAAACTGAAAGAGGGGAGATTTCGATGAGATCTAAGGAAGAAATTCTTCCCTCTGAGGGTGGTGAGGCACTGGCACAGGTTGCCCAGAGAAGTTGTGGCTGCCCCATCCCTGGCAGTGTTCAAGGCCAGGTTGGATGGGGCTTTGGGCAACCTGGTGTAGTGGAGGGTGTCCCTGCCCATGGCAGGGGGGTTGGAACTGGATGATCTTTGAGGTCCCTTCCAATCCAAACCATTCTGTGATTCTATGATGCTCAGAGCACGAGGCCAAGTCACTCCTGCTCAAAGCCACAAGCCCAATGACACAGCTCCCTCTGCCCTGCAGCATGCGAGCTGCAAAGCGCCGCTCCTGCCCACTAGCTTGGGCTCTAGGAAGACGTCAAAATCTGCAGGAAACCTCCTGACAAGCTTTTGGAGCCAGATACAGAGAAGCGGTGGAAGTTCTGGAGTTACGTAAATATTTTTGTTACACGGTTAAACACAACCACTTTATCCTTCCTCAGCGCCGCAATAAAAATCACAGTTTACATGAACAGGGTTTCAAGTGGATGTTTTGATTTCACGTGCTTTACACCTTTTCTCATTCATTGGAATCTATTCTGGCTGTAAGCACGACAGGTGAGAACCCCCCGGCTCCGTTAGATACAGCTGGAAAACACGTCGTGTTTTTCCAAATCCTTTGATCAGAGTGAAACTATAGTAGTAGTAATTTAGAATCATAGAATAGAATCACAGAACGGTTTGGGTTGGAAGGGACCTCAAAGATCACCCAGTTCCAACCCCCCTGCCATGGGCAGGGACACCCTCCACTACACCAGGTTGCCCAAAGCCCCATCCAACCTGGCCTTGGACACTTCCAGGGATGGGGCATCCACAGCTTCCCTGGGCAACCTGTGCCAGTGCCTCACCACTCTCTGAGTGAAAAATTTCTTCCTTAGATCTAACCTAAATCTCCCCTCTTTCAGTTTAAAGCCATTGCCCTGTGTCCTATCACTACACACCCCTGTCCAAAGCCCCTCTCCAGCTTTCCTGTAGGCCCCCTTTAAGTACTGGGAGGCTGCTAGTAGTAGTAAAGTAGTAGTTTAAACTATAAAAATAACCACTTGTGAAAAAGACCACCTAGACCATAGCTTCTTGCTCCATGGTTTCTTCTGGTCCACATTGCTCAAGCACCAGGAGTCCCACCTGGCCTCGGCTGCTGTCTCCAGCTGCGGGGTCGGCTCCGGGTGGGAGCTCGGCCGGGATCCCCCGCACCGCTCGCTCCAGCATCCCCCTGTGCAGAGCATCCTCCTGACGGCCTCGGCAGCTTGACACTGACAGAGATCATTCAATTACAAGGAGTAAATTGGTTACTCGGGGAAACAGAACTGAAGCCGTTTCGCATCTCACCGCGCGGCGGGGGTCAGGGAAGGGCTGGTGTTGGGGAGGCTTTGCTGCAGAGTAAGCTGCAGGTCAGGAATTCAAACCTAAATAGCTTGGATAAATCCGATGAGTTGATTTCAATTAAAGGACGTTATTACAAATAGCACTTATTTTCTTATTAGGACATTTAAGCAGCTCCTATTAAAAGATTACAAAATATTGAGCATTGTAGGGCTTCTTAAACACATTGTTTAGAATAGTTCTGTTTAAAATCATTTCTGTTTAAATCCTTCTGTCTAAACCCAATGTTATTAGCATCAGACGTCCGTGTCCAAATTGCAGACCAGGGGTTTGAGAGGCCCTGAGACCTTCCCGAGGGGTGTCCCCCACGGCTGTGGAAAACCCACCTTGGTTTGTAGAAAATGTTTTCACTCCCCTGAAAGGCAAAGAAGAAAAATCACTTCAATATTCCCTGATTTGCTAATACTCGTTGTCTCCTGCTGCCCAGACCAACCCCAACGGAGCTGCCAAGAACAAATAACTACCGTTTCCATAGATTAGGGGATGAATCATGGACGTTATTTTTAGCAGGTCATTAAGGGCTGGCAGCAAAATTTGCCAACTGACTTGTGGGGCTTTTGATTCGTGTTAGCATAACCTTTTAAAGAAAACATAAACTGGGATTTAGAACAAAGGAAATGGAAGGACTGGAAATAATATCTCTCAGTTTTAAAACGACAGGGAGAGATTAAAATAAATAGACTTCATGTGAGTCTCCTGCTCACTCGCAGCTCTCTCACTTAAACATAACGTAGCTGAACAAATACAAGTGAGAGGTTTTACAGAAAAGATGCCAGGGTGGGGATTTCTTTCCACCCCATGAGTATTACACGCCCTGGGTAGGGATGCTGCAGCCACTGGGAAAAGCTGAGTCCCGGCAGGGCACCATGATAGGATGAAGAGGGATTTTTCCACCTCTCCCACCTGCTCTGGGAGCAGGGAAGTTGCTTTTGGCTCTGGGGCCGTGTCGGGCACCTGGGAGGAGGCGCTGGGACGGGGCACAGGAGCTGGGCTGGCAGCGAGTGGGCTCCGGAGAGCGCAGGACCTGGAGAGGTCTCACCTGCCAGTGGAGCAAAGCTGCCTAAAACGTGAGTTTCATAAAGAAATAAAAAGCTACATATTAAATATTAACCTTTCAGCAGCTGCTTCTCTTTCACCGTGCGACTGGCAGCACGATGAGTGCCGTTCTCAGAAGGGAATCCAGGGGATATCCCCCAAATTGCCTGGAAGCTGAACACAATGGGAGTGACCCCAAAGAGTGGCCCACGTGCCCCGGGCGGGCAGGGCACCTTCCAGCTGCCCCAACGCCAGGGGATGGGCAGGCGGACTGTGGCTCGTTGCCCCCACGGCAGCCGTACAGGGCGGCCCGATCTCTGCCACAGCCGGATCTGCCCGAGCATGGACTCACACATACCTTCCCAAATGTGGAGGGACTTTTTGCAAACGGGCTGCCAAGCACGGCTGTGCCAGGGCTCCAGCCATCATCACCTTTCCCATATTCCCTGTAAAACGTCCTTGATCCGGGGTGTAACGGCGCTGTTGCCACGCTGGCGCTGGTCAGCTGCAGATCCATGCGTGGGGGCATCGCCTCCATCGGAGCAAGCCCGGCCGTTGGGTATTCCCTCGCCAGAATCCATGAGCCAAGGAGGCTCCCGAGGCTGTTCCGCTCATCCTCGTTAGGGATTTAACACCGTGTTAAGACGCTGTCGCTGCCACCATCCTGAGCCATCATCAGGCAGCACAACCCGTCATCGGGAGTCGGAGCTGCCCCTCCGTGCAGACCCGGGACGGGCAGAACAGGAGCCCGGAGCGGTGCTGCCGCTTGGGCCGGGGTTATCCCTGCAGCAGGGAGGGCACGGCGCTGGGGTGTCCCCGAAAACAGAGCACCTCACCCTGTGCATCACCCCCTGGGGCCACCCCGCTGCCAGCCTGGCCACCACTGGGAGCAGGACAGTGGCCCAAGGTCGGGGTTCCTTCCACAGGAGGGGAACTTTTGGTGCTACCAAAGCTCGTTCAGGATGGGAATAGAGTCAGGAGAAGAGGCGAGCGGGCACAGGGCACCAGCACAGGCTGCACCACGGAGGATTCTCACATTTCAGGGAAAGAAGGGCTGGTGGATCACAGGAGGCATGAGACCTCTGCACCCTCCGGCTGGCCCCACCCTGACCTTCCACCAGCTCCCAAACACAGGTGCAAAAGGCCCCATGCTTCCACACTGGGTTCATGCTGGTGGGAGCCCTGGCAGGACTCAGTCTGGCTCCAGCTTTACCAGTTCCCGCAGCGCCGTCAAATTAAAGGCTCTGGTTCGAGCCTCCAGGGCAGAAAGGCAGAAAGGATGCTCTGCTGCGGTGGCCGCGCTCGCGGAGCGCTAAACGAGCACGCGGCGGCGCGGGGAGGATGCAGGAGATGGGCTGTGACGAGATGAAGTTCATGGCTTTTCTGAAGAGGGGAATTCGGTGACAAAGGGGATGGGTGCTCGAGAGGGTGGTGAAAAGCGACGTACCTGAATTGGCAGCCTCGTTATCCGCTCCGCAGCCTCCTGATGGAACGCCCCATCTCCTTTATCAGCAGGATGGATACAACCCATTTCTCTACAGGTAATGAAACAGCACCTGTCCACTCACAGTAAGGCAGATAACCGGTGAAAGGAGCTCTCCTCTACCCCCGCGTGTCCCCTCGTGTCTCATCAGCAGGTTCCCGGCACGGGCACATCCATACACGGATGGCTCGTGTCAGAAAACAACGGAGCGGATGGCAGCGTTCCCAACAGCCGGGGCGATGCTCCCTGGGACACGGAACAGATGCACGGCTGGATGGACACCGTCCTCCAACGGGATGGCAGCGGGTGTCCGAGGGCACGGGGAGCCCTTCCAATGCCACGGATGGGGGACGTACGGAATGCCCGGTGCCCGAGCTCGAAACCCTGCGACGGCTTTGTTTGGACTTTTCTTTGAAGAATGGATTTAATAGGGAGCAAATTGGATTTACCCTTTGCTGTAAATGGAGGCATTTGTTTCTTGGAGTCTCAGGGGGAGTTTTATTAATTATACTGAGCCCAGTGGCCAAGTTGGCATGAAATTTGTTTCCAAGGGAAAAAAAAAGCAAGCCAAAGATAGACTTCAGTGTGGGTTTCATATATGATAGAAAAATATATTTCAGCACTAGGGTTTAACAGGGAATTTTGCCACCTGAAGTGTATCTCTGAAAATCACAGGCACCGTGGGCGAGCTGCTGCGGAGAGCGGAGGCAGGACCCCACTCCCATGGGGACACGCTCTTGCTGCAGGTTGACAGTGCCCAACATGGCCCAGGCTCCATTCGCTCCTGCTTGTGCTCCCCCAAAGCCACCGACATGCACAAGGGGCAGAAGCCTTCCTTCTCCCAGCCCAGCCCAGCACGGAGCCTGGGGCAGAAAAGCCCCGTTCCCAGCAAGGGATGCCCAGATTTCTCTTTTTTCCCAAGCAATGCTGAGGTTGAGCTGAGTCCCACCAAGCACTTCGTGGTCCTCCGTCTTCTAGTTTGCTTCTTCAAGGACTGGAGGTGCCAGGGCAGGGCGCTGGTGGCACTAGTTTGCTAGGAAATGCAAGGACTCCTGCCAGAGACATGCCTGGAGCTCCTGGGAAGAGCTTCAGGAGAAGCTGCTCAGAGAAATCCATGCTGGACGTAGGCAGCAACGCTGTGGCCGCTCACAGAGACACTGCTTCAGCTAAAGCATCAGCGAATTATTTTGGGTGTTGAAGCCCTCACGTAACATTTGATGGCAGGAACAGAAGGTATGTCAAAACAAGCCTTTGGAAAAGTCAATAGCACCACTGAAAACCCAGGTGTGAAGGAGGACACCAGCACAAGCCTCCAAGTTCAGACATTTCTGGAAGGAAGGCAGGGAGGAAAGGAGAAAAGGAGGGCAGTGCTTTTCAGGGGATTTCTGTTTCCTAATTAAACTTTTCTTTAAAAAAACCCTCAACTTATTTTAGGAAGGTAGTCTTCCTCACAGGGAAATCTGTGAATCAGTTTCTCCCCACTGTCTGTAGAAGCAAACGTGAGATGAAGGACAAGACAAAGTGTTATGCCAAAGGAAAGCACTGGACAAGCACAGGCACCTCCCGATGCTGAAAGAAAGATGCAGGTACCTTCACATTTGCTTTATGGAGAGAATTTTAGTAATAATGCAACATTTTAGAGATGAAAGAATGGGAGGGATTTACTGGACTTAGTCACTAAGTTCATTAGCTTCATTTTTCACGTGAGGTTGCAACGCGGGAGGTGTCAGCACTGGGGCCGTACTGGGGGGTCTGCAAAGAGAGCCCGAGAGAGGAACGGGCTCTTGACTGGGTCGGGGAGAGCTCACTGTGCAGGCATTACTTTGTGGAAGTGGTGAACCTAAAAGGATGTTGTGGCCAAGCCAAACCCACCAAAGACCTCAGCCTGGTGGTGAGAACATGCCCCTCTAGGGAATACGATATGAGTCCAAGCAGACCACGGCCCATCTAAAAAGCAAGAAGATAAAATAAAAGTTCAGTGAGCCAAAAATTTGGAATCTGGGGAAATTTTTAGGATTTGGCACATCTGATCACTTTTGCTTTTGCCTATTTATCCTCTATCTTTGCTTCTTTTCGTGTTCACTCTCTTTTCTATCTCGCCTACAAGCAGAAGCATCTTAATTTGACTTTCTGAGACACTTCTCACCTCAGACAAGTACTTGTTTGGATATCCCAAACAGTATTTTTTTCTAAATTTTAAATCTAAATTTCCCACTTCCTCATCTTAACATGTTGCAGAAACTAGCTGTGGACTTGCTGCTTGGCCGAGGTCGCTTACCAGAAGCAGGAGCACCGATTCTGAAACGCAGCCTGGGAACAGCAATGGTTACTCGTGGCTGGAACAGATCTGCTTCTGCTCTTCTCTATGTGTCCAAGAGAAAGAATTCCTTTTACGTTCATCTGTCCTCAAGAAAGCCTAGAAGGGGAGAAGAGATAAATGATTACCATAATCTAAATATAAAGATTTTCTTCATTCTTAGAGCCTTTGTGACATGCTCTCTTGGGAAATATTCCCAACTCAAATGGAATTTCGCTCCGTTCTTCACAGATCTCATGGTGCTTTTGTGAGCCTTTCAAAGTCAGTAACTGTGATGTCAATAATTGTGCCATGGTGAGAACACAGCAGGCATCTTGGAAATACAGACAGACATGGAAATATTAAAAAAAAACCCTCGTAACTATTAAACTTTCCTACCCAAACTCTGCAGCTGATCTGGATGAAGGTCTGTTGTGGTGGAATGTCTGTGTATGTATTAACTGGTGTGGTGGCCCCTCTCCAGTGCCAGGTGAAGGCCTGGAGATGAGCTGCAGACTCTGCCAACACTCTCGTTCCCGTACTGCAGTCAGGCACTGTGACTTCCCGCAGGTGAAAGAGCATCTCCCATGCTTGGGAAAGGAAACGCAGACCGTAGAATTGCCTATAAAATTGATTCTGCCCAAATCAATAAATTGCCTAAAGAAGGGAAAGTGCAGCCTGTTAAAGGGCTTGGCTACCTTCTTCCATCGTGTGTCAGGTGGCTTCTGAAACGCGGCTACCAGACCACAAAATTCCTAATTAGTGTTTCGGTATCACGTTAATCAGAATATTTTAAGCACTGGACTTGTGAGAAGGTGGGGGTCTCAGACTTTGCACATGATGGGATGGTGGAACCGACCTGAGCTCACAGGAGATTCGCAGCTGGGCTATAAATCACGGAGGGGGCTGCGGGGCGCTGTGGATGTTCCCATTCCTTATACGGGACCCGGCGGATCCTTTCCAGCTCACCCGCCAAAGGATGGATTCACAAAGAAACCACTGCTGCCAGTGATGGTCTCAGCTATAGATAGTGGTTTCCAGAGTGAGGATTTCGCAAATCTAAATAAACTGGTCGTGGACAGTTACTTGAAGAAGTTCAGAAAAATCCGTGTCCGAGAAACCAGATGGGATTTGGTTTTGAACGTGGAAAAAATCTGAACTTTGTGTTGTTGTACCTTAAACAGATATCACTGCTGCTCAGAACTGCAACACGTCTCCTAAGAGTGAAACGCATTCAGGCTTGGATCTACAGATTGTCCTCGGAAATGTAAGTGCCCAGTTTCTCAGGGAATTAGTGATTCCTGAATACTAATTTTAATAATAATAAATTATAAATAACATATAATATTTTACTAATTTAAATAATAATAAATTATAAATAACATAATATTTAATGTTATTTATTATACTATTATACTAATTTTTATATTAAAATTATAATATTTTAATAATAATAAATAACAAATAACAATTTTCTTGTGCTCCTCTGAAAATCACAGAGTCCAGACCCAACAAATACTTCTACATACTTCAGAAATACGTTTAAATAAATGTTGCATAGTTTTACTAATTGCAGTGATGACAAAACCCCCTGAATTTTCCACTGGTTGTTTAAGACCAGTGGAAAATTTAAAGGGAGGTAGATTCAGGTTGGATATTAGGAAAAAATTTTTTACCATGAGAGTTGTAGAACACTGGAACAGGTTGCCCAGAGAGGTGGTGGATGCTCCATCCCTGGAGATGTTCAAGGCCAGGTTGGACGAGGCCCTGAGCAACCTGATCTAGTTGGAGATATCCCTGTTCCTTGCAGGGGGGTTGGACTAGATGACCTTTGAAGGTCCCTTCCAGCCCTAACCATTCTATGATTCTATGATTCTAAGATGGAATTCTGTGCCGATGCAGCACTGCAGGGAAGCTGGAGCGTTACGGGAGCCGCGTGTCTCACCGGTGCCCTGACAAACCTCCTCAACACCTCCGAGGAGCCACATCCACAGCATCTCTGCTACTCCAGACTCGGCTCCGGAGCTGGATTTGTGGGGTACCTGAGAGGACACGGAGCCGGAAAATGAATTTTTTTAGTTCCATTCAAAACATTCGCACAGCCTTCCCCAGGGACGGAGCAGAAAAACAGGACACGTTTGTGCCCCACCTCCACGTTAGTGCAGCTTCAAGTTCTCCCACTTGTTGCATCCGACCAAAAAGCTGTTCAGGCTTAATTTATCCATTCCAGACAACCTTGATATGCAGTCAAGATACAGGTGAAATTCTAGCCACGCGCTCCAGTTTCTTCATTAATTCCAGACGCTGATGTAGGCTTATGATCTCCAGCCCTTCTAAGAGCAGCTTGCTCAGCACTTCACGTGCAAGAAACGTACCTGAAGTTTCTACTGACCGACCTAATTAAACGAGTGAGAAGAAATGAGTGCAGGACTCTAGGTGATCTCTAAAAGATGTCAATCTCTATATTCATTCATCCATATTCACTCTCTCAAGTACCGCGCATCGATCGGCAGATGAATTTTCGTTGCTAATAGATCACATACTCTCAATTACTAAGCATTGCTAATTGGATTTTCTTTTTTCTTTCTGTAAATGGCAGGGCTGCACTGCAGGGATGCCCTTCGGAGGGACGCACTGGGATGTGTTTCTCTTGCACAGCTGGGAGAGGGCTGGGTGCCGCAGGCTCCCGGGGGGCCAGGAGTGCCCCTGCTTAAATCTCTTCTCCGTTTTGCAAAAAAATACATCCTTGTTTCCATTCCTACCAGCTGTGTTGGAGACGCGAGCGCATCGCTCGCCCACGGAGCAGGGGATGATGACTGGGGCGGTGCGGCCCTGGGTGCAAGGGGAGCGGCGGGGGGGCCGGCGATGGAGAGGCAGGCGGCTGTTCCTGCTCCACAGGGACACAAAAAGCCCCGAGGCGTTGGACTGTTTTCAGAGAATGGTGTCAGGCTCAAAATATCTCTTTTTTTCATCAGCTCTTACCATTTCTTTCCGCTTCTGCCCTTGGCGATGCCTTGATGGCCCCAGTCTGGACCAGGGAACTTTCCCCATGGAAGTCAGCGCTTCCATCAAACACA
The DNA here is from genome assembly GCF_009769465.1 of Tauraco erythrolophus. NCBI lineage: Eukaryota > Metazoa > Chordata > Aves > Musophagiformes > Musophagidae > Tauraco > Tauraco erythrolophus. Next base: position 35,012,863 of record NC_141474.1, on the reverse strand, counting down.
GGCACTCAGGGTCAGCGCCGGACGCCGTGCAAACGCCCGCGTGGGAAAACACACCGGGAGGAAAGGCGGGCGGTTACCCAGCCCTTGGTTTAACAAAGCAGCAATAGGATGTAATAGGTGAAAAACGTGTTAAGCAATAGAGGAAAAATAAATTTTCCTGGTTGCTTACAGAGCTAGAAACGAGGGCTCCAAGCTTCGGGAGAAAAATCTTTCAATCCCCCCTCCCTTCCTCATCCAACATCCCGGGGACCCAGTTGGTGGGACGGGGATGTGTCTCCAAGTCCAGCTCTGCTTCCACTTCACACCTGGCTTTTTAGCGAGGCACGAGAGAATCAACATTTTCCTAATGGAAGACGATAAAAGGGAGGAACAAAAACCGCATTCCTAAGTCAGCTACTGCACACAACAGCAGATAAAAATATTAGAAGCACTTATCAGGCTCCAACTCATCTTAGTGTTTCACAAAGACATGCCTACAACAGTCAGGAAGCCACACCAACACCAAAGTGCATCTGCTTTGCTGGAGTTAACCCCTTTGAGCCCACTAAATCCACGAATACGCAGGATCCCGAGCCGCCGTTTCCCAGCTCGTGCTCTGACACGGACCTACAGCAGCAGGATCAGACGAAGCATCTTCGTGTTTCTGTGTTCATGGTCAGTGGGGACAGCACGGGCCAGGCTGTGAATCTGCTGAACGGGCCAGTGTCTCCACTGCAACGGAAAGTATGCACGCTATCGCTTGACACGGGCTATATAGACAAGTTTATACAATTATGACAAATAGCAGACTTCAATTACAGTCACTTTCCTGTAAGTAAAAGCTGGAAGTTTCTAAGAACTATTCTGACTAATGTGGTGCAGCTCTTGGCCGTGCTACGGCTGGAAAACAAAAAAGCCCTTCATCAAACTGTTGCAGCTGCGACTGCAGCCGACAAATGCCAAAAAAAGCTCAAGTGAGGGGAATCTGAGGCTGGGAGAGAGCGCAGGAGGGGCCGGCTCCTGCTCTCGCTGCCATTTATAACGCCAGGGCCGGGAGCCGGGCGCTGCCTCTGCTCCGCGTCGCGGGGACGGGGAGCAAAGGTCCCAAAACCTCCTGCGGAGGATGTCACCCCTCACCCCGTGCCACGCTGTCCGGGCTGCTCCCGGCATCCTCCCCGGGTGGTTCGGGATGGAGACACCCCCACATTCCCCTTCCTCAAATACCCCTCCAGGCTGCGTTTCGCAGCCACGTCTGCCTTGGGTGCGAGGCAGTCGATTGGCATGGGAAGAGCAGCTCCTCCTCTCCTTCACCACGATAAAAAAGTCGGAAAACTCACAAAAAAACCAGCAGCGCCAGGGTAGAGGGAGCAGGAGGGCACGGCCCCGCAGCCGGCGAGGCAGGAGCGGCACCTGCGGCAAAAACGATAATTCAAAAAATAATGCAATTATTTTCCAGGGAACAAATGTAATCTTTGTTCAATCCGAGTGCGACCCGGGCCTCACCATGAAAAGGAAATTCCCCCTTGAAGCGTAACACAATCTGAATCCACATCTGCCAAACCGAATCGAGGGATGAAAGGCGCCCGTTTAACTTCAGCGAGAACGTGGTACGGGAAACGCATGATGGAGCTGCAGTCAGCTCGTGCGAGGGGGCAGATGGGATGACTCCAGGAAAATCATGGAAAAAAGGGACATTTCCAGAAGATCTCGAAGGGGACATTTAGTCAATCAGACATTTAGTCAAAAAACAGTATAAACACAAACATGGAAATGTAAGAGAGAGATTAACATGGAAGAGAAAATGGTTTCCACCAGAGCAGGGAGAGTTCCTGGCTCACACAACACAACCACGACGCCTTTGAGACCCTTCCTCACCAGCAGTGGGCTTTTCAAAAGACAACAGGAGCTCCTCATTTTCATACCACCTACCAGCCTACATCCCCTGTAGCATCTTATTCATTTTGCATGTGCTCTTATAACACACTCATATGGAAATAAGTAGGTGAGGTATTCGCTGGGTATGCCTACCTTCGTCTGTTTTCCCAGGATTTAATCGTTCTAGATAATCCAGAGTATTCTCCACTCCTGCTGCTGCTGTGCAGGGTGCAGCCCCACCGCTTCCGACTTGCTCTATCGTCCCAAACCCAGACCTCAGCGCGCTGCCCGCACCACCGCCGGCATCCAGCCCCACTCCCTCACCCATCTGATCCATCTCCTGGTGGACCTCACCCTCTGCAGCCCCTTCCCACCCTGCGACTCAGCCACCAGCCTCGCTGACGTGCCACACACAAACGCCAACACATTTTATCTGGAGCTTGTCGAGGGGTTTAAGGCTCTGCTCATATATACAAAAACACATTTGTGGAAGTCTTTCCACAGAAAGTAGCACTCCTGTGCCTCTTAGAGAGTCCAAACCAGATCCAGACAGTGCAATAACAATATTTATCCTGCAGAAGTTAATAAAAAGCTACCTGGAATGTCTCACTTACCTTACAGACAGGTTAGCCAAGAGTGGCTCGGAATGACCACGTTGAGGGTCAGATGAAATACATCCAATTCCATCTCGTGCTCAGTTCTCCTCCAGCCAGAGCAGATGGCGTTATCCCTGCTGGGTCTCACTTGCACGTGTCCCACTGGCTGTGTTCACACCACGATCTCAGGCAGCTTTCCATCAGCTGGCGAGCGAAACGTGAGCTCGGCGACTCCCATGTCAGCTCTCAACCTGAGAAAGAAGCAAGAGACACTCCCAGAAAGTCCAATCTTCATTTAGTTTGGGAAAATAAAATATTTTTACTGAGAAAGAGCTGGGTAGTCAGTCTTGTAACAAATACCTGTAGCACCCGTGTGGTTCTGCAGCACAGCTGTTGACCCGAGCCGTGGGAAGCGGGCAGGGGGCTCGGTCTGCTCCGAGGTGACACCTTGCAGGATGCTCCAGGCTGCCACCCACCACGCACCCCAGGCGAGCAGCACCCAGAGGCACCTGCTTATTCCTTGGTAAGTTGTTACACAGTAGAATTTATATCTTTTTTTTCTTGACGAAAGTAAAAACATCAATGGTGTCATTTTCCCATAGGAAAATTTAAACAAAGCCAGGGTCATTTTACCACCCGAGTTTGAACACAAGTAGTACACACAAATGTCAAAACAAGTGATACGTCAGGGAACTTCAAAGCATATTTTAATTAAAATGATTCCACCTCCAAATATAAACCAAACCATTACCACAATTAACATTACATGATTTTTTTTTTTTTTTTAAAGGGGAAAGAATCCTATTTAGAAAGTTACTATTGTTTACCAGGTATTGGATTTCGCTTCATTTTCAATACTCCACAAAATATCAACAGGTGAAAAAGCATTTAACCACATTTCTGACCTAATTAAAAAAAAAAAAAAGTTAAATCAACAGGTTTTAAGTTGGACTGTTGGATTAGGAGGTATGAGAAAAACCAACTGTGCGTCCCGAAGAGCAGCAGCAGAAACCAACCCTTTCCCCCTAACACCCTTGCAGCACGAGCATGAGAAGTGAGAAGCACGGATCTCTGCTGAGAGAACCGGGATAATATTCCTGAGTGTGCATCACTGCTGCTCTCAAACCCCACTGACTGACTCCACAAATCCCAGAGCCCAAGGACTGCAACACGAGAGGATGGGACCCACGGCAGGGCGCAGGCTGCACGGCCCAGGTACAGCCCGACATCAGCAGAATAAACGTAACAGCACAAGTGAGAACTCCCGGGAATCCAGCTTTGGATTGATCCGATCTCAACTCTCAAGGGCAAATCAAAGGAAAATCATCAGCAGTTTGGCTTTCCGTGGCATCTTCTTTACTCGTTTCAACGTCCCATTTCAAGCTCCAGTTTTAAACATCAAGCCTTATGGTCTGCGAACTGCAACGAGAAGGAAAAATGAGAATTATTCTATGCACCTACCTCAAACAAGCATATTTTTTTTTTCCTTTTCACAAATAAGATATATTTTAGCATTAGATTATCTTCATGCTCTATGCTGGCATATAGCAATAAATGCAGGTACTGTTGCTAATTCTCCTATCACCAAACAAAACAAAACAAGAGAAAAATAGAGGGACAAAAAGCTTCCTGTCTGTACAGTACATCAAACTACCGTACATCTGCTGCAACTGCTGCAGGACTCAAATTTGTACTTTATGCACCAACACCACCTTGCTCTCCCACACAGACAAAACTCTATTTCAAACACCTTTTTTTTTTTTTTTTTTTCCCATTCTCTTTGGGGGATGCAGGTGCCCGCAGGGATGCAGAGGTGGCAGAACAAGGGAGTGCTGCACCTACTTCGGCCTCAGCCACGGACTTGGCACTGACTCCAGCTCCCCACAGACTGTAAACTGTCCTCAGCACCGCGAGGACTCCTGAGGAGTCACCAAATCTGCAGAATTCCCACTCCAAGAAAACAAACAGAAAAACCAACGAGAGTTACGGTGCTCCTACAGCACAAAAGTACAAGCTGGGAGACAGGAAGAAGGAAACTCATGCTTGTTTTAGTGTGGTTATTTATTAAACTTCCTTCCAATGCTTGCTGATGCCCCCCTTAAGCATGCTCCTTGCTGCAGCCCTCCTTTTCTTTGACCTCCTTGCCCACCCCACGGCGTGGCAGAGGGTGTGCTGCCCAGACAAAACGTTTTCACAGCCTGGTAGCATCATCCCCAATACCTACATGGGCCTGGGTGGGAGCAGCGTGTGACCAAGGGGATACAAACAGACCAGGAGTACATTTACATTTTGAAAATCAAAGTTTTTGACTTTCCGGGAGCGCAGTTCTGTATCAGGCAAACAGGATAGGTGGGAACAGAACCTAAAGTTGTAAAGACAGAATAACAAATTTTATGGATGGGATTGCGTGACAGTAGCTGGCACTTCCCGGGGACTAAAACTTAAGCTCTGAACAAGAACCAAAGATCTGGCACGCATCCTTGAGCGACGGGTGTCCCGAGTGGCCCCATCTGTAAGGACTGGCTGGCGCTTTGCTCTGGCAGCGATACCTCTGGGATCTGTTGCCATCATGGTTTGATGGGAGGGGGGATTCTGGTGGCAGGAGAGGAGCTTTGCTCCCTGTGACCTCCCTGGTTTCGGAACCAGGTCAGACCTGGTTCTGGCCACCAGATCAGACTGCCATCCCCCTCGGGGTTGAGCCAATCGGCGCCTCTGCGAATTGCCCTATTTAAGTTGGGACAAAGAAACCAGAAAAAAAAAGAAAAAAAATGGTGCTTCGCCCAGGATCGAGCAGAGAAGGGAGGAGGGCACTGCCCCCGCTCCCTGGCTCCCGGCCGGGCGGCTGCCTGCGTCGGGCCGGTGCCGCCCACGGAGGATGGCGGCGGCGGAGCCAGCTGGGGAACTCGGGGGCACCCCACTCCCGGGGTGCCCACTGGGCTGAGTTCACCTGGAGAGGACTGAGATCTGAGAGAAACAGCTGCATCGACAGCAGGTCAGTGAGGATGGAGCGGGAGGAGGTGCCGGAGCCGAGTTTCCCCTGCGGCTGATGGTGAGATGGCAGGCGGCCCCCCTGCAACCAGGACGGCCTCGGTGGAGCAGAGACCCACTCGCAGCCCGTGGGGAGAAGATGCCTGAGCCCGAGGATGGTCGTGTTGGGGTGCACGACAAGGCACAGAGGCATCTGGAGTCTGCGTGACGACCCACGCCGGAGCGAGTGGCTACAGCTCCCTAAGTACCCGAGACTGTGGTATAGCCCACACCGGAGCAATCTGTGGGGAAGGATTGTTTCCAGTGGGCTGGACTCATGCTGGAGAAGTTTGTGGATTTTTCCTCATGGGTAGGGGATCCATTGGAGCAGGGGAAAAGGGTGTAAGGACTCCTTCTCCTTTAAGAAAGAAGCAGCAGTAACAGCACGGAATGAACTGACCTGCACTCCCCCAGTCCCTGCCCCCTGTGCTGCTGGGGGGAGGAGGTAGAGCCGGGAGGAAAAGGAAAGGGGCAGGGGGAGGAAGGAAGGTGTTGGTTTTAAGATCTGGCTTTGTTTCTTTCTACCCTCTCAAGTAACTGGTTTTGTTTCCTTTTGTCCTTTTAAGTAACGGTTAATAAATTGTTTTGCTTTCAGAAAGTTGACTCGCTTTTGCCCGGGACCATGGTTGGTGGGTGCTCCCTCTGTTCTTGTCTCGACCCTCAGTCCTTTTATTATATTTTTCTCCTCTCCACTTTACTGGAGTGAGAGACCGGCTGCGTGGAGTTTAGTTGTCGGATCGGCTTAAAACCACAACAGTTGCCCACCAGGATCAGGAGGAAATTCTCCTTCCTCTCCCCAACACATAATTATGCTTATGAAGGTTGGAAGGATTGCTGTCTTCCAGTGAAGCTCTGGAGAACAGATAAAACCAGAGGCTGAGGAAGAGTCCCTGAGTAGGCTCAAGGCACCTGCTTCACACGCTCTGCTCACACATTCATAAAGCTGCCACGAGATCTCACATCAAGAGGAATTCTCCTGCACACCCGAAGGTCAGGGATCTCCTCTGGGAAAAAGGCAGGACCTTTCACACGATGTGATCTGCTTCTAAGGTCATCTGGGAAACTCACCCAGTAAGTTACCTGCAGTTGCAGAAACCAGTGACATTGGCAAGGCCCTTGACAAGTCACAGCGTGACAAATACAGAGCCCAGTATGACATGGCATATTCTGCAATGAAATACTGGTGCATCCATCTGCAAGCCTGCAGCTGCCAAAGGGGATCAATCAGACCGATGTACCAGTTCAAAGACAAGTGCCCATACTTTATACTTTTCAGCTATGACTAATCCTTTCCAGTAAAAAGAAAAAAGTAATTAAAACAAAAAAAGCTTGCAAAAAACCCCGTTATTCCTTCAGTCACAGCATCAGTCGATCCAAAGCATAGCACAAATCTGTGTGGGACCAAAAGATGACACACATTGACCCAGCCTCTCCCCCACACACACGCACGTGTGTGTCCTCAAACACACACACACATCTGCACCTCATGTATTTTAGGTGGCCAGCCTTGAGAAGACAAGTCACTATGTGGCATCACATTAATTACCACGTGTAAAGAGCAATTTTAATCTATTGTCTGAAATACAGAACCTGGGGGAGAGGGGCAGAAGTAGTGCTTGCAAAGGAAATAGCGTTACTCAAATGGTAAATGGGGCTAAATCCGGCTGGAGGCCGGTCACCAGTGGGGTTCCCCAGGGCTCAGTGCTGGGTCCAGTTCTGTTTAACATCTTTATCAATGACCTGGATGAGGGGATTGAATGTACCCTCAGTAAATTTGCGGATGACACCAAGCTGGGAGGCTGTGTCGATCTGCTCGAGGGTAGGGAGGCCCTTCAGAGGGATTTGAACAGACTGGATCGTTGGGCTGAGGCCAATGGCATGAGCTTTAATAAGGCCAAGTGCAGAGTCCTTCACTTGGGGTATAAAAACCCCAAGCATCGCTATAGGCTCGGGGAGGAGTGGCTGGAGAGCTGCCTGGCGGAGAAGGACCTGGGGGTGTTGGTTGACTACCGGCTTGATATGAGCCAGCAGTGTGCCCAGGTGGCCAAAAAGGCCAATGGGATACTGGCGTGTATCAAGAATAGTGTGACCAGCAGGAGCAGGGAAGTGATCCTGCCCCTGTACTCGGCACTGGTGAGGCCGCACCTGGAATATTGTGCCCAGTTTTGGGCCCCTCGCTTTAAGAGAGATATTGAGCTCCTGGAGCGAGTCCAAAGAAGGGCGACCAAACTGGTCAAGGGGCTGGAAGATAAAACTTATGGGGAGCGGCTGAGGGAGTTGGGGCTGTTTAGCCTGGAGAAGAGGAGGCTGAGGGGAGACCTGATTACAGCCTACAAATACTTGAGAAGGGATGGTGGGGAGGTGGGGGAAGGGCTCTTTACATTAGTGATGGGTGATAGAACAAGAGGAAATGGGTATAAGCTTAGTCAGGGGAGGTTCAGGTTGGATGTTAGGAAGTATTTCTTCTCTGAAAGGGTTGTCAGCCACTGGAATAGGCTGCCCAGGGAGGTGGTTGAGTCCCCATCCCTGGATGTGTTTAAGAATAGGGTGGATGATCTACTTAGGGATATGGTTTAATGGGGATTAGGGACGGTTGGACTCGATGATCTCTGAGGTCTTTTCCAACCTAGAAATCTATGAAATCTATGAAATATCGGACCCACTGTCTGGTAGAAGCTCTTTTCTTGAAGCTCCTTACTACGTTTCAACCCTCTCCAAAACTATGACACGAAAAACATGAGAAAGGCAGAGGACTGGAGGGGAAATTATTTTTAGAGTGATGGCACTAAGGTAACAACCCACTTACCGCAGCTTTCAGAGCTTGATCTAGGTCTTCCAGTAAATCTTCTTCATCTTCCAAACCAACTGACAGGCGGATTAATGTATCGCTGATTCCAAGAGCTTCTCTATCTTCTTTAGGCACTGAAGAGTGAGTCATGATGGCCCTGGAGGAAAAAAATAGCCCTTTTTTTATAAGAAGTTTTTACTTGTATCAGTAAAGACCAAACAAATTGGTTTCCTGCCCACATCCCCTGAAATTCTATGAAGATTTTACACCTTTTCTGTACCACCTGCTGGTTAACCCACAGATGGAAAGAGATCCTATCATCAGTCACTGTAAATTATGTGAACTGCAGAGAAGTCAGACTTGTACCTCCCAGTGTTTCAGAACAGTATTTCCAAGATACAAGCGATGAATAAAAAGTGGATACTTAATCTGGAAACAAAAAAGGAGGAAAAAAACCAATCCTATTCCTCTTCCATCCAGATTTTTTTTTTTTTCCTAAAAAAGAGTATTTAAAAGCTCTGCTTTAAGCATGCAGAGAAACAGTTGCAGCATACAATCTCCAGTATAAAATCTCATTATTATTGTTTTTTTTTAACTTCTGGTTTCTCAGATCACTTGTCAAACTGTACCCACTTACATTGAAGAGTTTATTCTCTCCAGCTATGGAGGATATAGGTAAGTATGGAGGATATAAGAAGTTACTGACATATGCTCAGTCACTGACATCCACAATTCACAAGTACCTTTCAACTGCTTGAGTGTTCTAAGATTTGCTGTTATCCTAAAATGAATGATTTAGCAGTTATTTAGGCTAAATTTTTAGCAGAATGATTTGCTGTTATCCTAAAATGAATAAATGGAAGTTTAGTCATAACTTTCCATGCAACTGTTTGAAAAGCAAACTGGATTGAAGCAAAATAATCTAATTCCACAAAAATCCTATTTTCAGCCTTTTAACCTAGACAGAGACAACTAAGTACTACTAAAATCCCCACAAAATTTACCCGACAGGGAGACGGATGCAGTTGGGTGCAGCATGCTGAACGTGCCCTCTTGTGTGAGCAGGCAGAATGGCAGACCTTGTTCCTCAACAGTGTGGCCAAACCTGCTCGATCCCACTTATCCAAACACAGGCTGATTTCTTGGATTTGTTACCACAGCAACAAATTGCTCCTCAGCCCCCCAGTCCGAACCAGGACGCGTGAAAATGCCCCTCATCATCGCAGCCTTACACAAGCCACACTCATTTTTGGAGTAGCCACTGGGTTTTGTGCTACACAACATACTAGCCCTGAATCTCAATTATATGTAAAACATCTTGGCTATGTGTACCAGAACATTTTACAACTCCCATAAACGTTTTTTGGCACTCTGCAGCTTTTTTAGGCTTTTAAGATGAAGGATGACTTACGGATGCTCTGCCAGGCTTTCGTATCCTCCCAGACTCTCAGCCAGTGCAAAAACCTAAGGGAAAAAATAAACAGAAGTTCACACAAGAAGTGTAAGGTTAGGAATGCTTAGAAAGAGACAGTTAAGGAAAAAGGAACTCAGGAGTAGTTCCTACAACGCAATGCATGGGCAGCAACGGAGGAAGAGCAGAAGGGAAGACGAGCAGGTCCTGCCTGGGCTCCACCAGAGCTGTCATTCTGTCCAGAGGAAGGACAGGGCAGGCTGCCTGAATGAGACAAGACTCAGATCTCAAAAATTTCCATTGAGGTTTAAGTGATTATATCCTATCTTTACATACTCTTCTTCCAGCATCACTCGTCACTGTGCACATCTAACACCTATGCTTTTCAGCCTGGCAAACAGCAGACTCGATGGGGAAAAAACCCAAACATTTCAGATTCTCCCCATAAAGCTGAACAGATTTTTCCACTCATTGCTCAGGTCTGATGGTTAGTTTAGTATTTTGAAAACCACCCTAAATTTCTCAGTGCCTAGCAGGATGAGTGTTTTTGAAATGCTTACTGTCAGTTAAGGTTTTTTTTAGCACTGCTCTTTGAATTGTGGACTTTTTTTCCCTTTTAAAAAAAAAAAAACAAACAACAACTAAATCTATCAACCAAAGAATCCTCTTCTCAGCCTGGTTTAAGGAAATGGCTTTACTTTGGAACCAACCTAATGACAAACTGATGGTTATCCATGTCAAAGGGCTGAAGAGAATATACCCTTCAGGGACTACTTCTCCTGGAATGTATTCCCTGATACTTTTTGTCAAAGCTGGTAGATCCCCTGTGCCAGAATTAAGTGCTCCCTCCCGTGTAAAAGGATATTTTGTGGGAAAATCGTATTTTTAGTAAATTCATTTTCAGTTGATGACATTAGCTGGCAAGTAAGTAAGACAGGGAGGAGAAGGAAGCTCTAATTTACCTTTATCAATTATTACTGATTCGTTTTTCCAAGCACAAAACAGCAAAATCACAAGAGCAGGATGCAAATTAACCCGAGCTCAAGACTAGCAAACACATTAAAGAGCACAGGCAGAATTAATACATTGCAAAGTCAAAAGCAAAAGCCTACAGTTTAGGTAAAACAAGCAACCAACTACTCTCCAAACTGAGGGACTCCCTCCCTGCATCGTGACTCATGTCATTTCTCACTGGGTTTTTCTCCTGATGACTACTTGAAATATTACAACAGTATTACACCAGCCACAGCTTCTCTGCTTTCAACTGCCAGGGGTGTTTTTGCAAAAGGCTGGTATGCAGGCCCTTTATTAGGGCTAACCTGGGTACACTACACCCCCCTGTGTAAACAAATACTTCAAATGAGCTGAGGCATTCTCTCCTTCCCTCTCATTAGCCTCCCATTTACAAATAATCTATTATTTAGGGATGGTTACACCCAGAAGACTTGAGGAGCTTTGCAGAGACCCAAGAAAAATCACTTCCATTATCACCCTCAGAAGGACTGGTTGGAGCCCTTCTAAGGCAGCGTGCATTTACCACCATTTACCTTTAAATTCTTGAGAAAGGCAACAGCACGTTCCAAATTTCCTTTAATGTAAAAGGTCACCATCCCAGGACATCCAGTACACTGTCGTTTGATCAACTCGTACTGAGGGTGTGAAGGCAAGCCTGAAATTTGTAGAAATTGCCTTAAGTTAATCACCACCACTTCAAAGGGCAAAGCAGCTCACCCCCAGCTGTGCAGAAACAGCCCATGGCCGAGGTGGACACCTAAGCCAGAGCCACCAAACGCGACGGGCACGCGGTGGTACAGTCCCCAAATCCGGCCTCGCTCCAAGATGTCACCCACTCTGAAGTCTTGCCAACCTACCTGGGAAAATTGCTTTCTCCACCCGGGAATCTGACTCAAGAAACCGAGCAACAGCTAATGCGTTGTGGAAATGTTGTTTCATCCGGATTTGCAGAGTCTTCAGACCACGGTTGCACAGGTAACAGTCAAAGGGAGACGGAATAGCTCCAAGAGCTGGAGAAATTGAAACGAAATTCCACGTAAAACAAAGGGTTGTTTGTTTTGGGGCTTATTTTTAGTAAAACTAAATACAGTCCTAATTTCCAGAATTTCTCAAGTTAGAACAAGACAAGTGGAAAGACATCTGATGCAATCTGTCTCCTGTTCAGGAGGGCCTGTTGTGATAGGACAAGGGGTAATGGTTTTAAAATAGAGGGAGGTCGATTCAGGTTGGATATTAGGAAAAAATTTTTTACCACGAGAGTTGTAGAACACTGGAACAGGTTGCCCAGAGAGGTGGTGGATGCTCCATCCCTGGAGACATTCAAGGCCAGGTTGGACGAGGCCCTGAGCAACCTGATCTAGTTGGAGATATCCCTGTTCCTTGCAGGGGGGTTGGACTAGATGACCTTCGAAGGTCCCTTCCAGCCCTGACCATTCTATGATTCTATGATTCCTCACCTCACACACATGGGAAGCCAATTAATGAGCTAAATCAAACAGCTGAAGCCTCAAGGATTAAATTTATTAGAGATAACACACCTTTACTCCTTCTGCTGTAGACAGAACACTGTACAGAAATTTATTCATTACAATTAAGAGGCAGTGAACTTGTTAAAATCAACCTCTATATGAAAATTCTGCATTAGGCATATCCTCTGATGTGAGCATGAGTTTAAAGAACCCCAGGTGTACTTGACAGGAGTTAGATGAAATTAAATAAAGGGTGAGAAAGAGAATTCAGGTTCCCTACACCCATGTTACCACTTGCTCTCCAGTCATTTACGTTTCTGCCCATTTAAATGCCTGAGCTACCTTGCTAGATAAGATTTCATATTGGTGTGCGTGCAACTGCTTCCCATTACAAGCTGGTACGTTTGAATGGGATTCATTTCAAGGTATTTCCTGTATTGGCTACTTACAGTTTTGTAAGAATTTGAGCCTTTCGTAGAGATCATCACAGTTTACTGAAACAAGCCCCATTACAACATCGCTATGGCCTGCAAACGCAAGGAGAAGACAAGAACAGGGTCAGCCACCCCATCTGCTCCAGGTTTCTGCCACAAACCCCCGTTTTCTCAGTCTTGGTGCTAATATTTTGTGGGACATTGGGCTCCTTCTCACTGGCTCGGCCGTCCTTCTTGTGCAGCACATCAACCATAAGGCAGATTTCAGCTTTTTCAAAAGCTCTGGTCAGCAGTGCGCTGTGCCCTGTGCTACACCCATGCCCTCAGACACTTCCCAATCCCACCACTGCTAACTGCTGGAAAGCAGGACATCCTACAGCAACCAGGGGTGTCCTGCAGAGCAGCACTGGGCTGCTGTCTCAGCGAGAGCGAACACCAGCCAGAAAACTTCCACTTCTATCCACCCCACCAGGGATATGTGGTTACAGCACAACTCCAGTCACATTAACTCCAAGTCTGGGCTATTTGGGAAACAACACAGTGAACGTGCTTTTGGACAGGCTCCAACACAGGCACATGAAACCTCCTTTGAACCTTACTATAATTTCCAGCAGCCACCTTCTACTGAAGGCACTTGCTTTGCTGTAGCCAAATTAAAGCCAACATGGCTATAAGCACCTCTAGGTCTAGTACCTGAAGTCAGACCAATATTCTTTCTCCCAGGGATAGTTTAGGAGCTATGAAGACTAATGGTCTGTTCAATGGCCCATCTCCTGTAATGGTCCATCTAAGAATTACTGGTGGACACACTGGCTGTTGTGAACTGCCCGCAGCCAGAATGGCTGTGAAACAGTCAGCCTGAGTCGTGCTGAACTCACACACTCACCGTTCATGTATTTGGTTGCAGAATACATACAGATATCAGCCCCCAGAGACAAAGGACGCTGAAAAGAAATGAAAAAAAAAACAGATCCAATTAAAGCTTGTGTGCACTCTAGTTCATTTCAAGCTATCCAGAAAGGCTGTGATCCAACACAAAATAACAATAGGTGGAGAAACTCAAAAAATCCACCAAAACTTAACACCTTAAACACAAAAACCTGAGACTGAAGATAGAATATGTGAAAAAAAAGCAATAGTACAGGAAAGCACTCTGAATTCTAGAGAAGCACAATAAAAAGAACCCACAATAAAATGTGATTTAAAAGCACTGGTCTAATTCCCACCAGCTTCAGGGAGAGGAGTGACTGAATACATCTGACATACAGCCCGTTCATATTTGAGACAAAACCAGTTACATTGCTTGGCTGAGGCAGGGATAAGTAATGGTATTTACTCTGCAGTGTATTTCTAAGTAATGGTATTTACTCTGCAGTGTATTTCCTTAGAAAACGAAGACCTCAACACAGTCTGCAAAGCAAAAAAATTGCCTTATTTTCTAGGTATCAGCATTGGTCATACTGCACCAAAAGAACAACCATAAACCTGAAGAAAGTGCCAAGGGCTTTGTGCCAGTCCCCAACCTCTCAGCTTTCTTCCCAGAAGCCTCTTTAATGCGAGAGGCAAACTGAGATGTTGATGAGCAAGAACTAATGAATGATACATTTTTTTTTTTTACTCAGTCACTAAGTAAAGGACTTTGCACGTAATATAAGCATATTATAAAGACTGAAGAGTACTAATATGTTAAAAGGTAACAAAGCAAGCAGGTTTAGAATCAAAGGCTGCTGCTGACAGATTAAACACGGCCGTCTCTTCAAGGAATGTGGATAACACATTCCCAGTCTGCAGCCAGGAGGACAGCAGCACAAACACCAGGGCCTTTTCCATCCCATATTGCTGTACAAACCACTGTGAGGTGATGATGGTCCTAGCACAGAGCACCAGCAGCAGTCTGGAGGGGTTTAAGACATTACCTATTACACTTAGCAGCATTAATCATTACAGCTGACCTTCTCTTAGCACCACACCAATAAAAGACACATTAACTAGCTCATATATCCCGATGCTCACTTTTCTTCTTTCACACACGTCTTTCCAAAGTCATATACATTGCAGGGGGGAAATCATCAAGCCTTTGGTATGTACAAGGCAAAAGCTCTCTTCACTTATAAAGACCTCTGGACCCTTAAAAGCAAAGACACCTTGCCTTTTGCACTCGTAAAAGTAAAAAGTAAAGTTTTACTTTAGACCTGAAAGACAAGGGATTAGCGTGGTCTCCTGGGAAATATATACAAGTATCTCTATCCCGCGTTAAGATGAACAGGACTTTGAAGTTTATTATTCTGAAGCATTTTTAGAATTTAAAGAATCGTCTTCGCTTCGTGCATTTGAGTTAAAAACGCAGAAAAGTCATGCCAGTTGTTCAAGATCAAACCTGTAAACTTCTAAAAGCCACACCTTCACCAAAATATTGAAAAAAAGGTAACTTGAATGTCTCAAAGACAAAGCTAACAGTTTGCTTGTTTAAACCTTTTCTTATACTCCCTGGAGGTGTTCAAGGCCAGGTTGGATGGGGCTTTGGGCAACCTGGTGTAGTGGAGGGTGTCCCTGCCCATGGCAGGTGGGTTGGAACTGGATGATCTATGAGGTCCCTTCCAACCCAAACCGTTCTGTGATTCTATGATTCTTCTTTAGAATATCAAGTGGTTCAAAACAGATTGTAAACAGCATTAAAAGGCCAAAGTTAGAAAACAGGACACTTTTTAACAGGCCTGTTGCGATTTCCATGAGTGAGAACAAAAAACCATGATTTTGAATGGCAGAGGAGCCATTCTCCCAATTAAATTGATTCAGTGTCCTCACCTGACTGCTGAGCCGTGCTGGTTTTGCTGCCATCACACTGGTACACTATATATAAAACACTTTGCATACCACCTCTGCTGATGTAAACAGTGCTTACCTGGAAGTAGGCAGACATGAAAGTGTTGTCTACCACCAGAAGAACATCTTGGTGCTTATGCACTGCCTCTGCACAGGCCTGAATGTCAATGACCTTCAGCGTGGGGTTTGTGGGCGTTTCAATCCAAACGAGCTGCGGCGATGCAACAGCACAAAACATCTATTTAGTAACTCTGCAGTGCCTGATGTAAGTCATATGTGCTTTCACAAGTTAACTCATGGAGTGCCAGCTTCCCGTGCAGGTTTGCCCAGTGGAAGTAGGAAAGTGTCCCTGCTGAAGAACGGCGAGGTTCCTTGGGAGAGGTAAAATATTCTCCACGAAACCAACTGATACATGGGAAGAACATCAAAACTTTTGAAAACCCAAGCACACCATATCTGAAGAAGGCCTGACATAGCCACCAGAAAGCCTTTACACCCAAAAGTCTGGAAGCCTTTTCCAGCTGAATTATCCCCCACCAGAGCAGGGGAATATCTGCTGCAGTGCCACGGAGCACCTCCTCTTGCTCTGACCTCAATGTTCCCTCTGCTGTTTCTTACCTTTTCCCTCTTCCTCCTCTCTCTCTGGTGTTTTTGCCCCGTTTAAGATGTTTTCAGAGAGGCACCACAAACGTCACCAGGTGGCCCAGGGGGATGTGTTGGAGCCAGCTGTGCCCCAGCCTGTCCCCGCAGAGGCCACCTCTGCAGCCCCCTCTGCTTCTCCCCCCCCCCCCCCCCCCAGTACAGCAAGAGCAAGAACAAAATTATTTAAGACATTAAGCAAGTAAGTTCAGCAATATCCCTCTCTCCTACCTTGGTCTCTGGTGTAATTGCAGCTTCCAGACATTCCATTTTTGTGCAGTCAACAAAAACTACGCTCAAACCCATGTTCATGGCTACTTTCCTGAAGTATCTGTTTGTGCCTAAAAAAAATCCAAACAAAACCAAACAAAAAAATCAGAGACACAAAATGAAACAACTTCCTTAACTTTCCTTCACAGATCTCCAATCTCTTGCACGCATCCACGGAAAGTCAGGAGGGTACAGTTTTATGGTGTACACCAGAAATGGCACATTAGTACTTTTTTGTTTCTAAAAAGTTTAAAGACTGCTGTAGTTTTAAACAGCATGGAAAAGTAATAATGGGAATACAGAATCAAAGTGATTGATGAAGTACTTTCAATTAATAGCTGATTGGGGTTTTTTAGTCAGAAGATTAATAGATCTCTCTTAGTTTGCCTGCTTCTAACTTTTCCTCCAGCCCTCTGCATGCACAAGCTGGCAGTTTCAGTTTTTGTATCCTCCTTCCCCCACCCTACTTTTCATAACTTTCTTTCGTCACATATTTTCAAATTATTTTTTATATCTATATTCATAGTTGTATTTATACTTTATATTCATATTTATGTCTATTTTTTTCTATTTAGTTGAGAATCTGGGAGAAGAAGAATCAAGGGGAAGACTGTAGCTACTGTGTTTCTTATGGAACATAAAAAAGTTATTATTTCCTTCCTTCCTGTCTTTGAAGCCTTTCATTGGAAAGATTCAAAGAAGACACCAGAAGCAATCAGCTGGTTGCTAGATGTGCGACACACTGACTATCTGGCAACACTGCCTGGATTAAAAATTAATTCCTTACGTCTTTCTGCCAAGGTTACTCAACATTTACTCACTTATGCAGAACAGCAGTTTGCTATCTAGCCAGAAAGTCAGTGCACACAGGGCATGATTCTGAGTGCTGAACACTACGTCTGAATAATATTTTTTTTTAAGGAAGCAATTTTATTTCTACAACAAGAAATAGGAATTTTTTTTTTAAGGAAGCAACTTTATTTCTTCAAGTATATCTTTGTTGGTGACATGGACAGTGGGATTGAGTGCATCCTCAGCAAGTTTGCAGATGGCACTAACTAAGCTGTGTGGTGTGGTGGACATGCTGGAGGGAAGGGATGCCATCCAGAGGGACAGGCTGGAGAGGTGGGCCTGTGAGAACCTAACGAAGTTCAACAAGGCCAAGTGCGAGGTCCTGCACGTGGGTAGGGGCAATCCCAAGCACAAGTACAGGCTGGGCAGAGAATGGATTGAGAGCAGCCCTGAGGAGAAGGACTTGGGGCTGCTGGTTGATGAGAAGCTCAACATGAACCAGCAACGTGCGCTGGCAGCCCAGAAAGCCAACCGTGTCTTGGGCTGCATCCAAAGCAGCGTGGGCAGCAGGTCGAGGGAGGGGATTCTGCTCTTGTGAGAGTCCCCCTGCAGTGCTGCGTTCAGCTCTGGGGTCCTCAACACAAGAAGGACATGGAGCTGCTGGAGTGAGTCCAGAGGAGGCCACCGAGATGATCCGAGGGCTGGAGCACCTCTGCTATGCAGACAGGCTGAGAGAGTTGGGGCTGTTCAGCCTGGAGAAGAGAAGGCTCCGGGGAGACCTTCCAGTACCTAAAGGGGCTACAGGAAAGCTGGAGAGGGGCTTTGGACAAGAGTGTGTAAGTGACAGGAAAAGAGGCAATGGATTTAAACTGAAAGAGGGGAGATTTCGATGAGATCTAAGGAAGAAATTTTTTACAATGAGGGTCACAAAACACTGGACCAGGTTGCCCAGAGAAGCTGTGGCTGCCTCATCCCTGGAAGTGTTCCAGGCCGGGTTGGATGGGGCTTTGGGCAACCTGGTGTAGTGGAGGGTGTCCCTGCCCATGGCAGAGGGGTTGGAACTGGATGATCTTTGAGGTCCCTTCCAACCCAAACCATTCTGTGACTCTATATTCTCTCTTGTGCTGTAAGAAGTTCATTCAAGCATGGGAAATTTTCACATAGGCTGTCAACTCTACAAATGCAAACCACAGAAAAGGTGCCTTATAGTAGTCTCACATACTTTTAATAATAGCACACTACAAAAAACCTTTGATGGAAACGAGAGGTTACACTGAAAGTATCCCTTCTAAGAAATTACAGCAATAGCTCAGAATTAAGAGGTGTCAACTACCTGCAGCTCCTCCTCATGCCTCCCAAAACTCAGCGCTCCTTAAACACATCCCAGGCAATATGCTTTCCAGCATTGACTGAGAACTTTTTGTTTTCTTTGACTGTTTTTCTGACCATCTTGACTACCCGTTTGTCCTAGCAAGCGCAGTGCTGCTTTCCTATCCAACCAGGCTTTTCACAAAACAAGCACCAAAAGCTTCCCAAAGCTAGCGTACCCTGGAGGGAGCAGGGACACATGCCAGCACTGGGCACCCAGTGACACAAAGGGCTGCAGTACCGAAGGCTGCACAGGGCAAGCGTGGTGGGCGCGTAAACCCCGCAGGGCACAAAGGAGTCAGTGCAGGCAGCAGCGTGGAAGAACACGGGCAGGAAAGGCAGCTAGGAACAGCCGGAAGAGAACAGCCCAGGAGGAAAGCAAGCAGGGATTTAGGGGACCGGGAGCCCCTAGTACCCGAGGGAAGAACGAAAGGGCTGAAAACACACTGGCCACGGAGGCCAGTGGCAGAACTGGAGATGCACCACCTCCCGGGGTGGGAACTCTGCTGAACGAGGCTGCCTGTGGGGAAGCCAGCCTCTCTGCAACACAAGGATGAAAAAAATTCAGGGAAGAAACGACGAAACTTATCTCTGCAGAAACCACCGCAGGCTGAGGCTTTAAAGAGCAGGTGAACTGATTTTGCTTGAAAAATACACCTATGGGCCTTTCTGAAGTGAGGAACCGAGGACGTGCCTCGACCAAATGACTTCGATTTACCGAATTCTGTGGTGGGAGGGCTGTGAATTAAAGGAGCAGATCTAAGGTCCCTTCCAACCCTAACCATTCTATGACTCTATGATTCTATCGTCAGCAGGGATTCCTGCTGCCTTCACTCAACTTGGCTCCAGATGTACTTTGGAGAAGAGCTACCCGGCGTGACAGAACTGAGACATTGAGAGCAAACGTGTGTATCCATACTTGATATGCACGAGCACGGAGAACCGACTGGCAAACAGTAATCACTCTGAGCAATGGGAAAGGCGACCACTCTTGTTAAAAGTTTTCCAGCTATTGCTTGGGAAAACACCACCTGTTTGCTGGCCTCTCCAACCTTCCTTTGAAGCCGAAGCAGTTTGACCTCTTTGTGCAAAGGCCTTGAAGCAGATGGAGGGAGACAAGCTTCACTGATCAGTGAAACACATGAGTTGGGCACTACTGACACCGGTTGTCACAGCTTATCCTGGCAGACTTCCCTGCTACAGACGTCTGGGTGGCATCAACCTTTTGAAGGACGTCGGCAGAGGTGGATGAACTCTGTTTGTTCCCCGGGAGTTTCTTGGAAGAATGGATCAAAAGAACCTACACACGATGAACGCCTAATAGTGGGCTGCAGCATCACTGAAGCATTCAGAAGACATGGGCTTAAAAGATGCAAGTTGTGGTGTCAGGGAAGATGATAGCACAGCAGTCTGAAATAGCCCAGACAAAATGCTGGTTGGTAAAGGGTCAAACCTAGGAAAGGAATAGTAGAAACAGCAGAAGCTAGAAAGCTGTGCTGCAGGGGGTCCTGCTCTGCAAACAAACCTGTGCAAGGCCAGGGTGTTGCTCTTCTGCTGGCCAGCTGTATTTTTTAAACCTGCACGTTGTGCCGCAGAATCTTTCAGTGTTTGAACTTCTAACACCAGAATCAGACAGGAGTGTTCTGTGTTCTCATGAAAAAGGACTTGAAAGAAAAGTAAGGTCCTACGGGGGGAAACTCAGAAAGTTCACAAGAATCACAAATAGGTACATTCTACCGTTTGAACAAAGAAGATCAAAAACACACTTGTGCTTTACATACCTCCATAGACGTCATCCATGCAGATGATCGTATCCCCTGCCTTTAACAGGTGAATAATATTCAAAGTAGCAGCTAAGCCAGAGGCGTAAGCTAAACCTAAAACAGGAAAGAACAAGTGGTAGACAGACTATTTTAAATGGGATACAACCTTGTCAAACTCGCCTTCTCTTTCCTTGCTTTGCTTTTAAAAGGAACCTGTTCTGTCACTCTCACTCACGCTACCTCACTCATTAGGCGAGTAAAAGCAGCAGCCTGACTTTGCCCAGGGTGGAATCCAGCATGAACACCAGTAACGCAGCCTGGTAACAGGCTCCTGCTCCCCACTGCACCCAGCGCTGCTGCACGAGGATGGATTCCGTTCAGCTTAGGCGTCAAACGCAGCGGAAGGAAGCACAGTGACTACAGAAAGTCCGAAGATTGAGCTGGACTCTCCTGAACGATGAGCGCTGGGCTTTTTTTCACAGCACGAAGCAGCTCCTGCCCACGACCTGCAGCCAGCGGCCGTGAAAGCCTTGCTGTGACACAACTGCTGCTCACAACTCAGCGTCACCGCTCCCCAAGTCATGCCAACTGCACACACTGTCAGGAGACACACACGCTGACACCTTGCTTGAGGAACTGATGCATGGCTTACAGTATTTAGCTCCATCTAGTGCTGCCACAGCCTTCTCCAGGCAATTCCGGGTAGGGTTTCCACTCCGGCTGTATTCATAACCCTGTTGGGAAAGCAAGAACAAAATACAACTTGAGAGAGCACTGGGAAAGTTTTGTACAATAATCATCCTAAGTTCCCTAAAAAGTCCTCTCTCAACACGGCGGTTACACATCCACCTCCTCCAAGAACAGCAGGCTGGTTTTCTGCCTACATCTGTAGCTCTACACAACATCTGAGTGGGCATCCCCAACCTGACAATGGTGCACTGGGGGAAGAATCATGCTGCCACCCACACTCTCCTACTTTTTCCTACATATCCATCTCTGGTCACTGTTGGAGAAAAGGCCTTGGTCTGACACTCGTTCTTACATTATCATAGAACCATAGAATGGTTTGGGTTGGAAGGGACCTTAAAGATCATCTAGTTCCAACCCCCCTGCCATGGGCAGGGAAACCCTCCACTACACCAGGTTGCCCAAAGCCTCGTCCAACCTGGCCTTGAACACTGCCAGGGGTGGGGCAGCCACAACTTCTCTGGGCATTATCAGCAAGAACGTGCCCCATCTGCACAACGCTCTGCTTGAAAGGTGCTACATGGCATTAGTCAGTGCCAACCTGTGCCCATCAAAAGTTCTTGAAAGCTCCAACGTTTTCCTGGCATGCAATCAGGCCAAGTTCCACACTTCAGTGCAACAGATTTTATGGGAATACTGAGAAAATTTAACAACAAAAAAAATATTCATGCATGCATGGATGCACTTGTTACAGAGAGAACCTGGCTACGCATCCTGGAATTTGTGTACTTTCAAGATTCCTGTTTAATGACAACTTTATCATATTCAGGAACCTGGCAGATCGCTCTCACGGAGCTTCCAGCAAGAACGTGGCCACTCCACCACCAGTACATGAGTACAGCAGCATGTGACTCCTTCTTCTGCGGTCTTCTTCAACCCTGCTCCCTGCTTACAAGCATTCACAATTTTAGTCTGTGTAAGAGATTTTGTGGGGAACCAAAGACCACGCGGCAAATTCCTTCTGTCCCAACCAGCACACTGCGATGTTCACACCTCAGGCTTGGAACAAACTCATCTACGAGTTGTGAATTCGTGGCTTTTCCCTCGTACACGCATGGTAGCAACCAGAGACACTTCAGGATGGCTCAACACAAATGCTTCCAGCGCTTTCTACAACACATCCACAAAATACTCATGGAATACTCATTCGCTCTGGAAGGGCAGCTGCAGCAGCCTCTCCCACGTCCGTGTCGAACGAGAAACCGCATCCCAGCAGCGCAGTAACGCTGGTACCACGCAGCCTCCCAGAGATGCCCCAGCCGCGTGCGAACCCCCACGCCCGCCCCCCGCGCGGTTACCGGCCCCCCGCCCCCGCGGGGGCTGCCGAGCCCCGGGGGTGCGCGGTGCCCCCCGCGCCGCGGCGCTCCCGCTGAAACCCCCCCTAAACGTGCCGCTGCGGGGGAACCCGCCTCTTCCCGGCGGGAAAAAGGGGTTCGGCGTTTTTTCGGGATCTAGCACGAGGGAAAATCCTTCCCCGCGCTGCAAAGCCGGAGCCGCCCCCCCCCCCCCCGCGTCGGGGCCTGCCGCCTCCCCGGCGCCCCGCGGCCGCCCAGCGCCCCACGGGGGCAGCCCGCCGCGCTGCGGGCCCGCGCGGTGCCCCCGGCCGCGCCCACAGCCCCCGTCGGACCGCGCCGCCCCGCCGCGGGGGGCCGAGCCCGGCCGGGGGTTCCGCCGGCGGCCGCACTCACCGCGTGCTGCCCGGGGCCCCGCTGCTTGAAGGTGGTGGAGAGCGAGATGGGCGGCACCACGGCGGCCGAGCGCCACTGCTCGGGCTCCTGCCCGGCGTGGATGGCCTGCGTGGCGAAATGCGCGAAGGGCGGCAGGAAGCCCGGCGCCTCGCCGCGCTCCGTGGCCATGGCCGCGTCCGACTGCCGCCGCCGCCGCCGGTACCGCCACGGCGGGCCCGGCGCGGGCGGGGCCTCACCGCCGCGCCCCCATTGGCTGAGGCGGGGAGGGGCGGGGCCGCGACGCGCCCCCCCATTGGCTGAGGCGGGGCGGGGCGGGGCCGGGACGCGTCCCCATTGGCTGAGGCGGGGCCGAGGGGCGCCGCCGGACCCGGCACGGCGCGGCGGGTCCGGGACGGCGGCGGCTGCTGCGAGCGGGCTCGGGGCTCGGGGCTCGGGGCTCGGGGCTCGGGGCTCGGGGCTCGGGGCTCCGGGCTCCGGGCTCCTCCCCCGCGCCAGTGCCTGCAGCGGCCACGGCAGCGCTGTCCCAGCCGCCGGGCAGGTCGGGCAGTGAGTCAGCACGGCTCGGTACCGAAAGCAACCGTCCCTCGCACGGCTCGGTGCCGAAAGCAGCCGTTCCTGGCACGGCTCGGTGCCGAAAGCAGCCGTTCCCGGCAGCCCGGCAAGCCGGGGCATGGCGGCGGGAAGCCGCTCACCCCGTAGGGCAGCCGGCAAGGGGTGGGCGCCGCGCCTGGCGGCAGGTGACCGGGAGCCCGGTGGCCCCACCGAGCGGTCCCCGGGGAGCGGCCTCCTGCCCCGCCCGGCGGGCGCCGGTGGGCCCCGCGGGGTCGCGCAGCCCGATCCCGGTTACGGACCGCTAAAGGTCTTTTCCTACTGCTGACACCTTCTCGTACATGGCGGGCTGAGTCTGAGATAATTTTCATGCCATTTCCCGGTAAATTTAGGGCAAAACTGGATCTGAGTGGAAGAAACACACCGGTTATTCTTCGGTCCGTTTTTCAGCCTCAGCACGAGGTAGAAACCTGAAATGGAGGAATTTCATCCCATGGTGACAAATCTGTTTCCCGTAGGCCTGTGGAAAACGGCTCCATAAAATCCCACGGGCAAAGCTTTGCTCTGAACCCGCCACCCTGGCAGAACACCCGGGCACCGAGCCCCAGGTGCCCGGGGAATCTCAGGCTGTACCGTGAAGTGTCCGGGTTTTTTTTTTGTAAGAATTTGTATTATGGATTCAGGATAGTCACGCTGAGACAAAAGGGAAAATGCAATTATTTCCTTGGCATACAAAATTTCTTCCTCTGCCTCCAGCTTTGTGTTGTGGTTATCTGTGTAGCCCCCAGTGGTCTTTTGTGGCTGTTTCTGGAGGGGGTTGTCCTGTCCGTAGGTATGTCCATAGGTGTCCATAGCTGCTGGAGCACCTCACTGAGCACAAGAGGGAACTCTGCAGCCGCTGGCCCCACGGATTAGTCTGAGGAACCTCAGGAAATATCTCGTGGGTTTTTCTTTTTTAATAAGGAGATATAAAAATCTGCAAAGTGCTTCAGGACAGCACAGGCTGAAAAGAACGGAGAATAACTTCACTTCCACTTGAACAGCAGCCATTGAGGCGATGACGTCTTAAAATTTCTTACCTACTTTTCCCTGTTAATTTCCTTCAATGTTCTTTGTCACTTTGAGAAATGTATTGTTCTCTAGCATCTCAAGCCAGGCATGCTGAATGCCCAGGAGAAGCAGAAGTTAATTTCTCCAGAGCTGACAAATTCCATTTACTGTCCTCCGGGACCTCATTTGTCTTTGTTTTGCCTTGTGGAATAAGGAAAAAAGGCAACCAGAGCGCATTTCCCCATACTCAGGTGCTTTCAATATTCTGTTAGGTACTCTTCATCAGTTTAAATATTACTGTTTGACTTACAGCTAGAATAAATGCAGGTGCACATTTACAGTATGTAAATTACTTGTAAATAGTAAATATTTACAATATATGTACAATATATTTTAATTTTCTGCCTACCTATGGGTTTTGTACAAATTTAGCCTTTTACTCCTTTCTATTTTTTGACCTATTCATATATATACTAAAAGAGCCAGCGTCCTTCCTAGAGGAATACACCAATGAGAAATTCCTCCTTCATTATTTATTTCTTACTTGAGGAATTCCCTAAGTGAAGTTTCCATAGACTTGCAGCCCAGAAACTGTAGAAAATGCAGTTCCACATTGCCACAAGATCTGATGCTGCTGCTTTTAGCTGCACTGCGTAGTCCTTGGAAGAGAGCAATTTAAGTGACTTAAGAAGATGGAGAATATAAACAAGACAAAGTTTTGTTGTTAGATGGTAAAAAAAGAAACTAAACCAAACATTCTCAAGAATTTGTAGGTGTGTAATAATTGCGCAGTACAGTCCTAGCACGGAAGGACATCTGGATCCACTACAAACGCCAGTTTTCAGAGAGCAATTCCCAGGAGAAACGCATTCATTATATTTCTGGATCGAATAAGGAGCTCCATAATAAGCTGGTAAACAGTGACTTCATGCTTCTGTCTCCTCTGAGCTGGCCTCCACTAATTAAAAACGCAACGTGAAGCTTCCAACATCAGCTAAAACCTGAGCTGGTACATCTCCTCCACAAGACTGGCTACGCACCGGATGCGTTCCCAGCATGGCACCAGGGCAAACAGCCGCTTGTGCAGCACGGGAGACCGGGCAAGAGACATCGGAATTGCTAACAGGGTCAGCCTCTCACATTCTGTTTGTAAATGGGTTTGAATTTTCTCTAAAAACAACAAGAGCCAGAAAAATCTTGTTGGAAGACCAAGGGAGTATAGAGCAAAGGCGACTTTTTTTTTTTTCCACCCTTAGAATTATTAAAAATTCCGTATTAGAATTGTAAATAGCTGTGCAGGAAGCAGCTGTGCTGTCACTCTGGAGACAGCAGGCACAGAAATCGTGTTTCATCGTTCCCACCTCTGCCTAGAATTCTTCGTAGCCACGTAGTATGAGAGGAGATGATGCAAATTGGGTAAAGAAAGAGGTCACCCAGAAAGGTGGTTCTTTCATCACAGCAGATCTAATCTTCCTGATGACTTGTAGGTTGTTTCCCCTGGAAGCATCAGGAAAAAAATCCTGTTTACCCGGAATTTGACACATCATTTTTTAAACGATTCATTCCACTACGGTAAGGAGATACTTGTGGCACCAGGGCCCAAGAAGGAGCTCCTGCAGGGAAATCTGGAAGCTCTGAACCTGCTGCAGCCACTTTATAAGATGATAACGCACCGCCAAGGACGGGACAACTGTCTCGTCGCTGCCTTTTCCTGCATGTGCTTTGAGAAAGTCAGTTTGTACAGGTCCTGGTGTTCTCCAGATGACTCCTTGTTCCACAGTCATGTATCATGCCGTGTTTTTTCCGTTCCCCTTTCTCCCAGTGGATGAGACAGCCCCGCGAAGGATGGAAATGGGTGGATGGCGAAGGGACGGGGTGATGTTAGCAGCCCGTTTCTCCCTCGGCTCCCAGGGGATTCATGGAAGGAGTGCTGGAGGAGACGCAGAGTGCCCGTTTGAGGGGACATCCCTCGCCCGTTGGTGACCTGGGAAGGAACGCGGTGCTGCTGTGCTCCTGGCACGCAGGGGGCACTGTCTCACCCCATCTATCTGTGCCCAGTTCTAGTGCCCCCACCATAAGAGAGACACAGATTTGTTGGAGCGTGTTCAGAGGAGGGCCACAAAGATGATCCAGGGGCTGGAGCACATCTGCTACGAGGACAGGTTGCGGGAGCTGGGATTGTTCAGCCTTGGAAAGAGAAGACTTCGGGGGCACCTAATAGCTGCCTTCCAATTCCTGAAGGGAACCTACAGGAAGGCTGGGGAGGGACTTTTTACAAGAGTGTCCACTAATAGGACACGGGGAGATGGGTTTAAGTTGAAGGAGAACAGATTTAGATTAGATCTTAGGAAGAAATTCTTCAGTACGAGGGTGGTGAGACTTTGGAATAAATTGCCCGGAGAGGTTGTGGATGCCCCCTCCCTGGAGGTGTTCAAGGCCGGGTTGGACGGAGCCTTGGGCAGCCTGGTCTAGTTGAGAGGCGCCCCTGCCCATGGCAGGGAGGCTGGATTAGATGATCTCGGAGGTCCCTTCCAGCCTGAGGTGCCATTCCATGATTCTACCATCTATTCCAGTGCTGCGCGGCGCTTCGCGCCCCTGGCACAAGAGTGGGACCCAACCTCGCACCGCGACACCCCGGGAGCCGCCGCCCTGCCGCTCCGCGAACCAATCCCGGGGAAATCCATCGGATTTCTGCCGTGGCATCCGAGCCCTTCCCTCGCCATACGCCACACCGCAGGCGGCGCGGGGATACGCCCGGGCAGCCGGGAGCGGCTCCCCACGGGGATGCGGGGCTGCCCGCGGGCTCCCGCCCTGGCCCGGGGCCGGCCCCTGCGCCTCCCGGGGCCGCCGAGCCATGGGGGGCGGGACCGGGGCTCCCGGTCCCGCCTCCCGCCCCCCGCCTGCTCTCGCGGTGCCCGGGAAAGTCTCTCCTCGCCCCGCGCCTCTCGCGGGAGCAGTCCGGCCAAGATGGCGGCGGCGGCGCCGCGCTGCTGAGCGGGTCCCCGCGGGCGGGAAGGCGGCTGCTCCTCGGCGCGGCGGGTCATGCCGACGGGACGGGACACGCCGCCGCGGCTCTGAGCGCATCGACCCTCCGGCTGCGGCGAGCCTTGCCGCGGGGCCGCCGCTGGCGATGACCGGAGAGAAGCTGCGCTCGCTGCGCAGGGACCACAAGCCCAGCAAGGAGGACGGGGACCTGCTGGCGCCCGGCGAGGAGGAGGCGGCCGCCGCGCCCGGAGGCGTCTTCACCGGCGGGCGCGGGAGCAGCGGCAAGGGCGGCCGGGCCGGCGGCCACCGCATCTTCAGCAACCACCACCACCGGCTGCCGCCGAAGGGGGGGCCGGCGGCCGGCGGGACGGGCCCGCCCGCCGAGCCCGACCGGTGCCCGGCGCACTTCCCCGTGCACGAGTGCGTCTTCAAGGGGGACGTGCGGCGGCTCTCGGCCCTCATCCGCACGCAGGGCATCGGCCAGAAGGACAGCCACGGTGAGCGGCGGCGGAGCGGGCGGGCCCGGAGCGCACCGGGGAGGCGGCGGCCGCGGCGCCCGCCGCGCTCCGGGAGGGAGGGAGGGAGGGATGGAGGGGGGGAAGGAAAGGATGGAGCCCCTCGGGCTCTTCTCCTCCCCTGCTCGGCCTCAGACCGCGTCCCGCTTGTCGGGACGGCCGCCGGTGCCCCTCTCCGGGCTCCGTGTGCGGAGAATTCCTGGGATTTTCAAATAGGAGCGAGCGCGGTACCGGCGCTTGTAGCAGCGTGGTGCTGGGCGAGCTGCCTCTTGCCGGGTGGTGCTTCGTGTCCAAAAACCTACTGCATTTAAAAAAAAAAAAATACTGTTTTTTTGTGTGTCACGACTGTCACCAGTTCGCCTCCGGAGGTGACGAGTCGTTCCTTGGGCTGTTGTGGGACTATCCGTGATTTTTCCCCATGCTGAAAAATCAACCCACAACTTTGTTGTTTGTTTTTTCCTTTTAAATGTTTTAGTTCTGGGATTTCAGAGCCAAAATCTTATTCTCTGCTCCTCTGCAAGCTTGCTTGGGACATGTAAGTGGCAGCAGCAAAGATGGAGTATGATCCTTACGCTACTCTGTAATGCATAAATATTTAAAATCTTGCTAGGGCAATTTAAAATAGTATGTTTCGTTTGGGGGATGCTTTATATTGTTAAAAAATAAATCAGCCTGTCAAGTCAGATGAAGTTTCCAGGTTAGTTTTCATCTCTGCGTCTCCTACCTGTTTCAAGAGCAACACGGTACGTTTCTGCTGGAGAACGCTAAGTTATACCGTATGTGGTATCTGGAGAAGTTGTGATGAGAGGGCACAGTCATGTTCTTTTTCTGATTAAGAGGTAAAGGCTGCCTTCGTTTTACTTAGTTGTGTTATGTCGAATAAAAGGGAACATTAAGGTAGAGCAATCTTTGAGATTGGTACAGTGGGAAGAATCATGTAATCAGAAATTAAAAGCCATGTCCATGATAACATTAGGCACTCTGAAACACAAATTAATGCATGTGGAGTAATACACAGCTCAGTTGTCTCAATCTAGACGGGGAGGAGTGTTTCTTACAACTGTCATAACGTTTTTCTAAGTACGTTGATATAAATATAGCGACAGATATATTTATCCTGTCGTCTTCATTCCAAATGTTGCAGCAAATACTGGTAGAATAAAAGCAACAGACTCGGGAGGAAATTTTCTCACTCAGCGTATTCCTTCTGCTGATGTCTCCCCTACACCTCCTGCAGTTCCTCATCAAATAGCTCATCAGGATAAGCTTAATATCTTTACTTCGAGGCGCTTCCTGATCCGTCTTGGCTGCAGTATCATCTGCAATGTGTGTCACAAGCATTGACACCATCCTTTTTCAAATATAAATACACACACACGTACACAAACACATATATACAGACTGTAAAGGAACGTCTTTCTGCTTTCTCAGTGCCATTTACAGTAGGAACGCTTTGGGGATTTCTGTTTCCTTCCTCCAAGTTTTTACTATAAGTGTTCCTTTGCTGTTAAGTTTACCAAAAAACCCTCAGCAACAAAACCCTTGATGTCTTGACATACCAAAGGCCTGACTAATATTTCCTTGTTGTTGTTTTCTTTCTCCCCGAATCATCTGTCACTTGTTTACATATTTGAGTTGTGAGTTGTTTGGGCTAGATAACTTCAGTTTACGACTATACTCAGAAGCATGCCAGGAGAATCCTAGGACATGGTAAGGAAGTGACAAGAAAGAACTTCTAGTAAGTTATTGTTTATCATTCAGTCAGTTTTTAGTGTGTGGTTAAGTGCAGAAAAGCCAAGTCCTGTAGAACGTTCGACTCTTGGTGTTCTGATGAAACAACTGCTGGCTGTGTCTGTAAATTGAGTGCAGCCTGCCTCGTGCTCTAAATCAACCTCAAAAAACATTACCCATCGGAAGGCCAGCGTCACTGTGCCCAAAATGATGGGTTTCTTGGGAGAAGCTTGTATGTGTACCTATTAGATTACTTTCGTTTTTACTATAGTATTTAAGAGCTTAAACATTTATTTAGAAGGAAAACGTTATATTCTGGAATAGACAAATCTTCTTTCTGAATTACTTTTGGAAAACAGACTGGGCTTCCTTGTAGGTGTGCCAGATGCCTGACGAAAGGCTAAAGCTGCACATGCACACTCGTGAGGACAAGCGCTGCATTTTGTGTGTGTTTTTGTGCAAACAGGTTTTGTTTGCACACCCTGGATGTGCATGTGCAGGATTTCAGGCACTGTTGTGTCACTGCTTTCTTGGAATAGGGCCGTGTAGGCTATGTGCCTTGGAGGGAAGCATACGCGGTCGTTTCCCAAAGCTATACATTTTGGTGGAGCTGTCTTGAGATGGAAGGGAAATGTGAGGTTTGTTTAGATGGTGAATCAAGCTGTTACCAAAAGAGAATGAATTTGATTGCAGCTGTTCAGGTATGTGCCCATTCATGTTCTGGTCGGTGTCTCGGCACGATCTTTTCAAGCACGTTATCATTATCGTTAAATTGCAGGGAAGTCATCAAAACCACACGTCAGCCACTTAATTGCTTACAGTGCCCTTTTTATTACAGCTCTCTTACACAGGTAAACAACAGAGTTGTATGTTTGCACCCTTCTCTCTCTCTCTCCAGCAGCTGTCTCGTGTAAAGCTACTTGTTTTCCTGGAATCTAACACTTGCCGTTGTAGCTTGTGCTCGTTGAATGTGGTTTGCTGAAAACCTCAAGCTGTTAAAACCATCCGTGCAACGGAAGGAACTGGAGCTGCCCTCTCCTGCCCTCTTGCCTATCCTGGCAGAAATGCTTAGTTGCACTGACTGGGAAAAATTGATTAAAGTTCACCGTTTTTTTTCATCAGACTAATTTTACCTAGAGTTATTCTATATGCTCTGGGTAGTAAATGTTCTAGAGGAGCCACAGCTGCTCCTGCCATGATGAAGCAACTAAACATGATTTGTATTTTAGGATCAGTGAAATCTGGGGTTGCAGCGTGATAGAATTCCAGTGGAGCGGTTCCCTTTGAGTCCTGTAAAGACTGGTACTAATTCATTTATCAATCTGGGACTTTTGTCATCCAAATGTGAGCAAGAGCATGATAGCGTGGCTGTGTTTCAGCAGCTGCTGGGATTGGCTTCACGTTTTCGGGTCCCATCTCTCCCAAAGGAGTAGAAGTTAACTTGTCCCGTTGTGGCAGCAGCCAGGTTTCTGAGATGAAATCTATGGGAAGCCTTCGGCTGCTGCCCGCTTCGGTTGTTGCTGGATGGGAGACTGTGGCAGCACTGGTCTGACCTTTTCCAAGGCATTTGTCTTTCCCGAAAGCTCACCTCTGCTTAAGACTGTGATTAGACAAAAAAGGAGTTTTTCTGCTTGAACAGCTCTTCCCTTTCTCCTGCCAGGGGAAGGAACCCGGAGATTGCATGGAGGCATTCTGTGCGCCGAGTGATTCCTCGCCCTGATTCCCTCGTTTTGTGACACACAGCCTTGCACAGTTTGGATGGCTTATTTCGATAAGTCAGGGTTTGGTTTGCTGCTGATCAAACCCATTTCGTTTGACCGAAAGAGCATCAAGAGCTCCCCGGGTTTGCCAGGTCTTAAGGCAGATGATTAGTGATGGAACCGTGCAAAATGCTGTTCCAGGTTTGATTTTCGGGATGTGCCAAAGCTAGTATCCTGTTTGCCTTCAGGGAGGGGGCCAGGGAGGCACTTTTGTAAAGCAGCAGTGGAATTTTGATGGAATAAAACCATACCTGAGCTTACTGTGGTGCTTACGGGGTTTGGTGGGCAGTGTGCACGTTGTTCGAGCGCTCCAGCCGTGCTCCCCGGAGCAGCCGTGCGCCGCCGTGTCCGTGCTCGCTGGGTTAAGGGTTGTCTGGAGAGGAGCTTATCGTGGCCAGTGAGAAAAGGCCTGACTGGCCAGGTAGTCCGGAATGGTAGGAACTGCAGTGTGTCTTTCCAGGTTTCACAAGGTCCCTTTTCTCTGTGTTTGCCTGGCCTCTCCTTAATTCTTTTCCTAAGGTGCTTTCCTGGCTGACCCGTTGGTGTGGCTCCTCTCCTCTGGTACAGCCCCTAACTTCTTACTTCATCTCACTGGTCTGTTAGACCTCACACTCCTCCTTGCCAGGGACTTGCTGGCTAAAGACCAGCAAGGATGTTACCTCTTTTCAGCCTCCTCATAAATAATTTTTTTTTTTTTTTTCCTTCTGGAATTGGTAGATTCCAGTTTCGGTGCTTTGTTGCTTATTGTACTGTTTCTCTGCATGCTCCTCTTCCTCTCCCTCTTCCCCTTGTCTGCTGTATCCAAGTTTCCTATCTGATTTTCGAATTGCTCACTTCTTGGTGTGAAGATGATCATTGAGTCAAAAGTCTATGCTGGAAGAGCTCTCTGGGGGTGATCTAGTGCAACGTCCTGCTGAAAGCAGAGATGACACCAGAATTGGGTCGGGTTGCTCAGAACCTTGTCCGGGGGAGTTTTGAAATGGTGTGTGTTACTGCACAGCTGCACTTGCTGCTTATCGGCTAAGTGAAGGCTGGCAAAGTTCTCTGGAAAGCTGGCAGGGGCCAGGTTAGCTTTCCTCTTGGTGTTTCTTGCCTTCATACCATGCTGTCGTAGCCACTTGGAGCTGTCTGGCTCTGGTTTATTCATGGTTTGAAAGGTGAGGTGTTTCTTTTAAATTTTAGGGTTTATTAATGTAAGAGAAAACTTAGAGCTGTTGTTTTATATGTATCCCACTGAAGTGCTTGATAAGGGGAGGAAAATGTTTACCTCTGGCTTGCATAATTTCTGAGTACATGGTTTGGCTCATTCTCAGGTTTACTCCTCAATAATGTCATTATTTCAGTCACTTAACAAAGAGTGGCTGCATCCAGTATTCTAAATTACGCTTTGGCTCACAGATGTTACAAAATCTATTAATAGAAAATTTGAGGTTAGCTCAGAGTGTGCCTAATGAACTAGGATGTAGCTGTCTGTGATCTTGCTCGTGGCCCACAAGAATAATTTGTACTACTATTTGTACTACTAATAGCTCATTCCAAACCACTTAGGAGCTCTGCCTTTGACTGCTTGCCTATCTTGATCAGAGATTTCATGATACTCTAGGATGCTGGCAATTAATTTGCATAGCAGCCTCTTGGTGTTCCGGATTGCATCTTTGAGATGTACAGTACATCATCCTTTGCGTGTGGCAAGTGCTTATTGCTAACACGATACTGTAAGATAACCCTAAAATCAAATGCATTTGTTACAATTGCAAAATAAATTTGGTTTTCAGCAACTTTTCTGTTCACTCCGCGAAGAAAATGTTTAAACATGTAAGCAGAGTTAATACAGTTAAATGGAAGAATTTTACGTCCTTAAGCTACGTAAATAAAATGGGTCAGAATTCTGGCAGCAGCAGGAGTTCAGAAAAACAACTCTCTGTACCTTACAGTGCATATTTAAGGACAGAAGTACAAAATGTGTCGTATGCATAGCCAGGAAAACAGGGTCACGTTTGTAGTATCTGCTGATAATCTCAGAAGCTTTCTTTGGAAACAAGGCGTTAAAATAACCAAAAGGCTTTATTGTGGTGAAGTTACTGATACTTTGCAATCTGTCCCATACTGTATTAGTAAAAATTTTGTACTGAATCTTTGAAAAATTAATAAAACAGGCTCTTAAAACTTTAATCAGTATCACATCTTTGAGTAGCTTTTAACCTAGATACGTCATTCTTTGTAAAATACCAGGCTTTTCAGACCATGATAAGGAGAGAGGTTTGGGTTATCTCTTGGAGATACAGTTGGACTGCTTCTGCTGGAGTGAGTTTCAAAATGCCATGAAAAAAAGCTCTCCTGGCCCATGGAGTGTGTTTCAGATATATTATTTTAACAAGTATAGTGCAAATGCTTGCTTAGGAAAATGTAACCGCTCCGGTGTGTTTTAGTGCATTCCTTGGTTATGTCATGTAACTGGAGTTTCTTACCATGTAATGTTGGAGTTGTGTGTGCAAATGCCTGAACGGATCGCAATGGATTCTGTTACCTTGAATCTAATAATATCTTTTCTTCTATTATTTATTTCAGGAAACACTCCTTTACATCTTGCTGTGATGTTGGGACATAAAGGTAGGTAAACCCATCGATTTTGTTAGCTCTTAAATCATCCTGAAGACTTAGGGGCAAGAGGAAAGAAAGATTTTTCAATTTTCCTGAACGAGATCTTGTGATTCAAGCTTGTTTGAAGGTGAGATTTTCTGAAAAGAAGATGCCACGCAGATCTAGAAGAGATCTCTATTTTAATGTGCAATTAGTTCATGGGACAGAAGGGTTATTAATTTCTGTTTGTGTGATGATACCCTTTCTCTTCGTCAACACCTTTCTGGTTATTGGCGTCACTGTGTTTGGTTCTGATCTGCTCTCTAGAGGTGTTGGACAACCCTGCTTAGCTTGTTGCCAGAGAAGCGAATCGGACTAACATCCTCTAGAATAAAATGACTCTGTGAGTGCTTTTTGCATGCTCCTTCACTGGAATTTCTGTCTCGCTGCCCAGCTGTTTGGTCGTGTGTCAGGATGCCCTGTGCGGGGCAGCCTGGTGATTCACCATGGCTCTCATCATCCAAATACCTTTTGAGGACTTCTTTACAGCAGAATTTCACCACACAGGATTCAGATTTCTACTTCAAATAGAAGGTACAGAAGTAGACATGTTTCAAGGCTGGGAAGAAACCCGGAGTGTGATTGCTCAGACTTTGTGACAGTAAAATTCTTTTTGAATACTGAAACAAGAATGGCTTGGTTCCGTTCAGCCATGTGAGCCCTGTGCCTGGTACGTGGTACTCCTCATGAGAGAGCTGTTGTTTCCCAAAACACCTGGCAGATCTGGAGAGGGGAATGCAGGAAACGCAATACGTTGTCTTGGGATGTTTTGCTAATACTTATGAAGTGATCTGAGATAATTGAGAGTTGGAGTGGGAAGTAATTAGGAAGGAAGGGAGGGAGAGAGGTGACTTACGCAGAAGCAGCAGCAGTAGGGGTTGCTGGAATCTGCTAATGCTGGTCTGGCCTGTGATGCTTTTTCAATAAAAAAAGAAGAAAAAAAAAAAGAAGGAAAGAAAAAGAAGATAGGTGAAAACTTGTTGAGACAACAGTGAGACAAATATGTCTTACAAGTGCCTGCCTGCTGGAAGTCACAGGCAGGAGTTTTTTTCAACTTGTGAAAAATGGTACTTTGTCAGAACGGCTGTTTTCCAGTGAGGATCCTAGCCTAGAGGCTTGGAACAGCAGAAGGAAACAGAGGCAGGAGCTTTTCTTTTGTTTCTCAGCCTTAAATGAGGCATTTTAACTTGTAAGATAGGTTTGAGGTTTTTCACCTACTTTGTGTTCTCAGGCAGTGGTGATGGGCTGTGTCTGTGACTTCTGCGGTGCCCCGTTGCACTGCTTGTTTCAGGCTCTAGTTGGTCACGGTCAGGAGTTAACATTTACAAGTTGGGCACTGTTGGGTGTGAAGGGGTTGTGTGTTCGTGGTTAGAAGATGATTAGCTGTGATGAAGGGACGTGTTCTACATAGCTACAACAGTATCATGCCACGTTAGTAAATGCAGAAAATTTTGATCAGAGATGCTTCTTCTAATAAAACTTTCCCAACTTTAATTCAGTACGGTTGAATATTTATTCTACGTCTCTCTCAAAGTTTGGTTATTTCATGTTTCAGCTCTAGGCTGAAAAGCAATCTAGTCAGTGCTGACAGATTCCTTGAATATGAGTTATCCTCGTGTGTAGTACAGCGAGGAGGGGAGAGGCGTTTCTTCCTTCTACTCCTCTTCTCGTGGGCTGCCTGTTTCAGATTACAGTTTGCAGTTCACCTCTTGGCTTCTTTCCATATAGTCAGTCATCCTGAGTGTAAAGCCCTGAATCCGTTAGGATGCTTGTGGTGAGCCTGTGTCTAGCTTGCCTGGAGCAGGGCTATTTGTGCAGGACATCCAGCACCATACCTGGTTTTACTGTTTTGACTCCGAATCCTGCGTGGTCGTTGATCCACCAGGTCCTTTCCTACCTGGTCAGTCTGTCTCATTGTCATGATGGTTTCTGTCTCTCTGGAGTGATGCATGTAGACTGCCCAACTGTGCACAGCAGCGTTGGAGCCAGTCTTCTCTGAAGTGCAGGGTGAATTAGCATCCTGTTTGTTTAACTGGAAATGTAGCCTGGTAAATGGGAGCCGATTTCCCTGCTTGCTGTACGGTGGTGTTGCTGTGTTAGGCACTATATTTAGGCAACCATAAAAATCCCTCTGTGTTTGCTGGCAGGGTGGTCAGGGCTTTTGTTTGTTTACCACAAAAGATGGTGTATTCACCAGTGAAGCATCTCTTCCTTTCCAAACCCTGTGCTTGCCAGTGACTCACGGTTGTTGCATCTGGAATGACAAGTACAGTTTCCTGTAATACCTACAGCAGGAGAATAGCCCAGGAAGTTCCTCTGTCCATCATGCCTGCCCATCCTATTCGTAATGAGGCATTTCTGCAGCCCGGCCTGGTGCTGCTCTATCATTTGCAGATGGATCAGGTTGATTTTAATGGGATGTGGTGAGGAAACTTTCCGTAGTTAGAAACTGAAGAACCGTTTTGAATGAGGGCAGCTTATTCAAAATGTGGAAACCCGGAAAGCTTTCTTCTCTCCTTGATATTAAGGACTAATAGTCGTTCTACCATCACCTTTTACCCA
This sequence comes from Tauraco erythrolophus, assembly GCF_009769465.1. NCBI lineage: Eukaryota > Metazoa > Chordata > Aves > Musophagiformes > Musophagidae > Tauraco > Tauraco erythrolophus. The sequence continues at coordinate 34,976,388 of NC_141474.1, read as the reverse complement.
TAGATAGAGAAGGGAAGGCAAGTTGAGCTCCACTAGAAACTTGTGTGGCTCTGACGAGATGTTGGCGTTGCTTTGTCGGCCCAGCACGTGCATGCCCAGGGTCAGGGGTAGATGGATGCACCCTCCTACTGATGCTGTTGGTGAGAAATGTCACGTGTTGCGAGTGTACCTCTCTATTGATGGAGCACGGAGTTGTGTGCTCTGTCATCAGTGCTCCAGGTATCATAGAATCACAGAATGGTTTGGGTTGGAAGGGACCTCAGACATCATCCAGTTCCAACCCCCCTGCCATGGGCAGGGACACCCTCCACTACACCAGGTTGCCCAAAGCCCCATCCAACCTGGCCTTGAACACTTCCAGGGATGGGGCAGCCACAGCTTCCCTGGGCAACCTGTGCCAGTGCCTCACCACCCTCAGAGGGAAAATTTTTTTTCTTATATCCAATCTAAACCTACCCTCTTTCAGTTTAAATCCACGTTGTTGGTCCTACAACACCTGTTACTTGTTGTACGGCTGGTCATGCACATACTCTGAGGCTTTCTGGGTCAGTGTGCTCGTTTGCCCGCGTCGGATGCCACATGGCCACGAGATGTCACAGCACATAGGGATGTGTTAGTGCCACAGCTTCCTCCCTGCCTCCCGTACACGTGCTGCTCTCAAGAGCTGCCCCAAGTCGGTGTCTCCGTGCACGTTTCTAGCAGATCGGTTTGCCGTTGCCCTTTGGGCGAAGGGGGCTGACACAGGCAGGGGGAGGGCTGTACACAGCTTCCAGGTGTGGAAGACCATGAAGTGTGTCTTGGTACGTGGTTTTATGCCTTAAGTAGAGAGAGCTGATGTCATTTTTTAAAAATATTTGTTGTGTACGTGTGTATATGCACGCACAGAAATACAGCTTTGTGAAAAGGAGAATATAAGAAGCAGAAGGGATGTTTTTTCAGTGGTTATGTAATTAGTGGCTGATCACCAATTATGTTTTTAGTGCTAATATTTAACAGGGAAGTGCTACAAGTGCTTACATAAATGGTTTTTGCTTGTTCAAAGTTCGAGTCAGAATCCATACATGTATTTTAACAAACTGGTTTAACATATTGGACATCTACTACTGCTTTGTTCTTGTTTCCTTTATTATTGGTGACGTTGCTGCATTCGTGACGTTTACTGAAAATAATTATTGCTGTTTTGTTACAGAATGTGCCCACTTGCTTTTAGCCCATAATGCTCCAGTAAAGGTGAAAAATGCTCAGGGATGGAGCCCTCTTGCAGAAGCCATCAGCTATGGAGACAGACAAATGAGTAAGAACCTCTGCTTCCCGGTTAATCAGAAATTGAGGCCGCGTTCAGAACAGGAAAACAAAGGGTTTTTTTGCTAGGGTTTTTTATAATGCTCATGTTTTAGTTCTCCTAAGAGTTTATCTTAATCAGTTGAACTATTTTATACCTAAATATGATACGACAAACTCTGCACATTTCCATTTCCTTGACAAGAAATACGTTGCATTAGGATATGTAATGCTAAGTAGAGTTAAGATTTTGCTTCAAGTGGTTGTAGAAGCTGTAAACCAGCATCCTGTATTTAAAATTGGAGTTACAAGGCCAGCCTGGATTTTAGCTGTGTGGTATCATCTGATTGGAACTGCTCCATGTGGTCACAGGTGTATTTGATGGATCAGCTGGCAACGTGATATTGCTTTTGTGTGGCTACTACGGGCCAGTAGGCAAATACAGTGATTACTTACTCACTTCAGATATGAAGTAGTGAAGGGAAAATTATTCTACTGGTGCTTGCTAGTGGATGTTAATAGTATTTGATATCACCGTGTCCCATAGCAGAAAATTCACTGTATATTATATATATTAATGTATTATTAATATATCGATGCACTAGTCTGTGATATCCTAACAATGTTCTGCGTGTCAGCTCCCTGATACTAAAGAATTTTATTTATTTATTTATTGGTGGGAGTAGCTGTTATGCAACCTGTAGGCTCCTGTTCAATAATACACGTGTGTACCCACATAAACGTGTACTAATCCGTGTCTAAAAGAGCTCTTGACATGGTTGTGTGCTTTATCTCTAACAATTCTTGAGGCTTTTCTTCCCGTTGTGAGCGGAGTAGGCTGTGGGTAATTACTATAAGTCGAAGTGAATTTCTCCCGAGTCTGATGAAATGTTACATTTGCGTTGTTTTTTCTTTTTTTAAGGTGTCAAATAATGTTGCTAACGTGTGATTAGCAAACAAATAGAATAGCATTACCTTACAGTTAATTTCTGTTTAGTTACAGCACTCCTGAGGAAGCTTAAACAGCAGTCCAGGGAAAGTGTTGAAGAAAAGCGACCTCGATTATTAAAAGCCCTGAAAGAGGTGAGCTCCAGACAGTTGTGTTGACAAAAACAGATCGTGGTGGAAAGCAATGGCTTATGTTCTTAGTATGGATGCTCTGGCAAACTGTAAAAAACTTTTTTTTTTTTAATTTGCTTTTACAAAGCTCTTTTGCTCTTAATAGTCATCTTGGCTTGCAGTGTCCTTTTTCAGGGGTCGCAGAATTATGTGTATTTTGAAAATAATACTTCCTTCTCAACTTACAGAAATTCAAATAGGAACATTTATGTGAGACAGACCTGCTAGTCGTCTTTGCAATCTAAAGTTTAAAGAATATATTTTTAATCTGTTATTTATTTCATTAGATTTTTAAGACTTTAATCTTTTATTTTGATAAATAACACTGGTTTTGTTTAGTCACCAGTCGTGAATGACACTTTCTTTTCTTGCTTAGCGATGAAAGAGATTTTTGGTTTAATTCTCCATCTGCATGCAGCAGCCAATTCTTCTTGAGCACAGCGAAACATTCCTCAGTTTAGGGAAACCAAGAAGAAAAGCTCAGTTTCCTGCATTTCCGACTGCTGCTGGTGTGGTTATAAACCTCAGGTTTTGATTTCCCTTTGGGTGGGGTGAGCTTCTCCTGCCTAAGCAACCAGTAAAATACGGATGGTTTGCAGAAAACCAGCTATTCATCTGAAGTTAATTAAACCATACATCTGAAAAGTTGAGCTAAACTGTGTCAGTGATCCCCTCTGTGAATACTCTCTACCGATGTCCCTGTGTTTTTCGTTGATCCAAGGAAAAAACCAACCTGCTGTCTGTCTAGAAGTGAAAAGCTTCACTTCAGTAAGAAGTGAAGAACTTACTAACAGTAAGTCTTTTACAGTCCACGGCTTAATGGCTGTGTGAGTTACTATTTAAAAAAAATCATTAAAAATGGGTTGTTCAAATGAGTTATGTAATTTTATCATTATTGATTCTACTATCGTTAAAGCTTCAGAAGTGTTTAAGTTCAGGATAAATTCAAATACATTGGAGAAAAAGTTTTCTTTGGCAAAACACATCTTCTGCCTGTCTTTCAGCAAATTTTACAGTTGTCATTTAGACTAAAATGCTTGTTAATATATTCTTCTTTTCATCTCAGCTAGGTGACTTCTATCTAGAGCTTCACTGGGATTTTCAAAGTTGGGGTAAGCAACTGCGTATTCCTTTCATAGGGAGATAATGCAATCAGTCCACAGCACACTTGTTCTCTTAAGCTGGAATTCTCTTCTGGTTTGCATGTGGGAAAGTTCACAATTCGGTTCTCAAGATCTAAGTTATAAAGAAAGGACAATTTTTTTGCTGAATTATTTTTGCTTGTTCGTTTTTGGAGCTGAATTCTATTCTGCAATCCGATGACATGATATGAGGGGGAACGAGCTGTTGTTTACTTGAAAAAACTGATGATTAGAAGAGTAAAATGTTAAAATGTCTTTATCTGGTTGATTGGTGTCACTGTAGGGCAGTGGTTTGAACAATGGAGTTGAGTAGCTGGATTTGGGGCATTTAATTTCCTGAATTTCAGCCCGTATTCGGAATGGTGACAGTTAAGTGCAACTATGTGGTAGGTTCTTCAAACCTGAGCTTCTCTAGGTGGCCTGCCGTGTGCTGCGCATTTAGTGAAGGGACTTTTTCATGGAAGAGTCAGCAAGAAAAAGAGCAGAGCTAGGCGTGGGGCAGGGTAAGGCATTGCTGGGTGATGGGGCTGCAGCCCGACCTGCGGAGCGTGCAGGTGGCAGTCAGGCATCGCACGGGAGTGATGCCAGAGGTGGAGCCAACTTCTGAGGTCCTCTTCTCCAGGCGTCTCGTGTGCTCTGAGCCTCTTCTCCAGGCGTCTCATGGTGCCTCTGTTCACATTATTTAGTGTTTCATATATATTCTCTTTCTTGAAGGAAAAAAGATGCTCTGGGCAGTGCCTCTGTCCTAATTATTGGTCCTCTAGGCTGTTGACCTTTTACAGGTGGTCTTAATTCTTTGTAGTTCATTTTGAAGAAAGTGTTGAAATGCCATTGTGTGGAATTGGTTTTATTGCTGTAAAGCAAATGGTCCTTTTTAGGATAAGGACAGCTGCAGTTCCATATATCCATCTTGTAATACTCCACCAACTTTCAGTTCCACTGGTGGTTTAATGTTTGCTTGATGCTTTAAGCTTAGTGCATTGGATTTTTTTTTTTCTTCTGGGTGTTCTGCTTTAATTGTAGCTAGGTTTTCTGTTGGTACAATATATAAGTAAACTATCAAATCATAGAATTAAAATTTCAAACACATAGGAGATGAGGTACTAGAAGTTATAAATGATTCTGCTATGGCTGAGGACACGTTATGTCCTGATGCTGAAACTAGTCTGTACAATTACAGATCAATTTTGCAGGTATTGAATGGAAATAACTGCTATTAGCCAATTGTATTTGTATTGAGATTGTGATGGAAAATGGGTGTGCTGTATTTGTATTAAAATACACAGAGATTCAAACTGATGTATAGTTTTAATAGAAATACTTTGCAGACGAGCCTCAATGTCCTAATTGCATTCTCTCTCCCTCCCCTTAGTGCCTTTACTTTCCCGAATTCTGCCTTCTGATGCATGTAAAATACACAAACAAGGTATAAATATCAGGTAAGTACTGATTTTTACAGTGTGTGTTATCCAAATAAATATCTGCATGTTAGTGAAAACGCTGGATTCCAGAGTGGCCTGAAATAAATCACTGAGGAGTCTGCAAACGTTTGTGAAACAGCATTGTGTTTGTACTTCAGTGTTTGGGGGCAAGAAGGGGTGTTTGAACTTTTTTTTTTTAATTTTTGACTGTCTCTTTTCTCTATTGAGCTGAATTTAACTTCAGTTCCTGAGTCATGCCAGAGCAGTCAAGTTCTACAAGGCTTTATCTACCAGACATAGAATCATATAATAGTTTGGGCTGGAAGGGACCTGAAAGACCATCTAGTTCCAATCCTGACAATGATTAATTGAAAAATAGGAATTTGATATTTTTAGCACAGTTTCAAATAAATGAGCTTTCAGCATTTTGTGGAGAAATGTTGCTGCTCCAGTCTATGCAGTTAAAAAAAAAGTGGTATAGTTTCTCGTTTGAAATGCTTAATGTGGCAAATTCACAAACTCAACAGAGTACTTCCAAAAGTCCTTCCAAGCTCAGCTCTAACTGGTTTAGTTTGGGGTTTTGGATTGAAATGCCTTTTGTGTCTTTTTCTTTAGATTCCAAAGTTTAAAACAAAGTCAAGTATATGATTCAGAAGATTCAATCTGTAGAGAATTTTGTTCCATTAGAGCTGTTAGCATAGGTGTGTGAACTGGCTCTTTAGGTCAAATTTGAGTCAGACCATTTGTTTCCTTCTCATTTCATAGAATCACAGAATGGTTTGGGTTGGAAGGGACCTCAAAGATCATCCAGTTCCAACCCCCCTGCCATGGGAAGGGACACCCTCCACTACACCAGGTTGCCCAAAGCCCCATCCAACCTGGCCTTGAACACTTCCAGGGATGGGGCAGCCACAGCTTCTCTGGGCAACCTGTGCCAGTGCCTCACCACCCTCAGAGGGAAGAATTTCTTCCTTAGATCCAATCTAAATCTCCCCTCTTTCAGTTTAAAGCCATTGCCCCTTGTCCTATCACTCCACACCCTTGTAAAAAGTCCCTCTCCAGCTTTCCTGTAGGCCCCCTTTAGGTGCTGGGAGGCTGCAGTAAGATCACCCTGGAGCCTTCTCTTCTCCAGGCTGAACAGCCCCAACTCGTGCTCTGCTTGTACGGGACTGGGAGTTAGGAGACTGGCATTGGGTGGAAATAGCTACGGATTCTTTCTTGAAATCAGAGGCCAATGCATGCTGAGTATTAAGCAATCACCCCTTAAGAGCTGAAGTGGTCATTAAATTCAGGTTCTTAAACTGTCTTCGTTAAAGCAGTCAATATTCCAGCAATAAGGGCTCTGAGTTGCTAGAGAGCTCTTTGTCCTTGGCTCCATCTGCTACTTATTCAGGTCAGCAGAAGCATTTCCTTTGTGTTGGTGAGGGGAAAAAGTAGAAATAGCAACTAAAATAAGTCAAATAAAAAACATCAGTCTGTTTTTCAGTCCTCTTCATAATTTAGGTCCTGTGCTAATACTGTTACTCAAATCAGTGGCTGTTTCTTCTGTTTCTAGAATAGGGTGCTGATCACATGGGGTAGTTGTGTTTCTTGATGTGTAGCACATCCTGCCTGTATAAATTTGGTCGTTTCTTCATGCTGGCAGTTTTGAAATAAAGTTTTCTGAAGAAAAACCTTTTGCTATGAAGTTAGTGTAAGAATAATTTGGAATGCATTTATAGTGGTAGAGATGTTATAATGTGAAACTTGGTAATAGCATTTTTTGTATTTTTGCATCCAGGCTTCACTTGTGAACTATTCTATGAAACCTCATGCCTTAGTGAGTTTGGTTGTGATTTAAAAAAAATAATAAATGCTTCTGCTTGCAAACTGAACTTACTGGTGTATTTGAGTGTTTATGGGTAACTTCTTTTAAAGTGTTGGTATGTTTTCACAGGCTGGACACAACTCTCATAGACTTTACCGACATGAAGTGCCAACGAGGGGATTTGAGCTTCATTTTTAATGGTGATGCCACACCCTCTGAATCTTTTGTAGTTTTAGACAATGAACAAAAAGTTTACCAGCGAATACATCACGAGGTAAAGATCTGTGTGAGTGCAGGGTGTGAAACACCTCAAGCTTTTACTTCACATCACAAGTCTGGCTGACTCGATTAAGCCTTTCAAAAAGACCCAAACAAGCTCCAAGCTTTATAGGTGACACAAAATTTTGTTAGGAAAAACAGTGCTTTTGAACACAGACTTCTAAATAAGGAAAAAGCTAGAATACAAATCCTTTGGAAAAACCTTTTATCGTTATGGTTTGTGCTACTTTTAATCTTCCCAGTGGGTTTAGTTTAGGTGCCCTCAGACGGGTGTTCAGACTTGCTCCGCATCCGTTCCGTCACTCCGTGGTCAGTTGAGCTGTTGACGGTGCAAAGGTGGGACTCATCAGACCCCTTGTATTCAGTCACATTTTTAATTACAGCTTTATCCACCAGTCACTTCAGAATATGGGTCTTTGCCTGTGGAAAGGGTGTAGCTGCTGAGCTTCTCAATAAATCATACTTGGATGCTTTATTTGCATTCATATTTAAAATTAAACCGTTTGGTAACCATTTGGCCAGAGCTTCTATAAAACAGTTTGAAAATTCAGGAAATGTTAGTTCTGGGAAGAGTTCCAAAGGAAAAGGCTTATTAATTATTTTAATTTTTTTTTAGAAGCAATCATTATTATTAAATTCTGTTTGGTATTTGGGAATTTTTCTTCTAGGAATCCGAGATGGAAACAGAAGAAGAGGTCGACATTTTGATGAGCAGTGATATTTACTCAGCAACATTATCAACCAAATCAATTACCTTCACACGTGCCCAAACAGGATGGCTGTTCCGAGAAGACAAAACAGTAAGCTGAAACAAAATGTCACAGACTGCATTACTGGAGACAAAATAGTTCAGACAGCCTTACGATGATGTGGTTGGGAAGAAATAAGGACTAAGTAAGGTGTTCAGGATGGAGGAAGAGTGTCTCCTCCTACCCCTCCCCAATTGCCACTAGTTTGACCATGTAGGATGTGTGTGATGGAACTGCCTTCATAAGGAAAAAGTAGCCTGGAAGAAGGATAACAAACTGTAGCTATTGGGCAGGGGGTAGAACAGATTGTGCTGGAAATTACCTTATTGTAGGTGTATGTGGTCTCTGCAAATTCATTCCAGGGCCTGCAGTAGGGATTCCATGTGCCCTGGTGTCAGAGAAACACAGGAGGATGGGAGTGTTCTGGGTAGTTTCATCGAATCATAGAATCACAGAATGGTTTGGGTTGGAAGGGACCTCAAAGACCATCCAGTTCCAACCCTCTGCCATGGGCAGGGACACCCTCCACTACACCAGGTTGCCCAAAGCCCCATCAAAGGTTTCCTTTGAGTGTTGCTTTGTGTGTTACCAGTCTGACCGAGATACAAGTTCTCAGCTGTGAAAAAATCCAAACAGCCACCGTTGTAACGTCTTTGGGTAGGAAACTGCTGCCTCCTGACGAGCTCTGAAGGGCTTTGTGTTCATATGGATCCGTTCAGGTGGTGCCACTCATCCCAAGTTTTGGTCTGAGCTAGTGTTTGAGGACTGTTTCCCCTTTTGAATACCAAGTCCCTGTTCTACATGTGGAAATCATCCTTTAACATTATCTACATGTGGAAATCATCCTTTAACAATTATCCTGCTGTTGAAGGGGATTTTAGTCAGATTTTCCCTTGGCTGCTCTTAAATTCTTTCACAATCTTTTTGGTCTTAAAATTTCCACTGATATGAAATACCTGTTTCTGATGGAGTTTTTGCATTTGTACCTGGCTGGGATTGTCCACTGGTAGCTGCTGTGGTTGGTTGTGTAAATTACAACACTTCAGTCCTCCAGATGCCTTGTTGCACTGAAGTGCAATTATTTGGATAGCCAAGAATTTACATGTTTTTATTTTCTCTTCCGTGAGTCAGTAACGTCCAATTCCTTCCATGCAGGAAAGAGTAGGAAACTTTTTGGCAGATTTCTACTTGGTTAATGGCCTTGTGTTAGAATCAAGGAAAAGAAGAGAACATCTCAGTGAGGAGGATATTCTTCGAAATAAAGCTATCATGGAGAGCCTGAGTAAAGGTGGCAACCTAATGGAACAAAATTTTGAGGTATACTTCAGTAATTCTTCACAGTATGTGAATTTTTGCATAGGAGAATAATCTTTCGCACCAATCATTTATCAAAATCTATAGATAATGATTTTATTCTAATTGTCTTAATTTAAAATCCTAAATATGACCTACAAGTATAATCATGGTGATATGTTAATGAAGTATCTGATTAGCGCACACATTGAGGAATTTCTGTGATTATATTGGATATTTCAGCCTTAATTTGTCTGTTAGTAGAAGATTATAGGTTTGGCTGTGGCAAATCACTTTAACTTCTCTTAGACCAAATGTCTATTGTTTAGAATGCCTTTCTGGTTTTCTTCTCAATTTGTGTTTTCCTTTAGCTTCATTAAAAAGGGCTAAGCCTGTTATTATCACCATGAAATCAAGAGCTATTCAGAGCGAGCCAGGCATCATCTGGGAACACACATGCAGCCTTTTAGAAATGATTGATTTATTTCTGTATTAGCTTGTGCTTTGCCACTTGTCATTCAGGCACTTGAGTTAACTGATGTATCCAAACCAGCCAAATTCTGTGAAATACAGTTTAAAGCCAAATGCCTAAACGGAGAATATGAGAGCAGGAGATGGAAAAGCCCAGTAAAGTATCAGCTACAAACTGGGTAGACTGTGTTGCTGTTCTGCTTAGAGCTGAAGTACAGTCGTGTCTTTCGAATGGCAAAATTCTAAGAGAATTTAAGGAAAGACAAACAGTTTTTTTAAAAATCTCTGTTTTTCTGCACAGCCCGTCCGACGGCAGTCGCTTACTCCGCCGTCACCCAATACAATTACGTGGGAAGAGTACATATCTGCTGAAAATGGAAAGTAAGTGCTTGGGGTTTATTGACATGAGCTTCCGTAGGCACTTTTAGATTATTGGTCTGGGGTTGTGGTTTGTTTGGGGTTTTTTTGTATGTTCTCTGGTTTGTGAGTGCTTTTTGTTTATAGTTTTCTAGGGACAGAGGAACGTTGGGTTTGGTGTCTCAGATGTTTAATGTTCTTCAGTTGTTCTGAGAAATTCATTGCTGTAATTCATTTGTCTTATCAAAGTAATAAATAATCCAGTTCACCATGTTTGAAATAAAAGTTTATGATTTAATGAGACTCGAGTAGCAGTGGCAGTGTACAAAAACGCACGCTTCTGGAATACCAGGACATACAGATCTCCTAGTACCAGCTGGGTCTTTGCAAGAGGCTCTCCTCTAGGTGTGTAACTGGGTTGCAAACAGCTAGAACGTAAATTAATTTCCAGCAGCATCATTTGTAGAAGATGCCAGCAGCTGAGTTTATTTTCCAGGGCTGCATGCTGTCTGGATGGTGAATGTAGAAGGACCAAAAAATGTACTGTGTCACATAAGTAAAAGTGATAAAAGTCCTTTCTCCAAGGATACTCGTCCAGATGTTACCAGGGAATGTGGTGATATCACAGTGCAGGCTTACTAAAAAGGCACATGGATCCGTTTGGGGGTTGCTTTGTTTGTTTTTTTTTAACCAATTTGATTTTTAGTGTATTTGAGATCGAATGAATATTCAAGCAGAATAAAGAGGTTACGCTTGAACAGCTGTTACTACTGGGACAGAAATATGGATGTATATAAGATTTCATTCAGTTTAATCTAATAGACTGAAGGGAGTTTAATGGAAAATCCAATTTTCTAGCTAATACAAAGCAAAAGAGGAAAAGATTTTTGTCTTGTTACCTGTCTGTTCCTCTCCTGTAACAGAATGTAGTAAGTTGTGTTTCTGTCCTGTGTTTCACAGTATTGCTTTCCAGTCATAGAGTAACTTTTCCACTTTCTCTGAAATTGTTTCCTATTTTAGGCTGAAAGCAAATGAACCTTTTTCTAGTTCAGCTTGATACTTTGTTCACATGTAGACTACTTTAATTAACACCTGAAATCAGCTGTATCTATTGCTGGGTAGTTGTTGTGTCTTTCTGTATATTTGAAGATTTTTGGTTTATATTTGAAGGTTAGTCGTTTCCCTAACTGTTTTTGTCTTGTCTCTGGGTTTAGCAGGTCTCAGAGTAATCTGAATTAAGATGGTTACTGCCTCATCTTCACTGTGCATAGCTTTTACTTTTTTTATTTGCTTTATTGTAGGGATTCTTTACTTAACGTTTTCAAACCTGAGTATTTCTTCTTTCCTTTGAAACTGAGATTTCACTGAGAGAAAAACTGACTTTGCCTCTCTCCCCTCTTCCTTACAGAGCTCCTCATCTGGGGAGAGAGCTGGTCTGCAAAGAAAGCAAGAAAACCTTTAAAGCCACGATAGCTATGAGCCAGGAATTTCCCTTAGGGATTGAATCGTAAGTCAAAATTCCTTGCCACGAATGTTATTTAGTTGTAGGAAATGTTTTAATGTGTTGATGAACTCCAAAATTCTCCGTATCTTCAGAAATGGGAATTTGGCAGTTTCAAACCTGTGAATGAAGTCCTGCTGTTAAGGAGGTAAACTTGCAGTTAGAGATCGTGGTGCTGGTTGCCTGTTTGCTCGATCAGACCGGATTGTTCACTTGTCACGATTCTGAGGTGCCTGGTTCCACAGAATCCTAACAGGGTTTTGCCCATAAGTTTTACTACAGAGTTTTGTGGCCTCTAATCTGATACAAAACCATGTCAGGTTCCATATGTCCGTGGAGAAGCGGGTGTGGAACTATATGCTTCAGTCTCTTGTGTAAAATGAGGATGAGGAACTGGTATCTTGATGTTTGTTTGTACGTCTGGGGTAATATGACACGGATATCTAAGAACCGAACGTGAGGATGCTGATGTGGAGCTCTAAGGAGATAGGTACAGAGGCATGCTGTAATTCTTCAACTCCTTTTTTTTATCACCTTGCTCCTTGGGTCATTTTTATCTTTTCTAGAGGGAAAGCTTGTGAAACGAGAATTTGTGATGAAATCTGTTTGCCTTTTCAGATTGTTGAATGTTTTAGAAGTAATTGCACCCTTCAAGCACTTTAACAAACTTAGAGAATTTGTTCAAATGAAGCTTCCACCAGGCTTTCCTGTAAAATTAGGTAAGGTGACTTCCAACAACTCTTGTGGCTTTGTATTTCCAAACCACGCGTGCTTATTCATGCAGTGTGTTCAAAACTGCTGCTGAGCTTTGGAAAAGAGCTCTCTTACCTAAGAGTGTGTTGCCGTGGATTTCAGGGAACGCAGTGAGGTCAGAGCACGTAACGTTGGGTAGGAAAGGTGCAGCTGAAAGGTGAGAATAGTCCTGGTCAGGAAGGGAGCTCTGTAATTTACGTTGTCGTCGTGCTCGGGGCTTGCTCCAAGCGTAACGTGGATGCACTGAGTCATCTGAGTCATCCTTCCATTAAAGGGTGATCTCAAGCCATCAGTTAAGTATATTTTAGCATTTTTGTGTTTCTTTTTCCTCAAGGATTACTGGTGATACTTTTCACTTACAAATAAACAGAAAACTATTACGTTTCTAACAAATGGAAATGTATGAAGCTATTACTCATGGTATAGATTATCACAGCACAAACTGCCCAAAAGTAATAGTACCTTTTCAAAGTGTTAGAGGATTTCTTGCATACCAGTCAGCTGTTTGATTTAGACAATTCTGAACAGACTGTATTCTACCTCCTATGCTATTTGCACAGCTCTGTTTATTGAGGATTGAATTTTTGCTTGGCTCGTCGAGTTAGTTCATGGGCAAGCCACTTGTGTTGAGCATAACTCTGAAGTGTTCAGCCTCAGTTCAGGTTGGAAAAGCGTCATGTATTAAAGCAAACATTAAAAAGGTTTGTCTTTTCGTGTGGAGCTGCTCAGCTGAAGCCTGGTGTGGCAAGGTCATTTGATCTTGTGTCATCTCCAGGCCAGTGTCCTCTATTTGAACAGATGAATCTGTATGTTCACAGCACGTTGGTGTCCGTGGCGTCAGTCTGCATCAGGAAAGGGGAAAACCACTGAATTAATCATGTTAACGGTTGTTGGAGTGGTGTGTTGAGTTGGGTATTGCTTCCATGCTCAGGGTGCCTCAGTATGTTCTGGAGTAACTTTGTTTAGACCACCTTCTTTTTTAAGAGCTTGGAATTGCTGCTGTGTAGAATACTGAGCAAGCTTCTGTGTCTTTAGCAAGTCTGAAGTTACAAGTCTTTAAGGAAGGGTTGGTGCTTACTGGTGAGCCTGTATTTCATCGTACCATTTTGCTTCCTGTCTAGATATTCCTGTATTTCCCACCATCACAGCCACTGTGACTTTTCAGGAGTTCCGTTACGATGAGTTTGATGAATCCATCTTCACTATTCCTGATGACTACAAGGAGGACCCCAGCCGTTTTCCTGATCTCTAACTAAACTGGAAGGTTAATGGTGAATAACAATACCAGCGTTACCACAGTGAAAGCAAATGGATGCAAATAGCCCACGGATATAGATAGGAAAGTGGGTCATAAAGGAAGGGATAAACTTAATAATCCAGAAGAAAAGGGAACACACATCAAATGACTGATGTACTGATACTCACTATAACGGGCATCTAGTCTAGTTCCTGATTTACAGCAAGTCTCCTGACGTGTCCTTCACACTTTTATACATCCAGTGCTGCGAGCGTGGTAGTCTGACACCTCGGTGACCCTGAGAATACTTAACAGCTGTGAGGACTATCATTGGTTTTTAAATTTTTTACATTTCTTGGTGATACAAAAAGCACTCTTGGACCATTAGCATAAAAGGTGAAGTGTCTTAGCTGGATATTAGCCCTTTAAAACGTCCCACCCTACTTAAGATGACCATATTCTGTTCATTCAAGCTTTGTCTTCATGAATTGTAAACTATGTATCATTATGTATAGATCAGTAATTTGGGTGTTGTATGTTAGAAGGAATGCGATTTCTGTAGACGAATGAACCAAATGGTGACCACGAAACAGTTGCATTTCCATACTGCAATACACTTCAGAAATAGCATTCGCTCTGCAGGGAATAAGGTACCTCCTCCAGCACCTTAGTGCGATCCATCGTGGTGCTATCCGCGTCTCTCCGAACCGTTGACTTCTTCACTGAGCAGTTGGTCCATCTTCCTTCCGTTGGCTCTCAGCTTGACCTCTCTCCGTCCCACTGGCTTGGAAGTCCCCGCTGTGTCCATGGTGCTGTGCTGATTAGCGTGCTCGGAGGTTCGTTAGCTAGAAACTCTCACTTTTTTTCTTCTTTTTCCACGTTCACTTAGGAGACTTGCTCCAAATGGTTGAGCATCAGCGAGGTTATCCCGTGTTTGTATTCCGCGGCCGCTCGAAAACGTGGGATGCCTGTGGAGAGTTACTAGAACAATAAGCTCGAGCATCAGGTCTTCATATAAGAAGTTGTTTCTCTTGAAGTTAGTTTAATTGTAGTGCACATTGAATAGGGCTCGCATTGGAAGATTTTATTTGCAAATGCTTAGGATGTTTCCAGGTTTATTTCCTTCCTCTTAATATTTGGAATAGGTAGGCGCTTCAGTACTCTGGCTTCTTGAGCTTATTCTCATTCCAAGTGGTTCCAGTCTCCTGATTTGACAAAAATCCAGCTTTTTGGTTTGTTAGAAAGAATTTGTGCAAAAGGCTAATGGTGCTATTTGTTTGTATTAAGAAATTTAGATTAAAGTGCTGTGGTGTAACTGTACAAAAAATGTAAATATTTTCAAAATTATATTCTTTGTGCACTGTAGTTAAAACCTTTTTCTGGAAATCAATAGAGTTGAGTATCAAACTTTATAATTAAGAGTACCATGGATGCTTAGTCAAGGTAACCAGCCCAACTAACCGTGCAGGTGGTGATGGAGGTGGCTTATCACAAGGCAATAAATTCCCACTCGTCAGGCACATGGACACAACGTGGAAACACCTGTCTGAAGCAGACGTTCTCTCCGAATGTCTGGAATCTGTCTCGAACCCAAAGAGGCTGCTCTGGAGCAGCACAGTGCCCGCTCTGTAGGGGAGTCCTGGTGAGTCACTGTCAGCAAAGTACGGGCAAACTGGGCGCGGGAAGTTGGGGTCAATCCTCTTCCCGCATCTTCTTCTCACCTGCAGGTTTGACGGGTGAGTAACGTTTACTTTGCTGACCGTGATCGATACACTGGAGTTATTTGTGCAAAATCAAATGGAAAATAAAACTATAGGGGGGGAAAAGAGCAAAGGGAAATGTCGAATTGTCCTTACTTCTGAAGTACTGTATCAGGAGCAGATGTTGAACATCCGGTGGGAATGATAGAACTTGTTCTTCCAAGTGACGATGAATTCCTCGAGTGTTCTGCATCTGTGGTATAAATTGACACCCACCTCCTGCTCCTCCCAAGCAGCCGAGATCCTCACCGGGAGAGACCGGGGCCAAGTGTGTGCCGAGACCGCGGTGTCCTGCCGGGGCGGAGGTCGGGATTCGGCATCAGCGGGGCCAAAGGCGGATTTCGCCTGTCGCCAGCTCGTGCAGGGCCCCGTGCCAGGGCAGGGTGTGTTGTGTGGTGCTGCTGGATCGGGGCCCGTGCCAGGGCAGGATGTGTTGTGTGGTGCTGCTGGATCGGGGCCCGTGCCAGGGCAGGATGTGTTGTGTGGTGCTGCCGGATCGGGGCCCGTGCCAGGGGTGACACCGAAGCGGGTGCTGTACAGGGGCACGGAGTAGCCTGGAAGTTCCTGCAAATGCCGAAGGTTTCTCTCCGAGGTGAATGTCAGAAATGCTTTTTCTCAGCGTTACAGGGAAGGAGCTGTGTCTCGTGTCACTTTGTGGTTTGGGTTATTCCAGGTTGCCATCAGAGAG
This sequence comes from Tauraco erythrolophus, assembly GCF_009769465.1. NCBI lineage: Eukaryota > Metazoa > Chordata > Aves > Musophagiformes > Musophagidae > Tauraco > Tauraco erythrolophus. The sequence goes on along the minus strand of NC_141474.1, from coordinate 34,960,530 downwards.
TCTGTGCCAGCTCCCGCTCCGGGTGCTCCGTCCCAGGTGGTTTCGGCGGTACAGCGGCCGCAAGGGACTGGATTCTGGGCTTAGGAAAAAAGAACAAAGCTTTTTGTGTGGCCTCTCGTGAAAGCCGAGGGTTCCGTGTCCCTCCAGCTGCCCATGGCACAGCCCACGTCTCCTGGTGGCAAACGGGGTGTCCGACTCGGCCCGCTGCAGCGCGTGGAAATAAGGTTTTCTGGGATTTCCACGGACTGGCTGCAGGAACCGGTGGGGTTTTTCACCTTGGTGATCACACAGCTACTAACTTGGATACGTTTTAAGATTTGCAGAAACTTTTTGTCGCGGGTTGCCGTGTGATGGCTCCGATTGGGAGCGTCGGCAGGAAGAGCGGGCACAGACGCGGTTGGCTGTAGCCTCTTTACGTGGTGATGGTGAACAGACCCTGCAGCTGCTTTTCTTCTGCTCTGGAGCTCAATGGTCTGACTCCAGCCAGAGGGTCCTTCCCAGGTCAGGGACTGTTCCCAGATCCCTGCGACAGCCTCGTGAAGCAAGGCTGGGCGAACCATTCCTCGGTACATCTCCTTCCAGCTTTTGGTGATGTGCTTTCTGTCCGAAACATTCCTGGCGATGAGTTTGGAAGCTTACAGGGACACTTGGGGCACGGATACCCCGCAGGCTGCAGGAGTCCTCCCTCGTTGGCGAGAGGGACGTTGGGCAGAGCCTCCCGCAGGGACTGGCATCTTGGCACATCCGTCGCGATCCGCAGGCGTGGAGACACGCCGTCCCGCGACGCGGTGCCGGTGGGGGTCTGTAGGGGTGACTCTGTCCACGCTGGTACAAACGTTTTACCCACTGGAACTTGTTCTGCTGGCAAAAGGGTGTTTGTGTGGTACCGGCGCGGCGCGTGCGTCGGTACGGCCGTTTCCGCGCCGAGGCTTCGCCAGCGCCGCGGGTGGGCCAAGTGTCGCTGGTGCAGGAGGAGCCTTCGGCCTCAGCTGTGCTGTGGGCACCAGTGTCCTTCACCGCTTCCCTTCTGCTCTTCAGAGCTTTGGAAATTTATTTGTTTTCTAACGGGATCGATCTAGTTGAACTTTAATTTTTCTTTCCCGCCCCCCCAGTACCTTTCCTCGAGGCCAGGGTGGGTGTGCGGGGCAGGTTTGGCCCCGCAGAGCGAACACGTCCCCGCGGCAGCGCTGCAGAGGTCCCCCCGTCGCACAGCAGCAATGAGACACGTGTCAGCGTTGGCTTGTGTCTTCACTTGGGCACGCGTGGGCACTGGCATGGCCACATGCCACCCCGGGACGCCGGCATCACGGTACCCGGGGGCGGCGCTGTGCCGTGGCGATGGGTGGCACGGGGTGGGGGGGATGGAGGAGGAGCGTTTCCACAGCACAGGTTGGGGGGAATCGGTGCCTTGAGGCACGTTGGCACCGTGGTGGTCTTTGGGGCGAAGCTGGCGATGGTGGAAACCTCTGCCCCGGCGCTGCGGGAGCAGCACCTCAGCCCCGAGGTCGGGGCATCGTTTCTTTCTGATCTCACCACTTTTTTATTTTTTTTTTTTCCCCTGATTGGCTGTGAGGGTTTTTTTATGAGTAAGTATTAGAAGACAGCCACTAATTTTGGTAAGCTGAAAGGTGAAATTGTTGCAAAAGAATTCCTAGGGTTGTTTCTAAACCAAACTGTTTTACTGGTCTTCCAAAATACTGCTTTAGTTTGTGGCAAAGGGAATGCGTTTTCTTTTTCCTGTCAAGGAGCTGCTGTTCCAGTCACTGTACTCACTTTACTGCAATTGATTTATGTATTGAAATGATTTATTACAAAAAAAACCTCTGGATATATTCGTGCTGGAAACCCTCGTTGTTAAGTTGATATTCAAAGCAACCGTCTGTTTTTTGGTTTTTTTTTTTTTTGTTTTTTTTTTAAATGTATTTGTTCCTGGTTTGTAATTCATGCAAGGGTAACTGCATTATTTAATCTGTATTAACAAATTTCCTGTAATGCTGCAGTTTCACTTTTATTTTCCTTACAATTTGTAATGATCATGGAAACAATGTCACTTTTTTGCATTTTACTAGTTGTCTGGTCCATGTTTTTAACTTACCTTCACTAATAGTAATTTTTGGTTGTATCATTTGTTAGAATAAAGACCAAAATACGCTGTTTAATTCTGAAACTGTTCAACATGTGAAAATCCACCCTGAACTCTCCTGTCACGGGACTTCTCCGGATCTCTATACGCTGTAGACGTGCATCTGAGCAGGATTCGGCCCGAGGGGACAAGCTCAGGTTTTTATTAGTCATTTTAGAAACAGTCATTTCTTGGGAGAACTGTGGATGGCTCCGAGAGCAAAACCTGGAACTTCCAAAGTGTCATTTTGCCCTACATAACCTTTTTTTTTATTATTATTTTGATTTTTAGAGGTTTTGTTTGGGGTTTTTTTGGCTTAGCATTGCTGAGCTTGCAGAGCAAAGCTCGGGACATCCCACTGACTTTTAAAATCTCATATATAAGGGCAGGGAGGACTTATGTTTGGAGTTACAGTGCTCAAAACATCACCAGTTAAAACCAGTTAAAAAACAATTTCAGTAAACTCTGCAGTCAGCCCCTTTGTGTTGCTACAACACCCAGGGAAATAGTGGGGGCTGCTACGAGCCTGGATTTGCTGTGACCAAGTCCTTGTAAAACCAGCAGCACACCCCTGGCACGGGACGTTCCCGATGGATGACTGGGAGGATGTGGCTGGGAGGTGGTCTCCCGGGCAGGATGGCCCAGCTCTTGACCCAGAATTCCCTTTGTCTCTCTGGATCGTGGTACTTTGTTCTCATTTAACAGCAGTCACGTGCATCCCAAATGAAATACTGCAGGAGCTGACGGGTACCTGAGGAGCTGGATCTCATTCCTCAAGCTCGGAGGGAACACGCTTTGGGCCACCTTGCTGCTTTGGGCCACCTTGCTGCTTTGGGCCACCTTGCTGCTTTGGGCCACCTTGCTGCTGCTGCGCAAAGGGCAGAGCTGGACTGGTGGGGACTGGAGTGCAAGTCGATGAAACGGGACGATTGCGAACGTAAGGCTGATGCATGAGCAAAACTGAACCATTTGATACTAAAAAGTTTGGGGTGTTAAACCTCAAGGGGGTTTCTTTCTGGTACTTCTTCCAGTACCTCAAGGGGGCCTACAGGAAAGATGGGGAGAGGCTGTTCAGGAGGGCCAGTTGTGATAGGACAAGGGGTAACGGTTTTAAAACAGAGGGAGGTAGATTCAGGTTGGATATTAGGAAAAAATTTTTTACCATGAGAGTGGTAGAACACTGGAACAGGTTGCCCAGAGAGGTGGTGGATGCTCCATCCCTGGAGACGTTCAAGGCCAGGTTGGACGAGGCCCTGAGCAACCTGATCTAGTTGGAGATATCCCTGTTCCTTGCAGGGGGGTTGGACTAGATGCCCTTTGAAGGTCCCTTCCAGCCCTAACAACTAACTCCCCAAACGAGTTAATATCTCACGGGCTTCAACAGCTGCAAACACCCAAAGAGCACCCCCAGGAGCAGTGTGAGCACCTGCAGCTCCTGGTTGCCATTCCCCAACAGCTTTAGGTTTGGTCCAACACCAGTTGCCCACCTTTGGGTGCAGCCTGGACACGGACTTTGAGGGAAAAGCAAGGAAGCACCTTCCCTCACCCCTCCTGTCACAATTAGCGAGTTAATTACTGGGCTTTGATGCGCTTTGGGCTGTGCCCCAGCACTGACCAGTGCTGCCCAGTTCTCTGTACAGATGAAGAGGAAAAACTCGTGCAAGTTACCCCAGTCAGGTAAAGCCCCTGGGAGGAACACCAGTGGGAAGGATTAAACTCCTTTGGGAATGCAGAGGTATGTGGTTAGTAATCACCACAGACTGGGCTCGTTAGTAGAATCCACTACACACAGTGTAATTAATTAATTACTTGGAGCCCTCCATCTGCCACCTGGAGCTCCATACTCCAGCTTGGTCCTTCGCTTCAGCCCGTGAATGACTTTCACAACAACAGGGTGGAAGGATCAAGGAGGTTTTACTTTATTACTATAAACCAGTTTATGCTCCCATACTTCACATATAAGTATGCTGATGACAACAAAAAAGGCACATCTATGATGACGTCATGCACCTCATCTGTGTCTATTTTTGGTTTATTACAAGAACTATCACTGTCTCCCCTAGAAATAAAAGCCTAGAACTGGCTGTATGACATACCCCTCTCTGTATCGAGAAAATACTCAAAACAGTTGGTAAAAATTTATATTTCTACAAATTCTAAAAATGACACTGAGTATCTAAACGGCAAGTTCCACTTTGCCTGGGGAAAAAAGGACAGTTTAAAAAGAAGGTGGTTTGACTCATTGCATTGAAGAAGTTCAATCACCACTTACAGTTTCATTCCAAAACTTACTAATTTACCCCAGTGAGTTTTTTTATAGTTGACATTAACAACCTACTTTCTACGCACAAAGCACTCACTGCTTCCTGCTTCTTCCCCTCTTCCATCCTGAGGAGGTGAATGTTCGTAGTTCAGTGAAAATACAAAAAGTTTTTACAAATACATATTTCTTTTTAAAAGCACTTGTCCCACGGTACCTCCAGATTCCCATTCAGGCCCATTCCCTACTTTCCCCCAGAAGCAAAATAACCCTTTAGCGTGACACACGTCAGGGTCACGGATCAGCTTCGTCGCTGCCCTTGAAGAGGTTTGGAAAAGATGGAGCTGGAGTCGTTTTGCTCTTTTAAAAAGAGGCAGACGGAGTAAAACGTACCCTCTCCATGAATGAGGTAAAGTTTCATACGTTCAAGGGTGTAAAGAAATACCAGCAGAGTTGTATAGCAACACGAGTGTAAGTTTAAGGGTTTTATTATCAAAGTTTTGTAAAACAATTTCAGAAACTGTACATCGACATGGCACAGACTGTAGCCTACTTTTGTCTTTTTACCTGCACAAAAGTAAAAGCTCTTGAGCTTCCGTAACTAAGGAAACAGCTTGTCTAACTACTTGCATATAACATGGAATCACTGTGTGCATGAGTACTACTGCAGGGACAGTCAACACAAATTGATTAGTTTGTACAACTTGAGATCAAGTAAAAAGTACGTTATCGAGTCGACTTGCTTTGAAAAGCGTACGAAGACCAATCTTAAAATGCACTACCTTTTTGTAGCATGTTCAGCTCATTTATTAACAAATAAAATGGCCTGGATCGTGAAAACTGCACAAATCAACCTTGAATCACTGGGCACGGACCGAGCGGAGATTTCCCCTTCCCAAGGCTCGAGAAGGAAAACGAAGAACCATTACAACTCGCCTGAGACGGGTTTGAAGTGACAGATTAAAAAAAGCCCTCAAAAAGGTCAGTGCATTTTAACTTCGCCAAACAGAACTCACCAGGAAAACCAAACCAAACCAACCCCAGCCACATGGCTTTAAAAAAAAACCAAAAAACAAACAAACAACAAAAAAACGAAACAAAAAGCTATCTCTATCAGAATGCTTATTTTCAGATGTACTGTCAATTTTTTTTTTTTGTGTAGTCACACTTAAGACCCTTCAGCAGCTCCGCCGTGTGCTGCAGGACTTGGGAACACGGAGGATGTTTCTGCCACGACCAACATGCAGTCAGTGCGTTCCCTACACTGCTCTATTACTGCAAGGGGCCAAAGTCTAGGAACACTATCGGAAGTGAGCTGGTTACTACAGGAGATCATACAACAAACAGTCCATGCCTGCTGGAGACGCATGCAGCTTTTTACTGTTGCCCGAAGCATCACCAAGTTAGTAGGAATCGCTTGGCCACGCGATCCCTGTCGGCCGTAACGGGGATGGTTACCTCTCTCTAAAGCTTTGGGTGGGAGTTAGTATCAGGAGATTTACAAACCATGTGTAGCTGAGAGCTGTGTACATCTAGAGTCAGGATTAACAAGTACAGCATAAAAGAATCACACAGGAATGACACTGATGCACGTCCGCGGCGGCAAAACTCAGTCACTCATATCCATGTCCTCCTCGTGGTGGTCGTCCCCGTTCACTTTGGATTCTCTCGCCGAGTCGCCACCGCCCTTGTCAGCAGCAGACTCCTTCGCTTTAGGGGAGGAGGAATCTGACATTTTCTTTTCTTCCTTCTTCTCCTTCTCGCTGTCATAGCCCTGCTCCTCTTCGTCATAATCCCTTGTGACCTGCTTTGCCGAGATAAAAAAAAGAGGAAAACTTGCTTTCAAAGCCCCTGTCGGTTTCAGGTGGATACTTAGGGACAGGGAAGTTAAACAGGTTTTTAAACATACTTTCACGTCCTTGTCACTCTCGGATTTTCGTTCCCGATCCTTCTCTTTGTCTTTGCTCTTTTTTTTCTTGCTTGTTGACCGCTCTCTCTCATCTCTACTCCTCTCCTTGTCTTTATCCTTCTTTTTTTCCTTTTTATGTCTACAATAACAAAGTATGCACAAGAATGAAAACCTTCATCACACCGTTCCATAACTAGAACACAGACCATGTCAGGCTGTTTCTCATAGATCACCACAAACCTGAAGGGAGAAACAGCAGCATGTAACTAAAATACACCCTTTGCTTTCAGAAAATCACCAAATATCCCGATTTCTTAGCTCTGGATCAAACACAGCCACTGCTAAGCAAAGTCTAACTGCCCTGTTAACAGCATTTTAGGAATTTGCACCTGAAGTGGCCTGTTCAGGCAACACGAAACGCCCAGGCCCACCAGAGGACAGCTGACTCCTATAGTACAGAGCTGCACAAACGGGCCAGGAACTCTGTGTATCTCCTGCTCCTCAGCCCTGGAAGACCTCATGTTGGGAGCTCTTGGGCACTGAACACAGCAGCTCTGTGCTGGAGGCCAATTAAATTATGATAAAAGCAGTAGCAGGCAGCAGAGATCCACTCTGTCTCTCAAGAAGTCAACCTGTGGGCGAGGTGTAAGGAACAAGCCAAATACACACCATCATCCAAACAACCCCGCTGTGATCTTTGCTGTAGTTCTCTTATTGGGAATTTTCCACCCAGACACTGGTTTTGGGATGGGTTTTTTTCAGCCAAGAGGCTCACTGACCTTCTTGGAGATGGGGACCGGGACATTTTCCTTTTAGGAGACCTGGGTTTTTTAGGTGATCGTGTTCCACTCCTGCTTCTTCTACGTCGTCTTTCTCTGCAGGACAGACAGATCAAAGCTTTTTTTTTACCTTCCATAAACACATTTAACTCAAACTGGATGTTTGCTACGAGCAGTACACAGCTGCTGACCAACAGAGGAAGTTGTTTCCTGTCCTGCCTCCCCTCACGAACAAATCAATCCCCCAGCCTGTGTTAGGGACACCGACTCTTTTTGCAAACAGAAACAAAACAGTTTGTTAATGTTGCAAGTTAATTTGGGGAGTTTTTTTAAAAGGAGCGGCACACATTTTGCATGTATTATTCCATAAATCAGGGAAGAATTTAACAGCGACCTCAAAGCACCACACTCTCTTTGGTACAGAGCAAGTGGAAACTATTCTAAGCCCAAACAATAATTCCCCAAAACTACAGCATCAGGGTAAAAAATAAAGCATCTCACAGGCACAGGCAGAGAGTACACATGCATTTATGCACACACTCACATACCCACCACAGAATCATCACCCCGTTACGTACAAGGACGTTCTTTCCATCACATGTGACAAAGCACACTGGAAACAGAGACCAAGGAAAACTTTGGTGTTACTGTACCTGCTTGTGCTTCTTGATCGCCTCGTTGTGCTGTAGCTTTTGGGGGGAGTTTTAGAACGTTTCTTTTCTTTCTCTTCCTTCTTTTTGTCCCTTTTAGTAAACACAGATTTTAAGCCATTCTCACATTACTCAAGCAGCGTTCACTACCTGTGCTACGTAGGAAAGTGAACGAAGACGTGGTAACTACATGGGAGAGCACCCACTGTTCAGTGTTTCTGGGGCCTGGCACGTTATAGTAACAGGAACAAAGATCACAATTATCTACAGCAAAATAAACAAACAGCTCTTCTGTGGAAGAAGAGCACAAGATCTGCAAGTCTGGGTGCTCCCATTTCCTTCCAGAGGCAGCTACGGAGCGATCCAGCTAATGCTCGCTGCCTCTGTCGACTCTTGGGAAAAGCAGTTCCATGTTTTTATGTAACTGACTGTGCACGTATATTCTGCAAGATGTTACAAGATGGTGACTTTAAAAAGAGCCACTAGTTCACTTTCCCCTAGGCTTTTTGTTTGTTTGTGGATTGTATTTTTTTTTAATGAAGCACCAAAATTCAGTAATTTTTAGCGACTAGATTTACTGAAGCACTTACCTGGTTTTGGACGTGCTCCTAGACCTTCTGCTTCTCTCTCTGGAATGAGATCTTCTTCGCCTTGGACTTTTAGACCGCCTCCTGCTTCTTGATTTTGAATGAGATCTTCTCCTTGATCTGCTTCTTGACCGTCTACCAGTAACATTGTACAAGGGAATTAAATACACGAAATTTGGACACACCATTCAGCATCCATCTGCTCAGTGCTCACGGTGTTGTAACGCACAACGATGGAGAAAACGAAAAAGAAGATAGAAAACAGCAAAGGACTCGCGTTGAGTCTGCCAAGGAAATGGCAAAAGGAAGGGCCCAAATGCTAAAGGTCAAAGAAACACGATGCTTCAATCAGCTCTCTTGTTTGCTCTCCCTGTAAGAAAACATCAGTCCTACTGTGGCAGAGAACTGGTACGCCATGCTCAAATGTGAAGAAATTTTTAGAAGACTAAACCAAACACCAGCCAATTACTGCAAATGCAGACACCAGAGAAGTACAGATGGGGAGGCCACAGTCCAAATGGCTTTGCACAGACCACTGGCATGCCCTGTCTGGCTGGAGCTGACAAGCCACCAGCTAAGTGAACCATGTGTGTCCCTGTTTGGGTAGGACAATACTAAGATTTCTAGGATCTGATCTCCTAGTAAATCGTAACCTAGAAAACGCTGGAAAAACCTTTGTCCCAGATCCTTCCACTAAGCTGAATTTGCTGCACATACTAGAAACAAACAGCCCAACAGGTAAACATTTATGTACAGAAATAACAACGCTCAGAGAAGCCTCCTAGTTGTTGGTTTTAAGGCAAATTAGAATTATGACATGGGCACACTGGAAAAGGGCTGAAGAACCGACGGAGGTTTAGTGGAACCAACGTAAAACGGACAGCCTACAGTGGCTGAGGTGTTCATGGAGTGAGGGCTGTGGGAAAGCAAGGCTCTGTGCCAAGGTGTTTCTAATCTAAGGAACAATTTATTGCTAAATAACATCAGGGTCCAAACACCACTAGGACGAGGTGTCCCGAAGTTCCTTCTGCAGCAGTTGAAGGTACTTTTTGCTACAATCTGTCTCCCACGAGTGAACTGTCACTGCCAAGAAGTACTTTTGAAGGAATTGTTTCAGCTCTGGGGGTTTGGTTTTTTAAAGCAAACAGGCTAACTACCTGTGTCTAGATGAAGAAGGTGTCCTCCTCCTCCTTGAGCGTGACCTTGACCTTGAATGCCTTCGTTTTTCATCTTTTTTGTCTGGAGTTAAAAAGGAAAAGCATAGGAAAAAATTCAACGTTATTTTAGTATTCAAAAAGATTTTACAAAGGAAAAAAAGTTGAGCTTCAAGCTATAGGTATAAATAAGATAAAGAAAACCTAAGGAATATTTTGACACTTGAAATTAAGGCTTATCTTTCCTTTTCCTCAAAAGATGGCACAAAGAATGAGCACATGACAAAGACGTGTATGCGACACAAAGCCAACAAAGTTCTATGCAAAACTGAAGAAGTCAAAATTCAGAAAATGTTGAAGTCAGTTAAAAGATGAGAGCTGCAGGGCAAGGAAAGACTTGGTAAAATCTCAGAATCTTCGCCATTTTGTGAAGGGCTAAAGAATCTCTCTAATTATTGTTTTGAATTTCCCACGAAAAGTCTCAAGCAAAACCATCAGCACGTTTTTCCGATGTAATAAAAGAACAGGAGCTCTACTCTTTCCTGAAAATGACCAGGAGGCTGCAAAACTGTATTTTCAGCGTTCCAGGTCACTGCTGCTTAGATTTGGTGGATCTGACACTTGCAGATGAACTGCTGCATCTTGTTCTACAAGATAATCTACTGAAACAAGCTAAAAAAAATTTACAAGTTTCCACAGATTAGGAATTAAAAGAAAGCAAACCATCCCCAAGAACAAACATTGCAAGGATGTCAAGTGGTTAAGCCCCTTGCTGTTTCCAGTGAAATCTCACAGATGGCAGTATGAACTTCAATCGGGGGAAGCTCAAACTTTTCCTAATCTTCAGGTGAATTTGGGGAAAAATTATTAATTCCCTGCGTCGTTCTGCAGGACACATGCAGTGCAGGACAACTAAAAACCTGTCAACTATAAATTAAGCCACTTCAGACTACGAAAGCATTAAGCCAATATTTTGCAGACCATTGGCTTTTATCACCCACTACATCAAAATTCCATGTGGAATTGAGCAAGGTGAGCTCTGGTTTAACCTTACCTGGCTCTATAGCAGCAGAAATTAGTGACTGTGCTTCTCGTACTCTTTTCATAGCTTCTTCTATTTCTTTACTGGAGGTATCTGACTTCAGACTTGGTGAAACAAGACCTGCAGCTACATGGTTCAACCTGGCAAATAAAACAGAATTTTAGAAATTGGGTATCCAGGAATCCAAGACGTGTGTGCCTCCACGGTCGGTTGGCAGCCTGCTCAAAGCGACTGCCCTAAGCGAATCCGAGCCTGCCTGCATTTTGTCACCATTCAGGTGACAGAGCAGGAAGTCCAAGAGGTGACACCTGTGCTCAAAACAGTGGCACGAGAGGGAAGTACACACGGCTCTTGGAATCCCAGTAAACTGTAAATAGCAAGAAAGTCTGTGTTGTCTGGCACAGATAGGTGCCAACAACACGATTTCAGTTCTCACCACCTGGCAGAGTGACTACACAGTGGAAAATATATTACACAGTGGAAGGTCAGTTTCCATTTTTATGAGCCATTCTGAGAAGCCTACAAACAGTGATGAAATTCAAAGTTCAGAAAACGTGTCCTAAAAGGTGGCTTTGAAGCCAACCAGCTATATCCAGTATACCCCTGACTGATGTTTACTTAATCCATTATCTCAGGTAACTATTTTGTTCAATCAGTTAGGCACTCCCTGCTTACAGAAATGTCAACTTAAACCAGAGAATAACGTGCCAGAACAGTATTAAAACCAAAGACAGATGACACATATAGCTTTATCCCCTGGTGTAGATGAGATATGCCTTCCCAAAGCTGGAAATGTTCTCTCCAAAGCTTCCTGAGATTTGGAGGCAGAGGTGGTTTCTTTGCATTTCGTACACTTTGCATCTACTGATTTGTCTAACAGCTTTGTTTAATGGCACATGTAACGTTATCAACAGCTTAACAGCACACTAACACATTAAGTGCTACAATCCTTCCCTGCTTGCTCTTCCCGTGCCACGCTATTTTGAACAAAATTATCCTTTTCCTGAACACTGAAGTAAAAACTAGAAAATACTCGTGTTTGCTGTTATTTGCTCCCTTTTTCTACCAAGTAGTAAGACATACTGTCTTCTGTTATCTTCTGTCAGCTGTAACACACACAGACTCTTGTTATTGTTTTTTACAACAACTCCTGGTCCTGGCTCATCCTCAACCACGGCCCCTCCATCTCCCCCTTGGCTCATCCTCAACCACAGCCCCTTCATTTCCACCTCGCAGAACGTAAGGTGCCAGCTGCACCTTCACATTACAGACACAGAAGTGACAAAGTGACATATGAAAAACTGAATTTCTGCCTCTAGCAAAATAAAATCCCAGAGATTAATTCGTGTTATTCCACAGATGCGAGGCTGAATAATTTTCCTTTCCTCCCTCTCATCTCTCTACCACAGAAAAGAGAGTCTGCACAAGATCCCCAAGACACAAATTTTCTCCAACCTAAATCAGATCCAGCAGGTCAAAGATTGGATACTGAATCACAACAGATATTCCCAAGATCAAGTGTACTGCAATACAAGTACTTGTAATCACTGATGCTTACTTTGGATCCACTGTGCTCATAAGTTTTAGTAGTTGATCTGCTGCAAGAGACTGTGAAGGGAAAAAAAGAAAAGTTAAAACCATGTTGGAAGATGCACATGTTCAAGATTATCTTCCTGAACGTACCCTCAGCAGTGGCCAAAGTAAAAAGGCTCTACAGGTGAAGAAAACCAACCAACCCACACCCCAAACAAGCCACAGGTGAAAAGGCACACTGGTCTGTTCTGAACTTGTGGTGGTGAGGGTGTGATGTCACATCCCCGTGCTGCTCAGGTCCTTTTTTTTGTTTCCAAGGTGGCCGAACACAGGCCCTTTCCTGGACAGAATCAAAGTACTTCGAAATAAACCCACCACACGTCCGGTACCTACAGGTTACTCACTGGTTACTTCAAGAGAACAGAGACCTCATCAGAGAACAAAGTCCCTGTCCATGGGAAGTCCTCAGTGTCAACTTATGAACAATAAGCACAAGCTTATTTACTCTAAAAATTCCATTAGGAAAATCCAGATATTACGACAGTCGGTCACTTCGTGTACCAGTGGTGTATTAACATGCAAAATGTTTCATCCTCCACTAATTTTCTTCACACAGAGGCAGCCGTGTGCTGAACCCAAACAGTTCTACAGTCCGTTGGCTTTAGGGACAAAGGAAACAATCCTTCATCGTACCAAATTTACATTTTTCTGAGCTGCATTTAGAATTTTAAAATTTTAAAGTTTGTTATTTCATTATCACCATCATTTGTTTGTTACTACAGGCATAAAGAGAATGCTAAATGATGGATTTCTTAGCACTGTGTTAAATCATTACTGCTTCTTGTGCCTGTAAAACAAGTTCTCTGTGTGGTATTTGGTTCTTAGATCTTAAACATTAAGTCAATGTTCTACTTACTACTTCTTAGTACTTAAAATTGTCTTTTTTAATTCAGTTTTAAAAAGACTGCAGTCTAACAAAGTCTCCTCGGTGTTTTCTACACCTACAAAATTAAGAAGTCAAACAATTTTTTTTTACTGTAAGTACAAGACAGGTTCATAGCTTGATAATGACATATATTTGAAATATTTCATTACTAGTCCAAAATTATCTTTTAGGTCCATCCAGCATTTAGTTTGATAATTCTATAGATGCTATTTCTCAGAAAGAAAAAATTGAAAAATAAATCACTAATTGGATTTTCAGAAAGTGGCTGTTAAACTGAGATAAGTGAAAATTACTTTTAAAGCAGGCAAAAGAGAAGCATTCTGCTACGTCAAAAAACAAAGACTGCATCCTGTAACAATTTAAAAAGTTTAAAGAACCAGCAGCACGTGCAGAGTACATTGAGCCAAGCCTTTAAAAAAAAAAAGAAGTATCTTGTAACACTTGTTCAAACTTAAGTACAGTATTTTCAGATCTTCAACTTGTTATTTAATCTACTGGTGAACACTAAGAGCATCATGGATGTTAGTCAAACTATATCTGTGCTAGGGACCATAAGGAAAATTCTGGAACGTGTGACATACCTGAGAGTTTAGGTTTGCTCCAGGAAGCCCAAGAGCAGCTAGGGCAGGATCAAGAGCAGGAGCTCCTAAAGCAGCTAAAGGAACAGCACCAATCTGTGGCAAGGACAGCAATTAGACAAAGCTGTTAGATCAAGATTCTCAAGCATCAGACACCTGGAAACTTGAATGGGGTTTGACTTCGGCTCCTAGCTGCAGGAAACACGATCGTAAGGTCAGTGAGAGCACCTCAGTTTTCCTTATTCAGGGATTTCAAAGCTTGATACACAAAACATTTTTTTTCCCTATAAATATTATCAAATGAAATTCTGTTTCCTCTGCATCCCAATGGAGGGGGTGGGGGAGGACGTAAAGCATTCCACTACATTTTAAGAAACAGCATAAAATGAAATCATTTTCCAGTGTTAAAATGAAAATTCATTATAAGTTTCTGAGCAAACTACCGTACAGCTAAATCAATTTAAGATTCAAATTAACATGGTTTATGTTAAAAGACAATATAATATTATGACATCTCTGCAAATTTGGTTAAAACTGGCAAATGGGTTGAAAAGCTACTGGAAGAATAAGCAGGATGATGGCATAGGTCTGAATTCCTTAAAGTAATCCAGAAGCCTCACAGAACCACCCCATTTTTTGGCCATTTCAAGCGAGATGACCAAAGCATCCACTGGAACAAAACACATCCAGTGTTAAAAACCGCATGATCGGATCTTAATCACACACTGTGCTGGTGCTGCGGGGTCTTGGCTCTCCCTTCCTTACTTCCCACTGCTCCTTCCCGACTGCTCCGGCACCCGAGACTCATTTGTCAACCAATTCGACCCACTGAGCCACCAAAGAACCAGCTTCTGTGCTGTCGGCATCCAGCTAACACGAGAGTTCCCAAAAGGATGTGGTGAGCTCCAGAGCCAGCATAAAAGCAGCAGCAAGAGCACGTGGTCAAGAGCATAGGAGCAGAACTTTCCACTCTCCGACATGGGGTTTTGGAACTGTGTGGGCCAATCTCTGCAGTCTCAAAAGAAAAAGCCACGTTCCCACACACGGATTTTGTGAACACAAACTACAGCTCTCCGTAAGTTTTGCTGAGTTAGATGCCCAGCTCCCAGCAATAGTCAAAAAAAGCCAACCATCCACCACAATTTTCCATAAAATGGATGTGTTAAATGAATTCTACCATGAAGTGGACTGGGAGCAGGCTGGGATTCAGAACGACAGAACTAGAATTAAGGTGGTTCAACGACCATTTTCAGGAATTTGTATACATACAGTTTTTGGTGAAAGAAATCTTTAAGACGGTGTTTGTTTCTTCCACCCCTTTCCTCAGGTCCCAAAGTTAAATTTGAGGCTTTTCTCTCTACATACAGCTCAAGAGCCCTCCTGGACAACTCAACGGCAAGTTGAGAAATCAGAAATCGTAACAGAAGCTATGCCAAGAGCCATGCACAAGCTGAAGAAGTAGATTTGAGAACTGCAGAATCAATGAGGCTTTATTCTAATTACTTTTAGAATCATAGAATGGTTTGGGTTGGAAGGGACCTCAAAGATCATCCATTTCCAACCCCCCTGCCATTTTGCCGCTTGTACTTTGATTTTTCCGTTCTCTAATAAGATATGTGCTCTGACTGAAACTTCTTCCACAACGTCTTATTCTTACTGTTCATCTTCCACATGAGTTCTTGTGTATTTAGATGAAGAGCAAACGCAGGCTACAATTTTTCCCCCTCAGCTAGAGGATTAATGGAAGCTATTTCCACCCACAGCAGGTCAACTCCTTGAACTCCCCAAACTTAAAATCTACAAGATCTCTAAGTAAGTTGGAATCTAACAGAATGGATCTCATTGTTTCCCTTGACTTCGGCCGAAGCGGAGAGCCTACCTGAGAAAGTGGGTTGGGAGTAGGCAGAAGTCCACCTCCGGGCAGCAGACCTGCCACAGCATTAGCTGGTGCCAAGAGAGACAAAGCCTTAGTCTCATCAGGAATAACTCCTGCAGAGAAACAGCCTCGCGTTAGAACCATTCCATTTCACCGGCAGAAAATACACAAACACACCCAGAAAATGTCTCCCTGATAGACCACCTGAGTTTGGTGAAAGTACTTATGTTGGCTAAAATACAAAAGCTCGATGTCTATTAATATTTAGCATTAACTTTTTCTCAGAATGAAACTTCAATGTGTGAAAATTTGACTGTTCCTTTTTCTCTACAAATGGTTAAGTTTCTAGAGCAAAAAAATAGCACAATACACACTACTTTTTTGTTAACACTGCCAAGATTTCATCACCTGTACTCGATTTTTAAGTCATGAACCAAACGTAAGCAAGCACAGTCGGTTCTCCAGGGGTGTGCTCTCAACTTTCAAAAGCTGTTTTATGAACAACGACTCGTGTCGGCTGCTTCACTACAAAGCACACAGAAAAATCAAGATACACAAGACAAAAAAAGTTTGATTTAGGGGTTAATAATACGGTACAGTTCACTATGTTTTCTTTACACCTACCACACAAATTTTGTAAAACTTAAGAGAAGGTATGGAAATATTTCTGGTTGAATCAAGCGTAGGGCTTTTGCTGACTTGTCAACGAAAACAAAAGTCTCTGCAGATCTTCAACTACGCGCTGTGTGTGTGTGTCTGTGGGTGGTGGGTGCAGACATACAGGATATGGTGGCACATTCCTTACCTGTGCAGTAAAATGCATTTGTTCCAACATGTGCCATGCTTACTGTACCAAGAATGCTGCTACATACTGCCATTTCAGAAGAAACTTCTGGCCCAAAATCTTGCAGCCAACTAAGACAAGTGTCTTACTTTACTGCCTGCTCTGCACATAGAATTTTCAGGGTCCTACTATGAAACAAGTAATCATGTAGGTGTTTTTACTCTATCCAACAGCAAAAGCCCTATACAGATGGATTAATTTGTTAATGTGCCCAAGCCCCCAAAATGAGAGTTCAATAAAACAATTTTACTATATATTTGCAAATACCAGTCGTGTTTCTGCAATGCATATTAAGAAACTGCATCTCATCATAAAACATACAATATGTACAGGGCACTTAAGAGAAACTGGATAAGCTGCAGAAGAAAACTGTTGGGTGGTATTTTCAGCAGGGCCTGGTATATAGTTCAGGCTGAACCAGGGAAAAGAACTGTAAAACACAACAACAAAAAAGAAAAACCACTGTTAAATAAAGGTAATGGTTCCTCCCACCTATACTGAGAAGTGCTGATAACACAAACAAATGTATAATACACAGCACTGTTATCTTGCTTGTGTCATTGAGCTGTCACCAATTTAGATACCAAAAGTTATGGAGGGAGAGGGGGGAAAAAGGTCATTTAGATAAAGGGCATTAATGCATAAATATATTAACATACCTACAGAGAGATTATGGGGTAATTTTGCATGCAAAATTATGTCTCAGAGGATATTTATAAATTATATCTAAACATTTCAAATTAGTGCAACTACAACATTTCCGGCATCTAAATACAAATCCTCAGACTTATCTTGAGACACTTCATAGAAGATCTGCATCCATTAAAAAAAAAAAATCATGCATCTGATCCTCTAATTGTTTTTTTTAAAAAGTACTTAGAAATAAATAAACTACAATTTAAAAAAAAAGCAATGAGGCCCCTCACCAGTTAATTTTCATGCTTCAAGAGTTTTTTTTTACTGCTGCTTTGTTAGAACCATGAAATACTGCATGAATGTGTAGAAATGAAAGAAAAAGAAACAGACAAAAGAAACAAACATTAACCAAAGAACCTAAACACCCCCCCAGCCACCTTTAACCTTACAGAGTTCCTTCCAAATCTAGGAATATCACAGTGAAAATTGCAAATGCTAAACCTTACCGTAGACTTTGTGTATAGCTCTACAACACAAAGCAACAGCCAACACCAAAGTGTCTGTGTGCTAAAACGGGAGTGCGCTTGTGATATGGGGGATAATTACTGCACTGAACAGACAACAAACAGTGACTTTAGTGACAGGCAACAGTAACACAGCATCATCACAACCCAAAACAAAGGATAAGAGGGCCCAGTTCAGCACAGGAGTTCAGCATCCGCCCGGCTTTAAGCACGTGAGCGATTTCACTCTGGGTTAAGCAGCTCGCTGTACCGTGCTTAAACAGCTTGTTGAATTGGGACCCTGGCAGCATTTGCAGGGAAAACTGGACTCCAGTCCAGGGCCACGGGCGTATGATCACAACACCAGGGGCACAACTTTATTAGCTGAACATCTCTGGTGATAACGCCAAAAACATCGACGTTCTGAACCGCTACGCACCACGAGAACGGCCCGCGAGGAACTCCTCGATTAAACGGGCCCGCTCAAATACTCCACGTCAGGAATTTTGTTTTCTTTACACGATCTGAACCAAACCTCCTGGGCAGATTTCTCTATGTGCCAGATTTATCCACCATCAAGCACAATGGACAAAGTCGGACTGACAAAGAGAAAAACGTTTTTGTCTTTGCTGGAAAGGTTAAACACTGACATCCTTCACCACGGGCCTCGGAGAACATTCCAGCACTGACTCAGAGGATGGCTGCCGTGTCATGTTTTAGTACAAAGACAAGGACAAGATGCCCTTCCACTATGCTATTGTACCTGAACTAGTGAAAGCAGAAGCAGTAACTCAATTTCAGAACGTGTTCTGTACCCTCAAAAAGCAGCACGTCTCAATCAAAGGTCATGCCGCACACTCCTACATCCCAGAAATTCAGTTTCCATGTATTTGAAGTTTAAGAAATACAAAGATAAGACAGCCCCCCAGGCCTCGAAAGACAGCCTACAGCATTGCAATGTCTTGCTCACAGGTCTGAACCCAGGCCTAATTTATTCCTGTGGTATGATTTCATCTGCCGAGATTTTATTTAATTCAAGCGGTTTGAGAAAATCCGTTATTTCAGAAGTAAATCCAGAAACAGTACAATGGAAATCAGTTACTTCTAAAGCAAGTCTAGAAGAGTTTTATAAGACTTCTGCAAGAAGAGGTGTCTTCTCAGCACTTTGTTTTTAAGGTAAGTTCCAAAAACCCTGCTCATTGCCTTTCAAATTACTGTAACACCCTAAAATGTAAAAATAAAAAGAAGAAGAGAAAATGTAGTTAACAAGTGGTTACACCAGGAAAACACTTGGGGACTTGAGTGCTTGCTGGCCTTTAGTTAATGGCTAGAATCCCCTGTAGCTGCAGAGGACCCACTGTTTTTCAGTCATCTGGAAGGGCTTTGCATTTGCCTTCTCCACTACAAAAATCACACACACAAATAACAGAGAGAAGAGTTTATTATTTAGTGAAATTCTGTAAAATATATCAAGGATGAACAAGAAAACTTGGAATAAAAAACTAGCACCAGTGCCCATTTGGCACCTCGTGGAAGATCTCACTTTCCAATTAAACTGTAATTATTCAAACCCTTGGTATAATGGACTTCACAATGAGAGTGAGTGCTTTTTCTGGGAAGTTCCCAACGAAATATCTCAAGGATATCCCAAGGAAACGTTAACCTACTCTCCCATGCACTCTTGGGGAGGGAGAAACCATTCTCATGAAGAGATTTACACCTACGTGAAAGTGGCAAACATTTAATCATTCAGGCAAAATTTCCTTTAAAACGTTGACCTGTTTGCATAAGCCTGCTTAGGAAAATGTCTCACTGAGACTGATAAAAGCAAAATTTGCAAATAATTCTGCCTAAAACGTTAATATTCTAAACTTAAAGACACACAAACTCAGAAAGAGGTAAACTTTCCACTTTCACTCAGTGTCACTAGCTTAAAAAATACATTATTTAATCCACAGGCCAACGGCAATATACCAAGGGTTTCAAAACGTTAATATCTTCTCTGACATTCTACTAATCCTAATTTTGTGCACTATCCAGGGATAAAACGCCATCGTACGGTGGCTCGTAGGCCATTAAACAATCCACAAACCTTCTGCATAGGGTACGACTATCAACGCTCTGTCAACGAACACAGTGTTTGTCAGGTGCTGGGCCACCACTGCCGAGTCGGGATCGTGGAACTTCACAAAACAGACACGCGACGACACGGGCAAAGGGGAGTCACTGCAAAAGAAGGAAAAACATCACTCAGGTGGAAGCAAGTCTGACAGTGTGAAACTTGTAACTCCTACTGCCTCGCCACTTCCACCAAACCGGGAAGTCAGAGAGGACTCTGGGTCCTTCTCTGTGCAGGAATGTGATTTCGGGTCATCGCTTTGCACGACCACAGACATGAAATTACACTGAATAAAGGCAATTCACAGTAAAATTGCAGAAATAAGTTTTACTGCCTCGTTTGCGACTGGACATGAAGTCTATTATGCACGATACATCTACGACCAGTCACCCTAATGAGAATTAGTTTTCATGACCTGTCTGTGGGAAGGGAAGGAGATGAAGCAAAACTTTGCTCAAGAAAGATAAAAAGTTACTTGAAACATATACTGCACCAGTTAACAAAACCAATAGTTCTACACTCTCTGCTTTAGGCCCCAGATTACTTCAGGCAAATTACGAAACAAAAAACGCAATGATTAAAACATCACTCGGATTTTACTTACCACCACAATTTCACAAAAGCTTCTACATCAAAGCTCATCACAGAATCCCAGAATGTCAGGGATTGGAAGGGACCTCAAGGGATCATCTAGTCCAATCCCCTGCCGGAGCAGGACCACCTAGATCAGATCACACAAGAACTCATGCAGGCGGGTTTGGAACATCTCCAGAGAAGGAGACTCCACAACCTCTCTGGGCAGCCTGTTCCAGTGCTCTGTTACCCTTACTGGGAAGAAGTTCTTCCACATGTTTAAGCAGAACCTCCTATGTTCCAGCTTAGATCCATTTCCCCTTGTCCTATCACTGGATGCCACTGAGAAGAGCCTGGCTCCATCCTCATGGCAGTCACCCTTTCCATATTCATAAACATTAATGAGGTCCCCCCCTCAGTGTCCTCTTCTCCAAGCTAAAGAGACCCAGCTCCCTCAGCCTTTCCTCAGAAGGGAGATGCTCCACTCCCTTCAGCATCTTGGTGGCCCTGCGCTGGACTCTCTCCAGCAGTTCCTCGTCCTTCTTGAGGACATCATGCTGCTTCTCTCATGTGCAGAAACTGCCCAGCTCATTCTGAGGGGATGCACGCCACTCAACACGTGTCTGTCACTCAGCAGTGACAGAACCAAACACCACAAAATGACAGAAGCTCAGGTAGGCAACGCTTCAGTCCAAATCTCACTAATGGGAGAAAAGCTCCTAAACAACCAAACAGTAAATACAGACCTCTTTCTGAGACAGAGCTGAACGTACCCTACAGCTCAAAATAAGCACCCGGCAGCACAGCGGCATAACAAGTCCCAGACATGGAAAATCCAAGAGAGAATGCAGGTTTTGAGTCACTTGAGAAAAACAGAAGTATCTGCTTCCTTCAACAACAGGAAAGAATTGCAGGCCATGCAACTGTGCCCCCTCTCCTTCCCTGAAACGAAACAAACCCAAGCTCCCAAAATCGAGAGGCAGAATCAGCCCAGTAAAGGTCCAGAATGGGTTTCGAAAGTCCATATATCCCCAAAATGGTGTAGATTTTGCTTTAATCAGACATAGAAACTGAAAGACAGTAAGAAAAATCGCTATGCAGGCACAACTGTGCAGCAGTGAGTTAAAAGCTGCCTCCAGAAGGCACAGGACAGGTACTGAAAACAGCAGCAAGCCCTAAATCTCCAGTTCCTAAAAAAGGCCGGGGCACACGTGCTGCTCAGTCCTGCCCTCAAGCACCAGTGGTACAAACTGGCCCGAAGAGGCAGCTCCGAAAAACACTCACTAACTCCTCCTGACAAAGATCTACCTTCACTGACCAGATTCCCAGAAACGGTTACGATATTAGCTCTTCGAAACACGTCCCCCTGCCAAAATAACTTTACCTGGCTTGAAGCACGTTACCCAAGTCTTTAAGCCCCGTTGTCAGAACGCAGAGGAAAGGAAAACGACTTGGACGTTGACAAGACAGACACCCACGATCTATTTTTGTTGGCACAAATGCCAAAACCATCCAACCTTCCCCACCAGGGAGCAGAGCCCCAGCTCGCCCACCAGCCCTGGAGCTGCCCTACACGTCTGTCAGATCCCACCTCAGCACACCTCAAACTCAACCTGATGCTGAAAGCCACACTGGAAGCAGGGATTGTAGCTTTGGAAATACTAAAATTTGAAACAGCCGCTTCCTCCAGCTTCTTGCAGAGTTAATAAATTGGAAAATAACATTGTAGTGATGAATAGCAGAGAGAAAAATTGAAACTGTGAGCTCTTTTATATCCGTGGATACACAGTAGCTGCCAAACCGGTGCACACATAAAAACAGAAGAAGCACTAGCGGGCGGTGTTTAACAAAATCACAGTAGCAAAATTTTAAAGAAAAGTAAATCAAGGAGTCGTGGCATACCTGAATGGTACACTGACCCAAGTTCTAAAAAAATTAAACACTTTATTCCATTTCAAACATGCTTAAAATGTCTCTGAGAACACGAAACAAAGCAGGTGCTGTTTGCGTACATGAGCACCGCTGCGTGCTGACCTGTACAGACAGCTGGACCTACAAAACCAACTGAAAACACACAAAACTATGCTTATGCAGCCTGGCATTTCATACAAACCAGTGTGTTTCATTTTCAAAAATCTATTTCCAGTCTCTAAAATCCAAGCTGTGGCTGAGCCAAACTCATCCAGAACAGAACGTTCTCAACAGCTACCAAAAAAAGGCCATCATCATCCTAATTCAGCAGCGACCAAAAAATTCAGTAATTCTCCCTCAGCCACCAGGGCCACGAACGCTGAGACACACGACGACTTACTGGGTTGGAGTCTGACAATGTACCTGTTCTGAGGCACAGCACATCCTGAAATACTGGAGATAAACCAGGGAAATGCAGTCATTATATCATAACCTCCAGCATATTGCAACCAGCATCTTAAATATAAAACCTGATTTTTTTCAGAGACATTTCTGCCACTTACACAAACATTATTACTGATGTAAATCAGGCTGGAATCAGATCATCCACACAAGAGATGCTCTTAAACATGACCATCTTCATCGGGTGGGAAGAAATGGAGCTAAAAAACCCACAGCAAAACAACCAAAAAACCCCGCAACACGAAACTCTCCAAGAAGAACCAGCTCCTGGGTTTCACATGGAAACAGCAGCTGTCATCCTTCTCCCAGCAGACCAACCACCAGTGGCATCTGCAATGCTGGTGTTCCAACAGAGCCCTCATGTAACTTCCATGGGCAGTTAAGCGAAAAGGCAAAAGGCCTTGCCAACGACTATGCCATCCAACACACAAAATTATTATTAAAACGTTCCTAATTTTATCTGACTCTGCAGACTGTGTTTTCCATCAGATATGCTTTTTTCTTGGTAAAATTCTCCGTCCATAACAACGTGACTGGATTGTTCACATCTAAAGAGCACGACCAGAGAACATACTGGTTTCTCTATCAGACACCAGTGGCATAAGACCTTTCACGTCTGAGTTTCGGAGCAGAAATTAAGTTTTGATGCAAAGGCAGTCTTCACACGCTAAACAGAACATGTGGAAAGCAGCTTATACATATTTATGGGGATGTGTATACACACACTTTTTTTTTTTTTAAAAAAAAAAGCACTCTCAGGAATCCATTCTCTCCACTTTCCAGTTTTCCCTCCCATGGAGGATGATATATGGAATACAACAAAGACAAGAACCAGGCAATGGAGCTGAGGGAAAAGCAGAAGAGGGAAGAAAGGGTTTGGGGAGGAAAAGCAGAAGATGTCACAGAGCTGGCTCTGCATTAAAGATGTAATGTGAAGCTGAGGTACACATAAAACATGCAATTGTTGGTTAAAGAAACCGAGATAAGGTGATGGACAAGGGGAGAGCGAAAGAAACTTCCTGTATCAGGAAGTCATATCTGATCTGGAAGCCCAGGACAACAAGGAACTTCTACAGGGACAGCAAAATCAGAGTGACCGAGAGAAAGGTCAAATAAGGCGGCAGAACGATGGACATGGGACCGGTTACTCTGGGATACTATATGCAAATAAGAATCCCAGTATCATCTGGGACATAAAGAGATTCGGATTGCGGAGAGAATTTACAGATTTTAATTTATATCCTGCACCCCTCAAAAAAACAGATGAATGCCACGGGCAGGGAAAAGTCAGGACCCAAAGTTTGAAGGAGAAGGAACAGAAAAAGCTTTAGAGGAAACAGATAAAAGAACCTGCCACTACTAGGAAATACATCCCTTTTGGTGTGACAGAAAATTGAAGACTGTAAAGCATCCCGAGAACAGGCCCCTGAGCACCCCAGCAGGGACCCACAGCGGGTCTAGAGGTGCCAGGGCCCTTGGCATCTCTGCGTGGACAGCAACACAAAGGAAACAACACAAAACCTCCTGAAAATAATCCAGTTAAACAACCACCCCAGTCCAAAACCGAGCCTGGTCTGGTTACTAACCACACAACTTTACATACAATGTTCAAAAATGCTGTTTTTCCACCAAGACACACTCGAGAAGGAAGATACATGATGATGTTAATTCCAACAGCTACTCAATGTCTCCTACACCTCCGTGCAAGGCCTGTTTAGTTACACCATATTCCCTGTTCCACATTAACTCCTTCAGTGGCTTTTCCACAGATACAACTCTCTCATAAACACTGAGAAATCTTCACAATACCCCTGCAAAGTGACGAAGTATTATCCTCCTCTTTCATTTAAGGATCTGAAATACACAAGAAATTTAGGCCAACAATTTTCAGTAGTTTTGGGTCGTCCAATCTTAGGTATTTGGCACCTGGGTTACTGGAGTTGTTTGCACCTTGTTGTCTCTTCTCACCCAGCACAGAGCCTTCGCTGACACAGCTGCAAAGGCAGCCAGCTCGGTGTTTTCTACACCAGTAAAATGACCCAGCTGAAGTGACAGGAACACCAGTGCAAGAACAAGGGAGGCAGAAATCAGCAGTCGAACACAGGAGCCTGGCATTTTCGCAGATATACACTTACGCTGGGACACAAAGCAGCGAGTTTGCCCTAAAGACTGGTACTACTGGTGTCTGACCAGTATCAAACGTTACAGACACACAGATCTCTCCTTTTCCCACAGCCCAGCTCTACAACACATCCATCACTGACTCCTCTTCTGTGTACAACCCCAAGACAAGGGGTTGGTCTAGTTCCACAAGACCTGGGTCTAGTGGAAGGTGTCCCTGCCCATGGCAAGGGGGTTGGAACTGGATGATCTTTGAGGTCCCTTCCAACCCAAACCATTCTGTGATTCCATGACAGACCCAATGCCTGTACTAAGCACAGTGCTGTAGGGCCAGTATTCCGATAGAATTTGTGCACAGGAGCCAAATTAAGGGTGTACTGACAGCCAGAGAGATGGAAAAAGGAGAGTTGCTGAGCTGGGATTTGGGATTTTCATTCTGATTCCACAAAAGAAATCTTTTAACAGATTAGTTAATATGTATCTAAATCTAGAAAGTGTCGAAACCAGATTTCACCTTCCTTAAAAATCCGACAAAATATTAAAACACAGAGCAGCACATCGAACAACTGCACCTGTTTGGAGGTGACTTACTCTGTTGGCTGCCGAGCACTTATGGTTCTGCCATTTAAGTACAGTTTTTAACACCACAACTGTCGTATCTGGGGCTGTCCCTTGACTTCAGTTACACCTACATCCTGTTTCCTTCTGAGCCTTTATTCCCAACGTGCAGTTGCCACGAGCCAGTCCAAAGTAAGAAACTGCAGGAACACCAGAAATACTGTTTCTGAATTTGCATATATAACCAGTTAGCAGGATGGGTAAGTTTTCCTGGTTTTGTGCTAGCAGGGATTGATGACTGAATGATTAAAAAAAAAAAAGAATGCTTTGGGATAGTTTTTTTCCCTAAAATAAAAAAATCCGAATAGCCTTGGGCATTAAAATAACTGACTGTTCTTGTTTGATTTTTCTCCAATCAAACGATGTTAATTCATCAGGGCAAAAAGAAACGTTTTCACTTACACAACATACACAGGAACGACCCTTAGGTTCTACACAGCAGATCAAACTGACCTGGCCAAACCCAGTGCCGTCACCCAGCTGACAGAACGGACGTGTATTATCTGTACGTTAGGGATTATCTGCCCATCCTGCACAGAGTTCTTGGCAAGGAACGTGTATTCACATCAAAATTCCAGTTTTCGGGCCAGCTGTCCAAACACTGCCGACAGTTCTGGACGTTTGCCAGACAGCAGGGGTTCGCTGGGCAGGCCTGACACACGCGGCTGGGGAAAAAAAAGGGCATCCGACGGGAGGAATCCCGAGTGTGCCATAAATCACCGTCTCTTCCCCTCTTAGCGCGTAATTACGGTTGTAACACGCACGTCAACTCTCACCGCAACTCCGAGACGGAAGCAGGCTGCCGAGGCGCGCCAAGGCGGCTCGCTCCGACTCGACCCGCTGAGCCTCACCCGAGCCCGCCCACACGGGCGCTGACCGACGGGGGCCACGGGGGCCTCGCCGCCCCGCGATCGGCCGAGCTCTTCGGCGCCGAGCCGAGGGCGGCCCGAGGCCCGGCAGTCCCGCCGCCATGGAGGCAGGAGGCGGGCCGGCGCGGGGGGAGGGGAGGGCCGGGGCGCGGGGAGGAGGAGGAGGAAGAGAAGGAGGAGGAAGGGGCCCTCTCCTCGCGGGGTGGGGGGGGAGGGAGACGGCCGCCACTCACTCGGGGGGGAAGAGGCGCAGCTCCTCGATCTTTCCGAGGAAGCCGAAGAGCGTCCGCATCTGCTCGGAGCTGGCGCTGGGGGAGACGTTGGTGACCTGGATCACGTCGGTGCCGCTGCTCGAAGCCATTGCGCCGCCGCCCGCTCCGCTGCTACAAACACATCGGGGAGAGGGAGAACGCGTTAGGGCCGAGCGGCTCCTCGCTGCGGCTGCCCGCTCCGCCGCCTCCCGCCCCCGGCCCGGCCCCGCCGCCGCCGCGCACGAACGGCCGCCCGCCTCACCAGCCTGCCCGGGCCGCAGTATCCCACAATCCCCCGCCGCCGCCCCCCGCGCAGGCGCACTGCGCGCGGCGCGCGGCCCCCCACGCAGGCTCACAGCCCGGCGCCCGCACAGAGCGGCCGCGTCTGCGCATGCGCGTGTCCCCAGCCCCCGCCCGGCAACGCGCGGCGACTGCGCGTGCGCGGCCGGGCACCAGCGGGGGAGGGGGGGGGGGAGGAGAGAGCGACTCCGCCTCCGCTCGCGCGCGCTACGTCTTCCGCGCGCCGAGGGGGGGGGGGCGCGTGGCGCATGCGCGGAGCGGGCGCGGGCGTTGGCGCGGGGCGCGGCCCGCCCCGCGTGAGGTGGTTGCGGCCGATCCCGGGTGGTTTATCGCCCGCCTCGCCTCCGGGGCTGAGGAGGGACCTCAAGGGCTTTGCCGCCGACCGAGAGCGTTCAGCTCAAACCCTCCTTTGTGCCGGTGGCGTGAGAGACGCCCAGATGGCGGTCGGGGTGCCAGAGTGCTTCTGGTCAGTCTTCAGAGAGGCGTTCCAGAGGCGCTCGGTAGAGTTGCTCGCTCCTTCTGAGCCGTAAGCGTAACGCTGCCATGTGTTTAACCAGCTGGGTCAGCTGGAATGTGAGGTAATCACACTCCTGTAGGGATGAGTGGAATAAGTACTTTGTTGCCTGAATTGACTGGGATGAGCATACTCCGAGTGCTGCCAGGGAGCGTTTTCTCCTCCATTGCTCTTGGCATCAGATCGTAAATAAAGCAATTGGGTCATTCCTGAAGTCCATGAAAGTTATTTTAAGTATTAATCGTTCTTCCCATCCGTTGTTGGGATTTCTGTGTGTTGTGAAACAGCCCCAGCTTGCTTAACTCCTGCCCTTCCGAATTATCTTCCTCTTACAGGAACAAACGTGAACTGAAGTGAAAGACCTGATGCAAAACTGGGGGGCTTCCAGCACTGTCTTTTTTTTTAAGACTCGGTTGAAATACACAGTGTTTTCTTAATGCTGCCTGGTGACTCCCAGAGAGAGAGGGGATAAAAGGTAATGGAAGAACAGCAGTAAAAAAAATAAGCGGGTCAAGTCCTTAGCGAAGCACTAGTGCCTGAAGTATGACAGTTTCTTCAATCACACACTTGTTTACCCAACGTGGTGTTTGGTCCTTAACTAATTACCTTTTAAGTTCAATAGAACTATTAGTAGAAGCTTTTTCCAAAAAGCTTGGTGCTTGAAAGTGAGAAGAGCTACAACTAAAATCTTTAATAACTAAGGGGGAAGTGTATTCCTTTTTTATCATGTACTTCTCACCGGGAACTGCTGGTAGGATCAGGCAGACATCGGATCTGACTCATGGATTATGTGGGAGAAGCAGTGACTGATCCCTGGTAATCTCAAATATTGGTAGGCAGCCAGGATTTTTCGCTCTGTACTTTTGTTATTTAGTTTGTAAGCTCTGGACAAAAGGCAAAAGAAATGATGAATTTAAGTAAAAGTGCCTTTTAGTTTAGTCATGTCTATGTTTAAAATATTTTCCCAGGTTACTTGGTCTGGATTCACACTTGTGACAAAGGTGAAGATGGTGGCAAAAAGGAAACGGGGGAGAGGAAGGGCAGGAAGGGAGATCTGTGTGACATGGTGTGCGCAGCTGCAGCTGATCTCTTGCTGAATCTCCTTTGGAATTGTCAGTAAGAATTTAATGTCCCCAGCCCTGTCGTCAGCAACAGCTTCCAGTCTGGCTTTGGGAGCAGCACGGAGGAGAAGGACTTGGGAGTGCTGGTGGATGAGAAGCTCACCATGAGCCGGCACCGTGCACTGGCAGCCCAGAAAGCCAACTGTGTCCTGGGCTGCATCCAGGGCAGCGTGGGCAGCAGGTCAGGGAGGGGATTCTGCCCCTCTGCTCTGCTCTCCTGAGACCCCACCTGGAATACTGCGTTCAGCTCTGGAGTCCCCAACACAAGAAGGACATGGAGCTGCTGGAGCGTGTCCAGAGAAGGCCACGAAGATGATCCGAGGGCTGGAACACCTTGGATCATCTGGAGACAGGCTGAGAGAGTTGGGGCTGTTCAGCCTGGAGAAGACAAGGCTCTGGGGGAGACCTTCCAGTACCTAAAGAGGCTACAAGAAAGCTGGAGAGGGGCTTTGGACAAGGGTGTGTAGTGACAGGACACGGGGCAATGGCTTTAAACTGGAAGAAGGGAGATTTTGATGAGATCTAAGGAAGAAATTCTTCCCTCTGAGGGCTGTGAGGCACTGGAACAGGTTGCCCAGAGAAGCTGTGGCTGCCCCATCCCTGGCAGTGTTCAAGGCCAGGTTGGATGGGGCTTTGGGCAACCTGGTGTAGTGGAGGGTGTCCCTGCCCGTGGCAGGGGGGCTGGAACTGGATGATGTTTGAGGTCCCTTCCAACCCAAACCGTTCTGGGATTCTGTGTTCACGGGATGTGTGGAATTGTACGTGCTCATCACCAACTGTTTGGGCGGCTGCTGAGGGCACTGGACTCCTTTGTGCTCCCGTTTGTCGGGGGAAGGCACGGCCAGAACCGCAAGCTAAGGCGGGTGATGGAAACCACCTACGTTCCGGCTGCGAGCCGGGATCAGGATGGAAACGGCCCTTTTCCTCTCGCCCAACGGCGACATCCCGGCTGGGAAGCTTTGCAGGAGCCGGAGCAGCCTCGTACCCCCACGGAGCCGCTCCGGGGCGACACGAACGGCACCGGCGCGCACCCTCTCCGCGACGGGGAGGCTCGGCGGCCGGCCCCGCTCCCGCTTCGGGCACCATTTCGGTGCCGGCCGGGAAATGGCGGCGGCCGCGGGAGGCGCTTTCCCGCCCAGCGCTCCGCGGGCCGCCTGCCGGAGCCGGGACCCCGCGGGAGCGGCCCCGCCAGGCCCCGCCTGCGCGGTGGGGCGGCGGCGGCGAGCGATGGCGGCGGCGCGGCGGGCGCAGGCGGGGGATCCCCGCGCTGGTTTCAGGCGGCCGGCGGCGGAGCCGGGCCCCGCCGTGCCGCAGGGGCTGCTCCGGGCGGCTCGGAAGAGCGGGCAGCTGAACCTGTCGGGCCGCAACCTCGGCGAGGGTGAGCGCGGGGCGGCGGGGAGCCCGCCGCGGGCGGTGCGGGTGCGCTCGGTGCCCCGGGAAGGCGCCGCGCCCTCCGCTTCGCCGGCCGTTACACCCGGGCACGCCGAGCCGCGGCTGCCGCCTCGCTGGACGCGGCCGCGGAGGGCCGGGGGCGGGAGGGCTGCGCCGGGCCTGGCGGCGGGGCGGGAGCCCGGGGGCGAGCGGCTGCCCCCGCGGCTCTGCCCAGAACCGGGCGGCTCTTCAGCCGAGGGAGCGGGTGCCGGGTGTCCCTGCGGCTCCCGGGGTTCCTGCTTGGCGATGCCATCCGGGCAGGGCAGGAAAATCCAGAGGGAACAAAAACAAGGAGTAGTTCCTGCCCGCTGTCTGCAGCTCACCTTGCTTCTGGCTGTCGCTGGCGGGTTTCCGTCGGCTCGTCGTTGTCAGGTTCTCGAAAAATGTCTCTAAACAGCTGGCTGTGTACGTGTGTGTACATGGAGAGCACTGTGATGGTGGAAGTTTAGGAATAAATACCAGAAGAATGTAGCTGACACATGTCTGTTTGTGTATGTAGTGCCTCAGCATGTGTGGCGGATAAATTTGGATACTCCGGAGGAAGCCCATCAGAATCTCTCTTTTGGTGCTGCCGATCGCTGGTGGGAGCAAACGGATCTGACCAAGCTGATCCTCGCCTCCAACAAGCTGCAGTGTCTGTCCGAGGATGTCAGGCTGCTGCCTGCGCTCACCGTTCTGGATGTGAGTACGGGGATCCTGGCGTGGTGCCACTGTCCTCTTTGCAGGAGGTGGGAAAACACGGTCTTAGGTCTTTGTTTTCCATTTCCCTGCAGGGGTGGATGTGTGGAAGTGGCACTGGTGTGTCCTCAGGATAAAGAAAAGATTGTTACAGATCACTCTGATAGTATATCAGAGCATGCACTGCTAGTGCGTACTGTTCTGTGGAAAGATCTAGGATATTTTCTTGTGGACACCTGATATTTGAAAAGGAAATTGAACTTTCCAAGACTTGTTCTGGAGTTTTAGAAAGCTGTATTCTTTATTGCAGCGCTGGGTGCACGGGGGATTTTTCCTCCTAGTGTGCACACCCGGCTTCTGGACAGAAAATTAGTTATACACTACAATTATGCATAATTTATAACGTATTTACATATTCTTAAACAATTGGTTAATTGTCTCTCGCTTTACATGTAAATTCCTTCGCATGCTCAGTTCTCTTCCTCTGTCCCTTTCTTCTGGGTCTGGAGTGTATTTAGGGCAGGTGGTCTGTGAGTCGGTGGTCACCATCTCCCCCTGCCGGAATTCCCTTTTCCCCCAAGTCACTGCATGTTCACAGCTCAGAAAAACATGATAGCAAAGTTTATGCGGTTTCTGGGATGTTCCCTCCAAGGGCAGACAGTTCTCGATAAAGAGTCTCATTTTTAATCACCCCTGACAGCTTCAAGGATGGTCATCTCGTTAGTTTCTTTAGGTGTGTGTGCATCACCTACTGCCTGCTAAACCCTTCATGAAACTCTTACACAAAAACTTTAACTCTTTTATTGTTGGGTAACACACCGAAAGAAAAGGTGTTACTGATGCACCTGCCTTTCCTGCACACACCCCACTCCACCATCTCATCAGTTAGTGTTTGCTACCATGTAGAATTTTGCCAGATTGGCAAAATTATTTTGTGTATTACGTTAGTTTGATTTGTTTCTGAGTTAGGGGAAGAAAACCTACTGGATACAAATCAGTAACTGCATTTTAAAAACTTTATTTTCCAGGTGCATGACAATCAGCTGACATCTCTTCCTTCTGCTTTAGGACAATTAGAAAATCTTCAGAAACTTGATGTGAGGTAAGTCTGTGTTAAAAGTTGGAACGTGAGAAATGTTGCAGTGACTTTCATGATGTGAATAAGAGATTGCAGTCTGTCAGATTTTCTTTTGGAAAATTAATTTCAGATTTTTAACTAGAGAATATTAGTATATTTAGTATCGTGTAAGTTTTGGATCAAACCTGATGTTCTTAGGTTTGTTGAAATTATTTTCACTGACACTCAAAGTCACAGTCTCACTTGGAAGGTGAAAACAGTGGCGTTTTGAATAATGACACAAAAGCAGTATCTACATTCGTGTGCCTCAGACTGACAATTTTGTTTTGAAGGAACAGAAATGCTTTTTGCCATGAATAATACACATTGGGAATAATTGTGTAGGTCTTGTTCATGGTGGCAAGTTCATTTTCTTCTATTTACTGGAGTAATTTTGTGAATTTGTGCACAAGGAGAAAGAGGGTGTGCTTCCACTGTGTGTGAACCACATACAACAAAAGAACGTGAGATCTGGCTGGAATACTGCAAATTCAGATGCAGATTAAAAGTCTTGATGAACAAACAAACATAATTCATTTCTCCCAGGAAACTAATCCAATGTAGAGCGCTGTAACAGTCGTAGGAGACAAATTTTTCTTACAGGTGACAGTGTCCTGAGCAGCAAGAGTGTGTGCGTGCTGCAGCATGACAGCGCTTTGCAGAAGCCTGTCTCACTGCAGATGTAATTAATGGTTAGTCTGTGCCAGCACGGAACATCTGGAGTATCTGATGCTGAGTGTGCTTCATGCTTGCTCTAGGGACTGAAGAGTTGGTCTTTCCACAGGCCGGGGGAATCCGGCTGGTACAGGTGCCGTAGCTCCGGTTTGGATAGCATCGTGTGTAACAGAAGCGTTCTGTGTGCAGTTGTGTTCCTAAAACTGCTTTGTAATTGCCTTTTCCCTTTGTGTTCCGTCTCTTAACACTAGCCACAACAAACTGACAAGTATCCCAGAAGAGTTGATGCAGTTGTCACATTTGAAGAGCCTTCTTCTTCATCACAATGAGCTGAGCCGCTTGCCGGATGGATTTGGACAGCTTGTCAATTTAGAAGAATTAGTAAATTACAACTTTTTGAAAAATATTTATTTGTGCCTAAAGGCCGATTTACTTGTGTTTTGTTACTACTAATTAAAAAAAACATAGCTTAAATGGCAGAACTTGGTGAATATTCTAATGATTTATGTAGGTTGTCAGTTATTATGTGGTGGGATTTTTTTTTTTTTTTGTAACTAGGTTTTGCTGTTGGTTTATCAAATATTTTAATCATATAATCATAGAACGGTTTGGCTTGGAAGGGACCTCAAAGATCATCCAGTTCCAACCTCCCTGCCATGGGAAGGGACACCCTCCACTACACCAGGTTGTCCAAAGCCTCATCCAACCTGGCCTTGAACACTTCCAGGGATGGGGCAGCCACAGCTTCTCTGGGCAACCTGTGCCAGTGCCTCACCACCCTCAGAGGGAAGAATTTCTTCCTTAGATCTCATCGAAATCTCCCCTCTTTCAGTTTAAAGCCATTCCTCTTTGTCCTATCACTCCATGCCCTTGTAAAAAGTCCCTCTCCAGCTTTCCTGTAGGCCCCCTTTAAGTACTGGAAAGCTGCTGGAAGGTCTCCCGGAGCCTTCACTTTAAGAAAAACCAAATCCCTTGTGATCTGTTGGTCACGGGAGATTTGTTCCTTCTATTCACATTTCTGCCAGGGAGATCCTGAAGATGTCAGCCGTCTAATTTTTGTAATGTTCTGCTAGTAATTAACTTTGCAGTAGCAATACTCGTGGGATATTTTAAACATCTCTATTTCTAACCTCTCTCTCTTGTTCTTTTTTTACTACTCAGGATGTGTCCAACAACCGTCTCACGGACATTCCGACAAGTTTCGCTTTGCTCGTTAAGTTGGTGCGACTCAATTTGGCCTGTAATCAGCTCAAGAACCTGCCTGCAGATATCAGTGCCATGAAAAGTAAATTAGTTTCCTCAGATTATTAAATACCATACAGCCAGTTCTGTACTTGTGTTCACAAATATCGTGCTTATCATTCAGGACTGTAAAAATCTATTCTTAAAGAGTTAATGTATTCTCAAGAATATTAGTTCAGAATTATTTAAAAAAATCAGCTACAGCTGCTGTATCTCAAACTTGAGTCCTCTTGTGGTTTATATTTCTTGATAAACGAGACACAGAATGATTAGAAAAGTGTGAGGATTAATACTGTTCTGCTTGAAAGTTATTAGCCTTGAGACTGCAATAAGAAATTTGATTTTTTTATTACATATTTTGAGTGGAAAATAAAGCATAAATGAGAGATGGTTGAAATTGTTGGAGAGAACAAACCCATAAATGATAAAATTGACTTCTAATATTGGAATGTTAAATACCAAGCTGACTAGTGGTTGATACGAAATGCATATTTAATAGCTGTGGCAGGTCTACAGGAACAGGTGGGTGACTGCCAGCTTTCATAAATGCTCTAGAAGTTACCTGCAGATCTTTCTGAGATGATCTGCAGTGTCAGACCCGTTCTTGGAAGAGCCACTATCTTCATGGCAGTGCCATTGAAAGCATGCCAGAATGCCCTGTGATCAGAATGCTTGCTGATCTCATCTCCTCCAAAATTCCCATTGGCAAAATATTGCATGCATTTAAAAAAAAGGGATATTTATGCTTCTGTAGAAAACAACTTTTATTTTCTCTTATTTCTCTGTCATTTGCACGCTTACTTCTGTAGGCTTAAGACAACTGGATTGTAGTAAAAACTACCTGGAAGCTGTACCTTCGAAATTAGCAACCATGGCATCTTTGGAACAGCTTTATCTGAGAAAAAATAGATTGAGTTCCTTACCAGAGTTTCCCTCATGCAAATTGCTGAAGGTAAGGTTCGAAATGGTTGGTATGCTGTAAATGTGTGTGCTGTCAACTTTTAAAACAGTGTCTGTTACTGTGAACACAAATTTTCCTGAATTGCTGTGATCAAAAGTTCATAGTTCTGTGTGTAGAACTCTGTTTAATACATTCCCATTTGCGATTCCTGTCCGCATTTGTCAATATTAAGGTTATTTGGAAGACAAATTTGCATCAGTACTCTTCAGATTTGGAAAATAAATATTTAGAAGAGGAAGAACTGAAAAACTAGATCTAATATTGCCTGCAATGGTTGTTGTGGGTTTTTTTTTTGGCTCTAAGAGCTTTTTCTGGGTAAATTTATGTTGTTTGCTGTAATTTTTTTCTTTACAACTGCAGAGAAAGTATACTATTTTTTCCCCTTTGAGCATGGTCAGATCTTCCAAGTATTTTGTAGCATTGATTCCTGATATGTTTAAAATTGAAAATCACCTGCCTCAGAACATAACAAACGTATTAACTAACAGAAAAATCATTGGGCCAATCGAATGCCAGTGTCAGTGTGTCGTTTCCAATGACCAAATCCATCAAAGGATGCAGATACCTTCTTAGTTCTGCATAACTGAACCCAGCAGTTGAAATCCCCAGTTATTTCAGCATTTTCTAACAAAGTTCCTGTTGGTGTGTGAAGTTCAGTGTCATAGTGCATCCAGCAGCACGTATACGCTCTTTTGGTCTAAAGAACCATTCAGTTTTTCCATTACAAGTGGAACGTTTCCAATAGGGACATGGAGAGCTGCCCTCTCACCTTCCTATAACTCGGAATTTGAGAAACTTTTTGAGTAAAGAAGCTGTTGACAAGTTCTTGACAGAAGTGGAGCAGTTTTCTTCGTGGCTTGGAGGTGAAACTCAAAGCTGAGGGTGCTGTGATGGTTTCAAAAAAGCTGAATTCAGACTCGTGTCTCTGGAGGCTTTGATATTTCATATGCAGATGAAAGGGAATCGAGATCTGTTTTTTTCTCCACCTCATCATCTGTTTTTGCAAATGCCATGATTTAGGAGCTTAGTAAATTATAAAGTAATTTTAGTAGAGTGACATAATTGTGGGTGATCTCTGTTCCCATAGGAATTACATGCTGGTGAAAATCAGATTGAAGTATTAAACGCAGAGAATCTGAAGCATCTGAATTCCCTCTCTGTGTTGGAACTGAGAGACAACAAGATAAAATCAGTTCCTGATGAAATTACTCTGCTTCAGAAGCTGGAGCGACTCGACCTCGCCAACAATGATATCAGTAGGTAATATGGAAACCTGCACGTGTCTGTGGTGAGGCACAGCTAGTGATATCTAGTGACAGCTAATTCTGTAGTGGATGGATTTCACTTCGTAGAAGGTAATTTAAAAAGGACTCGGTCATAAAATGAAGGAATCCTTCCTGTATTGTTTACATACTATGATCAAACCATGCCCTTCTTAAATGTAATGTATTCTGTGTCTTTTTGTTTGAACCTGAGCTTCAGAATACCAGGCCATCTGACAAACCATCACAAATTCCGCAGAATTTGTTTGGAAGCTGCTGTGAAATGAGTTGTTTCCATTTGCAGATTGCCATACACATTGGGGAACCTTCCTCAGTTGAAATTCCTGGCCTTAGAGGGGAATCCTTTGAGAACCATTCGAAGAGACCTTCTGCAAGTAAGCACTGTCGGCAGTATGTAAAGCTTGGTGATGTCACATATATATGTTATCCAAACTGTATAGCCAGAACATGAAAAAAAAAACTAGAAAATATCCGGGTTTCAAGTAGCCTGTGCAACTTTAACCCATCTCATTTGTTTGTGGGTGTTCTGAGTCAGGTACTCTTTCCACTGGAGTCTGATGCAGTGTGTCAGATCGTGAGGACTGTGGGATGAAGGAGCTTGATGCTTTATAGAACCTATTTCTGATTTGATACAGGAGTTGTCATACATATTGCAAATGAAGCAATGGGTGCCTGGGGAGAAAAGGAGCTGTTGCAATCACAGTTCATGGCAGTGCTAGGCCAGTACTTTACTTCAAGCTTTTCCTAGATGAGCATGGATTTCTGTTTTTCGTTTCCTTCTTGCCTGAATTAAGAATCTAGGATTCAATTTCCAAAGCGTGTTTGATGGCAGGTGCATTTTGAGCAATGACAATATAATACACTACTTATGGATATGCTTATGGATAACCTACACGTCAGATCTGTCTTCTTTCTGTAGGTAACCAGCAAAGTGAAAGTGTGAGTTATGCATGAGAAAACAAGTACCTAGGGCAGCAGGGAGGCTGGAGTGTGGGCACTGCTGCTGCTATAGAATTCCCTTTTATTTTTTCCCCCAGCAGGCCTCTCTTCTCATCAGTAGTGTACATTACTTCTTTTTGTGCTTTTGCCAGTGTTATAAAATAAATGCTTACAAAGCACTGGGATTGTCTAAAAATAAGCAACACTGACAACTCTCTGTCGAAATGGAATTTTGTAATAGCTGTCAGAAGAGAGAAAACATCATGCACCTGATAAAGTGAGCGTTGTATGGACTGAATTAATGAGCAGGGAGTCGTGGATGGAAGTCAGACGTGATTCCAGAGCTCGAAGTTGGCATAAAACATACATGCAAAGGAGTCTGAGTTAGGGTTGCCTGGCTACTGTAGTTCTGGTGTTCCCTGGCTTCTGAGGACGTGCTGTCTTTCAGATGTAGGAGCATAGGTGTGTGTAATTTCTGGTGTATATTTCAAACTTGTAGCAAACAACAGGTACAAGGGTTCCATTACGACATTTTAAATATTGTCTTGATCCATTACCAATGCTGTAAATTCATATAATTGGAATTTTATATGCGTATCTGGATATTTTTTTTTCCACTCGATTTAGAGGAGTAATCGATAAAGTTTGTAGGGTTCTCCAAGCACTTTGTAGCAGCAGGTGAATATTGAGGTTAAGGACTGGCAAGGACTAGGGGGCAGGTTTAGTCTAGCAGGCACAGATTCTTCTCTTGTCCATCCCTGCTCCATCGCATCTTTTCCTTTCCCTCAGGCCTCTCATTCCAGTCCCAAAGCCATTCTTGTTCTTGATAAATTTCCAGTCGTCTTCTGTTAAGTCCTAGTCTCTCCTTTTTGCATAACATACCATCACCTGGCTGTTGAGTTTGTCTTACTGTCTGCTTTCTTGTGAGAGTTCCTCTCCTTCCTCTCCTTCCTTCCTCTCCTTCCTTCCTCTCCTTCCTTCCTCTCCTTCCTTCCTCTCCTTCCTTCCTCTCCTTCCTTCCTCTCCTTCCTTCCTCTCCTTCCTTCCTCTCCTTCCTTCCTCTCCTTCCTTCCTCTCCTTCCTTCCTCTCCTTCCTTCCTCTCCTTCCTCTCCCCTGGCTTCAGATCAGTCAGTCTCTTATTGTATGTAATATAGTTGTCAGCTAGAATGAGAAATGTTAATTCATATTCAGCGCCTCAGGTCAGGCCCTGGTTTTAAAGCATTAGGGAGAAATGTGTAAAATTGTATGGAAAATCTAACTTTATCCTCAAACAAGTGGGCTGGATGAGGTTATGCTTAATTACTCGTAAGTTATGCAGGTAGTAACTGTGTTTGGCCAGGAGAAGTTGCTATGCAAGGACTGAAAGTCAAATCATTGGAGAATGCAGCTGTTAAAAATCCATGCAAATTGTGGAAACTGCAATGTTTTTCCTAGAGTTTATAATTTTGGATGCAAAAAGTTACCCAAACGCTGAACAGTCAGCTTCTTTGACAAAGTTTGAATTTCTTCTCCAAAGCATCATTATTTTAGAGCTTTTTAAAGAGAAGATTGAGTTTGTTTGAATATTTTTTCTTTGCTCTTGGAACTGCTAACTACTTTAGATAAAAAGCTGAAACAGGCAGCCTGAGGTAGTGACACGGGATAGGAAATTTCCAACTGGAATAAGTGGACAAAATTGTAAATAAGCAAGTTTGCCAGCTGCTGCCAAGAGGTTTTTTCTGTGGGCAGCATTAGGTGGCACTTACACTCAGCAGCACTATGGGCTCCACCTGTGTGGCTGGAACTGTCATTCTTCATTGTGTATAAATACTGGCTGCCAAATGCTTGCTGACTTTGTTGATTTTTTTTTATTTTGTTGTTTTTTTTTTTTTAAAGAAAGGCACCCAGGAACTTCTGAAATACCTAAGAAGCAAAATTCAAGGTACGTTGCTGTGTTGCGTTGCATTTTAAAGAGAACCTTTCTAAGAGATTAAAATAGAGTAGAACCTACAGAGAGTGGCTTTTCCAGTCGAATTGCCTTCAGTCATCCTGCAATGTTCGAGTTTTCTTTACTCAACAGTTTGCCCTTATATTTCAGTACTGTTTCTTTCTCTTATTCTGTTAGGTAACACCAAATAACAAACATCATTGAGGATTATAATTTAGAAAAAAACTTCTTGGGTGTTTTTCCCCTGATCCCTTTATACATTTTGCATGAGGAATTCCAGTAGCTTTTTTGGTTTTCCCCTGAACACGATGGGAAGTTTACATAAGTTGTTCTTCTTAAACTTGCCATCTGTCTGCTGGCTTCATCCCAGTATAGAAGAGTAGGTGAGATTTTGCAAAGCTATTTTGTATTATTTGTTCATGTAATAACACGGGTAGCACAGTCCTGTGATCCTCAGAAAGCACATGCATAAAAAAAGTCTGCCTTAAAGTCTTGGTGATGCCTTGAAGGGTGTCACGTAGCTGACTAAGAATATAAAAAGTTTTTGGGGAGAAAATCTTCATCTGTCTGAAGTTTTAAAGCATAGAGTAGGCAAAATGGCTGAGTTCACTGATCTGGTTAAATATACTATGGAAATGATTATGCTGCACTTAAATGGCAAAAAAACATTTGGGCTCGTAATTTGGGGGGAGCCTTGATAATACATGGAAGCAACTTTTCTCCAAAATGGAATGTGTGGGTTTTCCTTTCTGCCAAGCGGGTTTTCTCCCCGTCTGCCGGAGGATGGCAGTGTTAATTAGGGTACTGCAGTGTGTCACATGGCCTCAGAACGTCGGGTTCCGTGCAAATCCGACCTATTATTAACTCACCAAAAATTAATTGGATGCTGGAATACATACTCGGAAGCTTGTCTGATGAACTGTAATAGATAACGTAACTGTAGATAATAAAATTAGTTAATATCTTGCATGTACAACAATGCCTATGATTTTACTCCACCTGTTATGGCATCTAAGTTGGAGCTAAACCAGCAACAGTCGTGTTTCTGTAGAGGTTTAAATTGGAAAAAGGGCTCTTTTCGCTTGTTTTTGGCCCTTTTGACCTTTCTAAATGAAAGGACAGCTAGCCAGGGGTGGGGACAATTGCTAGTAGACTTTTATTCATGAATGCTGCTGAATTTCCATAGAGTTATCTTTCCTTTCTTCTAGTGGAAGTGGGATTTATCGTGTTTCTAGCTAAGCTTCACCCTGGTTCAGTGAGCGTGAGTCCCTGGGGTGCGACACCACAGCTCGGGTGCGCAGAACGATGCTCGTAATCTCTTACATTTCTTGAATGGTCCAAGTATTTCTTGAATGGTCCTTGCCATGCCAGGAGCTTTTAATGGGGATTGTGGATAGCAATCAAAAGGAGCTCTACAGAGGAGGGTATGGTGAAAGTTTGTATAAATATTAATATTTTCACTATAATTGTGGTCAGATTTCTATAAATATTAATATTTTCACTATAATTGTGGTCGTCGCTTCTAGCCCTACTTCCTCATTAGGAAGCTACCTAATGAGAGTAGGGCTAGAGCTAGTAGCCCCCTAGTAGGGCTTCTAGCCCTACTTCCTCATTAGCTACCAGCTACCACGAGCCTAACATCTCTGTTGCTTCCTGACCTACTTGTTCAAAAATCCAAGTCAACCCCTCTCCCCTCCACCTCTCCCTAAAAAGAACCAACCCAGAAACCCAAGATTACAAAAAACCTTTACTAGAAAATTTTTGAAATCATCTGAATCAGATTATATGCAGTTGAACCAGAACAGAGGAGGAGTTGAAAAGGGTGGTGATGGTGGGTGACCAGGGACACTAAACCTCTCCACCCAGGTTGTTCAGAGCACCACATCTGCCTGTAGTTGGTGGGACTATATACATATGTTATCTCTAGATGATGTAACCAGCCCAAATGAGGAGCCTCCTGTGACAGCCATGACTCTTCCAAGTGAGTCAAGGATTAACATGCACGCCATAACTTCACTAAAATTATTGGAATATAGGTACGTGTTTTGAAATATTACCTATTTCTAAAGTCATAAGAACACTGTCCTATTTTTTTGACCTTTTTTTTTTTCTCCCCTTTCATGATACATACCAAACTCTGCAGATCCTGCTGCGTTTGTGAATTTTTCACTTTAATTTGCGTGCTCAGGAGTAGGCAGATTTGAACTGCGTTGAGTTTTTTAAAATTATCTCTTTATATTACCAAATATTCCGCAGTACCATTCCTTCTAACTCACTGGAATGCTTAATACCTTCAGGTGCTTTTAGTACCTTTTAAACTTGTTTAGAATTTTCATTAGGTCCCAGAGCATCTTGCAGTAGGTGAGCATCTGTTCAGTTATTTCTTACGTGTAACCAACAATGTGACTCGTTAGGTTGGGAAAGGGGAAGAAAACCTTATTTGCTGAGAACTGCTGGGTGGAGTGAGAATGGGAATGTAGGAAGGACCTCGCTGTGGTGAAAGGGCTGGGGTGGCTTTGCTCACCACAGACGTTCAGGAGCTCCAGATGGAGTGGTTACCCGAGGTCCCCATCGCTGTGTTGGAGATGTTTTTGGAGCTGAGGGGTGGAAATCTGCTTGTTGCTGGTCTCGGCACACTTGCTGGCCCAGTGTGCAGCATTCACATGCTTGCTGAGGCAGTGATGTAACTCTGCTCTCACTGATCTTTCTTCAGCAGGATGACAGATGAAATATGG
This sequence comes from Tauraco erythrolophus, assembly GCF_009769465.1. Classification (NCBI taxonomy): domain Eukaryota; kingdom Metazoa; phylum Chordata; class Aves; order Musophagiformes; family Musophagidae; genus Tauraco; species Tauraco erythrolophus. The sequence goes on along the minus strand of NC_141474.1, from coordinate 34,919,263 downwards.
TCCAGATGCTGTGTAGCGCGGTGCAGTGATTGATGGCTTTCTGATGAACAGTCCTTCAAGGACTTCAGACTGTAGATACTTAGATATCTCTTCTGCTACTCATCTTTTTCTAAAGGATGATGAAAACAGCTTGTTAATAAATAGGAAATGATGAACTTGTTTGTGTCACTCAGCTAAATGCTTTCCTGTGTGCAGTGAGAAACAGGCGGCTGTGATTCCTGATGAAATGTTCGATGCAGTCAGGAGCAATCCTGTCACCACGCTCAACTTCAGCAAAAATCAGCTGAAGGAAATTCCACCCAGGTACTGTTACAAGAGCCATTCTCTTATTTGTTGCTTTCTTTTCTGCTTTTGTTCCTCAGCATCTCGTGTCTTTCCTAGTCAAGTATACTTACCCTGTGTGCTGTGTAAGTGTGCGTGTGCTCACACACAAGTGCAAGTGAGATGCTGAATAATACACGTGCATTTCTTGTCAGTGGCATGCAGGTGGGCCCGTTGATTGGCATGGGGGTTGCAGTAAGAAGCAGCTTGGCTGTACTCAGTAGCGCTTTCAGGACATGTTGTTTCTCACCTGGCTTTGCTCAGCGTTGTTGAAATGAATGAGAGGAGCCTGGTGTGACTTCTTGTAGTAACAAAGAGCTGCCCTTGGCTACAGTGTCCTGCTGTTTCCTCTACAAAGCAGCCTTTTTCCCATATGAAAATAATCTGTGTGGATCCACCACGTTACTGGGTGATAGCTTCATGCTGCAGCTGAGGTTCCATTTAAATTCCGCTTCTTCAGATAGCGTAATTGTTTGTGGGTTTATTAAGGAAACCTGAACAATTTCCATGCCTCACTTCTTGGTAGGTTGTGTCCCATCACCTGGCGTTTGATACTATTGCACTTGTTGCTTCATCCACAGGCAGGAAGAGCTTTCTCTTGACACTAATGGGAATAAATAGTCTTTTTGTGTAAGGAGGAAGGTTACTGCACCTCTGGTAGCCCAAAAAAGTCATGAAAGCTGATTTTGAAGGATACCACCACGTTTGCGGGGGTGACTTATTTCCATTATCAGGCCTGAGTGTGCTGAACGTTTAACCTTGAGCACGTAGAACCTGAAGAGGTGCTGTCTCTTTCTCACAGGGAAAAATCACTTTTCAGTAGGATTTGAAGAAAATCAGTTTAGTGAGATAACGCTTGTGCCTCCCGTGCTTTTTCACCATTATTAGGGGCTGTGGCATTCACTGGGGAGGAAGGTGTAGGTGTGCAGCTGCTACGTGCCAGAGCACTCGGTGGCAGCCAGATAGGAGAGACGAGTATTTTCTCATTTAATTATCTTTTACTTTTAGGGCTAAAACAAAGTCCGTTGTAGGGGTTCAACAGCTAACTTTTTGAGCTGTTAAATGTTTTACAGCAAAACATCTTAACATAATGCCCTTTTACAAGAAGCAGCGAGTGCTGCGTTTCCTGGAATTTGCAGTAGCGGAGCAGTGGAACAGAAATGAAAGATGGAAATAAAATAGCCATCTGTTTGACTGCTGAAGAAGATGGATAGTCGTTTTGTTAAAACTGTGGCAGGGCAGGAGATGGCAGTGACAGCTGTCTGTGCCATAGTTTCTGCAGTACCTTTGAGCTGCATTTAAGCGAGGAGGCGTCGGTAGTAAAATTTACTCTCCTAATACCTTCAGAAAAGTGATTCTGAGCTCTGTCTTTACATAGTGGTCTTCCAGTACCTCAAGGGGGCCTACAAGAAAGATGGGGAGAGGCTGTTCAGGAGGGCCTGTTGTGATAGGACAAGGGGTAATGGTTTTAAAATAGAGGGAGGTAGGTTCAGGTTGGATATTAGGAAAAAATTTTTTACCATGAGAGTTGTAGAACACTGGAACAGGTTGCCCAGAGAGGTGGTGGATGCTCCATCCCTGGAGACGTTCAAGGCCAGGTTGGACGAGGCCCTGAGCAACCTGATCTAGTTGGAGATATCCCTGTTCCTTGCAGGGGGGTTGGACTAGATGACCTTTGAAGGTCCCTTCCAGCCCTGACCATTCTATGATTCTATGATCAGGCGTAGGGCTCCAGGACAGGCAGCTTTCACAGCTGAAGTTTCCATTATCTTCTCTCCACAAAATTGCTTCTGAAATGTCAAGAAACATCGGGTGTCCTTGATTTGTAGAATAAAGCAAGTTTTTTTTCAATAACTTAGGAAATAGAACGCAAGCGTGGGCTTACATAATGCAAGTCTATTCATGTTGGGTTTCAGGATTGCGGAGCTGAAGGACTCGGTTTGTGATGTCAGCCTTGGCTTCAATAAAATCTCCTCCATTTCCTTGGAGCTTTGCGTGCTCCATAAACTGACACATTTGGATATCAGGTTTGTGACGTGTGTTGGACTTCCTTTCTCAGTAACTTATTTTCGAGCCTTTTTAAAGCAACCATCTGTTACAGTGGAGTGGCAGTGCTGAAATACTTTTTCATTTCCCCAAATGCCTCCGTGGCAGTTGAGTGCCCGGCAGATCTGAAATAGCAAGTGGCCTAGATTTAGGCTTTGGTTAAGGAAAAACATAAAAAACAAGTGGGCAAGCTCTGAGACTTGCTGCGATGAAAGGTCTTGCCTCAGTCATAAAGAAGTTCTCAGAGATGTTAAGTTGCTATTTAAAAACAAACCCAAACCCCAAAACCAAAAAATCCTGGAGGAGAGCTGGGAAATAGTACAGGGAAGGCACAGATTTTGTTGTGCTGCCTGAAACTGAAGCTGTCTGTAGGTATTTTATTTGCAATAGTGACTTACTGTCATTCTGCCTTCTCTAACTTCTGAAAAACGCTCACTGCATTTGTTTAGACATCAGGATCAGCTTGCTGGCGTTCGTTATCTTTGGTGTTTCACCAAATGAAAAATAGCCAAGCACGGCTGCAGAGACAGGTTTTTTCTTTGGTTTGGTTTAAAGTAATCTGCCTGAGACAGGAGAGAATAATCTGCCTGTGCCTGCAGAGAGTCCAGCAAAGGGCCACCATGTCACTGAAGGGACTGGAGCATCTCTGCTACAGGGAGAGGCTGGGAGAGCTGGGACTGCCCAGCCTGGAGCAGAGCAGGCTCAGGGGGTGCCCAGAGGATGGAGCCAGGCTCTGCCCGTGGTGCCCAGGGACAGGAGCAGAGGCCACGGGCACACACTGTCACACAGGAGGGTCCCTCTGAACGTCAGGAAGCACTTTTTCACTGTGAGGGTGACCGAGCACTGGCACAGGTTGCCCAGAGAGGTGGTGGAGTCTCCATCCATGGAGATATCCAGAACCCATCTGGACACAGTCCTGGGCCACCTGCCCTCGGGAGCGACCAGATGAGCTCCAGAGGTCCCTGCAAACCTCAACCAGTCTGTGATGCAGTGACATACGTGCTGCCAATGGAGGAGTTAGGCTGAAGGTTGCAGAGATTGATGATAGCAGGAGATTGATGAGGGTATGAGGTTGAATATGTCAGTGATGAAGAATTTAGGTCTAAGTCTGGGCATCTTTTAGTGAGTGGTCTTTATTTTTCTGTAATGGCTCTTTGTGTCACGCTGAGGAGTACCTCGTCTGTCCTTCCAAACCCCTGTCTTCCTTCTGTTTAAGCAGCTTCTGAATGGCTTGCTGTTGTGGGAATGGTGACAGCAGCCGTAAACGAGTTCGTTACAGCAGTTGGATACCAGGCTAAATGATGGAAGAGGTGTAGAGTTATCCCACTGATTCACTTTGGCTCCAGGAGCTGGGCAGTTTAGTCAGCTTTCCTCTGAAATCCAAGGAGCTGACTTGCCAGGCGGGTTTGTGCAGTTTAGATGCTTTGAAACACTTGGGAATCATTAGGGGAGGGATTTTTGTATCTCCTTCTGGCAGAAGCGAGCATGCAAACCTGGCCTGCATTAGCAAGGATCTGTACTTGAGCATGGTCTTGACCCATTTATGAAGCAATTAATTGGTTTGAGGCAGCGTGTTACCACTGATAAATATGCATATTGTGTCTCTGTGGGTTCTTAACTAAAACTTCATAGAAGTTAGTGATTGTTGTCTGTCTTCATTTGATACACAGAAATAACTTTTTGACGTCTTTACCTGAAGAAATGGAGGCCCTGACAAGACTGCAAACAATAAATCTTTCTTTTAATAGGTGAGCAACTACTTACATTTTTTTAATATACAATAATAAAAGAACTGGCCTAACTTCAGTATGATTTTCCTGTGATGTAAGAACGAGGGGGCACTTGGTCAACTAACTGTGAGCTTGAAGCCGATGAAGTGCACCTACTTCTTTACACCATGGGTGGTGTATTTTTCGAACTTCCTGCCACAGAAGTTTTGGAGAGGGACAGTAGCAGCTGGTTAAAAAAGGGATTAAACAATCTTGTGAACAATATATCAAAAAACGGATACCAACAGGACTACCCTTTGGCATCCCTAATACAGCAGCTCTGAATGGTGGAGAAACATGAAGGGACTGGTGGGCAGGAAGCAGCTGGGAGATGTCCTTGGAGAGCATCTGCTGGTGCTGACAGCAGAGCCCTAGCACTGGGCTGGAAGCACCCAGCACGGTTCCTCTGGCCTGTGCCCCGAGAGCAGAATCCTGCAGTTGTGCCAGAGCCACCGAGCTGTCACCGGGCACCTTGTGTTAGGCTCTTTCACTGTGTGCAAGGTGAAATAATGGATGCTTTCTCCTTTCAAAGCAGCATGTTTAAATGTTTTAGCTAAAATTCTAAAGGCTGCTGATGTTTTGAATGCCCTGTCTCTGACTTTCATTGCTTTGCCTCCTTTTTCTTACTGAAGATTTAAAGTATTTCCCAGCGTCCTGTATCACATCGGAGCACTGGAGACTGTCCTGCTCAGTAACAATCAGGTTGGCTCCATAGACCCTCTGCAGCTGAAGAAGATGGACAAGCTTGGGACCCTGGACCTTCAGAACAATGACCTCCTCCAGGTGCCACCAGAACTTGGAAACTGTGAAACTCTGAGGTGTGTGTCGTAAGCGGTGAGCTGGTTTATAAAAACACATCCTGACTGATTCCTGAAGAGATTCTTCCCTCTGAGGGTGGTGAGGCACTGGCACAGGTTGCCCAGAGAAGCTGTGGCTGCCCCATCCCTGGAAGTGTTCAAGGCCAGGTTGGATGGGGCTTTGGGCAACCTGGTGTAGTGGAGGGTGTCCCTGCCCATGGCAGGGGGGTTGGAACTGGATGATCTTTGAGGTCCCTTCCATCCCAAACCAGTCTGATTCCGTGATTCGGGGCATGTTTTGCCAGAGGGAAGCGTACTGATGGGCCGTGTGTGTTTGTAGGTCCCAGAGTCTCTCTTACCATCTGTAAACCAATGCAGTTTCTTCCCTATTTCCTCGATATTGTAGAGAACTGGAGTTGTCGTTTCATGATTTTTAGAAGAATGGGCAGGGTGTGTTGGTTTGTGTAAATCTGATGTCAGAGCCGAAGTCAGGTACGTTGTCTGTGCGTACAGACACGCCGCTGGCACACCTGTGGGCGAGCCATAGTGGTGTCTGTCAGTTAATACATGTGTGTAATCACCGTGCTGTGGAAGGGACAGGAGAACGTTCTCCAAGGAACGTGCAAAGAGCCGTGACTGCGCACACCCTCACATCCTACATGTGAGTAGTCTGTCCCGTCAAAGGCAGCAAATTTCTGGTCCCTGTGCTTTTCCCCTTCAAGGACACTTTCTGGAGGGACTTCAAAAATACAAAACAAGCCACCACCACCTCCCACTCCCCACCAGCAAAAACCTCCAGAGATTTATGTGTACCGAAGAGTAGCGGCTGACAGCCAAGCTGGAAGTGGAGGATTATGGTTTAACATCGCTTGCCCCTTTTATTGTACCATTTCTGTATTTCAGAAGTTCTTTTTCTCACTCTTTCTTCTGGCAGAGGCTTGCTGCACAAGCATGGTATGTGTGTAGTGTGTGTCTACAACAACACACCACCGCTGGTTTATTAGCATAAATTAAAATTCAGGTGTCTCAGAAGAAGATCAGTTAGTGTGAACTAGGGAAGCAGAATTAAAAATCTTTTAGTAGAGCAGAAGAGGAATTACTTAAGAATTTCAGAAGATTCACAAATCTCTCTGCAGTGTATGAATGTGTTGGTACAAGGGAGAACCTTGGTCCCAGTTATCCAAGTCTCTCTCTGTTTTCCTAGGACCCTTCTGTTGGAAGGAAATCCGTTCCGCACTCCCCGCGCGGCCATCCTGGCGAAAGGCACAGCTGCAGTGCTGGAGTATCTGAGAAGCCGAATTCCTACTTAAACAGCCCATGTCCTTGGGAGCCACAGCACGGTCCTGTCCAACCAAACACCGTGTGCTTCTGCTGCCTTCCTCCTCCTCCATCAGCCCTTCGTAAACCCGCCCTGTGCCACACAGCGTTCCTCCTACTGTGTGTAACTTGCACGTTAAGAACGAGCTCACCTATGACTTCCCCTCAAGGCTGCATGTTTCAAGAGCGTGTTTCAAACGCCACAATAAATGTTTACACTTTTTGTAATCAAGAATGCTGTGGGGAGTTGCCCTGGGTAACAGTGACAGTGTTTTTTTTTTTCTACAAATAAGCTAATTTTTCAAAGAATCGTCAGCATCAAAGTATTTGAGCAAAAGGCAGAAGTAAACCCGTCGATTTTTGTGTGCCTGTTCTTTAATCTCCTTTAAGGTGTTCAGTCTCTCTTCACTGCTGCCTCACCAGTCGGCTACTGGTCTGTGTGTGCTGGCACGCTCGAGCCCTCCAGCTGCATGGTGAGGATGAGGAGGCGGCGCGGAACGCGCCGCGGTCCGTGCGCGGGAGCAGGCACAGAGTGGTCGTGCTGGTCGCTGCACTGGAACAATAAACGCCTCTGGTGGATGCATGGTGTGGGTTATTGAAGTTAGGAAGTTCTTTAACTTAAGTGGTTAATTAAGTTTTCTAGCCAGTAACATTTAGATACTTTGCCTTTTTTTCGTTAAACACACTTCCACGTCCTGAAAGTGATATCTTTAATATCCATGGTGCATTAGTAGTAGTAGTAGTAGTAGTAGTATCATTAGTATTATATAATATATAATATATAATATATAATATATAATATATAATATATAATATTATATAGTATATAGTATATATTAATACAATACTATAATATAATTATAATTATTAATAATATATATTGTATTAATATAATAATAATAATAATAATATTAATAATATTAATAATATTAATAATAATAATACAGAAGGAAAGGCTGCTGCTTGCCCTGTGACTGCAGATCTGCTGCTGCTCTCTTAGGCTGCTCCAGGCCTATGAACTGGGAACGGGATGGAAGGAGAGACCAGATGGATTCCCCTGGCAGCCTGTTGGGTGGTGGGGAGGGTGGGGTTTTCAAACTGGACCCAGTGCTGCAGGTGGGGGCATGCGTGGCCGGGTGCTGCCATCTGCCCCTCGGCCGTGAGCGGTGTCAGCTTCTCCTTCCCAGTGCCACCCTGTCCTCTGTCACCAGTGAACAAAATCTGATGGTGTCTCTATGTCTGACTGCAGACTTACTGCTTCGCAGGCCAAAAAGTAAATAAATAAAAAGCTTTCCTCTATTGAAATAAATAAAAAGCCATCCTTGCGAAGCTTTGGGGACAGAACTGCGCCTCCATCTCCCAGTTGGCCTCTGAAGGCTGCTGGGGAAGGGGTGTCCTTACGGGATGTGTTTGTGAGGATACCCGTGTATCCTTCCCAGTGCCCACCTGTCCCCTTCCCAGTGCCCACCTGTCCCCTTTCCAGTCCCACCTGTCCCTTCTGTAACACGGCAACATTTAGTACATTCAAAGCTAAACTTTCCAGGTTGTGAACGTGCACAGAACTAACATTAAATGTGCTTACTCATCCTCAGGGGCTTCTGATCTAGCGGGCACCCTCCAGCCAGGGTGAGGCCATGGGGTGTCACAGCTGCACTGTGACCCCCCCCAGAGAAGGAGCCGAGCTGGGCAGCATGGCTGGAGACACCCGAGAGCTGATGCCCGGTATGAACCTGCTCAGGAACAGGAGGACGTGGGGGTGGCGGAGGAGAAGGAAGGGGCACGGCGGCTCCTGTGAAAAATACACAATAACATCTTTGTGCACGAAGAACACGGGCTTGCTGGAGCCCAGACCAGCCAAGAGCTGGGCTGTCGTTACCTGGGTGCTGGAAGTGCTGCTGCTCTCGCCCCCCCTGCCCTCTCTGCCATCTCCCTGCCCACCACATGGCCTTGGAACTCATCCACAAAAAGCAGCAAACACGGAGCTCTTGGCGAGCGTGCGGTCACGCCGGCCCCGCGTTTGGTGGCTCAACAAGGGGAGTCGCGCAGTGTCCGAGTCCCTCCCTGATGGATCCGGTCAGCCTGTCCCTCCAACGCTGCTCGGTTTGCTGGTAGATGGAGCAAACGTTAAAAAAAACCCACAAAACAAACCCAAAAACCCCCGTAAGTGAAAGGAGTGACAAGAGCGGGGCGGGTAGTGGGTGCCCATCTCCCGTCCCACAACTTGCAGAACGGCGTTTTCGGAAACCTCCGCTCCTTTCCCATAGTAAAAGAGGACAAAAAATAATTACAATAAGGTGACGTTTTTATTATTTATACAATAAAGAGACTTTTTAATGTTATTCAAAACACTTTTTTTTTTTTAAATACTGAAAAAGTTGGGTACACCAAAGCCGAAAAAATGGCTCTGCTATACACTGCACAGCATTGGTTTAGTCCCTGTATTTGTTTTATGTACAGAAGCATCTGCAAAATGCATTCTAAACACCATGTGCACCTTACGTGTGTCATACATGAAATAAAACTGGAAGGATACAACCCGCGTGTGCAAATGAACCGACGATATAATTGATTGCACTGAATCAAGAGATTTAAAATAGAATTTTGAAGTACCTTTTTGCACATAAAATGAAGCAGCTTTCAAGTTCAGTAAGTCTGTATACTGCAAAAAACCATTAAATACATTCACAATCTATGTTAATAAAGTAGTAAATATTTCTTCATTCAGCTTTATTTACATTAATACCGTAATTAAACTGAAAAGTACAGTTAGTCATTTGTAATATAGCAATCTTTTAACACATACAAAAATGACCATTTTTCTGTATATAATTTAAGCTCAAAATCACGATTATCTCAAAATATTAATTACAATACAGCCATCTCCATCATAATTAAACATGTCTTTTATAAAATGGTAAAATTTTTAGTAAAGTAAGCCGTTGGTTCTGAACTGGATACAGTACTCACAAGTAGAAAACGGAACGATGAGAGCGTTGGCGGTGCCCGGGGACGGGCAGAGCCGCGCGTGCCGGCACCGGGGCGGAGCGGGCACCGCTTGGCACGGCGGGAGCCTCTGGTGCTGCGGGGCCATGGCTGGGGCGGTGCTGCTGCAGAAAATGCTTACGCAATGCAATGATGTCATTCACTTCCAGAATATTTCCTAGAATTGTCCAGGAATTGGCAAAAGTGGGGTTTTTTTTTGTTTGTTTTTTTTTTTTTTTTTTGTCAGAGAAATTATTTCAATTGGATGATTTGCAAACACCATCTCTTGCACTTTGCTTTTCCATCATCCGCGCTGACGCTGGCCGCCCCGGGCAGCGCGCGGGCATCCCTGCCCGGTGCCGCCGCTGTGCCGCACGCGTGGCTCGGTGCCCGCCGTCGCACAGACCCCCAACCGAAGGTGTCCGAAACCAAACCACCAATGAATCCGTATCCCATCCAAACCACTGGCCTGAAAGTTGTATCGCTGCGTTGCCCGCTCACGCTGGCACGGCTGGCAAGGGACATAAATCCTTTACCCCTGCCTGAAGATGAAATGGTACATCTTTGCGCGCTTGCGAAAAATCAGATTTTTTTAGGAGGCAGGAGAGAGGGGGAAGAGCGCTGCGGCAGGACGGGGAGCTGGAACGCGCCAGCCCGTGGGTGGGGAGCTCGAACTTCACCTAAAACCTTATTTTTATTTGGAAATACGAACTGTAAAGCCCCACCGGTTACCAACACGGCGTGCTACGGCAGGCGGCGCCGCCGCACCCTCGGCCGAGGCCGCCCACCGCCGCCACGGGAATTTTGGCCAAGGGACACTTGTGTCCCATCCCATTTGTTTCACAGGGCTCTCTGGTGGGAGAGGGGCAGCGTCACGGCGGAACACAGACCCCCACGTGCAGCGCAGAGCCAAGCACTAACCCTCCTCCTCCTCCCGGCGCTGCGTTCCCCGGGAATAAACACCCCCGATGCCCAATCATCCTGGTATTGATCCCTGGCACTTCTCTTGGCACCAGGTGGAAACGCGTGGGTTCTCCTTTAATACTGTCTTTGCCTTTACTGTTGCATATATCTCTACCAGACATAAACATATATACACCGCCCTATGAAGAAGCATTTTTTTGATTGCCCAAGGTAATTAAACGCTATGTTACAAGCCAGAGAGGTTTCATAGATTCATAGATTTCTAGGTTGGAAAAGACCTTAGAGATCATCGAGTCCAACCGTCCCTAATCCCATTAAACCATATCCCTAAGGAGATCATCCACCCTATTCTTAAACACATCCAGGGATGGGCACTCAACCACCTCCCTGGGCAGCCTGTTCCAGTGGCTGACAACAAGGTTGAACCAAGGAACACCTTTACAGTCAAGTGCTTACCAGCAACAGCAGCCCAACCTCCTGAACACTCCATGCTGTAATTTTTAGATGAATTTTCGGCCCACGAAGGCTACCGGTGTTCTGTAACACAGCGAGTTCACTTTTCAGGTGTTCCTGCACGAGCTAAAAACACGACTCTTACAACAACGCTTCCAAGGGCTTCTCGCTCCTGCCCAGGAAAGGCCACCCTGGAAAAGCCTGAGCAGCCTTTCAGGCTGTGCATTCCCAGTGAACCCCTGGAAATTGGAATATTTGTTGTCCCACGGACACAACCACGCTCAGCCTTCGGAAATCCCCCCTCGCCTCGGCTCTGTCCTGCCCGGGTACCCGTGCCGGGACACTGCCCGGCACGGCTGGTGCACCCTGTCCCCAACTCGGGCGCTCAACGCAGTGCCATGAACCATAGATGCAGACCTGGACGTGTTAAAAATGATTCTGGAAAACACCAAAACAGATTTGAAGGTGTGAAATGATCACTGTGGCAAACAACTGGCTTTTAAACGCCGTCGTTTATCAGCAGCCAGACGCAAACTGCAAGTTGTGAGTGGGAAAACGGATAAATTCCTAAGACCAGAGAGTCCCACGGGCTTCCTGGGGTCCCGCCTCAACTTTTTTCCTCCAACTCATCAATTTGGAAGCAGCATTTTTTCCTTTTTTTTTTTTCTTCTCCTTTCTTTTTTCCCCTTTAGAGTTGCCTTGTAACAAGGCTGCAGCAAAGCAAACGAGTCCCTACCAGCGGGCACCGGTGTTCCGGCACACCTCGTGCCCGGCGGAGGACGCCCCGCACTCGGCTGTGGGGTACGAGGGGCAGCGCCGGAACGGGAGCTCCGGCACCGACCCCCGAGCTCCTGAAAACTTGTTGCAAAACGAGGATAAGGGAATTACATCGCAGGCTCCTTTTTTTAATCCAGCCCTTCCCTGAGGATCCTTAGGTGCGTGTTTATTGCATGGAAAAAGAGCCTGCAGAAGCCGAACTGCGCGGTCCCAGCGAGCGGCCCTATTGCCACGGGAACGTGCAGCAGCAGCACTATGGCCAAAACCCCATGGGGCAGAGCCACTGGCCAAATCCCTGTGGGGCAGAGCCACCAGCCGAAACCCCATGGGGCAGAGCCACTGGCCAAAACCCTGTAGGGCAAAGCCACTGGCCAAAACCCTGTGGGGCAGAGCCACTGGCCAAAACCCCACGGGGCAGAGCCACCAGCCGAAACCCCATGAGGCAGAGCCACTGGCCGAAACCCCATGGGGCAGAGCTACTGGCCAAAACCTCACAGGGCAGAGCCACTGGCCGAAACCCTGTGGGGAAGAGCCACCAGCCAAATCCCCATGGGGCAGAGCTACTGGCCAAAACCCCGCAGGGCAGAGCCACTGGCCAAAACCCCGTGGGGCAGAGCCACTGGCCAAAACCCCACAGGACAGAGCCACTGGCCAAAACCCCATGGGGCAGAGCCACTGGCCAAAACCCCACGGGGCAGAGCCACTGGCCGAAACCTTGCGGGGCAGAGCCACTGGCCAAAACCCCATGGGGCAGAGCCATTGGCCAAAACCCCGTGGGGCAGAGCCACCATCCCCACGCTGGCCCCCCGTGGCACTTCTAACATCGGGATGAACATGGCCATCTCCATCGGGATGAACGTTTCCATAGCAGCTTTCGGAAGATGCCGAGTTCGGACGGGCGCACAGCCGGAGCAGGAGAACTTACGGCGTGTTTGGGATGCAGAACGGCCCGCAGGAGGGAAAGCATCTGCAGTTTGGGACTGGGCTTGTCTGGATCAAAGCTCACTGGCACACAGGAAAGCGAGCCCACGCGGGGAATTCAGCTCAGGGCGAACTGCCACCCGCCTCCAGCACTTGCCATGCAAGCATCTTTAGAAAAAAAAGAAAAATTTTAAAAAAATCCTAATGATATGCCAAGCAGGCACACCACCTGGTGCCCGACCTGCCAACCTGGTTGTGCCTGACTCTGTCTGTGAGGCTCCAGGAGACCTTCCAGGCAAGACAAAAGGTACGAGTCATGTCGAAGGACTAATGTAAAAATCCTAAGTAAAGTAATTTTAATTGCTCGTAATACTAGTGCTAGTAAACATGATTTCAGCCTCTTTGAATAAAATAATGCAAAAAGGAAAATAGTTGGTACTTTTTGGGCAGTGGAGATTGGTGTTCATCACTACCGTATGTTTCAGCTGGAGTCCAACCTCTCCCCCCCATGCCCCTCTCCAGGGTCGGTGGGTGTTTTGGCTGAGTTAAGGACTTAAATGTGATGCTCCACTGCACTAAATTCATTTTATCTTAATTTCCTTTTCTTTGTAATCCATTAGTGAAAGCACTCGGCCACTCGAAATACAGCTCTGTGCCCAGCCCGACTGATTATGCCACCGGGCTTCAGATCCCATAAACTCCCACGTGGAAAACCAACCCAGCCCGGAACACAGCACTAAAGCTCCCTGCCTTCGCTCCAGTTTACCAGTTGTTACTGGTAAGTTGTCACCTTGGGTCTAGGTGCTAAGGCAGAGCCCTCATCACCCCTCCCCTGCCTGCGACTCCCTGCCCCGTTCCTGGTGCCACGTGCACCCGTGTGTCCAGAACTTTCCGAACATCATGTTGAACCAACCCTGATTTCTCTTTTTAAAGGACAACGAGGACTTCAGAAGAGCAATTTTGGCCTCTGAAACGCTATTTATGCTAGAAAAGTTTTAGGTGGACTTTGCCAGATTTTTCTGGCACATGGTGAAATCATTTCCATGTGATGGAAAACCGAAAGCTGAAAAAATGGAGCAAATAAAGCTACAAACCCAAACCATGCGAATTCAGCAAGCTTTCTCAGCTTGCGGTGCCAAGAAGATTTTAATTTCCTTAAAAGTGTTAATTATTTAAATTTACGTTCTGAATGTCATCAAACCATTTATTCAAATCGTAAATTTTACGATTGGCATCAGCTATGGCTCACTGTGGCATCTGGTGGCGTGTTGCCGCTCCGGTGGCACGGATGCTCTTCCCATGAGAAGGTGTGCACGGATAAGTGCAATTCAGGCGCTGTGGGAACCTGCTCAGCCTGGAATTTCTCTTTCATTAATGTTAACGTGGCACAAACATAAAGGTTCCTGTGGATTGAACAGGAGCTGCCACGCTGCCGCGGCTCCGGATGCTGCCAGCTGCGGTGCCAGCGCCCGGCCCAGCTCTAAGGCTCAACAGCTGCCATAGGGTCAAAAAAAAAAAAATAGAGAAAAAGGAAAAATAATCCAAACAATGAAAAAGCTGGGGCTTCAGAAAAACGTTAGGGGGATAGATCCTACCTATTTTCTGACCAATTTGTAATTTAATTTTCCTAGATGGAGTTCCTTATCTCCCACCCTCTCCGTGCAGAACAGAATGAGTCTTTGAATGTCCCGGAGCTGCCAGAGACAGGCAAAAAATGACTGAGCCAACTTTGGGAAGCCTGAGCTCATCGGGAATCCTGGACTTGAAGCAGCCTTGGGGGGGAAGGAGGGGCGGGGGCGACACACGGATGGGCTCCCGGGGCCCCTCACTGCGGATCCCGCTGGGAACGCACAGAGATGGCACATCAGGAGCGCCAGGATGAGGGTGGGCTCCCCGCTCCGGTTGTCCCCCTCTCTCCCCAGTTCCTCTCCCAACACTCGCACCCAAAGCATTTAGTCACCTGCACAGATTTCTCTTCCATGAATTTGTGCCTCCAGCCTGGTGTAACCTCCTCGCACCCCAAACCGCCCACGCGGGAGCTCCGGGTACCGGTGCGTTCCAGCAGCGCCGGGGATGCGGCAGCCAACGGGGATGCTGACAGCACCTTCCATTGCCCAGACCTCCTGCTTCCAGCACGTGGGGCTGCAGCAGAGCATTTCCGTACCAACGCTGGGTCCATGCAGCCGACAGGGCTTTGTACGGAGCGGCGGGATGGTCTTTGGAAGTTTTGAAGTTGAAGGATAATGTTGCCTCGGTCAGCGAATGGTGGGAAGAGAAGAAGGTTCCAGACTTCCACGAGGCTCTTGCCAACAGAGAAGTAAAACGTTCCCGGCCGTGCCCATGTGCCACACTCCCCTCTGACCTGGGTTTGTCAGGATATTTCTAATTCAGCTGGAAAAGGCAGGAGTGAGCCCCCGGAGCAGCGCCGCTCGCCCTGCAGCCCACTGCCATCGCTGTCATCCACGGAAACTGGATCCCCTGGAAAAATCTCGTGGGAGGTTTTCTTGCCCGTTTCCGTCTTGCCGTCGTTCCAAACGTGATGGCGCCGGCCCCGCGGCTTCGCGGAGTCCCGTGCTGTCGGCGTTCCCTCTTGGAAGCGGCACCAGGACTCTCGCTCCGCTGGGAACGCTCTTCCCAGGTCCGCCCCGCGTCCTCGGCGCAGCGTGTCTGGGTGAGGTCTGCTCCCGCGCTTGGCACAGGCTGGCACTCAGCCCAAGGGCTGGGAGGGTCGGAGCCTCGCCGACGGTCGGGGGCAGCAGAGCCCGGACCGGAGCCGGAACACCGAACCACGGGAGACTGGGGCAATGGGGAACGCAACTAAAGGGCCTCAAACTTCACATGAAAGAGTTAAATAATAAAATTAGCAGCGACAAAAGAAGGTTTGCTGCCACCCATCACCACCACCACCACCTCCCAGTTACGAACCAGGCCTGTCTAAACTCCCTGGTGGTCCATTTAGTGGGTTCACACGGAATCAGCCGACGGTGTCAAGCCGAAGGAAGCTGACCCATTCCGTGTCGGTTCCTTAGATCTAGGTCCCAGAGTCGACAGTACAATTTATTAAGTATCTCACCCTGTATTAGTGACATTTTTACTAATTAATATGGAGCCAGCTATACACACTGCATATGTACAGGTATTTTCATAAGGCATATAATATCTTTGCATTGAAAATAAATGAACATTATTAAATTTAATTTAATATATACTTTCTTCGAGGTGTTTATGAAAATATTTTTTCTCTATATTTTCGTATGTGACATGATAGAAATATTTCATGGGAAGTACAGGTTAATATATTTCATCTTTATAAAGGCATATACAACTTTGAGGCAGTGTTTCTGATGGACAGCAGAATTCCTAAAGAATTTGTATGTGCTTCTGTGTTTTGAAATCATATGAAATCGACTTTAAGAAGTAACTTGATTAAAAAAATGCACCAATGCACAGCCGGAGGCTGACAATTAAAACTAATACATAGCCACGTGAACAATATATTTATATAGTTAATATATTTTTTTTTTTTCAAGATGATGGGTACTAACATATAATATTATACATTTGGCACTACTGTTTGCCATTGGTCCAGCAATTGGCAAAAATTTGTTTCCTATGTATAAATCTGTTTGAACATTAGATCTGGCTAGACGTATTTACTATTTATAAAAAAATATTTAGACAGTAAGCTCACGTTGAATAACTAGGTCTACTGTATTCTGGAAACTCTTCAGTAGTAGCACAGCTTTCTCGTGTTCCATATGTACAAAGCTGTGTCCGTTCGCCTGCAAGACAAAAACAAGGAGAAATCGAGTGAGATGCCACTTAGTGGGGGATGCTACATCCTTGGGGGAGCAGAGGGATGGAGGAAAATGAACTAAAGGCTAAAATAAAGAACAGCCATGTCATGGTTCCCCCCAAACAGGAGTTTGCCTGCACCACGGAGAGAACACATTCCTCCCTCCCTCCGTCGCATCGATCCTGCGCCTCCCTGCTTCCAGCAGGCGCTGGGCTCCACGACCCCCCACGGGTCCTTTCTCACCTAAATTATCCCGTGACTCGAGGACATTCCGCAGATTTTCGGAAGAAGCAATAACTCTGGGATGCAAGTTCCAAACGAGGTGGCACCCGGAGGAAGCCAGCGCTGCCCAGCACGTTGCCGACCGCACGGGCTCCGATGCAGCGCGGACGCGGATGGACGGGGGGTGCAGAGGGAAAAACGTCCCGACCAAATGGTTCGGCTCCGGTGCCAATT
This sequence comes from Tauraco erythrolophus, assembly GCF_009769465.1. Classification (NCBI taxonomy): domain Eukaryota; kingdom Metazoa; phylum Chordata; class Aves; order Musophagiformes; family Musophagidae; genus Tauraco; species Tauraco erythrolophus. Next base: position 34,902,704 of record NC_141474.1, on the reverse strand, counting down.
ACATCTTGCCATGATTTGTCCCTTACTACACCACTTAAACCAGTCAAATTTTCAATGGAACTACCAACGGCTACTGGGCGTGACACACAAGCCAAAGCAGAAGATCCACCATCGCACAGGACAAAGCAGCCCGAGAAGGTGATCCAGTACTGAACGAAGGGAGCACGGGCTGCGGATGCGTGCCGTGATGGGGGGTGATGGAGGGGTGATGGAGGGTGAGATAGGGGGGTGAGATAGGGGGGTGATGGAGGGGGTGATGGGGGGTGATGGGGGGTGAGATAGGGGGGTGAGATAGGGGGGTGATGGAGGGCGTGATGGAGGGTGAGATAGGGGGGTGAGATAGGGGGGTGAGATAGGGGGGTGATGGAAGGGGTGATGGAGGGTGAGATAGGGGGGTGAGATGGGGGGTGATGGAAGGGGTGATGGGGGGTGAGATGGGGGGTGATGGAGGGGGTGATGGGGGGTGATGGAGGGGTGAGATAGGGGGGTGAGATAGGGGGGTGAGATAGGGGGGTGAGATAGGGGGGTGAGATAGGGGGGTGAGATAGGGGGGTGATGGAGGGGGGTGATGGAGGGGGTGATGGAAGGGGGTGATGGAAGGGGGGTGATGGAAGGGGGTGATGGAAGGGGGTGATGGAAGGGTGATGGGGGGGTGATAGAGGCTGAGAAGGTGATCAGGAGACAGGCCATAGGGCACAATCTGGTCTCTCTATCTTACAGCAATTCTATAAACACACTGCACTCCAACGAAACATCTACCTATATATCTCAACTAACATTTAAGAAGAGGCTAGTGAAGCCATCACGCTTGGTTAAAACACCACCGCTGCGGTGACACTACCGCCCTGCAGAAGACCCACCAGACTCCTGTTGCACATACCCTGACCATCACACACAGACCCCCTCCTGGCCACAACAAAACCATACTACACCGGATCGTATATGAAGACAGCCCTCAAGAGCCACCGCTCACCAGCAGTCAGCATGGCTGAGGTGTCAGAGGGCTGTAGGAGATGATACACTTCCAAAAATACCTAAGCAGGCCACACTCAGAGGGATTTGTTATTTAACATATAAATAAATGCTAATGGGAATCTGCTTCTCTCATTCCTGCTGTGGTCTCACATTCCCCATAAAATACGCTATGTGTTTACACGCTGAGTTATTTAGCTCTAATTATCAGGCAAAATGAATGTTTTTTAGCTGAATCACGGATCACCAAAGCAGGATTTCCTAGAAGTGAAGGGCAGCCTGGAACAGGCGGTGGCAAAAACCGCGCGGCGCGGCTGATGGCCGGAGCTGCTCGGCAGCCGCACGGCCGTGCTCCTCCTCCTCAGTCATCTACCCAAGCTGCTGCTAATTTTACAACAGAAAAATCATCCCTACTTATCAAATAAACAACTTAAGAGTTTATGACACAGAAAGGAAAGATCTAACAATTTTGCTCCGCTCAGGATCCCGGTGGGGCCGTGGGCTTCTGGATGTGTAAGGACCAGAATTGCCCACTGCAGAAGACACACATCTTCTGTCAAGAACAGGCAGTGGGGAAAGTCGTGTTTAAGGATGACAGGTTTCTCCGTGAGCTGAGTCAGTCTGTCCAGGGAATGTCAAGCCTTTTAATTTTTAAGTCTCCCCTCCCTCTTTACCAAAACTGCTTGGGGAGACACATAAACGCACGACAGAAACGTTACTGCTTCTCCTCAAAACATCCTGCTGAGCAAGTTCTTCCATGGAAATGTTTAAAAACTTTCCCCTTGCAGCCTTGGTCTGATAACACCTTCCCATGTATCACCTTCAGCACTCTGAACTCACGGCACGGGAGCACCGGAGGGGCGCAGAGCCGGTGCTGGTGCGGTAACCACCGCGGTGGCACGTAAAGGTACCAGTAGCTCTGGGGGGAAATTGAGGTGGTATTAGATGCAGCTGATGGGGCAGAGTGGGCTGAGAGTGAGGAAGCACAGGGGGATGGTTTCCCCCTCAGTCCCAGCACAACCCGGTGTCACAACCAGCGCCTGGAGAGGACAACACGGGGCACAGACAGCGCCGGGCGCCGGAGAGAAGGGGAACCTCCTCCGACACAGTCACTGGGGTCACACAGCCCACGTCTCTGGCAGGGGACTGTCTCACCAGATAAATGCAAACAGAGGTGATGGTTGTGGTGGAAAACGGGGGTGGAGGTGAAGTGATGCCCGTGAGTATCAATAATTTCAAGTTCTTCCTGCCTTGGGAGCTGGATACTTTTAGCTACAGACATGGCTTATATTTGAGATGTGAAATACCCTTCATCACAGTCATGGGTTGTTTCCTGTGAATTCCTTCACGAGATTAACAACTGCCCCTTTACTTGCCTCAAGAGACATCAACACCTGCTAACAGGCACTGTCCACAGCGTCCCAGTTTAACCCAGCTGGCAACCAAACACCACGCAGCCGCTCGCTCAGCCTCCCCCATCTCCAGGGAATTGGGAGGAGCATTCACGGGGAAAAGGGAAGGAGACTTGTGGGTCGAGATAAGAACAATTTAATAATTGAAGTAAAATTAAAAAGTAACAATGATAAAAAATAATTAAAATGATAATCACATATACAAACTAGTGATGCACAACATGACTGCTCACCACACAGTGACCAACACCTGTCCCATCCTGGCAAGAGACTCAAAAAGAGAGATCCGAAAATAGAGTGAGAGAGAGAGGATCCAAGATTGTGAGAATCCAGTCTTCCCAGCCAACCCTCATCTGTACACTGGGCATGATGCTGCATGATATGGAATACTCCATTGGCCAATTTAGCCCTTAATCCTAAATCTAAAGTCAAATCCCAGGGGAGCTGTGGGCCCTCTGTCCCAGCTGTGCCCCCCCAGCCTGGCGTGCTCCTGCACACGGCAAATCACGGGAAGCTGAAAGGTCCCGGATGTCTCAGCACCACCGATACCCATCAGAGAGCTGTCAGCGTTCTGCTCATAACACATCCCCCAGTAAATCCCAACCACAGAGCTCTTCCAGCTGCTCAAAGGAAACTAACTCTGTCCCAGCCCAAACCAGGACACACGGGTAGAAGTAACTCCAAAGAAAATGAAAACGTTTCTGCCAGAGAATGGAAATGCTGCACTGACAGCGACAGGGGAGAAACTCTGCTGAGACTGAGCCACAGTCCTACGAGAAGGACCGAGCGCAAAGTCAAACCAACCTCAGCAACGTCAGCGATGAATAAATCAGGAGAGTGCAATTTGCCATCTAAATCCGCCACAGCAGTCCCTTAAAAGTGATTATACAACTCGACGTAAACGCCCCCGATTTAGAAACCCGTGCTGGAACACGAGGAGCCGCAGCTCCTGCTGGCCCCTGCCCACCAGGAGAAGCCATTGGCGCAACAATGGCTGTAAAACAAAGGCAGGTCAGAAGCCAGCACCGCTGACGAGGAGGTGGGAGATGCCTCCCACTGTGCCAGCCCACCGCTTGCCCCCACAGGCACCTTCTCACCTTATTGTGCTGCTGCTTTTTAACGTATTTTACCTCTTTTTGTTTCGCTTTACTAAGCTCCGTTTTCAACACAGCGCCTTGATTCTTCTAAGCATTTCTAACTGATTTTGTACTTCGTGTAACTCGCCTATTTTCTCCATTTCACTGCTTTTTGAACAGGCTAGCAATCAAACACGAGTTGCCTGCTGTAGACTTCAGGGCTGACACCCACCGCAGTGCCCGTGCCCGGGAGCAGAGGCACGGGGGGGCGAAGGGGAGAGGGAGGAGAGGGGCTACCAAAGACATTCGAAACATCCTTGGTTTGCTGATTTCCTCCCCAAAACTGATTAAAACACAGTTAGCCTGCACCTCTGAATGGCTTTAGAAACTGTTACAAGCCTTTCAGACAACTACCAGGACTCTCTTCCTTTTGGCAAAAGGAACACCACTTGCTCCCAGTGGTAACACGTTTTCCAGGCTTAAAAACCCACAACCTTGCAGGACATGGTAGAAAACCCTTTTCTACACAGACAGCCCTTATTTTGTGTGAATGAGGAATTTTTGAAAGGTATGTTCAGGATTAGCCTGCCTATTTAAAAGTTCGTGGGAATACAGAAGATATTTGATACGGAACCAAGAAAGAAAACAAAAAGCTGAGATTTTGGTGTGAATTCTGCAGATGCTCCCACGATCCAGCGGTGGCTGTTTTTCACGTGAGTGCATTCAAAAATGCTGAGGCAGTGAAAGAGAGGCAAAATGTTGGCAGTTACAATTCTGCCAAAAAAAGGTATTTATCTCCTTGCAGCAGTGACATATCAGCTGCAAAGGTGCAACCGACAAACACGTCCTGCTTCGCCGTACACTTCTGCATGTTAAGCACCCGTCATCTTCTCGTGCTGCTAGTGCAGAAAAGCTGGCTATGACGTGAGGATTATTTTTATTTTAGAGTCTGAATTGTGTCACCTGGATCATTCCTGTGCCAGGTGGTTGGCGTTACCCCTTTCCTGCAGTGCCATTCCCCGCAGAAGGCTGGTGGTACCAAATGAAGGCAGTGGGGCTCCCCGCAGTGCGCTGGTCCCTCTGCTCCCAGTGTGCTCCCTGGGTCTAATTCAGCTCCCAGCCAGTGCCAGGGGGGTTGTTGGACAGCACATCCCAGTGCCTCTTTTTCCACATCCCCAGTTTGTTTCCAAAAGGCTTTATTCCTTCCTTCTGAGACCAGCTTGCAAAAGTACTGCCAGTAACGCTGTTAGAAATCAATACTGAAGTACCATAACAACAAAACCAGTAGTTAACTTGGACTGAAAACAGCATCATTGTACTCCTAAGATGCAAAGACTCAGCTTAGTTACAAAGCAATTAAACACAGCCATACCTGGAGGATCTTGTCGCCAGGCTGGAGCAGGCTGGATGCTGGTCCGTCAGGCTGAACCCTAGTAACAAAGATACCCTATAAGTCAGAAGTAACAGAGGTTAGGATGCTATCACCAAGAACTAGTTCCCAAAATACAGGTATCTCCCTAACTGGTGTCTAAACACTAAACTCTTTTTTCAGTCTGTTGGTAACCAAACAGTAGTAGGGACTTGTAGCAGCTCCCCGTGGCCCTCAGCTACCCATGGCCTGATATGAATAATTGTGGGTCATTTGAAACTAAGAGTCTGTGTCACAAAATAATGTCCAATTTGAATAGAGCAAGAGTAACAGGGTTATCAGGAAGGTTATTAGAATGGAGAAAGCACTGATTTATCAGAATCAATTAAACAATCTTTGTTTAATACCTCTGTGGGAAAAAAAAAAGTCCAAAAATCATTCTAAAAAGCAGTCTTGTTATTCAGTGCAACGGTCTGTAGGACTGTCACTTAACTCAGTGTCTGAGTGAGGAGTGAATGACTTTGAAAAGGGAAAAATTGTTAAGTAATAAAGGATATTTTTAGATTTCTTTTCAGAATATCAATAAAATATGTTAATAAAACCCAAACCCAAAGACTGAGTTCCTGGATGGCGAGCACATTTGAAATACCACCCGTATGGCACCCTCAGTGTCGCCCTCTGTGCTGTGCTCACCCTGGAGCCACGGGCAAACGCCTTCCAGCAGACTCTAGAACTAATGGCTAAATTTTAGCCATTTGCATCGCTCACAGAGACACCAGGGCAAGTCCCTGCTTGGCATCACCGTGCCAATCATGTCCATCCTTGAGGGATTTTATAGCCTTCTGGAGCAAGGTACTGTGCTGTTAGCCTGACAAAAACCTGAGCTCCCGGGGAGCGGAGCGCTGGGCTGCTGCTATTGCACCCACGTGCCATCAACTCGTGACACGAGGTCGTATTCTGTGATATTTAAAACCTGATAAATCGGGTTTAACGGTGTGGTCAGCAACGTTTCAGAATAACAACACATAAAAAACCATTGGACTATGGATTCCTTCAGTATAACCACCCTATCACTCCCTGAGTACACAATTCTGCATTTCTGTTACTGGTAAAATGAAGTCTATCTACAGCTGTTATTGACCACCAGTATTACTGCTGTAGGCATGGTCATAGTGGGATAAAGACTCTGCTTAATAATTTCAGGGAAGGGATAGACAGAGGAAGCATAGCTTAATTCTAGCATTATACATCAAACTGTGGGAAAAAAAAAAACCCACCATGACGTTATAAAGTGTAATTCCAGTGTGCAGTCTCAAAGAAGGACACTAAAACTGAGTATTTTCAAGGGGGAGCTGTTAAAATGTCTGATGGTTACGTACGTTAAACGGAACCATTCTTGAAGTTCAAAACAAGGATTACCAACGAGAAAATGGAAAGGAAATAAGATCGTGTTAGATTGGAATTTCTAAGCACATTTCACATTTCCAGTTAGCTTTCTGTTGTAATTCAGAGTGGTGGGCAAATAATTCTTTTTAATTTGCAGGCAGGTGTCAAATTTTCGAGAAGAGATTAAAAGACAGTTTTAATTTCCTAATTTGCCAAACATTCTCAATATTTATGGAAGTTACGACTGCCTCTTAAAACTGAATCCAGTATTATCAAAGCATATAAATGATAAGAATATCAGAACAGGTAAATTCACAGGTCAACAAGTCCATTTCCCAATCCTAAAGCCCCACGTAGCTGATAACCACCAGATGTTATGTTTTTACTAGGCTTCCTTTTGCTTTAAAGAGATTTATCAATTTCTTAAACATGTAATTCCTACAATTCATACTGTGTGTCTCTAACCATCGTGCACCATAATGGTGAAATTTTTAATTAACATTGCAGAAGGCTGCTTCGTGGTGTTTGTAAGGCACTGCTGATCTCCACACCAGTCTGCAGGCCAGGCTGATTTGATTTGATACAGTCACTATAAACCCTGGCATTTCAGCTACCTAGTGATGCCATCACTGGTTTAGTATTCCCTCTAATGACCTGAAGGTATAATCAGGGTCTATATTGACTCTTCAAATAAAAAAAGTGAGACAGATGGTTCTCCAGAAAACAGTCTGAAAAATTATCTTATACATGGAACACAAGGGCATGTGATTTCTGTTTTGATTCTCTCCTCTTCATTAACCAGGAAAAAAAAAGCAAACACTCCCCTAGCAAAAAAAAGCCAAGTATGGGAAAAATTCTTTCAATTATCACAACAGACGTGCATAAAAACTTCCCTCATGTTACCTATGTCTCCACTATTCAGCACTCTAAAACAAGGACCATTTACAGAGAAATTTAGAACTTACCTTATCAGAAGGTTTGAATGGATTTCCTTGTCCGCTTATTCCACCACTGATGCTAAAACCAAGGCCAGGATTCTTCTCTATCCTCACACAAAACTAGGTTAAAAAGATATGGCAGGGTAAGCCAATGCCAACATTAAAGCCTACCTAAACAACGACATCATCTTCGCACAGAATCCATTTGATCATTAACGAGAGGAGTTGACCCTCTCAAAAGCTGTATTGCACAACACAGTAAAAGTCAGTAGAATATTGCTATAAAATGGAAGTATTTTCACGATTTTAGGATGCTGCAATGACACCATAATATTCACCAGTGCTGCTGCACATATTTTAAAATTCTATTTGCAAGGAGAAAAAAAACCAAACTTTAGATTTATAGAATCATAGAATGGTTTAGGTTGGAAGGGTCCTCAAAGACCATCCAGTTCCAACCCCCCTGCCATGGGCAGGGACATCCTCCACTACACCAGGTTGCCCAAAGCCCCATCCAACCCGGCCTTGAACACTTCCAGGGATGGGGCAGCCACAACTTCTCTGGGCAACCTGTGCCAGTGCCTCACCACTCTCAAAGTGAAAAATTTCTTTCTTAGATCTAACCTAAATCTCCCCTCTTTCAGTTTAAAGCCATTGCCCCTTGTCCTATCACTACACACCCTTGTAAAAGTCCCTCTCCAGCTTTCCTGTAGGCCCCCTTTAGGTACTGGAAAGCTGCTATAAGATCACCCCGGAGCCTTCTCTTCTCCAGACTGAACAGCCCCAACTCTCTCAGCCTGGCTCCATAGCAGAGGTGCTCCAGATTTGGGAAAGAGCAGTTCACATTGTCCAAATTTTTCACTTCGACATTGGGATAATCTGTCCGTGAGACTTCATCTCGTGCACTTCTATTTTTCCAGACGGTGTCACACCTCCCCAGGTGCTACTCCTGGACAAACCCAGGGAATAAGCACTCCGAAGCTCAGAGACCTTCTGAGCACTGTCAGCATCACGGCCACAGCCCGACAGCCACTCACCACTTTTACAAGTGCCTTACTCGAGAAAATAGTGCTGAATCTTATCTTTTCATTACGACAACTCCAAGTGGCATTGGGTAATTGAACATACACCCAGGTGACCTCAGAGTAGCTTCCACGACTACTCACTGAGCCAGTCTGAGCACGTCCTGGAGCCTCACAAGCAATTGCTTCTGAATCTCAGTGCTGCTGTACTCGGGGACGTAACACAACAACTACTCGTGTGGAGGGCCACGAAGATGATAAGAGGGCTGGAGCACCTTTCCTATGAGGACAGGCTGAAAGAGTTGGGGCTGTTCAGCCTGGAGAAGAGGAGGCTCCGGGGTGACCTTATAGCGGTCTTCCAGTACCTCAAGGGGGCCTACAAGAAAGATGGGGAGAGGCTGTTCAGGGGGGTCTGTTGTGATAGGACAAGGGGTAATGGTTTTAAAATAGAGGGAGGTAGATTCAGGTTGGATATTAGGAAAAAATTTTTTACCATGAGAGTTGTAGAACACTGGAACAGGTTGCCCAGAGAGGTGGTGGATGCTCCATCCCTGGAGACGTTCAAGGCCAGGTTGGACGGGGCCCTGAGCAACCTGATCTAGTTGGAGATATCCCTGTTCCTTGCAGGGGGGTTGGACTAGATGACCTTTGAAGGTCCCTTCCAGCCCTGACCATTCTATGATTCTATGACTGACCAACACTTTACACAAGAGGAAGGTTTACTAATGGTTCTGAGCCTTATTCTGCACGCCAGGCACCTCCAGCAGTTACTGCAGTCATCAAGGCCAAATATGATGGGGATAAGACCGACTAATGAAGAAAGTCATCAGCGCCCGTTTGTTAGACTGGGGGCACTGGGAGTGCAGCTGCCCTTCCCCACAGCAGCGCTGGAGCAGACAGTACCCATCTGAGCAGATCAGCATCTTGCCAAACACACCCCACTGTCAGCACCGAGCTGGGTTACTGGGGAATCGGCAGAAATCGCTGCTTGATTTGGTGTGGCCCAGTGATGCCAGCTCTGGGCAGGAACTGGGATGCCCAACTGTGTTCTTTGGTCAACTCAAGAAAAACAGGATCGGTCCCTGGTGCCGGGGAAGAGGATGAAGCTGCTCACCCTGCTCCTGGTACGCGTCCGTGCTTCTCTGCCCCTTGGTTTGGATTAAACAGCGCCCCGGTCGGAGGGGCCCGAGAGCCCTGCGAGGAGGGAATCTGGATGGGCAGTGGTGGCTGGAACTGCTGGATGGTGACTTTGTTCATGTTGCCTTCGTACTGCTGCTCGCGGCTCCGGTGCTGCAGGCTTTGCGATCCCATCAGAGTCTGGATGTGGCTACCTGCCTGTGGGGAACGCGACCCGTTAGGCCAGAAATTCAGGAAGCTGAAATTTCAGAAGAAATTTCTTCTGAAAAGAAGCAATTATTACAACTTACAGAGTCAAGTAAAAGCAAACCTCCGAAATCGTGCCTGAGGTTTGCCTTTTGACCACAGCTGGAAAAAAAAAAACACGATTATAATGAGCAAGATATGCCCATTGCATTTAGTGACCCTCGGAGGTTTAGGGAAATTAGCCACATATTGTGTGTTTTGTAAACAGAAAACACTTTTTTCCTCATGTCATGACACGCGCTTCCGCTCCAAAACATTTTGTGAACTGAAAACATTTAATAAACCGAAGCAGGGTGGGTTATTCATCACAGCACACTCTGAAGATATTGGAATGTTGTTTTTTTTTTTCTGAGAATAGTTTGGAGTAAGATTTATAAAACAAATACAGATACTGGCCAGTGTTGTGCACTGGGGATGGAAAGCACCATCAATTAAATCCGATGCCTTGTCCTAGGAACAAATGTGGCTTTTACAGAATTTAATTAATCAAAGTTATCAAATTTCTGTGATAATACCTACTGATTTGAAGCTCTAATCCTTTGTAAATACGTGAAATACTACATTAACATTGACTTGGCCTTTTGATGTTTTCAGAATGAAGAGGATGACTGCTGTCATTCTTCTACCCCCTCCATCCCCACTGCCTGTCACCTAACAGGTGAGGTTTGCTCTCCGTGTTCTGCCCTGGACATGGCAAAGTTGCACTCGCTCTATTTAGGTCCATGAATTACATAAACATTTGAAGCCAATCTTTGCAAAATAAATTCAGTGGAGACAATTTTATCATTTTCATTTTTACAGGATTCGGATGCCGTTGCTCACAAACAATCACGCCTCATCACGAAGGTCTCATCCTCAGTACTACTGAACTTCTATGGTCCTGGTGGCAGAGTCACCAACGGTGAGACTGCATTTCAGACAAGATTAAATTTAATACAGCGAAAGATCAAACCACTTCTTACTCATTGGCCAATCATCTGGCCCTCCGAAGGTACAGCAGCCAGGGCATTCGGATTATTGCTCGTTGCCATAGCAAAAAGACATCTTAATGGATTTCCAAGCTTTGTCTGCAGAACCCATCGTTAATACAGAGGCAGGTGGAGCTACTCGTGTCCCTGAATGCAGAATCTCAGCAAGACACGCGGCGACCTGCGAGAAGAACCGAGCTGCTCTGTCTTATTTTTTTGCTGGTGACATTTGAAGAAGGCAGAATACACGTCTGACAGTTCTTCATTTTGGTACAAGGGGGATAGTCTCAAAGCGAGTAACGACAGAGAAATCTCTCACTCCTTGTGCCCAAATCTTCAATCCCCAAACTCTTCTTAAAACACAGCTCATCTGTGTACATGAAAATGCATAACAGACATTGACAAACTCACTCCAAGAATAGCCTGGTGAAGTCAGCCTGTACTGTGAACATCCCACTTCACAGGTCAGAGAGACCTTCGATTCAACCAAGATCAGAAGAGAAGGAAAATGCTCCAGATGGACTTTCAGCTACTCATTAACTCCTCAGCAGCAACGACCCGAGCAGATCGGTGCATCCGTGTCACCTGCACCGCAGCGACGCACGGTGAGCAGGCGACGGTGAGCAGCACGGTTCTACACTTCATCTTGTGCCACACTCATCACAAGAGGATCCCCAAAAAGCAGAATCTCATAAATTCTGCTGTTGACCCAGATGCAATCCCGTATCCACCACAGCAGTGCACAACAGGTGCACTGTCTGCCTCAGAGGAAGAAGTCTATTCGAATACAAAAAAAAATTGTACTTCTTGACTGAAAAACCTCAAATCTTCTTTATCAGGTTAAAAAACCTCCAAACAGCAGGTGCTGGAAATGAAAGAGCCTCCAGCCTCACAGCCGTGGCCAACAGAAACACCCCCATGTCAGAACGGGAGAGAAGTGGTGACTCAGCCACTTGTGTATGCCCCAGTTTCGAGGCAGCTGCCCCGCTCTGGTTCCACAGCATATGCTCCTTCCGCACCCACCAAGACCATTCCAGCCCACGGAAGGCTCTCCAAGAGCTTGTACGGCTCCAGCCGTTGCGTAGGCAGCTGTGATCCTGCAGCAGAAGGTGCCAACACAGCCCTACGCGTCCCCGACCCGCGTGGCTCACCCTCCCAGCGGGTCGTCGCCCTGCGCCCAGGTTGGCCGATCCGACGTCTGTTCCTTTCCCATCTTCATTCTCACTCTTCAACGTCTCTTTTCATAAGGAGTGATTTCCAAGTTTCTTTTTGGTGCTCCCCTGCCACACTTCTACCCCTTCCCCTTTCCACGGAGGCGCAGCTAACTCAGAATACGACCGATTTCATCAGGCTTGTAGCTCACTTCTGTCTCATCGACACGACAGAAAAAGTTGTCTTCCAGGGAACGTAACTACTGTAGTCTTCTAATAAATCACTGGGTTATCCAATTTGAAGATTAAAATATCCAACTTTTCCATATGAGAAATAGCCCGTAAAGTAAGGATGATCACGTAAACGATCATACTTAAAATAAAAATGACTTGAAATAAGAATCTGTATTCCAAACAGCAAAAAGGACAGAAACAAAACCACTTACACCCCAAATAATTATGTAGTGATCACCGTATAGTATTTCCCACCTTACCCACCACCCCTAAATAGCCATCACTACCCGTGTAGCAGCCCTCTAAGCGTGGAAAATGTAGGGACACGTATTCCTGTGTCGATATCTGTACTCCATCATCCTGAGCACACAGTCCATCCATCTACAGCACATGCTCTTCCTCTTGGAAGAACAAGTCCCAACTCTTCCTCCAGTGATTTCCCAAGTACCGCTCTCCCGCGTGGCGACTCTGCTCTGCAGGAGCCCACTCGCGCTCCTACTGCGGTGTTACTGGAAAAACAGAACAGGCACTACGATTCATATTTACATCATTTAATTGTTGAATTACGTTGAACTTTAATTCTATAGAAGATTTCCTGAGTCTGACTTCAAATAATTGCCGTATTTTAATCCTCATGTGCTGGGAAACCAGGACACTTCTGGGTCCCTTTCAATGGAGAAGAGATTAGCGTTGTCATCACAGCACATTGCAAACCACCTCCTGAGGATGGTGGGTAAACAATTTGCAGAATTCATTTTCTCACTCCTGTTAATAGACTTTGAAGAGATCATATCACTGCTTCCTGCGTATTCACACTGTGGCTCTTGCTGGAGCTGGCTAAGCTGCCTTTCTTGGGAATTATTTATTCTGCAGAAAAAAATCCTGTTATGCAGACCGCTTCCCCAATTCCATTGTATTCTTTATTTAACATCCACCACAAAAGTTAATTATTTCCAGCTCAGTGTCCAATATTTACAGTATAATTAAAGCAGCCGACAGCGGATGTAACAATGGATTGCTCCACTGAGCTCAGCAGGTTTCAGTAGGGTTATGCAATGTTTGCACTTACCACATCTGAGCAGCGAGATACTGAAATATTCAGCACAAAACAGAATCTGTACTTTTATTCTAGTAACACTGATGATGCACAAATGCAAGACAGAGACGGTGTTGGATGGTGTGAATGGATAAACGCAGGTTTTATCCCAATATGCCAGTGAAGATAAGCAGTAACCTCCTCTTCAATGTCTTATCCTAGATTCTTGCATATCAGAGGATAAGAAACCCTTCGAAAAACTTGGCTGTCAGAGCCAGCTCCACCAAACCATGTCAGGGCACCCTCCTCCCCCTCCTGTGCTGGGGAAGGAGTCTCTGGGCTGCTCCAGCTGCGATGCCTTTCGCCTCCCATTTTCAAGCAAGTCCCTTGTACAGGTCATAGAATCATAGAACCATGGAATGGTTTGGGTTGGAAGGGACCTCAAAGATCATCCAGTTCCAACCCCCCTGCCATGGGCAGGGACACCCTCCACTACACCAGGTTGCCCAAAGCCTCATCCAACCTGGCCTGGAACAGTTCCAGGGATGGGGCAGCCACAGCTTCTCTGGGCAACCTGTGCCAGTGCCTCAACACTCTCAATGTAAAGAATTTCTTTCTTATATCTCTCTCGTCACCACTTCTGTACGAAGGCAAGAGCTACGGCTTCTGAAACTGTCTTGGGTAAAAAGCTGTGAAGCCAGTAGGGAGATATTTGCCTCGTCAGTGCTGACAGTTAATCACACTACGGCAGTTATCAGTGTGCACATCATGACTCTCACACCAGTTTTACTCACTCGTGAGACTTTACTTCGGGAACGAGCAGGACCCATCTCCACACAGACAACGATCAGTGTCATCATCACTGCTTACATGGGCGGCTCCGCCTTCCCAAGCCGACTGCAAACACAGTTTAGTTTGTCAAGATCCTCCATTCTCCAGCTTTACCACGAGAGCATCTAAAACCAGCAGTTTCTCCGTCGACGAACAGAGCCAAGTTGGGGCTGGGAGAGAGCAGCCAGTGTTTTCATAGGAATGGGCCAGATCCAAGCACTGGAATTTAATATCTACTGCCACAAGGTACTAAAAATGAGACCCTGGAGATATCCCTGTTCCTTGCAGGGGGCTTGGACTAGATGACCTTTGAAGGTCCCTTCCAGCCCTAACCATTCTATGATTCTATGATTCTATGACCCCTTTCTGGTGAGTTTATCAGCAAATGATGTGTGCCCAGGACATCTCTGCTGAAACAGCTGTGACTCCCTAGACCCTGGGCTGGCCTCTACCCCAACACAGCTATTTTTTGCCATGAATTGAAGAGTGTAACTGAAATGAAAAACTTGAGCAAAGACTTTTCAGGACAAGAGGGAGCTGATGGCTGTCTGATACACGCAGGAATACACCTGCCAAACCCCCTGCGCCCATTTCACACCCTACAGGTGCAACTATTAGCACCCGCATGAACAAATACCAAACCAGGTGGCAGGCACGAAATCATAAAGATTATCGCTTCAGACCTTGAAATGAAAATATGTGTTTCCCAAACCTCCTCCTCATTAACCTGTTCTCCTCCTTCCAGTGACTCACTGGGAAAAAGACGCCAGCTGCTGCTGGGCCAGCGGCTCTGCTGGTGCTGCTTACCTTCTTGGTGACGGTGTCCGGTGGCACGTCCCGCCGCCCCAGCGGGTAGGGGTTCCACTGGCTGCTCACGGACACCTCCTCCTGCCCGTTGTCCAGGATGCTGCTCTGCTGCGACGGGGTCTGTGTCAGAAACGGTAGGGCAGCCTTTAGTCACTGTCACAGCACGGCAGAAAATTCTCTCTTCATATTTATTTCAGTAATCAAACCAGTTAAACCATAACACACTACTGCTACAATGGAAATCCTGGCACATTTCTACGGTATTTCATTAACGTGTAATCATATCGCTGTGGGACTCAGGAGATCTTGAAAGATATCTAAGAGAAATAATGAGAATAATGAATGATGAGAGAGAAGAGAAAATTAATTTAACGTAATGCACAATTTTCAGATAAACATGTTTTGGCAAAGTTCCACATTTAAACGTGCAGTCTGCCGTTAATCATTTCACTTAGAACTTTCCTACTGGTCATTCAAGCACCAAAAACTTTTTGTTAAGTATTTGCCACCAAGATTAAATGATGTTGCTTTCCCCCCTGGTTATTTCACTCCTGTTCTCAGCACTTTTGAGGACACATGTACTTCTGTCTCATCCTGATGCTCTGTTATCCGTCTCTCTGTATTTTTTTCCAATAGGTGGAAATTTTGCTAACACGGATATGGCTTTTGGGCCAGACTTTCCAAAATGCCAACATCGAGGTACCACTGAGAGCACTGAGTATTACATAGTGCCTACTCAGTTAACAGCTTATTCAGTTCTGATTAATGGTAATCTGCAAAGAAAAAAAAAAGTCTATATTTTTAGCCTCTGACATTCAAGCAGTTTCTTCTCCAGCTTAGATTAAAAAAAAAATAAAAAAATCACAAACCACTTCTTTAGATGACTGAAGAACAAATAAAACTGTTGCTTGGAAATACTGAAGTTGGTAACTGGTCAATTAAGAACTTTTTTTAATGTAAGCTTAAAAATCCTTTAAAAGTAAATAGAAGTAAACTGGGATGCAAATCATACTCCTCAGAGTTTAAGTAAAAAAATTAAATCCTTTTTATTTAAAATCAAAGAAAACGTTCATTATAATGCTCTCATCATTCAAGAAGTCTTCTGGAAAAATCAGGAAAGATGTGATTTCCTTACATTATAAAAAGCACTACAAAAACATTTCCTCTGTTGAAACTACAAGACCTCCCTACAGAGCTTTCTTTACACGTGATAAAAATGGAAAAATGAAACCAATCCCAGCACTTTTTTCCACAGGTTATCCCTCAGAGCTCAGCAGCCCCCGAGGCAGCAGTGCTGCTGCTCTCCAGTAGCACAATGCTCTCTAACGCTGGGAAATTTGGGAGCAGAGCTGGATGCATCTCCCTTCTGAGGAAAGGCTGAGGGAGCTGGGTCTCTCTAGCTTGGAGAAGAGGACACTGAGGGGGGACCTCATTAATGTTTATGAATATGGAAAGGGTGACTGCCATGAGGATGGAGCCAGGCTCTTCTCAGTGGCATCCAATGATAGAACAAGGGGAAATGGATCTAAGCTGGAACATAGGAGGTTCTGCTTAAACATGTGGAAGAACTTCTTCCCAGTAAGGGTAACAGAACACTGGACAGGCTGCCCAGAGAGGTTGTGGAGTCTCCTTCTCTGGAGATGTTCCAAACCCACCTGGACGCGTTCTGGTGTGATCTGATCTAGGTGGTCCTGCTCCGGCAGGGGGATTGGACTAGATGATCCTTTGAGGTCCCTTCCAATCCCTGACATTCTGGGATTCTGTGATTCTGTGAAACCTGACGCTACGGCTCTGGGTCCCTCCGATGCAGTCAACCCTTTTTGTCCGGACAGGTCCAGACACGCTGCCCAGGGTCAGCCCTGCCCCGGGCACCCTGAGCCCTGTCTGCCCACGGGTCAGACTCTGGGTCCCAGTTTGGGCGCAGGGAGGGCTCTTTGTGCCCAGGTAAACTCATGGCTCAGCCATTCTGCCCTGGTCCCCACGTAACCCTCATCCAAACGGGGGTACCTCATCTGCGACCAGGGCAGGAAGCAGCTTCTAAAATGAGAAAGTAAAATTGCAAAAATTTCTGCTCTGAGGAGTAGTAAAAACCAGTGGAGAAGAAAGGTGGTGTGAGCCATCCCTTCCAGCGTCACCCCCTGTCCCAGGTGCCCAGGGATGTGCTGGGAGCTGCTCACATCCCTAAAACCTGCTGTGTCCTGGCATGCAGGGACCGAGGGGACCAGCGAGGCACCTTCCTAAAGGAACCTCTGTTTTCCCCCCTGGGTGGGACACACGAGTACGCTGACCACTCCGAAAGGGAGGTGGTACTGTGCACTTCTGAGAAAAAAGTGCACCAAACCATAAAGTTTTAAAAGAATTGTGAGGTGGGTGCCAAAATTGAAAGCACTCCTGTGAAAAGTGTTCCTTTTGTCCCTGCAGACAACGCTGCGCCGTTTTGATAAGCGACTGGCTAATCTGCAGAGGTGAGTGCTGACTCGGAATGGAAAAGAAAAAATACAGAGGGTGCTTTCTGCTTCCTCAGGAAAAAGGAACATTCTGTGACAACAGCTTCTTCTTTTCATTTCCTGCAGTAGCATGAATTTGTTGACTTGGAATATTGTTCATTTACAGAGCTTGGACAGACTGCAAACACATTACGTATCTATTAAGTCTAGGGAAAAAATGAAAAACAGCAGTTCAAACATTTTATACATGGAGTAGAATCGATGTAATAAACTTTCTCAAAATAAGGAACTGCTATACTCGATTTCCTGATCTTCCACTGGACAATTAGACCTCACTCATTACTCTCTTGAATCTAGGCCACGAGAAAGAGGAAGAAGAGGTAAATATCAAGCTGCTGTGGCCTGGATTCATTAAGAAATGCAAAATCCTTTAGAACATGTGAAGGAATAAAATTCAACAATACTAAACATTCAATTTATCTGTTTCAACAATAATTTTTCACCACTTTCCAAACAGTACAGTAAGAGTATACATCCCCTCCATGCAGTTCAGCTTCACGTTTTATATGAGTATGTAGCAATGAAATGCTGGTGAAACATAAAGCAGAATAATTCATATAAGACCACACCCAAAAATATGTCACCCTAAACAGTTTCATGACTTTCCTCAGATATTCATATATTAGTATCCATACCCATCTACAGCCTAAAATTATTAAAGTGATATATAACAGCTTATTCTGAAATGCGTGTAAAAAAATAGTACCATTATTTGGAGTTGATGTCGCATGGACTTCTTTCAAGGACTTGTGACAAGAATTAGTATATACCCAAACAGACAAACAAATTATTTGAAAGAAAAAAAGCCAGTATGACCAACACTGGAAAGCTGTCTGTGTCCAAACAGACACACATCTACAGTTAAACTTGACCTCGATGTCATCGACTGAACAACAGAGAAGCACACACTGACATTAGGACTTGTTTAAATCCAGGGACAGCTGAATGGGAGGTGTAAATGAAGTTAACAGTGTATGGAGAGTGAGTTACAGCAGGAGAAACCTGACCATGATGTGTGTGTGTGTGAGCACTGTCAACCCACCACAGCTCTGCTTGGAAAACGTGTGCGATGCACGTGCCTCAACTGGGAAGCCAGGCAGTGCCACGGTCTGTCCTCCGGCCAACAGCACCATCTAGTCCTGTTGCCACTAAATTACCTTCTTCTTCTAAACAGGCTTGGATCTAAACTCTTCCATCGGGCACTGGAACCCTGCTTTGGGAATTCTGGCCAGCACTGACTGCGGAGCCCCGGCCAGGGGCTGCCTGGGAGGGGGCCAGCTGGCCCCGCCGAGCCACCCCCGCGGCCAGGACAGCAATTAACAGCGCAGATGATCACATGCAGCGCCTGGATCTGTGCTCTGCTACCCTTTAATTAACACAGAGATGTCGCTAATTTGTGCCAACAGCCACCGAGGCGGACGCGGCAGGATGCTGACGCTGCCCGTCACCTCTGGCACGGCGGCAGCCCGCGGCCAGCACTCGCCATCCCGACCCTGCTGCGGTGTCTCTCGTGGCCGTACGTGATGCAGAGTAAGGGCTCAGCATCCTCTCGCTGATACTCTGCACATACTCCAGCAACGTCCCTCTCTGGCTCGTCACATGTGCTTTTCCCATCAAACATTTGTTTGTATATAATTAATTGTGCATGTATGTGCTTATCGACAACATAGCATGAATAGCTGTAAAATAACCAGTAAAAAAGTGAGAAAATCATTTTCTTTCTATAGGCATTACTCAAGAAAAGTTTAAAATTAGGTAAGGTGTGGTAGACAGGTACTCAGCGCTCATCAGCTATTGCAGCACACTCAATGAATGTTCAAATATGAAAATCTCTGCCTGCTGGAGCCTGTCGAAACGCACATTAAACATTTCTACATTCATTTTTCTAAGATCAAGGGGTCACAAAACGAAACGCGCTCTCCGTTTCCGCGCGCGGATTAAGTCACTGAGAAGATGATCGCATCGGTCTGGCACACGAGAGCAGAAAGCAGTAATGACAGCCACGTGAGCTACTTCATCCAAAAAGCAAGGTGACCGAGTAGGAAACCTGTATGACATCATCTTTGCTTTTTGGATTGTGTACAGTATAAGCATGAAGAATAGGCAAAAGCTAAACCGGGAAAAAGCAAGGAATGTCATTAATTTATTTCGTAATGCTGGTATATGCTGGCTAGCCCATACTTACTTTCGGTAGAGGTAGCTCTTGAAGCATTTGGCTTTCAAATTTAGATTTAGGCTGCAAGTTTAAAGTCATGCTTCTGCCGGCATGCATTGCTGAAAAACCTCCAGAGTGCAGCATGCCAAGGCTAACTGTGTTGTGTTTGTAAGCAGCGGTCTGAGTAGAGGAAACAACCACGTGACAGGATATGAACACACATGCTCATCGAATTAAATATCACACATATATGGTTAATTTCACAAAGTTTTAGTTTAAGCAAACAAACAGTACCAAGAAAGAAATAGCTTTCTGATGCATGCACTGGGTCACACGGAAGCAAATACATTGCTCGTTGTACATAAGATGGATACCATAAAAGACTTCAACGCTGACGGCAGATGGAACATGTCGTTATCTGCAGTTTGAGACTCGCAGGATGTAACACGGTACAAGTCTTTATTCTGCAAACGTGGCCCCAAATTTTGGTACGCCTGCGCGCCCACGGACGGGCCAGAAAACACGTATCTACCATAAGAGAGCATCAAAGGCAGAGGGAAAACCCGAGGGAAGAAGGCTCTGCCCCATCTCCCGAGCTTTGCGATGCTCCCTGGCCACCAGCTGCCCCGAGGGACGAGCTCCAGCAGGGACACCAGGGACACGGCCCGGCATGGGCAGATGGGCAGCGTCTTCTCCTGCAGCAGCTGCTATGTGGCAGTGCCAGGGGTTCTCATGGGCAACCCCCCCACCAGACAGCCTGGCTCCTTAGAGCTTTGCTTATCTGCATTGCAAACAACTAGAAACTCATCGCAGGCACCTGCGGGGATTACTGGGAGCTCCATTTAACGAGATAAAATCCCCAGTGCGGGCTCGCCAGCAGAGAAAGTATTTCTTAAGCAAACACACATCGTAAACTAAGTGTAAGGGTATTTCTGAAACAAACGTTGTCTGGGAAGGGTTTATTTCCACCAGAAATGTCTCTCCTTGGGGCGCACCGTTTTGCCTAGGTCCTACGGATTTTCCAATCAGTTTTACACCACACAAGGAGAACGGCTGAAGTAAGAAAAAGCTTCAGCCTTCGAGCTGGTTTTTGAAATTTACCCATTGGATCCTTATTTATACTTTAATATGCACCACATCTGAGCAGCTGGAAGGTACTGAGTATATGAACACCAAACTCAGGAGTATCTAGCACGAAAGAGGTGTACGGACACATCTGGAAACTAACTTCTGCGTTTCAGGACAGTAATTTTTCACAACCACTTCGGATTCAGAAGTAAATCCGATTCATGAAGTAGGTCATTAAACAGTTGGGACCAGTATCGGAATCATGCACTAGAGTACTTGTACCGGTGTGTAGAGAAGGTAAATGAGCATCACTTCCTACTGTAAAGGGAGCAAGAACCATATATTCCTTGTGAAAACAGTGGCAGTGTATATCCAGGGGTATTTTTCAGAGCTAAGAGATGCCTTTAAATCCCCTCCACTAACAGCGACAGGAAAGCTAAAATACATTATTTCACTTTTTAATCTGTGGCGTTTTCCTTTATCGCCTTGTCCTGCAAAGATGTACCCGGCACCTTTTAGAGTTCTCCCATCACTTCTGAAGTGGTGGACCCCCCCAGCACACTCCCATCTGTTGATAAGGAGGGAATTTTTTTTACGGGTTCGATTATTTCGGACGGCGCCGCAGCACTCGCCCCGTCGGCGACGGGCACCGCGGCGCGTTACTGGCGCAGAGGCTCTTTGCCACGCGTCTCCCCGGGAACCCCCTCACTCCAGCTGCTCTGGAGCACCCCCAGACCCCTGGGTGGGCCGGTTCCCCTGACACCAACGCAGGGATTTCATTACTGGGAATTCTGGTGGTCACCACTGTACGCGCAAATAGTTTGATACACCGAAACACACAACTAAAGGCATTAATTGCAGAGAAATGCCAAACATACCCTGTCTAACCTTCTAGCTTCTATATGTCTAAGTAGCTGTTGTCTCCAGTCAGCGGGCATTTTAGCACAGCTCTCATTTCCCTTCACAGGGGTGGGCCTTGTCTTTATATCACCGCTATCGGAAGGCTTGTCGCCATAGTTACCCAAGCTATAGTCCGACGGTATCTTTTCCAGCAGCGCTGCCATAGTCGGCCTCGCTGACACCGGCCTCGTTTGCGACGTGCCGTAACTCTCCGTACTGTAGCTTCTTGCAGACAACGGCCTCCTTTGAGTAAGGTTTTTAACTGGGAAGCTTCCAGTCTGGGCTTTCACCTCTTGGTAGGACGGATGCTCGTCTTCGTACCTGCCGTTCCTCTTGAGGAACTGAGACTCGGAGACTGAGATGCTGCTTTGGCGCTCCACGGCTCCTCGGTACGGAGGTCTGCCGTACCTATCGCTCGGGGGCAGCTCGTGGGGCTCACTGACTCTCCTGAACATGGACATCTCGGTGGAGCTGGCCAACGAATCCGCTCTCCTCAAGAAGCCCGGCCGAGACCCTTGGCTGGCGAAGGGGGCACCGACGGCCTCCTCGTTCACCGAAGGCTGGGAGAAGGAGAACATGTGCTCCACCGGCGGGTAGCCGCGGTAAGCCCTGGGGCTGACCAGATCCTGGGGCAGGTTTTTACTCTGCTGGGGAATGTACTCGGGGTTGAGCTGGAAAGGCGGCGGCAGCCTCTTCTCCGCTGTGACCTCCACTGCTCCCTGCGGGTTGAAGCTTTGGTCGAACTGGTAGACTTTCTTGGTGACGGACGACTTCTGCTGCGGTTGCACCTTGACGCTGCCGTAGGTCAGCAGCTCGTCGTCCAGCATGGGGACCGACTGGCTGCGGGACATGCTCAGCATGCCGTGCTCCGGGCCCAGGAGCTTGTCCACCCTCTCGTGGGTTCCTACAGTATCGTTACCAGATGCATAGTTTTCTAAGGGTATATTATACACTTTGTAGGTACCAATGTCTATCTCATCGATACTTTGCGACTTCTTAAATTTGTTAGTTTTTAAATCCCTCATCATCGGAGAAAGCCGTTCCGTACTCTTGCTGATGGAAATAACGCTTTTGGAAGGATCTGGGCGACAGTGGATATGCGAAAAGACGTTTGTGAGACTTCTGTTGGCATTTGAATCGTGATATTCCCACGCTATTCCTGGAGCAAAAGTGCTAGTCATTTCAGGAGACTCTTTGACATGATCCTTCCGCTCAGGCAAAGGGCTGGTGGTGGGGGTGCTTTCCAGTTTGGAAGGAAAAGCTGTCCTGTCTTCAAAAGGACTAGGGGTTCTGGTCCAATTTTGCCAAGGATTGGGAGGAGGCACTTCAGATTCATGTGTGTTTCTGAGCGTCGGCTGCTCCAGCTCCAGGGGAATGCCAACTATCCTGTCTTGCCTAATCAACGGCCTGCGCCCGTGCGCAGATGTGCTTCTCGACTTCGTGCTCAGGAGGGGGTTGGCACCGGGGTTCTCCACCGCGCTCTCCTCCGCCACGAACCCCGTGTTGTCGTAGTGCGAGCCGTCGGTCCAGCTGTCGGCGAAGGCGTCGCTCAGCGGGCGCCTGTCGGGGCGCGGCGGTAGACTCCCCGCCGGAGCGGGTTCCCGCGGGCTCAGCAATGGCTTGGTTTCCAGGGGCTGCGGAAACGACTGCGCCAGCCTGCGGAAACAGAACAAAGCAAGACCGAGATAAAAACGCCTTCCATCAGAGCGCGCGGGCAGCCATCAGAAAGGCAAAGTTGCAAAGAGATTTAATATTCTCCTATCTATAGTCTGGCTTTGGGATGTGCACCAGGTGTGCACCTTGTGCCGCTGGGTGGGCACGACCAGCTGCAGCGGGTTTTTTTGCACTGGGGGACAGATTCTGTAAGTACCTACGCAGGGAAACTAAGCAGCCCGGCAAAAGTCCTGGGTGGCTCAATGCTGTGTTCATATAAACCCAGCCAAATATATTTTCCTACTTTAAAAATAATCTTCTACGAGTGCAGGGGAAGATTTTTTACACTTATTCTTTTTTTTTAAACGAAAATACCAGATTCACTCTGTGCGTGTTCTCACCACCAAGACTTTATGCATCTTCAGCGAGCCGCCTTCAGCCTCTCTTTAGTGGGAAAGAGCCTGTGGATGGAATTATGTTTAGATGGAACTACATTAGGTGATTTATGGCAGGAATAGACAGGGCAGGGTGCTCCTGGTATAGTACGAGAGTGTTTTCAGGTTGCTCATGGCCAGTGCAAATTATAACTTTCAAAGAACCGTGTTGTTCTTGGAGGTCCAGGGCAGAGTGAGGCTCAGGACAGCAACCATATAGGAGATATACATTCTGCTATCGCTGCCGAACTACAGCCAGCTGCAGCTGAGGACCACAGAGAGCAGAAAAATTGCAGCTCAATTACTAGGTGCTTTTAAGGCATGGTTATAGCACGTAGTCGAAAAAACCAGCTGTAGAATTCCTGACATTATAGAGTACGAAAGGGTGGCCAACTCTGCACCGCCTGGGCTGTGAAGAGCTGTGCACACCTCTGCACAACTGGGCTAAAAATGTGGTTTTTTTTCCTTGAACGCTCTAACAGACAGCATGCGATCCCTGTGAACGCGTATGACGAAAGGCAACCAGAAGCCGTGTTAAGAAGGAGTGTCACACCTGTTCCCCCACAAAGAGTTATTCACTGCTTCTTTAGCCGTTGTCTGCAAGGACCCCATTTTAACATGCGCGTTGGAGGACCCTGAGGAAGCCTGGGAAGGGGAATAGTCTGAGTAAGTGCCTGAGGAAACGCTGTTATTCAGACAATGGATCTTATCTGCTTCAGACTCATCTGTCGATTCTGAAACAAAACACAGCAAACGTTTTCAGGAGCGGGTATTTGGAAACTAAACTCCAGAAAAATACCTTTTTTAATTGATACTATGAAGAGAGATATAGATGTGCAAAAATATCTATGTAGTATGTTTTCAAATCAGAGTGAAGTGTACCGCACCTTAAGGAACGTGTCTATCTGTGCACATGACATAGAACCATAGAATGGTTTGGGTTGGAAGGGACCTCAAAGATCATCCAGTTCCAACCCCCCTGCCATGGGCAGGGACACCCCCCACTACACCAGGTTGCTCAAAGCCCCATCCAACCTGGCCTTGAACACTGCCAGGGATGGGGCAGCCACAGCTTCTCTGGGCAACCTGTGCCAGTGCCTCAGCACCCTCAGTGTAAATAATTTCTTCCTTAGATCTCATCTGAATCTCCTCTCTTTCAGTTTAAATCCATTGTCCCTTGTCCTGTCACTCCATGCCCTTGTCCAAAGCCCCTCTCCAGCTTTCTTGTAGCCCCTTTAGGTACTGGAAGGTGCTGGAAGGTCTTCCCAGAGCCTTCTCTTCTCCACTCTGAACAGCCCCAACTCTCTCAGCCTGTCTCCAGAGCAGAGGTGCTCCAGCCCTCGGATCATCTTCATGGCCTCCTCTGGACCTGCTCCAGCAGCTCCATGTCCTTGTGTTGGGGACCCCAGAGCTGAATGCAGCACTGCAGGGGGGGTCTCACGAGAGCAGAGCAGACGGGCAGAATCCCCTCCCTTGACCTGCTGCCCACGCTGCTCTGGGTGCAGCCCAGGACACGGTTGGCTTTCTGGGCTGCCAGCACACGGTGCCGGCTCATGTTGAGCTTCTCATCAAACAACACCCCCAAGTCCTTCTCCTCAGGGCTGCTCTCAATCCATTCTCCACCCAGCCTGTACTTGTGCTTGGGATTGCCCCGACCCACGGGCAGGACCTTGCACTTCACCTTGTTACATATGCTTTCATCTAAAAGGTTAAGTCAAATTAGTACCTTTCTTGTCTTTACCCAGAAGAACAAGTTTGGGTGGGTACAACGGAGTCTCTGGCATGGAAGGACGAAGTTCCCCTATCCGCATCTCACTGGCAGGATGTCCAAAGGCATCCTGAGGAACATAACAACGTCGAGTAAACATAGGAAACAGAATCCACTTCAAACTGCAATGAACAAACATTTCACAGCCTTCTTTTCACGAATGTGACAACACACCAAAACTCTACCATACGGGCAGTGTCTCATCATGCTGATTTGTCAGATGAAAATTCTAATTAGTCCTACATAAATACTTGTAAAAATCATGGTGATGTGTTCATTCTGAAAATGTGGACAAAAACAGATGGAACTTGCACATCAAGGCCGTGTAAACATTTTTGATGAAGTAAAGGTCACAAACATGCAAGCTGCCAGTAACGATAAATAAAAATTCAGAATAAACATTTGCTTCTTATTTCAGGAGTAAGTATTCCTCATTCATTTATTTGTGACACAAGTAATTCCATAGATTCAACTGTCCCTATAGCTATATTTAATTAAAACGACATTGTCTCTAAAGAGTTTTTTTTTCTGCATTAAATGATACGGATTTCATAAACTACTCATTGAGAGTTGAGCACATCTTCACCTTCAAAGCCCTGCATAACTCTTCTGCTGTTCTAGCTGGCAACAGATACACACTGAAAATAACATGAGTTAAAAAGTGGAAAGGAAGTGAGATATAGTCTTAGAAAGAGATATTTTAAATTAGGACATTTAAATTAGGCTCGTAGGATAGCTAGAAGGGAATGAAGACACAAACAGGGAATCTGTGGCATTTCTTATCCCTGGAAGAAAGTTCATAAATGAGAAAGATGCTGACCTGAAGGTAGGTGTCTTGGGGAGACAGGGTAGGGGATGACACTTACTGGAGGAATGATACTGGTAACCCTGCCCTCAGGATGGGACTTAAGGAAAGGGAGTCGGAAGAACGAGCAAGATGGGAACTGTGGGTGTTGGTGCATGGGCTCGGGGCAGTGCAATGGCACAGGAACTAGCAGAGGTGGGCATGGCAACACTGGGAACTGTGCCAACAGTAATCAGGATCATTTTTTGGGGGGGGGTGGTGGTGTCTGAGATACATGCATCGTCTCGGCAGTGAGAGGATGAGCTGTGACTTCGTAAAGAGGATGGAAGCTGCAGAAAGAGACTATCTGGTAAAAAAGAGGAACTTTTGGAGAGACATTAGGAGAAAATCAATAATTAGTATAAATGAGGAACAAAATAGTTAGGCTAACTACATTTAGGAGGGAACTGACACTAATGGAGCCACTATGAGGATTGCTGTACCCTGACACTTCGTTGTTAAAGGTACTCCCGTGAGTTTGCAGAGGGAAGTCAATAAAGAGATGTACTATTTAGAGAAACCATTTAAAATGGAGTACCAAACCCCAAACCACATTATTAAAATGCTACAATATTTTAAAAATCTACTTTCTTTCACTTGTAAGGAGAAAACTTTCAGAAGTTTACTCTCCATTAACTACTTTTTGTAGTAACAGTGGAAACAGAGGTTTGTAGAAGCACTTGCCATGTGCTCTATCCTTGAAGAATATAATTCCATTTTCACTATAGATGTTTTAATCCTTCTACATCCAGTGTTCTGCTGGAGGTAGTACCATGCCAAAACAGCAAAGAACAGGTACCTTCACAGCCTGTTTAATTAACCCCCTCAGTGCCAACATTTAGCTACATACTGATTCTGACATGGCGCAATATATTTGAGACTTTAAGCTACTTTGACATGCAGAGATCCCTTGTTGTGTACGGCACTTCTCACAGAACAGTAGTGATGCACGTACAACGTAGAGCTAACAGTAGTGCAAGAGCATTTTTCCAGTGCAGCACACTCATTTCCCAGTGCAGTGTAGCAAACTTGCACAAACCCATTTTCTGAGTACTAGGAAAGTGCGCGGCATTCGCAGTGTGTGTGAAATTCTCCACCTCTGAAGCATGGTGCGTGTTAAGTTTCTTGTTGTACCTCTGAGCTTTTTGCATGCTCTTCTTTCTCCTTCCTGTCTGAGATTTCCAGATTCGATTTATGAGTGTTGTCTGTATCAGACAGGTGACCCTTTTCGAATTCTTTATTTTCTCTATCTTGAACCTAGAATCCCAATATTGTGCAATGAAACTTCCAAAAGTTATAAGCTTAAAATAGTAAGACAGGAAGAAGCAGCAGTTCCATTTCTGACACAATGACCAACACAGGTTTTTATTTCAGGTGCATGATTTTATGAAGTTTTCTATGTTTGTTTTTGGGTTTTTTTTTTTTTCTTTTTAGCCCCTAGTCCAGCTATTTCAATAAAAATCAATACACTCGTGAAAGAACTAGTCTGGCATAGTGAATATGTCATGAAAGTCTAATAATTTGTAAAAAAAACAAAATCATATTCCATTTCATTCTAGGCTCTTTAAGAGGACTTTTTTTCTTACAAGACCAAGGACAGAAAGGCCACTAATAGGGAGGAAAAAAGAAGTATTAGTAGTAGGACTAAGTAGCAAGAGCAAAGGGAAGAGATAAATGTAATTGTGTTGTCTTATTCTTCAGGACTAACCAAAGGCACAGGTAGACGACAGAAAAATATGGTGAGCAGTTTCCCAAGAGAACATAGATAGTAAAAACCCATTAAAATAACTGGGAAAGAGAAATATCACCAACTATTCATGCTGACAACACAAGACAACATTAAATTATTATCTAGAGGTATAGAATTTTAAAAATAACCTAACTCTTAGAGCCTGCTTGCAAAGAATGCAACGCCTGAGAAAAGAGCAGAAGGAGGGTCTGGGCAGACGTAGCATGCACGAGGCAGAGGAAAATGGGACCATTAATGATCCATCTATTCCAAAGAAACAATTAAATATACGTAGAGGGTTGGCAGCACTTCTAAACCGGAGAAGGCTGGGTCAATCGGAAGAATGACAAGCTGGCTATAAAGACATGGAGAAGCAAAGAAACAAATGGCTCAAGGCAAACATTACTCGGCCCATACTTCCCAAAAACTGTAACGAAGGAACAAAGGAGATGACAGAAAGTTTAGCAACAAATGTGACCAGAGAGCAGTTTTGTAACAAAGCCTCGCTGAGCCCCTGACCCACCTTCCAGTCTCTGCACAGAAAACGGCAGTACTTCCACCTCCGTGTGCCAATAGTTTCAAAGTCCCATTAAACAGTCTTCTCCCGACAAAAATCCCAAAACAAAGGCTATCTGAAGCTCAGCATGGGAAATATCCAGTCACAGTTCTGGGTATTTTGCTGTCGAAGCTAGCAATTATCGGACCGATCTAAATAAAATTCAGTCGTCACTCCCGGAATGCACTGAGAGTCACCTCAAAAGATGGGATTATCCCAGAAGAAAGTGGAGTGGAGGATCTTCCACCTACTCATAAATCTTCCCCACTCTTCTGGCTGCAGCAGCAGCTTCCAGAAAGGCCAGTTTCAACAGCCATTAGACCTGCAGGTTGTCCCAAACAGGATGTTAATACAAGATAACACCGAACTGGTGGAAGGAAAACTTCTGACTGTGGACATAGAATCCGGAGGTGGGAGAAGGAAGGAACTCCAGCACACTTCCCACCTGCAGAGGAGATACAGCAGCCAGCACAACGTTGCAGCATCAAAGCAATGAGTTCTCACCTCTTCAGCCCCAGCAGCAACCTCGGACGTACAAGAGAGCTTTCCAAGGAGACAGGAACTTGCTGATCCAGTGACATAAGTACATGAGGAACAGACTGGGGCAGATGTAGTTCTTGGGACTCCACATGGAAAGACATAG
The DNA here is from genome assembly GCF_009769465.1 of Tauraco erythrolophus. Classification (NCBI taxonomy): domain Eukaryota; kingdom Metazoa; phylum Chordata; class Aves; order Musophagiformes; family Musophagidae; genus Tauraco; species Tauraco erythrolophus. The sequence goes on along the minus strand of NC_141474.1, from coordinate 34,873,862 downwards.
TAGATGCTGGAAAAAAACTGCCATGAGCAGGTAGGGCATAATGATTGTTTCTGCCAACTGTCTGCTTTGCAGTCCTGTGGACTGGCAAAGCCATTGGAGGAACACACACAAGAACCTTGCTGATTCAGGTGGGCAGAAATAAAGCCCAAGGGATGCATCCAAGAATCGACCAGAACTCTGTATCACCAAAGAAATCAAAGTTAGAGATCCTCAGTCTACAAAGATGCATTTTAGAATGAAAATTTCCATTTCCAGTAGTTTAATCTCAGATAGCTAAGCTTGTTAGCTGACTGATAAACTACAGATGCTACCCGACCACTTACCAGTCACATACTGCAGATGACTGCAGACCTTCTAACATCAACCTAAGTCATAAACCATGGAGAGGCTCTTGTCCAGCTCTGTATGTGATCTTCAGCGTGAGGACAGAAGTCTCAGCACCGCCCTGAGTTACAACACCCTGATATGTGAATTGCACTCTCTGTGCTCTCCCATTTCTGGAGGAAACAAGCTCCTGGTGCTCTCTATCGAGATGGAAACGCACTCAACTGCATACATCTCACTGAGGTTGCTACCAACAGAGAGAGTCTCAGGCCTTTTGCAAAAAAGCCACTTCGCGGTCCATCAAACACAAACCAGGGCTACTTGCCCCGTGTACCTGAGTTTGTCCAGAGTGCCATGTCCAGAGTGCCATGTCCAGACATGTGATACTGCACCTCCTGAGTCCTCTCACAGCAGGGGGACAGGCAGAGCAGCAGCCTCAGGGGGTCCAGTGACGTCTGGGACCGCTTTTATGGAAGGCAGGCTTCATCTTGCAGGCAGCCCTGAGTAATGCCCCTCCAATCCAGACACTTCGATAAGGTCAGGCAGAAGTCAAAGTAACTCAAAATTAACTTTAAGACATTTGACACCCTATCTGAAGAAAGGTCTCTTGTGAGTCAGGCCTCCAGATGAATAAATCATTACATCCTTTCTCCTTTGACAAGAAGGCACCAAGGTCATAAACTCAGTAAAGATCTTTTGTGCCATGGAGAAACTAAAAATTCTATAATGAAGATGTTTCTGCCTCCTGGTAAAATATAGGTAATTCTGTTGCAAAGAGCTTATCAAGGTATGGGTTTAAAGCAGACACAAATTAAAAAATCTTTAGGACGTGTTTCTCTCCCAATCAGGAGAGACTGTCATTGTGCATCTCATCAGTGGAAAACAGCTCCCACATCAACTGGATCAACTGTAGCCAGGCATCCTGGGGGAAACAGAAGTCTTCCTGGAAAGGCAAGATGATCTTTCAAGACACTCTCTGAAACTTTCACCAAAAACAGAACAAAAAGAACACTCTTCACCACCACCACCCACCTCAAAAAAACCCCACAACCCAAACCCACACAGTAACAAAGAAGTTAAAAAGGTTGAGGTCTTATTTTGACTGAGATGAGATGAAGGTCTCAGAAGATGCAGTACAGCTGAGGCAGTATTATTCCAGCTGTTAGCACCAGCATCTGCATCGGATCACTCATAGAATCATGGAATCATAGAATGGTCAGGGCTGGAAGGGACCTTCAAAGGTCATCTAGTCCAACCCCCCTGCAAGGAACAGGGATATCTCCAACTAGATCAGGTTGCTCAGGGCCTCGTCCAACCTGGCCTTGAACGTCTCCAGGGATGGAGCATCCACCACCTCTCTGGGCAACCTGTTCCAGTGTTCTACAACTCTCTCACTCCAAGAGTAACTCTCTCTCCTTTTTACACCGTATTAATAAACCTGCTGGGAATTAACACAAAGGATGCAATGCTGCAGGGTGGACTAGAAAAGACTTTTTTTTAATTCAGAGTTGAGAGTTATATCCAGTACTTCCAGTTTATTTGTCGATCCATACATATCAAAAATATTAACTATAAGGATCTTAACTCCTGATTTGTGGTATTTCTCATTGTTCTTGATGGAAGGGCCACACAATGCACTAAGTTATCCCAGACTTCTTTTTTGTCCAAAATGCACATCTTCCAAAATTACTTAGGACAATAAAGAGTTTTTTTTTTAATTGATGATTAATTACAAAATTGTTTGCTTATTATAACTGAAGATGGAGGATGATACAGGGGATTTGAAATGTAGCTTGCTACTCATTTCAGCTGCTCTCTTTAATTATTTAGCAATAATTTGGGGAAGAGACATGTGTAAATTAATTGTAAGAAAACCCAAAAGAGATCAGAAAAGAAACCAGCTTATCTGGCCTCTGAGGAAGAGAAAGTGAGCGTTGTGCCCGAAATTAAATTACCTTGTTACTAGAAACTGTCTTCAGCCTAAATCTATATCACAACATACAATTCAAACTGTATTTTAACCTGAGGCTTTAGATCATGTCTCCTAATTATCTGAAAGGCAAATGGAGCTAATTACGTTTTATTTAATGTGTTACAACTGAAATCACACTAATATCATTCACAAAATCATTCACATTTTTCCTGCCGTTGTCCATACCCCTCTTTATTTTCATGCAGGAAGCCACAGAGAGGAAAATGTGTACCTTATCCTGCTTGTAGCTCAAAACCTTGCCAGTGTCATTAGTTGCATGAAAGACCAGAACACTTTTTGGTATTTCTTTAGTTGACAAGACAGTTGTGTTACTAGTCTTGACCAAGCACCAGGAAAACTAAAATCTGGAAAAGTTCCATCTTCACTATTATAATAACAGATGAAAACTGCATCCTCGCTGATTTGATGGAAATAGTCATGCACTCACATCAGTTACTCGTGGCAGAAAATGAACTAGGAAATTGCAATCACATTATTTAATTGCACTTCAGGAATTCCTGCAGGGTCTTCAGCAATTCAACGATTTTTATGGAACGCTTCTTGCGACACTCATGCGCATCCAGGTGCATCCACAGCAAAACGAGGTCAGATTATTTTTCTGTTGCAAAAGCGAATGCATTTTCAGCAAAGAACGAAACGTAAGAATGAAATCTGTGACCACCACAGCAGGTGGTCACACAAGCATTTCACAGGATTTTATGGTGGTGCTGCCATTTACTCTTTCCTTACACCTCCGTAACGGAGCCGTCACCGGGCTCTGCACACTCACAGGACCCTCTGCTGTGGCTCAGTTAACTGGGATGTTAAGACTTTAGTTTAAGAACTTAACATTCAGTTTAAGAGCAACTCAACCAGTGCAGCTGCCCTCTTCTGCAGTCGGTGTCACCCGACACAGCCACAACACCAAACCCCTCATGTCATTGTCAGACAACCTGGATTGAAGCTCCAGACAGACAATATGTGTGTGTTCACAGGAGGGTTACGAAAACCTGCAGGAAGCTACGATGAATACTCAAGTTCAAATGCCAGGGGATACCAAACCAATTCTGTGCATTCCGTACCACAACACCAGAACACATGAATACTCATGGCACAAGACATAAATTGGTTAAAATGCCAGATTGGCACAGTAAGAACTTAATGGGTAAAAAGGAATAGCAGTGGAATTCAAGATTTCAGATTTGGATAGAGAGATGAATGATTTAACTTAAATATTTTAGTTTGAAGTACTAATCAAAACTGTGCCTAGATTTGAAGAAAGTCTTCTGAAGCCACCTTAAAAGAAAGCTTTTGTGTTTGTGTTTTGGTTTTTTTTTTTAAGAAATAAAAATGTTTAACTGTAAATAAAATACACATAACTGACAGAGCAGCTACAGTGATGGCTGAATATGTAAAAACAGACAATCTATGTCAGGGATATGGAAAATTAAGGAAGAAAAGTTCATGCATACACGAGTAGCCAGAGACAGGCGTATTTCAAGGATGATGAATTTACCATAATATTTAAACAGCAAAGGGGTGAAAAGATAATACGATTTTTTTTTTTCCTTCTTTCTTTCTTTCAAACACGAAGTTTTTCAGGAATGCTGGCATTCTCCTACACCTGCCCGAGCCCACAGACTACCAGCACACACTGCCAGGGCCAGAGACTGCCCTTATCTCCAAACTGTGCCCGCACGAAGCGAGCGGCCAGCGCCAACGCTAACGAGTCACTGCCCTCTGAGACCAAGCTTCAGCTCTTTGTATCAGCTTGGCACATGCCTAGGTGCTCAGGAACTTACCTCCCAGTGGCTGCACTGGTGCCAGAACAGTTACTGTGCCTACTGACCCACTGCTGGCAAACAGACTAAGGGCTCGATTCTGCAACACGTTGTAAGTCGCTATTCAGGGGCTGCTTGATCTCAAGTTCCCTGCACTCCTGCTGACCTCATTAACTTTTGGCAAGGTTAATTGGCTATATACCACGTGTCAGGTGACTAGAAGAAGCAGAACCTGATGGCATGGCAGGGTCAGACGGAACGAACTGATTTGTCATTGAGATACTTGGCGCAGAAATACACTTGAGTCTGAGATATGAATCGTGATCAGACCCATTCTCCTGCTAACATGCGAGTCTCTCGTGTCATTGACATTTAGGAGAGTGCTTGTATATATCAACACCAAAACTCAGACCTTAAAACCAAAAATTCAACCTGATAAACTCAGTAGTATCGGGAAAAACAGCAACTCAATGTAAAATTAAATTAACTTTACGGAATGAAACCAGAAACTATTAGGTATGAGGCTGACAGCAGATGCAGAATATCATTTGGTGGAATTTTGTTAAAACCCCATCTCGAACTCTTGAGAGGAACAAGGATCCTTTTACATTACCTCCACCGAAATCTCCTTTGGTGCCATGGGCCACTTGTGCTCATACTTTTCTTTCACAGTTTGTTCACTGTTGGCGGTTGGTGTTGAGTTCTCAGGCCGTACTCCATGGCTTGTTTTGCCCACCAGATTTTGAACTGATTTTACCATATTCTTTAAATCCTCCGGGTATGGAGTGGGATAACGTTTTAGATTTATTTCAACCTGAACATTCATAAAAAAGAATTAAAGCACAAATACAAAATGAAAACAGCATGCAAACTAAAACCATGGTTACAGTACTATGGCCAAGTGCAAATTCCTCAAATTTTTAATTAATCTCTTTGAGGTAATGTGTCACATAGAGCTGTCTTCACAGATTTTTAAGTTCTTGGACTGAAATCTGCTCTCAGTTACACTATGTCAAGCTTTAATGGAATTTCAGTGACACAAAATAATGGATGGGAATGGTTCCCTATAAGCCTATCTGTTACCCTGAGAGAGTATTGTATTTTAATTCTACACTTTGCTTGAGAGCACTGACATATTAAATCACACTCTTTCAGAACAGCGCTGGTGTAAATGCAGAATTAATTTAGCTATGTTCAAGTGTACTGAATTAACCTGAATTATCTATGGCAGCTGAGAATGGAATCTGATCTACTGGGAGCTCTTTGCTCTTTGAGATGTATAATGTACATACATGCACCCAACTGTATTTCACTCTTTTCTTATACAGAGAACACAGGGAAACAGACTCAAACCACTACAGAAAGGTCACCCTACGTCACACTGAATGGTACGTCAACTGACTGACAGACCTACAGATTTTCTAGAAAACTCCACATTTTAAGTCTGCCAATTTCATCACTCCGAAGGAGAGAAACGTTGTATTTCCCAAGTTCCAAGCAATCCTAATGTGAAGACAATTCTACAAAATCCCAGGGCTGAGTGAAAAGGGAAGAGTGGCTGAGAAGGCTCACGAATGACATCACCCTCCATCATCCGGCAAGACACACACTGTCAGCAAATTGCTCTGAGCAAACGACCCCATCAGGAATGACCCAAGCAGGGAAGACGACACGCATGATGCCGACCTCTCCTTATACCTCTGCAGAGCATCTCCTGCCCTCCCCGCTCCATCCTAAACAGCCCCGCTCAGGGCTGTTTAGCCTGGAGAAGAGGAGGCTGAGGGGAGACCTGATTACGGCCTACAAATACTTGAGAAGGGATGGTGGGGAGGTGGGGGAAGGGCTCTTTACATTAGTGATGGGTGATAGAACAAGAGGAAATGGGTACAAGCTTAGTCAGGGGAGGTTCAGGTTGGATGTTAGGAAGTATTTCTTCTCTGAAAGGGTTGTCAGCCACTGGAATAGGCTGCCCAGGGAGGTGGTTGAGTCCCCATCCCTGGATGTGTTTAAGAATAGGGTGGATGATCTACTTAGGGATATGGTTTAATGGGGATTAGGGACGGATGGACTCAATGATCTCTAAGGTCTTTTCCAACCTAGAAATCTATGAAATCTATGAAATAAATCCTTCACGCCACAAATCTGCCACATCTCCCCCCCGTTCTTCTGAGCCGTGAAAGATGGCTGTGGCTTAAGCACCAAGCTTGGAATTCCCCTGGTGAATCTGCCTCTTGAAGAGCCTGCCACTCTCTTTGGGCCCCAATTTGGGGTGGAAATGCAATCAAATCCTTCAACGGAAAAAAATTACGGCTCCCAGTGCAAGTCGTGCGTGTCAGGATAACTGTCCCTGATTATAAGGCTGTGAAATTTGAAATTACTCTACATTTCCTATGAGGTAAGTATTTGGAAGTGTTCACCACACAGAAGCTTTTACCTCATTGTGTATGTGAGGTAGGCAAAGGGAGATTACTGCTAATAGCTCGCCATTATAGCCATCGGATTTTAAATCCCTAACGAGTAGGAAAGGTGTAATTTTGGATACAAATGAATGCTTTGTCGATGGGAATATTTTAGAAGTAGAAGCATGATCGACTGGGAAAATAAAACTATATGAAATACTAGTGTGCAATTCTGAGCCGCAATAGAATAAACACTACGGATAATAGATTCTGACATGACTTTAACATAAAACGTTAAAACGTATGACTGTGATGTCATATGTTAATAAAGAATTTCAACAGAAAAAAATAAATTAAGTCTGTAAAGCATTACTAAAGCTCTGGTTGATATACGGTTGAAAGAAATCATATTTAGATGTGGCCTAATTAGGCATTTTTCACAAATTCCAGGCCATGATTTAAGTGTAAGGTCGACAGACAACCTTAGCTAAGAGTTGAATCATAGAATCATAGAATGGTCAGGGCTGGAAGGGACCTTCACAGGTCATCTAGTCCAACCCCCCTGCAAGGAACAGGGATATCTCCAACTAGATCAGGTTGCTCAGGGCCTCGTCCAACCTGGCCTTGAACGTCTCCAGGGATGGAGCATCCACCACCTCTCTGGGCAACCTGTTCCAGTGTTCTACAACTCTCATGGTAAAAAATTTTTTCCTAATATCCAACCTGAATCTACCTCCCTCTATTTTAAAACCATTACCCCTTGTCCTATCACAACAGGCCCTCCTGAACAGCCTCTCCCCATCTTTCTTGTAGGCCCCCTTGAGGTACCGGAAGACCGCTATAAGGTCACTCCGGAGTCTCCTCTTCTCCAGGCTGAACAGCCCCAACTCTTTCAGCCTGTCCTCATAGGAAAGGTGCTCCAGCCCTCTTATCATCTTTGTGGCCCTCCTCTGGACCCTCTCCAACTGGTCCATGTCCTTCTTATGTTGGGGGCTCCAGAACTGGACGCAGTACTCCAGGTGAGGTCTCATGAGGGCAGAGTAGAGGGGGAGAATCACCTCCCTCAACCTGCAAATCCCCAGTAAGTGCTGGCCAGGGGAAAATTAACTGAAAGACTTTCATGAGACAGGCAAGTCATAGACAGGGATTTCAGCAAGTCTTGGGCCACTACGAGTATTAACATTAAACAGGAAAAATATTGGCAGTGCTGGTAGGTGATACCCACTAAAATGCAGATGTTTCCATCACTGATTTAGACTTGTCATCACAGAGGGAATCTGAACTCCCTGTCGACACAATTCTGGTACGTTTAATGCTACAACAAAGGTACCATCACCTTGGAAAGGGAATTTTCAAAGTTCGAAATTCTCGATGGAAGAATTTATTGAATAACTTCAATTACCAAATCTATTTTAACATACAGCTGGCTGAGAGTTCAGTTTTAATTATGAAAGATAGACAGCAAAAACCATGGATGCTTCTACAAAAAGCTACCGATGTTTGTGGTCACCATCTATCAATAATCTACATTAACCTTCAAACTCATCCCACAAAGGTCTGGTGGAACTGCTGAAAACGTACGCGTTAGAACTTCCCTAAGACTTATTGAGGCACAGGGATGGAGTGACACACAGAAGTTCTCCAAAGGACCCAGCAATGAGGTTCCAGTTCATGTGCATCCGGACACAGCTCACTCAAACCACCCTACAGCACTTTTATGGTCACTCATAGCTAGAGATGAATTGGCTTTACTGGAAAAGAGCATGGACACACCAGAAGGATGCAAATAAGCGTTTCTAGTTAATAACTTTGTAATTGAATTTGAGCTCAGTTTTTCATGACTTAGGCAAAAAGGCTGTTTCCCAGGATACGGAAAAAGGATCCCCCGACCTTCACTGGCAAATCTTTTCCTTTCACAGCCTGGCAAGATTTTCCGGGTTTGAACAGTACTACTCCTCTACTTTCACATTTTACAAACTACAGGTATTTATGGGTGCCTGGTGTACACACAGTGGGATATGAGAGGAGAGATGCTCTCTTGAAGGTACACAGACAGGAGGAAATGTCTGATCAACACCCAGCTCCTTGCTTAGCTTTTCATCTAATAATTCTTCTCTACGTAAGCAACAACTATGGCATCAGCTGCAAAATTTAGTGTTTTGGTCTGATGAGAAGACATTAGGATCATTATGGAGGAGAGGAACATTGGATCGAATATGGGAATAGAGGAATCTCTTGCAGAAACAGACTCCTATACCACAGCATTGGTTTGTACCCACTCTCTATGGATGAGAGGGAGAATGGGTGAGTAAGAACTCCAGGAAATACATTTTAGTGTTGGACTCTTCCCCAGCTGAGGAGCAGTGATACAAAGGATAAAGACTGACGTGACCTTCGGATGGCCAAGCCAAAATGTTACAGAGAGGGGCAGCCCTGTGGGACACGGATGACCCCCATGGTACAAACCACCCCTTCTGCTGGCAGCTGGACCGGCCGCCGCCTGCCCTCCTCGTGTCCTGCTGCAGCCGGGCTGGCACCGCCGCTGACCAAGGCACACCTCTGGGAATGCCAACGCGGCTCCGCAGACCATGGCTTTGGCAGCAGCTGCCAGGGATCACAGAATCATAGAATGGTTAGGGCTGGAAGGGACCTTCAAAGGTCATCTAGTCCAACCCCCCTGCAAGGAACAGGGATATCTCCAACTAGATCAGGTTGCTCAGGGCCTCGTCCAGCCTGGCCTTGAACATCTCCAGGGATGGGCAAACAGACCAGGCAAGAAGCACTGTAACCAGAGTACCCATTGCATCCTGAGCAGCTCCGGTGTGGAGCACTGGGAGCACTGGGATCACACCACCCAGCGACGCTGCTCACAGCATGGGCACAGGGCAGCTATTTTTGTCAGGTGCTGTTTCTAGGAAACCTGAACGCGTGGCACTGTGTCTGGGCTGTGTTTGCCTCCCCGTTTTCCATGCAGCAGATGGCAGCATCTGAACTGAAGTACAGGAACAGCATTCAGCAGATGAAGGGGTTATTTTTTTCTACAAGAACAGTTTACTCAAAGGAAACATTTGTTTCAGTCATTCACAGTGTTCTGAAATATATTAGAACCAAAACGGCTATCTAAGTGGGATAACTAATATATTACATTTCAATACTTCAAATAATGCTTGCAAATAACATACAATACGATTAAATTCTTGTATGATCTTAGAAATTTGCATCTATTTCTCTGTTAATATTTCGATCGTTTTGCACATTTGGACAGCCATATTACCCACAGTTAAAATTCTGGTAAGAAGTGGTAGAACAATGTAAAACTCTCCCAGATGCTTTGTTTTCCATATATGACCCCTAAACGTGCAATTCACCTGGGTAAAATTTCAGTTTAATCTATTTATTGTGAGACAAAGGTTGTTATTTGACTTAATTTTCTGTTTTACTAAAGCAGCAATGTCCATTACCCCTTGTTACAAGACTTAGATAAAAATTCCTAATGGGGAAAAATTTTAAAAAGAAAAATCCAAGATCTAAATGGAATGTTAAAATAGCTATCAATAATAGTATCATTAATTTTAAGATTAAAATGTGATTTAAATCTCATATGTCTTTTTTCTCTGGCAATATATTTTAGGTTGGGTATCCTACTGCAGTACAAAATTTGCAGTGTTGAAGTGTTTGACCAGGGTTAATTCATAGAATCATAGAATGGTCAGGGCTGGAAGGGACCTTCAAAGGTCATCTAGTCCAACCCCCCTGCAAGGAACAGGGATATCTCCAACTAGATCAGGTTGCTCAGGGCCTCGTCCAACCTGGCCTTGAACGTCTCCAGGGATGGAGCATCCACCACCTCTCTGGGCAACCTGGTCCAGTGTTCTACAACTCTCATGGTAAAAAATTTTTTCCTAATATCCAATCTGAATCTACCTCCCTCTATTTTAAAACCATTACCCCTTGTCCTATCACAACAGACCCCCCTGAACAGCCTCTCCCCATCTTTCTTGTAGGCCCCCTCAAGGTACTGGAAGACCGCTATAAGGTCACCCCGGAGTCTCCTCTTCTCCAGGCTGAACAGCCCCAACTCTTTCAGCCTGTCCTCATAGGAAAGGTGCTCCAGCCCTCTTATCATCTTCGTGGCCCTCCTCTGGACCCTCTCCAATTTCTTCATATTATTCAAGGAATAGAAATGTTCGTGCCATGGAAACGCAGATGGTCCTGACAATACCCTTCTAACAATGCAACCAATTAAGGGCTCAACTGAAAACTCTGGAATTATATTAATTTCAGGTAACTTGGGGAGGATATTCATGTTTTGATTTTCATTTCTGGTAGGTTACAAAACTGAGAGACACCCTCTCCATCACACACTCCTCTGTAACTCCTTGAGGTTGCAAAGCTCTCGTCGGCTCCCACTTCGAGAGGAATATGGAATCCTCTATGTGATCCAATTCTTTTAAAGCACTAGGTCGTTGGACATTTGTGTTGATTTTGTCTTCGTGACTCAAACACCTGTCACAGCAGGAACCCCACATTAGGGCTATGGGCCTGAACTGCTTTAGGAAATCCAAGTTTTGCTGTCTAGACAGCAGTGGCAAAAGCAGAAATTGGGAATGTCTACTTTGGGGAGAAGAGATACATTATTCTTCCTCAACTGCTGTACTTGAGACATGGTGACAAGTACTTCCTGGGTGTTTAGAACACAAAAATAATTCAATTCAAAACTGAACCCTGCCCATAATCTGTGAATACCAGAATAAATCAAACAGAACTTACCTTAACTTTCCCTGCGTTTTCCTCTTCTTCCTTTTTGTCTTCAAATTCGAAGGCAACGGTCATACGTTGCTGTCTCTGCTCCTCCCATAAAGTAGGGTTAAAACTATCACTGTCCGACTGGAAATCTACAGTTAAATGGCAAACAGCAACGCACAGGAACCGTAATTAGTGCACCCAGCAGAAGGCTGGAAATCATCTAAAAAGACATGTTCCCAGTTGATGCTGCAATCTTGGGTCATTGTTTAAAACTGCTGAGGGGGGCAATGAGAGCAGCAACCGATAAACCATTGCAGAGTTTGATATTAAAACAGAAATGAGAGTGATGGGAAGCAAGAGGGTTTCGGGGCAGACCTGGAGCAGAGGGGGAGTATGTGTGGAGCCAAACCCTCAGCTCTGGCAGGCTCAGAGCTCTGACCCCCCACACCAAGGGGCTGCCCCACTCCCCAGCTCTGCCCAGTGTCTCTGTGGGCTGAGCTGGCTCCGGCTGGCGCGCTGTCCTCACGGCAGCAAGGCATATCCTTGAATTTCTGTCCCGTGCACACTCAATTCCCAGGTTCAGATGGTTCACACAAAGCCATCCTTCAGAAAACAAAAAGGTGTTTAAGGAAATGGAAATCTGGTGGCCTGAGGCTAACGGATTTGCAAACAGGATGCTTTTCTGTACGACAAAATACAGACCGTTAGGCGTGCACCACTGGCTTCATGTGTCAGAAGAGACACTCACACACAGAACCAGGTCTGAAACCCTTTTCTCTCCCTCTCTCTGTTTTTTTTTTTTCCTCCCCTATCTGAACAAGCATCGTTCCTGCTGATGGCATTTTACCTTCATCGCTGCGGGGTTGCTGGGGAAACATGTAGTTTGTCAGTACTCTCTGCTTGGTTTCTGGGTGAGCCTCGGTCTGCAGCGGGATGAGAGCCTTGGACTGTGCAGGAAAGGCAAAACAACAGTTAACCTGGAGCATGTGTGTGAACCCAGCCAGGATTTTAGCATCTGATAAACAGGAAACACAGGAGTAACGAAAATTCTATACGAAAATAAACTTCCCTGCGGACTAAACCAAGTATTAATCTGGTGGAAATGTGTCCTCTCCCATTCCTCACTTCTGTAATTCCTGTAATTCCTACCAGGATCAACAGAAGAACACTAAATAGCAGAAATACAGACTGAATGTTCAGTCATACAGTGAAGAAGCTAAAGGATGAGCAGAACAGAGCAGCAACTACACAGTTAAAACACCCACGTTATGGCTGTGATCTACTTCAAGCTAAGGCTAACAGGAGTAAATTCACAATAGCTATTAGTTCACCTGAGGGTAAACCTGGTGCAAGACACCTGAGACTTTACCCAGAGGTAGTCTGAATATTCAGATGTTACTGTTGTGTTTTACTTTAATTGATCCTTTTTTTTATGGCTTTGCTCTCATGCAGCATCTCGGAGTGACTGTCACAGTTCAAAAACCAGAAACTAATCTATCCTGTACACAGAACAGTCAAAATGCTGAAAAAATATTATAAACTTGAAAGGAAATGTACATCCTGTGGCCAGGCTGAGGAGTTGCATCACTGTTGCATCATCTCAAAGATGAGATTATGAGAATTTATTGAGATTATCAAAAACTGTTAGGTATGTCGAACATTTCCAACCTTGTACAAATGGAGTTTTTCTCCATTTAGAGTTAAGTTATGGAAGTGCAAAACTGTTTTATCCACCAATCCTGGGAAGGATCGAGACTTATTTTAGTGCTGAGATGCTGGTTGAACTGTTACATTTCTCAGTGTTCGTGTTACATCATTTGTTTCAAAATAGAATCTTAGAGAATATGTAGTAGTGAAACCAAACCCCTTGGAACAAAGGAAGGCATGCTTAAATTTAAAAGGAACTTAAATGAGAGCTTTCTCCAAAACAAGACTACGAGTTCTTGTGCATCTTTCACATGTTTAAACTCCCACTGACTTTAATGGAGTTTAAAATATGCAGGAATGGAAGCCTGGATAGGAAAAGGGCAAAGGAAGACCACAAGAATAGAGGTATAGATGGAGTAAAGGATGGGACAAACTGAAATCAAATTTGGTACCAAAGTCTTACCTCTGGAATTTCTATTTGCAAAATATTCTCTTGATACTTTTGGCCTTTATTTACTACTTTTGTAAGGATATGGAAACTTAGTTAGATGCAAGTCATAAATCCTGCAAAGGTGATCTTTCCAAGTTAATAAATGGCAGCCAGAAGCATTTATACCTTGATACGAAAGCATAAAGCTGGACTAGGAGCAAACACTTCTAAAATCCTACTACAATCACGCATTAAATTACAGGTTTCATTTACTGCCCTTGCTAAGACTCCTAGTTACTAAAGAAAATATGAATATTGAAAGTCATTACCTGGTTGTCAGAAAGCCACAAAGCTGCAAGTTCCTTAAGTTTAGTAAAAGTGAACGGTAAATTCTTCAGCCTGTAAACAATAATATTGGAACAATATGAATCCTTCATTTTCACAACAGTTTCTTTTAAAGATTTGTATGTAGCATGTTTATCTTGATCATACTGAAATTGCTATGATTTCACATCTTTATTCTCTCTCACTTTTTACTAAAATACAATATTTTATTAAGGCCATTCCACATTAGGAGTGATATTTGGAATCTAAAACTATTGAAACCATAATCTAAAGATACTAATGAGATATCAATATTTTGCGAGATACCAGTATTTTGCCTTGGCTATAATGTGCCCAAAATTACAGCTTATAACACAGAAAACAGAAAAAATCTTGGTCCCAGGGAGACTTATAGGAAACACCTAACAGCTTTCAGTGTAGCTAACAGAAATCTTCTTACTGGACATTTAAGTGCTGGAACAGAAATATTTTAAGATTACTTTGAGAAATGCAGGAAACAGATTATAAAATAATATCAGTATTCGTAGTGAACCTAAATAACGAAATTAAATTAAACAGTAAAAAAATTCGATTAGATTAAAAATCACGTTATTTCAGAAAGCAGCGCGTATTTACCGCAAGTGACACATTTTAAAGATTTTAATAAGAATTATTACATGTAAACGTAGAATCAATGCTGCAAGAAAGTCAGGAGTGCCTAAACCACCTGAAATTTAGTTTTCTTTCCTGTCTTCTCATAGAACAGATACTGCAGTTTGCAATAGCGCAGCACATGACACTCTAAATTAAAGTTACAAGTTTAAGCTTTAATGGTTAACATAAAGATTCTTAAATAGTGTTTATCCAGATGGTTTATCCAGAGCTATTTTGCTGTATAAAAAAGAGAAGAACTTTCGCTTTTCAAGTCACCTTAATGTTTTTATACTTCAGGATTTAGTACCTGTAACGTAAGTTTCAAAACCATGGAAACCTTTGTCTGCAGAGGGTTACTGGGGATGTTTCCAAAGCACTCAAGTTGGGAAGCAGGTAGCAATGGGAGAAGCCAGATAGAATCATAGAATGGTTTGGGTTGGAAGGGACCTCAAAGATCATCCAGTTCCAACCCCCCTGCCATGGGCAGGGACACCCTCCACTACACCAGGTTGCCCAAAGCCCCATCCAACCTGACCTTGAACACTTCCAGGGATGGGGCAGCCACAGCTTCTCTGGGCAAGCATGCTTCTGAACCGACGTGTGGCAAGGGGATTGCCAAGCTGGTTTTCCATTTCCATACTCAAACAAAACATAGAATTCTTTATTTTTACTTCTTCTTTGCCAATAAGCCTGGATACTTATTTTTAAACACCTGAAAAGATCCTGTATCAAGGAGTCTTTAATAAGAAAACATCTCAAATTAGAGATGAAAGAATGGAGGCACCCAAAGTCATTACTGTTTCTTCAAAAATTTCAACCAAGATCAGCCTCGGTCTCTTTTTCTAACTGCAATTTGTGTTTGCAAGTTTAAGCCTGCTTTTTAAACTGTGCACTGCATGAACATTTCTCCTTCACCTGTACAACAATGCACATGCAAACACTCTGACCTTCATGAACAGCTGAATTTCCAAGTGGTTTTGCATTATTCCCATTTTCAAAACACGGCCCACGGTAAGTGCCACCTACACTGTGCTAGTTTCACCACAAAAGGTAAATACATGAATGTTTTTCTAGTTTCATCAGTCAAATTCAGGGTATACTACAGCTACAAAAGATCTCAGACGTTAGTTACCCATGGATGTAGGTTGATCACTTTCCACATTCTACAAGTCAGATCCTGTTTGGTACAAATCAGCATAACTCTGCTGATTTCAAAGAACTCACATCATCCTGAGCACAGGGTCTGGTCCCATCTGAATAAAAACTTGTTCATCAGAAATTGAAAGAAATGATGAATCTGCAGTGCTTCCATTGATGTAATACATGACTGCAATCAGATATCAGTACAAAGGAATGCAAAGTTTATGGTTTTTATATATATATATATTTATAAATGTGCTATTTAACAGAGCTGTTCTTCTATGCTTAAATGCTGAAACTTCTCACTAGATAGTTTGGAAAATTACAAATGTACTTGTTTTTATAAATCTAAGGGAAAATATAGCCACAATATTAGATGAAACTTTAATTGGTGCATAGACAGTTAATTAAGAAGGTGGTTAAATTAAATTAACTTACAATTCAAAGGCAAACTATGCCGTACCAAAATGACTTACTCTTACTACGGAAGGTATTTTACTCAGCCTGAATAAATAACCTTTGCATGGGGCCATTTCTCTACTGTAAGATGCTGTTTGACTGCTCCAGAGCAACTGCAGCCCAGTTTGGTTTTGTTATGCCCTAAGTAAGTAACCTCAGAGTATGGGAAGAGTTTCCACTAATTATTGGAGTAATACAACGCACGAAGAGCTTATCAAACACCTCTGGGAATAGAATCATAGAATGGTTAGGGCTGGAAGGGACCTTCAAAGGTCATCTAGTCCAACCCCCCTGCAAGGAACAGGGACATCTCCAACTAGATCAGGTTGCTCAGGGCCTCGTCCAACCTGGCCTTGAACGTCTCCAGGGATGGAGCATCCACCACCTCTCTGGGCAACCTGGTCCAGTGTTCTACAACTCTCATGGTAAAAAATTTTCTCCTAATATCCAACCTGAATCTACCTCCCTCTATTTTAAAACCATTACCCCTTGTCCTATCACAACTGGCCCTCCTGAACAGCCTCTCCCCATCTTTCTTGTAGGCCCCCTTGAGGTACTGAATATTTCCTGATGCATCGATGCATCCATTATACTGCAGTGACACTCAGAAAGAATTTTCAAATAATAACCCAAAGGTGAAAAATCCATGTCAAAACATACCGAAAGTTAAGCATAACAAAGTCAAGCCCAGAGATGGGTGCTACCTATGACAGTTCTCCACGGTAACTCTCAGCAAATTGATAATGATAGGGTTTTCAGAGTGTGAAAGTTTAAAAGAACATGATTCATATTAACCCACCAACATACTGTTCACAAAACCACTTGTGGACATACGTGGCCAAAAGTAAGTACCTCTTTGGCAATGAGCAATATTGCATAATTAAATAACTAAACAGAAAAAGAAAAGGTACACCAGGGAACAGTCTTTTTGTTTTGAATGAATCATGTAATCTCAGGACCTTTTTTAGTCTAACTTCTGTGGGTGAGATTCAGAGCAGTAATTGAGTTCTGACCCCAGGACAGAAGCAGTGCAAATGCAGAAAGGTGATGACTCTTTCAGCTCTTCTTTAAGAACAATCTAAAACTAAAAGAAAGGTTACTTACCAGTAACCGATGCTCTTTGAGAAGTGTAGCCCAAATGTACATTCTAACAATTCTACCTCTCAATCACAGGACTCATACCTGGAAGGACTCTGAGGAGAGAGGAGAAGCAGATGGAAGACAAATGTATATGTGGACTACACATTGTGAAGAACACCGGTTACTGGTAAGGCACCTTTTTTTCTTTGAATGAATCCCATGTGCACTCTTAACTGTGACTGATTCCAAGCAGCTACCCCCAAGGACTCATTACGTGGTGGAGGTCTCAATATCTTTCATGCAAGTAGTAACTGCACAACTACTTTATCAAATGCTGCATTGGTTCTTGAAGCACTGGTGACAGTGTTATGCCTGGCAAAGGCAAGGATGAATCTCCAGGTAGCTGCGTTGCAAGTATCTTGAATCAAAACTTTCCTGACTGCAGAGGGTGAAGCCATCTAAGCTCTGGTCAGGTGCACACTAGCCCTCATTGGACTCCACCTTTGCAATCTGATAGCAAGTCAGGATTCAGTCCATCGTTGCTTTTTATTACGTAGGGAAAACCAAATACCACATTTCCCAGGGATGATGAGCCTGTAACAGGGTTGAAAAGGTTTGGACCTGTAGAGATAAAAGGAGAGAGGACTCCTAACTGTGGAGATGGAAGTATATAGTCTTAAGAGTGTATGGCAAGGGAAAGAAAAGCTGGAGTCTAATTCCCTGGTTAAAATGCAATTTTAACATGAATATTTGAAGAAAGCCCTGGAACTAAACCAGCTCCTGGTTAATTAAGATCAGCAAGGTCCATCTTAGAGCGATGAGGGCCTTCAGAAGACATGGAAGAAGAGCAGAAGCCTACAGTAGCTGAAACCATAGTATTAAAAATTCACTAGGAGGGACTCCAAACACTGACCCACCTGTGAGCAAAATGTGTCAACCCACAAAAATTGGAGATTCCCATTAGCCTGAGTGGCAAAGAGGTCTATGTCAGATTTGCCTCCTTCCTGAAAGACATCCAGTCAGGATTTTAGACAAAACCTCCCAGAATATTTCTGGCTTTCATACCCAGACAAGCTCCAGATAATGCAAAGAAGGAGAGTTCCCCTTTTCCTCTTTACATGCTACATCACAGTTGTCCATCACTCCATGTGTGCGTGACCGTTCAGAGAGCAGACTCCAAGTTTTCCAAGCACTCTGGCAAGGCAAGTTCAACGCCACCAATATCCCTGTACTTCACATACCTTGAGCCAGAGTGCATCCTCACGCCATGAGGAACACGTCCAGAATGAACATTTTTGGTGGCGAAAGGGCATCCCTCAGCAAACACTACTAGCAGAGAGTCACTGGGATAAAGGCAATGATGGAAGAGGCTAATGGATACACAAGTTCACCATTTGCAGCCACTATTGTAGACATCGGAGGTGAAATTTGGCACGTGGCAGAGCAGGAGATGACTCTGAGGTATCATTCACTGGGATGAACCTGCAGCGGACAGATCCCCAGTGGAAGACTGTGTACCCTTTGTAAATTATACATCCATGGTGGCCAGCATGGACTGACAGTCATGGTGATGGAGTCTGTTCCCTCTGCAAGGAAAATAACATGCAAAGATGCATGAGCAACTGCACACCTGCCAGAACGGGCACGGAATCCTTGCTGGTGCCAGGAGGAGAAAGACATAAAGGACTGACCAGATAAATTCTGAGAGAATATGGGATCATACACACAGTCCCTCTCCACTTGTTATACAGTACAGGGAGTAACAGCTGCTCTTCAGAAGATTTGTGCAAAGGTTGGAGCTTTCATGCCAAAAAGGCCGCGTGGGCAGCGCTGGGTGGGAATGGCTCTGCCTTAGCAGCGGAGCCCACAGAGGCCAGGGCACAGCAGGTCTCGTAAGACAGGGAAAAGGCTGACCCACGTCTGAGGACCCTGGAGCCCATCACCACAGGGTGAAGCACATGCACTGACCCCTTGGCTCTAGGATCACCCTTCTGCTCTGCTTGCGTGTCTGTGTCTCTTCTTCCAATGGTTTGAAGGGGTAGCGAGGAGAAGAGCTGGTGTGTTCTACCTTCTCTGTCTTGTCTGAAGCCAGAAGAGTAGAGGGGCAAAACTGCTGTGGTCACATGGAAAGGTTCCTAGCTACAGGTGGAGCCCAAGTACACTCCTTATTAGCATGTACATATGGACTCATTCAAAGAAAGAATGGATATGGCCTTGATGTTACTATGGAAACACAAAAGTGAAAAAAAAATAAAATTCAACATTAAAATGGTATCTGAATTTTGTCCAAACTCTTTGGTGCCAAAACATTGAAACTTTTTAGTTTCATTAAGGTGGGAAGTTCCATAACAAAAGTGTTATCACAGTGTCTCAGCAGGGCAGCGTTTAACCTCAGCCAGAGCTGATATCAACAAAGGAGGAAAAACCTACTCCCCAAGCCCCTCAAGAGAAGTGCAGGAGACAATTTATCCAGGTTTAAAGGCTGGAAGTCTACGGTCTGAGACAGTTCCTATCCCTCCCAGTCTAGGCTGTGCTCTCCCACTAGTTCCACAACGCTTACAATTCGCTGCACAGTTTTTCAGGTGGACTTGAGAGAAGAGCTTTCCACCCAACCAGGCAAAGGTCCTGTTCTCCTGCCCTCCTCACACCTGCTCAGGTGCACGGCCACTGTTCACCCTTAGCTGGTGTCTGCCAGACTCCACAGTGAGCAAACGGACCGTGAGGAGCATCATAAAGAGCACACAACCAGAAGAACAACAACTTCTTACATTTTCAGAGAGAGAAACCAGCTCAGCGACTTGTCCAGCGAGCCCTGAGCAAGCAGAAGTCAGACACATGGCTACCAGCCAGCACCGAGGAAGGGTTGGGAAGGACAGCAGCTGATACATTCCACCCCATGGATCATCGCATCACTGGGATGGTGGTCCTGGAATTACCCTCCTTCACAATAGAAATCCCAATCCTCTCAAGCACCTTGGCAGCTGTGGAAAAAAGGTGAGGCAGGACTGCTGTTCCGGGGGCATCCAGCCACCCGGTCAGCCTGGTCGGGAAACCTTGCCTGCTCCCATCATCTCCACTGCCTGCTCCCAGCAGTGAGCCACCTCCTGTCCTGGCTGAAAAGTAACTTGGCAAAAAAAAAGGAAGGAAAAAAAAAAGACCAGTTTTCTGTTTCCTCAACACAAACGGATGGCACTATTACAGCTTTGAAAAGAGGGCAGGGTGACCCAACTCTGATGGGTTTAATGGGTCAGGGGGGGCACCCTGCAGCTGCAGCTCCCTGGATTCCCAAGAGGCCCCGAACCAGCACGGTCCTGCTGCCTCCCCACTCCTGTGCCCACTCTGTGCCTCCTCCCGCGTGCCACCGCCGCTGGCGGCGCGGCGACAAGGTGGGCCAGCCACTGGAAACATCCATCTGAAAATTCCTCCTATTTCCAACAGGCTGCTTTCATCTGTAGCACTTACGTGTTCCAGACCACCATACAGCTGGACAACACCACGCTGGGACAGGGTATATGGATGCAGGAACATCCATCCAGTATATGGATGCTGGAATGCCCTTGTTGGCAATGCCAGCCTGAGGGAGCTGGAAGTGTTGCCTGTTCCAGACTCCAGCTGCCCAGATAAAAGTACAGATGTACACTGCTCTGGTGGCATACTGCTGGGAGAGCACTCCCTGGCACTGGGAAAGCACTGGCATCTGCAACCCAAAATCAGGAGACTCAAGATTTGATTCCAGGACTGGGACAGTTTGGACACAAACTACAGTTAAGTTTAACTTCACGTTCTGGTCCACACGTCACGTATTTTATGATACACAACTGCAACGTGGAAAATAATCTAAAGAATGAAGCAAATAATTTTAAATAAATATACTACAGTGATTTCTATATTACTTCATGGTCAGCCTTAATTTTAACACTGAAACTGCTGCCAGTACATCAGACAGAGATGTGGAAAGCCCTTCCCTAATTTTTACTGAGTACGGATGATAATTACTGGAAACAAAATGGTATCCACACACCATGTGATGCACTACCGAGCAAACTTGTATTTCTGTGGTTATTCTGAAAATTAACATATTCTTGAAGCATATGCATGTAGAAATTTCAAGGAAAAGTCAGTCTTCTCTGATGCCTATGGCACGGTATCAAGAAAGGCTCATTTTAAGCATTCTGTCTCTCAGAGGAATAGTCACATGCATAAGAACAGAAGAATCTTTTTTTTGGACAAAACCTTTGCTCTGCTGAAGGAAACAGAAAATTTTCTTTTGATTTCAGTGTCAGGATAACATGCTAGCATGCTTGCATTTAATGATTACCTATGTATCAGCTTGTCAGAACTTTTTATCATTAAATATTACAAAGTTATAGACAATTTTAAAGCCAAATATCACACTTTACATGGAAACAGCAGGAGATAAAAGAAGTAAACAAGAAAACACTGAGACCCAGATCCTGGCCTCATTCAAGTTTTTCTTTGGAGTCAGTGGAACCAAGACTAAACCATAAAGTTTAAAAAAAAAGAAATAAAGATTTTTTTCCTTATAGTTTAACTAGTTTTTAAAAAGAAAATAATTCTAAATATAATGTTTACATTTCAAAATGTTTTATATATTTTTACAAATACCTAAAAAGAATAGTTCATTTTTTTTTTAATAAATTCTTATAATGGGTTAGAAAAATGATGTGAACTATACCTGTTATCACTCAGATTTAAGACCCTCAGCTTCTGCATCTGACCGATTTCATCAGGAAGAAATTCCAGCTTGTTCGAGCGCAGAGACATCACTGTTACGTTTTTACAGCTTCCAATCTGTCCCAAGGAAAAAAACAAAGACGTCAGGATATACCTACTCTGACAAAATTCATTATCACTAACTTTTTCTGTTGGGAGGTGGCCAAATTGTTTTTTTACTATAACTGACAAAAAGCAGAAAATAGAATCCCAGAATGGTTTGGGTTGGAAGGGACCTCAAAGACCATCCAGTTCCAACCCCCCTGCCATGGGCAGGGACACCCTCCACCACACCAGGTTGCTGGTGTAATAGAAAATGTAAATGTAATATAAAATGCAAATGTAAAATACAGAATCTGGTGAGAAAATAACACCCTCCCTTTGTCAGCAGCATCAGGGAGATGCCTACAGTTACTTGCACCACTCTTCTGAGTGATACTCTCACCTTTATGTGAATTTACTTATTTACTGGTTTTACTATTTTAGTATTATGTAACAAAGATTTGGTCTTCCACGTCACGCAGAAACAATTGTTTTAACGGGTATTTTGTCGGAGTAGGGATGAAATCTTGGGCCTACCACAAAACATTCCACTCTGTAATTTAAAAACAGAATCAGCTCCTCACTTCTCTGGGCAGTTCAGGAAGGAAATTCTCATCCACCGCCAGCGTCCTCAGGTTATGAAGGTAGCCGATGGTAGAAGGTAAGGACTCCAACTCATTACAGCTGCAGTCAAATTCTTCTAATAAAGATAAACTGAAATTGTAAATACACTTGTCAGACGCTACACAAGGGCTAGACAACAAAAATTAACAATCTAAAACCTGTGACAGTTTTAAAGCATCACACCACTACAGACATCACACCCTGAAGAGGGAGTCTTTGTTGCAGATTTCCCGAGGAGAAGTCTCTAATAACATGATTCCAGGAACTATTAGGGACACTGTCGACCAGTCTTACCCAGTAAGGCAGTTGAAGAAAGACCACTTCGTTTCCCCACATTGTCATTCCTACTTTGTGCAGTGAGGAAGTATTTCAAGTACTTCAAACAGACTGTGACCAGCACAATTGATACTAAGGTGAAGAATCAAACCAAAAAGTTCATAATCTTAACAGACAAAGACAGAAAACAGGTAAATACTGCTGGAGAGAGCACGGGAAAGGCAAGCAGGAGTTGCCTCCAGGGCCCATTCCAGCTGATGCTCTTGGCATCATTTCTAATACAGATCAGTAGTGACAAAAGATGAACTTGGATCCAAACTCAGCAAAGTAATCTCAGCCTGTTGTAGTCAGACACAGCTTCTGTAGAAGTGCTTATCTTCCACGTGTGGAGAAAGCTGGCTGAAAAGTGATCTGGAAAGGGTATCTGTACGGCAAGGACCGAAACAGAGCAGATCACAGCAAGCAATCTTCTGACACTCCAGTTCTCTCTTTTACAAAAAAAGAAATAATCCCCATTTCTGTCTTATATCCCTTTTCCTCGATTGTGGCATTCTGTCAAAGCGTGAAAAGAAAGAGACCTGACCTGTCTGCCCCAAACTCATGTTTTCAGGGCAGAGGATGAAGCAGAGAGCAGACAGAAACCCCGTTGAGTTGAGGTCCAGGTTAGCCACAGCCCCCAGCATGGTCCCTATAGAGAACGCGCAGCTTCCCAGCGCGCGGAGCCGGCACTCGGCACAATCCGGCACCTTATTGTCCGTGAAGAAGTTGTGAAATGAGTTGGAGGGCTGACAGTCAGCACCTGAACCTCCCCACCACTGCCTGGGCACCAAAGAGCCTTCAGAGGCACCTTCTTGCTGGTGGGGGCCCTGTCCAAGCCCATCACTCAACCCTCGGGGCTCTTTTGAGTGTTTGCTTTTCCCTGAAGACCGCAGATGGTATCAGGCAACGCTGAGCATCAACCCTACTTTGGTGATTAAGAATCAACAATTTGACTAATGCAAACAGCACTTACAAACAGGAATATACACAGGCAGTACATGTTATATACATAGATTTATAAAACCACGGACATATTACACATATATTATGCACACACCCCCACCATACATATAAAAATATTCTGGAGAAACATCTACCAAATCTCTTAAAGAATTAGGGTGGATACAGAAACTCTTGAAACAAATGCTGCACTGCATTGCTCATTTGGCTCATGGAATAAAAGTTTTGTGACCCATTACAAATGCCACCATTCCCTGCTTCTGCTGCCCCTTTTTTGCTCCACAGGTATGTACTACCTTTTCCTCTCGAGTGTTTTGATGAATAGTAAGGTTAAATGGCAAGCAATTACTTCTCCCTCAACATTTGTCATCTCCTTGTCCACTGATGAAGGGACTTGGTGCCCAGAAGCTTGTCTGTTCGGGTTTTTTTTCCAAATATTTTGGTAGATCTGATAAAAAAGTTTACCTCTGCTACAAACCTTGCTCCTCACTATTTATAGAGTCACAGCTGCAGGACTGGACCTTCACTGTATGTCTAACTCGCCTTTATTCCAGTTGCTTAATTAAAAAAAAAGGTTCTTCAGCCTCCAAATTTTCTGAAACATGAAACCAGAAATAGCTACGCCTAACACGGAATTCTCAGAACTTTCCCCTAATTGCTGTATTTCAGTAGGCTGAAAAGCCCAAGTGAGTCATACAGTGATTAGTGGCAATGATGCATGGAACACATCCAAAAGCTCTGCCAGGTTTCAGTCATGGCTTTTCTCTAATACCAGCTTTGTATCCACCACAATTTATTTCAAACCAGATACAAAACAATTTCAGTAAAGGCGTAATTCAGCCATGTTTACCTACTTCACACAGAATACGTGCTTGACAGAGCAAAGTCCAACTGGAAAGCTTGTTAAATCGTGAGACACACACATTCTTCCTTTCACTGATGATAACACAACCAGAAAAGTTGGAAAATAGATAAGCTAATAGAGAAATACTACATTTCTGATGGAAATCAGAAAAATCTGATACTTTGATCTGTAATTGTGGAAGTTTCCCTGACAGTGAAGAATGACTTTACCAGACTACAGAATTTTATTTGAAAGGTATTGTCTGGCACAGACGTTCTCAGCTTCTTTCCTTCCTGGTGACATCAGCAGCAGACAAGTGAAGATGGCCACAACAAAAACAAAGTCAGTGTGAAACTATATTTTATCTCTGTAACTACCAGGGTTAAAAAACATGCACTTCAGAAAGTGATTTTGCATTCATCATGGATTGGGCATGAAAGTCAGTTGACAACAACAGCTGTAATTCCAACAACGCTAATTTAGCTAAAATATCATTAACCTTACTGGCTGAATTCAGATCATTCTTGACAGGTTTAAAGAAAGGCAGACAAAAATCAGATACGCAGCTGCTGTTCAGTGTGGCACCCACTGAAATGGGGTAGTTCCCAGTACACGTGCTAAGGTAGATGAGGAATATTTTTAGACAGATCAGTAGAGAGAGATTCATGGAGAATGAAGACTGCCATGAATAAAAAAGTAGTCCCAACCCATCTCAGCCCCATTTCATACAGTCACAGACCTTTTCTCCCAGAAAAGTGCCAAAGCAGCCTAAATCCCGAGAGTCAGCTACACCCACTATTTGTTCAATGTCAGGCAAAAGGAATTTTGCAGACCCAGGAATTTTACACCTCCCTTTGCAGCATGTGGAACTGTCAGGTGTGGTACAGACTGGGCACACGCACAAACCACCCACCTAACTCAATGCTACGGCATCATCACCTCCGTACGGGTCGCCACTTCCCTCACGACGCCTTCCTACCCACCAAGGCAAGGATGGGCGTTCACTCAGGTGCTACAGACACCATCTCCAGTCTTTGGGTCCAGTTTGGTAAAGTACTTAACCCACGGGAACCCACCGATTTTATGCGGAATGTTTTATTAATCTGGGTCTACCGTGCACAGGATCTTGCAGGGTCAAGTTCTAAAAGCCACTCAACAGGCTTGCCCTTTGAACAAGACTGCCAAAAACGAGGGTGGAGGTTCACTATTAGCAGCATCAACTCAGGGGTGAAGTGCTCCGTGTGTCATCGTGAAATTGGTTCCTGGAGGGAGAGTTTCCTCCTCCACGCTGCTAATCTTTGCGTGACAATAATACACTCTGCAGTGGGGACTGTGTCTGCCATTTAGGAGAGAGAGACACCCAGTAGGAAACTATCCAAATGGATGAGTCAGAGAAAGGAAGTTCATTTTGATGTGGGAGACACTGCCCTCACTAAAGGAGAGAAAGTACTTCGTTTAAAAAGCATGACCAATCATTCAAAAATGAAGTGATGGTAGCAGGTGATTAGCCTACTGCTCTGCATATACACCGCTCAGAGCAGCAGTGTGCATCTTTAAAAATGTCATGAAGGCTCCATGACAAACAATTCCAACCAGATATTAGGTTAAAAGAAGAGAGGAGTTCCTTCAATAAATACAAAAAGTTTAAAAAATTGACCCACAAAATTATTAAAGATAATATTGGACATTATATCAACCTTTTTGCAGTGTCCAGTACAGCTCTGAGCCTTGTGAGCTTCCACAGCCTCTCAGAATTTATTGCTGCACAGTGATTTGTGTGAACCTGGGCTTTCAAGTTGCTCCAGTTGTAATAGTTCATAAATTTGGATATTACTTCCTGCCTGGCAAACCAACAACTAAATTATTATTGGAATTATTACTACAAAATGGGTGCAGGAATAGTAAAGCACCGGCTGTGCAGGTTAGAGATTATTTCTATTCTAGAAATTCTATTTCTATTCTAGAAACTCTATTTCTATTCCAGAAATTCTATTTCTATTCCAGAAATTCTATTTCTATTCCAGAAATTCTATTTCTATTCCAGAAATTCTATTTCTATTCTAGACCTCACCATACTATTGTATTTCTGGACAAGTCTAAATGAACCCTTCTAGGCTTTAACTTTGGAAGCCTCAAAACTGCCCTGGCTTAAGAAAACTACTTCGAGTGAAACAGTTTGTAGAGCTACAACCTGCTGGAGAGGGAAGGGTTTTTGCACTGAGAGCAAAAGCACAGAGTCCGAGTGCAACGCTGCTCAACGTTGCCCATTCCCAACGTTTCATGCTGACAGCGCAAAATTGGTACCAGACAATCATTTCTTGGGCTAAACTCTGTTTTTTCTGCACGGCTACTACTGCTGGGGCAAGGGGGATGATGAAAACACTACAGCTATAGCTGTAGAAGGCAGCCAGCCACCATGTATTCTGATTTTTTTTTTTTCCAAATACCAGTTTAGATAGCATTTCAGAAGTAAAATATGTAGAGGAAGAGACATCCTACAAAATACCGATGCTCATGTTCTCCCAGAAAGGGGATATGTGTAATGTGGAACAATACAAAGAATCACCTGTCTCCCGACTTGGAGACAAGCTTGCATCTGCCTGGAATTTTACACAAATTGCAGATTTCCCTGAGCAATAAACTCAAGACACACAGCAGCATGAGACAAGAGTTTTGCACCAGTATCTGACAAAAGGATCGCTAAAGGGCATCGTTGGTGCTTTTCGTAATAGGATTATTTAGATGGCACCTTCACATTTTGATGTGTGCACCTATGAAACTGTCACGACTTCTTCATTTACGCTACTTCAGTATTTTAAGAAATATTCACACATACGAGGTTTA
This sequence comes from Tauraco erythrolophus, assembly GCF_009769465.1. Classification (NCBI taxonomy): domain Eukaryota; kingdom Metazoa; phylum Chordata; class Aves; order Musophagiformes; family Musophagidae; genus Tauraco; species Tauraco erythrolophus. Next base: position 34,846,543 of record NC_141474.1, on the reverse strand, counting down.
CAGCCATTTTCCTTTCAGCATCAAGTAGTGGCTGTTGCTATGGAAACAGACGTATTCTCCCAAATACTTCTGTTTCTTCTACTTTTGCTGCTCTAATCATCTAAATTGCAAGAGATTCACACGGAAAAATATCTTTGTGCTTTTTCTTGCACAGTGTGATACATTTCGTCTTCTTATCGCTTATGCCAGTGTTAAGTCCACAGAAGTAAGTGCTGCTCCAAATTTAAATGTTATAAGCCGGGTGTTAGGCACACATTTTGAAATTATTTTACAATTCAGTACATTTTTGTCTTATTTTTTATTTTAAATCCCCCACACTCCGCAAGCAGAAGGGAAAACACCTTTTACTTAATGTTGAAAATCATGAGACACTCACTTTCCAATTGCATTTGGCAGAATTGTAAGCTGATTGTCATCTACTTTTAACGTTGTAAGCCTTTTCAACAGTCCTGTAAAACAGGTAAGGAAGAAGTTATAGAAAAATATTTCACATTATTCTTCTTTACTTTCTGTAACCTCCCACACCCTTAAACGAAGAATGATTTCTAACACTGAATAGCTTTGATCTACATTTCTATTTAGAAGACATCTGTATATAGGACAGTGCACAGACACATTCTTATCCCACTGAAAATATGCTTCATCAAAATGAAGCATCATTAAATGTTAAGCTGAACTGCAAGTGAACTGCAATAGTGAGCGTATTTCCAGAGTCTTGGAAAAAAAAAAATTAAAAAAAAAAAAAAAGAATAGCACTCCATCTGGGCAGGAAGAACAATATTTCTACTTATCTATTAATGTTTCAACCGAATTCACGTCCTGTTGCCTTGATTAAAAGATGCTCAGGTCATAATAGGAGCATTCATTCCTTTAGCATTCATTTACTTTAGATAATTAATTAGGTGAATTATCTAAAGTAAACACTACATTTATAAAGCTTCACAACATGCAGGAATAGACAGAACACCAGAATCCGACTGGAAACCAGAATCAATTCTGAATGCATTTTTATATGCAGTTAATTCTTATGATTAAAAGAATTAGTATATATTTAAGTGTAAGCTGATGCATAACTGGGTAATATTTACCAAGAAAGGCATGAAACTTCCACTTTACCAGTGCTAAGAGCAGAAAACAATAAAAAAATAAAGACAGAAAAATGGAAAAAATGTTGCATTACAGTGCTAGTAACACAGCTCGAAATAGATTTCCACCTTCTGGAAGTCATTAACATTTCAAAATCTGTTTTTTTCCTGAAAGAATTCTGGATATACTGAAACAGCGTTTTTGGCTTGTTATTTGTAATTAATGTTGGGAATAATATAAATCAATCACTAATACAGGGAAAACGTTAAACTGAATGTGGCATAATATGAAAGCTGAAGTAAATGAAAAGTATAATTATCAGGAATACTAGAAACACTACACATTTCAACATTTTTGTTGAAAACTTTTTCAAAACCATCATGTTCCAAGAAACATCTAGGTTTCAAGAAAATTTTCTTTTAAGAGGAAAAAGTTCCACCAAAATGGATTTCAGCAAGCTCTCATGTGATAACACAGCATTAAAATAACTCCTTTTGCTCTGCTTCCGTTAAATCAATCACCATCCAGCAACAGGAATTTGGAAATATGAACTGAATACATCTAATTGCAAGAACGTGTCATTCAAAATGCAAACATTTATTCCTTTTGCACAGGAGCTAAATGCTCTCTAAAAATCAATCTGCATAGGCACTTCAGAAAACCACCTAAACCAAAAATTCTGGAATTTATGGTGAGATGTATAAGACCAAAGAGAAAACAGCTGTAAAAGACATCTAGTAACACTCGTGTAGCACAGTGTTATTGGCAATACATTTTGGAGTCTTGACTAAGTCGATTTGAAATTGGGGAATTTAACAGTTCCACGTTCAAAGGGACACGCTTGGGAAAGTGGAAAAGATGATGATGACACAGTGAGCTCATCAGCTGCAAGCAACAGAAGAAAGACCTCAAGTGTTTCCAAAGACAGTACAAGGGATCAAGACTGAAATGAAATATCCAGATGTGCAGAGAGAGAGACCTACAACCACTCAGCTTCCAGAATTTCTACATATTCTAAATAATTCAGAAATTCTATTAATGCAATATAGTGAAAAAAAAGCAAATGAGTTGAAATGATTTCTTTGTTGAACGCTCTCATACGGAATTGCACTGCTGTAACTAAGAGCAGCAATTTCCTTCAAGAGTTTCACGCTGTTAACGTAATCACTGTTACACTTTCATAGATTCATAGATTTCTAGGTTGGAAAAGACCTCAGAGATCATCGAGTCCAACCATCCCTAATCCCCATTAAACCATATCCCTAAGTAGTTCATCCACCCTATTCTTAAACACATCCAGGGATGGGCACTCAACCACCAGTTGAGTTCAAATTTACACCAGCTCTAGTCCATCTTTCTTTGCTCATTTTCTTTCAAACAGCAAATCAGAATAATCAATACCTCTAACTACGGATTTTTTTCCTGACTTTACAAAATAGTCTTCAGGAACTGTCCAGACATGGATGTTTCAAACTCCTTTGGAGTTTCATGGCAGTTCTCGTTCCAGCTATTATAAAGTCTCACCATTACCCCAAAAAAAAAAAAAGATATAAATGAAATCCTCAACTGTAAAAGATTACAAGAAGTCCTAAGCTTTTCTCACCTATGGAGTCTGGCAGTTGCTGCAACATGTTGGATGACAACAGGAGATCTTCCAGTCCTTCACATCCCGATATGTCCAAATCAACAGTTTCTATCCTGTTTTTTGACACATCCAGGTACACGAGCTGTTTTAACTTCCCTATAGACTTAATAGCACGTTACAAAGTGTTACTTGGGATACACACTGCATGCCAGTTTCCAAATTTAATTAAAGACAAACAACAGTACTACAGGTTTACATTCAGTTATCTCAGCATCCTTTTTACAAGAGTTATTTCACTGAAGCTGTACCAGTGGCGGTGTAACGGCCTCCCTGTTCAGATAACTGCCAAAGGAACTGTACCAAACTCATTAATGTGTTCTGGATTCACCAAATCTGCTGAAAGTTTGGAGTTCTCTGTCGTTTGGACACAGACCCAAGGGACACGTACTCACGGTTCACGTCTACTCGTAACGGCAGCCCTTAATGTCGCTGAGGCCAGACATGCAGGCAAAGCTTTGCTGGGTCAAACTGATTCTCTGAACTTTGTAAAATCTAAAATTAGACTCCAGATATACATAGCTCAATTATGAGTGGTTAATCCCAATAGTGCACTTTTGTGAACAGAGTATTTAACTGCAGCTCTAATATTAATGAGCAACACGACACGAATTATTCCCTAATTTCTTTGAAGTCTGCAGAAGTGACCGGCTTCTTGATCCAGGATCACAAGATGGTCACTTCATTCTAGACATGAAATTTCACCACGAAAATCAACAAAAAAGATGCTGTTATTTTCGATAACAGCTTCTTGATCCAGGATCACAAGATGGTCACTTCATTCTCAACGTGAAATTTCACCACAAAAATCAACAAAAAAGATGCTGTTCTTTTCCTTTAAAAAAAAAAAAACTACAAGTGGAACAGCAAAGAGGTGGCACAGCTGGGTCTGGAGTAAAGGAGCTGGTCCTTGAGGCAGTGGCAGAGCTCTGGCACCGACTGGAGCATGGCACAGCAGGAGCAGGACTGGGTGGCACGGCACTGCTGCGGGGAGCAGAGTGCTGCTTCAGACCAGATGAATGAACGTGATGAACCTCCTTCACGGATTTTGGGAAAGCCATGGGAGTCACTTGTGAAGTGATTCTATAAGGGTTTGCAGGAGTGGGGTTTGTTTTGGTTATTTACATATAATTTGAGTGGTTATTTACTGCACACATGAAAAAGGAAAATAGTTTCACTTAGTTTCATCTGCAGGTACTTTCCAAACAACACGAGTACAGCTTGCTGTGCTCTTACCTTGCTGAGATCTGCTCTCTGCTTCTAAGGATGCAGTTTCCCGTTATCTTTAATCGTATCTGAGTTGTGCAAAGGGAAAATCTCCCTTTCACCCCAACCTTTGCCATTCTACCCATATTAATAATCGAATAGCATCTTTGTTTCTAGCACAGACTGCTTTTAAAAAACCTGAATTAGCAACATTGGAAACCTGGCAAATAATCTAAATCTTAAAATCAAGTACCAGTTGGCATTTCCTTTCTATTTTTAACAGCTAAAATTTAAAACTAACAGTTTTAAACCTCTTGTTTTGGAGAAGGCTTTCCTAAAACATCACCTAGGGGCTGCTAGGATCAGATTCAGGAATTATGACTTATTCACTGAAAATAATTCTGCTCCTTGGGATTCAGTTCCACGATCTACTGAACGTCTTCGACTCTAAACACCCTCTCCAGGGATTAGGAGCAGGACTGTGCCTGGAACACATTTTAGCACTGGATATATTAACCAATTTCAGTGTGAACAGCGAAGAAACAGAAAAATGGTTAAAATGTTGATGCCCACACTCTCTTGAATATCTGATATTTCTTCGACTCAGTTACACTGCAGCAACAGTACTGCAGTATTTCTGTTCTTGATCTCCAGCTGGTTTCAGTACCAAGAAGTGGTTCCACCACCAGCTTTTCTTTTCCCTAACAGACCACTCAAAAAGTGGTATTTGGACAGTGACTGAAAATAATCATTTTCTGTGCTTAAGACAAAATAAAAACCAAATGTAATCTATTTAAGATGAAAAACAGTCATTCATCAATGCAAAAAATTGAATTTTGATTAACAAACGTTCAAAGCTGACAGAGGAAGTACTTCTTCCAACACCTGGATGGGTTTGTGCTAGATCTCATCCTACGTTTTCCCTGCAGCAATGAAGATCTTTACTGTGTGGAACACAGGATCTGCCATATGTGTGACAAAATGCTAATGACAGGGATCCTCGTCTCCAATCATAATCAGTGTAGGTATTTTAGAGTGAAAATCTCAATTTATGGCAATAAAAATCAAAAATCAAAGTTCTACTGTGGGGCAGCAACAACTCAGAAAAAGCACTAATACATAACCACGACCCTAATGTTCAGATTTTAAAATATTTTTTGTTCTATTTCTAAACAGAGTGCTTTCTAAAGGAATATATTTTCATTCCACTGCCTCAGAATTGCTTTTAGTATAGTAGAATCTGTACGTACCAGTTGTTACTTTTAAGTTTATTTAGATTACTTAACATTTCCTCTTCCTTTTTAAAACACGTGGGTTTGGATAAAACTGCTCACTAATGCACGGTGACAGAGAATGCAATAGGAAACAATTTGCCCTCACAATGAAAATTAACATAAAACTGTTAAATAAAACAGGCACATCCCTGTTTAGACACTATTGTGTAATAACCCAACATTTAAAAGGTTTTCATATGAATGGCTACACTGAAACTTTTATTTCTTGATAGTAATTCATGCCTGTATGAACTAGAAATATGTTTCCATTCAAGAAAATGCACGTGCATTTATTTACTGCAAGGTAAATAACTCACTATATCACACAATAACTTAATTACATAAAATAAATGTTCATACCCCAGGTAGTATTTGCAAAGAATTATTGTCCATCCACAACTCCTTTAGATTCTGTATTTGTTCGAGAACCTCAGGCTAAGGAAAAGAATATAGCATTATAGACAGTTCAATAAATCAGTATTTTTTGAAGTGAAATATAAATCAGTATTTTCTAAAAAAAACCCAGATTCTGCCTTCACCTTCCTGTTTTTTCTTTTTATAACCCACACAGACTTTCAAGTAGTTAATGGCAGGAACAGTACGCTCGTTTCATTTAATTTAACCACTGTTGCCCTTTCTTAAAACTTGTAAAATTTAAGAATCTTTTGGAAAAGAAAGGAATGTGAAGAACAACTCCCTAGAAGTTCTTGTTCTAAACAGTCTATTGGCAGTATATACAATTTATTAAAAAGGCAAGTAAGAGAAATGAGATCTGTGGAGCTTCAGAAACAATGAAAGACCTAACCTCATCTTGCAGCACATGTGAAACTCTGCCTTTTGCATGATTTTGCATGATTTTTGCATGATTTATAGCCTTATAGCTTACCAGAGTCCTATTGCTGAACACTTTCCTGGATGTACTGCATTTACGTACAATTTAATGTCTGCAATTGTCATATTCAGTAGTTAAAACAGCAGTATGCAAAGATAAAGCCTCAAAATTGCAATATTAAACTTTCATCTCAGATGTTCCATTCTTTTCAACACTACAGGATGTCAGCGAGAGAAACTGTAAAAGGCAATTCCCCAAATCATTTTTCTTTCATTACAGCTGTGAAAACCAACATCAGGTCACAAGTACTTCCATGTTTCAGCCTAAGCAACACTTTTCTTTTTCAGGAAACATTATTTTCACAGGTAAAACAAGACTTACCATTTACCTCAGCTCTGTGAAGCTGTAGAGATTTTTTTCAGTCTGCCAGAAACTGACATAAAATATTTCCTTTGGTTCTGATTAAACCAGATTCTCGTATTTTAAAAGTCAGAAGTACTATTTCACTGCAAATATTTCAACACAGCTAGAAATAAATGTATCTGTCTGGCATCACAGGACCTTAGGAGAGACCTCTAGTTAATCTCCTGTGGTCTAAATTCTTTGGGACGTTGTAATTCCCATAAGAAATAGGATTTTCCAGTTGACCAGGTCACATTGCACATGATGGGAGAAGCCCCCTATGCATCATCAGATAAGAAAGAACCTGCTAAGGGAGAGCTCAGTCCCTCAGTTTTCCATGTTGTCATACAATGTGCTTCTAGTAAAAGATGATTAGTCAATATTTTAAAGATAATTTATTTTGCCTTGGCTAATTCTATCGAAATGCTGTTGTCCTGCAACGGTTAAAACCACTTCCAATTTCCAGGCTAAATTGATTAATGGTCATTTTATACGATTTGTTCCTGTGATGATTAATATTTCTTTATTCCTCCAGAGTGTTCACTGACTAAGGTTATTATAGGTAATCATAATTTCCCCTCTCAATTTCAATTTTCTTTTAAATTCCTCTCATTAGACAGACACCCTTCTCAAAGGCAGCAGAATACTCCCATGCTGTACATATCACAGTTGGATTTGAAATTTCTTGAACATGGCTCACGGTGTACCGTTATTATGGTATACTATGGATTATGGTATAGCACTATGGTACACCACAATCCAAACGAGATCTCACTGATGTTTCAGTAAGTGGTATTAAAAACTTCTTTGTCTCTGTTAGAAATGCTTCTGCTGATGCACTTTTGAGAATATTTTTATTTTCCATGTAGATTGCTACAAATAAGATGGGATGGGATGGGATGGGATGGGATGGGATGGGATGGGATGGGATGGGATGGGATGGGATGGGATGGAATGGGATGGGATGGGATGGGATGGAATGGGATGGGATGGAATGGGATGGGATGGAATGGGATGGGATGGGATGGGATGGGATGGAATGGGATGGAATGGGATGGAATGGGATGGGATGGGATGGGATGGGATGGGATCAAACAGGATAGACTATCTCAGTTGGAAGGGACCTACAACGATCACCCAGTCCAACTGCCTGACCATTTCAGGGCTCATCAAAACTTAAATATTATTAAGGGCACTGTCCTCTTGAACACTGACAGGCTTGGGGCATCGACCACCTGTTAAGGAAGCCTGTTCCAGTGTTTGACCACCCTCTTGGTAAAGAAATGCTTCCTAGTATCAAATCTAAATTGAAAACTGACATCAAGCTTCAGTAAAACTGTGTTACGTTTTACCCTCTTTCCTTTTCCTTTTCTCCCTACCTTTAACTATTTTCTTTCAAAATTCCATCTAAGGCCTTGCTGCTGACTCTGAAACTCTGGAAAGAAACACACCAGCCTTCCCCCTCCTTTCAGGCAGAGGCACCACGATTGCTGTGCATCGTTTGTCCAGTGCCATTTTTGGACACTTCAAAGCCTGGGAGATTTCAGACCCTTGACCCACACCTTGTGATGTAACACTCCAGTTTTCCCAGAGACCTGTGACATGGATTACCTGTTCCCCTCCTTGGTTACATGAAGCCACTTGAGTACAGCTGCTGTTCAGGAAGTGACAATTCCTACTTTAGGAACACGTATTTATCTCATGATTTGTGTAATCTTCTTTCCAGAAGATGAATGAACAGAATTACTTCATTTTTGCAACTACCTTTATTCTTAACCCCAGTTAATTATTTCTCTAGTTTGTCTATATGAAGACACAGAGTCTTCCAGCACAAAGGGAGGGACTTCAACAGTCCAGGGATGGACTATCAAAGATTAATTCAGCTCTTCCACACCACCACATTTCTAGGTAGTATTGTACTACCTTTCTCCAATAAGAAAGAAGTTCCTGTTGAAACCCACATGAGATGTTCAGATCTTTCAGACCTTTTGATCCTTTTTTCCAGGTGATCTTGATTTAAACTAGTACCACTTTCCCTAGGACATTCTATGATTCTATGATTTCTGCAGATGCGTGCTGTTCCCTTGCCTCTCGGCCCGTTTTGCTTCTGGCATTTGATTCCAGCTCATAGATTTTTGGACCAGCTTCCTGAAAAATGAGTCAACTCAGGGAGTCTGGTCCTAATAGCAGTATGGGGCCATCAGACTCCTGATCTACCACTCATGGAGGACAGTAGGCTACAACACAAAAATGTAGAATGATGTCGAAGTCATTTAAAACAAAATACCAAACTAAACCACCCCCAACCCACCTCCAAAAGAGACACACTCTGAATTCAGGAAGCATACATGCTGATCTTAGATCAAAATCCTAAATACCACTTCTGAAAATTTTTTCTGCTCATTGATGCAAGAGATTTTTAGTTTTAATTAAAAATCTGAGTTAAACCCACCTATTTTCTCCTACATGGAAGTACAAATCAGCAAACATTAACAGGGCTATAACCATAGTGGCAGAAGACAGCGCGCTGTCTCTAAACCAGATGCAGACTCTTTGCTACAGCTTTTTACCACTAGATGCCATTTCAAAATTTGTTTAAATTATCTTAATTAAAGCTACAGGAAATATCACCCTCATAAAACTGTAATCCCTGATTCAGCAGCACTATTTTTACAGGTAGTTCTTCCACGACTCTGGGTTTAACAGCCACTGGATGGGCTGTTGGTGGATAAGGCACACGTAGACATTTATTCCACCATCAGCACAATGGTGAGTGTCACAGTATTAATTTGGTGTCCTACAAAAGCACAGGGCCTCCTGAATAGCCCTGGCAGTGACAGGTCTCAAAAAGGACGAGGCAGCAGTTTTTCTAAGTTTTGCTTCTCAACACATTTAGAGTTCCTGCAGGAGGAGGTCAGTGAGGACTCCTTAAAAACAGGCCCATTTGAAAACACCACGTGAGCACTCTCACACTGTTCCTCAAAAGTGTCAATTCCTATAGATGTGGTACAAACACACCTACAGGGAACAGCAACTTGATTATTTCCTATATTGAGACTAGAGAAAACCCCCAAAAGCTACTAAATCTCAGGGAACACAATTCTCACCTTAGAGATAAGTTAGGGACAGAAACTACTTTTGGAGTCCAAAATTTACTTCTGCTAATAGCAACTGCTAATATTTGCAGGAAATAATGATAGATATTGAGAAATTAATACATAACTGACACAAGTATTTATACTGAGACCACCAGTTCATCCCACACTGAAGTATTCAGCAGTAGCAACCATCTGTGACCTTGATCCCAACCACAGAAGAAGCAGATGAAGCATATAGTACTATCAACATTCACTATGATAAATCTTCTATTCCCCAAGGAAGTGTGACCACAGCACGTGGCCACAACACAATAATGCCATTTAAGTAAACGTTTAATGCCCCATGCAGAGCACCCAAAACGCACAGGCTTTCCCATAAAAAAAAGGGTGCATTTCTTACCAGTTCAGAGAATTCATTATTGCCCAGATCAAGTCTCTCCAGTTGAGTCAGTTTGTGCATTGACCTGTAACAGATTAGGGAATATCAAAAATGAAACTTTTGCTTGCCAAACATCGGTCAGATTTTGTTTAGATAAAGGCAAAGCTCAGGTGATATTGTTATTGCAAATAGAATTACATCAGTTTGATGCTGATGCAAATGAGAACGACATACTCCACCTTTAAGACACGAGCTTGAACTAAAGAGCTAGCAACAATTATTTTAGAATGAAAATAAACATAAAATCTTGGTATAATTTTGCATAGTTGCTCAAGAAAAATGACCCATGTTACATTTATAAGCAATTGAAAGTAATATAAATTGTTACATTTTTGATGCAGATTTATAAACTCATGAATACCAAAACTTCATAACTTCTTTGTAAACCAGTAGAAAGTGTTTTGGCTCTTCACAGCAAAAGCACAAAGTGTAAGTAAGTAAGCAGTGGCATGTGGGGACACTTGCTGCCTGCCAGCAGCTTACAAAAACTTGATCGTCGTAAGGAGATAAACAACAGAATCGAGATTTTTAAATGACCAAGCTGAGATTCAAGGCTTTGACCTGCTGCAAAGCACATCTGGGCAAGCACTCCTCCTTCTGCAGCTCAGGGCACAGGAGCACAGCAGGGAGCTGGGGTGACCCACGGCGCTGCGTGCGGATGGGAGCAGTGGGTCTGACTTTGCTGGTGGGTGCCTCCCTGAGAGCCCCTTTTTGGGCAGCAGCTCCTCTGAGGGCAAGCAAGGCTGCACATGGCCTCTGTTGCAAAAGATCAGGTACAAATGACAGCAAAATCATCATAGAACGGTTTGGGTTGGAAGGGACCTCAAAGATCATCCGGTTCCAACCCCCCTGCCATGGGCAGGGACACCCTCCACTACACCAGGTTGCCCAAAGCCCCATCCAGCCTGGCCTTGAACACTGCCAGGGATGGGGCAGCCACAGCTTCTCTGGGCAACCTGTGCCAGTGCCTCACCACCCTCAGAGGGAAAAATTTCTTCCTTCTATTTAATCCAAATCTCCCCTCTTTCAGTTTAAATCCATTGCCCTTTGTCCTATCACTACACACCCTTGTAAAAAGTCCCTCTCCAGCTTTCCTGTAGGCCCCCTTTAACCCAAGCTGCTCATCCTTCTTCACAGCATGATAAAAGAAAGAGCCAAGTAAGAATATACCGTAAGAAAGTGAACCAAAAGTTAATATCAACCATGCTTGATGCAGTAAAGGGCTTTACATGAGGAATAACCTGGATTTATGGCTGTGACTGATCTCTGCGTAACAGCAAAAAAGGCACTTTTAGCTGGGGCTCAGGTGACTCAAACAGAGAAATAAGAGGAAAAGTGAGAAATTGCTAAAAATTATGTGATTAAGTTCTTCACTTACTGAAGTCAACGGGATAAATCTCCCAGGATTATCTCCGAATTTGTGCTGTGAGAAAACCTGATTATCTCAAAGTACAGCTTAAAGTGGCCAAGGCACAGCTCACAGCACATGTGGACTAATTTGAAAGCATTTAACATCTATTGATTTTGAATATAGGGAAACTTTTTAAAAATACACAGAGTTTTAAAAACTATACTTAGAACACTTAAAGGGGGCCTACAGGAAAGCTGGAGAGGGACTTTGGACAAGGGTGTGGAGTGACAGGACACGGGGCAATGGATTTAAACTGAAAGAGGGGAAATTTCTATGAGATCTAAGGAAGAAATTTTTCACTCTGAGGGTGGTGAGGCACTGGCACAGGTTGCCCAGAGAAGCTGTGGCTGCCCCATCCCTGGCAGTGTTCCAGGCCAGGTTGGATGGGGCTTTGGGCAAACTGGTGTAGTGGAGGGTGTCCCTGCCCATGGCAGGGGTTGGAACCAGATGATCTTTGAGGTCCCTTCCAACTCTAACCATTCCATGATTCTATGATAACACATGACAGCAGAAGCACCGACTCAAACAAGCAACCCCAAAGCAGTGAAGGTCTTTTTAAAACGAGAGGAAAATTGCTGAGCACCACGAGACCTTGTGAAGGAGCAGCTGTGCCAGAAGGGTGGCAGGACTGTGACTGCCATCCCTGGAACAGATGTTCTGCAGTTGTGCACTGCACAACTTTGCTTGTGTTGGAAAAAAAAATAAGATTTTTCTAAAGCTGATTTGTGACATGATACATCTGTGCTATTTGCTACCTCAATCCCTTCCAATATCTGTAGGAAATTAAGATTAGGAAGTTGTATTCAAAAATACTATGACATTGGAGAAGAAACAATTTCCTCGTTTGAATATATCGATCTTGATTTTTTATAATAGCTGACATTTTAAAGTTACTAAACAATTTCAAATAGTGCACTCGAGACTCTTATTTCATATTTTAAAAGGTTATTAAATTTGAAACAAATGGCTTTATAAATATTCCACGAAGGTTTCATTCATCTTGAAAAAAAAAAAAAAGGATGATGATTATATTCTTCCAGGTCTTTAATGAAAATTCTGCACTAAACAAGGCATTTTAGATAGTAAATCTCCCATGGCCCTAAGAGTGGAGCTTTGGCTCCTACTGCTTCGCTCTACCCCAAGCAACTCCTGGAGTGATCCCGGAGACAGCCTGAGCCAGGACCCCTTCCAAAAGGCAACGTGGCTCCCCTCTCCTGGATCAAGTTCAAATTTAATAAATTAATTACTCTGTGAACAAAATTGGAACAAGCTACTACCTCTACTGCAGAATTTTTCTTTAAACCCTGGTAGACCAATAGGCTCTCAACACCATACTGGATTTTGGTGGTGGTGGGAGTGAAAAAAGACGATAAATATAAGCAAGTAATTCAGCATTAACTGCAACAGTCGGTTCAGAGACCTTCTAAGGCCTAAGTTGATTGTAATAAAAAAATCAGCATAGTCTTAATTGATAGGATCTAAAATATCAACCATTTGATCTCTGCAATTTGTATCGGAAGACAAACTGATTATCAAAGATGCTCTGGCTAAAAAACATAGACCTGTTTTAACATCTAAATTATAGAAAAATGAGGTTGTGACAGGGCTAGATAGAGAATGCTGCTGCATTTTTATTAGAAGCAAACTTTACTTTTACTTTTCTAAAATAAGAGAAAAAATTCTCAGAAATGTATCTGCCATTCTTCAGTAGTGGAGCAGAGCATTTTTTGCTGGATATGTTAGTAAAATCAAAAAACATTTAGATTATCAAATATTCCACTCTCAAGTTTAAGCAGTTATATCCTTTCTTAGATTTCTTTAATTAAACAGGCACTTTGATTGATCTACTGTATTTCTTCACTTCCAGCATAACTTCAAGGAACAAATCTTAGGGTCGCGGACTCAGACCTGGGATGTGCTCCTGCACTCTACAGAAATTACTGTTCTGGACAGAGAAGTTCTTAAAGTATATCCAGGTCTCTCAAGCAAATAGTTCACCACTAAATTGAATAATTCCTTTCGACAGAACCTGCTGTCTTTCACATTTAGGCTGTTATCTTTCATCTAATCTAATCTGCAGTACTTTCAAACACGGAAAATTTAAGCCAGATTCTGTAGTAAACACCAACATGTTTACACAACCGTTTGGGAAGGGCAATGCCAAGTCCTAAAGTCCTTTGAAACTGCTGTTACCAGTACCATGAAACTACTGGTGATACCACTGCAGGACATACTCCTAGGTCACTGATTTCTTCTGTGCCTGCTGTGTTACTGCATGTCTGTTTTAACCTTTATGGCTTTCTAAAATGTTCTAAATCTAAATGATTCTAAATCTAAATGATTCTATGATTCTTAAACAGAAATTGACTTTCAATACGCCCTACACTGACCCCATTTTATCATAGAATCACAGACTGGTTTGGGTTGGAAGGGACCACAAAGCTCATCCAGTTCCAACCCCCCTGCCATGGGCAGGGACACCCTCCACTACACCAGGTTGCTCAAAGCCCCATCCAACCTGGCCTTGGACACTTCCAGGGATGGGGCAGCCACAGCTTCTCTGGGCAACCTGTGCCAGTGCCTCACCACCCTCAGAGGGAAGAATTTCTTCCTTAGATCCAATCTAAATCTCCCCTCTTTCAGTTTAAAGCCATTGCCCCGTGTCCTGTCACTACACGCCCTTGTAAAACATTTTAGCAATAGAAATCTTGATTCGTGCTCCCCAACTCCCAACTGGCTTCTTTACTGCACTTCTGTTCTCATAGTATTCATTACTTTGAATTATTATTGCTATAAAACCAGAAGGAATCATGGAAATATTCTATCTTTTAATAGGAAGTCTTAGCATGCCAGAGTAGGTGGAAGGCTGGGACCCGTCAAGAAGCAATCAGCACTGCGCCAAGCACAACACCACTCCCTCCCCAAAAGGATTCAGTTTTATATTATAATCTCCCTTAAAATAACAGTGAAAAGTATTTTTAACCCTTCTGGTGCTCCAGCTGCACTGTACTCCTCTTTGGAAAAGTCTTGCAAAAGCTGACTGAGATTTTACACATCCAGACAAAAGATGAGCTTAATAAACAAAGCTGCAACACACTCAGGCCAGCTCCTGTCCATCCCTTTCCCTGCAAATAACACATCCAGCCCTGAAAAGGTTCATTTTTGGTATAACTTACTCGTCCCAAAACTTTCACCATTGTGCCTGAGTTGAAACGTTATTAATCTCGTTTAGATTTCTGACGTTCAGCCACAAGTTACAAATATTGCAGAAAACTTTTTAAATTAATTGAACCCCATGGAGTAAGCAATTGCAAAGTCGATGCCAATGGACACTCCTTACCATCCAGAATCCCACCAACTTTATGAGGATTCTTCACACCACGGTGTGCACTCCCTGCCAGTGAGCGTGTGCGAGACCGCACTCCCAGTGTTCAAAAAACGATTACACTTACTTATCCACAATTTACCAGTTTCTGTTTCGGAAATGGAAGCATTTTTGCTTAAAACTGATCTGTAGGAGCCCTCTGAAGACTCATCATTCAACTGACAGTCAGGTAGTGCACGCACACGCTCTCCACCTGAACGATGAAGCCGTGAAAAGCATTGGAACATCACCAAAATTCCTCTAACACATCCCGATGGCAGGTTACACCCCTGAGTACCACACTAAGGTTTTACACCACAGGAAACACATCTCAGCATGTGAGCATCCCAAGTTCATCGTTCTTTACATGAGTTTTTCAGCATTAACTGCACACAATCACAAGCACTACGTGGCACAACGCCTTCCCAAGGCAAAACACCAGGAAACGGGACACACACTCAATAGTTGGCACAAAGTTTTCTCTCACAGGCAGTATTGCTTGTGACTTTATCATTCTGCATTAAAGTCAATAAAAGTTTCTAGGGATTATGACTCCCCGTGCTCATGTTAAAGTGCCCAAAAAAGCCCAGCCACAAGACTGAAAATACCTGGAAATGGTACTGGAAACTGAACAGCAACATTCCTTTGTTATTTCCATATATTTCCATACATAATTCCTCTTTATACATATACAGAACTATATCCTTTGAAAGGTGAAACTCTTCAAAGATGAAATGAGAGGTAATCTGAGTTACAATCGAGTTGGTAAAAACCTGTGTATTCCATACTGAACCCAACCTCCGAACAAAACTTTTACTTTAAAAGGTTTGGTTTGTACTACTGTAAAATTCATCGTAAAAGGCAACTTTTAAACATCACTTTCTGTAATTTCTACAGTCAGATATATGGTTTGAGCAACTGCAACATTTATAGGGGGGCAGATTAATTTCAGTCAGCTGGTACTGCATCAGAAGACAAAGCACACTGCCAAATGTACCCAATGGAATATTAGATGAGATTTTTCATTAGCCTCTGATATTTTTATCTCTTTCATGAAATTACTTATATTTTTCTTATGAAAAAGATTCATTATATTTTTTTTATGTGGGGTCACTTTACAAAGGTGGAACAGGAAAGGTGCAACTATGAGTAACGCTCAGTTAAATATTCATTGCTTAAATGATGTAATGTAATATAATTAACGTGCTAATAAAACTTGCAGCCAAAAATTTCATATAAATCTTTATCCATTTCGCATTTGGATCCATTCTTCCATTCATAAGTAACTGCAGGAGTCACATGAAGATCTGATTCTTGGCTATTGAAGTGGACCTCATGGTATGTTCAGAATAACATGAATCTTTTTTTTTTTTTTAATTATTTTTAAACACAGCAACGGGAACATGGTTCTCAAAAACTAAAAATGTGTGAAAATCAGCATAGAGAGTAGCTCAGAGACATCACTGAATACTTGGTGAAAACTCAGCATCGATCACAACAGCTTTAAAACATTCACACTCCATAAATTTAACTCACATCACAGAGTTCAGTGGTATTAATTATAATTCATGGCAATCACGTAACTTTCTCATGTTCTTGCATGTTTGGTTTTGCTGCCTTATTGAGAAGACACTTATCCACACATCGTAAACACTTCAAATAACCAGGAAGATGCCTTGCCTTTACAGTTTCTGGCAAAACAAATGAGGCAACTGCCATCAATTATTTTAATGAAATCATGCTATTCTCATCAAAATCCCGGTCAGTTTTCTGACCTTCAGTCACAAACTTCCAGTCACATCTGAATAATTCCCACATAGGAAGAACTGGGTTCATAAAGAACAAGAGTGTCTCTAATAGGTAAAAATTCACGAGTGAAAAGCAATTGTGTCAGAGACACAACTAGATTTACCCAATGATAAGTACATGAAAGATGCAATAAAATACTGCTTTTGGATGGTCATACTTCTACAAAGACAGGACTGAGAATGTTATAACAGTGACATACTCTATTTCCTTGGGTAACAACATACAGAATTATATTCTCACACGAGTTTGTGACAAATGGAAATAATCATTTTCTGAAGAAATAAAAAGCAAATAAGGGCAAATATGCTGCCATTCCTGGATTATCTGCTGCATTCTTTTCAAATAATGTTTTCTCACACTTTTGTTGTACACAGAAACCTTTATTTCCAAGTTTTTAAAATGTCACATTCAGGAGTCTCTTCCAGTTTCACTATTTTAAACCTTGCAATGCCACTTTATATTCATTAATGAATCAGTTTGAAAGTTACACTGTAAAATTAATACTTAATGTTAATAGTTTACCTGTTGCAGAGTAGTTAAATCTTAACCAGAGCTCAAGCATTACATGACACAAGCACAAAGAGCTATTTACTTATACATCACTTAATGGATTACAAAGAAAACTCAGTTTTCAGTGAATCTCAATTTATATCATTTCTGGAATATAAAACATGTAGGGTAAAAAGCAAAGGATCACAATTATATATTAATCTGTCATAAAGTACTGAATCTATATACTATCCAGGCTTCAAAATACCAGGGTATGTTTAAAAATGGTTTTTGAGGATACAAAATACTGTTACACACGGACTGAAATAACAGACAAAATACCTACAATAATGTGTATAATAGCTAGAATAATGTCTATTTTAACTTAACTATAAGAAATCCTATCCATTAAGGATTTTACAATCTACAATATCAATCCACAAATCGGAGAACATAGCAGAGACCATGGGATGATGGTCCAGAACTCCAGAAGCTCACAATCAGTCGTGGAACTGTGCTTCTTGGCTACTTTTATGTGGTCTCATCATTAACCCGAAGAGAAGTCCAGAGCAGACAATCCACAGGGCATACTGTTGCCTTGGCTGCAGGGCTAGTGGAAATACTGCTGTGCAAAATGCAGGGCTGTCCAACGTCACTTGGGTTAAGCACATGGGAAAACCACCCAACATAGTGCTTCTGGACGAAGAGGCAGCCTCCCTCAGCCTTTGTGTACCAGAATTGTTTGGTTTCATAACACAGTTTGGGAGAACTACCTCAACACAGTCTACTCGTGCTGATGCTCCTGATGCTGCCATTTCTGGTGCCCGAAAATCTGCTGACTCCATGTCCTCTGCTGTCCGAGCCACTGTGCACTCTCAGGCGATGGGCAAGGGCACTCTCCATCTTCAAATGCTAAGATGAGAAAAATCAATTTCAGTGCCCAAAGGACGGAACTGCTGGTGCAGAAGGTGTCTAAACACAACCAACGTGCCCATGGCACCGAAGACTTGTGAGATTTCTCCTAATTCTGTATCAATGGCCTAAAATAAAAAGCACCACAAAGACAAAAGTCCTACATACAGAAACTGGAAATCAAGCTCTTTCATTATTCAGTCGTAATAAAAACACGTGGACATCTGATTTCAGGAAAAAATGTTTGCTTGCAAAATGTAAGGATATTAAAAACACTCTACTGACTTAAAATATTGCCTTCCAGATAGGATCCTAAATTCCTAGCACGGTGGAAACCGATCAGATTCCTAAAATTTATCCTTTAATTCAGGACCCTGTTATGAAGCACTCGACAACTGGAACGGTTTGCTCCCCTGATTGTAGAGAACGGTGAAATCGTCACAGTTCTGACCTTCATTCACACACAAATTTCTTTCCCGACACAGCTTTCAAATTGCTGGGGAAGGACATTCGAAATTTCAGTTCAGATCCACTTCTGCTTAACTGATTACATAAATAAACAGGATGCAGCGAAAATCTCATCAGCCAGTGCAAAGCTCCTGGCAATAGAAAGACTTCATGAATAAATTTTTTATCCTTTGTTTTTGTTTTTTTTTTTAAAAAAACCCACTCCTTCTTTCTTTTTTCGTTTTGCACTTAACATTTGGTATCTTCTACTTCACGCTGTTTATCACGGAAAAAGCTGGAGGAAGGCTATCCAGAAGAGACAGGAAAATCATAGAATCATAGAATGGTCAGGGCTGGAAGGGACCTTCAAAGGTCATCTAGTCCAACCCCCCTGCAAGGAACAGGGATATCTCCAACTAGATCAGGTTGCTCAGGGCCTCGTCCAACCTGGCCTTGAACGTCTCCAGGGATGGAGCATCCACCACCTCTCTGGGCAACCTGGTCCAGTGTTCTACAACTCTCATGGTAAAAAATTTTCTCCTAATATCCAACCTGAATCTACCTCCCTCTATTTTAAAACCATTACCCCTTGTCCCATCACAACAGGCCCTCCTGAACAGCCTCTCCCCATCTTTCCTGTAGGCCCCCTTGAGGTACTGGAAGACCACTATAAGGTCACCCCGGAGCCTCCTCTTCTCCAGGCTGAACAGCCCCAACTCTTTCAGCCTGTCCTCATAGGAAAGGTGCTCCAGCCCTCTTATCATCTTCGTGGCCCTCCTCTGGACCCTCTCCAACTGGTCCATGTCCTTCTTATGTTGGGGGCTCCAGAACTGGACGCAGTACTCCAGGAAAATATGAGCCCCCTTGCAGGATGAAATTCCCTCAACTAAACTATCGCCCCTTTTCCAGACAGTAACGTGTGTTTCTTAACCCCGTGTCTATTAAAAGGCTGATTGCAATGGACAAGCTGAACATAGGAAATTCGTGTTTGCAAAATTCCAAAGGATATCCAGTTTCAAAGCATAGCTAGTTGAAAACATCCAAAATCCAAGTAACAGCAAACACACAGCGATTCTCTCAGTGAATTTCAGAATTCATATTCCTTGAGGGATGTATGAGCTTCGGCACATTGGACTGCCAGGGTGAACACACTCTAACAGTCACTAAACCTTGCAGCCAAATTTTCATCTAGAAAACTACATGCAGCTCTGATGAGATCGATGATTTTTCTACAAGATGTTTGCATTAGGACAAAGAAACACAATATATCTGTAACAGAAGTGACATAACGACAATAAAAACTGCTCCATGTTCTGGGATAAATACCAGACAATAATACCAGGACAAATAATTATGAAGCCAGGGCCCACTGCAGTTACCTAAATTCAAAACCACTGAAACTGAGCAAGACTGACTGTATCATTCACTGTCACCAAAGCCTCCTCACTGTTTTCCATCAAAGGTTCAGGATTTGGTAAATGATATATTTGACAACTTCTATTTTGTTTACGGTGTAATAATACAGTGGGAAGCAAACAACTGATTTGCAAACACTGCAGCACTGATCAAGTTGAACGTATTATCAAATTCATACAAAATGACTAGTACTTGGGATCTGGGTCTCCACCACTTGGAAGACCACAGAGGAGCAGGTCCTAAGCTTCCCACCACTAAAAGTTGAGTAAAAAAAGCCTATGTTCCCTCAGGATGTACCATATATTATTCAAACCGCTAAAGAATTCAGCACATGCTTTATATTCTCATGTACTAGTTTTGCACGGAATGAGTGAACAAAAATTGGAGAGAGACCTAGTTTTAGCCTACAAGACTGAAACTGGAGTTTTGGTCCTGTCTTCCCGTTTACCTTGCCAGAGAGCAGGAAGAAGCCAACCTTAGGGTGAGGAATAATTAACAAGGATGAAGCAAGTTCAAACAGTTAATGAACATCTGATGACTACAAGTTAACTGAATCAGCTAAGCCCAAAAAACCAACAGTAGAATCATAGAATCATCTGGTTAGAAGAGACCTTCAAGATCATCGAGTCCAACCATTCACCCTGCACTGTCAGGGCCCCTAAACCATTAGGGAGAGTAGAAGAATTCTACTCTCAACACAGGTTTCTTAGTTAGTAGTCTTCTTGACTCTTATTTCTACTGAAACATAACCTAAAGACAGAGTGAACACGTATCAAACCCAGGATTATTTCTAAAGAGAAAGCCAGAAAATCAAAATGGGGATGTGCTAGAAAAAGACAAGGACCAACTTGAGATGAAAAATGTCATGACTCAATAACTATCTACATATGAACTGAGGAAGAAGGATGGAAGTAGTCAGAGATGACAAGGAGCACCTCAGAAAATGAAAAAGCAGAAGGACAACCCATGTTGTTGCGCATGAAATATCCGTACATAGCCATAGTTATGCCCCTCAGCAGAATGGCTGATTTCTTCATAGGTGCTCTCCACTAGTTCTAACTGTAGGAGTACAGTTAATAAGATCTGGAAGATCCCTACGGACATGCACTCCAAGATAGTTGCTTTGCCACGCTGTTGAGAAGGTGTTTGGCTGCAGTGGCTGTTCACCAGCTGGGCTAGAGAGAACATCACGAGCAAGTCAACCCCATCCGACACCCACTGCGCCCTGGGGAACGGGTGCCAAGGCGGAGGCCAGCACAGGAGTCCTACCTAGGAGACATGGCTTTAAAAGGAAAAAACCAAAGCAACTGCAGGGCCACAATGTGATGGTCTTCTTCAGTTACTG
Source organism: Tauraco erythrolophus (assembly GCF_009769465.1). Taxonomy (NCBI): domain Eukaryota; kingdom Metazoa; phylum Chordata; class Aves; order Musophagiformes; family Musophagidae; genus Tauraco; species Tauraco erythrolophus. Next base: position 34,825,371 of record NC_141474.1, on the reverse strand, counting down.
GAGAACTGTCAAAGGCAGGCAGAGAGATGATCCTCCATCACGAACTACGGCGAATACGGGCAAGATTCGTGCCATACTCCCATGACAGGGATGAAGGCACAACGCCGAGCTTGTGAGCTGCGACTCAACCAGCCCGTTGGAGACACCGAAATGGGAGAGGCATGGAAAAGCCATACGTGCTGAAAAGATGCTACAGGGCATAAATACTGGTTATAACTGGTGAATATAATCTACAAATGTATTTCAGTAGGAAATACAAATATATTTTGCATTTATTTATATGTTTCAATAGGAAATACGTAAAAGACCTCACTGACCAGCTACTGGAAAACGTACTTGTGACAAAGAACTAATGACCACTGTCATTTATTCAGACATATGTGTTCTGCACTTTTCCAAAAGCAATCATCAATCATGTTTTATACATGCTAGAATCTAAGCAGTTGAGAGTCATCAAGTTTTGCATCATTATTTTTATTTTCCTGATTACCTAAACAAAATGACTTGCAGGGCAGTGAATTTTTCAAGGCTTGAGGGAAACGGTAGCACAGGGGAACCTTTTGCACAGCACAGAGCTGACAGCAGGTCAGGTGCTGACCTTCCCAAGCCCTGCAAGAGCACAGGTCACAGCTATGCCCACCCTCTCACGAGGAGGGACAAACGGCCACTGCTGACAGTCACAGCCTGCAGCATCTGCAGGTCCAGTTTCCACACTTTGATACGGCTGAGGATGGCAACAACCAAAAAATATCAATTCTACACGTGTTTAGCTCAGAACCATCCATCCTTACTCCAATGACCTATCAAATGACAGACACACAGTATCATAGAATGGTTTGGGTTGGAAGGGACCTCAAAGATCATCCAGTTCCAATCCCCCTGCCATGGGCAGGGACACCCTCCACTACACCAGGTTGCCCCAAGCCCCATCCAGCCTGGCCTCCCAGGGCACGAGGCTGAGCCAGTGCTCAGAGATAACACCGGAGCGTGACATCCAGCACGGGGCGTACGGACACTCGGAGAAGGTGTGTGTTACCTGCAAGTCAACGCTGCATCAGTGTGCAGCTGAGAAACACGTGCTCCTGGTAGTCTCCTATTCCAGCTGGGAAAAAGACAAGGTCTCCGATGGTCATGGCAGGTAAAACCCCATCTTGTTCTCAACGCATTCCAGGAGCCATCTTCTCTCTATTTAATTCCTCTTGCAGTTTGAAATGTGTGCAGGCATTTTTACTCTGTAGATTTATTTTTTTTTTTTAATCAAGTAAAATGAAAAGGATACTGACTTAAGGTGTTCTGCGGATAACGAGCAATTTCCTTGCGTACCATAAACCAACGAGAGCTGAGAAAGCAGAGCAGAGCCTAAGCACAACCAAACTGGATCTCATTAATACCAGTCAGAGGGAACTCTGAGTGTGTTTAGCTTCCAGTTGCTCTGGGAGGAGCTCAGGGTTCTCATATAATTAAGATCAAAACGAGTGTAAGGTGGACTAGGGTGATTCTCCACGGTCATAAACGTTCTCCCCTTCCACCACTTTGTGCTGGGAAGTCTTTACCTGAAATTTAACCCTACTAGGCAGATTTAAACTCTCCTGAAAGAACAAATCACTTTTGCATCTGTTAAGTGGACATTTGAAAGAAACAAATAAGTGATAAACAAATACAAAAGAAATCTGGTGTACGGAACAGGCTCTCGTTTCTGCTGTGCCTTCCCTCTGCCCATTTGACACGTTAAAATTATACAGCATGAACGCTGCCAGATAAGAACCACTAATTACAGTTTAAGTAACACCAGGATTATCCCAGATGGCAAAAGCAACGTATGTTCACTGCACTGCAAGGAGTTCGAGCTACATCTTATCCCAGAGTGTCCCTTACTGGAGATACAGCAAAAAAAATGCCACTATTGCCTTTGGAGAAGAATAATTAAGGCAGTTTTTCAGCCAAGTTTGACCCACTGTATATCTGGAAAACCATTCTTTAATTATTATCTAATTATTCTTTAATAAGAAAACAGTATAACACATTTTTGCGCTGCGAATATATTTAGTTTAAAAAAATCCTAAAGGGAAGATACGTAGTAGCAGTTGCTTATTAAAATATTGGCAATATTTTAATAACGTAGTGCCAGAGTAAGAAGTCTTCTGGAATATGGTTTATTAAACTCAGCCAGACTTACTACTTGAAGAAAACAGGTCATCATGAATGATGAAAATATTTGTAATCTCAAAGCGTGGGAAACAGTTTACATCTTTATAATAAACTAGGAAGAAAATGGAACAGCATTTCAAAAAATAGCAGTCTAAAGCTAAGCGTTTAAACCTATATTTAGATGCCTCTGGACAGATTCTCAGCTGATATAAATTGGCTGTTCCACTGACTTCAACACACTTAAGACAACCTGTGATTTTTGCAAATCCACTTCCTAAAACAGGATTTGGAAGTGGTAAGGATGTCAGGAATATAAATGTTACTGGAGTCAATGAGATTAATGGTCTTAAGTCACAAGAACGCTTTTTACAACTCCGTTTTTCAGGCTAATGGAAATATCAATCACCACTTTAATTCAGCAAATTTCACATCTGAAAAAAGGTAACGGATTGTGACGTTTTCACCGCCCAGTTATGTTTCCAAATCTTTATTGGCTCGTTCCTGCTGAGATGAAACCCAAGACCCACACAAGGCCATACCTGCAGTCTTTCAACACTGCAAAAGCTGAGAAATGTTTATACTTATCTTCAAAAGTCAAAGCAAAGTGGCACTGAAATAGGGAATAAGAACAAAACTTTACCTGACAGCGTTTCAAACAATATTTTGATAAATCACCAAAGATGCTTCTAAGTAATACACGCCAGTTTTTATATGAAAATGGTTATTTAAGACGAATGTCAGCATTCAACACACACATTGTATCTATACAAGAAGTGATTGACCTGTATTATTCTGCTTCCTTTCTCAATTTGCAATAAAGTCTTAGCAACAGAAAGGCATAAGAGTTGTAACTCTCTACAGGTTTAGACACTTCTAATTTGCAAACTTAACCTCTGCAAAACATCTGTTATTATTTTATGTGTATTCTGCCAAGGAAGAATCTAGTCTACTTCACCTTACATTGTTTTAAAAACAAATTGCTATGTGCTTTTTATATAGTTTTCATGATGCTGCTCAGAAATCTTGATCCTTTGAGTCTCTTTATACACAGTCTCACCACTTTTAAGAAATAACCAGCACAAATAAGAGTCACAAGTAATTTCAACAAATAGGTGTTGATGAACATTACAACAGGAACAGGACAACCTCCACCACTTTGCCTTGTTTCCATCTGATTTGTTTGCTAGAAATTTTGTAGTTGTGGGTAACTGGTACATTAATCTGGTGCAGATCTACAAGGTAGCTTGGTAGTGGAATTGATTAAAGTTTGGCATTCCCAGTGCAGCATTTAATATTCTGGTTTATTTTTCAGGTGTGAAAGTTATAGTCCTGCTAAATGATTGGCCAGGGAATAAAAGAAATAACAACCCATGACTCATAAAATTTTTGATTTAATCAGCTTGTAAAATAAAATAAATAAATCAATTAATTAATTAACGGGGGAGGGGGAAGGAACATGTATCCTTCTAACAAGCACTTTATAGAGTTTCTACTTTCTATGGTTCTATTTCTAAATTTTGACAGAAAGAAAGAAATGGGGAGAAAGAAATGGGGAGAAAGAAATGGGGAGAAAGAAATGGGGAGAAAGAAATGGGGAGAAAGAAATGGGGAGAAAGAAATGGGGAGAAAGAAATGGGGAGAAAGAAATGGGGAGAAAGAAATGGGGAGAAAGAAATGGAGAGAAAGAAATGGAGAGAAAGAAATGGAGAGAAAGAAATGGAGAGAAAGAAATGGAGAGAAAGAAACAGAAAAAATGTTAGAGGAAAATGTCAAATTTTCACATTATATTTACAGAAAAAAATAAAAGCACACTTGGAATTCAAAGGAAGAAAAAAATCTATTTTATGAAATTTCCTAAGAGTGAATTCTTCTGGGTGAAAAATAGGATTCCTCACCCTCCCTTAAGTTTTTGTTACAACATGTATGTAATTGTGAAGCCACAACAGATACTTTCATTACATATGCACAAAAAGATTGTTTTCACACCTTCACTCGTTATCCAGAAGGAAAAACTTCATAGATGGCATCCTTCTTGTTTCCATTTCTCCTTGAAATATTTTTCATGGAAAACTTTAGGTGAGACTGACCTTCTTTTGAATTATTGGAAGAAAATGCATCTATTGCCTTTTATCAAGGAAGATACTCAAGCAAGGATAGTAAAATATTATACCAAAATATGAAGATGCATTTTTCACAGAATTTTTGAGAACCACTCTTTTGTGGAGCTAGAATGCACAGAAGTATTGTTGTTATGTAAATAGTGGCATTCAAATCCCAGAGATTCAGTACAACTGGAGGCATTTGCAGAAAAAAGCAAAACAGAAGATTACCAACTTTACATCATATCGCCTACAGAGGTAAGTCTAAACAATGATTTTTCAAGCAGAGTCTGAATTTCGACAGAAAACATACTTATTAGCAGCAATTCTCAGAAATAAGACTGTGTGGCTAAAACATGCTGCCTGTATTTTCACATAGTTACATTTTATTACAATCAAAGCCTAAAAACGTGCAATCGAGAATAAAAAACATTGGTTTACATTTTAAGAGTGAAAATACATCAATATAAAACAGCTAATTTTAACAAAAGGAAAAAAAAACCCCAACCCTATCATCATCATCATCATCATATCCATGAAGTCCTTTTATTCCTGATTCAAACCAGGAGTAAAATTACAGTAAAATAAGTAATATTTTGGCAACGCGGGAGTTTGCGCTAAAACAGTTGCTAACCGAGGGGATGGAGACAACTGGAAAACCAGTATCTTTTGGAAACGTAGTGATTTAAACCAACAAAGAACACTGGAACAATGCATGCAAACATCTTCAAAGGAATATCAAAGTGCTGATCAACGCAAGAATCTCAAACACAAGAATCTCACAATGTAGTTACACCATTTGGGGTAACAACTTACCGTTGCCGGCTGATTTCGGCCAGTTGACTCTCAACAACCACCAAAGTAGAGCCCGTTTGACGTCGCGATACTCAAGTCCGACCCATCAGGACTGCAACATGTGCCAGTTAAGTTTAATCTTTCCGCAACTTTCTGGTGCAAACTCAACGTTTGTGATGGGAGGAGGTCAGACCAAACGCCCATCCCAGCGTGTCCTGCCCATCAGGGCACCCACCGCCAGCTCCTCCTGCCGCTGTGGGACAGGGACCAGCCCGGGCGCTGGTCCGACCTCCCCAGTCTGCACCGGGGAGACCCAGCCCCAAGCCAAAAGTGCGGCTTTTGTCTTCCAGCAAAATGTAGAGGGATATTTTTCAATCTTAAAAGGAGAAAGGAGAAGGTGTCGATGACTCTGATACTTCAGAAACTTCTCATTCCTCCCTCTCACAGCCAGCTCATCCTTACTTAGATTTCATAGATTTCATAGACTTCTAGGTTGGAAAAGACCTTAGAGATCATCGAGTCCAACCGTCCCTAATCCCCATTAAACCATATCCCTAAGTAGATCATCCACCCTATTCTTAAACACATCCAGGGATGGGGACTCAACCACCTCCCTGGGCAGCCTATTCCAGTGGCTGACAACCCTTTCAGAGAAGAAATACTTCCTAACATCCAACCTGAATCTGCCCTGACTAAGCTTATACCCATTTCCTCTTGTTCTATCACCCATCACTAATGTAAAGAGCCCTTCCCCCCCCTCCCCACCATCCCTTCTCAAGGATTTGTGGGCTGTAATCAGGTCTCCCCTCAGCCTCCTCTTCTCCAGGCTAAACAGCCCCAACTCCCTCAGCTGCTCCTCATAAGTTTTATTTTCCAGCCCCTTGACCAGTTTTTTACTTGCTACTCTGCCAACCACGCACACCTCTGTCCCTTGTCCAGGCAAAGAAATAGTTCTCTTCCAAGTTGCCCACCTTGACGGTTGCGTGCCGAGATGAACACTAACGTATCTCTTCTCAACTTCTGCTTTCTTAGATTCAGTAACACATGATTCTTAGGGCCCTTCCATGTAATATATTCTGCATTCATTATTTTTCCTATCAGATTAGGACCTCCTTTAGCTCTTCCTCATCCTTGTTTCCTCTGGAGCTTTTCCAAATGAGGTTTCCCTCATTTTCTACATAATGTCATAAACACTTCTTTGTCTCCAGTGAAAATACTTTGACAAAGAACATTTGGCACTGTCGTGGCTCTATTAGATCAATGACTCATAGACATTTCACATCCTACTAATATACTCACGTCTCTTTTTTCCAATATGATTTCTGACTGAAGAACTCCTACTTTATAACAGAAATCCCTCTCAGTCCCGCGGTACATGACCTTGCAGACTGTACTATCAAATTTCACCCGGTTTTTAATTGCTCTCGTCTCCAGAATCACACAGTTCTTCCAATTTTAAAGCCTGCATTTGAGAACTTGATCTACAATTTTTACTCTTCACAAAGCAAATTAATTTTGAGCCACGGCTGAAGACCAAGAGAAATCCTGGTTTTCCCTAAGATTCGCTGCCAGGGAGCCACCCCTTTGGTAACATCTCCATTGTACATTTTTCCCAACGGAGCAGTATTGCAGAAAAACAATAGCCATAATATGTACTGTCAAGAAAACCAAGGAAGAGATGAGAAGCCACAGCTTCAGTTGGGAAACAGTGAGTCATTAGGACGAGCACAACAAATACAAGCATTTTCTCATCAATTACCAGCACCTACAGACACTAGTGACTCACCATTTACAAATGCCACTTCTGCAATTTTTCAATTTTACAAATCTCTGCTGAAAGAAACCCCACAAACCCCTGAATGCTAATACACAAATCAAGTCATACTCAAACTCCTGGAAAACAGTCAAGATGGAAAGGAAAATACAGTCTGTATTAATACGAAGTCTGCCTAATAGAACTGCCTTGTCATTTGCAAGGGAAAAAAAAATCACAACCTAGGATTTAACAATCACAATTTAATCACAACAATGCTAGGATTTAACCAGCTGCCCTTTGGTACGATATTTTATTTTCGATATTCTGGATTTACATCCAATTTGAACATGAAATTTTTTTTTTTTTTTTTTTTTTGAAGATCTACTGCCTACCAGTACATTTACTACAACTAAACATCCAGCAAAAGGGCACCAGTCAGAACTGGTGCCACGGAACCCCGAGGCTGCCTGCAGAACACAGCTCCTGCTGCGTGATTTAAGTTTGACTCATCATAATGTAAAAGTTGTTTCCCACAGCGTAGGCAGCACGAACATGACTTCTGTATTTGTATCCACTGTCAATTTTCATCCAACTAGTCTGAAGTAACTTTCCAGAAACAACTAATGGTTGGAAAAGGTTTAATTCTGTACCAATATGTGTTAAGGCAAACAGAAGCGCTTAGTGCCAGAACTCTCACACATTCCGTAAAATCCACTTATCAAACAGTGGGAAAATATAGTGGTACTTTATACTGTTTACATGACTCCTTAAAGAAAATTATTTAATATCCTGTGCATCAGAGCGGTTGGATTAATCACACAAATTATCTACGTATGAATGTAAATATATATGTGCTCTGACACAGAGCTGAAATGTGCAACTAAAATGTATTTTTTCTTACAAACTTGAGGAAAAGTGGGGTGTTTTCTGTTTCACCAGACATGACAGACGAAAAGCACAACTGCAAGCACAGGTTGTGACAGCTGACACATCCACTGACAACACCTACACAGGTGCCACTGGACAATCCACATGGATAACACCGAGCAAGTCTGACAAGCCAGCGGACCTCGTGCTGCTGGGCAAGAGGACGGAAAGGTGGGGGTGCTCACTGGGTGCATCCACGTTCCCGATTTGATGCTCGGGGCAATTTATTTTCAGTGCAAGTTTGCCTTGTGCCATCTGTACCTGTGCACACTCAAGTGTGTCACTGGTGCTCTCACCAGTTCTTCTCCGTTTCCCTCCTGGTGAAGCCACGGCAGGAGTTGCACCGTGCTCCTCAGCAGTAAGCCTCCTACACGTCCGTGGCACATGTCGAGGCCACTGACCAGCACGGACTTCACCGTCATTAAAGATGCAATGTGGACGTACGGTCCCAGGAGTGCATCATCCTACGGCCAAGAGTCTGCCAGCCTGTCCCTCTCTGCACCCAACAGCGAGGAACGGACCCCCACGGGAAACGAGGAGACCTGAGTCATGCCTGGCCTCTGATTTTGGCAGCTCCAGCCTTTCTCAGGATGGCTCCGGACAGGAATGAGGAAAACAACCACAGTGAGATGTCCTCCACATCAGCTAAGCAAGTTAAATTGCTGCTGGGAGAAGATCGAGACACTTAAAGCGATACAAAACCGTAGAATCACAGAACGGTTTGGGTTGGAAGGGACCTCAAAGCTCATCCAGTTCCAACCCCCCTGCCCTGGGCAGGGACACAATCACCTGCCAAAAAGACTTGAGAAAAATCCAAAGCCAACAGGGCAAAGAAGAAAATCGAGAAGACTTAGAAGACATCCTTTAGAGAGATGAAAACGTGTCCAAACAAGGAAAACAGAACGGTTAACTACAAAAGGCCAGAAAATACCTTCAGAAATATTTGAAAAAAGGCCTAAAAAATAATAATACATCTTTCCTCAGGCCCCTCAGAGCCGGAAGCCTGCCAGAGCCTATGGAAAAGGTATGACAGGAACGCTCAGAAAACAAGAAGGTCAGAGCAGAAAAACGAGATGAATTTTCTGCGTTTGCACCCAGGGCTCGGGCAGGCTCCCACGCTGCCACGTCCCCCCGGCTCAGGGGCAACTGATGTCACAACAATTTTTAAATCACTCCAGGACAAGCCTAGGAAACTGCAGACCAGTGACTTGGACGACTGTACCAGGCAAATTAACAGAAACTCTTTTGGACAACAGAAGAAGGGAACACGCAGACAAATACGACACACTGGGGAAATCCAACACCATTTTTGTGACGAGTAGGGATGACTCAAAATACTCCTGAAGTCTTTTGAAAAGTCAAGGCTCCAAAAGAGCTGGACAATAAAGCCTGCCCCCATTTCCAAGAGATATGTGCAGAGGTCCTTCACTGGAAGTCCGTCACCTAAGCAGCTATGTGATCAGAGAAGGTCTTCATGAGCAAAGATTGGAAAAAATACCAATTTTAAAGCAGTGGGTGGAGGAGGAGGAGGAATTATGTCTCTCCACTCTGAGAAATTGCTCAAACAAAGAACAATTAAACACTGAAGCACAAACTGCCTCATTCAAAACCCACTGAAGCTACTGGGAATCTGTCCACTGCTTTGAATTGCTTCAGCCTGGGTGCAAAATGACTGAAAACATCATTGGAAGGTCTCACCTGTAGCTTCAAATACATATTCAGCAGAGTAGTATTACAGAAGAGAACATCCCGAGATACTACATAGAATGATAGAATGGTTTGGGTTGGAAGGGACCTCAAAGATCATCCAGTTCCAACCCCCCTGCCATGGGCAGGGACACCCTCCACTACACCAGGTTGCCCAAAGCCCCATCCAGCCTGGCCTTGAACACTTCCAGGGATGGGAGTGGTATTACATGTTGTTCCGGCGAGTAAAGATCAATTACACTTTAATCCAAAGAGAATAATAAAAATTATCTTAGTTGTTCTTCACGCCAACAGACAACCCTGTGATCTAGGTGGCCAAGTTATTCCAACATAAGAAACTTGGTCAGAATGTCTGAAACGCTCTGAAATATTTAAAGGAAATTCAAGAGAAAACCCCAGATTCTTCTATTTGTGTTTCACAAATTAAAGCTTTAATAAAATATTAGAAATTATTTGCAATACGGGCCAGAGATTTCAAAAATATTTCTAAATGCTCAAAAGACCCTGGAAACGGGTATCAACAATAATCTTTAATGAAACCGTATAAGAGAGAAAACAAGTTACTGATTTCATAAAACAGTATTGTGAAGATCTACAGACTAAACATACAAATATCTTCAGTATGTTAAAAATATTTGCAAACCTAGTAGTATTTTCTGAAGAGAAAATACTGCCGACAGAAAACAGGAGCATCCTGCAAATTTCCATCTGAAGAGCAGCGCATGTCTCCAGCCCAGTCTGACACAGCCAGCGTTATTTCGAACGTTTGGGATGCTTGTCAGGAGAAATCAGAAGCATCTTCGAAGCATTTTACAAACAATGCTCCACTAATTTTCTATCAGGAAAGTCTCCAGGAATACAGTGAGATGTTTGGACGTGGTTTAGATGCCGTAAAATGATGTCAACAAACTCAACACAGGGGAGCTCTCGGGTTTTAATGCAAGACTTTTTCAAGAGGGACCTTTTGGAGATCTCAGCTCTGGTTACAGAGCTGCCTTTCAGCCACCTATGGTTAACATTTACTTGAAAGGATATTTTTGCAAATAATTTTAGGACACTTTGCCTTCAGTGGCTACATTTTACAACAATCTTGACTGTTAGTAGGAAAGACAGCAAAATTAGAGTTATGGTAAACACAAAGCACGTTTCATTCCTGTTTATGCCAAAATGCAAAATGTTTCCTTTAAAAATTCTTTATACATGTGTTTTACAGCACAGAACTTTTTGTTCAACAGCTTTTCAGTTGCACTTAACACGACAATACTAGTGAGCAGAAGTTACTAAAAATGGTCTTACAGCACATTTCACATCTATTTAAAATCCAAATGACAATATTAACATTATTTATTTGCCTTCCTTTACGTGTCTTTTCTTACATTAGAACTACTGAACAAACTACCAACATAATCAGGTTATCTTATGATATATCAGATGAACTGCAGGATAAGAAAGCAAACCTGTAAGGAAACATCTGAAAGACCTGCATCATCTTCCTCACAACTACATCGAAAAATACGTTCTCATTTAAATTCAGTAATTTAAATTTGTCTTCCTAACTGCAGATGGTTCTATTACAGACACAACTCTCTGGTCACAGTTTTCCTCCTCTTATTGGCTGAGAAAATAGAAGTTAGGAAAAAAAATAGTTACTGTCTTTTTATAAAAGAGGTCAAATTCACCCTAAATGGGAAGCAGGATGCAGATCCTCTACATTAACGCTCCGTAAAACGTGTTCACTCCTGTCCATCCATTACCCCGTGCACCTTTTTTAGCTTGCAGACAAAACTGTTCCAGAGGACAGAAACAGGCCAGAAATGCACAGATCTCCCATTTCTGTCCCAGTTTATGCAAAAATGAACTTGTCAGCATCCTCCTCTTCCTCTTACTTTATTCCATAACGCAGCTGGCCGTTTCTCTGGCCATTTTAAGGACAGCACTTGCATAAGCAAAACCTTTTATTTCCAGCTCATCTCAGCAGTGTACAGCAAATCCTTCTGCTGTAGCAAAGAGCAGAGAACAAACATGCCCACAAATAACGTTTCTCTTGGTTACAAGAATCCAAGAACTTCCTTCCTTTCAGAATCACACAGTGAGAAGGGTCATACTCAGCCACAGGGCTACTGAAACAACCTCAGGGCTACTGAAACCGGAGGCTACCACGCTCAGCCACGAAACTTCCAAACCTGACAAAATTTGCCTGTTAAACACCATGTACCACACCAGAAAAAAAATAACATTATTTTTATTAGTAACAATGGCACACGATTCCAATCCTGCTCTCCCTGAATTCAGTGACAAATCAGTTATCATCTTCAGCGGGATTAGAAATAGACCAAAACCATAAAAATATTCTGTCTGATGAAAATTATTCTGTTGTTGAATTTTGATTCTTCAACCCTAGCACGCACACATCCATTTATTCCAAGAAACACCTTCTGCATGCAAAGATGATGCAATTCCCTTCTAAAAGAGACTGATGTTTAAGAGGTTGTCTAGATGACACGTATATACTACAGCACATTTCAGATGATAAAAAGACCTCCAAGGCTGCAACTCTGCTGTCCTGAACAGGTCTCATTTTTAAATGCAGATAAACACTTTGGTAGCAGATAAAAGCTTTTTTTTTTTTGGTTTGTTTTTCAACATAGTAAATGTAACTCAGAACAGAGGAAAGAGAAAGTATTTTCCATTCACATAAAGAATAGTGCCTTCAAGACAAAAAAGAGCTTTCCTTAAAAAGAAGGAAGTAGTGAAAATGTCACTATATCCCACGACAGGGAAAATGCCTCAGGAGGTTTTGATAAATGCCCTTTGCAAATGAGCTCAATCATATTCAGCTCAGTGTCAGCAACGTTTCATAAACACAGCTTATTGCCACCACTAAGTCTCACTTATAAAGGGGACCTACAACCCCCATTTCTAACAATCCCCACATCCATGGATAGTTTTGATTTGTTGGGATCCCTGCTACAGATCCCCGTTATGTCGTAACTACTAAATAATGCTGGGCCGAGCACAAAAACAAATTCCTTGCTTTATGCCGTGCCACTTCCTATATTTAGCAAGGGAAGTGTATAGATTTATTTTTCATTTCTTTACTGCTTCTTTTTCAAAATACCATTTAAACATTGGTCAAATTTTAGCAACAAATTATAACAACAAATTATAGCAACTTACTTTTTTTTTGGTCAATAGCACGAAGAAACAATATCAAACTGACATTTATTCAATATTCTGATGATACAGGTTTCTAAATAGTATTGTAAACCATCAATATATTTAACTTCTGTACAGATCACATGGGGAGATTGTTCTACTGAGCTTACACTGAGTATGTTTTCAAAACATCAGATCACTTCTTGATGAGGAAAATATTACACAATCACTGACCAGGGTTATCTCATATGTTGTTTTCCAATTTTGTTTACGTTGCATATTTTAAAATGTCACATTATAGATTTTGGATACTCAGTTAAAAGTCAGTTAATGCATCAGTCTCCATCTTCTATGTTCAATTTTTAATAATATACCTTCAGTAGAATTTCTTTAAACCACGGAAAAAATAACTCTTAACAGAAATGACACCATTGCATTGCTACCAATAAAAATAATTTGCACTTTTGGAAATGAAAAGGACTTATGTAAATATTCAATCACTTACTTTGGTAGAGTTTTCAAATGATTTTCTCTTAACTCCAAAATTCGCAATTTGACAAGTCTAGAAATAAGATAGAAAATTATTAGTTCCTTCGATGAATTAGTTCAGGAATTCAGAAGAAAGATTTGAAACAAAAAAAAAGACTCTGCTTAATGCAATACAAAATGTATTTGAATCAAATAGCTTCACGTAAGGACAGTCAGCTTCAGTTCAGGAATACCTGTCCCTACCTGAACTCTTCTGAAAAACTTTGACATCTGTCAGTTTTCCATAGTAATTCTGAACTATTTTAATTAATTATTCAAACAAGACAAACATAGTAAAAGTTAATTTTTCTCAAACATTCCCAGACCTAGTAAAGAACAAGAAGCAACTGCTGTTCAGTTCCCAACTTTCTTTTGAATGTTTTGAGCACTGGATTCTACAACCCCACGCAGGCAGACCAACGCTACAGAGCAGATCTCCACTGAATCTACTGTATTTTGAACAGAAGTAGGACTTGTGCTTAAGAGTTGGCATAAATTAGAATCTATACACAACAGTAATTCGTAATTCCAAATCCCTGTGCACACTCTAACCAGCAATACTATTTAAGACTCAGCAATAAATGCCACGAAGTCGAGTAACGGGAAGGAAGGAGGACACATCAGATCAGAGATGAAGAAACTAATATATTAGAGTTCCAGAATTTGCTGCAGCGTTGCCTAATTATTGCCTAGGAAGATAATTTGACAAAAGTGAAAGAATTTTGATCCATGGCACCCTTTTGCTGCTTTAATCCCAAATTATAATCTATGTGAGGATGAAAAGGAAGATTTAGAACCGAAACAATAAACGGGGTCCTCTCCTTCTCATCTCAAACTCCACCCACAGAAAATGTGGGGTATCAAACTAAGTATTTTTTGGAGGTACCTTCAATGCAAGAGCTGACCATGCCAGGATTGCTCAGGGCCTACGTGAAACTGAGCAGTTCTGCAGAACTTCTTTGTACCTGTATCATTTCTAAACAGAGGTGCCAGCCCAGAGTCATACTAGTAAAGCTTTCAGGCTGATATTAAACTTTCTTTTCATTTAGAAACCGTATCGAGGAAATTTCTGGTGGGTTTCAATGATTCTGTTAATACTGCTTTTCATATTACTCTGTCTCTGCAGTCCAGCTCCTGTAGTGCCATATGTATAAACAAGCAAGAAAAGTTTTTAAAAAAAAAAACACAACAAAGCTTTAAATAGTTCTCTGTTCAGCGCACCACCAGGTTTCTGTTTCATGAAACCTCAGGCCTCCCAATATTACGCTCTTCTAGAAAACTGTGATTTCCTCTTTTTCCCCACCAAATTAAGCAGAAAACATTTCAAGTCCCACAGCTGTGCTTAACCAGAACAATTTTAAATGAGAAATGTGTAGAGGTGCTTACATGATGCTCAGGTAGGCGCCGTTCCTGACTTTGTTCACATGGCTAAATGAGACTATAACAGACTAACAATATTGCTGTACCAGAAGGTATAAAGAAAGCACTAAAATCTGGAGAAGAGCAGTAAGGGAGTTACAGTTAAAGAGCTACGTGTGGCTAGTAAAAAAAAAAACCCACAAGCCATGTCTGTATGCTAATGTAAGAAGCTTCAGAAAGGTGACAAGGATTTGCAAACGCAAGACACCAAACAGGTAATATAGGAGCAGAATAAGAATAAAGGAATAACAACCCCAACTGAAACTAGAGTGACTTCAGTAAGAGAAAATATGCACTCGTAAAAGAGGAAAAATAATAAAAAAAAAAGTTAGAGCTTTCTGCTAAAAGATTTAGAACACCAGCCAGGTCCTCAAGCGACAGAGATGATTAGACGAAGCACCAGCGAGGCTTTAGAAGAGCACAATGAACATCAACACCACCCATCTGACCAACTGCAGGGTATTCAAGATACTTATTTTTCCTCAACATTTGAGCACAACTGATTCCCAACTGCAGGAGCAGGCTGTCTTAGGATGTGCTCAGGTATTTCAAACACTCATCAAACGTAAACGATGACAGTTTATCCTCCTCTTTCTTCAAGGAGGCATTTTCTGGAAGGTGTTCCAGCGTTCAAGCCCAGACTCAGCTCTGCCTCAGTGACAGCCCCATCACGCGAACGCTGATAAAGCAGCACTTCTACTTCTCCCTGCCTGAGCACACCAATGTCATTTCCGACACAAATTATGGCACTTCAGCATCAATTTTGGAGTGTGGAGTTGATGCTCCCAGTCGAACAATAAAGCACACAGATGGGGAGGTGGATGGACCAGGAAAAAAAACTAATACTAGGTGAACTCTGTAACAGCACCATATATTTTCTCAGTTAATCCTTTGTTTTCTGAGCTGTTTGCCCAACTGGGCAACCCGAGGGCAGGCAGGTTGGCCATTCCCTCCGCAGTGTAACTGAGGTGGAACAAACTTGGTGTTTCTGCCAGACCTGCGCAGCGTAAGGATCCACTGGCTTCTCCTGCCCCCTTAAACGGCCATGGCAAATTGTGTTACCTTTGACTCCTCCACCCTCTGCTTTGTCCTTATCTAACATTTTTTGGCTCAGTTTCTGCTGCGTTTATTTTTACTCTCATTCTACAACTTTTCTGCTCTTCTGTCTTTTGAATCTTCTCTCCTGTTCTTGCTTCCACATTTTTCCTTTGGTTACTCCACCACACTCAGTCATTTCTTTCTTAGAATCATAGAATCATAGAATGGTTAGGGCTGGAAGGGACCTTCAAAGGTCATCTAGTCCAACCCCCCTGCAAGGAACAGGGATATCTCCAACTAGATCAGGTTGCTCAGGGCCTTGTCCAACCTGGCCTTGAACGTCTCCAGGGATGGAGCATCCACCACCTCTCTGGGCAACCTGTTCCAGTGTTCTACCACTCTCATAGTAAAAATTTTTTCCTAATATCCAACCTGAACCTACCTCCCTCTATTTTAAAACCATTACCCCTTGTCCTATCATAACTGGCCCTCCTGAACAGCCTCTCCCCATCTTTCCTGTAGGCCCCCTTGAGGTACTGGAAGACCGCTATAAGGTCACCCCGGAGCCTCCTCTTCTCCAGGCTGAACAGCCCCAACTCTTTCAGCCTGTCCTCATAGGAAAGGTGCTCCAGCCCTCTTATCATCTTCGTGGCCCTCCTCTGGACCCTCTCCAACTGGTCCATGTCCTTCTTATGTTGGGGGCTCCAGAACTGGACGCAGTACTCCAAGTGAGGTCTCACAAGGGCAGAGTAGAGGGGGAGAATCACCTCCCTCGACCTGCTGGCCACACTCCTCTTGATGCAGCCCAGGACGCGGTTGGCCTTCTGGGCCGCAAGAGCACATTGCCGGCTCATATTGAGCTTCTCGTCCACCAGTACTCCCAAGTCCTTCTCCTCAGGGCTGCTCTCGATCCAATCACCACCCAGTCTGTATTTATGCCTGGGATTGCCACGACCCAGATGTAGGACCTTGCATTTGGCCTGGTTAAACTTCATGAGGTTGGTACGGGCCCACCTCTCCAGCCTGTCAAGGTCCCTCTGGATGGCATCCCTCCCTTCCAGAGTGTCGACGGCACCACACAGCTTGGTGTCATCGGCGAACTTGCTGAGGGTGCACTCCATGCCACTGTCCACGTCACCGACAAAGATGTTGAAGAGGGTCGGGCCCAACACGGACCCCTGAGGGACGCCACTCGTGACCGGTCTCCACTTGGACATTGAGCCGTTGACCACTACTCTCTGAGTGCGGCCATTGAGCCAATTCCTTATCCACCGAGTGGTCCATCCATCAAACCCATGACTCTCTAATTTAGAGAGAATTTCTTCCTTTCTGACTCACAACACTTTTTCTTTCTGTTCATTTTTGAACAGGCATAGATGATATTTTCATTTTCTGCCCTTGCCACGATTTACTGGCACGTTTGATCAACGCCTCTTTATTTCTTCTCACCTTCTCCCCAAGTCACCAAACTGCATAACTTCATCATAAAATTCTTGCGGACATAACATTCTCTCTAACAACAATCATTCATCAAAACAGGGTTGAAAAGCCAAAATCTCTTTTGGTTTTTTTTTTTTTTTTGTTTTGCTCTGTTTTGTTTTTGAAAAGAATACAGAATGGTCCCTGAAAGCCTAAACTGGGTTCATATGAAAGAGCGACGTGCTTTGATGACTAATCCTTACCTTCCAAAGTTAGCTGGAAGAAACTCCAAAAAGGCATCGTTTAGATAGAGCTGGGTCAAATTTAGAAGTTGTGTGAAGCCATCTGGCAGTCTAAAAAAAAACAGTTAAAAGCTTAATGATCACACCGAAGTTGCTATGGAAATAACAACAACGCATATTTAGAAAGATGACTTTTTCTCTCACCTTTTTCCACCCAAATTCTCAGGAAGAACTTACTTGTTACAGACAACATTTTTGCCCATTCTTGTCTTTTCCACGTTGCTATAACCACATGAAATTCAAATTCCTGCCACGTTCAAGTTACATCAGCCTTTTCTCCCTTCCTAGATTATTGTTTTAAGCCAAAGGCGTTTTTTCTTTTTCTTTCTTTTTTTTTCCTCTCTCTCTTTTTAAAAATTGAAATTTTAAACTACAAATTTGAAATTTTAAATTACAAAAAAAATTTGAAATTACAAATTTTCTGCACTTGCAGTAAACAAACACAAGCTACTGATACTCACTTAGAGACTGGATTGACACTGGCTTCGATAATTGTTAAACACTTACAACATTTAATATTTTCTGGGAAATCTTGAATGCCTAAAAAAAAATATTGAAAGAATTATTATACACACGTAAAAAACTGTTCAACTTGGTTTGTTCATAAATTCATTCATTTGGCATTTTCAGACCAGACTTAAGCTATAACAAGAAGAACGCGCATATTTTAGCATTATAGGCTAAAAGATGACACTTAAGTGCTACATAAATACACTAGAACAGATAATATGCCTTGTCCTAAAACTATTATGCTAATGCTTGATTTATATAATCTTCTAGAGTTAAATAGTGACATCATTTGTGCTGGTATTTGTGCCTCTCGTTTCTTTCCAAACTGCTCATCTTTTTCTTCTTTGTCTCCTCCTCCTCTTCTCAGGAGAACACACATATAATCCTGAGAGTCTCCAGGTCTTTACTGATAATAAATTTTTCAAAATTTTCATGAGTGCCTAAGCCTTGTTTTCAAAACGAAGACACTTCAGTTCAGACATGCAAAGCTTTTTAGGCACACGAACACTTAAATGCGTAATTTGGAAACGCACATCAGTGAATGAGTCACTGGCTATTTAAATCCTGGTAATTGTCTACCTGCAGCCTTATATGCTTAAACACATTACACAGGAGCCCAGAAAATACTGTGCCACTTTGGAAAGTGGAATGGTTCATAAATGCACTGAAAAATGGTCTCCCTCTCCTATTATTTGTCATAAGTCATCACAGGACACTATGCTAAAGCAACCTCCTTTTTTTTTTTTTAAGAGAAAAGCAAATGAGGTAGATATCTACCCCGACTTCTCGAAAGTGCCACACAGAAAAATAGTACATAATCTAGAAAAGGAGCAATTTTTCTAGAACACCAGTTTGTTAATCATTAGGAACTAAAACTTCATTTTCGTTCACATTCATAACAATTCTTTGAAATACTTACACTTTTGATTTCTTACCGTTTTTACTGATATCAAGTTCTTTGAGATTAACTAAGCTAGCAATGGTGGTTGGCAGACTCGAAAGGTCGTTGTCTGGTATGCTCAGTTTGCGTAAAGCTTGACAGTTGAACAGTTGCTGCAACATAAAGAGATACTTTACTGTGTCTTACCAAAAAAGATCAGTCTGAAATAATCATATATACACAGAACCAACAAATACCACGAAACTACATCTGTTACAAAAGAATTTACTAATCAAATCTTTTGAAATGCCATTCATTACTTGAGAAGACGTTCTTACAGGCTGCTCAATATCATCCACACTGCTTATACACAGTTGACAAGAATAACCAGAGCAGTTGCTTGGAAGCAGGAATGTTCAAAAAGAGTTTTCTGTCAAAAACTGTGTACTCATTGCAAGCCCCATTTTGCAGGTACGTGATATTTCATATGTGTCATATCAATTGAAATTTCTTTTTGTGGCTTGCGGTAAACTAAAATATTTGATAATTTAATTTCATGAGAGATTTTGAAATATTTTGACTTTTTTTCTTTCCAGTACCTAAAGGGGGCCTACAGGAAAGCTGGAGAGGGACTTTTTACAAGGGTGTGTAGTGATAGAATAGGGGGCAACGGATTTAAACTGAAAGAGGGCAGATTTAGATTAGATACAAGAAAGAAATTCTTTACACTGAGGGTGGTGAGGCACTGGAACAGGTTGCCCAGAGAAGCTGTGGCTGCCCCATCCCTGGAAGTGTCCAAGGCCAGGTTGGATGGGGCTTTGGGCAACCTGGTGTAGTGGAGGGTGTCCCTGCCCATGGCAGGGGGGTTGGAACTGGATGATCTTTGAGGTCCCTTCCAACCCAAACCATTCTATGATTCTATGACTGCACGCAGAAGAAATTTGCTGTCTTCAAGAAACAAAATGCTTTGGCATCATCAAAACAATATGTTCTTTAAATCCCTCCCCATATTCAGGACTTGATTCCAATTTTTAAGCCAAATTCAAATTTTGTAAAATGTCAGAAAACAAATCCTCCTTTCAACCTGAACTAATCAATAAATCACATTGAAAGCACCTATTTAACATCTCTGTTTTCCTCAGGAAATAGCATACATCACCTGACACATGGAAAAACGAATAAAACAACCACACTAAGAGAGAGCAGCCATGAAAAGTGATGCCACATTTCGGTACACAGCATCACTTCACATCACCCGCTCCGTGGCTGCAGGCTCCACAAATAATTGCTCTTCCCAAAAGTTAACAGTCACCCGTAGGACTTTCTGTGAATGTGAAGTCACCAAATGGCACTGGAAAACCCAGTGGGTTCCAGAGAAGAACAACTTCTCTTTGCAGGCATCTCCAAAGCGTTCTGCAGATGTTAGTGCTACGTTTACAACAGATTTAGTCTTTCTTGCAGACTTCTGTGTCAGGATAAAGCCCATATAATTAGCTACAGGCTATTTGAGAATGCATAATAATTTGATGGCCTCGATGAAAAATTCAGTCAAGTACCCAAAGGGAAGAAAATTAACACACAAATGGTGTGCAAATGCCAACTTGGTGCTTTGTTTGAAATAAATTTGAGATCATTTTGAAACTGCATTTTTCCGCCGTAACTTATAATCCTTTAGAAAAATCCTGCTTTTTCTTCCAGATAATCTATCCTCAGAAAACTGAGAAGGAATCACACGGATAAAAAATGTTCAGCACACCATACTCTCAATTAGCACCAAACACAAAAGGGTCTTTTTACTGAAAGACCCTTTTCAAAATGCCTCTTTATTGACTTTTTTTTTTTTATTTCCTCATACACAAAATATCCTTTTTCAATCCCAAGATTGTCCCCCAGCGTTCACCAGTTCACACCAACAGCAGGGGTACACTGCCATGCCACAGCCCAGTAACAAAGATCTGCTCCCACGCTGTGACCTGCGGTTCCCAGTCTCATTTATAGGCACAGCCAGAAAAACCACTGCACATCCTGGCAGCCCAACTGGGTTACGCATTCCTGCTTGCAGACAAGGTTAATAAAGGGAAATGTCCCTCCGGAGGAGGAGGAATTCCTTTGCAATGCATCTGAGAGCACCTGCTTTGTCTCTTTTTTAAGGAAGCACATCCTTTTGGAGCAGACTGGAAAATAATGAAATGAAGAGGCTCTAGGCTTTGCTCTGGAAATTTCTACCACGTTACCGTGTGGGAACAGTTCCAGACAGCAGTACACTGATGAACACTGGAACAGGTTGCCCAGAGAGGTGGTGGATGCTCCATCCCTGGAGACGTTCAAGGCCAGGTTGGACGAGGCCCTGAGCAACCTGATCTAGTTGGAGATATCCCTGTTCCTTGCAGGGGGGTTGGACTAGATGACCTTTGAAGGTCCCTTCCAGCCCTGACCATTCTATGATTCTATGATCAGTAATGTTCAGCACACGGAACCTGCCGAATTTTGGCACAGGGACAAACTATACTGTGCTGTTGTATCCAGAAAATGAAATTCCTAGTGTCCCGAGCCATTCCCCTGGAGAATTCTTCTTTTAAAAGCCAAGGAAGGCTTGGAACTTTAAAGCTTTGACAATATCTGAACAGACACAAGGCTTCTGAACCGGTGAATGAAGAAGTGTAATAAAAAAATATTCCCTCTGGAGTAATTTTATGACGTACTGTTGCATCAGAAACAAACCAGAGTGTGAATACAGGTATGTAGGCCCCAAATTGGCCACTTTTTTTTATGCACTGCATTTCCAAAAGGTGTCTTTCTCCATTCCGAGTGCGCTATGACCTTGATGCCATCATCATACTGTATGTCCATATACTGCTTTTATTCCTTTCAGACTGGAAGCCAACTGGTGCTCATACCACTGTGATGTGAGTTACGACGACGGGCTGTTATTCTGCCTATCTCAAGTTCTTGACCACACAGCAAGAGAGGTTGTGGCCTTCCAGGGCCATTAGAGAACAATACAAAATTGCTGCTCTTTGCTTGCCATAGGCGTAACTGTGAAACAGATTGGCCAACACATTGGGGGAATTTGACATCAGGATTACAAAGGAATAACAATTTCCAGCTTTGCAGAACAGAAACATGATTTCTTCTTGGCAAATTTAGAAAAAGTATTCGATGCCTTTAGTGGAAGCTAGAACTTCCATAGCAAATGCAATGCAAAAGAAGAATATACTTAGTTTATAATACCTAGTCATCTACGTGAGCTATACATTAGAGATTGCCTCAACATCATTTATATTTTGGTTGTATTGTTCGTTCTCAGCAAGATAATTAAGCATCAAGATGTAGCTTCAAACTCCAGTCGCACATTTAGCATTACTGGTATTTATTTTACCAACACATGAGATGGCAAAACACAGTGGTGGCCATTTCTAGGATTTGTTATTAGAGCCAGACAGATTTTTCAAACTAATTTTGCCCATTATATTTTAGTCTAGATTTTATATTTATAAGGGAAAGCTGCTGGGGAGAATTTTCACCTCATTCATGTTTTTCTGGATACCAATTGCCAGTGACTCCACCTTCATTAAAATCAATATTCTTTTTTATTAGTCATTGATTCATTTGACTCATACAAATAGGGACATACTTGCAGCAGCAGCTCACGATAATGAAGTCAAAGGCAAATAAAATAAAAGACTTGGCTAGATTTAGAGGAAAAAAACCCAAGAATTATACAAAAATCCTATAAACTCTTAAAAGAAGAGAAAAATATTAGAAATTAGGAACTAGAAATCCTTTTCTAATGATGACAGCCGAAAAAAAAGCATCATTACAATGCACAAAATGTAAGGTAAACATTTTTTAAAAAAACAGGCAGAATTAGTTTAATACATCATTTTAATGCAAAATAATTTATTGGCTTCTAGTATACCATGTACCTAGGTCGAATAGAGTTTTTACCTATGCTTTTCTTCATTGAATTTTTAAACATGATAAAGTGCTCTGATGAGAGAAAATTCAAAAGAACATTGTCACTTCAGAGGCACATAACATTTGGTAAATAACAGAAAACTGACAAAACAAGTTTTCTCTGGAAGAAGTTCATTTACAGAGAGAGGAACGTTTTGCCTGTGGTAGATCATGACATGTAATACAAAAGTTAACATTAAGTAATATAGTGCCATTTTAAGAAAAAAAGGGCATTTTCTCTCCCAGAATATTAATTCAGGAGTGAAAAAAAGTTCAGACACATGCAGCAAAAAATATCTGAAGCAGAAAAATCTGATAAAGAAATTATTTGGATTGTTTAATTTATGGTAATGATTAATAAAGTCTTAAGACAAAAAATTATGAATGGCACAAAGAAAGCAAATGAACAATCCCATTAATCTTCTCTTATACAAGGCCAAGACTATGTTAAACGATGCATTTCCTAAGACCAATTAAAAGGATTTCTTCAATACATAGTATTTGCTTCAAAATATTATTTATAACAAAGAAAAACGAGAAAAAGAGGTGCAAAAATAGAATTCTATACATTTAAACCTCTCCAAGGTACGTATTTATCTGCTGCTTCGTTTCACAAATAACAAATACAAAACAGATACCACCACACACATTGCAAAGGTTTCCTCAGCATGCACATTTCAGTTGTGAGCGACACTAACGACTACCACCTTCATCCCAATTTCATCATTTTGGACCCCTTACCTTTGGCCCTCATTTTTTTTCCATATAGAATCATGGCATCCTGCTCCTGTTCTATGCCCTGATATCTTTGTCTTCCATCATACACTGCAATTTATTTTGAATACCATGGTGATGCATGCTTTCAAGAGACCCAAAACAAACCTTCCAAAAATCCCTAGCTAAATTAGGCACTTTATGTATTCCTCAGTAGCGTAATTAAAATATACAAGGTTAACCATATATGATTATTCAAAGAGAAACAGTCTGGAAGGTATTCATTAGCAGTAAAACAGCCTCCACCACAACCCATTTCATATTTATGGGGACAGAAAAAATTATCTGGTTCTCTGCTGTCCCTGCTAGCAGCCAGAGAGATAAGGCCCTTCTGCATTTCATTTTTCTGTGACACTTGAAAGACTGTGGCTACCCTGTCCTGCCATCTGTGAGTAATTTCTTGATGGAGTGAGCAACGAACCATCACACGCAAATAAAGGAGCTCCATGTAATGGAAAAAGTACGTTTTCTACATTTGTAAATAGAATTTTTATAAAGTCTCTAGGCAGTGTAGGTAAGTAATATGTTGGGAGATGATGAAGAACGGATTACAGTGGAACAATGTTTAATTAAAGGCTTGTAAGCGTCTTTCATTATTGTCGAGAAAAATTCAATTAAGGAGTGGATTACATGACTTCATGCTTCATTATGTAGCTGGCACCTACTATTAATTGGTTTTTCCACTACCTTGCCCTCTTTTGTTTCCAGAACACTGAAGTTACAGTAACTTTTAATTCCTTATAGTAAACATTAATCAACAGAAGAACAGATTGAGGTTCTATAAAATAAGTTTTAGACCGGAAGGATAACTTGAGGAATCTTATTGCCGGACCTCGTGTGCAGTTATAAAAATGTTAGTCTGGTAGCACTGGCATTTCTCCCACAAGGATAAATGGCACATCCTGACAAGAAGCTTCCTTTTAAAAGCAATGCTGCAAAGGATCCAAACGTGAGATCATCTACCCCACACATCAGCGCAGTATCAAATGCCATGTTAATTACCTCTTGTGCAAGAAGTCCTTCTTTTGAACAATTGGTCACTTCCCAACTTCAGACTTCACTGGCTGCCCCGTTCTGGTGCTACGAAGCAAGGAGAAGTAGGTGGCCCTACTCCTCCCCACCCAGTACCATCTACATGAACAGGGTCTCAGCTGTCTGGGCTCTTCAGAGAGGGCAGACAAAAAAATTTGTAAAATTAACTGAACCTCTAGAGTTAATAGCCAAGATTCCCACTGCAAGCAAGGCTCCTGGTCAAGAGCAAGCCCTACTTGAAGTTGAAGAACATGTTGAAGATACATTTAAGAACACAACTTTGACATCCGATTACCTTAGGTAGCTCTTCGATTTGATTGGCATCGAGGTAAAGCTCCTCTAATGTCCGTTCAAAGTTAAAAACCTCCTTTGGCACCTGCTGTAGGCCACAGTGAGAGTAATCCAACACCGAGACGATTTCTTCTTCGCCACGAAAACACCGGCAGGGCACCAAGCGGCCGATAATTTTCCTTTTGGTTGTCATCTCCAAGCAGCATACTGAAGGAAGAGGGGAAAAAAAACAGTTTTCTGAAACTACCAACATTTCAAGGACTATTTCTTTAGAATTATTATCAAGATTGCAGTCCATTAAATACAGTTTTTCCTGAGAGACAGCTGTAGCCTGCATTCTGCATTTCTTATTTCACCTCTCTCCAAGACAAGAAAAAGTGAGATTTGCTATCGAAACCACAAAAAGCATCATCTGTTCCCCTACACTGGGACAGAAGAAAACACACCAAGACCATCCATAACTGTTGCTTTCTTTAATGATGAAAATTAGGCGTGTAAAGCCCACACATACAGACATGTTCATCAGACCAAGCACAAAATGACACTTGCACTCCACGTTTTAGTCCCTTGCTCCGTTTGGACTGCGAGTCCCCGAAGTGGATCAGTCAGAGTCACTTGGTCCGGATTCGCCCCAACAGATGCCCGCTTGCGTTACACCCGATTTCTCTGAAATCAACCCAGTTCCTTGGCTTTCCATATTTACTGTTGGAGTACATTGTGGAACAGGTTGCCCAGAGAAGCTGTGGCTGCCTCATCCCTGGAAGTGTTCAAGGCCAGGTTGGATGGGGCTTTGGGCAACCTGGTGTAGTGGAGGGTGTCCCTGCCCATGGCAGGGGGGTTGGAACTGGATGATCTTGAAGGTCCCTTCCAACCCAAACCATTCTATGATTCTATGATTCTATGATTCGCTGTCTTTTCAATCATATGAATACAGAAAAGGAAATGTAAACTTAATTGGTTATAAAACTAGAACGAAAGGAACCCAAAACCGGATTGTTTCGCTGTCATTCCTGCTTCTCTGACATTACCTTGGTCTGCTGAAAACCCAGATAAGGGACTTGGCAGAAATGCCATTCATTTTTCTGCAGGAAAACAGACATCTGAGAAATTTCACCTAATCTGTTCCCTAACTTTTTCTGATCTAGATGCCAAGTTCTGCAGCTCTTCCCTGGACACACAGTTTGTATGAGCGCCTCTAACTCATAGGAGTAACAGTTTACACAATGGTATCTTACTATTCTTCAGTGGAATAAAAATACTTCAACTCACTACTCTCGAACTGAAAGAACACTCAATAAGCAGGTTTTATTCATGTCAAGCAGTCTTTCAAAATCTGGAACAGGTATTGACATTCTTAGAAGTTATTCTAACATGCTTACAGATAACTCAGGCTGTTCTGAAACACACCACCCGAAAACCAGCAAGGGCCAAATCTTCAGCTCCTGTTTTCTAAACCACTTACAAGGTTTTGAGTTGCATTTATGAATAAAAATGCAAAAAAATTAGTCAACGTAAAGCAAAATAAAGCTCATCAGGATTCTCCTTCACAAGATGCCAGTGAAAAAGCAACTGTATACTCATGCAAAATATCAGTGGAGATAATTAATATTGCTTAAGCTATTATTTATCTGAAATGTAAGATAAAAACACAACATAATTGGTCAGATAATGCTTCATTCATGGATCTCTGACTTTTTTATCACGCAATCCATTGATATTTTGGAGATAAATAAAATATTCAAATGTTTTATCTCCTTGTTTGAATGTTATTAGCACCTAATCTGCCTCTAGCAATCCCAACGAGATGGGCACACAAATACTGTCAGAGCAAATACTGGTTTTTCACGTTCCTAAGAAGACTGAGATGTTGAAACGAACAACAGCGAGGCCAGAGTGCAGCTGGTTATTCGGTTGGCAGTGCCAATGACAGGCTTTTGTTGGCTGATTCTGGCTTAAGGGTAAAGCTTAAAACAGAGAAAAGTGCCCAGTAATGTTGTAATTCAGCTTGATCAGATGCCAAGTTTGTGGGTAGAACATAAAAGTTGTGTCTTAATTACAGTCAGCTGATGCAATGAAAACATCTGCGTAATCCAGCGTACATAAACTTCTGAAAATGTAAAAATAGAACACTTATAGGTATGAGAAAAGAAGCAATTCGTTTGCAGGCTAATAAATCATAAAATGTAAAAGTTTTATTTCAGTTCAACAGTATAGCCCACTGCAGAAGACAATCAGCCAAACAGTTAAAATTTAAGGATGCCACATGCTACTCAAATTTACTCTGTGAACTTTGATTTTACCAGTTCTTCATTTAAATTCCTTACACCAGGAGCACCAGATCCCCAGTGAGAGTTCACACTCAACACTGTGGCTGGACCTGGGCTCTTGACTGGACCTCAGAAGTTCCTGTGACAGAGAAATGTTTATTTTAACATCACCCCTGATCTTCCTCTGGAAACAAGGCTACTGCCTCTGCGGCTTCAAACCTGTTGGTCAACTTCGAACCCATTCGGGAGGAAATGACTTCTATAGCTTTCTCAATTGCAAAAAATTTTGCATCTGTCACTTTTTATTTAAGGCAGGAAAAGTCCCCAAGCTCTGCTCCGAAGCAAGTCCAGTAGAAGAACAGCCCATCACACCAGAAGTTCTCCCTGTTGTCTCTCAGATTACATTTTTTCCTAATTGCCGTGTCATCTGCTCTCACCAAACCTTTTTCACTGTATCTGCTCCCACCACCGTAGCACATGACATGCCATCAGCTTCTCTGGTCTCAGAAAGTCTGTATTTGGATACTGAAAGCAGCTCTGGCCATCGCCACGTAAAGTTCATCACCTCGAACCATGTTCCACCTGACTTTAAGATCACCTGCCGTTGCAGCAACTGCTGCCCAGCAAACCTTCACACTTGGGAAGGAGCAAGGAAAAGAGGCAGAGCAATGACAAGAGGGAAAGCTGCCAACATCAGCCGGGCTGCAGAAGGGGCCATGGGGAAAGGATGTGATGCACATGGTGGTAGGCAGCCTCCAGCTGCATTCCGCTGCCAGGGATGCCTGGCTGAGGCAGCCTGTCCTGTCCATCCCTCCTGAAGGAGCACCCCTTGTCCGTAGCAGGGCGGACGTCCCTCCTGGAAAGAGCCAGCTGCAGGACCCAGGCACAGGGAAGGCTGCAGAAACACCTCGCAGCTTCCCAACCTCTCTGCCTTGCCAATATTTGCATCCAGCTGTGGGCTCCCCAGCACAAGAAGAACATGGAGCTGTTGGAGCGAGTCCAGAGGAGGCCATGAAGATGATCCGAGGGCTGGAGCACCTCTGCTATGGAGACAGGCTGAGAGAGTTGGGGCTGTTCAGCCCGGAGAAGAGAAGGCTCCGGGGAGACCTTCCAGCACCTTCCAGTACTTAAAGGAGCTACAGGAAAGCTGGAGAGGGACTTTTTACAAGGGTGTGTAGTGACAGGACAAGGGGCAATGGCTTTAAACTGAAAGAGGGGAGATTTTGATGAGATAGAAGGAAGAAATCCTTCCCTCTGAGGGTGGTGAGACACTGGCACAGGTTGCCCAGAGAAGCTGTGGCTGCCCCATCCCTGGAAGTGTTCAAGGCCAGGTTGGATGGGGCTTTGGGCAACCTGGTGTAGTGGTGTCCCTGCCCATGGCAGGGGGGTTGGAACTGGATGATCTTTGAGGTCCCTTCCAACCCAAACCATTCTGTGATTCTATTTCCAGAATTCAAGAACAGGGAAGAGAAGGGGTGCAGTATGACCACTGACACCAATCTGCACTGCAGCTTTAGTCCCAGAAACCTTCTCCAATAGCTCAGTTGAGTGTAGAAGATCAAAACAGATGAAAACTGTAAAAGCATTGGTCACAGAATACATATTTCACAAGAAAAATGAAATTAGCTATCAAGCAGCACAGCCTCTTTGTATTCAAGCAGAGGAAGCAGCATTTGCAACTGCATATTTCAAACCTTGGCACAATAAAAATAAATGCCCTTGGAATATCAAATTATTTGTAGCTTTTCAAGCCATTTGAAGATAATGAACAATTGAACAGTGACATGTGCTTCAAAAACCACTCAGGAAAACATTCTTCCCAGAGGCATTACAAAGCACTTAGCTTTGCATTATTCTCTACTGTAGGCATACACATAAAACAAACCCTGCATTTCATTTTCATGGAAACCCAGAACAATGACAGTGTAATAGTGCAGCTAGAAAGTGTACAAATAGTGAAGTGATAGAACTGTACCAAAAATAGCAATTACGACAGCAAATAACATTTAAAAAAAATAGTTTTTTTCTTTTGCTTATGTAAACAAAAGTGTTTCCATTATTGCAGCTCATAAAAATTTCTGTAATTTCTTACTCAACAGAAAATTGTTGTGAAAATTAGAAAGCAAAAAATGCAGAGCTAAACAGAAGTGATTTAAGTACTTTGCCTTCCTCAAAAGTTACGGTAAGATGTGATTGTCATGATAAATTAGGTTGGTGGGATTAATTGAGAACTGCCCTCTTCAGGAAAAAAACTCAATCCAACCCAAACTAGAATGTGATTTGGACAGATTAGCAATCTGTGTTTAACAAAAGATCAATACTGGAATAAGAAAGGAACTTGAACCTGAATTACAGGTTCAAATACTTGAGAAGGGATGGTGGGGAGGGGGGGGAAGGGCTCTTTACATTAGTGATGGGTGATAGAACAAGAGGAAATGGGTATAAGCTTAGTCAGGGGAGGTTCAGGTTGGATGTTAGGAAGTATTTCTTCTCTGAAAGGGTTGTCAGCCACTGGGATAGGCTGCCCAGGGAGGTGGTTGAGTCCCCATCCCTGGATGTGTTTAAGAATAGGGTGGATGATCTACTTAGGGATATGGTTTAATGGGGATTAGGGACGGTTGGACTGGATGATCTCTAAGGTCTTTTCAAACCTAGAAATCTATGAAATCTACAGTGCACTGCTAAGATTTTGTGAGAAAAATTAGTATGAAGTAACTCCACTGCAGAAACTGCTGCTTATAGAACGTTTGCCGGAAGAATGGCCGTGGGAAGGTATGAATCTAAACACATTTTGATAAGAAGTGGGTTTGCATGTGTCCATAGTCTGCTTCACTATTTACCCTTCATAATTAAAAAGAAAACCAAGAAAAATGCTGAAAAATCTGTAAAAAAAAAAATCCCCTGGATTTATATTGTTCTCTGCAATCATTCCAGAAAGCACCAGTACAGAATTAAAGGACCTGTGGCACAAGTGAAAGGACTAAAATTTCATGCCCTGGGGACTAATGGTAATTAAACCCGTTATTAATTTCAGTGTTATTAATTCCTACCCTGGACTAATTCCAGCTTTGGTAATTACACTTTTCCTACCTACATTTCATTCTGTCGTGCTTTTCATCCAGCTTTTCTTTTGTTCTGAGGGTTACTTACGGTAAGAGGATTGCTACTCGAGATCCTTGGCAATGACATTTAAGTCCAACAGAGCCAACAGCCACCGGCCTCAGCTTCAGAAGGTTGAGTCACCATACACGTTGCTACTTTATAAAATTCCCTAATCCCTGTAAGTGATCCAGAAAGCCTCCCTCCTTCCTCACAGCAACACCAGCGCTTAGTCCTTTTCCCCATTGAAACCAGTGAAAGAAACACAACCCTCCACCGCTGGGTATTAGAGGTTATTGCTCCCCATAAAGATTTATCTCACAGTCAAAAATAAAGAATTTTCAGGGTATTTGTTCAGTCTGTCTCTCTCACACGTTAAGAACACTAAATTTTCAAAATTCATCAGCACACACAAAGAAATGCTCAGCAGCTTGGAAAGCTCTACAGACTGTCCTGCAAAGGCAGTGGGAACCCGTGGATTTTTTGGAGTGCAAAAAAACTCGGATGAGATGTATGTCCTTTTTTAAAATTTTGATTCTGCTTAATTTCCATTTCTCAGCATCTTAACTAATAATTAATTCTATACAACTGCATTCACAAACTGCGATGTACCATTTTTCAACAATTCCGAAAACCAAAACGAAACACACGTTTTTCCCCCCAGAAGCTTGAAAATGTTATTACTTGTTTTCTGAATGCTTTTTAAAAAATAGATTATTTCTGGAATTAGATTGAAGAAACGGTGAAAGATGCCTAAATACGAGCTGCTATTTATCAGCTTCATGCAAGCACCTCATTATCATCGTCTGCAGTTTATTCTCTTATAAAGAAAACCCTTGATCTAAGAAAAAGAGTAGTTTTATGGAAATTAATTACAATAAAATCTAATCTCTTCTCAATTAATGGATCTTTTGTGCAGTAAAACCACTAATCCCTGTTTCTCAGTAATCACAAAAGAAGATATTCTCCTTACCTATTTAAAAGAGGCAAAGAAAATTGCTGTAAGGCTCACAAAACTCTGACTTAAACATGGAACAAAACAGCTCAACAAACTTCAAAACTTCAAGCATCTTGAAAGAAGAGGAGAGGCAGCAAGTTTTTTCAAAAGACAAGATAGAAGAATTTATTTTTTCATCTCAGAAGCTTTTTCCTCTGCAATGGGCCTACTCATCATCAGATATAGCCACATTCCTCTTTGCCCCTCTCACAAAGTAACCAAAAATTTGCTTCAAAAAACACAACTAAAAAATGCCACATCTCTCTGAAAATGTTTTTATCTAATCGGTTTAGTTTTATCCTAAAAACGTGCAAAGTGTTATCTTCAATGTGCTTTCCTCTTCCATCAACAGTGTTAAATAACCAGTAAGAACAAGCAGCAAGCAATTACTGGGCGAGCAATTTGAAAGAGTTGTAACACGAAATCTAGTTTCAAATTGCCTTTGGAATCCACCCAATTTCTTGCCAACAGTGCATTTAAAATAAGAATTCTCAAACACTGTATTTGAAAGATGACTGTAATTACGAAGTCGGCTCTTCTCGATCATCCTGGGCCTGCAGAACTTTGAATGCATATTTTCATACACGTTAAAAAATCCCAAAAGAACCAAAACTAAAAAACCAAACACCAAAAAAAAACAGGGTTGAAAGCATTGCTAAGACTATTAAAAAAAGCTGTGTGATTCCTAGAAGCTTCAGTTTATATCATGCTCGCTGGTTTTTATCAAGCATGACATGAATCATTGTTTCCATAAGGAAATCAGCTCCTAAAAAGATGGATACAACTGAATTCCATGCAGCTCATTCTTCAAATGAACGCTATAGAACCCTTCTTTCAAAAAACAGTCTAGATTTTACAATAATCAAATCAAGCATAATTCTTAAAAACAGTTGCCTGTAGAAGACAGAGATTTGCTCTAACAAAGAAGCACCGGGTGTAATTTTTCCACCAGAAATTTTTCACCAGAAATTTTCCTTTCTGCTGAAAGAACAACCTGAGCAAAAAGAGATGAGAAATAACGGTGACACCAACATTACCTATTTTTATCCCACTGCACAGCCAGGATGGGTCACCTTCCCCCAGCCCTAAGGCTGCCTCCTGTTCCGTGCTCCACGGGACTACTGGGTGCTAACACGACACCACTACGGAGCAGTTGCCCCATATATACTTGTGCTTCAAGCCCTTGAAAGTCTTAATTAAAACCAAGCAATTTTAAATCATTGCAGGCAATTTGAAGTCTTAGAAATGAACAATAGTTTTCTGACATTTTTCTGAAGTGTCAAGTAGATATATGAAGAAAAGAGGCAGTTAAAATGCTACTGTAAAAAACTCCAGAATTTGACTTTGTACAGTTGGTACTATAAATCAGCTTCCATTTTCCGGTATAGATTAACCATGGATTTAATTTTTCTACCAAACAAGCTTTCAATGCAACATTTCATTTACGTATTGCTGACTGGTGGTGAGGCACTGGCACAGGTTGCCCAGAGAAGCTGTGGCTGCCCCATCCCTGGAAGTGTTCAAGGCCAGGTTGGATGGGGCTTTGGGCAACCTGGTGTAGTGGAGGGTGTCCCTGCCCATGGCAGGGGGTTTGAACTAGATGATCTTGAAGGTCCCTTCCAACCCAAACCGTTCTGTGATTCTATGATTCTGTTCTTATCTCAGGCAGGTCTTAGTTTCCCAATGCATCATCAGAATCAATGGCCAGAGTCAAAATTCAAACAGGAAGAAAAACAACAAGTGGTAAGTCCTGTAGGATCAGCCTGTGTTGTCTGCCAAGGGATGAAACACAAAATTGCTTGTACTTTTCAAATTCCATTCACAAAACTGCAAGAAATTGCAAAGTTTAAGTGATCTGGTAGTGCTACAAAGTTACTGAGAAATCCTGGAAACAAAGAACTTGGGAGTCTGACCGAGAGCATTACAAGGCTGAAATGAGTAATAACGGCAACATTTGCCAGAGGGTTCAGAAAATATTAATTATATTCAAAGCAGCAGACTATTCGCTTCACTGATTTCTTTGTCATACATCACAGATAAGTGATGATTTTGCTGTTCCTTTTTTCTTTCTCTTATTATCAACACAATCAACAATATTAATATGCTAATATGTTGGCTCTGTGCAGTGAGTTATACCATCGAGCTTAGAAATCACAAATATATCAATCACTAAACCAATCACAGTTTCCATCATCCCCTTCTACTTCTCCCAAAGGTCCTTCATCACTCCAGAAATGATGAAAGTGGAGAGCAGTTCCTTGAGAGACGCAGCCAGCCCCAAGTGTCCTCAGAGTCCCATCCCACTTGGATTCTCCAAAGTGGACACCCTCAACTCAACCCCACCACCCAGCCGAGGCCACTCATTGTTGATGACCCCCCTTGCTGTGATCCAGCTTTCTTGGGGCACAGCACCAGCTTCAACACCACCACGGCACAGGTGACTGACCACAAGAGGAGGCTGGAGACCAAACTCTTCAGCAACTACTTATTTTCCTTTTTCTTTTTAAACCACATCTTGTTGATGGTGGCACCATTTTTTTCTTCAAATCCCATAAAACACTTGTTCTGTGAAACAGAAGCTTTTTCCGAAGCATTTCGCGTGATTTGAGGTTCTACCAGTGCTGAAGGAACAGGAGGTATCCCTCCTCTGACCTTAGGAAGGCATTGGGAGCTTTCCAGTTTGTTCCAGTAGGTCAGGATTTCATGTTATATTTTCTCTGCTGAAACCCATTTGATAATAGGGACTATGCACGTGAAATAGAACAAAGCTGAGCGTATGGTTGTATTTTTTTTAAAAAAAACAACCATGAAACAACCCTCAAATCTCCTTCAGTGAAAACCCTTTCCTCACTGATGCTCTCCTGGCACTGGCCAGACACCTACTTTTGTTTTCTTTCTTCTCTTTGAATAATTTACCCGTGCTTTTCAGCTGATTCACATTGTGTCCGTTTTCAGTCTGGGTCGCCGAAATAAATAGGGAACTTCAAAGCTCTCAGAGTCATCTTAATTTTCAGCATAATTTTTCAATTAGAAATGGAGCACTATTAATTTAGATTTTTTTTTTTAATTTAGAAAGATTATATCTGCATATATGAGCTGTGCCCTCTTTATCCAGCTTTGAGCATTCAAATATGCTGCTCACCTTTCTATCACACGCATCTTTGTGGGCATCGTCTTAGTGCTGCCTTGTATGAAACTCTGGGTGAGTTTTTACTATTTTTTTTTTTCTTTGCTTAGTCAGATGTATAACTCTTAATACTTTCATTGTGTAGTTTTTATTCTAGTCAAGACTCTTTGTCTATAGCCATAAAACTACACTTGTGACACGAGAATTATGGTTATGTAAGCTCTTACGTCAGTAGCAACCGCTGTTTTTCATATTCTCACAATTTTCCAATTCAAAAAGTTCTCATAAAAATTAATCTCCTTATTCTCTGCCTGAAAATCACCATCCTTCTTCCTTAAAACTGTACATCACCTGTAAGATTTATGGTTTTTCCCCTGAAGATACCGAAATGGGAAGGTGTATAAATGCCTTTGCAGAAGACATTACAACACTTCATTGGAAACAAACACACAACTTCCTAGAAAAGATTAATTTGAATTGGAAGGGATACAAGGAAGGACTAGAAGAAATACGGAGAGTGTCTGACAGCAGCACACAGCCCACCCCGTGCCCACTGCCAGGCAGGCTGCAAAGGGCAGCGAGGAGCCCCAGGACAGGCTGGCAGGAGCCATCGCCGCTGCGCCAGCTCTGCTCACTGAACCCCTTGCTGGGGCTCGACTGCTACTGGTACCCAGTGGCTGGAACTCAAACTGGGATTTCTCCAGTGATGTACTGCGAACGCATCAGCCCTACTCAGCCTCCCTTACGGAAGGGCACCGCGCTTTCCCCGTACGCTCCAGCAAAAAGAGCCACACACGTCTATGGAAGATGCTCACACGAGAACGTGTGCTTGAATTGGTCGTGAAGGCTGGAGACCAGAAAATTTTGGGAGTCAAAGCAATGAGTCTTTTGCCACCCTGTTTTCAGTGAGAGCATGAGATAAAATGCTCTGGGTACCTCTAAAACAAGACCAATTCAACGTGCGCTGGCAGCCCAGAAAGCCAACCGTGTCCTGGGCTGCATCCAGAGCAGCGTGGGCAGCAGGTCAGGGAGGGGATTCTGCCCCTCTGCTCTGCTCTGTGTGACCCCACCTGGAATACTGTGTTCAGCTCTGGGGTCCCCAACACAAGAAGGATATGGAGCTGTTGGAGCAGGTCCAGAGGAGGCCACAAAGATGATCCGAGGGCTGGAGCACCTCTGCTATGGAGACAGGCTGGGAGAGTTGGGGCTGTTCAGCCTGGAGAAGAGAAGGCTCCGGGGAGACCTTCCAGCACCTTCCAGTACCTAAAGAGGCTACAAGAAACCTGGAGAGGGGCTTTGGACAAGGGCGTGGAGTGACAGGACACGGGGCAATGGATTTAAACTGAAAGAGGGGAGATTTTGGTTAGATCTAAGGAAGAAATTTTTCACTCTGAGGGTGGTGAGGCACTGGGACAGGTTGCCCAGAGAAGCTGTGGCTGCCCCATCCCTGGAGGTGTTCAAGGCCAGGTTGGATGGGGCTTTGGGCAACCTGGTGTAGTGGAGGGTGTCCCTGCCCATGGCAGGGGGGCTGGAACTGGATGATCTTTGAGGTCCCTTCCAACCCAAACCATTCTGTGATTCTATACAATTCCATGACTCATTTCCGATTGTACCGATCCCTACGACACTGATGCCTGGTGACCGCAATCGGACCCCACGGCAGCGGCGTTCCAGCCGTGTATGTTTTCACCCACCCACCCAGACAAGCGGGCGTTCAGGAGGCAGGGCAGGGAACGGGGGGGAACAGGCTGGTCATGTCACCCACCGCCAAGGGCTGGCTGGCCACCCATCCTCCCCATCACCTTCAAAAACATCCGCCAGGTCTTTTAAATGTACTTTTCTGAATACAGGATGAGACTTCAGATCCATCTTTGCTCTTAGTTACTACGAGCTGCTAAAGGAAACCAGATGAGACTCTCCAGGTGATTCTTTTCCCAACATTCCTGCTAAAGTAAATACCATTGTGGACTGAAAGTATCTTTCCATGCAGGGAAAGAAAAAAGAAAAAAAAAAAAAGGAAAAAATGGCAATTTAGCCTCTCTATTTTAATAAATCAATGATAAGACCCACGCAGGAAGGGAAGGAAAACAGGGGTAATATTAGAAGACTTACAGAAGGAAACAGCTGCACGCAAGGCTCGGAGGGAGCGTGCTACGGAATTTCGGAGAAAGGCTCCACTCTGCAGATGTCTGATGCTGATCGTGGCTGGCCAGGGAGAACACGATTTCAGAAAACAATTTAAAACTTCAGTGCCTTCCAATTAAGGCCAATTTTTTTGCAAGGCTCCAATTAGTATATTTTAAAAAGGAGGAAGCACAATGCTGGGTTTGACCAGAGCTCTTTCCCTTGTACCTCATTTTCCCCATTGGAAGTCACCATTTTATTTAAATTATAATTTTACATACCTGCTTAGAAGCAAGCAGCATATTCTACTGAAATGTCACACCTGAGCCAGGTGGAGGAGTCAGGCATGTTGCTTTTATGCTCTAATTGGTAACACAAATTTAAGAACTTAAATATTCAGTTTGTACAAGTCATTTGAAATAGTTTTCATTAATCTTCCTCAAAAGATTAAGAAACTATGGTTCTAAAGACAAAGTCACAATAGCAGAATTATTAGAATGCTTCCAAAGGGGAATTTGTCTTCTCAAAGAGGGGTGTGAAATATTATCTGAATTGTTTTCTTGCACAGAAATACCAAGATAAGCAGCATATCTTACCCAGAAATACCACTCCATGCATGGTAATTGAATTCTCTTCATTATATTTCCATTATAATATTCTGCATTCAAGTTCATATTTAGACTTTGCTAATCCTAAAATAAAATAACTAAGCATGAATAACCAGATTTCAACTTCACCTTTTGCCTCCTCAGAATATTACTCACAGAAAGTTGTACACAATTATTCGAAAGGTAATTTTCTCTATCTTTGCTACAAGATCTGTGACGTCACTTATGACATCATTGTCAGGAGATTTGAGAAATTTGCAAAAAGGGTAAAGTAAAATTTCAGACAGAATTATTTCTACAAAATACCAGTCAGTTTTGAATAACCAGACCTTTAACCCCCACTGTGACACAGGACCCAATCTGTACTTTTTATGATAAGGTATTTATATTGATTTCAATTACAGCTTATTATGGGTCTTGCCTTGACATTCCCAAGTGAGATTTTCTCAGTAAATGTTTTCCAGATGATCTTAACCTCAGACAATGATGATTCCAAGAAAAAAGACTGCTTAGTTACTGCAAAAAAAGTTGTGGTGCTTTGTTTTGTGTTTTGTTTTTTTTTTTTAAATCTGTAACTTATTCTTCATAAAGACAGTTTTTGCATAACCTTATGGAAAACTCTAGGTTTGTTCAGTTTCTTTTCATACAAAACCAGACAGAATTTCAATAATTTGTTGCATATTAGTAGCACACGCCGAAAATTAATAATTATGCTCTTAATTGCCAGAAATTACAATCAGTTTGATGGCCCACCCTGCAGACATTTAAGTAGGAGAGAATCCCAATACAGTAAGACGAGAAACTGCCTTCTTTGGGAAGTGTGTTTTCTGGAAATTGGCAAATTTTCATTTAAACTTAGATCAGCTTTTACTTAAAGTAATCCTTTAGTTTAAAGACTATCTGCTGTGCAATTTAATATGAAATACGCTTTATTTCTTGCCTTCCAACATAATGGATTTCACTACCCATATGATGGCTGGAACTGCTATCCAAAGGAACAGCACAGGAAACGTAATTTACCTGCTAAATACATCAACTAAACAAATTGGTATTTAAATATGAGCTAGATAACTTTCATTAAATCTGGGTTTCTTCCTCACGGAGGAAAAGGATCATACAGAACACCCAATTACTTTTCAGCAGTTTACATCACAATCCTTCTGCATTATTCCTGACATATTAATCAGCTTAGCAGGAGCTTACTGCGGGAAAACCGTGTGCGTTTTGCTGAGCTTGCGGAACGGAAGTTTCTGAGATAATAACGTGCAACTGCAAACTGCAGCTAGAAAAGAAAGTTTTAATTAAAAGCGACGACTACGACTCCCAATGAAAGTTAATCTTCTGAAAGAGCCCAGGTAGAGATGTGCTGGGCCGAGGGACCTTTCTCGTCCTGTGCCTCCTGCGACCTCGCTCAGCGTGCGTACGACGCAGTCGCAGTGGAGCAGATGTCACTGATGTCCACGTCAGAAGGAGACTAAGTTCATATGCAACGTCATAACACCTGTTTGTTGAGACATCTCTACTTCCAAAACTCAGTTACACCCGAGATACTCATAACACACAACCTAGAAAATGCACGTTGCTCGCTCACCATGGGCAATGCTCACATCCAGCCACAAACCATTCTTGAAAACCTTTTCCTTTTCGAAAAGTAATAAAAACATACGGTTCTGATTCCACATGAGTTTTTTTGCCAACCTCCTCCACCACTCAAACTCCACCTTGAGACAGTTTCTGTCCCTTAGTGTCATCACTGTGGGTGCTCCTACTGTTCCTTGTGTTTTCCCTGAGCCCAGTTCAGCCCACGGCCGCAGGACTGCAGCTGTGCTTCAGGGTGCAGGCTACGTCCTCATTCCAACACCAGAACGAAACCTGCTTGTGCACCACTTCCACTCCTCCTCATCCACAGCTTCTTTGCTTTCATCAAAAGAAAACCAGGCCATGCAGGTCAGACAGAAACGGAGTGATCTGGCACCGCCGCAACAACGTAGATCCCTTCACTTGACCAGTCCATGACAGCTGTTCCAGGGACCAGTTCAACACGGGTTCCATGTAGTGGTACAGCCCTGGCCAGCAGCTCTGGGCTTCTCCCCTCCTCTTTGCAGCGCTCCCAGCCGCCTCCTCTGGACCTTTTGTCAAACTGTTCCTCTTTCAACAGCCCTGTAAGAGACACTTTTTTCCTATCACCCTCCACATTATTGCCAGGTATAGTCGGTTTTGATTCCTGATTGTCACCTTCACCTCACTCTCCTTGTGCAGGAAGTGTTTCGACTTCACCTCACCATCATCTACTTCAACTCTTCCACTTTCCAAGTGACTGAAGTCACAGAAGTACCACCTTTTCTCTGACCTCTGTTGCTTATCTTCTCTCCACATCTCCTGGTGTCCTCCTATATTCTGTATAACCTATTCCCCATCAGCCATCCATCTTCTTCAGCCTCTTCTCATCTTTGAATCACCCACCAGCAATAACTTCTCATCTGTCCTATTCTCTCCTTCCTTCGTGATTTTAATAGTTCTTGATTCACTCTCCTTCATACATGGCCTTCCACCCTTCACATTCCAATCACAGGTCTTCCCTCCAAACCCCTCTTCTGGCTCACATCCTCTTTCCTTCACCTCCCCAGCCCCCTGCATCTGGCTTTCAAGTTATGCACCATCCATCACAACTATTTCCAATAATCAGGCTGGCTTTCTTTGCTACATAATTATTCTCTCTTCTTCAAGTTCCTACATAAACATTCGAATTCTCTGGCTGAACTGCACAAACACGTAACTTAGTTCTTATCATGATCCACTCACAGCTAAAAACTTTCCCCCCCTGCTTACTCTCCCTTCTCTCTATGGAAGATCTTAAATTTTGCCAAGAAAAATATAAAATCCTTCATTGTCCATCAGTTCCTCTTTCTTCTGTTATTCTATCCTCCTTTCTGGCTATGGATGCAATTTTTTTTTCAGTGCTCCTCATTTGTTTTCACCATAACATTAAAGCTGTAACATGCTTGCAGGTATGTTCATAAATCGGATTATCAAAATCCAAAAGCCTATGTCTGTATACCAAAACGTCAGCACAAGTGAAATCTTAAAAACATAATTCCCACAAGTATCCATGAAAATGGGCTGCTCGAATATGAGAATACAATTTTACATCTGACCAGACATTTATCCCTACA
Source organism: Tauraco erythrolophus (assembly GCF_009769465.1). NCBI lineage: Eukaryota > Metazoa > Chordata > Aves > Musophagiformes > Musophagidae > Tauraco > Tauraco erythrolophus. Next base: position 34,785,238 of record NC_141474.1, on the reverse strand, counting down.
AATACCTCATTACCTTGGAATACCTGAGTACATCTCAACATTTGGGTTGTCAGCCACTGGAATAGGCTGCCCACGGAGGTGGTTGAGTCCCCATCCCTGGATGTGTTTAAGAATAGGGTGGATGAACTACTTGAGGATATGGTTTAATGGGGATTAGGGATGGTTGGACTCGACGATCTCTAAGGTCTTTTCCAACCTAGAAATCTATGAAATCTATGAAATCTCTGTATTTCAATGGATAGAGTAGCTGCCACGTTTCTCTCTCGCATATTTTTAGCCAGAATCAAGCAATGACATCTGAATTTTGCTCTTTCCCCTCAACACCAACTAGCCCCATCACTAGCCTTGAGCTGTGAAGTATTAAGCACACAGACACCCGTGATTAAAACCCCCCAGAACTCAGGGGGATTGCGTATTTCATCTTCAGAGTTGAAAAAATATTTATACTAGAAAAAGTTCGTTTCATGTCAGTAAAGACTGTATTACAGAATTGCAGAACCATGCATCTTTTACATGAATTCAGAGGAAGGATCTGCACAGAGTACTCTTCTTCTGTCCTACCATACTAACTTAGCATCTTGCAAGGTTCAAGTTCTATGGCAGGAGGCAGTCCTGGGCACCTGCTCTACAGGCAGACACGACAGCACGAGTCGTAAGGGAAGGAAGGATGGGGATCAATGCAAAAATGACGTATTACTCATGGAAAAAGCTAATTATGCCAAGCTAAACGAGCCTGCTTCTTTACTGATTTTTCATAAGCAAACATCACACCTTACTAAACACATACGAAGAAAATCAAAACTCGGAAAGGACGTCACTAGTCACTGGAAGAGGGAGACTTGTAACAACTTCCAGTTGCTACGGAGCCATCGGAGATCACAGGAACGATCTTTTTGTTAACATTATCATCATATAACAAGAATACTGGGAAACGGTTTCTTAAAATTTGATTTCACCTCCCGAAGGAAATTTGTGGGTGGCATATTCTCACTTTCTTCCAGTATCCCAGTTTACTACCCTTAAATGCATTTTGCAGTTTTCTCTATTTGTGGTTTAAACATGTTTTGCCAGTGTCAGTTGCCTCATCATCTCCAGATGAATTCAGAACAGCCTCACTGGCTGAAATGAAATCAGCTTCTTCCTTTGTGGCAAGGTGTGTAGCGATAGGATGAGAGGCAAAGGCTTCAAACTGAACGAGGGGAGATTTCGGTGAGATGTAAGGAAGAAATTCTTCACTCTGAGGGTGGCTGGAAGTTGTGGCTGCCCCATCCCTGGAAGTGTTCCAGGCCAGGTTGGATGGGGCTTTGAGCAACCTGGTGTAGTGGAGGGTGTCCCTGCCCATGGCAGGGGGGTTGGAACTGGGTGATCTTTGAGGTCCCTTCCAACCCAAACCGTTCTGTGATTCCATAAAAAGTCAGTTTTACTACGCAGTAGGGATAATAGCAAGTATGTTTAGGGGCATCATGGAAAATATAGATGTCTACTGGGTTTGTTCCATCCTCCTATATAGCCACTAACATCAATCCTGGCAGTAAGGCATGCTGTGCTGGAAGGGCTCATGTTTCATCAATAATGTTGAAAAACAAAGTAAGAAAGGCAGGCTGCCAAACACTGCTTTGATGCTTGTGGGGAAGGTATAAGATGTTAGTATACAATCTCTGCTAGAGAGATTATATATAAAAATTAATTTTCTAGTCCATGTCTATTCTCTCTACTCTTTTAATGTATAAACCAATAGCACTCAGCCATTTTCTCATCATTTTTTGCAGAATATATAACTTTCATTACCATCACAGCCCCTGCTGAATGAGAAGTGTCATCCTTGCAAAATTCACATGCTAACAACATGCCTGGAAACACACCTGCCAACAGCAAGAAGCAGATGCACCTCACCCCACCTTTGGCCACGTGAAGCTCAAGGTCTGGAGCAAGCCCTTTAGGCTCCTTCTTGGTCAGCACCACGAGAAAGCCACCGTGGTGCGCGGATTTATTCCGCTCCAAGTCAGCGCTCCGAAATGGATGGGATGAACAGCCCAGGCCATTCAAAAAAAAGGGCATTTGAAAAGAACTGTATTTCTAAAGGTTTTCATCAGCAGAGGGCTCTAGCACTACATCCTCTTAAGTAGCGTGTTCCCTCCCATGATTAATCTGTCCCAGTTTTTTTTTAGTCAATTAACATGCTGTTCTTATGGTACAAATGTTCTCTAAAAAAATTCTCACAGCTGAGCTGTCAAACACTGAAATTCAGTACATTGGAATGTCAGGTTTTTAACAAAGTCCTGGAGTTTGGAAAGTATAATCAGAACTTTAATGCCCAATTATGCAATCTTAGCAATGACTTTCTGAAGAGAATTTCATCGCTTTCATCGTAAACTGGGATCATCAACCAGAACTGTACCAAATTGCTCCACTCAAGAAACACAAGGACTTGATTCTTAATGGAGGGCTTTGGAAGCTCTGGAAGATGCCAGTATTTTGGCACATTCTTTCTATTCAGCAACAATGATTTTCTTTGGGTTTTTTTTTTAGTATTCCCCTTGCTTACGCATGCTTTTGTCTGGTGGTCATAATTAAATTGCTAACAGTTCACTCTTACAAACAGAAATTCTTTCCTTGCCTCAGCTCATTTAGTTTAGCAGACATTCTTCAATGGCTGAGACACCTCCCCTGAGCAAGCCCAATGAATCCTAAAAGTCCAATGTAATTTCTCACAGCCTTGAACAAGATTAAAAAAATGTGGACAAAGAACGAGGTGATATTTTAGCATCCACCCACCCGCTGAATTAAGTCTTAGCTGTACATAAACAGTGATAGCCTTTTGGCAGCAATTTATAAATAGACATACAACTTCCATTGTACAATCTGCTCTGGTGACAAGAAGTCTAAAAAGGAGTGTAAGCTCGGCCTAGAGGCATGTTGCTGTAAGCCAGAGAGAAGTGAAATATAGAATTTCCCATCCTTGACTGAATTAGTAAAACTATAGTATTTTAAGGGACACATTTTCTGTACCAGGTATCAAGTATTTTAATCATTTGGACAACTACAGGCCAACGCAACAAATCCATTGAAGTAGGTACTATGCTAATGCCAAATAAAACTGAAAAGTTATACCCAGATCTGACTGAATTCCAGCTATGCCATACTGATAATACCAATATTTGTAAAGGTGTTCAAATCTACTCCCTATGCCATTTTAAAATGTTCAGGTTAATTCTTACAGGAACCATCAAGAATATAATTTCATCTGCTTCAGAACACGACACTCAAGCAGATGCATTTTATAAAGATTTAACTAGTTTTTCTGAGCTGCATCAACGTAGTATTTGATAATTTTTTTTCCACAATCAAACTGAATAATCCCCATTTTGTCACTCCTACAGTGTAAGCAAAAGAAGCAAGGATTTTCCCGAAGGTTTTATAAACTTATCTAGATAGTTCATGATTTCATCAGTTTATTTCAAATTAAATTATCCCAGCAACATTTCTACTGATAATTATGAAAATCATGTATTGATAAATTTCTCCACATGAGCAGCGCAGCAGAACATGGTCCACAACATCTACTCAAGTGTTCTCTTGCATTCGACATTTCTCTCTTGCTATTGCCTGACTCATCAAAACACTTCAATGCTAATTTATATTGAAATATTTACAACATATTTGCAATTTGACAGTTGAAAGATGCTTTGACACTTTCCAGTCTCTGTCTATGTGGATTCTCCCTGTGAGACCCAGAGAAGGCCATGGAAAGGGTTGCTGTATGGATGTGGATGTCCACATCAAAAAAAAAAAACCAAAACAGCAAACCCACACACTTGAATTATGTACACTGAAATCCTTAGTTCTGGGTGACTACCAAACAACACTGCATTCAGAGAAAAGGAATTAGAAATCATGCATTTACTAATTTACATTTAATTTATACAGCTCTCATAACTTGGAGATGATTCTGCTAACATACACATCCTTTCTTTGAGTTCTATAACAGCAAAATAAAAATTCAATCCCTTCACAGCCTAAAAAAAGGCAAAAAACATCCCATCAGGACCTAATTGAAAAGGAACAACATAATTTTGATAACAATTATCTAATTCCATCTATTCACTGGTAAGCAAGGGTATCTTCAAACCACCACCAGGAGACGTGAGGGAACGAGACCCCACCAACAGAGCTGCTATTGCTCGTGGCTTGCGTGGCTACCTAGGCACACCAAGGATGGCATTACCTGTACCTGCTGCAGGGACTTTCAGCACAGTGTTTCCAACATGCAGCTATCTTGGGTTTGACAGTTTTACACAGCGTTGTCAAGCAAGACAAGGACTTGCAGAAAATTCTTCTGCAGAAGCCATTGCAAAAGCCAGCAAAAAGTTCTGAAGAGCACTTTTCAGGCTCCAGCTTCAGAGCCAGTTTCTCAGCCTCAGCTTTTTGGTGGGGTTCACTGATTTGAAGGCATATAACTGCAGACTGAAATAAAAAAAAATAAAATAATAAAGAGTATCACTGTGCTCAGACTGTCAGCTGCCTGTTGAAAAAAAACCACATTGATCTAAAAATGAGGACAGGCAAGACGATGGCTGCGAGAGCAAGATCAGGACACTGTCATTATTTCAATAGAGGGGAAAATAAAGAGAATTTGGAGTGGGACATGAAAGAATCTGGAAATGCATGAAAAATCACCAGTAGTCAAGATGATTACAGAGAAGACACGCAGGAACAGACCGAGGTAGTACAGAACTGGAACAAAAGCTGAACAAAAGCTTAGGGGAAAGCATTTAGTCAATACACAAGAAAGACTAAACTGTAAATCCAGCAAAGGAATGCAATGACAGCCTCACTGATGAACCACTGTCCTTTGATTTTGTAGCAACTGCCTCAGACCTTTTTATCTCTGTAAAGAGGTGATTACAGCATTGTTCGTTCAAGTGACATATGGATCAGGACTGCCCAGAGTACAGTACTCTGAGTGCCACTGAACCGCATCAGAAACTCAACATGAACATCTGAATTTCAGCCTGAATGAGGAAAAAAAAAAAACATTTGGAACAGCTTGGAATGAATCCCATCCCTCCCTCCCACCAAGGAAAACAGATGGTATCAGAAAGATGAACAACATCCTAACAGTCTATGCTACTGTTCTTAAAGAATAAAAACAGAGAGGCAGAGGATGGGAAGGAACTTTTCTGGTGAATTATGACACCCTACTACAGCTTACAACCACGTCACTTAACCTCTTACCTGGACTATTCTAACTCCATCTCCAGCCAAATGGAGCCCTGCTCCTGGCTAGTCCTCCTGGAATCATAGAATCATAGAATGGGTTGGGTTGGAAGGGACCTCAAAGATCATCCAGTTCCAACCCCCCTGCCATGGGCAGGGAAATCCCCCAGAATGTTCTTCTAGAATTTCACCTTTTCTGAATTTCATACTACTATTAATAACTGGCCTAAATTCACGCAGAGGCTATTTATATCTACTTTCTCCTTTGAAAACATTCTCATTGATAGGTATGAACTTGATAGAACAGACACAACTCTTAACAGAACAAGGAAATTCAGAAGAAACAATAGAAACTGCTATGAAGTCATCAAAACCAGATTCTTGTAGATTTTTATTTTTACCTTATCTGGCTATCCAAGGTATAAAACCCCCAAATAATCTAAAATTCTGTTATTTAAAATAACTTTTTGTTTGTTTGTTTCTTTCACCTCAACTAAAAGGGAAGTACAGCCACAAAAGTGATACGTGCAATGAGCACGTTCTTCGAGCAAAATGTAGTGGTATAAAGCGTTTTGGGGCTCCCCTGAGCCAGGCAGTGTGGTGAGGGGTCTGGAGCACAGCGTAGAGGAGAAGTTGAGAGAGGTGGGTTTGCTTGGCCCCAAGAAGAGAAGGCACAGAGAGGTTTAACTGCTGCCTTCATCTCCACACCGGGGGACTGCAGAGCCGACAGACCCAGGCTCATGGAAAAGGCCAAGGTAACAGGCACAGGTAGTAGAACAGGAAATTCTGATTAAATATGAGGAAAAAGTCTCTGTAACGAATGCGGCGAGGTACCAGCACAGTAGGGCCAGAGAGCTTGAGGAATCTTCACCCCAGAGATACTCAAGAGGATGAAGAGCATCAAAGACAGCCCTGTTTCGAGCAAGAGTTGGACCACAGGCTCTCTACTTCTCAATCTCAGTAACTCTAAGTTTGGGTTATTAATAGGTTTTCTGGGAAAAAGAATTTAGATGAAGGTCATGTTAAGCTTTCCTTTTTACCAAGTGTCCACTTTCATTACATAATGCAAGAGTTTTCTTGGAGTAAAAACATATTCCACTTTTTCCAAAAGATGCAAAAAAAATATCTGATTACGCTCCTCGGAAATGGAACAGAAAGACATTAGCAACCATGGTTATGGTGTCTTGTAGAATATTAAATAAACAGTGTTTATTTAACAAGCTTATTTATAAACAAGTTTATTTATAAGCAAGCTTGTTGCCTGCTTGCTGTTAGAAACCTGACAACTTCCACCTTTGGAATTTTGAATGTTTGGTTGGTTTAAACCGTATTTGTAGATAGTTATTTACAAGACATTATGTAGTTACTCTCTTTACTCTCCAGATTAAAGCTCTGAAACAAAGGAAAACAACAACAAAAAAAGAAAAACTGTACACACATTTTACATTTATTTCCTAATTATGAAATTTAGTCCTATCAGCCATGAAATTGCTCCTATTCTGTGGTTCAGATGCTCACAGGCTTCATCCTGCTCATCTGTCAGTTAATTTTCGAAGACAACATTTTGTGATTCAAACTTTTGGCTATTGACAGCTGCCAAAAACAAGCTAGAACTGAAGCTTTTACTTTAAAACTTTTAAAATTTGAGAAAGCTTCTGAAAATAGGAAATATGTTTGGTAAGAATGCTGATATTCTACAGTTCAAAAAAAAATTTATTAAGTTTTTATCTTATCTGGCTATCCAAGGTATAAAACCCCCAAATAATCTAAATAATCTAAAGTAAGGGAGTGAGAATCGGAGGTCTGTGCCTCTTCAACATACTCAGTGACGTTCACTTCATGAAAACCTTCAGTAAATAAATAATAATAAAGATAATAATGCCTTCCAATGTATCCTCAGCTCTGGTCTCAGCAAAACCATTTCTTCACACAAGCAGAGGGATATTTTGATGAAACCTATTAAATCTAAATATAATTTAAAATTAGAATTTTTTTACTAAATTCTTGCCTCTTTTTTTTTGTCAAAGTAATCTCTGCCACATTTCTCCATTTGTTTTACTCCTATCAGATCAGCCACCAATCACACACTAGCCCCGTTTTCAGGCTGGAGATATCTACTGTGATGAAACTAGAGATCAACGACAAAATTCAACAAGCCCTTCCCTTTATCATCTCACTGCTATACCGACCACATCCAGGTCGAAATGTTCTGTATATCGCAGGAACAATTTCCAATTAAGTTCCTCAGGTTGCCTGAAATCAGCATTGGCATTAAGGAAAGAGCAAGTATAAGTATGTTAATTTTCTAGTATTCTGAAATTCTACAAACCAGACATTTCTGATTATGCACCTGGCCTTATTTCTTTATTTATCATTAAAAATATTTTGTTTTTCCTGATTTGTTTGCTGCAGATAGAGCTATCTATCTAACAGCAGGAGAAAGTTTGCAGCCATGCCATCAGTTTCTGATAAAAAAGGAGACAGGTTACTTGCTTCCCTAACTTTATATCTTGATGTCCAAAAATTCAGGAGCCAGACAAGTACTCTATCAAAGCTTGCGTGTGTGTTACAACTGCCCTGTGCTTCTGGGTGACACTCTGAGGTCTCAGTCAAATTCTTCTGTCTCATCCTAAAAGTTCTGCAACCCAATTTCACAGCACAGGCAAACACACAGGCAAAACACCAATGAAAGGGTTGGTAGAAACGAGATATCCCAGTAGCATACTGGTACTTTTCATTCCATGAACAATGTACAACACGTTGCATTTCTGACCACTTGGTGGCTTTAAACAAATTGTTTGGAAGGTTTAAAAAGAACTGTATTAATTAATTGAAAGCAGACAAGTCACATCGAGTTGGCTATTCGCTGTGAGTGCAATAGATCAGAAGTGATTTGGGGAAAAATGACACGAAAACAGTTTTACAAACAGCGTGCAGACGTTACCCCGTGTAAAGGGCTTGTCTGTAGGAATGGATGAAAATACTTCAGGGAAAAGTGGGGAACAGACTCTGTAAAATGAAATCTCGCCTGAGTTAGCACTGTTTCTCCCCATTCGTTCGCCAGGTCGAAGGAAACCACCTTGAGATCTCACCTGGAATGCTGCATTCGGCTCTGGGGCCCCTGACACAACAAGGACATGGAGCTGCTGGAGCAGGAGGACCATGAAGATGATCCAAGGGCTGGAGCATCTCTGCTATGGAAACAGGCTGAGAGAGTTGGGGTTGTTCAGCCTGGAGAAGAGAAGGCTCCGGGGAGACCTTCCAGCACCTTCCAGTGCCTAAAGGGGCTACAAGAAAGCTGGAGAGGGGCTTTGGACAAGGGTGTGTAGTGACAGGACAAGGGGCAATGGCTTTAAACTGAAAGAGGGGAGATTTCGATAGGATCTAAGGAAGAAATTCTTCCCTCTGAGGGTGGTGAAGCACTGGAACAGGTTGCCCAGAGAAGTTGTGGCTGCCCCATCCCTGGCAGTGTTCAAGGCCAGGTTGGATAAGACTTTCAGCAACCTGATCCAGGAGAAGATGTCCCTGCCCATGGCAGGGGGGTTGGAACTGGATGATCTTTAAGGTCTCTTCCAACCCAAACCATCCTGTGATTCTATGAAACGTGCCTGTGAGCCAGAGGATCCTGACAGCCCTCCTCCAGTGCTGCACCAGCACCACAGAGCTGATGGGAACTCCTTGGAGTAGGTACTAGAGGAGCACAGTGGGGAATCAGGGCTGTTAAATTTTTATTTAGGGTTTACTAGATCAGATTAGTTGCAAGATGAGTCAAGAATACATACACATAAACATGCACCAAAAAAAGAGAGCAGCCTGTTAACTTTGAGAATTTCTAGAGAGATGAGGATGGAAGTTGCTGAACTAGTACTGTGAGATTTGTGAGCATCAATTTGTAACAGATAGAATTATAAGAAAATAGTTTCATTTTGTCACTTTCTAAGATAGGAAAAAAGGTATTATTGAGCTGACAAGGAACCTGTCTTCTGGATTTAAAAGGTGATTATAATAGATGTCAGTCTACTGGAGAAAGAAGTTCCTACTGGTTTAGAACAAGTTGTTTCTTCAAATTTTCTCGAGTTCCTTTTTTTCTTTTAGGGAATTTTTCTTCAAAAGAACTGTCAGTTTACAGCCACGCATCTGAAATTTGGAAGCTCACTGGAAGACCTGCAGTGTGGCATAACTAATGTACTATGGCTCCCCTGCATTTTCCTAAAGAAAAGGGGACCATCCATTTTTCCTGGTTTAGGTAAACGGGTACCAGGAAAATTTTAACCCATAGTTTTATCATATTTTAAGCTGCTGCATTTGTATGCAAGTAGCCATCCAAATGCAGAGTGCACACTTCACAAGCGAAGTTGTTATACCTATCAAAAAGTCTGGTCTGGCCTTTATTTCTAGAATAAAAAAAACCAAAACAAAACCAAAACAAGCCAGCCTGGCATTATATATTACTTCATGAGATCGTGATACTAAACAGAGATAAGGGAAGAGGTAAACAGAAGATGTTCACTTCTTCCTCTCCTCCACTTCTGAAATACATCATTCAGTCGATAAAAAATTTAAATTGGCCAAATTCCTCCACCTAAGTGTACAGCACCTGCCCTTTCCAAATAGAAATGTCAGACTTTGCTATGACTAAAGATGACTCACAACCAAAATCTCAGTTCTTAACACTCAAATGAAATCCAGGTTGGAATTTTGCAGGTAAACATTTACTTTCAAAAGCACATAAACACATATTTTAAAAGTAGATGTAAATATTAATATGTAACCACAAACATTAAAATGGAAGCATTCTAAGTGGTTTTTTTCCCCTCCTATATTTAGTCCTGTTTAATTTGTTTGCTGTCCTTGAGGGTATAATTAGTAGTTCACAACTTTTTGGTGTGTCACAGGAGGCGACTCTTCCCCTCAGCTCTGGTGGGGTGCCCAGTTCCACGCTCCCCAGTACAAGACAGACACAGGCTTACGGTGTGAGCTCAACGAGGGGCTGGCAAGATGATCTCTGAATGTAAGAAAATACTTTTTTAGTGTGACCATAACTGAGCACCACACAGGTTGTCCCGAGAGGCTGTGGAGTCTCCATCCATGAAGACATCCAAACCTGCCTGGGTGACCCGCTCTAGGTGACCGCTTCAGCACGGTGTTGGACCATGATGATCTCCAGAGGTCCTTGCCAACCTCAACTGTTCTGTGATTCTACAACTCCACAAACTTTTCTAGTTAAAACGTGTTAGACGTGAATTTCCAACGTAGAGAGATGTAGAAGCTCTCTCATCTTTAAAGACACAGAGGTTACACAAAACCCATGTCTGTATGTCCCAAGTAAAAGAAAAGAAGAATGTAAGACAAATCTGTCACAGCAGGCTCCATTTCCACTTAAAAGCAATTGATCATTTACTATTAAGGAACAAGGAAAAGCAAAACTTCCCATAATCTAATCTGAAATTACTATTCCAACAATGGTGTTTTGAACATTTTGTATTTTATAGAAAATTGTGATGTGCATGTATCTGTGTTCCCAAACACAAATACCATAAATACAATACCGTGCACAAAAAAAACCCCACCAGACTAAGCATTAATTAGTATCTCAGATGCCATTAAGTTTCATGAAAGTCAACACACAGAATATTAGATTGATCCCCGTTGAAAAAATTCTCATTTGAACGCTTTGAAGACATTGTGGTCACTGAAACTCAGTACTTCTGTTCCAAAATAAAATCTCAAAGTTTCAGGACCAATGTCAGAATCAGGCCTTTGTTTAAAAACGTGTTTAGTACATTTTATGTTATTTCATGTTGTTTCACTTGTAACGGTGCACAGTATGGCATGTCTTATCATTTCAATTCATGTAGAAAAATGAAATACTCAGTGAACTAATTAGAGGAGCAGCTGTTTTTAACACCCATGTGTTAGACTGTGATAACATTTCTAGGCTACTGAAAATAGCTGCTCCTCCAATTTACTCACAAGGTGTCCAATATTTTCTGTTCCAACTGTCAAGACGTTTCATTATAACACAAACAGGAGAAACTTTGACCAAAAAAAATAAGGCAAAAGAAATCAATTTGTCTGTACTGCTTTAAAAATAAAATAAAATAAACCAAAGACAATATTTTGACTTGCATATCTATGACATCCATATGCCATGTCAAATAATCTCAGATGACATCAGATGTTATTATGAACTTTTCGTGACAACTAATGAACTAACTGAAACAAAAATCAATATTTCACAGAAAAAGAAATTAAATTTTGACATTTCCCAAATAGCTTAGGAAAATACCTTAATTTCAGAATCAGCTGTCCAAATTTTGACAGCTTCCAAGAATTTCTTCAAAAGTGTGTAAGCAATTCCACTCTCTTTGAAACAGTCTGAGAGATCCTGGTCAGGAAGAGATCCAAGTGCTACTAACTGTGAGACAGTACAAGTGGGTTTGATTAGTTCACTTACACATGGTGGAAATCTCTTATTAATGCTTCAGGAGATGGACTCTGTGCATCTTGATCTAAAGGCACAGAACTAAAATTCCTTAATTAACACTTTCTAGAAAGAGATATGAGCATTTTTAAGTAGCTGATTGACAGCTTTCGTAATCTTAAGTATCTACACATTAATTTCCATGATGACAAATCTTTTTTGTCCTTGCAAGATTTTCTTGCACCTCTACAACAGCAAGAACAAAGGAGTTGGAACCTCAACCAGGGTCTACCTTACAAAGTGGTGCCGTGAAACTAAGCACAACGTACCAGAAGATGAGGGCCTCTGCTTTTACTGTGTTGCATGATGAGGATGAACCAGCAAATGCACAGTTTCGTATCACTGGCACATTACCTATGGACCAGTCAGTCTGCTAGCAATGGTAAAACACATCACTGAAAACCAATCCAAAATGCTCTAGCTTCCAGAAGCTCAACAAACACCAAGTTTTCAGCTTTTCAGCATTGGTCTACATCAAATTTATACAGTTCTGTGATTTTTTCCTCTACGTGTGTTGTACAAGACACAGACAATCCTCCTTGGGAGATAAAATTACCTCTCTAGGAAATACCTCAAAATCATGTAGCCACTTAAAGCCACAATTTAAAAGGCATTATCAGTAGTATGGAGACAGATAATCTATATGAATCTACATCAAAAACATAATTGAAATTTGTGACTAATCTCCTAACACTTAAATAATACTGAACATTTTTTTTTAAGGCACATAGCTCTGGGTTTTTGTACATAGAATCATTTGGTTGGAAGAGACCCTCAAGATCATCGAGTCCAATCATTCACCCTGCATTGTCAGGGTCCCTAAATCATGTTCCTCAAACATCTAGCGCTGTGAAAGCTAGACAAGATGAACCGAGAGGGCTGCTCAAAAATGCCATGTCAATACCTTTAGAATACCTCTTGATTATAAGTTTCTTTACCACTTATTTTCAACCTAGGAAAGTAAAACTGTCATTCCTGCATCCATAGCCAAATCCAACTGAGTGGAAAAGCTGACAGAAGGCAGAATCACTGAACGGTTGAGGTTGGCAGGGACCTCTCAAGATGATCTGGTTCAACCCTCTGCAGGGCATCAAGCAGGGACAGCTGGAGGAGGTTACCCAGGACCGTGTCCAGTCGGGTTGAGATATCTCCAGGATGAGACTTCACTACCTCTCTGGGCAACCTGTTCCAGTGTTCAGCTACCCTCACAGCAAGAAACCGTTTCCTTACGTTCAGATGGAATTTCATGTGTTTCAGTTCATGGTCATTGCCTCTGGTCCCATCTCTGGACACCGTTGAGAAGAGTCTGTGTCCAACTTCTCCGTTCCCTCCCATCAGGTATTTATACGTTTACTTAGATCCCCCCTGAGCCTTCTCTTTTCCAGGCTGAACAGCCCCAGCTCTCTCAGCCTCTCCTCACAGGAAAGATGCTCCAGGCTCTTAACCATCCTCACCAGACTCACTCCAGTAAAATCTACATTTAGTCAGTGTCTGTGCAATAAAAACGACCAGGCTCTCAGCTGGCCTAAACTGGCATCACTATTGATTTTCAGTGGGAACTTTGATCTCTTTAGATGGGAGATGGCTCCATAATTTAACAACAGTAAAGGCGACCAGTGTGATGGTAGGAGTAAACACAAAAACATTCCCAGTAAAGGTAAGTATATCCAGTGGAAAAAGTTTATGCTAATTAAACAGCATTATCAATGGTGAGTAAGAGGTAGTTGCTAAAAAAAAGAACAATCACTTAATCTTTGGTTGAAATTCCTCATAATTATAATAAAATATTCTCTAGTAGAGAGAATCCCCTTCAGGGACAGGTGTTTTGCAGCTGTTTGGGGTCTGTCACAATTTTTCCTCTCTTTGTCCTTCGAATTATAAATGAGTTAATCTCAACCCATAAAATAAAATATATTCTGTACCGTTAAAAGTTATCACAGATATACAGTTAACTATTGAATGTATTGTTGCAATTCGGTTTTGTTTTCAATTACAATACATACTTGTAATGAACTATATACATCAGAGAATAAGTTTACACCAAAACTCTTAAAACCAAATGAACTTGACAAAGGTACTGATTTAATGACATCATTTTGAGAAGGTACATGTAAGCAGGGTATTTTATCAGGCTCTGTGATGATGGAATAGAGTGTAACACTTGTTTTGAACGGCTTTGAACTTTTTTTTTGCCTTAAAGGCATTTTGCTTGCGAAAAAGGATGCAAAGGAAGGACAAGACCTAACACAGAGGAGTGGAAGGGTTTTTTGACATTCCCTGGGCCTAACCACAAAAGACAGCTCACAGCCCGACCCATCCCTGCACTGCTCAAGGATGAGGGTCACGGTGACCCCAGGGTGGAACAATGCACGGATCTATCAAGCACCAGACACGGGACAATGGAAAACACGCTTCCTGCCTTGATGCCACTCCAAAAGCCCTGCCCCATCCCCAGAGCACAAGTCTGTGCCAGTGCAAAGCACGGTCAGAGTCCCTTCCCACCTCGAGAGAAGTACAACAGGAGTAAGCAGGAGGCGACTCATTCACTTTTCTGAATTCACTGGAGCTGGCAGAAAAAAACAAAAAACACTCTTACGAAAAAATTTTCATCACATTTTAAGAGAGCTTTGTGTTATTGTTGAAATTCTACTTTTGCTGAACTCACCCCGAGTTTTGCCACTGAATTCCTGCTAACGTGGAAGTGGTACCAATGGGATTTTTAACATAATCCTCTGTAAATACGTTCCAGTCATTTATCTGCAGCCCTGACTGTCACGCAGGACATTCACAAGGCTGAGGATGGAACTTTGTCACAATCAAGGATGCTTGTACAGCATCTGGCAAGAACAACCACTGTAGTTGTGTCCTGACGTGAACTTGGCCTCAGAAGGAGCCCAGGACCACCAACGACCACCTGAGATCCCCACGATGCACAGAACACTTTTGCAGAAATAGGTGGGATTTAGTGTCATGTATGTACCACGCAAGCAAGACAGGTAAATCTCAGTACTGAAATAGATGAAGTTTTCTGCTCAATTTTGCACTCGATTCAGGAACTTCCCCCAGTGTCTGACTCTGCACACTATCAAAAAAAGCAATGTCTCCTCCCTAAATGTAGCCTCTTTGCCTGCATTTTGGGAGTTACCTTAAAACGATAACAGAAGCAGGACCTAGTGAAAACCTGATTAATGCAACAGACATTCTCTCAGAGGAGGAGATTTTTATATTCCATCCTGCTTATTGCAAATATCTGCTTCCTCAGCACAATGCAAGAAAAAAAATCCAACTGTAGCAGCCTAAGAACTTTTGTACTCTTAAAATATTACAGCAAATGCCTCATTCTGCAAGGATAAGTTAAATCTCTTGGTCATAACGTGAGTTTCCTCCCTTCTGTAAAACAGCAAAAATTCCTTAACTGAAGGTGAGGCATTAGTTTCCACTATTGGTGAATCTACTCTGCTGCTTTAATAGATATACATTTATATATCTATGCTAAAATAAAAAGATTTTATTAAAAAATGATATACTATCATCAGGAAACAGTTTTTGAATCTTGAAGAAAAGTTTGCAAGAAACAATTACATATTGCCAATGAGCAAAATGAAGTTGTAAAACAGATTCCAGACCTGAGTTTCGTTATGGTCTTTTCGTTCACCCATTGCCCACGTGCCAAAGCACAGGCAGAAGTTCGGAGTGTTCCAAGTGCTACCCCCACTGCACTTGCCTTGACATATTTTGACATCTGTTACTGGTTCTTTTCCTTTATCAAGCTTTTACACAAGTATAAAATCAAACTGGATTTTCTCAAATCACTCCCTTTGCCAAGCAATTCACAGACTCGGACTACAGGCATTAACCAAACTCATTTGGGCTGGATTTCACAAATAGCAAAACTTGGGAAAATAGAAAATGTTTCAAAACAAAGTTAAAAAAATAATCAAATGAAGCCTCCAGTTTCAGACATAACCCTACCAGTAAATAGATTATGTTCTTAAAGAACAAAGTTTCTTACTAGAAAGAAGCAACAGAGACCATCGAAAGGCTGTTCCAACGTTGTCCAACGTACTGCTTGTTCATTTGTACTTTCCCAGTTCACTTTCACTTGATTGCCTGCTTTGCAAATAATCTCTTTTACTTCACTTCAAAATGCCAGAACAATAAAAATACAGTAAACCCTTCTGACAGATTTAGATTGCTGCTCATTGTTTGCTTGCATTTTAATTAACTGCAATATAACCTTTTGAAGTAGATTTAAAGCCATTCGTGGCTTTAAATTTAAAGCCATTAAACAAGACAAACCCTTCCATTTGAAGAAGGAAGCCAGTCAAGGAAAGGCAAGCTTTCACTGGCATGCCAAGTGCATCCAGTATGCTCATGACCTCAAAGACACGGGTACTTCTCCCCCATCCACAGGACGTGCCTGGTGGTACCCGGGCGATGAGCTGACAACCAGTGGGCAGCCACAACCTCCTCTTGGCAGTACTTGTGCAAACCAGTGCTAGTGTCATTTATTCCAGCGGATTTCATCTGACATCATAAGTATGAGCAACGTTTGCTTTACAATGAGTAGGGAAGTCTTAAAAGCACTCGAAACGGAGCGCTCTCCCGGCGACACACACTCTGTACGCTACCAAGTGCTAAAGCAACAGTTAATTCATTCAAATGATTCTTTCATGTTTTCCCCCTTTTGTTTAGGCATTAGAACGAAAAATCTAGCGAGTGCTGCCGAGCACCCTTTCAGCATCACAAATGTGCATCAACTGAGCAGCTCCGATGACAATAATATAAATATTTATTGAGGAAAAAAAGGAGTATCTACTTGCTAGTTATTCCTGCAGCTGGAGATTTCTAGGTAGTGACCATTTTGATTCACAACAGTTTTTCATGCAGTGGGTTCCTTCAAAAAAAAAAAAAGAAGAAATTTTAATTAACTGTGGTTAAATAGGACCCAATTCAAAGCAAGTAGGTCAGCACCTGCTTTGAAAAGCCTGCTCTGAACGAGGTCATTACAGCAACGCTGGTGCTGAGAGCTGTGCACCTTCTAATTTACACTTTCTATGCTTAACATAGGCCCAGTCTAAGCACTTAACTCCAAAAGGGATGAATTAAAATGAAAATAACTTAAAAATGAAGGGCTAAGTTATGTCTCCAAAACGGCAGCGTTCTGCTGTCAATCAGCTAACACAATCCTACCCCTTTTATGAAAGGTTGATAATCTCCTAAAATCAAATTTATCTTTCTAGTGGGCCACTTCTGATATCTTGACGCTTACCATGGATCACAGTGGGGAGAAGTTATTACGACAGACATTTGAGATTGAAAGATAAATTTTATTGATTTCCTTTCAGTGGTGCTATAGAAATATACAAATAATAAAACTGCCATACGTAAATTTGCCAACAACACAACTTAGGATGAAACTAAATGACTGAGAAATGGGGGAAAAGGAGTCATTCTGCACCTTATAAAAAGCTCTCCAGTAACTAATTTTCAGAAACTCTATATATACTCTCCAGCACAGTTTAATATTAGTACCAGCAGAATGTCAAAGAAGTGCCAAACATCAATCTACATCCCCTTCACTCAAGCTTCTAGGAAGACATGGAAAAAGCAGATCACGAAGCTCAAGATGAAACAGACAACCTGCCTCGCACCAGGTCCATCTTGAGCTCAACAGAGCACGATTTCTGCTATTTTGGTCCAACTACTACCCAATACACCAGTATATGACTACAGCAGACACCACCCAAGACTGAAAGTACTGCAGACTCATGAGCAGCCGTTAGAAGCCAGGAGACACGTCCACGTGCTGCGACCCACCAACAGAACAGGAAGATTTCCTAAGCCAACTGGAAAGTCTGGTTAAGGCTACACCCATCACGTTGTGTCACTGCGAGGGTGACAGGCTGGGGGAGCTGCCCCCAACACCCCAGCACCCACATTTTTCACAGACACCCTGGGGCACGCACAAGGAGCAGAGGGCGGAGAGGAGCCTTCTGTCTGATGCCATCACATATGGCTTTCCTCTCTCTGAAATACTCCTTCTCATCTTCTCCACTTGGCAGCTGACAGGACAGAGTATTACTCAAATTTTAATGCTCCTGAGTTGAAAACATAGTGGGCAAGGATTAAAAAGTCACTGGACTGGCTTAAGCATGAACACAAAGCCAAAAGTTGGACGTAGACAAACAAGTCCAGCCCCCTAAAAAATTTCCAACTGAACATTTTTTCCATGGAGAACAATATTTGGCCAAAAAACGAAACTTGCCGTACAAACATTTTCCTGCAAGAGTTTGGTTTTCCAAATAGGAGGTGTAAAAGTGTTTTGGTAAACTCAAGATGATCCATTTTAACCTTTCTAGAACAAAATACCAAAATAACTCTTCATGTAAATGTTCTATATCCTCAACCAGACTCTAAATTAAGCATCTGGATCACATCACAACGAAATGTCTCAACTGACCTCCTCTTGGTGACTTTGTAAGAAATTCCGCAGTCTTTGTTCCAACCCAAAAGGAAAAAAAGAAACCCCAAAATTCCCCTGGAACTGAAACTCCACAGTTTGACCAGCTGTAGTTTCCAGGCAACCAAATCTCTCCTCAAAGGAGGATGCTTAAAGCAGGCTGTGGCTTGAATGCAACCTCCTCGGAGAAATGCTGTATACTTGGCTGTACCTGCGCCGAGTACCCACGCTCTGCTGGAGGAAAAAGGGGCATATGGGAACAAGAAGGTGTCTCGAGCAGCCACAAACACAGTCTGGACAACTCTGACACTGAAAATACAGATGGAATTGCAAGAAACATATAGAAATCTCCCCAAACTACTCATTAAATGGTGAGGTCTGTTCATTTGTCGTCTTGCGTGATTTCATCTTCACACTTGGCAGCTGCATGACATACAGCTAGCCAGTACCAGTCACCCACATCCACAGTTGGACATGATCTAGGACAAGAAAATATCTCAGAGGGGGGAAAAAAAAAGCACACGTCAGAAATGTTTTCATTCTGTGTTTTTAGAATAAAGACAGCAAGGAAAGTAACAGTATTTAAAAGCCTTGTATTAAGGCTGTCTACGTTCTACTACAGAACATTGCTGCTTTGTGGAGCACCTCTAGGGGAAAACTGCTTTCATAAAGGCTTTTAAACAATATTTATAGCTCGGTAACAATCATATTGGAAGCCTTTGAAAGCAGCCTTATAGCTCTTGGCGGTTCTCCGTCGTTATGTGCCCATTGTGCACGGCCAAACGGCGGCACGCGACTGCACTTCCATACGGTCCCCCCCAAAACAATTCCAAAAGAAGCTGGCAAATCAAGCACTTCAAAGGTAAGAAATGCCCCAAATAGGTTGCCCTTCCAACCTTAATTCTACCTATTTTCATGATGATAGTGTGACCCAGTCTACTATAACAATGTTTAAGAACAGTAAGTGATTTTTTCATTGGTCCTCAGAAGCTGCTCTGATACTTATTAAAACTTGAAACTTAAAGAAAAAAAAAAATCAAGAATAAAAAAATTTTAGCCAGAAACAAGCCTGGGGAAAAAAAAAAAAAAAAAAATCAATCAAATGCTTCATCCAGCCAACTTATAAGCAACTAAAAATGTGTGGATATCACGGAATCATATCCTGGAAATTATTCAGCCTGCTTAATTATGCATATTGATACTGTTCTGTCTATAAACCAGAGAGGAACAGATGTAGCATTAGGAATTCAGCCTCAGACTTTGTAAACACCAGTTTTAATATAACATTAAAGTAGTTCTCTTTTGCATTTAACTTTTCATTAAATTTTAATGAGGAAAAGGATAAACCAAGAAAACAGTCTAATAAATTTGTCCACTAAAGGTAGTACACTGGCATAAATGACTGAGAACCTGTTTCTGCAAGTAGCAACTATATTTAACCTTAAAAGCCTGATTTCTAGATATTCTCAGCTATTCATATGTCTGAACGTGGTCTAAGACACATCAATATTTCCTTCCAAACTCACAGGTTTGCTCCCTCTCACCCAGTTCAGCCTGCACCTAGCCAACAGGAGTACTTCCCTGATTGCCACTTACAAACTTGGGATATAACTTATTAAGGCCACTCTTATTTACGCAGAATCCATCCTCAGGACATCATAAATGCATATCTGAAGAAAATAATTCCAATGGCATCATCAGTAAATCTTTTATTCAGAACATATAATACTTGGAGACATGTGCAACCTGAAAACACAGTCCAGCACAATCAGTTTCTTACAAAAAGCATGTATTTCGTTAGAAAAGCTGTTCCAAATTCTTCAGCCACTTAAACACATTTTTCCTCCAGAATAAATTACTTGCTTTTTAATGTCTAACCTCAATTTACAGCCTTTAAAATAAGAAGAGAGCCAGACCATGAGCACGACAGTAATTCTCCTATGATGCTGTGCCTTTCCCAAACAGGATGTACGAGGAGTAGCTCCGTTTGCACTTTACTGGTTAGAATGCAAAGATTTCCCAAGCACTTACGAAATGTTTTATGCTGCAAAAACACCTCTTATGGATTAAGTGACAAACACAGATGGGTGTCACTTGAGAGCATCACAAATTGCTTCAGATTTGCAAACGTGGCAGGGTCTCATCCTTTCATAACCAAGTACTTCTTACATCATTGGATTACTAATAATAGTGAAAGTCTTTTTTTTTCTCACTTCTGGATACAGCTTACTCACAACTTGCAAATCATTTCTCCCCTCTCCCCCTCAGAGCTGTAGTACAGTAAGAAAAAAGGAAAAACTGTTGCACTGAGCCCTCAGTGCCGTGGATTTGATGCTCCCAGAGGCAGCCTTTCATGGCTGGATCATAGAATCACAGAATGGTTTGGGTTGGAAGGGACCTTCAAGACCATCCAGTTCCAACCCCCCTGCCATGGGCAGGGACACCCTCCACTACACCAGGTTGCCCAAAGCCCCATCCAACCTGGCCTTGAACACTTCCAGGGATGGGGCATCCACAACTTCTCTGGGCAACCTGTGCCAGTGCCTCACCACCCTCTGAGTGAATTTTTTTTTTCTTATATCCAATCTAAATCTCCCCTCTTTCAGTTTAAAGCCATTGCCCCTGACCTCACAACTTGAACAGGCTGACTAGAAAAGCCTCAGCTAAAACCACCTCTCCGTGTACAGCTGCACATCACTGGCAAGCAGCACAGAGGAAAAGCATGTTCCCAATTAATTTTCAGTAGCTAAGCCCTAACGACCTGCCAGGAACTCACATCTATACAGTGATGGGCAGCTCACGCAGCAGTGTTATGATCTCTAATTATCAAAAAAACTCTCAAAACATTCCTGCACAAACTAGAGAAGAGTCTCCATACGCATTTACGCCCCGGATACTGGAGTTCAACAGACTCAAGTCCTTATGTATCAGGTAAGGATCTGTCTTCCATATATACAGTTTGTAACATTTCTGTTCTTTCTCCTTGAATATTCTTGCTATCAACAGTGTCCCCCTCTTTTTCTCCATCCTGTCTCCTGTTCCAGAAAACCACCTTTATGATAACTGCCTTCTGGAACAAGGGCTCGTACTTACCAATGCACTACAACAATTACAAGCTTGAACGTGGTTTTAGAAAGCATCAAACCCATTTTTCATTATTTCACTGCTCTTTTAGGAAAGAAACTTTGTATGAAAGACAGTCAGTCTTAGTGGAGGAGCAGGACCTTATTGGCTATACACGTCAATAAGATGAACGTTCTACTTTAGGCATTCTGATTTTCCAACAGGAGGCAGAAAACTGTATATAATGTAACTTAACGGATTTCAAAACCAGATACTTTGAGTTTCCTAGCAAACCAAACACAAACTATTGGAAAACCATTCTCAGAATGGATATATCCCACTTCATTTCTGGTACGAACATTCAAAACATGAGGGGAAACGTGAAGAACTGTAGCATTATGATCTCAGATGACCATGGAAACAATAAACACGGAATGAAGCACTACCAAACATCATTCTGTATGCAAGAGATGGTATTTGTTTAATATATTGTTTCATCTCAAAGATGAAAATCAGATGCATCTATACATCTGATACAGATGCATCTATATATTCATCCCTGTTCCTTGCAGGGGGGTTGGACTAGATGACCTTTGAAGGTCCCTTCCAGCCCTGACCATTCTATGATTCTATACAGAGTACCCAAGAGAGGATTGCAGCCTGAGGAAGAGTACCTAGCTTCTCCCTTAAAATCAGAAACTGCTCTCTTCCATTACCAGAAAGTTTACTTGCAATTCCTACACAGTGAGTTTGGAAACTAGTTATGTCACACACACAGAATGGAATTCATCTAAAAACGACTAACACCACAGTTCAGCAGAACCAATTCCACTTCTTCAGATGAACAGCTTTCCTTGTCACATTAAGAGAAAAAAAAAGTCTTAAAACTTGTGATAGTTTTCTAAAAATTCAAATGGAAGATTCTAATCAAAGAAAAGTCAAACTTTAAAACGTGCAAATGAAACCGAATTCCCTGTCAAAGTGCATATCCCATTCTTCACAGGATTCAAACTTGGAAAAATAAGTAATTCCACGATTCTTAGTAGTAGCAAAGCTTGCTTTTCTACTTTGTTAAACTTCCTACTGGTCAGCTGAAGCTTTTTCTGCAGCAGGGATATTTACAAAGTCTGTTTGCTTTGGGGTTCTCTGCTATATGAGTTCAGTTTACAACCTTCCTCTTCAGCGGGACGTCTGTGAGGCCACTTACAAGTTTTTCTCTTCCTTCTATCCTCAAAATTGCAAATCTTTCAGTATACTGGAGAGCTCCACTCCGTCAAACTGTCAAAGTCTGCCTGAAGTCAGTCAACAGGATCACAAGCTCAGGGCAAGACAGAAGGAAACACACAGACACACACTCACACAGTATGACTTGATGAATCCAAGGTCAATTGAGCAATAAAGTTTGCTGATCTGGAAGCACAGTTTGCGCAGCTGTACAGTGCTGCTGAAGAATCATAGAATCATAGAATGGCACAGGCTGGAAGGGACCTCAGAGATCATCTAATCCAACCTCCCTGCCATGGGCAGGGACGCCTCTCAACTAGACCAGGCTACTCAAGGCTCTGTCCAACTTGGCCTTGAACACCTCCAGGATGGGGCATCCACAACTTCTCTGGACAATTAATTTAATCAGAGCAAGAGCTCTGATCCAGAGAGAACTGAATCCCAGGAGGTCGCCAACAGCACCACAGAGAGCTCTGGGTCTCCAGGCACTTTTGACCAGTATCTTCCTTCGGGGTACTTAGAAGTCTGGAAAAGTCTGCAAAACCAGAGCCCATATGAAAACCCACACAAGAGCCAGTGCCACGTCACTTCAGAAACCTCAGGCGTTTTTACCACGACCTTCAAACTGGATGTTCCTGAGATTATCTTCCTAAACTAATTTGTGGCCCTACCAGGTTTGCACTGGAAAATCAGAACCATGGGAAGTAATTTAAATATATATATTTAGATTATATTCATATTTCATACGAATCGTACCAGCATGAGCTTATCTCAAGCAAAGGTAAGCAAGTGCCACGTATCCTCAAAGAGAGGACTGGAAGCCAGTTCATCCAGCTGGTTTCATTCTCTATTAGTAGGAGCTTAAGTTCCATGAAAAGCAATCTGGGATGGCACCTTCTGGAGCTCTGTGTATCTCATTGAAGTAGGAATCATAGAAAAAATACTTATTTTCCAGCTGCTACGCACCCTGTCTATGCCATGCCTTCAGTAGATTTTCTCACGCAATGGAAGTGTTTATAAAAGCCCTCACAAACAGAAATGTAGCAAGCCACGAAATTTTACACCATTCTTAACTAACATAAATAATAATACATCTTGTTGTACTGACTTATATGCAAGCATCAACAAAGTTAAAGTAACCATAAACATCTGTAATACCAAAGTGGCCTTAAATGTCAGAGCAGGGTACCAAATTAATTTTCATAGAGCGTGAATTATATAAGCACCTGGCCATATCCATCATCTTCTGAAGTCATAAAAGGCAGTTTTGAAAAAAAATGAATGCAACATGAATGATATTACACATAATTCTGGGCTATATTTTGGCACCCACTGCACTGTAAATCAGCTTTACAGCTAACTCCACTGGCTCGTGCAGCCTTTCTTTTCAACAGGAAAATCCTCCGGAGCAACACTTCTCCTTAGCAGTACAATTTTGGTTTTTTCAGCTGGATTTCAGTATTGACACTGTGGTGACAAAAAGGAATAAAAGCTGCCTTAAATGCAGGAGTCACAGTCTTTAAGGGAGGCTAAGCACACGACCACCCGTCGGGTGAACTGTCCACATTTAAGGACAGAGGACGCTGCCAACAGCACACAAAAAAAAATAAATGGAGATGACACATCCCAGGCCTGAAATATATTTTACATGAAAATGAAGCTTCTCTTGTTGCCTTAACTTGCCACAGAAATTCTGCAGGGAATGTGATGATAATCCAAAATGGGAACCTTCCCATTCAAAGGTTAGGACGTCTGGCTTTACCCACCAAACATGTTCTGAAATAACTAAGATGAAGCTGCTTTTATTTAGACTGATCTTTTGAAAGTATCAGGTCCGTGTAAGTTTTGTGCACAATCCTATAACAAAACACACTCACTTTTTAGGCAAAACTTTCAACACCTTTGAAAGTCCCACATGTCACTGCTTGGAGGCAATGAACCAATGATGTCATCTATGCATCCAGCTGATTAATATTGCCATGAGATATCACGAAAGTAAGTTGCTCACAAGTCCCCAGTAAAGAGATAAGCCCATTGTTAAGCCCTAGAATCACTCCCATTCACCCCAAACCTGTGAGCATCTTCCACTAGAAAGATCAGAAAATAGGGACTTCGTATCGGTGATATTGCCAGAAATTGAAATAATTCAATTATCATTTTGAGAGCATAAAACCAGCACATCATTTCCATAGAAATGGATTAGCTGGGACACGCCTATCAAACACTAGACCTATCTCTATGCCTGTGGATAGAACAAGGTCATTTCTGCAGTTCATTGACTTGCTCCAGCTTGGCTCCTTCTCTTCTGGATTCCTGGCCAAACGTACCTTCAAGGGATTCACCATCCAGTTATTTTTAAGGCAAACAAGTCATTTCAGACTGTATCAAGCTGGCAAATAGCCCTCTGGAACAAAGCCTCTAAACTTTGCTTCTTTTTCTGTGCAGAAAACATTATTTTCACTTGAGAAAGGGTCATTAAATTCTTAATTACCAACTTGCACATAAAAATGTCTTCCAGTAGAAGTAAATGTAGTTTTTAGAGACACAGGTTAAAGCCCAGTTTGAAAATATGTCCCTTGGTGTCTATTCAGTAACTACGAAGCTGCTAAAAACTTGGAAAAGTGCACATTCCTACTTAAATAATGGCAGGGACTCCCTCTGGACATCCAGTGAGGTGCATCCCACCTCTGCCAGCAAACACAGAACATCTCCACACTGCAGTCAGAGCACAGCAAGGAGCATCACACCCTGCAAGCAGGACTCAGCCCCCGGTGAAAATCAGGGATCCCTGCTTACATGAGAGGCGTATTCACGTGCACTGTAAAGATAAGACTTCAAACAACTTTAATTTCACTTAGGAAAAGAATTTTAGGGAGTGTAAATGCAATTGTACTCTACAGCATTCTGATTGTATTGTGGCGTCTCTCCTAAAAGGAATTAAAAAAAAGGATTTTCATGTTAGATAGTTCATTGGCACAGCATTTCCTGTCAAAGGATGCTTGCTCCAATCGCAGTAGACACCTCCATAAAGACATTCAATTAGATTTTAACCACAACCTTTGGCTACACTAGAAAAAATACTCGGATGCACTGGTTTGAGCACTGTAAGGAAGCTGAATATATGGCTAATAATAGAATTTAATGGGTTAAAGATGGTCACATCTTTAATAAATACTAGTCAGGTGCCATAAATTTCGATAAATTAGTATCTCATTCGCAGAGCTCTTTCTCAGAACAGCTAATTTCAAGTGTTTAAAAACTACCCAAAGATAACATTGATTTTATCCTGTGCATGAGGGCAACACGGAAATCGAGACGAGTAATTTTTCTTCAACTCCTTGCACCAGAATTGTATACACACCAAGTTATACATGGATTTTAAAAAGCATTCAGACACATGGGAGGGAGAAAAGCCAACCAAGACCAAGTAATACACAGACATAATGACTGGCTCAGCAAGTCCTTAAGGGGGCTCATATTATTAGGATTTAGGAATGTATACCAAGGAAGCATGACCTTCTGTGGTATTATTTGAGGTCCCTTCCAACCCTAACCATTCTATGATTCTATTACAAATATCATATGTTTATAGTAAGAGAGACTTAAATGCCAGCATACCCACCCCAGTTTCTACTTCTCCTCGCCATTAACAGCCAACTGGGAAACTTAACTACCACATATCACAGCAAATACACACTGCCATCAAACTTTTCCAGAAAAATAATAGGACAGGAAAGGGTAAGACTGCAAGAACTCATGATAGCAAATTACTTGTACTGCTTGTATGAGCAGAGACAACTAAAGCTTTCTGAGAGCCGTTGTAATCACTCTGGATTTGGAGACCAGGACTTCTCCTCTCCTGCACGTTCCTTCCCCAGGTTGTTGCACCCAGTGCCTCCTACTCGCTTGGCTACAGACATAAATCATAGAATCATAGAATGGTTTGGGTTAGAAGGGACCTCAAAGATCATCTCGTTCCAACCCCCCTGCCATGGGCAGGGACACCCTCCCACTGCACCAGGTTGCCCAAAGCCCATCCAACCTGGCCCTTGAACACTTCCAGGGATGGGGCAGCTGCAGATTCTCTGGGTGACCTGTTCCAGTGCCTCACCATGCCCTGCAGCGAGCAGCAGCCCCATCGAGGAACATCACAGACATACTTGCCCTCAGCTGATGTCCTGCCCAGCTCTTCAGTTGGGATTTCACTACTCGTATTTCCCTAGCAGTGAGCTTAGCTATAATCCATACCTGTTTACGAAATACATGTGAGTTTACTGAAATCAATACAATTTTGTTCAGGTACTGAGGTCTGCTGATACAAAGAGCAAGGACGAGGTCACCAGTGTCCAGTGCTGCAGAGGTCCTCGGTGAGGCATTCATAAGGAAGAACGACCTCTAGCTAATACAATCTGATAATTACGCTTGAAGACTTAGGACATCAAAGATTACAACTAAAAAAAAAACAAAAAAAAAAACCCAACAACACAAATCCACAAAAACCTGGAGATGTGGAGATTGGTGCTATAGCAAAGGAAGAAAAATAAATGTTAAAGGGTTTGTTAAATGGGTTACAAAAGTCTATCTAAGAGGTTCCCTGCATGGCACTGCATGGAGAGGATAAAAGAAGGTAAATCAGATGTTTATGTGCTGAGTCAGGAATGATTCTTCTTTTTTAATGAACAAGCAGTACATTGAAAAGTCTACTGACGAAAGGAGCTGATTAGGGGAACACTAAATCCAAGGGGAAAAAGGAGCAAATACTTCCCAGTTTTCTTCTGGTTTGCTTCCCATCATTGCAGCAAGATGAAGACAGTAGCAGCAAAAATTAGCTCTAAAAGAGTTGGGAATCATTCATGTAAAACACCAGAGTGAAAGAGACTTTAAGAGGAAAGCGAGGCAGAACATTGCACTTTTCTTCAGTGGTCATGGGGGAAATCAGAAATGGAGGGAAAAAAGCTTCCTCCAAAAATTAACAGGTAAGCACAAGTCTAATATGAGAGAAAATTACTGCAAAAAAAAATGAGATGGAAGAGATTATATCCACTAATGATTCACTCCATGTTCAAGGGAGAGAGGGGAGATGAGAGAAAAAAAAAAACTAGCCCCAAATCTCCAGGAAGCACTCTTACTCCAGACAATTAGAGAACTTAGAGAAATAGGTACTGAGCAAAATTAATCAGCAATTTTCCAGACGATAGATGATACCTGAACTGTCTGATAATAAAAGTACAAAAAAAAAGGCATTCCTGAAAAGAAGGTAACGTGGAAATGAAATCTTTTGTATAAATGATGATGATGCAAAAGATGATGACGTAAGAACAAAGAAACAACCACCAGTTATTTTAAGAGTAAATGGTACCTGAACAAAGCTTGTACCGTACTGGCAGGTACTCCAAAGCTAACCTGACAAATCTCAAGATGGCACTCCACTTGCCTTGGATTTCAAGCCTTCTCCTAAAGAAATTTGGTTTAGCATCCAGCAATGTGGCAACAGAAAGAATCCCAGGATGCCCAAAGTGCTTCCTGCAAAAGTCCACCGGTCAGAACAACACAATAAGTGCTGCGTTTTGCCAGAACACAGGAAAGGAAGAGATTCCACAAAAGTTCTAACAAAACGAGAAAAACAAGGTGGAGACAAAACAAGTTTGAGGGGCTCTGGATTAAAAAAGAAGATACTGACACAACAGATAACATGAAATTTTCACTTCACCCGTTACCATTTTATATATTTTCTTCAAACAGTCTTCTAGTTTTACTCTGAGAAGTGTTTTTTTCCTCTGAGCAAACACGTTGGTAACATCTAGTTTGCAAAAGCAAAAGCCTAAACGCTTCACCACGCCAGCTGTCAGCCTTTTCCTAACCACTGATTAACTACAGCAGGAATAGTATTTGTGTTTAAGGCCACGAATAACGATTTCCAGTTTAGGAAAAACCAGACATGATACCTGGAGGAGGTGCTTGGAATGACAAGAGTTTCAAAGGACAAGAAGGTGACACAGCAGACCGTGGGTTATGATGTTCACAAGACAGCAATCAAAACAAGAGGTACTGGATAATGGTAAATATCAAAGCCATAATGTGCAAACTACGGTGTCAGCTATATAGCTATAGGAATATTTGCCAGGCATGTACACCAGCTTCTCAGAAATACTCCTGCCACATCACTTAAGTAACTTGAAAAATGAATCAAACATAGAATCATAGAATCACAGAACGGTTTGGGTTGGAAGGGACCTCAAAGATCATCCAGTTCCAACCCCCTGCCATGGGCAGGGACACCCTCCACTACACCAGGTTGCCCAAAGCCCCATCCAACCTGGCCTTGAACACCTCCAGCGATGGGGCATCCAGGTTTTAGACCACCATCCTCGCAGCAGTAGGAATACGTAAGCCATGATTTCACCTTTCATGCTCAACTTAGAAATCTAAGAATTAACTCTACTAAACACCCTCACTGCTTTGCAAATCCGTGCCTGACCGCATCGGCGACCCCCTGCAGCACCCTGGGTTGCCCTGGGACTGGGGAAGGGCAGGAATGGGGCAGGAGATCCAGCCAGCCTTTTTATTCTACATCCAGTTAGCGCTTTTTTTTTAAATTATATTTTACATATGGGTGACTAGAAAGAAAATAGTCACCCATATGTAAATATAATGTAATATATAAGTAAATATAATGTTAAAAGAATCCCAAATCACTGGAGTACTAGTTATTTTATGCTGGCATTATCAGCTACACTGCTGTCTTCACCTCGAGACACTCCCAGGGGCTTATTCTGTGTTCAGCAACTCAACGGAAAAACCTGGGAAGTAGAACTGTCTGTAGAAAATCCTAACTTACCAAATCTCACCGAAGTGAAGGAAAGGGGAAAATACAGACCTAGAGTCATTACTAGACAGTTACCCTCTTTTCTTTCTTTTTTTTTTTTTTCCACTCTCCTTTCTTTTTTTCCTTCGTCCTTGCTGGAAAACAAGCAGCATGCCCCCCTGCTATGCCCAGCACTCCCTCTTCCACCCGACGAGCGCTGCTCCCGTGTTTTCCACTCGGACCCGCGGGGAGGCATTCATCACCACACAGATGGATGTGGCTGTGTTTCATCTCGGTAATTTCACTTCATTAGCTTCCATTTCCAAAGTGCATACGTTTTTTCCCCCCCCGTTGTACAGATGTTCGTACTGACACAGGCAATACATCACTCCAAGTTTAACAGCGCTCCGTTGTTTCTGCCACCAAGCCCTCCCTATGGGCTAATGAAACCTTATGCAACCACTTGTGTATAGGCTTAAAAAGCATGGAGAGAAAAAGTCTAAGAAAAACGTATTTAATAAAATCTGCCTTTCTTGTGCACTCCAAAATGATGGTAATTAGCCTGAACGGGAGTTAGAAACCGACCATGCTTTGGGTACATGCTGGACTCCCATTTTACCCCTAAGTTTCACACACTAGTGCCCAGAAAAATAATGAATAAACTGTGCTTTCCTTTGAAAAAGCTATTTCTGAGCCCACTTACGACTTCCCAGCAAGAAGCTCTGGAATTTGTGCTTTATTCCAGGGCCAGTCCATCAGTTCTGTCTGGTACCAAGAGGCAAACCATGGGTCTGCAATTCAGAGTTCCCAACCAAGGGATTGCAGACTTAACTCACAGCCTGCAGCACTACAGCTCCATACAGCACTGTCCTTCTGATGCACCAGATGCTCTTTCTCTCCTCAAAATACAACCGTAATTTAGAAGAAAAATAGAGACACACAAGCAGACACATTCAGGCAGTCATATTCACACATTCGAATAAGCCCTGTAGGTATCTCTGCTGGAAAAAAACCAAGGACAGATTTATTCTTCCAGTTTTGCCCATTAGATTTTGATTCCAATATTTTCTTTGCCAGAAATGCCCGTGCCCCTAGTGCCTTCACTGAAGAGTAAATGCACACATCTCGAGTGCCCAGCAACGGAGCAGCCTCCCCTTTATCTGCACTATGTGAACACGTTTGCTGAAGATTCCAACGTTTATAGGATTGCAGGAGTGCATGGATCTGACCACACGCTTCCCTCACAAACTTGGTCAGACCAGAAGAGGAAAGGGATGGTCAAAGCTCCTGCTTCACAGCTGCTTCAGCAGTGCATCTCCTCAGCAGTCACGCATTGCTGAGGAGGACTTCTACAACGGAGCGTTCCACCAGCTTCCCACCTCCAACCTTCCCAACACCAGCAAGGTCACCCTGACGGCTTGGGTGGGCTCCCTCATAGCTGACATGATCATGTCAGATGATCCCAGATCAGGAAATATAGTTTATTTGCAGCACGCGGCTGTCTGATTCAACTTTTGCCATGAAATGACTAAAATAATCTGTCTATACTTTCATTTTTTTTTAAAAAAGTACATTACTTTTAGCAGAATAAGCTACCTAGCTTCCTAATCACACAGATGGCCATACTTCTTTTTTTCTTTTCCTCTTTTTTTTTCATTCATATAATTATCTTCTGGTCCTTTTCAACCCTGGCACAACGACAAAATAGTAATCCTTTTAGATAAAAAAGGTTATTTATTGAAGCAAAACACACCTGAATAGCTCAAATCAGATCAGGAGAGGAAACACAACCTAATGGCCAAAGCATCTGGCTGAGCGCCGGGGGATGCGCATCGCTTCGCGGCTCTGCCACGGCTGAGCCGTGCCAGCGGGCAGCCGATGCCCCCCGAGATGCTGGCTCCCGGGTGCCCCCGCTCCTGGCACACACGGATCATAGAATCATAGAATGGTCAGGGTTGGAAGGGACCTTCAAAGGTCATCTAGTCCAACCCCCCTGCAAGGAACAGGGATATCTCCAACTAGATCAGGTTGCTCAGGGCCTCGTCCAACCTGGCCTTGAACGTCTCCAGGGATGGAGCATCCACCACCTCTCTGGGCAACCCGTTCCAGTGTTCTACAACTCTCATGGTAAAAATTTTTTCCTAATATCCAACCTGAACCTACCTCCCTCTATTTTAAAACCATTACCCCTTGTCCTATCACAACAGGCCCTCCTGAACAGCATCTCCCCATCTTTCTTGTAGGCCCCCTTGAGGTACTGGAAGACCGCTATAAGGTCACCCCGGAGCCTCCTCTTCTCCAGGCTGAACAGCCCCAACTCTTCGCTCGTGCCATCAGCAGAGCTCCCATGGTGCTTGTGCCTTGTCACCAGCTCCGCTCACGGCCTCGCTGGTCCCGGGCTGGCTGAGCCACGGGACAGTGTGGCTACAGAGAACTGCTCAAGGGGGAAAAAATTGGGAGTTTGATCCCGAAGCCTTTGCCTTTAGCTGACATCTGGGAAATACCACCGTGAGCGCACCGCAGGGCTCACCCACGATCGAATTCCACTCTTGCCACTGGAATTGAACCACTAATTAATTCAATACATATTTATTTCCTATTTTGTATGGTATGTGGCGTTTGGAAACAGGCTGGTGTGGTCCCTGGCGGATTTTTTGGAGCTGGAATTACTCGTGCATTGCCCA
Source organism: Tauraco erythrolophus (assembly GCF_009769465.1). Taxonomy (NCBI): domain Eukaryota; kingdom Metazoa; phylum Chordata; class Aves; order Musophagiformes; family Musophagidae; genus Tauraco; species Tauraco erythrolophus. The sequence goes on along the minus strand of NC_141474.1, from coordinate 34,753,298 downwards.
CAGAGGGCTGGAGCGATTCCGAACGACCACGGTCACCAGCACATCCACTACGTGCAGTGGCACACCGAGGAGCCGGGGCACATGGGACCAGCACCCTCCAAGGCAACTCCTCATTAACTCTCCAGGACGAACCGACCCTTCTTACAGAGAGCACACAGAAGCCTAAATTCACCCTCACAACGGCCTGGATTTCAATAAAATCCCAAGTAATCTGTTTTTCTTTCTCCATCCATCCTCGTGGCTTTGCCATGCACGGACCGCGCCCCTGCCTTGGCTGCCTCCAAGAAAGTCTTTCTTCATATGTCTGTATTTATATTATCAACCTATGTGTTTGCATTTATACAAGTCTCTATTGTGTGTTTAGATTTACATAATTAAATATAAATATTTAGAGGAATTCACCTTGTAACTAGAGAAACCTTGAAAAAACAAAAAATTATTTTTGTAACTGAGTATGTCTGATTTTTTTGCTTAAGAATTAAAAGACATGGGTAGTATATGACTACATGAATTTTAATTCATATAATTTCATATTAAAAATGTTATTTTTTCTGAAGTTCTATGAATCTCTTTCCTGTGCATCCTCTAGACGTAACTCCAAGAGACAGTAATGGGAATTACGTGAGCCCTTTTTAAACAAACAGAATGAACCTTTTAGCTGCAAAACCTTTCAGTTTCTTTGGTGGTTTGTCGCCTCCTGGGGATACCTGAAGATAACAGCTCCCGTCACAAAGGAGATCTGTATTTACAAAACGCAGGGAAAGAAAAGTGAGATGCCAGGAGGCACTGAAGGTCAGCCTTCCACTGGTGCAAGCCAGGCCAGTCCTTCGAGTGGGACAGAGCCACTGGGATTCACAGCAGCTGGGATCTGGCTACTCTGTTGAGGTCCATCATTCTACCTTCTACGCTTCAACCCAACAAGGGTATCAGCTACGTTCAGAACAAACACGTGAGGCAGCTTAGTAGCACTGCAGTGACACAAAATATTCCTGTAAAACTCCTGTGGCTTTTTCCTGCCTACCTCCCAAGCCACTGAGGATCTTCTCACTTGCATACAGAAAGATTGGGAAAATTATGGTATGATAACACAGGCTTTAACCAACTACTTTTCAATTGTTACAGCAGATTCATAGATTTCTAGGTTGGAAAAGACCTTAGAGATCATCGAGTCCAACCGTCCCTAATCCCCATTAAACCATATCCTAAGTAGATCATCCACCCTATTCTTAAACACATCCAGGGATGGGGACTCAACCAGCTCCCTGGGCAGCCTATTCCAGTGGCTGACAACCCTTTCAGAGAAGAATACTTCCTAACATCCAACCTGAATCTCCCCTGACTAAGGCTTATACCCATTTCCTCTTGTTCTATCACCCATCACTAATGTAAGAGCCCTTCCCCCACCTCCCCACCATCCCTTCTCAAGTATTTGTAGGCCGAAATCAGGCCTCCCCTCAGCAAGGGATGGGGATATTTTATCAGATGGGGATATTTGAATGTGAGCAATACAGGGCCAATTCATATGCACTTTGCTTGGTCATCTGTTTAAACCAGATTAAAAATGTATGTCATGATCAACAGCCATCAGCAGAGATTTGATCTTAGAAGTGCTGCAGCATGGCAGGGGGGTTGGAACTTGGATGATCTTTGAGGTCCGTTCCAACCCAAACCCTTCTGTGAGTCTATGATCCTATGTCCTCAGCTCTCCTCCTCCAAGTGGCACCACCGGGTGCTGTGTCTCTCTTCCAGGCTGGCTGCTCAGGGTGAGTTTTTACAGGAGCGCGATGTACCACACGCTCAACGCAACCAACTGGACAAGAAGTCACCTCCAACGCAGACAGTAAAGAGATTTTCAGCATACTGTGGTATACTCCGAACTTCTAAAGGAGATGCCTGAGTATTATATCCCTGCACAGTTCATTTTTACTCACTGATGCAAAAATACCACCTGAACACTAATCACTGCCCGAGGCTATGCATCTCTGCACCGCTGCTTCTGCTCGCCAGCTTCATGCAGCCACTCCCATACGGAATAACGGCGAGTTCATTCGTGCACGCTCATCTGTGTTTTCCCACTTCTCCTTCCACCCCAGCATCACATCACAAAACTGAAAACTGCAAATATTTCTTCTTTTTTACAAATGCATTGGCCACTATTCTCCAACTGGCAACATAAAAAAAAAAAAACTACCACACAATCAAAAACCACACTTTTTTTTTTTTTTTTAAATTCCAACAGTCAGTCAAAAAAAAAAAGATCAGGCTCAAAGTTAAATATTAATGATTCATTTTGTTTCCATACAGGACAGCTGAGAGGCAGCAGCTCAGGACTGTTTAAGAGCCCTCCACGACTAAACACGGATGTGCATGTGTATCTGTCACAAGTGATTTTGCTCCAACTTACTGACGTTCTCCTTATGTATATCACAAGGCACCAACTAGATTTTTGTGTCAGATCCAAAACAGAATACTTTTCTCTCCCAGACGCACATGGTTTCTAACGTTATTTAACACTCACAGCTGCTGGCAGTAATTAAACACTCAGTGGATCTGTAAAGGATGTTCCCAGTACTGAAAAAAGGAGGACATGGCATGAAACAGAGATGGAGAAAGGGATGGGTCACCAGCTCGGGGCTGGCTGTCCTCAACCAGTCTGAAGAACCAAGAGTTCTTCGAAAGTGCTCGGCTCAGCGCCTGCCTGGCACCGTGGGGCTGCCACGAAACCCGGGCGGCTGGCGCGGGCGCCGTCTGGCAGCGACCTAAGGAAGCTCCAAATCATCCCCTGCCTTGGGCCACTCATGCTCTCTGCAGAGTGAAGACATTCCTGCACTACATTCCTAAATACCGGTTGGTTTACTGGGAGTTGTGCTACCCACTGCCTGTACAGCCACCACGGCAGACAGGGCTCCTGCGGCACCCCCCAGGTTCGGGGTTTATCCTCGGTCCGGCAGAAATAGAAACAAGACTGAGATCCAAAAACAAAATCAGGGGAGTCTAACCTGTTCCTGAGGAGGAACCAGCACTTCTGAGGAGAAATCAAAATGCAGAAGCTACAGGTATGAAGAACACCTGCCCTTCTCCTCCCAGCAGACAGCGGAGCGGTGCTGAGCACATGCTGAGCCAGGAGGAAGCGGATGCAGACCACTAGGGAAATGATGCTCTTCAACATGTGGGTAAGTCACCTCCTTGGAGACACGACTCACTGGCCTTGAGCAACTTTTTTGTTTCCTTTCCACCAGTTTTTTGTAGTTGTCTTTTCTTTTGCCGTTACCATAGCAACATCACTTTTAAATCACTGGCCAACGAATAAGGCAAGTCACCTCATCAGCAAATCCAAAGGATGGCAGACCTTCTGAAAATGGGAAAATCATTAACAGCATAAAAGATGATTGCCAACAAATCTGAATTTTAGAGGCACTAGGAAGCTCCGGAATAGAAATTTGGTCTTTTAGATGAAAGATGTCACATGGATATCACACCTTTTTTTTTTTTGCTTTTGCAACACTTTACTGTTGGGCCTTCTATCAGAGGACCTCCAGGAATGATTTAACCATTACCAGTTCATCCTCACACTTTAGAGAGTGTCGAGCACAAAACCAGCGTCTGAGTATCCCAGATGTTTGATAAATCAGAATTCCACTCAAAACTTAGTTCAAGTTGTCAGCTTGATTAATACTTATTTAAGCAGAGCTGAATACCAAATCTTGAAGCAAAGGATAAAAAGATTAAATAAGCCAGACAAAATGTCCATATAGATTATATTTAACCAAAAATTTATCCTTAATGATTCCAGCTAATCACCTCTGGAGATCTGGAAACCAAGGGCCCAGCCCTTTTCCCAGGGCTATATAACTCACAGGGGCATTCTGAGGTTAGCTTCTCTTTGGGCAAGAGAATAAACAAATAAATAAATCAATCTTTTTATTCTCTCCTACTTTGTTTCCTCTAGGAATCTCTTCCCTCTTTTATCTTACAGAAATGCCAGCAACGAGCTTTCATTTCCAAACATGATGGCAGTAAGAGACTGGTTTTTCTCATGTGCTGTCTGAGAGTTTCTTCCTCCCTTCCCTTGTTCTCAGCTGCACAGTTACAAAATGCAAAGGTGAAAAGAACACATTTCCCTTTCCCTGGAGCTTCTCTGAGCTTCCATTCCTATCATAGTCTTAATTAGCAAATTTTTCTGGAGCTTAAACAGTGCCCTTGCTCCCCTCAGCACTGCAAGACTCTCGGAGCACTACAGAAACATGCCACGAGAAGAACCCCCGAACACAGAGTTTAAAAAACTTCTGCTCTGCAGCCCTCCAAAGACATCATCCCTGATGATGGGCAGATGACAGCTCTGGAACTCAGGGTGGTTTCTCCACCTCCACACTGCCTGCACTCACCCCTACCCCACTGTTGTCAGTTCAGTGGTCCATTCTTCCACAAAAAGTCTGTTGAGACACATCCTGGTCTGTTGAGACCTGCTGGAGCGGGGCCAGAGGAGGCCACGAAGATGATCCGAGGGCTGGAGCACCTCTGCTCTGGAGACAGGCTGAGAGAGTTGGGGCTGTTCAGCCTGGAGAAGAGAAGGCTCCGGGTGATCTTATAGCAGCATTCCAGAACACCTCAGCACAGTCTAGCATTAACTGGAAGACGTTTTCATCGCCTCTGAACAGCAGTGGGGATTTCTCTTCCTTTCCTAAAATAGGTTTTCTTATTTTTCAAATCTGGCAATGGCTCAGTAGGTAAGAGAGCGAGCCACAAACAGCTGGGAAAGTATACATTTCCCTACAGCACACGGCCAGCGTATACAATCAGCCAAAAAAGCCATTTTATTACACAGTAGTTCATAGTCAGAAAAATTACATTTTACAGTAATATTTTCCTGACAAATAAATTACCAGCCAAAACCGCAACGAACCAAAGCTCAATCTATTCCTCCCTTCCCTTACTGCTGAGTTTTGATGAATTACTTTCCTAATAAATAAGCAAACAGAACGACGTCGCCTGCCTAAATTCATATATAACTTTATATTTATTTTATATGTCGTGCCATGAGATACTGTCCCCTCTTACTACTCGTACGTACACCCCTCCAGTGACATACCCAGCAGCGAGTGGTGGCCACGCAGCAGGTGAGCAGAGAGCCAGAGCCCGGCGTGGTTTCCAGCACTGGCAAAAGCCATTCTGGCTGGGATTACACAGATGAGCAGAATTTTCCACGTTTCCCAGGAATTAGCTTGCTTTCCAAACTAGAGTCAGAAGTGCACAGGCCAAGCGGCCGTCCTGCTGCCCGCTGCCAATATTTTAGGAAAAAAATCTAGAAGTAAAATAAACTGATTGCTTGTTGGAGCCATGAATACATCGGTGCCTCTGCCGTTTCAGCATCGGCTTGACGAGAATTTATAGGAACCTCCGGGGGTTTATTTCTGCAGGAACCACCAGGATGGTCCAGGCCAATCCCTGCACATTTCCACTTTCCTAAAAGCAGCATCTTGAGAGATCTTGTCTGTGTATATTTGGAGCCTTGGACCTGTGTTCTCAGACCACCGATAAACTGGTCACAGATACGGTTACAATCACCTCTTCGGTGACATATTGCACACCCTTGGCAAGGAGAATTCCAAAAGACCAGGCAGCTCCTGTACCAAATGATTAAGAGAGAAAACGGGATAATCTGAATAGTTACAGGGCTGTCAGCTTGACACTGATCCTGCACGATGCAATGGAGTAAGCAGTACACAACATTATCCATAAAGAATTACAGCAGCTTAATAAAATTCATGCCAGTACGCGTGTGTATCAAAAATGCAGTGTCAAACCAGCCTAACGAGTTTCTTCTGATGGGATTACAGGTTTGGGGGACAACAGTACCAGTGGCAAAGCAACACAATGCAGCAGGTGCTGCACAATTTTTGGCTGAGACCCCCAAATGTTATAAATTGATGTATTACACTGAACAGACTTGAAAGTCTCAAAAGAACAGTTTAGAAAAGCAGCCTGATTGTAAGCGGGGAACCTCGACAGAAGGAGTGTGGTTTTAATCCACGTCCCAGTTTGAGGCTTTTTGTTACTTTACCTCTTGTCCAAAGACTCACCAAGACATGAAGTTGTTTCTGTGCAAGCAAATTAAAAGCAGTTGAGCTGAAAACAACTAAGAGAGCAGGCGACAGCCCTTGGGTGGACAAGAGGGAACGAGGAAACAACAAGACGTTACAACATGGCCAAAAAATACCAGTATCCAACTGGACCTGGCAGAGCAAAGGGCTCCAGGATGGGAAACCATGAGAAAGGATTGCAGACCACGCAGAACTGCTCGGTACGGTGCAAGCAACGTGAGGGAATGGGCCAACGCAGCCAAAGACATCGGAGAACGTCCAAGGGAGGAGTCCCAGCTGCTGTCTGGACCACCGTGCTGCAGCACGAGTCTGGGACATTTGGAATGAAAACTGGACATAAAATGAAGAGTGAAAGCACCAGCCTGCAGCTGACACATCTTCTGCGGGGAGAGGTGCCCTCGTGAACCAGACGGCGCAGGGTCCGTTAACGAGACCCGCACCCCGAAGCGCCAGCCCAACAGCAACGCTCACAATTAGGGTAAGATCCAAAGATCCATTTTCCACAGCTCCCTTCTGGCAGAAGCTAATTTCTTCCCAATAAAGCTGCAAGAGATTAAACCTCGAATGGGAAATGTTAGCAGAAAAAGAAACGTTCAAAGGGCAGGGACTAAAGGAAAGCCATCCAAGTCCACCAAGTCACACTAGATGCTGGATAAGTCAATTAAAAGCAGTGAAAAATGCTCAGATGTGCTGAACAGGGCTATAGGTTTTTCATTAATTGTGACTACACGGAGGATAAGACGCATCCACTTAGCTTGAGAGGAAAGTAAATAAGAATATTCAAAGAAGCTTCAATATCACCCTCAGGCTGATTATCACAAGTCTTTCCTCTGAAAAAGAGTTTCCTTTTCAGTGTGCTTTCTGTCCAGAAGGATGAAGGACACAGCTATTGATGTCTTCCTCTCTATAATTCTTTTTAACTACGTGTTTTTTCCTTTCCCAGAGCCAGAGGAGATGCTGTCACATCTCCAACCTTTTCCTTAGAGATTGATCAGCTATAATAAACCCTACATACGTGAATACGAAGTTTAATTAATTTACGCTCCTATGATTAATGAACGTAACAAGTTGCATTAAAAACATTTAACTCAGAAGACTCAATAACATGCTTTTTATGGTGATTTCACTTTTCCTGCAAGGAAGTTTCCTTCAATCAAAACCGAGAAGGATAAATTTTTAAAAACCGTGAAACTGGAAGTAAGGTTTTAAATTATCAACATCAACAACGCCTTCCAGGGACAATTACGATGGCTGAGGATTACTTCTAAAGTTGCTTAAATGCTTTATATGAACAAATGTTTCAGTTCATAAGAAGTCCATGATGAAGAATGCTACAGGTATCTTTATTCCGTTAGCAAACTACGTTAGTCCACAAGCTGGCATTTCAGGTGTGCTTAAAAATTACAGTTAGTTTTGGATCACTCTCCCACCATTCTCTTGACTACTGAGTTGCAGAAGAAGGTACAACTGTCATTTTAGGGTGAAAGGTCTCAGAACACACGAAATGATTGGCCTGAGGTTTAACTACCCTTACAGCATTATCCACTTCAAAGGACTACTAAAATTCTCATTCAACTATCGAGCACAAAGAAACATACACCCAACTCAACAATAAACAAAGGTGGTTCTGACCAAACTGGAAAGACTGCAGCTGGTGGAAAGAATCCCAAATAATTTTATGGGAAAGTACCTGCTAATGGCAATGTGTACTAAAAAAAAAAAAAAGGCAACCAAAAACCAACTGCTGAAGGCACATGGGCTCAGATTTCTAAAATGTTTAGTCCCTGCACTCCCAGTTTTGAAATTAGCTCTGACTTACGCAAGAGCTTAAGGCACGCTTTGGAACGGCGCGGCGTAATGCCTCGCCACCAACTCAGACAAGACGGACAGGAGCGCCAGCCTAAGAAGGGTTACATAAACCAGTATGTATCAGGATGAGAAGAGTGGAACGTAGCCTGAATTGCTAATCAAGAAACGAATAAGGCATTTAAAAACACTGAAAAGATTCAACTGCTATCTATTAAAATTTATTGGCACACTTCAAGGGTTTCCCGCAACTCCAGGGTTTCTCACGGCTCATAGCGCTTCCCTGTTGCAAAGGTGGAGATAAAAGGTCAGGGAAACGGGTATGACTGTGCAACGGCGTCGGCAAGATGACAACCATCACTCCGTGGCTGTATCCCACAGGAGCTGACAGCACCCACCAGCTTCACCGCATCCTTCTCTCCTCCGAAGAGGAGCAAGAACAGGCACTGCCTACCCGGAGCATGGTCCTGCACCAACATGCATCAAGCAACCAGCCAAGCAGCGACCTTTCCCGACCACTCTGCATGGAAACCTTCACGATCCATGCAGGTGGAATGAGGCTGTGACCTTCACCACCGTATGTCTCAATGCTGCCATCACCTACAGCGAAATTCCAAGGTGAGGTCCCTCATTTTATTAAACACCACTAATGTCTAAACTGATGTTTAAGATCTCAGTGTTTCTGAAGAAAGATGAATTTTTATTCTCACAGTAAAATGAACTGTTAGAGGACTCTTCGAAGAACTTTACAGCTACTAGTGATGACATCACTGATGATGTTAATTTAAAAATCTGCGTTTGCCAAATGGAAAAGACAAACCTTGTGTTAAACGAAAATTTCTCTTTAAGCTTTTCAAGGGTTATTATCTACAAGGCAAAGCACACAGAGAAGACTGTCTATAAAAAATAATATATACACACAGGCAATAAAGTATTTATTAATAAAAATGTATGATTACCCTAACACAAAAAAACTTGGGCTAATGTGGAATAGCAATCATATTGCATAAATATGCAGTCACAGAGCTGATAACCTCTGTGAGAGGGTTATAAACTGCAATGGAAACAAAAACTTGCTACTTCACATTAAGTTCAAAGGCAGCAATTGGATCGTTAGAGAGACGGCTTCATGGGAGACAGGGAACATACAACATGGAGGAAAAATACCAATATTTCTTCTCTGCCATGGTCTCTCCCACCATTTTCTTTACAGAAAGCTGCATCAATTGAACAGAAGAAGCAGGAAGAAAAAAAAAAACCACAAAACCCCACTAATGTAAAAATTGAAATATTTGCACTGGCTCCACAGCACTGGCAGGTTGGAACCTGAGTGCTGGTCTTCAACGGGCCGTGGGGTTCCTGCGGCTCCCCGTCAGGAAAGTCTTCTGAAACCACTAAAACAATCTATCAAAGACTGGCAAAGGGTAAAGATGAACGATCACATCATAAAGCCTGCTTTCTTGGCCTGGAGATGCCACCTTCATCGAATCATTTGCAGGAGTTAGCTGTTAGCTCATCCCTAAGTCTCCAGTGGCCCTGGCACGGCGGGGGCTGAGCGGGCACCGTCCCCGGTGAAATGAAGCTGCAAATTGGAGCAGCACGAGCCCTGCTTGCGCCAGGCTCAAACCACCAGCCAACAGCCTGGCTCCTAGTTAGTATTAAAAGGGAAATCAAAGGAGGAGACAGGTCACCTTATGCAGACAGGCTTATGGCCACCAAGCCGGAGACGTGTGCCATCTCCCGCAGAGGGCCAACGTCTGCCGCTCAATCCGAGCGATGACGGCCGGGACACGGCGCGCCAAGGCACGCGGTCGAGTAGTCGCCTACGTGCCAGGCACGGTCTTGTACCCAGAGACTACTCAACTGAGGACAGATACCACAGCCGATTCCCGATTCCTACGGACCGTGTCCAGTCCAACTATTTCTGTGTAAATGGGTGCTTTTAATTTTCAGCTTCTAAGGGTGCCATCAAGTAAGACGATGAGATTATTACTAATGTATAGAACATCTACCTGTCTAAAATTACGATTTTTGAACTTTTACATGCATTTTAAGACATCTGCTCCCAATGGCACATCTCGCAAGGGCTTCTTGTGCTCTTTAGGCAGGTAAGGCAATGTTGTTTTTCCTGGGTGTTACCAAACTACTACGCCTAGTCCCATAACTCACTGTGGGTCATACTCTAAGAATCAAAGTATACAGTTCTAACAATAACTCATATTATTGGGAAATGTTAACTGCTTTCAATCTTTTCTAATTTTTATTTTATTTTAGATTTTTCCTTTCCAAAGTCACATAGACTTCGGAGTTTCAGAGACAGGACTGTGACACTGGTGGTGAGACCGCACACAGCTAAAGCAAGACCAGCACAACCAGTTTGTTAAAGCCAAGGTCCTTACCAATACATTTCACACGCCTTTGCTGCTAATCTTTTAGCAAGAGATACAGTTAAACTGCTTTTTGCTCTCACAGCGATAAAAAAAAATTGAAAATATTGAAACAAAACAGATTCCTCTTCAGACACGCCATGGAAGATACTCCCCAAAAGCAAGTATTTCAGGCTACAAGTTAAGAAAACAGGCAATTCTAATGCATTTTTTTTTGCAGTTTTCCCTGACACAGCAGTGCCAGACAATTATTACCGATGCAGACCCACTCCAGACACCTCGCAGCCCTACAGCACCATTAGCTACATCCCAGCATATCTGCCGCACGGATGCGGTGCGCCTCTGCCTCCCCAGCACGCCTTTGCCAACCACATCCTGCAAGGGCACGGGGAAAAGCCTACTTAAAGATCTCAGCCAATATTTTTTCTTCTATGAAAATCGAGTTATGCCAACAAAACTTGCAAGCCTGCATTAACAAACACGCTCATCTACGCAAACCCAACGCAGAGCCACAACTGGGATGGCGCAGAAGCTCTTTGCGGGCACCCCGGGCACAGACTCTCCGAAGGGATGCTTGCCAGGGAGCTCCATCCCAGCAGCAGAGCCAGCCTGCCTCATCAGTCATCCATCCTTGGTTTCCTAGCCTCTCCAGAACGGGTGCACTTGGGTTTTTTGATTTTTTTTTTTTTTCCCCTTTTACTTTCATTTTTGCTGATGCTCGATATAATAATCTGGCTGATCTCTGGTTAAGAAAACACAACTTTTCTTTCGCCACACACAACTTGCAAACCAGACTGGATTTTCCTGTAACAGGCACTTAATTTAATCAAACTGAGCTGTTCCAACTGATGTCTCCAAATCAAATTTTGCAGCAAAAAATGAAGTATCACCAGGGCATGACACTGTGCAGAATAGTTTTTTGAAACAGTGAAAAGCATCTCGGAATGATCTCTTATCACTATTTTTGTACTTTCATTACATTATGCACTATGTCAAGTACAACTATGGCTTTGTTAAAAAACTGTATTTAGCTCTTTGCAGAATAAAACCTCTGATAAAGCTGTGCTAAATACGTAACTTTTGGCAGCCTGATTCATATCTCATGCAAGTTAATGCAAGTTTTAATGATCTCAGGGAACCGCTGGATCAGGATCCAGTTTGCGTCGTGATTCTGAAAGCACAAAGTGACTCATCATTTCCTGTCTTCTCCTCAATTTCAGAAAAGGAATTTAGTTATTTGGAAGTTCTTTAGAACCTTCAAGGATCGAGACGACTTACACACTTGCAAAAAATAAAACAAAAAGCCCAGAAAAACAGCAATAACAACATGGAAGATGTTGTTTCTCTTGTATTAGCATACTGCACACAGCTAATAAAAACTTGACAGAGGAATCGGCGATTAGGAACCCACCCGTGCGTTCTTCATACAGCGCATCTCAATGCCTCAAATGGCTTTTGATCCTCACAGCTTTACAATGTTTTGGGGCACTGCACTTATCCCACTGCCTGCATGCTGCAGACACTGCCATGGACACCAGCTCAGGTTAACTGACACCGGACCGCTGTCTGTCCCGTACCGCCAGGTCATCCGTGTGCCTGCACAACGGTCTGATCTTCCGAGAGATCTGCATGCCAGTCTTGCAACCAGACACGAGACAGCAAGTTTGCTCAAGCTGATAACATTTCAGTACGAGGGTGGTGAGACTTTGGAATAAATTGCCCAGAGAAGTTGTGGATGCCCCATCCCTGGAGGTGTTCAAGGCCAAGTTGGACGGAGCCTTGAGTAGCCTGGTCTAGTTGAGAGGCGTCCCTGCCCATGGCAGGGAGGTTGGATTAGATGATCTCTGAGGTCCCTTCCAGCCTGTGCCATTCTATGATTCTATGATAAAGGATGGGCCATAAAACATCGGGACCTTCAGGTCCACTTTGGTGCTTCTCGGAGCCGAACCTCTGGCTGATCCTGAGACTTTCAGCACGAGGTCTGCTCCTAAGACATAAATGCTCAACAGCTTAATACATGCCCATCCCTGCTTAATACTGCCCCATCCCTGGAAGCGTTCAAGGCCAGGCTGGATGGGGCTTTGGGCAACATGGTGTAGTGGAGGGTGTCCCTGCCCATGGCAGGGGGGTTGGAACTGGATGATCTTTGAGGTCCCTTCCAACCCTAACCATTCTATGATTCTATGATTTCAGCAACTTCACTGAGCCCCCCGTGCCACTCCATTGATGTCGTGTGGCACCAACCACGGCTGCAGTTGGCTCTCTGCCCATCACCCTTCGTTAAACACACCTGGTTACAGGACTCTCAAAACTGTTACAAATAAATACGGCTTTTGCTCATATCTTGTTGACAAATAAACCACAAATATATTGGACACTAAACATTGTAAAACTAAAAATTTTGCTCCAGGAATTCAGCTGCAAAATCAGTACTGATATTGCAAAAAACCTGGATTCCGTTGTTCTTGGCACACTTTTCTTTGAGGATTGGTGTTTATAAATTATTTTACCGTGTAACCAGAGAGGTGACTGTCTCATTCTGTCCCCGCTTGGCAGCCGTCGGCGTGCGTAGGAGAAGCTGTGATGCAGCACAACACCCTCCAGCTCCATCTTCTTCCCCGAGAAGAACGCGACACAGATCCCGACACGGGGTATTTTCGCAGGGTGGGTGCCAAACCAGCCAAGAGGGCTCCTCCAGTGCCACCATGCCAGCGCTGGCATAATGCAGGGGAAAACGGGGCTGGTTTTGACTCCCTCATCTCACACTGATGTACTTGCCCGGGGTCTGCGGGACCCTCGCGGGTCCCAGCGGTCGCCACAGCGGTGCTGATTTCCCAAACCAGCAGTTCTCAGGTGGGGTTTTAAACTGGTGCAGCCCCGAAGGCCACATCCCATCAGCTCTCTCCTCATGTCAAGTCATAATGTAACACAGTATATGTAAAATAAAGAGTAAAATTACGAATTTGAACCAGCAGTGTGCCCAGGTGGCCAAGAAGGCCAGTGGCATCCTGGCACGTATCGGAACTAGAGTGGCCAGCAGGACCAGGGCAGTGATCGTCCTCTGTACTCGGCACTGGTGATGCTGCACCTCGAACACTGTGTTCAGCTTTGGGCCCCTCACTACAAGAAGGACATGGAGGTGCTGGAGCGTGTCCAGAGAAGGGCAACGGAGCTGGTGAAGGGTCTGGAGCACAAGGCTCATGAGGAGCAGCTGAGGGAACTGGGGCTGTTCAGCCTGGAGAAAAGGAGGCTGAGGGGAGACCTTCTCGCTCTCTACAATCCCTGAAAGGAGGTTGTAGCCAGGTGGGGGTCGGGCTCTTCTCCCAAGTAACAAGTGATGGGATGAGAGGAAACGGCCTCAAGTTGCACCAGGGGAGGTTTAGATTGGGTGTGAGGGAACATTTCTTCACTGAAAGGGCTGTCAAGCACTGGAACAGGCTGCCCAGGGAAGTGGTGGAGTCACCATCCCTGGAGGTGTTTAAAAGCCATGTAGATGTGGTGCTGAGGGACAGGGTCTAGTGGTGGAGTTGGCAGTGTTGGGTTAACGGTTGGACTCGATCTTAAGGATCTTTTCCAACCTAAACGATTCCATGATTCTAAACGGGCAAGATGGCACACCCACACAACACACAAGAACATCTTCTTAAAAGAGAAAGAAAACTTATAAATGCTCTGGTTTGGCCAGCAAGGCAGAACTGACGCGAGGGCTGAGGCTCTGGCACGGTGAGGTGCGCCATGGCCCCCCGCCGAGCGCGGAACCCCGGCATGGCCAATGCCCAGGCTGGCACAGGACAAACCTCCATTTCGCACACAAAAACTTAGCACCAAATTACTACGGTAAGAAGCCAAAGTAGAATTTGTCCCATCACAAATTGGAACGATAAGCAAAAAGAGCAGAAAACTACAGAGAGGCAAAATGTGGGAGAACATCCTTCCAGTATGTTTAGCTGTGGACTGTCTTAGTTTTCAAAGTAATTTTAATAACAAAACACTCATCTCCAGAACAATCTCATGATGCAGGTTGCTAATAAGCTTTTTTGCTCACTAATTAATAATAAGCATTCTTGTTATATCTGCAGTTAAAAGGTGTCAGCAGCCACTACCCTGTATTTTAATTCTATTTAAACTTAAAATCCCTATTTTAATTCCATTAGCTAAATAGTAGCCGCTCCAGCTGAAATATCAGAAGCTTTTGCAAGACAAACACCAGCGGATGGGCTTCTCACCAGACTCCCAGCCAATTCCTTCCAGCACTCCCACCTCTACTGGAAATTCAGCCCCCTCCCAGATAGCACTGATATCTAACAACTGTGCTTTCGCTTATACCTATGGAGCTCTCTTGACTTCAATTAAATTATGAGGCTAGAAAGGAGCAGAATTTGACCTTCTGGGCATATCCGGACAGAAAGAACAAGCTGCACGATATCTCAGAGTCAAATCTCATGCATCTGGTCATAAACTCCTTTCCACGGATGAATTAAATTAGCCTGCGTAACAGACATCAGAGCAAAAAGCCTAATGTGTTTTGATGTTGAGATGAGCTACCCACAATTTATTAGGAAACAAATAATCATAGTAAATTACAGTTCGCAGCCGAAAACAAAGAGAAAGTGCCTTAATATTAATAGGTTTTCCCACCATGCAATTTCCAAGGCCTCTCTCTGTTCCTCTCTGGATCAAGCAGCGCAACGCAGTGTGTCACGCAACACCCGCGCCACGGCAGCAAACCAAAACCTGCTTTCCCTCCGGAAAATCGGGGGCAGTCCACCTCCCGCTGGTGTGCAGCTCATCTCAGGAAGCCTTCGGCACCACATCTGGTACCTGGACAGCGAAGGAGTTTGTAGTTGGTCCCTCCTACTGTTGCTTGGCAAGAGCTTAGTACTCGTGCAACGTTGTGCAACGTGCTCCACAAACCTGCGGCATCAAAAACACCACCCGTGCTCGGGCCCCACTGCAAGGTTTTGGCTGATCTCTGCTCTCAGGTGTGAACGTGTCATCCTCAATGGTGAGGACATAATGCAGAGAGTGTCTTCAAAGTCATAGCAAAACATATTAAAAAGTTTTCAATGTTTCTCTGTGTTTTCTTGGAGTGAGAGGTGGTTGAAATGAAATCACAACAGAAGTGGGAAAGAATTATTAGAAGATCTAATTATTAGAAGATTAGGGTCACCAAGATGATTAAGGGAGTGGAGCATCTCCCTCTGAGGAAAGGCTGAGGGAGCTGGGTCTCTCTAGCTTGGAGAAGAGGACACTGAGGGGGGACCTCATTGACGTTTATAAATATGGAAAGGGTGACTGACACTGAGGGGGGACCTCATTGACGTTTATAAATATGGAAAGGGTGACTGCCATGAGGATGGAGCCAGGCTCTTCTCAGCGGCATCCAATGGTAGGACAAGGGGAAATGGATATAAGCTGGAACATAGGAGGTTCCGCTTAAACATGAGGAAGAACTTCTTCCCAGTAAGGGGAATAGAGCACTGGAACAGGCTGCCCAGAGGTTGTGGAGTCTCCTTCTCTGGAGATGTTCCAAACCCACCTGGATGAGTTTGTGTGATCTGATCTAGGTGGTCCTGCTCCAGCAGGGGGATTGGACTAGATGATCCCTTGAGGTCCCTTCCAACACCTGACATTCTGGGATTCTGTGAGCTTACAGCAAATCTGGTTTGCCCAGTGATGCTCAACTGGTAGCTCAACACTAAGGGCCACACGGCTGAAACGAAGCACATGAAGCACTAAATGCGTCACTGAACTGCAATACGTGTTTTTAGAAGACAGCAACAGGTGCTCCACACGAAAACATTCCACATGTCTGTAGGTGAGAAGTCTGCGTATGCGACCGAAGAGCAAGCCAGGTGTCACCGCGGCACAGGATCAACGCTCGGCACCGCGTTTCCTGACGTCCCACACGCTCCCACACCGATTCTCCAGCAGAACAGCTGTCCCAGTGCACACAGGGATGATACTTTATGTACAGCTCTTCTCTTGGTTTTCTCATCCTTGCTCAAAGAACAGTTCTATTTACTGAACACGATTCAAAGCCTGGCCAGAAGGACTCTCCATATGACCTTCTGTGTTTCTACAGGTATCCCACAGCTGCCGCAGACCCTCCTCTTGGAGCTGCCGTGCCGGCCTTTGTTCTCCTGACTAAAACATTCATTCTCACCCCTGGGACATGGAGCAGCTCCATGCTGAGCATCCCAGCCGCTCAGGGAGACGTGGCTCCTGAAAGCCGAGGGTGTTCCTCACCACAGGGCGGGCTGTGCTCTTCCAAACGCTGATGTGTTGGTCAAACCCACTTGGCTTCTCAGGAGGGTGGGAAAAAAACTCCCCAGTGAAAGAATGGCCACCAAACCACAGCGTGCTCTTCTTCCAAATGCGTGAGAATGCTTCAAAACCAAAGACCATCAGAAGTTACCATTGTAAGTGGAGAATTGTGGTTTTCCCCCTCTAGTCTCAACAGACTCAAGAAGAAAATTTGTCAGGGAAGCAATTATAAACTGGAAAAATTCAGTTCAGGGCCTAAGGTCTGGCAGATGTGCAGCCTCTTCATGAGAGCGAAGAAGCACAGAGCAGGTCTGGAAAAGTCCTTGTGTGCCTGGAAACATCTGCTGTTCTAAGTGGATGTTTCCAAAATTCTGGGTAAACTTGAAAAAGAAAAAAAAAACACACCAAAACAACACCCCAAGCAGCTTTCCAAAGAGCCAGTATCCACCTTTGCAGCTCTTCCAGGGAACAGCTTCACCCTCGGGTCTTCACGAAGCTCAATCCTATGGCACGAGGTGGGTACCTCCGCACGACGGAGCGTCCCAGTGGGACTTGGAGATCCTGCCTGTGGGACCAGCCCCGCCGAGACAGTGCTGGGGCTGCTCTGGGCTGCCACGGCTCTGCAGACGCTGCCCTGAAGGTGCCCACGTGCAGGCAGTTTGTGATCCTGTTCTGCAATAAGGTGACGAGGAACACTGATGCTCTTTGAGGAGAAAACGACTCAGCTCCAAGATTTCTTTATTGTGTCGTTTGCTTTCACGCTGCATCACAGGAGCAGGGAGTTGGCTCCATGATCCTTCTAGTCTCTTCCAACTTGAGATCCTCTACGATTCTATGGAGTCCCCACTTCACTCATTGCCTCCTGCCAAATACATGCGAGTATCGTGACACTTCCTAAACACACACATCACCTGAACCATGCTTTGCTCACCCCATTTCCAGTTCAACCTGTTCCAGCACAAATTATTCCACCACCCATCCTTCAGAGGGAACCAAAAGCCGCAGGAGGTGAAAGTGAAGCCCTGGCACCACCATGTGCTGAAGGTTTTGAAAAGTCATAAAACTCCTTAATGCTTTGCACGTTACTTGCTGAAAGTTTCCAGGTCCTCTGCTATTGTGAGAATGGAAGATTATTATGGAGCAACCTTTACGATCAGTGTGAATTCATATTTTTATGCATATTGATATAAATCTGTATTTTTATATATAGAGAGAGAGAGACACACACATATACATTTACATAGGCATCCAGACAAACTGTGCTAGAGACGAGGGTTGATACTAGGTTCTGTACTCAAGGCTAAAGTGCTTTTTGAACCTCAAACAAAGAAGCAGCCAAGTTCTCTATCGTGAAGCAGATGGAGAAAGAGGATGAACAGAAGCTAAGAGGTAGCTTCTGTAGATGATTTAATATTCAGACATATCAGTTCATTAGAAAGACGACGATCACTCTTTTTTCTTTCTTGTCAACTATGAACGCTCCTCTTAAAGGGTATCATGTTTCAGGTAAGCATTTATTAAGAAGAACAAACTCATTATATTGTGTTCATCTGACATTTCTGTTAATACCGGTTCTGTTTCTCCTTGCTGCTCACCCCATGCTACCAAAGTCAGTGCATTCGGACTAATGAACTAGAAAAATGCAAAGTATTTCAGAGAGGACACAATCCCTTTCACTTTAAGGTTTCCTAGAGCTGTTTTAAAGCTAGAAATGGTCCCCTCATTGAAATAAAAGAGAAGGACATACTAGATATGGAAAACACTCAAAATAGGATGAAAAGGACGGGCAAAGGTATAGACTTCTCTGTGAAGAGTCACTAAGTGGGTCAGTTTATAAAAGAGATGAGTTGGGGGAAACATGATAGATATCTCCCAAATCTCAGGTGGCATGGAGAGGACGGATTGGGAGCAGCTCGTCACCATCTCCAGCGGAAAACGAGAGCTCCAAATAAACCTGGGACCAGAGAATCATTTCTGAGAGCGCAGTACGTTAATCCTACCTCTCAGTTTCTCCCTAAGTGACCTCATAACTTATTGTAATGAGTTTAGTGTGACTAGAATCGAATCTAGCAGAAGTAATTAAGATTTATCTAATCTCAGGCTAACCTGACAGCCAACAGTGATGAGGATTTTTTCTGCTTTAACCAAATTTACGGATCATATTCCAATTCTGGGAGCTGCAAAGCAGGAGCTGCCAGTCCTGAGGAACACCAGTCTCCCCTCGCCCCAGTTCCATTCCCTGGGGTAAGGCAGTGCCTGAGCAGGTGGAGGGGCCAGAGGGGCATCAGAGCTCAGAACGAAGATGACCATGGAAAAGTCCTTCTGCTGAGACACAATATGCAATATTGGAAGGGAGGAAAACCAACAAAAACAAACCAAAACACCAAAACGCCACTGTGTAAGGGAATGAAGAAACCTCAGGAGCACGTTGAAGTACCATGTTCCGAATAAGGGATGTAGATCTCAGTGCTCCCAAAGGCAGCTCTGGACCAGAGCCAAACCCAACGACAACCGGTGTCATCTCATTTAGCTCCACGTGCTTTGAACCTGCCACAAATTAAGCTGCCTTTAATCTTAAATTACTGCACAAAACATGCACCTCACGAGGAGGGTCATCGCTTAACTGTACTGGAAATGATTTTCTTTGTCGTATTTCACACAGAACCAGTTAAACTGAAGAAAAATGAGGGGGGGGGGGGGGTGGTGCATATGATACAACTAGGTTTTGCTTGATTGTTTTCCTTCCACCCCTCCCCACGGATAAAGACTGACTTTCTTGATTCATTTTATACAAAGAGAACCATTCCAAAAAAAAACATTCCAGGTTGGATGTTAGGAAGTATTTCTTCTCTGAAAGGGTTGTCAGCCACTGGAATAGGCTGCCCAGGGAGGTGGTTGAGTGCCCATCCCTGGATGTGTTTAAGAATAGGGTGGATGATCTGCTTGGGGATATGGTTTAATGGGGATTAGGGATGGTTGGACTTGATGATCTCTAAGGTCTTTTCCAACCTAGAAAATCTATGAAATCTATGAAAACTAAGATGTCCCGGGCAAGAGCTAAATACGTGTGACACTTGGCCTCACACCTATTCATGCTAAATCTGTCCACACAGAAATAGCAGCGATGATTGAAAAACACCAGCACCCTGACTGGCAGTTCCAGGATCTTAATTTTTAACTTGTCGAACTTAACATATTGTTGCTATTATAAATGGAAATAATCATTCAGCAGCAGAGTGTTAATGACATCCCATTAAAATGAGTGCCTTTCCCGGGCAGAATGAAGGCACAGACACCGGTTCGCCTCGGAAAATGCTCAGGAATACTTTAAAGGAGCCTCTGTGCACAGATTTCAAGGCTGCTGTGCCAGCAGAGGTGAGCACGGCACTGCTCATTTTTGAGTGTGGCCTCTTTCACAGATATTCCTGCAGGAGTCCTGAAATGTGGCTTTAATAGGAAAAAAACCTCGGTGCTTAGAAAAATACTGCAGCAGCATCTGCAACCATGGACCAGCAAATAAACCCCCAATATTTTATGACACTAAGAAAAAACAGAGAATCATAGAATCACAGGATGGTTTGGGTTGGAAGGGACCTCAAAGATCATCCAGTTCCAACCCCCCTGCCATGGGCAGGGACACCCTCCACTACACCAGGTTGCCCAAAGCCCCATCCAACCTGGCCTTGAACACTTCCAGGGATGGGGCGGCCACAGCTTCTCTGGGCAACCTGTGCCAGTGCCTCACCACCCTCAGAGTGAACAATTTCTTCCTTCTATCCAATCTAAATCTCCCCTCTTTCAGTTTAAAGCCATTGCCCCTTGTCTTATCACTACACGCCCTTGTAAAAAGTCCCTCTCCAGCTTTCCTGTAGGCCCCCTGAAAGTACTGGAAGGCTGTAATCCTGACCAATACATGCATATTAACTGAGGTCTGTTCTTGAATTTCATGAAGACCATTGCTCCCCAAAATGGCCCATCAGGAAGAAGCCCCCAGTGGGGTCCAAGTCTGTGACTGTCCTGGAGATAGTCCTGAGCCAAATCCTCTGGTCTAGGTGATGTTCCCAAAGCACAAACCACGTTGTTCTATAGACCATATCAGTATGTGGCTACAAATACAATATATCCATGTTCTAGCATTTCTCACAGAAACTCTTATTCTGTTCAGTATTTCGTAAAAAATACTGTTCAGAAAGTAAATTTTGTCTCAAAACTCCCATTGCTTCTTCCTTGCTGAAAGCAAGAGACCATTCTGCTGAACTGTCGCTCCAAGGAGATACTAAAAATCATACAGAGTTTCATGGCATTTCTGATCCAATTTGTTTTGATCCTTAAGCCCTACCTTAAAAATGTAAACAGTCACCTGTGTAAATAAATAAGTTTTGCTCAGTTGTAGAACTTTCAGGAAAATTGTTAAACCTTGGAATGTTATTAATATTGACCATAACTAAATTTCTCTACTATAATGATTCACCTCCCTGCTTTCTCCTCCTTCTCCATCGCAACGCACAGGATTGCAAACATTTTCTTAGTTCATGAGACAACGAATGCATCCACGAACCAACAGCAGCACCTCTGCTGTGCTCAGACCCCAGAGGGGACGACGTGCTTCCACGCAGGTGACAACACGGCTCCTTTGGGCACTGGATGCAGCTACAACCCTGTGCTGTGCATTGGATATAAACGTGTCCTTCCCACGGAGCAGGAGATGGGCCCTGTAGACCCTCCAGCCCTACGATACAAGTCTCCGCAGGCACCCTGTGCTATTATACAAGGATGGAGAGGTGCAGGACGTTCTGCAAGACAAGCCCTTCGAAGCAACACCTTCTAATCTGTCACAGGACAAAGCAGGGATGGAGAAAGGAAGAAGGTACCCAAGGACCATCAAGGAAATGCATAACATGACCATCGACTCAGGGAGCCCAAGAGGATCCTCTCTTCAGGTGGCACCTCCAGCTGCTTCTCTGCACCTGCGTGACCCTCCTCCTCTCCCCACGGAGCCCTGCATACCCCCTTGAATCCCACAGATCCACACTCCTCCATGCCTCCACTCCAGGCCATCTCCTTCCCTTTTTGCCATGTGCCCATGCAGGAGGGGACCGACACACATGGCCCCCCAAAACAAGGGTGGTCATGAAAGCTCACGAGATGACATTGCTCACCCATGGGTAACAGCATCCATGCTCATGTCGTTACTCCTCCCAACTCTCCGTGCACACTGGCTGGATGCCCTTTACATCAGGTCACCTGCCCTCTGGGACTGGGTGACCATGAAGGCTTTGCACCAAAACATCTGTATGGCAAAGGGCCTCCAAACGCAGGTGTCCCTGTGCCACGTTGCTGAGCTACCCTGGCAGGGGCTTCTGCCAGCTCCAGCTGCAGCACATCCATCATCATCTTCACCCTCAACCTCAGCATTCCCAACAACCAGCATGGTCAAAGCTCCACACCTCCTCCTCCACCTCCTCCTCCTCCTCCTGCATATGACCATTACAAAGCCTTCTTGTTACAAACCAAAATGATTTCAGAGTATTACGCCACAGGGCAGGAGCATCTAATGCAAAAAGAGTATTCATTTGAGGTAATTCTGCTCTTCCATCACCCTAAAGAACTCTTCACGCCTTATTTTGTATGTTCATGAATTTGCAACCAGCCTCTCACCGACGTTCATTCAGAAGAACACCACGAGGTGCTCTGGTAACTCACGTATCTCGCAAATCTCACCGCGTAACACGGCGAGGTACCTCCTGGCACACGGCGGAAAGCACGGCACGCCGCCGGGCAGCACGTCACTGTGCCGTGGCACGCACCTTCTCCTACAGTGCTTGGCTGTAGGAGACTGCAGCTCTGCTGTCGAAACGGCTGGACACGAGGAAGAGCACGTAAACTCATGGCAAAGACGAAGAAGAGATGCACACGGCCAGACAAAAAGAAATCATAGAATCATAGATGGTTTGGGTTGGAAGGGACCTCAAAGATCATCTAGTTCCAACCCCCCTGCCATGGGCAGGGACACCCTCCACTACACCAGGCTGCCCAAAGCCTCATCCAACCTGGCCTTGACACTTCGCGCCCTTGCTGCTCTCGGGTACTTCTCTATCAGCTTGGCACCTATACATTGATTATCTGTCGAAAACCATCAGCCATTTCTAGAAACAGCTTTTGGATGGTTTGCACGACAGAGCAGGTTCCGCTGCAGGATATTTTTGCCAGGAAAAGAGAAAAGACCATTTCGTATTTGCGGTTCATAATCAATATCCAGCCTACAAAGTGCCAGGAAGATAAAACTGCGTTATTACTGCAGGAGAAAGCACTGGTGGATTTGGGGAAAAAATCCCTTTCCATATAAGGGCTGTGAACATTTTCCCACTTAAGACAACGTGTGGGATCATATTCACAGACACAGAAATATGTCTGTTCCCTGACACCCACAGTCCTAGAACACCGGGCTGAAGTGCTGGCAAGAATAAGAACCATTTGTTAAGTACAAAAAATGTCTCACATAATTAGAGAACTGCTGAAAGCTACCAATTTAGTACTCAGGCTTTAAAATTTAAGAATTCTTATTGTAACAACAGCTAAAGCTTCGGTGTGCCTAGAGGTGGAACCACCTAACGCTGCACCATACGGTTTGATCAGCATATCAAATACCTGAGGCAAAATTCAACACAAGGTACAAGAAGATGTCAACACTGCTCAACCTTTAGCAGGTTTTACGCTAATTACGAAGCGAAGCTGCCCACCAGTACCAAGAGGCCCCTTCCCGCTGGGGTGACAACCTCCGTCCCACCCCCAGCTTCATCCATTTCACCGCCAGCTCCCCAGCCTCCGGGCACTGCTCCGTACCCGTCCCCACGGCTCCCTCCTGTCAGGGTGATGCTCCAGCCCATCAAACTGCCCTTTGGTCAAGAGTCATGAGGACCATGAACATCTCACAAAGCATCTACCAGGGATGAAGAGCAGCCTCTGCCCAAAAGACTCTACAGTGGTCCAACGCTGAGAGGGGCAATGAAGAGAAGATGGGAATGTGGTGCTGAAAACAGAACATACGGCGTTTGAATGGGTTTATTTTTAATGTATTGGAGAAGAAAGTGGTAACTCCTGACATAACA
Organism: Tauraco erythrolophus; assembly: GCF_009769465.1. Lineage (NCBI taxonomy): Eukaryota > Metazoa > Chordata > Aves > Musophagiformes > Musophagidae > Tauraco > Tauraco erythrolophus. Next base: position 34,729,628 of record NC_141474.1, on the reverse strand, counting down.
ACAGTAAGGTACAAATCCGCTGCGACAGTGGGTTCCTCTTGGAGCAGTTTCTGGCACGCCACCCTTCTCTTGGCATGCCATCGTCTTTATTCCATGATCTTCCCTAAGTCAATCGCAGTAAACATTTAAAAAGTACAAAAAAAAAGACAACAATAAAGCAATATTTTAAAATCAGCAACCGAAAACCAATCCAAGTCAACCTAAGCTCTAAATTCCACTCAATTCTCCACTTCGGAGCAGCGCTCTCCAGGAAACGGAGCGCCAGCTGCACGACTCGAGGTCAGCGCCCGCAGCCCACCAACATCCTACCATCAACCAGCGGACGGCAAACGCTCTGCTCTGCTCCACCGCTCGCGACGTCACGCAACGTGAACGTCTGAGCTCGCACGGCTTCTGTTTATCAAAATGCTCTTCCAGTGTGGTATTTTGTACCTGGCAGATCACTCTACTGATTGCTCTATTTATAGTCCGTGTCATACCTTCCAAGCATCAGACTTCAGGGATGAACTAGCACCAAAGGATTTCACGAGTCTGCCTTTACATCCTAAGTGCATCATTGGAAAAATAGTGATGACTGGCGATTTACGTGGCATAAAGCCAAGGGCTTGTTTCCCATCCCTGGGAACTTGCACAGCAAGCCCGGACCCACAGCGGTCCCACCAGCTGTTTCAACACCTCTGTCCTTCACCCAGCTGAGTCAGGTTCAGGTTTTTTCTACTCACTGTCCACTGTCTCCTACGCTTTTAAAAGGTGAAACTTGCTCTCTCCAGATTTCTTTGCACCGGTTCTCATTTTCATTTCTTTCCCCAGCAAAATATTTGGGTAAAAAAAAAAGAAAGCATTTTTCTCCAATAAGCTTAAGCTCCTGTAGCTACAGATGTGTTCCCTCTGGTATGAGTGAACTTAAAGGATGAAAAATGTTCTCCTCCTTACATTAAAAAGAGTAGCCTTCCCCAGCTTATGGCTTCCTTTCCTTCTTTATTCACCGTAGCTTGATCCATTAACGTTTCACTTGCTCCACCTCACCAGAGCACCTCTGGAGCCACACGGATTTTATGCTCCTTTACTTCCCTATTTTGCACTTAGCTACAACTCTGCCCGGGGCAGCCTCCTTGGGGCTGTCAGACCTCCTGCATGATGGAGCAACCCAGCCTAATTCACCGCTCCTTCCGTGCCTTCCTCCTCCTGACCACTCCATCTCTCCACCTTTCGACTCTGCCATCGCTCCCAAGCAGGTCCCACTCAAAGGTGCGGATCTGCCCACATAAACCACGCAGGATTCTCTGCTGTCAACAAATCACTGCATCCTCAGGAAAAAAGATCTGACAAAAAGCGAAGAGTTCTGCAAGACTTGTCCGAGGGGTTGATGCGATCTGCCGGCCGGCAAATTAAAGCCTGCGGAAACTGTGCTAAAATTGGAGGGAGCTGAGATGAAACCCAGAGACACATGGTGGCTCTCACAAATCTTTAAATAGGCTTAATACAGCAGTGAGGTGCTTGGTCCGTGCTCGGCCGAGATCTACCAACATCATGAATTTACATCACACAGTAGCACCGACTCTGCCTGGTACAGCTTTCTACCCGCGCCGACAGGGTCACGGGTAGGGGCTTGCAGACACTGAGCTGCTGGACCAGCCTATTGTCCAAGTGCCCAGGTCTGAAGGATTCACAGACCCTTATTTAAAGGGAAGCATTTCCTCCTCCACCCCCGTACAGAAGGTCTGACTCTCCGGTCACCAGTCCAAGCCCTGCTCAAGCAGGGCCACGGCCGGGCTCCTGCACAGCTCCAGGATGGAGCCCACCGCTCACACATCACCCTCCCGCGGGTCAGGGTAGGGGCTGTGTTAGAGAGATGTCCAGTAGGCTAAAAATCCCCCATTTCTGATGCACGAGGATGCCCTTGCTGCACATCAGTCCCCACACTCCCATCCGTGATCCATAAGGCCCCTCCTGGCAGCAGCTCCCAGCATTTGCTGGAGGACCCAGCAGTGCCTGGGTGCAGAGCCCAGGGTGGCTCGGTGGGCGCGGGGCTCCAGGCTGCCACCGTGCCGCTGCAGCCGACTCTCCCTCGGGAGCATCTGCTGCCCACGTTCAGATGTGGGTTAATCCCTGTTTTCTGGGTCTAGGATGAAGTTCTGCTGTATTTTGCATGGCTGGCGTCTGCTTTAAGACACACACACAGCCGAAGCTTGTACAGATGCAAATACCTCAGGGGCTATTAATTAATTCCTCATTAATCTGAAGTTTCGTGGCTTTAACAGCATGCACGCGCTCGAAACATTCCAGAGATAAGGACAACCTTCCTTTTAAATCCCGTTTTGTAAGCAGCTAGGACTCGAACAATTTTTTAATGAATGATCAAGAAGCATTTATAAATTCCTGTGGGACCCAGGAGTGGAGAACTCACTCCCGACCACGCACCGCTCCTCCTTCCAACGGGCTTCCACCCGCGTGGCGAGTGCTGGCCACGTCGTGCCGGAGTGGCCACCTCCAGCCACGCTCTCTGCAAGAGCGATGTCGGCTTCCCAACCACTGCTCCCTGCTTTTTTAAGCATCCAGTGGACAATTAGTGATGATGTAAACCCATTTTTAAAAATTATTTCATATTATTTCCATAACGGAAACACAACGAAAAGCTCCTTCGGTGTGAGATAATTAAAAAAAAAAAAAAAATTGAAAATACTGGTTTATCACTGGAAAAAGATTCTACCCATTCGCATACTGCAAAGGTTAAAGTTCACACGGCATTAAGCTGGCACAGCACAGCAAGGTAGTGGATTATAAGATCATTCAATTAATGCAGTTTTGAAGTAATCACAGTAATTAATACTGTTTGAAAAAACAGAGAAACCACCTTTCACTGCAGTTGCATAAAAGAAAAAGACGTGACCTCCTCAGGAGGCCGATCCCCTTTCCTTCTCCCACCTCGGGAACTGAGGCAGCATCAACACTCTGGAAAAAAGAGGTCACGTTTTCCTAGACGCACATTTATTGTAATTACGGAGAGGCTGAAACGCCGCTGTTGCTATTTCTTTAACAAGTCTTGCTACTTCCAAAAAAAAATGGCTGCGCTCTGCGACGTGGAGGTTGCCATGGCAAACGTAGCATTCTCTGCCGACATCTGAGCGAGCAGACGCGGAGCGGCAGAACCCACCGGATTAAGTCACTTCTCCTGCCATGTAACGAACGAGGAAAACGCTTTAACATTTCGTCTCTTCCCAAGGACTGTAATTACGTCGCCCCACCTGAGGTAAAAACAAGCACGGCACGTGGCCGGAGTTTTTAGCTGAAAACCACAGATGTGCACGAGCAAAACGAAGGGATTTATAACTGGAGCGATAGGCAAACCAAAAGCATCCTGGATACCTACCGGGTTTATTTCCCAAAAAACAAGGACTTTCGTCACGCTTTCACGGCACGACCCTTCCCTGCTCCAGCCTCATGGAAAAAAAAGAGCCAACGTGGCCATTCCCTGGGACCCTCGGCTCACGCTCTCCCCTCTGCCCCTGGCACAGAGATGGAGGTGCTGCGGCTGGAGATGGGTCTGGGGGAGACACAGGCTGCAAGATACTGCGGCCAGCGCTCTGCCCCACAGTCGCGGGGGGTCTTCCCAATTCCCCAGAGCAGGTCCGAGCTCGCACCCACCGCCCCGGGCCTCCCCAACACCTGGCTATGAGCTCCCAGCACCCACCAGCCGCCTGCCAAGGGGCCCAGACGTAAAACTGGGATTGCGTTCGCAGAGGGATGACAGCATCGCAGCCACCCGTGAGCGCGGGGTGCGGACAGGCAGCGGCTTCCCTGCCCGGGAGGCACCGCTGCATCCCGGCACGGCTGCCCGAAGCACCGGCGCTCCCGGGGGAAGGGAACGAAGCCGGGAAGGGCGCGGAATTCCTCCCGAGCTGTGCCGAGCCCCGCGTGCCTCGTTTCAGGCAGGTTGAAGGGAACGACCGCGGAATTACACCACGAATGTCATTCGGGGGCGGGGGGCGGCACCGGCACCGAGCGCCCTCCGTGCCCGAGGGCTGCGCACCGAGGGGAGCCCCGGCGCCGGGCCGCGCTGCCCCGCCGCTCTCCCGGCCGCTCCTTTGTCCTCGGCGGAGGCTCCGCGGGCCGCGGACGCCGCAGCCCGGCCCCGGGGACGCCCCGCACCGCGACAGCATCCCGCACCGGGGGCGTTGTCGGCGGCAGCCCTACGCGGGGGAAGCCGCCGCCGCCGCCGCCGCCGCCACCCCGCGGGACCCACCCCCCGTCATCCCCGTCCCCGGCTCGGCGGTACTCACGGTGCAGGCGGGAGCGCGCGTCCATGCGCGGCCGAGCCGCGGTCCGGGGGCGCGGAGCCTGCGGGGGCGCCGCCGAGGGCTGCCCGCGCCCGCGGCTCACCGCCCGCCGGCCCCGCCGCGCAGGGCCCGCCTCCGTGCGCGGGGCGGCGCCCAGACACAAAGGCGGCGGCGGCGGCGGCGGCGGCGGGGTGGGTCTCGCTGCGCGTCCGCGCTGCGCTCCGCGGCGGCGCAGGGGCGGAGCGGCAGGGCTCCGGGACGTAAAGAGGGAGGGAGGGGCGGAGGGGGCGTGCCGCCTCCGCGCCCTCCCCGCGGTGCGGAGCGGTTCGGTGCGCGCTGGAGGTGCCGTCCGGTCCCGCCCCGACGGGGCGCCCCGCGGCCGGAGGATCCTGGGCGGGGCAGAGGCATCCCCGGGGGATGCGGGAGACGCCAAAAAGCCGCCGCTCCCGTCCCCTCTGGTCTCCCCCGGCTGCCTTCCAGCCCCCTCTCGCCCTCGGTCTCCCTCCTTTCCCTCCGGCAGGAGCCATTTTCTGCACTTTTGAGGAGTTGCAGGGGCCGAAACCTGACAAACGGGATGGGGCCGGGGGCAGCGGGGGGGGGGGGGGGGGGGGCTGGCAGGCTCCCGGGAGCGGCGCGGGAGGGCGCTGGGAGATGCGCTCAGCATCCCGCCCCTGGACGGGGATGGCGCAGGGCTACACCAGCGTGGGCCGTGGGGAAGACCCCGCAGGGCATCGTGCCCGTGGGTGGGGGCTGTCCTCCATCCCCGGGGCGTCCAGCCGCTGCGGGAGGGAAAGGGGCGAGCGGTGGGTGCCCCAGCTCCGCTCCCCCGGCCTCGCCCACCCTCGTGTTTGTGGGTACCCGGGAGCGATGCTGAGGACCTGTCGGGTGCTGGGTTTTCCGCAGCTTCTGCTGGTGTTGTGCAGAGCGGCTGTTGGCGCTGGCAAGCGCAGGTGCTGCTCCGCTTGGTCCCTTTCCCTCTTTGTTTCCAAATGCAGCAGAGCTCTGGGCAGCAGCCGTGGTGCCAAAGCATGGCCCCCTTGCTGCCCACCTCCGCCTCTCCGCCATGCTTGTTGGGGCAGCCGCTGCCGAGCACGGCACCGGGGCAGGCCGCGACGGTGGCACTGATTTCCTTGGTGACCGGGTGGCTTTACAGCCGGCCTGCTCCGTGCTGTGCCAGGTTGTCACCTCGCTCTTCCAGCACTGCGGGATCTGCCCAGCATTAGAGAGGGAAAGTGTCTAGTAGGGGCTGGAAGAGCATCAGAGGAGGGTTTGTCCCAGCAGTGAGTTCTCCATCCCTATTCCATGTGGCTGATCTCCCGGTGGCTGATGCAGGAACACCCACTCTGGGGACGGGCCAGACCGGGCAGCTCCCGGACTCTCCAGCTCTCTCTGTCCCCAGAGTGGGAACTGAAATTCGCCCCAGAAGAGTTTTGCTCCACCAACACCTTTGTACCGTTCAAAGTGGGTTTTCAATAGTTCCATTTCAGCAGTGACATGGGGAGGGGTCATGTCATGGGAAGCCTCCTCGGCTTCCGGCACGGCACCAGCCTGCGGCAGCCTTGGGGTTACCTGCCTCCAGCAGCGAATGACCATGAAATTAAATATTCTTTCAGTAGAAACACATCAAAGAAGACAAGAAGCTTTTGCTGGTGTAACCAGTTGCACGTAAACCCGGTGCCAGCTGAGTGCGGGTGCACGTCGGGCGCTGTGTACGCCGGAGAGCAGCGAGCCTGCACAGCAGCAACGGGCACGGCAGCTCCTCGTAGGCAGGGGATGGAAATTTATCTCCCAGGAGATCCACTGTAGCATGAGATACGGATTTTTTTGTTATCATGGGAGCTCTTCTCTCTTCCAGTATGTTCCCTAAAGGCCTGATAAACATCTCCAGGATTTTGCAGGGCAAAAAGACTTGCCGCTGGAAAAACCCTGGGAGAATCTAGTCCTCACCTGCAAAATGCAGACAGATCTTTCTCCAGGGTAAAGACAAGTGTGGAGTGGGAGGAAGGCATGGCTGTGCCATGGGGGAGCTGCAGAAGGGCAGGGGTAGGTGGGGACCTTCTCAGGGCGGGGGGGGGGGGCAAAAACCCCGTGAGCCGGCGCCTGGGGAGGGGATGGCCAGGGCACGGTGTGGGAGGGGGGATCAGCTCCGGGCTGGGGCTTTGTTTCCTGCTTAGTGTTACTGAGCTTCCCGCCTGTGCCACCAGCCTGTCCCCTCACGGACACCCTCCCTAAATTCCTGTCTTTTTATCAGCACGTGTTGGAGATCTTCCTCCCGCGCGTGTGGCCTTGGCAACGGTGGAATTCAGAGTACGGAGGGGTTTCTCTTCTTCTGGCTTCAACCTTGTCTGTGACTAATGGCTCCTGGGTTGGTTGGGTTGACGTGGAGGTGGGACAGCTCGGGGGAGATGCCGCAGAGGTGGCAGCCCATGGCGTGGGACCTGCTTATCCCCGAGAAGGGGAGCGAGACAGCCCGGGAGCAGTGGTACCTGGAACTCCGGCCATCCCGGCGCCTTTCCCTGCGTCCTCCTCGGAGAGAACAAAACCACAGACACTTTCAGCTGGCACAATGGGCCGCTCTGGGCAGAGAAACAAGAGGTGATTTACTGGGGTCGTCTGTACTTGCAGCGCTCTGCTGCGTGCCAGCGGCCGCTGCAGCGCCCGGTGCTGCGGGGCGAAGCGGCGAAACCCCCTCGGGAATGGGGCAGGCGCTGGGGAAGCGGCACGTGGCCGGTGGCAGGGGGGGCACACGGGGGTGGGGGGGAGGCCTGATGCTTTTGTGAACGGGTTATCGGGGTGGGGGTGTTACGGCTCCTGCTCGTGGATGGCATTGAAGCGGTTCCACACCGTGCAAAGAGGTCAGGGATCCTGACCCCACCTGGAATACTGCGTTCAGCTCTGGAGTCCCCAGCACAAGAAGGACATGGAGCTGCTGGAGTGAGTTCAGAGGAGGCCACGGAGATGATCCGAGGGCTGGAGCACCTCTGCTATGAAGACAGGCTGAGAGAGTTGGGGCTGTTCAGCCTGGAGAAGAGAAGGCTCCGGGGTGATCTTATAGCAGCCTTCCAGTACCTAAAGGGGGCCTACAGGAAAGCTGGAGAGGGGCTTTGAACAAGGGTGTGTAGTGATAGGACAAGGGGCAACGGATTTAAACTGAAAGAGGGCAGATTTAGGTTAGATATAAGGAAGAAATTCTTTACATTGGGTGGTGAGGCACTGGAACAGGTTGCCCAGAGAAGCTGTGGCTGCCCCATCCCTGGAAGTGTTCAAGGCCAGGTTGGATGGGGCTTTGGGCAACCTGGTGTAGTGGAGGGTGTCCCTGCCCATGGCAGGGGGGTTGGAACTGGATGATCTTTGAGGTCCCTTCCAACCCAAACCATTCTATGATTCTATGATTCTATGAATCGTTCCCCATCACCTTAGACGAGTTTCATAGTGCTCTTGCTTCCGCCAGTCCCAGTGGAGATGTGCCAAACTGGGCAATGACAGAGCATGCCAAAGTACTCCCCATTCTGAACAAATGTGGATCCCAGGTATGTCCCTAAACGCTGCTTAACGCAAAACTAAAGTTGATTAATTGAACGAGTCCGTAGCCTGGGCTTCCCCAGGTGTACTCCAGTGCGTTTCCACTGACGTACACCAATAAATAACCACCCTCCATACTGGTTTCTGTTCATTTCTAGAGCTGGCTAAGGAAAGTTTTAAAATCATGACATTCCTTCAACAAATTTTAGAGGAAAGCTGGATGCATTCCTTCATGGGGTTCTGGGGTTTGGGCTCGCTAGCTGGGAGCTGGAGTCACGCTGGCGGGGAAGACGGGGTGCTGAGTCACAGCACACCCTGATAACTCTGAAATAAAGGGGTTTTTTCTTCTCATTTGTAAAAAGCCTGTCATATATAGAGAAGGAACAGTTATTAAGGACACAGTTTCTCATGTTTAATAAATGGTGGTGTTACACAGCTTTGAAATTTTCCCCTGTAGAAGTCCAAGTGTATTTTTTTTTTCCTTCTGGTTGTATCAAGTCCTCTCAAGTGCTACTTTATATATTCCCAGACAACAACATTTTCCATTTCTAGAAGCTTTAATTTCAAGATTGAGAAGAGCGGATGAGTCATGGGCTGTGGTGGTATAGATGGGTGCTGATTTCTAGGTCACCTTCTAAGTAGGCAGTGGCGGATGGTAACCATGAGTCCAGCTGAGTGCTGCAAGGTGGCAACCGTGGTTCCAGGTTCAGCTTGTGAGGGACCTGTTAGTGCAATATCTGGCAAAAAGCATCAATAATTTCAGAAAAAAACCCATGAACTATCAATAATGGACCTTCTTCTTGGGAGTCTTGGGGGGGAAAAAGCAGAGCTGGGAGGGACGGGATGGGATGGGATGGGATGGGATGGGATGGGATGGGATGGGATGGGATGGGATGGGATGGGACGGGACGGGCGGGAGCATCCCTGCCTGGGTCAGGAGTCAACGCATCGCTGCACTGCCACCACCACTGCCACCCCACTGCCATCACCCCTGCCACTGCCACCACCACTGCCACCCCACTGCCATCACCCCTGCCACTGCCACCACCCTTGCCACTGCCACCGCCACTGCCACTGCTGCTCCTGGCCTCCCCGTGGAGGGCAAGGCAGACGTGCACGCTGGGAGGCAGCAGGTGCTTACTCGTTTTCTGGCATTTTGAAGAAAAAGGCTGTGAGGTCTTGGTCCACAGAAAAAGCTGATTTGAAAAAAAAAAAAAAAAAAGAGTGATGGGGCTGTGACATGGGGGATAGTCAGAAGGAGGAGGAGGTCTCAGGAACAGACCTCATCCGAACCGTCCTTCACACCTTCCTGATTGTCGCAGAATTTAGGAGACTGTGGAGGTATGAAAAAGTATAAGTGGAAGGAAGAAAAAATCTTAATGGAAACCCAAAAAGCAGCCTACTACCAGACTCGGTCCTCAGTTTACCTTGCCCCGTGCAGCTCCTCCCTCCGAAGAGCCAGCTGCCACCCGTGTTCCACCCTCACTTTTGGTCCCCAGTATGCAGTTGGGTTTTTAGCACCATAAATGAGATGTTGCAAAAGCTTTGGCATCAGGAGGATGCCAAGGACTGTATCAAAACTTTGTGAGCTTCCGTCTCTGCCGCAAGCTCTACGGGCAGGCTGCGGGTACCGCAACCTCGTGAGCTACGGGAGGCTTTGGCAAGGCTTGGTGTCAAAAACGGGTGGCAAGTGGAGATAAGGAGCGAGGGATGACTGGTGCTGAGGGGCTGGGGAACTCGTGGGAATAGCTTTGGATGTTTGCATCCCTGCAGCCTGTAGTAGGTCAACAAATTGAAATTACATTGGATCAGGTAAAGGAAAAAGTTCACTTTTCTTACGTGTATGACATCAGCAGGCTCTAATGTCAGAAGTTATAACCCTTTTTCAAAATGGAACAATTCATTTCTTCTCCTTAATAGTGACATTATTTCATCTATATTATGTGGAAGCACTTTAGAAACCTGTTATAAAATATAACGACTGGTCATCTTAAACTGCCCCTCTTCCCTACTGGGAGAATTAAAACACCTTGTGGGTCCCTAGAGGACCATGGTCACTTTCCAGGTTCTTGTCACCACGAGCAGCTGAACCTCCATCCAACTTGCTCTTCGTTAGGAGCAGAGGCACGTTGCACATTAACGATAAAGCAACTAAGTTCACATGGTTTGCTCATCAGAAGGACAAAAGAAGCCCAGAGGAGCTGGGACCAGCCTGCACCTCCTGCTCCATGACTCAGGGAGCTTGGGGGGCTCAGGGGACTGGGCTGTGCCCCCCATCCCTGGCAGAAGGGGCTGCAGAGGCTGCTGCAACGGGGCTGGGGCAAAGCCTGGCTCAGGCTGGCTCCAGCCGAGGTGAGCCCAGACACGCCATCGCTTTCAGATCACACTTTTTGGGAACGTTCATGTTCCAGGCAACGCGCGGGGGCCGCTGGGACGTTCGGTGCCGGCCGCAGGGATCAGGGCTGTGGTCAGAAGAGTCACTGATCCTCCCACTCCCATTGTGTTTTCCTCGGAACCGCGTGCCCGTCTCCCAAGAACTGGCGTTCAGGTGGTGCAGAAAAGCCTTCGCTGCCTTTCCAGTTGCGCCCTGCAACTCTAGGTCGATCCAGCAAAAAGTATTTAAATGTGTGCTTCAAACCTAATTACAGCTGTCTCTCAAATCCGTAATTTCATCTAAATTTGCCACAATCCATGCATGACTTTCCCTGTCAGAGCCGCCTATACGAAGAGCAGATGAAGGTCATGCCTAACTCCGCTGCTCACGTGGGGAAATGAGGATTGCTTTGATGCAGAGGCTTCCCACCAGTGTTTTCTGTCAGCGCTGGCAAAGTTGTTGGCTATTACATTTTTGCTGTACCTCTCATCAAAGCACACACACGGCGCTCTCCGCCGAGCGCAGAGGGAAGAAAATTCGACTCCCCTCCTTTGCTGCAGTGGGCTGCACTCTGCAGCAAGCGTGTGTCAAAAATACATTGCAGATACTGCAGCAGGAACAGATACTCGCCATGTGCTCCATTATATTTTCACAGAAACAGTCTGTGTTTATCCCCTGTTTCATATCCTTCTGACCTTTAAGATATTTGAATTCTTTCTACCTCTAAAATTAAAATCCACGCCGTGTAGGCGAGGTGCTCGGGAGGGAGCGCTGCCAGCAGATGCCTGCACGGAGACCCCCGGCAGCGGCTGCCCCGCTGCAGACGGGCTTCCAGCCCCCAAATGCTGTGGATCCCAACGGGCAAGATATAAATTCAAGGATAAATAATAATCCTGCGGCAGATATGGACCCACGTGGGAATAGGAGGGGAGACAGTGCCAGCTGTCCGGAGGATGCGGCGTGGAGCCGCGTTGCCCCGCTGGCAGGAGCGTGGCGAGCTCTGCTTCGGGATGCTGGGGGTTTGGTGCTGCTCACAAGCGAGTTGCTGGTGATGCACAGCCACGTGCTGGTGTGCAAAACAGCACCTGTGCACGTATGTGTGTGTAAGGAGGACTCATAAAAGCTGCACTGAAAGAAATGCTGTGAAGGAGGACTCATAAGTAAGACCACCACGAGTTGCAGAATATGCATCCAAGAGCAAATATTTCTTCATGGACATAGAATCGTAGAGTCATCAAATGGTTTGGGTTGGAAAGGACCTTCAAGATCATCTAGTTCCAACCCCCCTGCCATGGGCAGGGACACCCTCCACTACACCAGGTTGCTCAAAGCCCCATCCAGCCTGGCCTTGGACACTTCCAGGGATGGGGCAGCCACAGCTTCTCTGGGCAACCTGTTCCAGTGCTTCACCACGCACGGAGTGGAGAATTTCCTCCTTAGATCTCACCTAAATCTCCCCTCTACATGAGCAATGTAAACCATCTACCGGGTGATCCAATGTCACGCCTCCGTAAAGGTTCACTGTTACAATCACTCAGGCTTTAAACGTCCCAGGAAACTGCAATTTTCACACCCAGGACTCTGTTCATAACACACCTTTCATCATTTTTTTAAAACCCACATATTTTCCTGACATCCTTTTATTATTCCCAGCTATGAAAAACACTCTAAATAATTTCTGGGATTCTGGCTATTTGCTAACTCACTCTACTTTTCCATCTGTAGATGGTTTTTGAGTAGTTGCAGTGCCCAGGTTTCCCCTTGGCAGCAGGACACCGTGCTTCCAGGGACCCTCCGTGGGCTGGGAGCAGGGGAGCCGGCAGCAGAAGGCAGCTGCAGCCTGGCAGGGCTCCCAACACAGCGTCACTGGGATAGCTCAAAAAATAAAGCAGCCACTTATGTTCTGCTTTATTACTTTCTTATTATGATCATTTTGCAGCAGGAATGATATTCGTGGCAATCAAATGTGTACACGGTGAAAGGCTTTGAGGTTACCAAAACCCTGAGCCTTTTTTTTGGCATTTAATCAGCCACAAAACAACTGGGGGGTTGCACATATTTAATACCATATCCCTTATAAATATATTAAAAACACAATGATTGGTGATGGTGGCACGAGTCATAGAATCATAGAATGGTTAGGGCTGGAAGGGACCTTCAAAGGTCATCTAGTCCAACCCCCCTGCAAGGAACAGGGAGTCTTTAGGGACAACCTGTTAGCAGAAATACCAACTCTTTGCTGGCACTGGGCTCTCCCTTGGCCAAACACATTGCTGTCCCCGAGGGATCTCAGTGGGTTTATCTGCTGTGTCCTGCACAAAGGAGAAGAGCTAATAAATGCTGATTGTTAGACCTGGGTGGAGGGAAACACGCTTTCCACTGCAAATCCCAATGAAGAGAATTCTCTTTCACCAATTTCTCTTTTTTGAGAATTCTCAATCCACCTTCGATGGATTGGGCAGACGGGTTAGTCCGAAACAACTCATCCCACTTATCTCGACATTTTTAACGAGGGCAGGACGTGGCTGGGACCATCCCAGTGCTGCTGTGGGGTGGCACGGGGGGTCCAGGGCAGTGGGACGGACGGGCTGTGCCCCCATCGCCATGGGACTTGCAAAAGTTTTTTCCCAAATCAGATGCTCAGGACGGTATTTCAGGAGATGTGGATACTACTGGAAATATATTTTAGCAGAAGCTATAAGAGGTTTCTCTCCAAAGGGATGCCAGGGTGGAGGAGATCACCCAGGGGTGCCCCCGAAGAGCCCCTACTCCTGCTTCCCAAGCTCAACTCTGCATCCAAGCTTTCCTTTCTCATTGGCCCCCTGTAGCTGCAGGAGGAAAGTCCCATCACTCATTCCAACAGGTATTACCTGCCTGCTCCGGGAGGTCACCACGAGCTGACGACACTGAGGAGTGCACAGGTTTTATTGATTTTTGTAATAAAAACTCTACTGGAAGAGTTGGAGGTTGGTGGGGGCAGCTCTCAGCACCAACAGCCCCCCGGCCCACGAGCCTGGGGCTCACCGTGTCCACAGCCCACCCGTGCTCAGACCAGCTCCTCCGTGGCCAACAGCCACATCCCCGTTGGATTTAACGTGCCTTAGATCGGAGAGTGAGTAAACTTTCATTTTTTTGGTCTAATACCCTCTTAGCATTTAAAAATAGAGCTGTTACTAAGCAATGGCAGTAAGTAGAAAGCGAAGCCTATTGAGGATCGTTTCGGGGAACAGGTATTTTTCCCAGCCTAAGTGCTGTAAACACTGTGGGTTGACAAATTATGAATCAGAGCCCTCCCTCCCCAGCCCGCGCTGCCTCTCTCCCATTATCCCCAAGAACAATAGCAGCCACGGCCAGGAGCTGTTTGTTTTCACTCTGGCTTTGAACACCTCGGTTTGCAGGTCAGATTTTCAAGCCTTTCCACGTGTTTTAACACCTTTGAAGAAGAAAGAGAAAAAGTGGGATGGTATTACCATATAGTGGTGTAACCATGGAGGGCAAGAGCTGTGAGAAACATCCATGGTCATCCATGCTCCCTGAGCAGCCACCTCTGTGCACCCACCATCTGCCATCCCAAGCGTGTCCACGTGTCCTGGCAGCCCCACCTCATCGTCCAGGATGGGAATCCTCTCAGATGCTGGTGTGTAGGAGCAGGGAGGTGACCCCAGCTTTGCTGCAGACATTTTACAGTTGGGCTGGGAGAAGAGTGAGTATCCCATTTCCCAGGATGAGCTCACCAGGACACAGGCAGAGCGTGCAGGGGCAGGAGGACGCGGACCGAGGTTAAACCCAGTGACCAGCAGTAGGGCGGGGAGAGAAACCACATCGTGAGATGCAGAAGAGGAGTCCAGTACTGCCAGGAGTTTCACAGACTCAGCTGAATATTTTTCATTGCTGTTTGATCTCTTTTTTTTCAGCTGCCCTTTCTGTTGCCTCTTTAAGGAGATGAGCCAGAGGGGGATACCCAGCCAGAAGAAGACGCAGCGGGAGGTGAGCAGCGCTCAGGAACTGCTGCATGGGCTGTGCCTTTGCAGCATTTACTGTCCCACTTTAGGATGAAAACTGTATTTTTGAATCCTTACGATTACTTACCTCACTACCATCTTCTGGTTAGTTGCTCAAGAGATCCTATTTGTTTCAGAACCTCCTTTACGAGACGTTCACCAAGCCTGGGTCCACCTTCAACAGCGGCAGGGTGGCCGTGGGCACCTCCTGCCCCCGATACGGAGTGTGCTGCATCCAAAAGTGGTCACGGTGATGCTTTGCCTCCGGTGGGACGTGCTCAGAGATGTATCTCCTGGGGATAGGTTCTGCTCTCGGCTTTAATCGTGGAGACCAAAACCATCTTTACTGATCTCAGCAGCTCTCCTCTATGGCTGCGTGCCACCACTGCCCGAAAACCTGGAGCCCCGCTGCTGCATCATCAGGGCTGCCACCGTGCCCAGACGATGTGGGCGATGGGGAGGGCTGCAGGACCCTCAGCATCCACAACCCGGCCCACCCCACGCGGTGCCCTGTGCTATTCAGGAGAGCACACGCGGCGTTTTCTCACTGCAGATGCAGAATGGGCACGGAAAGGGCACCTTTTTCAGCCTAGGTGTCTCCACGTATGAAATGGGCCTAAATTTCCTTCATTCAGACGGGGATGTTGAATAGGAAAAATAAGGACAAATGGGAAAAATCATGGTAAATAAGAGCTGGTGACAGAAAAGCACCGATGCCTCCAGCTGCATGAACGGAACTTTCTTTTGCAGCCCCTGGCTGCTGTGGGATGGGGAGGAGACCAGTGTCAGTGTTGGCACAGCTCCTTGGTGACCTTCCCTTCCTACAGAACGCTGTGGTCAAGGGTGTTCAAAGACTGTCAGTGATGGCTACATACAGCAGAAGCATCCAGGTAGTATCTGAACCGAAAAAGCCCAACCTGGCACACTGAAAGTGAAATTTGAAACAAAATCGTTGTAATTACTGTGGTCAGTAAAGAAGTGACTTGCTGTGAGAAGTAGGAAAATCCTTAGCAGCGTGCGTGGGAGACACGGGCCCACTGCCTGCGGATGGGATCTCCCTCCGAGCCGGAGGTACGTGTATTCCAGCATGACACCACCTCCACCCCGGCGAGCTCCCCGCAGCCGTGCCCATGCTGCTGCCAGCTGCTCCGATGCCCAGCTAAAAATTCACCGTGGTCGTATGGCTTTTCTCAAATACTGTTATACCAAGATTTAGAATCATAGAATCATCATAGAATGGTTAGGGTTGGAAGGGACCTCAAAGATCATCCAGTTCCAACCCCCCTGCCATGGGCAGGGACACCCTCCACTACACCAGGTTGCCCAAAGCCCCATCCAACCTGGCCTTGAACACTGCCAGGGATGGGGCATCCACAACTTCTCTGGGCAACCTGTTCCACTGCCTCACCAGTCTCAGAGTGAAAAATTTCTTTCTTATATCTAACCTAAATCTGCCCTCTTTCAGTTTAAAGCCATTGCCCCTTGTCCTATCACTTTTTCTCCTGACACTGAAATGTTCTGTGTATCGCAAACGCTATTTTAATGCAACGTGAGCTGCTGTAAAAACTGCTTCGAAATGAAAATGTGTGAACTCCAGTATTAAGGATGAACTGTGAGCAGCACGTCTTGGACGGCGACTTTAAAGCTGTTGCCCATGGGCAGAGGCCAGCACTGGGGAGCTACTGGGAGCTGCAATTCCTTATGGCAGTGTCCCATGCTGGAATGGCGTTTGTGCTTTTACGGGCATTCGAAGGCAGAGCCTTTCTGTCCAGCGTCTGCAGTTCTCGTACCTATTTACTGGTAGGAGCTCTTTGATGTGAATTTATCAATATCTGCATTCAAATTAGGTGCAACCCCCCCAATTTTCTCAAAAGGAGAATTAAACAAACTAAGGAGCACCCATCGTCACTGCGCCGAGTGCTTTCACCCTATTTAAACAACATCTTCACGGCACTGAACCACAGGTGGGATCTGCACTGGGAGAGGGCTGGTGAGCAATGGGAAGCCTGTGCCACGGGGCTGGGACAGGCTCGTTGGGCAGAGGATGCCAGGTGCTTGGTGCGTCCCTGCTCCCGCTGCAGAGGGGCAGTGCCCGGGGCCACCACGACCCAGCTGCTGGGGATGTGCCCCACGTGCCAGCTGTGCCCACATCGAGGACACGGTGCAACTTTGGGCAGTGTCTTTTGCTGCTACGCCAGCTGGCAGCCCTGGCCTCGGAGAAAGTTGCAAAGAAATAACTTTTCTCTTCCCAGGGACTGGAAAAGTTGATGGTTCCAGCCTGACCAGTGGCACAGGCACTGCTGGTGCTGCTTCACCTGCGCAGAGCAAACCCCAGCAGGGATGCGCGCGGCTGGCCCAGCACGTGGGCAGCTGGGAGGGCTGGGATGCTCCCCACACCCCGCTGCGGACCCACAGCTCCCCCGTGTTGGGTGGGGTGAGCAGCAGGATGGGGCAGAATTTGATTTACTCGCATGCTGAACAAAGCATTAAAGCTTGGTGAGATGTCCAGGTTTTAACAAATTATTTACAGTTGTATTATTTTATCTCTTGGAGTGGGGAAAAATTGTAAGATTCATCATTGCATACACTAATTACTTTGGTTAAGTGTCAAACCCGCACAATGTAACGCTGTGTTTTCATATATTAAAGACATTCATTGCCAGGAAACAGTATGCCATGACTAATTTATTCTTTTTTTAAAGAAAAAGAGAAGAAGAAATCAATATTAAGTATTTTGACTATTAGGAGCTGCAGCAGCACAACATATCTGAAGTCAATGTTTCCCCACTGAGCTGTGCTGGTTAAGGACTCCGGCTCAGCAATTGCATTATTGTTACCAAAACTGTTATTGGCTCTGTGAATCATGTTACTGTCGCGTTACCACGGACGAATTAATCCAATAATAACACCCAGAGCCCAGGAGAGCACAGCCGGCACCGCCACGGGCTGGATGCAGGATGCGACCGTGCCCACAGCCGAGGGGCTGAGGCCCCAGATGCCCGCCTGGGCTCAGAGGGTGCAGTGAGGGGGGCGATACCTTTGCTGCTACTTTGCTTTTCTTTGCCTTTCAACAAGTAAAATTGTTGAAATCAGTAAGTGGCTGATGAAAGAAAAGCTCGAAGCAAGGCTCTGAGAGTGGTGAGGCACTGGCACAGGTTGCCCAGAGAAGCTGTGGCTGCCCCATCCCTGGAGGTGTTCAAAGCCAGGTTGGATGGGGCTTTGAGCAACCTGGTGTAGTGGAGGGTGTCCCTGCCCATGGCAGGGGGGTTGGAACTGGATGATCTTTGAGATCCCTTCCAACCCAAACCATTCTGTGATTCTGTGATTCTATGGACGGCGATGCAGAGGGGAAGGCACCAGGCAAACGCCGTTACCTTGTTCTTCCTCACGACCCACAGGTTCCCCTCCTCCTGACTCCTCGTACTTCTCCTGGCAACGCCTTAAACTAAAGCTTTTGGGCCGTTATGGTGACCTGGTCACTCTGGGAATTTAATCCCATATTTCAAGTGTGCAAATTTCTAAACAACTCAAGTGAAAACTGATGGGAGAGAAAACCAGCCCTCGCCCTGCAAAGCCTCGGGCTCAGTGTGCACAGCCCGAGCTGGCCCCTCGGTCAGAGCCACGGGGACTCCCCCCAGGAATGGACTTGGCTTTGATAAAGGCACTGCCACCTGGAGCCATTTTCTCTGCTGCATTGGAACAAGTTATAACGTTTGTGACAAGAAAAGCAGCCGCCTGGGTACGAAATATATTCATAATAAAATAAAGTGTCTCATTGGATCAAACCTCTCGCCAACCTTGGATATTCAGGTTTTACTTAACGATGTTTCTGTGCACGCTCCACAAGCCGTGTCCCCCTGTGCCACCCCATCCCTGTCTCTGCGGGCAGCTGCCCGTGCCCACCGGGCACCACGAGCTCCCGTCCTGCCCTCCCGGCGCTCAGCGTGGTGCCACAGGAGCATGGTGGCATTTTTTCCTCTGCTTGTAATAAACTCAGTATCTCTTCCCAAGCAATCAGTCCGTGGCCCCCTGGTCCTTGCCCCCAGCACACAGCCTGGTCCTGCCCCTGAGCCGAGCCCGGCATCGCCGCCTGTGCCCCTTGGGTACAGCTCAAACCAGAATTTCCATTTCTTTCACAAAATACTTCATGCTCAGGGAGAACCTGCCATAGGCAGTGACCAAACCGTTGTATTTCCTTCCCTTAAAGCCCTGTCCCGAAACTCTTTTGCTGTGTTGTTCGTGATATTATATATTCAGTAAATGAACACATTATTTTCATACATTGACCATAATCCCAGAGCATCTCTGAAGCCTGTGTAAATCTGCTGGAGGAGCCTGGGCAGACATGAGGATGCTTTTCCTCTCCAGCAACATGGAGAAGTGGGAGCCCTTCGCTTCTGACAGCTTTTTCAGCTGTTCATGGGTCCGGAGCCAGCTGGGTGCTCCGGGGAGCAGAGTGGGTCCCACCTGCCGGCAGCGTGTCTCCAGACTGGGGGAAATAAGTGTACATCCAGTTTTCACCCAAGCTTCTTGTGCAAACAGCTGCTTAATGATCATCTCCATTGAAGGCTGCGGTATGTAAGTAGCATTTCATACCCCATAAAATCCAAGTCTCACTTCATTTAATAGTGTCATTTTTTATAAGCCATAATCTGCTGTACTTGCAGCGAGTCCTGCCTGAGCACCGTGCCACGCAGCCCACCCGCGGCCGGCCCCGTGGTCCTCTGCCACCGAGGGACCAGCAAGCTCTGAACGGGAAAACCCCAGTTCTGCACTGGGTGGCGTTTTGGAGACACCATAAGCACAGAAGTTGCCTGAGAAGTGGCTGGGTTTAAGTCACTGAAATAATTTTGGAAACTCGTGGCAACAGACAGTGAAGAGGAGCATCAGCTGATAAAAGGGATGTCAGCTGAGAACATTGAACAGCACAGGTCGGCACCAAAAGGTGCTGGGACTTGCAGGATTCCCATCCCACAGCCACAGTGGAACAGCCATTTCTGTCTGAGTGCAGAGTTGGTCTCCCCGTGCTCGTTTCCCCTCCTTATTCATTTTTCTTTTCTATACCCGTTCTTTGCTAGTCAGATGGTGAAGGACAGTCAGAGAAGTGCAGGAAAAAGGGCATATTTGAGGATAATCTTGTGCCTTGTCGACCTCTTTCATGATGATTAGGAAGGAGGTTTGGACAAGACGCCGAGTGAGCGATGTCTGCAGCCAGAGAATAAAAATGATCCCATGGGCAGACTTTTCTTTTGATGGTGAGGAGAGGGTCATTGTTCTTCCAGGAAAGAGTGGTTCACAGGTCCTTGCTCAAATTCAATGGCACACTTTCTTCTGCCTTAATTTTCTGCTACTGATTAAGCTGAACGTTGCTTAAAAGTCTGGAATAGCAGAGTCTTACACTTCCCAGTAACTCCTGCATCTTCCCGATGCAGCAGTGGAAGCAGCAACTTTTGGGTTTTCAGGTCCTAGAGGCAGTAAGCCACAAATGTCACCTCTTTTCCTCTACCATCAGTCTCTCCGTACAATCTTCCACACCAGACTTTCCAAGAGGATCAAATTTTAATTCTTAATCATAACTCATTTTCCTAAACTTAGCCAGTAAAACGGAAAATCTGAAGGTATTTTTTTCATCTTTGACTCATATTTGGATTTGATTAGGAGGTTGGGAAAGGACTCACCTCTCCAAGCTTTAACCATCTAGAAGCCAAACATCTAACAAACTGTCCTCTGCGACAGAGGAGCGAGCATCTCCAGGGCATTCATCCCAACCTAAACCAAGTGTTCCTGCTGACTGCAGGGCAGATGAAGTGGCTTGGGCAACCTCTCTGGCTTCCACAGCTACGTTCAGCAGAGCTCAATCTTCTCCCTGGCCATTTCCAGGCTCCTCTGAAACCTTTGAGTGTGGAGCCACAGCACTCACTGCTTTAATGCAGCTGCTGCAAGCAGAGCATGTGCTGTTTCATCAGACTTCTTTAATTTCATGGCTCTCAGTATCTCTGTAAGAAGCCGAGAGCACCACTGGTAGAGATGTAGAACACACGAAACTAAAAACAAGACTAGGAAAAATTGGAAAAATATCTGTACTTTGCCTACAAAGTATTAGATATATGAGAACTGGGGTTTAAATCCTTGTTAGCTGAAGTAGCTCTCCTGAATCCCATACTGATTTATGGCAGCTCAGACTTTTGCACTGTGTCTTTATGACTAGATTTAG
Source organism: Tauraco erythrolophus (assembly GCF_009769465.1). NCBI lineage: Eukaryota > Metazoa > Chordata > Aves > Musophagiformes > Musophagidae > Tauraco > Tauraco erythrolophus. The sequence continues at coordinate 34,709,240 of NC_141474.1, read as the reverse complement.
GATAAAGTCTCTCCTCACAACAATCACTATCACAGCCAGAGTTAGAATAGGGGAGAAAATACCATCAAGTACAATAACTGACATTTCCAATTAACCGAGATTCCGCGGAGGAAGAAAGCAGCTTAGAATTGATAGGTCTGCTAGAGAAAATGGGGAAAGAAGTACAGCTCATGGTAATAAAAACTGTAAGATGCAGCTGGAGAAGCCCAGGTACAGAAAATAAAAGTCATGCATTAAAATTACCCAAGGAATGATAGATTTTTCTGTAGTCTGTGCTCTTTTGTGTCAAAATAATCACGCACAGAAGCAGAAAAGGAGCTGCTTTCCCCAGCACGTGCGGCTTCCCATCGCGAAAGCGCCAGGCGCAGCCCCAGCCGCGGCGGGATGAAACGGTGCCGCTGAGCTGGTCCCAGTGGCCCACCGGGAGTAACACCTCGGGCTCCTTTTGTTTTAGCAGCAGGAGTTCTGGCACTCGGCAGATCGAGGCGTTCCGATTTGTGACCGTAATTAGGTCTTCGAAGGGGCCACCAAGATGCTGAAGGGGGTGGAGCATCTCCCTAATGAGGAAAGGCTGAGGGAGCTGGGTCTCTCTAGCTTGGAGAAGAGGACACTGAGGGGGGACCTCATTAATGTTTATGAATATGGAAAGGGTGACTGCCATGAGGATGGAGCCAGGCTCTTCTCAGTGGCATCCAGTGATGGGACAAGGGGAAATGGATATAAGCTGGAACACAGGAGGTTCTGCTTAAACATGAGGAAGAACTTCTTCCCAGTAAGGGGAACGGAACACTGGAACAGGCTGCCCAGAGAGGTTGTGGAGTCTCCTTCTCTGCAGATGTTCCAAACCCGCCTGGGCGTGTTCTTGTGTGATCTGATCTAGGTGGTCCTGCCCCAGCAGGGGATTGGACTAGATGATCCTTTGAGGTCCCTTCCAATCCCTGACATTCTGGGATTCTGGGATTCAGGAACTGTATGTGCAAGGCTCTGCACCAGCTAAGTGCAATCGCTTTCTTGTTCTGAAAGAGCAATATATGACTTGTATTAGGTTACTAAATTATTAAATACAGCATCCTGAGCCAGCTTAGTGCAGGTAAAGGGGTAAAGAAAAATGAAGGGATGAGCAAATGATTCACCTATCAGATTCTTCCATCTCCTTTTTTTTTGCAAACCAGGCAGGGATTTTTTTGGCATCTAAAAAGTCCCTGAGTTCGACTTCTGGGCTGCAGAAGTTAGATGGGATGACCTTAATTCATTAACACTCCGAACCCCTCCCGCTTCGTTACAAAGAAGCTCATCATTTGAGAAAAGGGAGCAGGTCCAGGACACGGCAGGGGCACGTGGGGTGACCTCTTTGTCAAAACCACGGTGCTTCTGGAGAGATCACGGAGGGACGAGGGGCAGAGCCATGGCCACCCCCAGCCCCAGGGTGGCACGGGAGGACAGGAGTGAGTCACCCAGGGGGCTTCACAGCTGCCCAAGCTGGGGAAGGGGCTGCTGCCTCGCAGGGTCCATGGGCAACCAGCAGAAAAAGCAGCTCCTGGCTGGAGACTGCCAGCCACGGCCTGCGTAAAGAGTAGACTTGAAACAAGTGATGCCTTTAAAGCAGACCTATTTTTGGGAAAAGTTGCACTGTGCTCCGCTCTCCTTGCAGCTCCCGTTTGATGAATTTCTCTTCAAGTAGAAAACTGAGCAATAAAAGAGTTCCAAACTTCCATTCAAGTTTGCTGAGGGGTGCATCATTTAGCACACCGGCTCGCAGGGGGCACACGTGCCCGCGGTGGGTTTAACATGCCCTACAAAGCAGAGCTTCTTCCTGCCAAACTACAGTTTCCTCACAACAGGTTAAATTTATCACAAAGCTGGCCCCAAAGCACTGAAATACCTGGAGACTGCAGAACATCCGTCAGACAGCCTTCACGCTGCCCACGACAGGGAAGAGGATGATGAGGGCGACCTTGCTGCAGTCAGCCCTACCCCAGTGATATGTCAGGACTCCCCAATTTTCCATGTTTATTTTTATATCCTGATTTTCCCTGTTTCCAAGGTCCTGGACCGGTCACCGTGGTCCCCTCAGCCGTCCAGCGATGCTGTGATTGCTGCAACACGGCCCACGAGATGTTCTTGTGACAAAGCTACGGGAGGAGCAGGCAGGGAGAGCCTTTCTCCTATACAGACCTTTTCACTGAAGACCTTGCCACTTAAATAGGAAAAAAAAAATCCTTAAAAATAGTTGGATTTTTCCCAACGCTGTATGACACGAGTCGACCGTGCATGAGAAATGACATGCTGAAGAAATCATTAGCTGTTAGGAGACAAACACGTTTTAGTCTGTCTTAAAAGAACAGCAATGTTGTGACATACCCACGAAGGACACCTCAGGGAGGTGAAATGCCCTGGAATTAGATGCTATGCCAGGCAGGGACAGCAAAAATTCCTTAATTTAAAAGTAAGCAGAGAGCAATGCATGTCTTTTGTTGCAGAGCATCGGGCGTCATCACAGTAACCAAACCACCACCAACGCGCCGCAATTGTGTTTATCTGTGTGGGAACCAACAGCCCCACACAACCATCCCACAGTCCAAAAACTCCTGGAAGATGCTTTACTTGGGAGCTAACCCTTGCCAGGCTGTGGTGTCCTGGCAGGAGGGAGACGTGGGGTGGGCACGGGAGGGCTGCAGAGAGCAGAACCATAGATGGAATCATAGAATCATAGAATCATAGAATGGTTAGGGTTGGAAGGGACCTTCAAAGGTCATCCAGTTCCAACCCCCCTTCCATGGGCAGGGACACTCTCCACTACACCAGGTTGCTCAAAGCCTCATCCAGCCTGGCCTTGAACACTGCCAGGGATGGGGCAGCCACAGCTTCTCTGGGCAACCTGTTCCACCAGCAATGTAAAGAATTTCTTTCTTATATCTAAGCTAAATCTCCCCTCTTTCAGTTTAAATCCGTTGCCCCTTGTCCTGTCACTACACACCCTTGTAAAAAGCCCCTCTCCAGCTTTCCTGTAGGCCCTTTAGGTACTGGAAGGCTGCAATAAGATCACCCTGGAGCCTTCTCTTCTCCAGGCTGAACAGCCCCAACTCTCTCAGCCTGTCTCCAGAGCAGAGGTGCTCCAGCCCTCGGATCATCTCCGTGGCCTTCTCTGGACCCGCTCCAGCAGATCCATGTCCTTCTTGTGCTGGGCACCCCAGAGCTGAACACCGTATTCCAGGTGGGGTCTCAGGAGAGCAGAGCAGAGGGGCAGAATCCCCTCCCTGACCTGCTGCCCACGCTGCTCTGGATGCAGCCCAGGACACGGTTGGCTTTCTGGGCTGCAAGCGCACATTGCCGGCTCATGTTGAGCTTCTCATCCACCAGCACTCTCAAGTGAAGAGCGATGGAAGAGCGTGGGTGTCGCAGGAGCCCCTGCCCAGCCTGCCACACCAGCTCCTTTTGGGCACACCAGGCATTAAACACGGGCAGCGAGGAGGTACGGCCACATCCCCACTGCCCAGCGTGCCCTCTGATCAACTGTTGCTGCCTTTGGCAGATCATTCAGGAATCCCAGGTCCATTTTCTGCCCAACTTCGTGAACACCATGAAGCACAACACTCAGCGTACAATTAAAAGAATAACAGTTTCCAGCAATGAGCTGTTTGTGATTTCCCACCTCTGGTGTCAGCCCAGTGTCGCAGACCGGCTCCGCAGCCGCGTCGCGCTCCCATCGCTTTCTTCCATGTAGGAGAGCAAAGGTTTGGAGTGGAGTCACTTCTTGTGTTTGACTTATTGAGAGAAAATAAAATCATTTCTGAGTTATTTCCTCCTCAGAACTTTCTACTGAAAAATTAGAATTAAACCCTCTGGAACTGTAAGATGAAGTGTATTTTGCTGCTAACACAATTGCACATCACTTTCCCCTTATTTTTCTCTCTGGGTCTGTTGTTTCCCTACTCAGCCAAAGCAAAAGCTTTCTCATTTCCCACACAAAATGACTAAAACCTATTTTCCTCTATTAATGCTTTTAACTTCCAATGAAATGGCCTTTCACAGAAAGCCATTACACCCTTGGCATTGTAAAGATACAGTGGCCAGCCCTGATAGTAAAGGTGCCGGATCTCAGACACGTGCATTGTGTTTCAGCTTCCCACCCCAGGGCAGGTGACATTCCCAAAGAGCAGCCACTCTCTGTGGATCATCTCCATGGCCTCCTCTGGACCTGCTCCAGCAGCTCCATGTCCTTCTTGACTGGGGCCCCCAGAGCTGAACGCAGCACTGCAGGGGGGTCTCAGAGGAGCAGAGCAGAGGGGCAGAATCCCCTCCCTCGCCCTGCTGCCCAAGCTGCTTTTGAAGTGGCTGGTGCTACTCAGATGCCCAAGGATGAATTACCAAGTGCTCAGCAGTCAGTTGTCCACCTCCTCAAAGCGAGGGCATTGCATCACCGGGCTGTCCTGCGGTGGGAGCGCAGCGGGGTGATGGTGCATCCCTGGGCAGAGCTTTCCCCAGTGTGTCGATGCAGAGTGACCACGCAGGCAGCACGTGGGGACATGGGGGTGATGCACCGCGCTGGCCGGGCAGCAGCTATGTCAGCCCTCTGCCATGCCCAAAACATTGGCTGAAATGATTAAAAAGCTGGGTGGAAGATGACGTGTTCTTCTTTGGACTCATCTTCCAGTAGTTTCCAGAGCACAGCCCAGTGAAGTGTTTCTGTGCTCAGATGCTGCTTGGATCCAACCACGTTTGCTGCATTTTCTGTTGCCCTGACAAGCCTCTGGAGCTGCTGTCAGGGTTGGGGTTGGCTTGTGCAGACGTGGCTGCTCACTGCCTGGCCAGAGGCCCATAGCCAGCTCTCCCCATGGGCAGGAGAAGGGCTTTGGTGGCCTGGTGGGATCCCTTGGCTCATCCCCATCCATCAAGGGTGCTGCTGTGTTTCTCTTTATGAGGCTCCCTGTATCCTCCTTTCCCTAAACAGGGGATGCAGCTCTGCATTATTTATAACTAACCTTTCTTGTCCGTGCTCTAGGACAGACACAGTGAAAAACTTAAAAAATTTATTTTCTTCAAGAGAAAAATAGCAAGTGAATATGAAAAGAGATCGTCTCTTGCATTAGCTGCTCCATGTTCCCAACCCATCACAGGAGACACGTCATGCACGTATCCTCGCCGAGGCGGGGGACGTGGCTGGGGAGTACCAAGAGTATGAAAACTCGTTTTTCATCTCCTTTTACATTTATACAGTCCCTTTTACATAGTTCCATCCTGGGGCACTGCAGCCTCTGTAAGGATGGGCGCAGATCCTCCAGTGCTGCGGCAAAGATCTCCCTCCCCATCCTACATTGGGAAGGAGAGAGGCTCAAGCCTGGTCCTTTGGCCAAAAAATGCCAAAAAATGGTGTTTTCAGTAGGATTGATCTGAGCTCACCTGTGGTGGCCATCCGCGAGACTCGAGGTTCACAGAGAAGGTCCTGGTTGTTCACAGAGAAGGTCCTGGTGGCTCACGGCACGTCCAAACACCAGGCTCCAGGTACACCCACCCATTGGAACGTGGGTGATTTCTGAAGATCAAGCTTCTGCCAGGAGGTAGCAGGTGTAAAGCTACCTACACCTGCAGCAAGTTGGGAACTCACTGCTGACAGTTTTTAGTTGAATAGCACCAAGTTTTCCATCTCCTTCCAGCCCCTCAGCTTCTCCCGTGCTCTCCCACCCTCCCACTCCATCAGATGGAGTGCTGTGTAGAGCATAACCTTCACCGACAGTGAGGGTGGGCTCCTAAAATTTTGTTCCCACCCTTGACGTGGCAGGTAGCTCCACTCCAGCGCAGTGCAGTGCTGAGTACTGCAGGAACCCATCACTTCTACAGCTCTCCCAAACGCAATTCCATTTCATGAGACAAAACAAGTGTGAGCTCATACCTCCAGACCAGGCAGCTGACGCAAGCCTGTCGGTGTATTTTGGACCCTCGAGATCACGACTCTTTGGTGGGGAACCTCTGGTGCAGTCAAACACGTGTCTTGCCTGGAGGACATTAGAAGTGCCTCCACGGGCCGTTGCAAGGAGATGTAAGATCCCATGTCTCCACAAGTGAGAAGTCACAAGTCCTGTTAGTGCAATGCATCATGTTGAGTGTCCCTTCACGGTCATCTTCTGGGAATGGTGGCAGCTCTTCAGTGCTCCTGTGAGCACCCCCACGTATAACGTCTTCCCCTCAGGCAGGGGAAACGTTAAAGTGCTGTTTGGAGAGGTGTATCTCTAGAACCTCTCCTGATTATGCTGGCTTTGGAGACCATGCTTCTGGGCAGCCTTGACAAAAGAAATGGCATCTGTAGCTTCAGAACCATTCCCAGATGTTTTCCAATTCAATTTCTTCCCTTTAATTTTGGACACAAAGCACTTGTTCTTCATCTCCAAACCATCAAGGTGGTCTCTCTTCCTCCCTGCCCCTACGAGGACAGCCCAGGAGGTTTCCCTCTTATAAATCTGAGCTTCCTTACACAAGGGGAAACCTAAAATCCTACTACTGTTTATAGAGCAAAATAACGCAACCAGCAGCTCAGAGCATTTACTTGTCGCCTAGTTTCATATCCATGAGCATCTTTCATCCTAACTGAAAGAGGGCAGATTTAGATGAGATCTAAGGAAGAAATTCTTCCGTTTGAGGATGGGATCAGTGTCAAGAGAGCAGATGAGACCCCCTTGGAGAGGGGGATCGCTGTAGGGGCTGGTGCTCACAACAACCAGGACAGAAACCCAGGCCCAGAAAGCCAGACTAAGAAAATCACCACCCATTAGCAAGTGACAATACGGTTTGCTCCTTGCTGAAGCCCCGCGGTGTTGGTTCCCCCCCTCACACCAGCTGTGCAGGATTTCCCAGGCTCAAGTGGAGCTACTCCTAGTTTGTACAACGCCACTACACACCAGCTTCATCTCTCTGTAGCCTGCTTGTACAAATAACGTGAAGCCACTGTAGACTCCGAAATCATAAACTGCGCGTTCCGTAGCACTGAGGTTAGAATGTGAAAAATAAAATTAAAAATATAACAAATGGAGAATAACAGCAGCGAAATCATACTGGATCGTATCAGACTGTATTTATGGTATTTGATATTTACTGTATTTAGTGTTGCAAAATAACCACGACGTCAGTAGCACACAACCAGTGGCAAAATAACAGCAGCGAGGGCAGCGAACAAGAGCACTAAGGTTTCGGCAGCAGAGCCCAGCGAGCACCAGTGCACCCAGTAACTCCGTTTATCCCCGTTTGGAACGAACTGTTTTCGAGGCGCAGGACGTGGAGTTAGCGATGGAAACAGGCACAGAGCGGAGCCGGGTGCCGGAGCATGACCAGCCCCACACTTCCCAGGAGGATTTACACCCCTTGCACCTCGGACAGCTGGGTCTGTGTAAGGAGTTGCACTGCTGCTGCTCGTTGTGTAGCACACGGGGTGTAAACGCAGGCAAGTAATTAAAAAATACAAAGTACTGCCAGAGTACTAGGAAAGCAACACTAGAGTCTTAGTTCACAGTGAAGCAGCCTGAAGGCACTTCCATGGACATGCGACCGGAGTCACGCTCCGCTCTCCACCGAGGAAGCTCAGCGGCTTCGTCTCTCACTGCTGGTGAGGTTCCTGAAGCACCTTGCCTAATCTTTTTTTTTTCCAAGCTAGGCACATACCAACTTCTTATATTTCTGATCAAGGAAGGAAGAGCTTGAAAATACTCTGCCTAGACATACCAGGGACCTCAATCTGTTTGTTCCTGGCTTTGCATTAGGGCCTCTGCGGAGCCGTAGGCTTTTGCAAGCTCTGACTCTTTAATCAAAAAGTAAAACAAAGTCCAATTTCAGGGGGAGTGGATGCAACATCCCCCTCCCCACCTCCGCTGCTCGGCGTGCAGTGTTACTGACAATGCCATTTCCAGGCTCCCAGGGCAGCTCCCAACAGCCTCAGATCACACGAAAATCGAAATGTCCCAAGAAAAAAAGACAACCCCAAAATCCAGACCCAAAAACTTGCACAGCAAAGGCTCTACACCAGTTTCTGCCTCTTACACCCCACAGGCGAGGGCTGGTCCCGTCAGCAGAGCATCACGGCACAGCATTTGCAGACTGAGCTTTTGCCAGCGGCTCTCATGACTTGCTGGTCCCTTTGGGACAATTTTGGGAGGACAGAAAGGACCCAGCCCCTACCACCCTATTCCTGCACCCATAGTACCAAACCAGGGCGAGAAGCTGCTCCCTCGCCCCTTCCCCAGGGCTGGTGGCCACCAATCACACCTCCACCCCATCACACACCCCGGCAAGAGCCACAGCAAACCTGGGGCTCCCCAAACCTCCATCACCCTCCGAGGCACCCAAAATCTCCAGCACCCTCCGAGGCACCCCAGCAGCGGCACCTGCGGGCAGAAAGCGCATCTCTTCCCTCCCAAGGAGAAGCCCCGTCCACCTCCTCTCCTAACGGCAGCTCCCTGACGCCGGGCAGCGGAGCATCCTTCAGCTCTCCCAACTGGGTCCAGCGGTGAGGAACCATCACACCCCAGTTCCGGCACACAGCCGGCTTTCGGGAAGCGGAGACGGCCCCCGCTGCCGGGGAGCGGGCTTTGCAAGAAGCGCCTGCAACAAGCAAACTCCTCCAGCCACCCAGAAGCTTGAAAAGCTGCCTGGAAATGATGGTGGGACACAAAACATTTCAGTAAGGGCTGTGAAAACCTGGTGCCGTATCTCCTGCCCTCCACCGGGAACGCACGACAGATTTTAGCCCAAGCCAGCATACCAAAATAAGCAGACGACAACACTCCAGAGATCTCTAGTCTCCCTTAATTACGGTTGTGAAGGTAAAACCAAGTAGACATCAAGCTCATGCTTGATTTAAACATAACATCAAAATTGGAGAACAAAGGAAATTGCTCTCTTAGTTTACTGCGTTTAGTCATTTATCGACAGCTTTTACGCGTTTCCATATTTGCTTCGCCTTTGTGCTGATGGTGACGCGTTCCCGCTCCTCCAGGGTCGCTTTTGCCCTATGGATGTAACCACGAGGTTTTCAAGGAGCGTTTTGGCCCCCCCTGCAGCCCTCAAGCCAGGGTTGTACCTACATGGGTGCCCTGTGCCCGGGTGCCCATCGGCTGGGCTCACGTCAAGGCTCCCCACCCGGGGGGATGCACTTGCGAGGGCCTGAGGAGCTGCATTCTGGGTGCCAGTGCTGCCATGTCCCAGTGGGATGGGTGGGACGGGGGCATGGGGGGCACCCTGACCTGCAGCGGGGTCGGGGCAGGGCTCAGTGCCACAGGGTGGGATGCGCCGGGTTGCGCTGTCCCGGTTGCTCCGAGGAACGCGGTAGCCATGGGAACGTGGCGGGTTTGGATGCTGGCTGGGCTTTGCCTTATTACCGCCCCGCTCCTCCGCTGCCGCTCCAGGAACTGCTCTTCCCTACAAGCAGCTCATCAGCAAAACGCCAGGCGGGAGGATGCTGCAGCCCTGCGCAGCAGGATGGACACACAGCCACAGCAGGATGGACAGGCAGGCGTGGTGGGACGGACACGCAAAGCCCAAATCCTCTGCCCAAATCGCACCCGCTGCCCGTAGCCACCTTCACCAGCTCTGGGGATCCCACAGCCTCCCAGCTTTTGGCTGGCAGAGAGGCCATGTCCTGAGGTCCCTCGGCTCTGGCCAAGGGAGGGTCCCCGAGGGAAAAGGAAGGACCACAGAGAGGAAGGCAGACAGACACGCACAAATCAAGGCTGAAAACAGAGCACCCATCAACATCTCCTGGCAGAGCTCGAACGGCCGGGATGTGCTGCTTGACACATGGCTGGCTCTTCAGTGGGGTCCAACAGCAGAAGTCTTGGCACAGAGATGGGGTGAGAAAAGGAAAAAGTCAGTGGAGGGGAAAGGGAAAGAACAGAGGGGAAAAAAAAAAAAAAGAGAAGTAGCTATGGAGATGTTGTGCAGCTGAGATGCCTGAGGGGACACAGGAGCTGATAACTAAAGTCTATGTAGAAACTCTCGAGGGAGCTGGTTTATGATTTCTGAACAGTATCCTTCACCACGAGATGTCCTGGAGCTTTATCACTCCCAAACTCAGCCAAGCACAGGTGACCGCTGCAAAGGGGCCAGTTCTGAGCATCACCCAGTGCTGCATGGACTGTTGGCCTGAAGGGACGGGGCTTTGGTCTTCCCACGGACACAGAAAAGTTTTTTTATGGGATGAGTCCCTGCTAAGTCAAACAAACCTTTACATCTCCTAAAGAAAGGGCCATTGGAGCCACCATCCCAGCCCTGCAAAGAGGTGGGAGTGGGATGGCATAGGGCAGGCAGCTCTCCCCAACCACGGGGGTCACCGTCCTCAAATGATTATCGTTGCAAAAAGATTTGCTGCAAGGAAAGGACTATTTTCTTCACCTCTACCTAAATTTGGCTGGAAGTTTCAAAAGCACTAAAAGGCCCCAGCAGAGCCTTGATTTGTTACTTCGACGAGCACGCTTGGTGCAGTTTCCTTCAAGACTGTCTATCAGCTGGTGAATGTTTGTGCTCAAGATTCAGAAAGCTCTGGGTGTGGAATTCATGCCCTATGTAGGACAGTCTACTTATTCACAACAAATGTGGCTACTGCCTCGAAAACCAGCTCGCCGCTTCAGCGATGCTGCAAACCGAGAGCTGTGAGCTCAGGTACAAGGTCTAGCAAACTTCTTCCTCAGAAACCCACAGCTGGAGGGATGATAGTGTCCTTCAGACCTTGCTCCCTACCATGGTGCTGCCTGGGGAAACTGGGGGGGGCTGATATCTAATGCCATTTGAACCCTCCATTTGGGGTTTTTTTCATTAAATCGTGCTCAGTTCCCTCTGAGGCTGCCAGCTGGTTGCCAGCACCTGCCTGGAGCAGAGGTGGACCTTTAGGTTTCCAAAAAGCCCCAAAGTGAGGGGATCCAGGACGCATTCGGATGGGAGGGGGAGTATTTCCAAACATATGAAAGTGCAAAAGATTCCTTTTTTACCTCTTTTTTTTCCACATTGAGAGAGCAGGAACCTTTCAGTCTGGTTTGACCCACAGATGATCTCTGTCAATAGCTGAAGACCAGGAGGTCCAGGGCAGCAGCAGCATCTCCTCCACAAGACACGACTGTGTGCAGTGGGGTGTGATTTTCGTTCAGGCTGTTTCGAACTCTCCATTTATTTTGTACCACTGATACTGAAGGAGCTGGCAGGAGAGCAGGTTTGTTAAAATTCAGCTCAGACCATCCTCCCTGACAACTGAGGGAGAAAAGTTAGGCTGGAAAACCTCCACGCCACTGAATCATTCGCCTCCCTGCATCACAGGGGCTCTCCTGCAGGAGAAACCTCTCTAAATGAGTAGAGAACGAGGAAAAAACACAGACATCCTTTGTAATAAATATCATACCAACAGGAGAAAGGCGTGAACTCCTTACTTCTTAGAATCAGAGAATCATAGAACAGTTTGGGGTGGAAGGGACCTTAAAGACATCCAGTTCCAACCCCCCTGCCATGGGCAGGGACAACTTCTACTACACCAGGTTGCTCAAAGCCTCATCCAACCTGGCCTGGAACACTTCTGGGGATGGGGCAGCCACAGCTTCTCTGGGCAACCTGTGCCAGTGCCTCAGCACCCTCAGAGGGAAGAATTTCTTCCTGAGATCTCATTGAAATCTGCCCTCTTTCAGTTTAAAGCCATTGCCCCGTGTCCTGTCACTACACACCCTTGTCCAAAGCCCCTCTCCAGCTTTCCTGTAGCCCCTTTAAGTACTGGAAGGCTGCAATAAGATCACCCCGGAGCCTTCTCTTCTCCAGGCTGAACAGCCCCAACTCTCCCAGCCTGTCTCCACAGCAGAGGTGCTCCAGCCCTCGGATCATCTCCGTGGCCTCCTCTGGCCCCGCTCCAGCAGCTCCATGTCCTTCTTGTGCTGGGGACCCCAGAGCTGAACGCAGTATTCCAGGTGGGGTCTCAGGAGAGCAGAGTAGAGGGGCAGAGACCTTTCTAGGTCCCATGAAAGGCAGGTGGCTGCACGGGTTTCCTCCCATTTCAGAAGGAGCTCGGTGCTAGGAGAGGGCCGGTGCGCATGCTTGGCTCCAAAGCCCACAGAATTAATTGCAACGCTAATTTCTTTCAACAGACCCTGGATGAGGTGCATGGGAGGGTCAATGGTGGAAAGGACAGGATGCACACACAGCAGGGAGAAAAATGTATCCCTGCCCTTGGTTATGGGCATCTGCTCCAGCGCGGGGGCCTCCCATTCCGTATTCCACCAGCACAAGCTTCCCACCAGTGGGGGTCAGCCCTCCTTGGATGTCCTCCTGCTTGCCTCTCCTTGCGTTCTGCACCAGCCACCTTGCAGGCTCTGTCTTTCCTCGCTAGGCTGCTCTTCTCACACTACATCATTATTATTATTATTATTATTATTATTATTATTATTATTATTATTATTATTATTCCACTCTAAGCCCTGTTTTCAGTTTCTTACAACTTCCCAAGGTAATTATTTTGGGGGCTGGAATGTTTCACGTTTTCAGAGTTGAATATGTGAAGGGTTTATTAATGTGAGCTGGTTTTGTTTGCATGTGAACATTTAGAGAAAAGTCACGGATTAGCAAACAAAGAAATATAAAGAAGACTTTGGAGAAGTTTTCCATTTTAAATTATATTTACCAGTTTTACTTTACGGCCTGTCCGGTTTCATTATGACTTCGAAAGGATGCTGATGAAGCAGAAAGCCTTGAGAAAGGAGCAGAGGAAGGTGTACGTGTTGTTTCATAGATTCATAGGTTTCATAGATTTCTAGGTTGGAAAAGACCTTAGAGATCATCGAGTCCAACCATCCCTAATCCCCATTAAACCATATCCCTAAGCAGTTCATCCACCCTATTCTTAAACACATCCAGGGATGGGGACTCAACCACCTCCCTGGGCAGCCTATCCCAGTGGCTGACAACCCTTTCAGAGAAGAAATACTTCCTAACATCCAACCTGAATCTCCCCTGACTAAGCTTGTACCCATTTCCTCTTGTTCTATCACCCAACACTAATGTAAAGAGCCCTTCCCCCACCTCCCCACCATCCCTTCTCAAGTATTTGTAGGCTGTAATCAGGTCTCCCCTCAGCCTCCTCTTCTCCAGGCTAAACAGCCCCAACTCCCTTAGCTGCTCCTCATAAGTTTTATTATTATTGTTGTTTCTTCCTGTAAGGAAGGAAGGAGAAGCCCCAGGAACTGTGGTCCAGGGCCCCACCGGTGATGATGGGCACCGGGGTGGCATTGCAACCCAAAGCCATTAAGGACCAGGAACAGGATTAAGCACCTGGCCCTCGGCTCTGCTGCCATGCCAAGGGCTCGATGTAAACCCATTACCTCACGCTGGCCTAAAAATAAACATTCTGAGTTATTCAGAGCGCCGAGCAGGATTTTGCTTCCTCCTCACCCTTAGTCATAAAATTCTTTAATCAATATCAGTGTTATAAACCCAGGCACGTTCCCGCCTTGTGCAAAGCACGGACCTGCTCTGCGGGGGGACGCGGCTCTCGGTGGGACCCGCTGCGTGGCGGAGGACACGCAGTGCTCTACGTTGCCTCAGTTGCCATGGCAAGAGCTCCTTTTTTTTTTTTTTTTCCCTTCCTCAATTGCACAGTAAGTTGTTTCCAAACCCCACGCCAATCGCTGCCACGCAGTGCCGGGCGCTGAGCCGTCCCCGCGCCGCGGAGCCGCTCTGCCCGCCGGCCCCTGAACTCGCAGGAGAGGAGTTTGCTTCCAGCATAGATCCTTTTGCTTGGAGTTTTTTGAGGTCTTGGGCAAAGTTTGGGGCTCCCTCCTGCATGGCACAAGGTGGCAGCTGCACCTTGCTGTGCAGGTGTGAGGCCACATTCCAACGCACGCGCGATACGGGCAGTAACCAGCTTGTGCATCTCCTGATTCTTGATTTTCATCGTGTCCCAACTATAAATAAAAAATCGTTACCTGCTCTGCAATACTGATCCACTCATAATAGTTAATACCACTATAAATCATGATTAATTATTCATTGAGTGGTTGTGCACTTTAAAAAAAAAAATAAATAAAAATGGCTCAGGAGCGTCTGAGTGGCGGTGTTGGATTTACGGCGCGTTATCTGCCAATTAATTGGGAGATGCTTTCAGCGCAGAAGAGCAAAGACTGTATCACATTAATTTTTGATGGAGCAAAATTCCGCAGATCGATTTAACATTAATATTAAACTTGCTGTGAATAAACATTTCATTAAAACGAAACTTGATTTTTCATCTTAGCACATCTGTTTACTTTTCTGCCAGACTTACAAGAACTCATGGAAATCCATTCATCAGTGCAGAGTGCTTTTCCAAGGAATTGCTGTGGAGCCGTCCTCCCTCGCGCCGGTCCGGCTCCTGTAAATCCCCACTGCAGCGGGGCTGCAGGAACACAGCGTATTCCGCAGGAATCCACACCGGACACGTAATAATATGAAACAAACGTGTTTTCCATCACCTTCAGGCTTTGTATGAACATCCAACGGGCTTGTTGCAGCCGAAAATGTTGCTGCAATATTTCAGTGCTGGATGCAGCGGGCACGCCTAGGGATGCCCACGGGGACTGCCTGCCACCACCAAGTGCTCAGCGGGGCGGAGGCTGCCCCGGAGGCTGGTGGCCCATTTGCTCATCACCGAACGGGAACTGAGGTTATTTGTGACACCGGCAGCACCTACGTGCAGTTCCAGAAGTGTCACGCTGCTTCCCGTTGTGCTCCTGTTGCTAATGCCACAGCCCAGCCTGGCCATCCCAGGTTTTGACTGTCGGATTAGACTCCAGCTGGTAGGAGCCGTGTTTGATCCGCGGCAAAGATGTGCTGAGCCAGCTTCGGATAGTGTTCATCCAGGCAGACACAGGGATGTATTCTCAAATCTTACCTCTTATCCATCACGCCCCACATTCCAGAGCACATGGAGGTGGGCAGGAAAAGGACTGGCGGTCCCAGCCTGGGGCAGTGAGGCTGCCAGCTGCATGTGGCTCAGCCCCGGGCTCCTGGTCCTGCCCCAAAAATCCTTTAGGTTTCCAAAGGCAGCATCTGTATGTCATTGACTTCTGCTGGGCAGGACCCACAGGCGTTGAGCGCTTGCTCCTGGGCTTCAGCTCATACAATTTTTTATGGGAAACTTTAACGGGAGAAAGGAAACCAGTAAAGACAGCACGTTCAGAAACACAGGCTCAGCATCCACCACTTTCAACTCAGAAATGCAGAAAGAATCAAAAAATACAACTTCTTCACATGAGTGCAGCTTTGAGCTGGAGAAAAATGAGGACACTGGAAGCACGTGGTGAACTTTCAGGCGTCCATACACCAGCTTCCCAATACCCGTGTGTCCGCAGCACCGTCCCACCCGCCTGTGCCACCCCGGCTGTCGCCACCAACTCCCCGGGGCTGGGCATCTTGATCCCCCCTCCAGTGCTCACAGAGATGCTTTCAGGCAGAAGCCACGTATGGGGAATATTCCTGCGAAAACCCACGGCACTATTCATAAAATTAGAAAGATATTCTCAGTTTTACACCACCAAAGCTTCAGCCTTGTGTTTTCACCTCTAGTTTCTGTATAAATATAGAGGCTGTTTTCCTCCCAATTTTTTCAGCTTAATTTAACTTTTATTGAACTAGCCTCGTTCCCTCTAATAGCAAATGTAGATCATGAAACGAGTTCTAAGGGGCTTTCCAGATGGAGAGAGGAAGAAATATATATATTATAAAAGCTTCGAGTTATGTGGTTTCCACTGTTTTAAAAATAAAGCCTGGCAAATAGTGTAAAAAAGGGGAGTAACAAATCAGAATACGTCAGTAAAAATTATGTCTAAAAGGGGGGACTAAAGGGTGAGATTTGGTGTTTTAGCAGTAACTGCACCCAAGGTGCTGGTTTCCGTGCTGGGGGGGAGGAGCAAGCCGGGGGCAGCGGAGCAGCTGCTGTAGCAGGACCTTTCCCCAACATAAGAAGGGCATGGACCAGTTGGAGAGGGTCCAGAGGAGGCCACGAAGATGATAAGAGGGCTGGAGCACCTTTCCTATGAGGACAGGCTGAAAGAGTTGGGGCTGTTCAGCCTGGAGAAGAGGAGACTCCGGGGTGACCTTATAGCGGTCTTCCAGGACCTCAAGGGGGCCTACAAGAAAGATGGGGAGAGGCTGTTCAGGAGGGCCTGTTGTGATGGGACAAGGGGTAATGGTTTTAAAATAGAGGGAGGTAGATTCAGGTTGGATATTAGGAAAAAATTTTTTACCATGAGAGTTGTAGAACACTGGAACAGGTTGCCCAGAGAGGTGGTGGATGCTCCATCCCTGGAGACGTTCAAGGCCAGGTTGGACGAGGCCCTGAGCAACCTGATCTAGTTGGAGATATCCCTGTTCCTTGCAGGGGGGTTGGACTAGAAGACCTTTGAAGGTCCCTTCCAGCCCTAACCATTCTATGATTCTTTCCCATCAGGATCCCCAAGCACCACGTCAACGCCCAGGGGTCCGTTATTCTCCCTCGAGCTACTCAGAAAGACGTTGTGTTTTCCCAGTTCATGTTTTGAAAGGCTCCTGTGTAAGGACTTCCCTGCCTTGCCAGCGGTACCTTCATTATTTCCAGCTCATCTTTACCTGGAAATCTGGAATTCTTGCTATTACAGTCAATTTTGCACATTCGTTCAAACCAACTTGCTGTAGCACAGTGTGAAAGTCGCGTGGGGGTTTCCCCAGGCGGGAGCACTCCGTTGGGATGCAGAGGGAGGGATGCTGCAGATGTGACTTCCCTGCTCAGTGCCCAGCCTCGGCGCTGCTGGCAGTACGGGGCTGTCTGGGGGGCACCAGTAACCCCCAGTTTTGTCAGGCTTCAGATCATCAGCCCACTGATGTTGCTCCCCTTGCTTTTAAGTATTCCCACCTGGAATACTGCGTTCAGCTCTGGAGTCCCCAGCACAAGAAGGACATGGAGCTGCTGGAGTGAGTCCAAAGGAAGGCCACGAAGATGATCCGAGGGCTGGAGCACCTCTAGTATGAAGACAGGCTGAGAGAGTTGGGGCTGTTCAGCCTGGAGAAGAGAAGGTTCCTGGGAGACCTTCCAGCACCTTCCAGTACCTAAAGGGGCTACAGGAAAGCTGGAGAGGGGCTTTGGACAAGGGTGTGCAGGGGGTGTTGTTGTACTTTGGTTCCATCCTCCCTGCCTGCTAAGGCCAGTATTTTAGGCTATTCCTGGCTTCACGTCTAATGTTATTCCACATCCATATTGTACCGATTCCTCCCCCCTCGTGGACTGTTCTCCTTTACCATTTTCAGCCCTGCACATCACTG
Source organism: Tauraco erythrolophus (assembly GCF_009769465.1). Lineage (NCBI taxonomy): Eukaryota > Metazoa > Chordata > Aves > Musophagiformes > Musophagidae > Tauraco > Tauraco erythrolophus. The sequence goes on along the minus strand of NC_141474.1, from coordinate 34,691,957 downwards.
TCTCACTCATCATGATTTAGACAAATTTCAGCTGCTCGATGATCCATCTCTGCACTCCTGACACCCTGCTGTTATCCGTCCTGCCTTGGCAAAGGAGGGCAAGCAGGAGCTTTGCTATCTTATTATTCAGTTTTTTCTATGCTAACAGTATTTCCCCTTCATTCCCCTCCTCCCCACACCCTTCCCATTTATCATTTCTGGTCAGCCTTCACCTGCAGCAACTTTCTGATTATCTATCAGCGTTCTCCTGCGCTCCTCTTTATTGCTTAATTTTTGTGGAGATGTCTAATGGTGGTGGTTCTGGTCTCTAATTTTCTTATTACTATTATTATGCAGAACACCATACAGAGTTCATTTGAGAAATGGGAACGAACAGGACACTAATTGCATCTTTTTGTTTGTGCTCCTGATTGCACTGCTTCCAGCAGATAGCACCCCCCCCAAAAAGTCCCAAAACACGGGTGTTCAGCCGTGGAAGCAGAGAGCTGAGGATGGGGCTGAGAGGTGGCACCAACACCCATCTGCACCCCAGGTCACACGTGGGTGCCCGTTCCTGGTGTCCCCGTGTGCCCCAGCCTTCCTGCACCCCCCAGCCGCCGCAAGGCTCCTGCCCAGCCGTGGGGCAGCGATGGCCATGGCAGGGCAGGTGAGTAGCAGAGAAACTGTTCTGCTAAAGAGGAAAGAAAAATGACCAAAACCCACTAAAACTCAAGTGGCAGCACCGATTAGGGTTACACGGGTGGATTTTGTCACCGCTTGCAGGGTGAGCTGCCCTCCTCTGGCACACGGCAGCGCACGAGTGTCACCTCCTCACCTCCAAAAGCGGTTCCTAGGCCACGTTCCTACCCCACCACCACCAAAACGTCTCCTCTCGCTCGAAGACAAGCTGGGTGGCTCCGGGCAGGGCACCCAGGCCAGGCTACCACGCTGCTTGAAAATCTTCTGGGAAAACATTTTCAGAAGGTAAAGCTTCCTTTTCCACAGTGTCCCACATCAAACTGTACCAACAGCTCTTTTTCCCTGATTGCAATCCACAGCACGACGCCCGGAGCCCTAAATGCCACCGGATTTCTCTCCCATCTCCGTTACTGAAATGCCTGGAGCTGCCACCCTTTGGGTCCCGCTGGTGGGACCGCTCGGCGCGGGCACGGCTCCTCTGCCTGCCTCCTCCTGCCAGCCCTGCCTTCACCAGATGCCCTCCTGCCCACCTACTTTTGGAGATGCTCCTTGGTGCCTTCAGCCTCTCCACTCCCCAACAGCCAAACTCCTCCAACAGGGAGTTTTGCCCAGCCTTACCCACCTGGCAGCAGCAAGAGCAGGGCAGGGAGAAGGGGACGGAGACGACGCTACGCGCTGTAAAAAAGCATCTATGGAACAAGAAAGCAGGTTTGCTTATCTGAGAGATAAGGAGGCTTTTTGCCATTGAAATTTCTTATCAGAACACGTCTTGTTGTGCAGCAGTGCACAGCTGCCTCTCGCGCCAAGGATAAATAAGGTGTTAAATGGGATGCTATGACCTACATTTTATGTATATTACGTCTCTTATGCTGATAATGAGCAGAGAAACCTTGATATATTATCTCTTACGAGGCAACATCTTTCCCTGCTTCCATCCTTAGGATGTTACACAGCATTTCTGGAACAAGATGCATTTTCTTTAATTTATGTGAAATACTGAACCTTCTGCAAACGTTGCCATTTAAAAAACTACCAAGAAACACCGTTTGATAAGAATTTTTCCCTTTTTTAGCTTGAAAGTGCTCGTGAATTTACAGACAAAAATACAGATTGCAAAAATAAAACCAGCAGCCACATTGTCCTTCTTCACGTTATTTCTGTTCCAGCCCTGGGGAGCCCCACGACCGAACGGTGCTGGGCCCTGTACACACCCTGAGCTGCAGCATGGACAGCCATGGAAAGCTGGAGAAATCCCAGCAGGAGCACTGCACAACCTGATTTCCACCGCGAGGCTCCCCGGTCCCTACACCGCACACACCACAGTCGCTCCTCAGCCTTACCCCTCAACTCCTTTAGGTGGGACTTAGCCAAGATTATCGATGTATTTTGATGCATATTGTGCTTCTGGTCCCTTTCCAGCACTTGAGTAGCTGAATGTGTTTGACACTGAGATCCGAGCAGTGCCCCAGATGTCTGCGCTCATCCACTTTCTGTGGGATGGCAGCAGGATGGAGCACAATCGATCACAACTCCTGGAAGGTGCAGGAGACCCATCCAAAGACAAGACCAGGGTCTCCAGGCAGGCAGAACCCAGGAGCAAGAGCAGACCTTTGGTGAGGTCTCCATAGCTGGTACCTCCCGTCCTATGTGTCCCCAAACATGGTTTTGGCCAACCCAGCCAGTCACGCACGTCTTGATGCTTGTGAGTGCAAAGAACAGGTGAGTGAGAATGAGGGAATTCAGCTTTCCCTGCTCCGAGGTCTCACGCTGTGTGGTGTTAGACCAGGGGCAACTTTAATCAGGCTCTTGCTGAGCTGCAGGCACCTGCGCTGCAGCTCCTCCTGAAACTGGAAACTTCTGTCCGCTCAACTGCTCCGATTCCCAGGCCAAACCATCGTCTACGTAGCTCTCAGTACCTTCCATGGCATCAAATACATCATGATTTTCCTGGAAATGATGGATGCACTGGCAAATGTGATGAATGCATTCAGGCACTGAAAAAAGCTCCCAGCAACTGCAGCCCGTGGAGAAATCACGTAGGCTTGAAGCTCTTGGAGCTCTAGGAAGGAAGCCATGGTCAGTCCTCCGAAGCAGCAATCACTTAACGATCCTACTTGGGCATTCCTGTACGGATGTGGAAGTTCCTTATCTCGGGTGATAGGCAGTGATGGTCCAAACTGGGCCAGGGCACGGAGGCTGGCTGGTACCATCCTGCGTGTGGGAAAGGAGAGGGCAGGGAAGGCTGGGAGGGGTGAGTCTCTCCACAAGAGGCAGGCCTGCAGCCGGCAAGGGGGACATCATCGCATCCCTCGCTGCGTGCAAAACGAGCTGGGCTGAAGGAAGCATCCAAGAAGCAGGAGAGCAGGGCTGCAGAGCCCCGCACCGCGCGGTTCTTGCTGCGGCCCCCTCTGTCCAGGGCTCTTGGACAGGGGTTGCGAGGGGCTCCCTCAGCCTCTGCAGCGGGACATCTCTCCACCCACAGCACCTATTTGATCAAGATGGGAGAGAGAAACCACCGGTGGAGCGCTTCACAAAGTCTGCTTTGTGTCAGAAACATTCCTGCTGAATTAACCGTTTCCTACCGCTCTCCCCCCGCTCCGCCGCGGTCCCTTTCTCCAGACCTGACAAACTTGCCAAACTCTTCACAGGGCCACTGAAGGTTCTGATGAGGGAACTGGGGAATATTTTTCAATGGATAAAACAGTATTCACTATTCCATTTTCTTTCTCTTGTTAACACAGAGAAGCCACCACGCCTGGCGTTGGCTTTTCCTGGCTTGCCACCCATGGATCCTCCTTGCTTCTCTCTTGCAGCCGATGCAGCACTGGGGCACATCCCGAGCAGGTTCTCAGAATGGCCCCCAGACTGGGCTTAATAAACGACCACACGCTTTCCAGCAGACAGGCCATTATCCGTTTCTCTTGGTCCCGTCCTCGTTTCATTCCTGCTCAGTATTTATCCTCTGATTTCACGTGACATAATCCATCGCAGTTCTTGCGCTTTCCTCCAAACCCTGGGCAGTTCTCTGCTTTGACCGACTTCTCACAGCACGTGGCTCCTTTTGATGTAACTCCCCGTCCTTTTCTGCCTGTCTTGGTTTAATACTTTTTATTCCAAGTCATGTTCAAAGCACCGTGTGCCTCCCAAAACTCCACAGCTCCTGTTGCCTGGCACATGGTGGTTGCCATGAAGATTGTTCTTCTGGATCCCCTAGCGTCTGTCTCCAATGTTGCTGCCACAACACGTTCTCCTACCCGAGGCTCCATCAGCCCTTCGGGATGGCAGAGATGCTCTTGGCTGGGATTGCTCCGGGTCTGTTTTCCTGTCAGATCCTCGGGTCTCATGCCCGACTGGAGTGCAACACCTCTCGTTCCCCCAGCACCTTTGCACAGTTTGGTGCATCTGCAGGAACAAATAGAAAACTCTCGAATGTGGGGGCTGCGCAGGGGCTGGTGGAGGCAGCTGCCTGCCCCTGCCCTTGGCTCCGTGCCGAAGGAGAAGCACCGCTCCAGCACCCGACAGGCTTTCTCCTTCTATTCCTGCTCAAGCACTTGGCTTCTGCATCCCTCCACCGGAGGTTTTTACTTCATCTCCCGTTATTCCTTGTCCAGTGGTCAACTGGGACTCGGAGGACCACAGGGATGGTCCCAGCAGCCCCAGCTGCAGTTCTGACTCTTTCGTGGTTGCACAAGGTCTCCCCCAAACCGCCTTTACCTGAGACGTAAGGCTTTTACGGGACAAGTTCCAGCACCAGAGGACTGAGTGCAACAGAGGTGGGTCTGTATGGAGCAGAAGTCTATCCCCACCCGTTCTCACTCCTGTGCAATTCTGATACGAGCAGTGCCCCAAACACCAGCTCCATATTCAGTTCTAGACAGACCAAAACTGATAACTCGGCACAAACCCACCAACACCCTAACGAAACGCTCCTTTTTCTGTTAATCACTTGTCAGAGCCCCACAGATGTTTTCAGCTGAGAGTTTTTAAATCTGCCACGTTCCTGAACCACCAGCTATGCTAAACCAAAGGAATATATTCCTCAGGGATAAGAAGTTCCTCTGTCTGGTGAAGCCCAATGCTACAGGCACTTTCTGTTCAAAACATTCAGTGCCATGGAAAGTCTTTGCATTTGAATTAGAAACAACTGTAATCTGACCATCCTTCTACTTTCTCTCTTGCACTCTCTCTTGATGAGGGAACTGGGGAATATTTTTCAATGGATAAAACAGTATTCACACGCTGGAATGATGATATCTTTTTCCCAGAAGACTGATTGTAAGAACTCTGTTATTCTCCTCACCACACCTATGCCTGCTCAGATGAATGTTAATTAATGTGATAGGTTATGTAAAATGAGCAGTACATTTTAGAACAGCACCTTGGTGATTACATTTATTTCCCTGACAAAAGGAAAAGAGAAAATACTTTGAAGAGTCAGAGCTGAGTATAAGTAGGCAATTCGCAGGAGCAGAATTTGGAAGTCCCTCCTGAAACGCCGGTGATTGCTACCCCATCTCTAGCTCTCAGCATAAACGGCCCCACCGTGAGATATCGCAGCATCTTCCACACTAAAAATAAACTTGTATGAACAATAAGTCCCTTAAGTGCCTGGAAAGGCCCAACAAGCCCAGAGCAGAGAATGGACAGACTGTGACATGTAACCAAGCCCCGCAGTCACCAGTATCTACCTGGGCAGCACAGGACCAGTGCGGGGCTGGTAGGGTGGGCATGGACTTCAAGGACAAAAAAAGCAGCATCGTAGAACAGGGATGGTTGGCTGCAGAGGGATCACTAATGAGGCTCCTCAAAGATCTCAGGTCTTGGCTTCCATTTAACTCAGCATCGCAATTTATGGCCCTGGCATGGAAAGGAGAGCACGCGGATGGCTGAACACTGCAGGCTGCATCCAACACAAAGATGGAAGAACTGGGATGCCCTTAAGGACTGGGAAAAGTTTTTATTTTATTTTATCCTATTGCAGGATTGGGGGAAAAAAAAAGGAAAAAAATAAGTAATTCTGCTTTAAGGACTGAATTTTGTGTTTGGAAGGAGAGGAGGGATCATAGAATCATAGAATCTGGAAAAGACCTTGAAGATCATCGAGTCCAATTGTTAACCCAGCACTGCCATGTCCCCACTAGACCCTGTCCCTCAGCACCACATCTACATGGCTTTTAAACACCTCCAGGGATGGTGACTCCACCACCTCCCTGGGCAGCCTGTTCCAGTGCTTGACAGCCCTTTCAGTGAAGAAATGTTCCCTCACACCCAATCTAAACCTCCCCTGGTGCAACTTGAGGCCGTTTCCTCTCATCCCATCACTTGTTACTTGGGAGAAGAGCCCGACCCCCACCTGGCTCCAACCTCCTTTCAGGGATTGTAGAGAGCGAGAAGGTCTCCCCTCAGTCTCCTTTTCTCCAGGCTGAACAGCCCCAGTCCCCTCAGCTGCTCCTCATGAGCCTTGTGCTCCAGACCCTTCACCAGCTCCGTTGCCCTTCTCTGGACACGCTCCAGCGCCTCCATGTCCTGCTTGTAGTGAGGGGCCCAAAGCTGAACACAGTGTTCGAGGTGCAGCATCGCCAGTGCCGAGTACAGGGGACGATCACTGCCCTGGTCCTGCTGGCCACTCTAGTTTCGATACATGCCAGGATGCCACTGGCCTTCTTGGCCACCTGGCCACACTGCTGGCTCACGTTCAGCCGTCTATCAACCAACACCTCGAGGTCCTTCTCCGCCGGGCAGCTTTCCAGCCACTCTTCCCCAAGCCCGTAGGGTTGCGTGGGGTTGTTGTGACCCAAGTGCAGGACCCAGCACTCGGCCTTGTTGAACCTCATGCAGTTGGCCTCAGCCCATCGATCCAGCCTGTCCAGATCCCTCCGTGGGGCCTTCCTATTCTCCAGCAGATCAACGCTCCCACACAAATGGATGCCTCCCAGCTCCACCACCCCCTGCACCCCAAGACCGGGAACAGAGCCTCCAGCCAGCCTCCACCAGAGCCAAGCAGCAGGGACACAGGTTACCTGTACCGGTATGGGCAATACAAGGAACAGCCTTGTAAGTTCATCATTTAAAACTGGAAGCAACTCAGATCTTTCAGGACAGGGAGATGAAAAGCTGGCTCCCTGCTCCGGACGGAGCGCGCTGCTGCCAGCAGTTTAAAGCAGTAGATGTTCCCTGCTTGGGGCGAGATGTCACCGCTGGCCATCGAGCTGCTTCCTTCTCCCCTTGCCCTTATGCAATGCTGCTCCCTAAATACACAAATATTTTTTTATTTGAGTAAGTTTTCTGTTTTTTAAAACTAAATCACTCATTCAAATTTATAAAGAATACTTGAATTTCTTTCAAGTCTTTTCAAGTCTCACATCTCTAATTATTCGTGGCCTGCTTAAACTAACTCCTCATTCCTTTGGGGTGTCGTGTGCCCTGGTTTGAGGTCACTGAGCTGTCTCAACAGATTTGGACCCTTTGTTTATTACCTACCCAAATTTAACAAGACTGTAGCAAAGGTGCAAGGCTGACTTAAATCTATAGGGGTTGTTGCTGTTTTTTTTTTCCCTTTAGAAAAGGATGTTTGAGTCAAGCTGGGGCTGGGCATCCTCTGCAGCCCTCCTCCCCCCCAGCTCACCGGGCAGATCCACTTTCTCATTGTACAGCAAGGCAGGACCTGTCACAGAAGGCTCATTCTCAAGAAACCTCAGATGCTTCGAATGACTCTGAAGTGATGCAAAAAAATGTTCAATGTTTACTAAAATTTCCCAGTTCTTCTTGTCTCTTCCTTTTTTTGAATGTCCTAAGTATCTACGACAAGTATTTCTTCAAGCCTCCTCTCGATTGTGAGCTTAATCCAAGAGCAAGAGATCAAGAAGAGATTTGGGTCAAGCCCTGCAAGTATTATGCTCATTCAATCAGAGCACAAAAATCAGCATCACGACACAGTTCAGCTAATTCGTCCCTACCCAAAGCAGGCGAGGTTTCCTGAAAATTAAATATCAGATACATAAACTATATACAATCAGTCCATAAAACAAACCTGAGATTCAAAGCCTCACTCAGCTCAATTGAGCAAACTCAAACAACAAACACAGCTGAAGGAATCTTTTCCATTTTACAGACAAGCCTCAAGTAGGAAAAGCAACTACATTTTCTGCATAAATTATTGGTTGTGAATTATTCACTCACTTTCATCTTGGATCCTTTCCAAGGATTCGATTTAATTCTCTCGGATATCAGAGAGCCTTTCCTTCTCCTTCAAGGAGAGCCAGCTCCAGCCCCCCCCAGCAGAAGGAGCCGTGCAACTCCTCGTGCCGGATATTCCCTCCCAGCCGGGATGATGCTCTGTGCATTAGTTAACAGCACCGAAATCAGACCCAAGGATTTATTTAGCATCCCATTTTTAGACCATGCTGGCGTCTGTGCTGCTTGGCTCTGCTTTTGGAAAACTCTCAGACACTCTTAGCAAAGGAGTGACAGTGTTGGCCCAGCGAAGGGGCTTGCTCCTGCCTGGCCACCACGTGCAACTTGAAGGCACCTACATGACTTCCCTGTACCCAGCAAACACACCAACTACACAAAATCTAGAAGCTGTTCATCATTTTCAGTTATCCCTTGCTCTGACACAGCTCTTCCTTTTCCCTGGCAAATCAGAGATGTTGGACCCTGCCTTGTATAAACAAAACCAGGAGCTCCAGGGTTTAGCTGGGGTTTATGAAGCACACCTGAGATCCTCACCCTGGTATGACTCGGGGTGAGATCTTCCAGCTCCCAGTGCCCTAACGCAGCCTCAGCCTCTGATATGCAAGTTCAGAATGTAATTCTCCATGGACAGGTACAACCCTTGGTTGGAGGAACTCATGCACACACACACACAGTGCATCTGGACACAGAAAAGGTCAGAAAACTCAGTCCTGGGGTTTCCTACTGGTGATCTCCCACCTCATCTCTGCTCTGTGATGTCCTTTCATTAACAGTATGGCTTTTTCTTTCACCTCCCTCCCCAGCGAACCTGGAGCTAAACACCTGCATTTGCACATGCACATTGTGTTGTCGAATGCCCACAGACAAAAATACCTGGCAGCACTTTTCCAGTTATCCCCACTGTCTGGAGCCAAATCCACCCCATAAGACATCTCGGCACCTTTGGGAGCAGGTGACTCATTTCAGCACCTGACCCGGGCTGAGGAGCCAGGTGTGGGTCTCCCAAAGGTGCCATGTGTGGGTGTCCCATCAGGTGCCATGGCCACCTGACAGCTCCCCCAGGATTTAGGGCTCCTTCCCCTGCACACACAGGAACTGATCCGTGTCTTGGGGCTAAAGCAGTGAAGTCATTTCAGCAGAAAGGAATCCACTTGTTGTGGCACAGCTCCTGATAGGCTCTTGGTGTCCCAAAATTGCCCCTGGGCAAGCAGATGATCCTAATAGTCCAATCAGATAAATTAAAAGCAACACCTTAGAGGCTTGTGGGCAGATTCTGAGTAGGCTACATGTAATTAACCCTAAACTGAGCTGTGGGAGATATGGAACCCAACTGAGTGCCCGTGCTTCAGCCATTACACCACCAGCATCTTCAGCAGTCACACCGGTACCCCGCGTCGCTGCCAGGTGTTGCTTCGAGGTCTCATCTCTCCTGTATTTCACAGCACTGAGTGTCCCAGCTGGAATTACATTTTCTCATACCTGTTTCTTCCTCCCACCCCGTCCCATCACTGCAGCACCCAGGGCCATGTGCCCTGGCAGCAGGAGGTAAAATATTGATCCGCTCTGGTGCTTTCTTCTTTGCAGTTGTCTTTTTGGCTCTTTCTTTTTCTGCTTTTATCAGCTGCTGCTCTCACAGCTCATGAGTTCTCTTCTGCATTGTTATTTACTGTCACGAGGAGAAGCAGGAAAGTAAAGGAAGCAATTTTCACTTGCTAATAACTTTTCCCTGTCCTGGACATAAGCCTGACTCCTTTTTGAAGACTTGGGGCCAAATTATTGGTTGACATAGATCACAAACCTCCACAGACTTCAGAGAAGTTGCAGCAATTCACACCAGCTGAAAATCCACCTGGAAATCTTTGTAGCTAATTTAGTGAAAAGCAGAGTTTTCGGCAATGTATCTGGTGTCGCACAAAGACTGATGATGTCTGGGCGCTCCTGGTGGGGAGGGCTGGGGGTGCTGGTGCCCCTGGCCAGGGGCACCAGCACCCCTAGCTCTGAGCCCAGCTCAGTTGTACACTCAATGAAAGGAAAGTGGGATTTTGGGGGTAGGTATCTCATTGATGAGGCTGTAACTGTTAGAGGATGCTGTTGGACAACCCACGTTGGGTGGTCAGGCTCAGCCAGCAGATGCAATCTGTGATGTTCAAGTGTTCAGACAACTTGAACTCGAAATGAAGAAGTTTCTAACTTCGTTTGCTAACGCTGTCACATCAACAGCCATTGCTCCTTGCTGATTACATCACGCATCTGGAAAAAAATCAAGTGCAATGCGTAATTCCTTTCTTCCACAGACCTGAAATATTTAATGGCGAGGTCCACAGCTCTCTCTCTCCCTGCCAAAACCTGCTGCCCTTCCTCTCTTTGTTACTGCCAAGGGAAGTCGCTGGTCACCCAGCTTTTGGCAGTCAGCTCTCCTCCACAGGCATCATCTGAGTTCTCTGGGTCTTTATAGCTGGAATCACAGTTTTCAAACACTGTTAGCTCTAGGAAAATCTTCTATGGATTTGTGTTGTGAACATGTTACAAAGAAAGTATTACTTGTTAAGCTCCTACCTATCCCAATCCACGGCTTTATCAAGGTCCTCAAAACACCTTGCAAGCTGTTCGCATTAATCTTGAAGTTTCACTACATTTTGCTGGGCACTTGGGATCTGGAACAGGTTCCTCTTCCAGGTGCACCATTTCCATTCCCAGAGGTGGCTCAGTAAAGCCCCAGGTGAGCAGGTGCCCCAGACCGGGGGATGATGCAAGACCCAGCATGCTGCATGGTGCTGGGTGACTTGTTTCAGTCATACACTTCTTCAGGGAATTTTCTAGCAAGCACAAAGCACACCCTCTTTCCCAGTTTCACAAACAAACTCAACCAAGCAAAGCCATACTTTGCTCATTATACCCAGCTTGTAGTGTGGAACCTCTAAGACAACTCAGAAAATCACCCACCAGCAGAGGACCTGATTCCATGTAACGGAGGATCTGATCTCCTTGCTTTAAACAGACCTACATGGCAGCACCCAGAAAAGCTCCAAGTGGTAGTTTTTATCTCAGTGGTACGGACACAAAGAAAAGAGGATAAAGAAGCACAAGTTTCTTTTCCCCTTTCTGCTCTTGACTTGCTGAGCAGAAGCAGCAGAGAAGGTGCTGGCACTTCAAGAAGCGTTGGGGTCACCAGGAGCTTTGAGGGCTCCTCAGCTCCCTCCTGTGCACCTCTGCAGTGGGCAGCTCTGCACCATCCAGCTCCACTTGCTAACGTCACCGATATCTGACCGTGCAGCCTCGGTATCCTTACAGCACAAGCAGCAAAGACGATGCATAAGCAACAGCTTTGCACTTAACACATCATCTCCTGGTGCACGTGGGACCTCGGGACTGTGAGGACATGACACTCAGTGCTAGCTTTTGGGGCTGCTGGAAAGCAGATCGGACCCTGTTGTGGTTCACACCTTGCCGAGGGGTTGCACGTGCTGTCCTCGATGACACCGTCTGCGGAGCCCCGTGGAGGCGGGGAGTGGGAAGGTGGAAAGGCAGGAGAGACGCAGCTCCTGCGCCTCCACGCTTGTCATGGTGCATGAGTCACATCAGCCTCTTCTGGGGAGCAAGTTGAGTTTCCACGGCTGGCAGCTAAATAAGGGCCTGTTTAACCCATGAACTAAACAAACGCGCGCAGCAGTTACTTGGGACAGATGTGGACCTGCAGTGTTGCCCTGCAAAGCCCACCCTGGTACTCAGAGTACACGGAGGAATAACTCCAGAAGCCAGAATTCTGAGTTTCTGTCACCATTTCTTGTGACAAAGAATTCAAAGCACTTTAGAACTACTGGCAGGGAACTAAGACCGATGACTCACCAGCTCAGCGGTCAAGCTGTTTGTCTGGGAGGCAAGAGGCTGCTCAAGTCCCTCCTGAATCAAAAGCTTCAGCATCCAGCCTGGAGAAGCACCGTGCCCATCAGCTACCGGCTCAGCCCACCCATCGGCCGCCAGCCTCACACGCACCGTGACCACCATCCCAAGATGGGTTGACCTGTGAGCCCAGACTCGACCAACCTCTGGAAGGATGCAGCTGAAGCAGCCACTCGCTCTGGGCAGGTCCCAAAGATGCCCACAAGCCCTTCGTTCCCGGGCTCGGGCAGGGTGAGCACGGCCACGTTGCAGGCTCCCAAATGACGGTCCAGCCTGCACTGTGGTTTATTTTAAACAACAGTTTCGATGTGAAACCTGCTGTAAAACAGGGCGGCTGGATTTGCACAGAGCAGAACATTAAAATGGAAGCACCTTGCTGCGGAGGCCTGGAATAGTTAAATTGATCTTAATGCCTAACATGAATCAGCTAAGAGAGGGAGCAGAGAGCCTTCTCCCTCTCACAACCCACCAGGTCAAATTCCAGCTTTCCGTAGAAAAAGAAAGTTCCTTTACTTCATTTTCCTGAGCAACAATCAATACATCTATTATTATCCAGCCAAGGGGAAGGCTGACACGTCAGGCTTAGGAACATTGACGCTCGTGCTTCAGAATAAGGGAACTGCCAATTTAGCCCCGTGGAAATATTGATGCTTGCAAAAAAAAAAAAAGCAGGTATTTATTCTGTCTCATTTTGTGAAAATGTAATTACTGCGAGATGACAATCCTGGGGAAGAGCAGGCAGACACTCTGCACCGACCCATACAGCAATCTCAAAAACATCATCAAATGGCCAGAAGTGAGGCGTTCCCTCTGCCCCAGGGGAGAAAATTGAGCACTGTCATGTAGTCACTGTGGCTTTTGCCTTAGTCTAATACCTTAATCTTCTTTTCTGCAGTCCAGCTCCTAATTTTTAATTACATCTCCATTTTTTGCCCTGATTTTCTCTGCCCCACAGTCTTGCCAAAGATGCTCTTCACCAGGAGCTTTCAAGCTGTGGTTTCAGCAGCAGTGAGGCTCAGCAGAAGGGTCAAAGAGGGCAGCAGCTCTCCTCCCACAACCACTGTTGTGCCTGGGAAAGCACCATCAGACCCATCCACTACGCCATCCCTTGGCCTCTCCAGGCTCAAACTCCGGTCTTCCCTGTCCATACAAATAGAAGCTGTTTCTCACATACAACAGCATCACTCACCAGCCTGGGCTGCAGCTTCAAGGATGCCATTGCATCTTCCACAGCCAGGATGAAATGGCCTGCCTTTTGTAGGCAGGGTCTATACCTTAGTTAATTAGTTAATTATATTCAATTCATGCCAGCTGGGTAATAATAGGATGCCATACAACAGCAGTTCCACAGCTGTTCGTGGCACCTCGTCCACCCCAGCTCGATGCCCATGCATGCACCAACGTTGGTAGCCCCTCTATTCTTCAGAACTGAATTTGTGATCAGAAAGAGCAACCTTAGCATTAAAGCATTGAACCAACTCCAGTCCATCACAATACCGCTGTTTACAAGAGTAAAAACACAAATCCAAATAAACAGGTGCAGGAAGAAACCCAGACAAACAGTTCTTTGGGCAGAAGGACTGGTGCCTGGTTTCCCCTGGGCCGGTCCCACATGATAACTATCTGCAGCTGCAGCTCCACTGGAGCCTGGGTCGACGGGGACCCCACCACAGCTGCTTCTTCAGAGTCCCTGAAACAGCTTCTATGTTTAAGAATCTCATAAAAGCAAAATAATCTGTGTCTTCCTCCATGTGTTTGTCCAGGTAAGTGGGAGAGAAAGGAAAGAGAAAATCTGAAAGGCCCACAGGCAGCATGGTAAGAGGGCATGGCATTGTGCCATAGAATCATAGGATGGTTTGGGTTGGAAGGGACCTCAAAGACCATCCAGTTTCAACCCCCCTGCCATGGGCAGGGACACCCTCCACTAACACCAGGTTGCCCAAAGCCCCATCCAGCCTGGCCTTGAACACTTCCAGGGATGGGGCAGCCACAGCTTCTCTGGGCAACCTGGTCCAGTGCCTCACCACCCTCAGTGTAAAAAATTTCTTCCTTAGATCTCATGGAAATCTCCCCTCTTTCAGTTTAAAGCCATTGCCCCTCGTCCTATCACTACACACCCTTGTCCAAAGCCCCTCTCCAGCTTTCCTGTAGCCCCTTTAGGTACTGGAAGGCTGCTAGAAGGTCTCCCTGGAGTCTTCTCCAGGCTGAACAGCCCCAACTCTCTCAGCCTGTCTCCATAGCAGAGATGCTCCAGCCCTCAGATCAACTTCGTGGCCTCCTTTGGACCTGCTCCATATAGCCATGTATTGTGTATAACAACCAGTATCACATACAGCCCCACATGCTCACGGCAGACCACCTGCAGCCCTGTGTGACATGGCCTCACTGCGTAGCTGTTAGCCATCAGGGCCACCCCTGTCCCTGCACGGTGCTGGTGGAGGAGCAGTTGCAGACATCCTGCCCTGCTCTGCCCTGCTCTGCCCTGGGCTGGCCGCAGGGACCGGCGCTGCCAGCAGCACCACTCACAGCCCTTGGCACCAGCATCTCGTGGGATGGGGTCTCCCAGCCGCCATCGGAACCAAAGCACCAAAGCTCAGCACAAAGTGTGGGCACAGTTCTCCGCTCTCTTTGGCTTTGTACACTCACGTGAAAATTCATATTGGCACCAGCTGCTCAGCGGAGCAAAGAGGGAGGCGGGTGCACAGGCAGCTCCCAACCACGTCCCTCTGCCAGGGAGACAAGACCTGAACCCACTCTTGGCTCCCACGTGGGTGGTTGGGGATCTGCAGGGCTTTGCCACGGCAGGACCGGAGCATCTGGCACACTATGAGCACCTTCTTCACCAATTCATACCTACAAACTGCCTTCACATGGGATTTACGGGCTTCTTGGGCCGCACACAATTGCTTTTTTGAGTTTTATTAATGATGAAAGACCAATACCTGGACTATTTTTAGCATACAGAACATATAGTGTGTTTCCGTTCCTCTATAGAGCAAATTAAGCATTTGAGGACAAATTTGCCAATTAAGTGGGAGCAACTCAATTGACTTCAGTGGAGTTCCACTGACTTACTCCAGCTAATTCTATTAAGCAGGCTTTAGATGACATTTATATAGACAGACCCCGGTCTCCCTCTCTTCATCTGAATATATCAGCAGTCCCAAGAAGCCTGTGGATCGTTTCAGGTGGAAAGCACTGCTGGCTTTCCCTCCTGAGCAACCCTGGCACTTTGCAAAGGCCACTGCCATGTTGGAGGGTTGAAATGTAGCAGTCGGGTCCACCACTTATTTTAAAACAGATTGTTTAACAGTAGAATGTATGAACTTTGAGCTAACAAGCTTTTTCTTAAAAAAAAAAAAGAAAAAAAAAGATGGGAATACAGCTATTGCATTCTAAAGTAGACATTTCAAGCTAGAAGGCTGAGAAAAAAGAAGTCATAAACATAAAAGAAATTGTAAACTGAAAGAAGGCAGATTTAGGTTACATATAAGAAAGAAATTCTTTACATTGAGAGTGGTGAGGCACTGGCACAGGTTGCCCAGAGAAGCTGTGGCTGCCCCATCCCTGGCAGTGTTCCAGGCCAGGTTGGATGGGGCTTTGGGCAACCTGGTGTAGTGGAGGGTGTCCCTGCCCATGGCAGGGGGGTTGGAACTGGATGATCTTTAAGGTCCTTTCCAACCCAAACCGTTCTATGATTCTATGACAAGTTATTTTCACTTTAAAACTAATCATTTCTGCTAGCGATGGTGGCTGCGTGTGGCAGTGTCCCAGTGTGGGGTGCCCAGGTACGTGGAGCCAGTTGGAGGAAACACCACGCCTGGTCTGACCCGGCCCGTGACAGCAAAGGGAAACCCCTGCATGGCAGTTTTCTGGGTTTCTGTACTGGTTTTCTCACTGTGACACAGATGCTCAATGGCTTTTTCAGTTAAACCCCGGAGACGTCGCAGGTTGATTTTCCCCACCGGCGCTGGGAATGGGAGAGTTGTGCTCCCAGGCAGCCACCCCGCACCTCCTGCTCCTGGCTCTGCTCACCTGCCACCCTCCTCAGCCCCTTGGCCTGCAGCCCCGTGCTGCAGACTGCTGAAACGGTGAGCAGAGAAACAGGGAATATCCATAGTGGAATGGGGCGAGGGGAGGGTTCACCAGAGCTGAACGGGTCAGGTCCCAGTGGCCCTCAGGGATCCCAGTCCATGAGGAACACACGGGACCACAGAAGTGCCTGTGGCCCTGCTGCTGCTGCTGAGGGTTTAAAGGAGCTTTTGATGTTAGGGAATATAGCTGGAGCATCCCAGATAATCCATCACTCCACCCGTTCATTATTTACACACACAAGTTTCAGGGACAGATGCCCTCTGGGCAGCCGCCGGGGCGCGGGCAGGGCTGCGGGGGCTCCCTGGGGCTGGCACCCAGGGCACACAGACTCACCGCATTTCTATTTCTTATTTTATATATATTGTACAATATTTGCATAGGTATTTGTAAACATATTTCGGATATTGCCTGTGCTGGAGCTCACGGCCCCCAGCCCACCATGGCGAAAGCCCTGCCACGGTCTAGCCGGGGCCCGCAGCATTTCTGATGTCTCCCTGGAGTCGGCAACGGGCCAAATCCCACTGTCTCCATTTCAGGAGGAAGAACTGGTTGGTGAGTCGGTACGGCGGCCGCAGCCAAAGGCAAGAAGAGGGTCTGTCCCCGCAGCCCTCCGGGCCCCCTCCCCTGGTACCTCTGCCACCTTCCCATTGCTGCCCTGTGGTTCTGCTTTACAACCTAAAGTCTGCTCTGCTGCACCCTAAAGTCTGCTCTGCTGCACCCTTTGACTGCAGCTGCTGTTTTTTCTAGTAAACTCCAGACAGAATAAATGGATCTTTCACTAATTTGCAATAAGACTTTGTAACTTCATTAAGCAGAAACCGAATTATGTGTGTTTCACTTGAAATCAACCAGAACATAGGAGGCTGCAGTGCAAACCATTATAGATACATCCTAAACATTACTTTATTCCTAAAAATTATATTGAGAGATCTCTAAATTCAGTGATGACCAAAACTGAACAAATGCACTGAACCCCTCGTCCTGCTGTCTCATGGTCTCAGATGGCAAAACCAGCATAACCTTTAAAATCAGTCAGCCTCTCTAGCTGGAAGCTGAGCATAGAATCATAGAATGGTTTGGGTTGGAAGGGACCTCAAAGATCATCCAGTTCCAACCCGCCTGCCATGGACAGGGACACCCTCCACTACACCAGGTTGCCCAAAGCCCCATCCAACCTGGCCTTGAACACTGCCAGGGATGGGGCAGCCACAGCTTCTCTGGGCAACCTGTGCCAGTGCCTCACCACCCTCAGAGTGAAAAATTTCTTCCTTATATCTAAACTAAATCTCCCTCTTTCAGTTCAAAGCCATCACTTCCATCACTCTGAAATCCCAGTGTGGGCTCCTGCTGTCCCTGCTCTGAAAACCCACGAAGGCTTCAGTGCTCACACACGGTACGGGAAAGGTGTCACCGCTGCAGAGAAGTATTTCCCGTGAACCTTAAAGGAACTATTGCTCTAAAAACCATCAAACTTCTTCACCCTATAAGCTTAATTTAATATATTTCACGGTCGGATAGTGTCAGTTCATGGATTTGCTCCTCGGTCTACCTTCTGCCAAGCCTCCTCTGTCCGTGCACTCTAGCAACACACATCACCCCGCTTGAGCAGCAAAGCTTTTCGGAGTTTGTTCCTCAAAGACCAATAAAATATCTCTGCCATCCCTCAGAGCGAGCGGCCATGCGTGCAGAGCCGGGCGGGATGCTTCAGCCGAGCCGCTCCGCGCGGCCGCCTCCGAGCCGGAGGGCGATGGATGAATTTCCATGGAGGCCCCTTCCAGCTGGCCCGCTGCCTGCAGGAGTTCCTCACTCCTGAGATGAATTTTCTCCTTAAAATGAGAGAAGTGGAAGAGAAAGAGAGCTGAGCAGTACGTGCATGCCAAAATCTGTAAAGGAAGCTTCCAGCCTCACGTGGTGGGAGAAGCAAAGCTGCCCATTATCAGTTATAAACCACTTACAGCAGAAATAAAGCCAGATCACATAAAAATCAGATCACAGAAGAAAAATTCAGCTTTCTATCCGCATCCAGCCGACACAATAAAGGGGTATTAGGACCAATGAACTAATTTTGTTGCTTTTCTGTAACACCAGTTCAAACAGTAGGGAGGCCCTTCAGAGGGATTTGAACAGACTGGATCGTTGGGCTGAGGCCAATGGCATGAGCTTTAATAAGGCCAAGTGCAGAGTCCTTCACTTGGGGTATAAAAACCCCAAGCATCGCTATAGGCTCGGGGAAGGGTGGCTGGAGAGCTGCCTGGCGGAGAAGGACCTGGGGGTGTTGGTTGACTACCGGCTTGATATGAGCCAGCAGTGTGCCCAGGTGGCCAAAAAGGCCAATGGGATACTGGCATGTATCAAGAATAGTGTGACCAGCAGGAATAGGGAAGTGATCCTGCCCCTGTACTCGGCACTGGTGAGGCCGCACCTGGAATATTGTGTCCAGTTTTGGGCCCCTCGCTTTAAGAGAGATATTGAGCTCCTGGAGCGAGTCCAAAGAAGGGCGACTAAACTGGTCAAGGGGCTGGAAAATAAAACTTATGAGGAGCGGCTGAGGGAGTTGGGGCTGTTTAGCCTGGAGAAGAGGAGGCTGAGGGGAGACCTGATTACGGCCTATAAATACTTGAGAAAAGATGGTGGGGAGGTAGGGGAAGGGCTCTTTACATTAGTGATGGGTGATAGAACAAGAGGAAATGGGCATAAGCTTAGTCAGGGGAGATTCAGGTTGGATGTTAGGAAGTATTTCTTCTCTGAAAGGGTTGTCAGCCACTGGAATAAGCTGCCCAGGGAAGTGGTTGAGTCCCCATCCCTGGATGTGTTTAAGAATAGGGTGGATGAGCTACTTGAGGATATGGTTTAATGGGGATTAGGGATGGTTGGACTCGATGATCTCTAAGGTCTTTTCCAACCTAGAAATCTATGAAATCTATGAAATCTATGAAACACCAGACCACGGAGAGCAGAATCCGAAGGTCAGCGCGGGCAGCACCAGGCTCTGCAGTCAGCTACAGCAATTTGTAAGAATCCAGTAAAGCCCCAAAACCTACAAATATTTCCACGAAGAGCAGCAAACCCGTGCTGACCAGCCTGCAGGTGCACAAATATCAGAAATCAGAACAATTATGACTAGCAGCAAGAAAAGGTTTCCGTGGCCTCCGGCCGTACACGGGCAGAGCCCGGGAATCGCCCCGGCCGTGGCGGGTCCCAGCAGCACCGCTCCCAATCCCTGGCAACTTCATCAGCCATTAACACCAGTCTGAATTTAGGGCAAGCGAAATACCTGGCCAATTTAAGTCTGAACCTGGCATCATTCAACTGAAAAAATCCTATGAAAGAAATTCCGCTGTTATTAATAACTTTTTTAGCATATTGAAGTGGAAACCGTGGAGACGTGCTGTTACCACAGAAACTGGAGGCACTGGCAGGGCTGGAGGTGGGATTCTCCCGAGCGCAGGCACGACCTCGGGCAGCTTCACTGGGAGACTTGAGATGAAGAGCTGGCCTAAAAGCAATTTACCTTTACCTTCTGTATTAATAAACAAAGGTAAATTATTACCAGTCAAAACGAGGAGGTGAAGAAGGAGGAATTAAACGTTACCTACACCGAAAAAAGCCTTAAACGTTCTCACTGTGTGCTTAAATCCAGCAATTCCAGCTTCCAGCATCTCACTCTGAAAAAGACGGAGAGCTGTGGGCCGGTGTCAGCTGCAGCTGGTTGTAGAGCTGCACCCAACTGCTGGGAAAGCAAACCCAGCTTTCCCACGCCAGTGGCCAGAGGGACGAGAAGGAGGAGGTGCTGGGACCCCCACCTTGAGATGCTGGGAGCCATGGTCCAGCTCTTCCCTCCTCTCTTATCGCCACTTTTTCAGCCCAAGCAGCACTTCAGATCTCTGACACGAAGCGTAATAAAAAGTTTTAAAATTTCTTCTGCGGTATCGTGGTCTTGTTTTGCTTTCCATCACCCAGCTGCACAATCCCTGTGTACTGGATTCAAGCAGCTCCCAGCCTCTGCAGTCCTCAAATCCCTCAGCAGAACAGGCAAGGCTGTCCCCTCCAGCAAGGATGCTGAGGGAGTAAACATGTAAGTGGCCCAGGTAGAAACAGCAGGTACTCCTGTCTGTCTGTGAGGATAAACATCTTCCTAACTTCATTTTTAATGCTTCAGCTGTTCTGCACTTCACACTTATTTCTACTCTTACGTACAAACCCCATGAACAGGGGTGGACAGGCTGAAAGAGTTGGGGCTGTTCAGCCTGGAGAAGAGGAGGCTCCGGGGTGACCTTACAGCGGTCTTCCAGTACCTCAAGGGGGCCCACAAGAAAGATGGGGAGAGGCTGTTCAGGAGGGCCTGTTGTGATAGGACAAGGGGTAATGGTTTTAAAATAGAGGGAGGTAGATTCAGGTTGGATATTAGGAAAAAATTTTTTACCATGAGAGTTGTAGAACACTGGAACAGGTTGCCCAGAGAGGTGGTGGATGCTCCATCCCTGGAGACGTTCAAGGCCAGGTTGGACGAGGCCCTGAGCAACCTGATCTAGTTGGAGATATCCCTGTTCCTTGCAGGGGGGTTGGACTAGATGACCTTTGAAGGCCCCTTCCAGCCCTGACCATTCTATGATTCTATGATTCTATGAACATGAGCAGCCACAGTTCCTGGGGCTGGGACAGGGCAGCTGGAGATCCGCGACTCTGCGGCGACTCCTGGTGCTTTCCCTCCCGACACCCTCCTCCGAGCAGCACCTCAGGATGCTGAAGAGTTTGGGGAAACTACAAGTATCTGCTCGAAGGAGCTCTTGTTCCCCGAAGAACCGCTGCTGCGGTCGCCAACGAGACAGGATGAGGTTCCTGCAGGAGCCTGGCACTGCGGGGCTGGCATCTGTGCTGCCCCCGCGGCGACACAGGGATGGCCACTGCGGGGGAGAGCCGTGTGGGAAACGGTTCTAAAAGACAGGAGAATTAGTCCCCGGGCATGAATTTATTCAGGAAATGCACTTCTGGAGCCTGCTGGTACACTGAAACACAGCACGGAAAATTATTAGCAATATTGCTAATCACTTCCACCGGGAATTCAATTCCGTCCAGAGTGGAGACAATCTCATTTTCAACACTCAGCTCTGGCCACACTGGTCACCATTTTTTGTTTTTAAATGGTTCTCGTGTCCATTATTTCCAGACTGTACAGTGACGGATGGAGGTGACCTGCTGCTCTCTCGCAGGCAGGAATCTCCCAAAAGCTGCCGAGGGAGCCCCGGTGCCGGGGTGGGAACACAGTGGAGGGAAAGGCAGGAGCAGGACCAGGCTGCTGCCCCTCATCCCTGCTCTCTGCTCCCAAACAGCATCACCCAGCACGTGCATATCGAAGGAAGAACATGAAATATTGATTTCCATCCACACATCTTCCACGTTCCTGGAATATGAAGTTTTACTAACAATTTTGGAAGCTACAAGCCTCAGTTCTATAACCTACAACACCAGGGGCTTATTCTATTTTAATTTCATGCAAAGAGACAACAGAAGATCGATTTTAAAAGACCCAGTGACTGGAGCACCTCAGGACGAGGGTCAATGATGTTTCTCTGGGGCAAGTACCTGTCCGAATCCCACAGGGCTTCGGAAGCGATGGTTTCCCAGGGAAGATGTCGGCGTATTCCCAATGTATTCCTGGAAAAGCCATGAAGGTGTCACCTGCACACCCACCACCCTCCTCATCCCTCACGCCGCATTAACCAGGACCAGTATGGCCACAGCCACGGCACGGCCCATCTGCCAAACACCCGACCTGGCACTGCCCTCTGACAGCAACGACGGTGCTTAATGAACCACTGCCCACCCAGGGGGCACTAAGGCTGACCCCATCCATGCCAGGGGACTCATCCTGCCCCACCGCCTGCTGCAGCTTAGTGAACCACTGCCCACCCGGGGGGCACCAAGGCTGACCCCATCCGTGCCAGGGGACTCATCCTGCCCCACCGCCTGCTGCAGCACCCACACCAGCACCGGCCTCGGGCACTGCTGCTGCCTGAGCCATCAATAGCTCCCAAGATATTAACTATTTCTTGGCAATGTAATTACACAAATTAAGAGTTTCAGCAGGGCACTGGAATGAGAATGAAATTTTTAGACAGATGTATAGATTTTTATAACAGGGTTGGCCGAGGTTAACTGAAACATCAAATCCCAGCCGGCCCCATCGTTACACCGATGACACACGTGTTCAACTCCGACACTCAGCGTTTTGTGCTACCAAACAGAAACAAACCCGCTCCCGTGCCGGAGCCAAGGGATGAGGGAATTCATCCTTCCCACTTCGTTAGGACAGCAGCTCACTCCAGAGGTGCCGAGGAAGAACAAGGCCCCATAGATTTAATGAAACATGGGGGTAAAGCAATGTTTGGGGGCACCCAGGAGCCAAGCTGATACTCCCAGAGGCAGAGTCCCTGGTCTGAACACAGCTGGGCACCGAGGGTTTGGCACCCCATGGTGATGGGAGGGGGTTTGGTCTCCCCCACACTGCTCTGCCCTGGGAGATCTTCACTGGGAGGGCAGGCAGGGGGGTGCCACGTGCCAGAGGGATTCACTGGGGCGAGCGCATCCCTCCCTAGCAAGGGGACGGTGCAGAGGTTATGGGGAGGAGTGAGGAGCTGCTCAAAGTGGCTCCAGCAAAATTCGACAGATAAACATAGAGGGGTCCATTTTCCCCACACTGTTCGTGTTGGGAGGGATCTTCCACTGCAGACAGACTGGCTGGTACCAGGGGGGCAACAGGGCTGCAGCCTGCATGGAGACCCCCAATGCTTGGGAGAGACTGGGGGCTCTGGGTCACTGCTGCCAGCAGGAACAGGCAACATCCCCGGGACCTGGAAGGATGCATTTGCCATGTTTGCAGGGGTTATGTGAAGGGCACGGGAACATGTAGTGACTCCCAAGTCTCCAGCTTGAGATATTCCACATAAAGCTGTGCCTCTTTATTCAACAGCAGTGAAAAACGACCCATTTATGATATTAGATCTCCTGGCATATGGTTCCTGATGGAAGGAGAACCCTACAGAAGGGCAGTTGGCTTGCTGCAGAGCAAGCCTGGACTTCCCACAGCACAGCTCCTGCTGAGGAGCCCGTGAAAATAGGCTACAAATACTTGAGAAGGGATGGTGGGGAGGTAGGGGAAGGGGAAGGGGTAGGGGAAGGGCTCTTTACATTAGTGATGGGTGATAGAACAAGAGGAAATGGGTATAAACTTAGTCAGGGGAGATTCAGGTTGGATGTTAGGAAGTATTTCTTCTCTGAAAGGGTTGTCAGCCGCTGGAACAGGCTGCCCAGGGAGGTGGTTGAGTGCCCATCCCTGGATGTGTTTAAGAATAGGGTGGATGATCTACTTAGGGATATGGTTTAATGGGGATTAGGGACGGTTGGACTGGATGATCTCTAAGGTCTTTTCCAACCTAGAAAATCTATGAAATCTATGAAATCTATGAAAGGGAGACGTTGGACTCGGGGAACGAAGAGACTGTTGTACAGCAGAAGCATGACAGTCTCCTCTTAATTTGTTGGTGCAGTGTCTGGGATCTCTCACTTTCCTGTTTTGCTTTGGACCATTTCCTGGTTTGCTCCACATAAATTTAACCACTCGAGCAAAGAGGCCGGGAAGAGGAGCAGCAGCTGAGGAGCCGACTACTCGAACAGCTGGAGACGTGAAAACTACAGCTAGCAAAGCCCAAGCAACGAGAACTTGATTTTTAGAACAAACTCCACTCATCTTGTTGGGAAGAGAGAGGACAAACAGTCCTGACCCACGTGTACGGGGCAAAACTCTTCCCACTTGCTGCTGCACCGGCGCCCGGGGGTAACCGAGCACCCCCCAGCCTGACGCCGGACCCCCTCCCGCGTGCCCACCGGCTGCCAGAGCCAGGCTGGCGATGCTTTCTGGTAAATTCACGACTCCTTCAGCAGGAGGGTGTCACTGTTTGAGCAAACACCAAGAAGGATGTATTCGCTGGAGAAGGACTGTTTCTGCAGCGAGGGTAAGGCATGCCAAGGCACGTGGCGCTCCGCAGCACCTACGGGCAGCCCTCTGGGATGCAGTTTGTTTTGCAGCAGCATATGCTCTTCTGCACTGTATTATATTAGTAAAATTAACACAGTCAAATTCATTCAAGAGAAATATTCAAAATAAAGGTGCTTTGAAGCGAGGCTTTGGCTGCAGAACAGCTTTTCTCATTAAAGCGGTGTCACGGAAAGCCTCGCCGCTCACCGAGCGGCTGCAGTTGGGCATCTGTTCAAGCAAAACTTCCCTCAAACTCAGCAATAATTTGGGGGGAAAAAATAGTTTTGGGGGAAAAAATGTTGGCAAATCCATGCTGGGTCCCCTGGAGGGGCAGGGCAGGACTGTGAGGGGGGCAGCCTCTGCACCTCGGTCTCCTGCTGGAAAAACTGATTTTGCTGCTGATCCTGCCGGGCAGCCCCTCGCCCCGCAGCTTTTAAATCTTTTACTTCAAATCCAGCTGGAAATACTTATCAGCTTCTACACGCCAGATGTAAAGGATGTTTGTCGTGCGTTCAATTTCTCCATCTGTATGTTGGCCAGAACCTCCATGACATGTTTTTATGAGTCGATAACATGCCGCTTTTGGGGAGGGAAGGGTTCAAAACTTAAATCATTGCAAATTATGCAGGTGGCTGAGCTGAAGAGGAAAGCTCCTGCGAGCAGGACACAGATGGAGGCAAGAGCGTTTGCATTTCACGCTTGACTCCAGCACGGATCAACAGAGCAGGACCAGATCGTATCACCTCTCCACGACTGTCAAACAGGGGTGGACACATGTCCTCATCCACTCACCATGTCACAAGGACAGGCCTCTCCCCACATGATATTTATGTTTCAAACATGTTCTTATTCGTATTTTCAGTGCCAGCGATGAAGCCAACGCAATATGGTGATCTGCTCACACCGAACATCTGAGCAGAGCTGCTCCGTGTGACCGGGCAGCTCGAGCACCCCCAGACAGGGCTGCTGCCCCAGCAAACTGTCGGTGATGTGAAGGGACAAGCCACTGCAAAACCAGCTCTTGGTCCTGCTGGGGAGCATCCCTAGAAGCTGTTTGCCAGCCCGGGCCTCTGCAGAGCACGGGCGAATTTCAGCTCGACTTTTATTACAGCAGGATGAATCTTTCTGCGCAAAATCGGCACCAATCATGCTAATTAAATTTGAAGAGTTCATTAGGTAAATGGTAATTGCAATAACATGCTTTAAAGAAATGACGGAACACAAAACCTGCTTTCAGGAAAATCACTCATCCCCTTTCCAGATAACCTTCCAACAGCTGTGTCAGGACTCATAAGGGAAAACAGCGTTTCGGAAGTACCAGCTTTCCATGCCAGCTGCTAATTAATACATCATGGCTTTCTTTTCCCATGTTTTACCCTCACACTCTCTTTGGCTGACTGGCTACTCTCTCTGCTGCTGCAGGTCGCTCCCACTGGGCACCGCTGGCACCAGGCTCCAGGGATGCAGCAGCCACGCTTACCCCGTGTTGACCAGTACCTGCTACTGGTCATACTCACAGCGGGAAAACACTGACCCAGCAATCCCGAGTCCCAGCCCTCCTCCTGGCAGCACCACTGTTGCACTGGCACCAGCCAACTCTGGTTTTATTTTGCTTTTTTTTTTTTTAAAAAAAAGGAGTAAATCAGCAGCGAGAAAGGATGCCTGGTTCCAGATACCGTCAGAGCAGGAATCACCTGCCAGCGCACAAGCTCTCCCATGTTTCTCGTAGGAGACAAGCACATTTTGTGATTTTGGAAGCCCCACAGCTGTGGTGGAGATGTTTATTTGTGCTGCAGTGGCGCTACAAACTTCAGCTATTATGTCAAGTACTCGCTGATGTAAGGATGCATCACGGAGCGGGGGGAGAGCAGAAAGCTGCTGTGCTCTCCGCAGAAGATCCGTGCTGGGTTGGGGAACGGAAAGGATTGCAATTCCTCCTGCCAGTCAGGCAGGTGCCACCTTCCCACCTCCTCTGGGAAACGGTCTGGAAAGCCTCCTGGGTGCTGGCTCTCCCTCAGCAAAGGGGGACGTATCCAGCAGCTGGCAGCGTTTCTTCTTTCCTTCCAGCGATCTGACAGCAATTGGGAACAGAGGGCTGGAGGCTGGAAAGGGCTGGGAATGTTTAACAAGAATTGGCACCTGAGGGTGGCGTTTCAGGGAAGAACCTTTAAAAATAATTGAGCATAATTTCAAACGTGCAACTGTTTGTAAACTTGGCTTTGTTTGCTGTTGTCTAAGAAAGCCCTGCTCCGGGCACCTCTCCCGCATGGCACTCATTCTGCGTGGCACGCCCTGGCAGACATCAACAACTTCAGCTGCTGCAAATGCAGAAATGCATTTCCAGTGCAAAATATTGACAGTAACTATCAGGAAGCTGAACTAAGGCCAAGAGCCACTGCTGGCACCACAGTTCCTGTGCTGCTCCTGAGGGTTAATGACAAAGTATTTCCGGGCTCAGTGGCTGAATCTGCAGCACAATCCACTTTTTGGCTGCTCAGGTGCTCAGGTGTGCAGGATACGTCCTCCTGCCCTCCCAGCTGCAGGGACCCCTGCTACTTACAGCCAAATGCTCATCATGAAATTTTTTCCAGTGTTCACCTCCAGAAGATGCCAGTGATCTGCAAAGAGCAAAGGTGTTCCTTGGTGGCATCTCTGGTAAGAACAGGTCAGCTTTTATCCAAGGAGTCTTTTCATCCAAAAGATGAAAGTACCATTAGATCGTGGTCCAACAAGGGCTGCAGTGTGTGCTGCTCCTTCCGCTGCTGACGTTTTTCACAGAGCCTCCTCTAACTGCTGCCAGCACAGGTATGAAAACTACACCAACCGACACGATTTAGAGTTGGCACAAGTGCCAAAGAAATGCCAGGATGTGCAGTACGTTTCGAAGCGTCTCAGCAGGTACGTGGGGCAGGCGGAGGAACACGAGCATCGGTGGCATCCATAGCCAGAAGCAGAAGACAGCTATCCAAAGGTATGCAACCAATTAGTAAAATGTAAAGACTTGAAACAAAAACTCAAAAAAAAAAAAAAAAGAATAAAAACCTGAGACAGTACAAGCTGCAATAAAAACAACTCGGGAAAAGATGTCTTTCAAACCAAGTCCTGCATATTAAGACCTTAAAATATTCACCTTAATATCCTTAAGACCATTAAGAATATTCACCTTGCTTCCCACAATTATTTGCAGGTTGAGAGCTGAGGTTTCTTACTGTGAGCTCATCTCTCCTTCAGTGCTTAATGAGATAATTCTAAGCTCTGAAAGCTGGCAGAAAACGAGTATTGATGATTTTTCCCCTCTTTGGTTCACAAACACTCACAAAGGCATAAAACTGGTTTTATAGCTGCTGCTATACATTGTTTCCCACTGCAAACGGCTGTGCACTCGGGGTTAATTAATTTACGACCCGTGGCATCCCCATAACTGGTGCTCTGCTATAAAGTGCAGGTATGGCTGTAAGGATGCAGCATTTGGCAGCTCGGGTTATAGTCCTTGAAGATGACATTTTTGTAAGTTCTGTCAAAATATAGTTATGGGAAAAAGAAACTATTAGACTGTTTTAACCTCTCTGTGTAAGTTGCCATTTGCTGCCACCACACTTACTCAAAACTGTTTCATCTAATCAATGTAATCGCCCTGTCAAGAATGAGTTGAATTTCCTGTAATGAAATTGCTGCTTTTCCAATCTGTCTGAAATGTGTGGGGTGGAACCACTCATGATTGTGGGGAAGTTCTCACGAGGAGCTATGAGGAGGAGCCCACTCCTCATCCTATTGCAACAAACACCGATTTCTTCGCACAGCCAAGGGTTGAATGCAAATACACGAATAAATAAGACCAACTTTCTCATCAAGTCAGTCTGGAGTTATCTGGCCCTGTGTAATTGTGATAGTGAGCAACTCATCGAATTCAAAACCCCTTTCTGAGCTGCAGCACAACAATTCCTGGTCAGTGGTATCACCCAGACCTCAGCAGCCTGGAGATGGCTTCCCAGCAGAGCTGGTGAACACAGTCCTGTTGGAAAAGTGACTCAGATGACCTGGGTAAGATGGACATCACTGTGTGTTATATCTATTACTGTATGCATAAAACGTATGCATTGTCACTTAAAATATCACCATGCTAGCACCATCGCCTTGCCACCAGCTTTGGGCAGGGTCATGACAAATCATAGAATCATAGAATGGTTAGGGCTGGAAGGGACCTTCAAAGGTCATCTAGTCCAACCCCCCTGCAAGGAACAGGGATATCTCCAACTAGATCAGGTTGCTCAGGGCCTCATGTGCAGAAGCAGGTGCCCCTGACTGAAGCTCTCATCTCCACGCGTCCACGCTCACCGCCAGTGTCAGCTAAACGCGGCGGTGCCCCGGCTTCTCCTGCCAGAAACCAGCACGCTGCTGGAGGTGAGGGCCCCAGGGGTGGCCGAGGTGGTTTGCTTGGTCAGGACACCGCACCAGGGACGTCACGAGTCAGCCGGGATCGGCTCTTGGCTGGGACAAGGTGTGGGGGAAATCTCCATGTCTGGGACACATGGCACAGGGCATCCCACCATGGCACTGCTTTCCCTGTCCTCAGCTACAGACTTGGCTGTGAATCTATCGCTCTTCCTCAGTACAACTGCTTCATACAGCAGCGTCGGAGCCTGCAGCACCAGGGCTCCCCTGCAGCACCAGGGCTCCCCTGCAGCACCAGGGCTCCCCTGCAGCACCAGGACTCGCCTGCAGCATCAGGGCTCACCTGCAGCACCAAGGTTCACCTGCAGCACCAGGGCTCACCTGCAGCACCAGGGCTCCCTGCAGCACCAGGGGTCCCTGCAGTACCAAGGCTCACCTGGAGCACCAGGGCTCACCTGCAGCACCAGGGCTCCCCGCAGCACCAGGGCTCCCCGCAGTACCAAGGCTCACCTGGAGCACCAGGGCTCACCTGCAGCACCAAGGCTCCCCTGCAGCATCAGGGCTCCCTGCAGCACCAGGGCTCACCTGCAGCACCAGGGCTCCCTGCAGCACCAGGGCTCACCTGCAGCACCAAGGTTCACCTGCAGCACCAGAGCTCGCCTGCAGCACCAGGGCTCTCCTGCAGCACCAGAGCTCGCCTGCAGCACCAAGGCTCACCTGCAGCACCAGGGCTCCCTGCAGCACCAGGGCTCACCTGCAGCACCAGGGTTCTTCTGCAGCACCAGAGCTCACCTGCAGCACCAGGGTTCTTCTGCAGCACCAGCGCTCACCTGCACCACCAGAGCTCACCTGCAGCTGCCCTCAGCCCCAGTCCTATGGGGACAGGGGGTCTCAGCCAGGGACAGGGACACGGCTCACGTCCCCTCCCAGCAGCAGCATTCACTCGCCCCACTGCTCCCAGGGACTGCATGGGAGAAGGAAACACGAGGAAAAGCTTCTCTGGGAGCACCACACATCAGATCCTTTGGGCTGGGGTCTGTATTAAAAGTCAGACGGATTGACGCAATGGATCAACCGTCTGCATCAACTACAAAAAACTTTGGGTTTTGCCTTAATTGACCCCCTAACTATGGGCCAAGTCCACAGTCCCTGTATTTGATACAGTGGAAAGGGCAGCAGACAAGAAAAACAGCCATGGTCAGTAAAAACACAAAGACAACTTGCTGGAGGTGGTTTTCCCCTTCACACGTTCCTGCAAAGTTGCTTCTTCTGATGAAGCCCCAGGAAGCACAAGTCTGAGCCTGCTCCTGGGAGACTTTGGGCTATTCTTAGCTAAGCGGAAGGAACAGCACTGTCACAACACGGAACGAGGAATAAAAGAGCTAAAAAAGGAACCGTGGCTGACTTCACTCGCATTTTGCCTAACAAGTTCATATTAATCTCACAAAAATATTTGTTTTTCTTCTCTGACGATCCGTTGTCTGACTTGAAAAAGAACCAAATCAATAATAAAAAGAATCAAATCAAATTAAACTTTATCAAATATCAAGAACCCAAGAAAGCGGTATTTCACTGAAGACGGATGAAATCTAGAATTATTGGATTTCGCAGACTTGACATCCTACAGCAAACAGAAGTTTGCAAATCTGGACATGGAAGGACGTTTCTGTGTGTTTTCCCTGGAGGAACAGTGTCACATAATGCAAGGACAGGGATCTCTGGGGCCACAGCTCCATCCCTCTGCCTTCAGACAGGACACCCGCCCCTGCCCTGCCCCACCAGCACGGCCCGAATGAGACTGCAGCTTTTTGTTTGTACTTCCCAGGCTGATGTTTGCTGATGCTTGTGACAAAACAGAGCAAAGATTTCCCTCGGTGTTCCCAGGAGCCGTGTCCTACAGGCTCAGCAGACCCCGCGTGTCAGCCCCAGCACCCCCTGCCCTGGCCTTGCACCGAAGCTGGAGATAAAACTCCTCGAAGCTTTCCTTGAGACAGGACATCACCTGCCGTGGCCGGATGCTCACAGACAGCTCAGGACAGAATCACAGAATCACAGAATCACAGAATCATAGAATCATAAGATGGTTTGGGTTGGAAGGGATCTTCAAGATCACTCAGTTCCAACCCCCCTGCCATGGGCAGGGACACCCTCCACTACACCAGGTTGCCCAAAGCCCCATCCAACCTGGCCTTGAACACTTCCAGGGATGGGGCAGCCACAGCTTCTCTGGGCAACCTGTTCCAGTCCTTCACCATCCACAAAGGGAAGAGGGTGGACAGTGGATGTGCAGGAAGCCACATGTAAACACGTGTTGTTCCCAGCTGTTACATCCCACCTGCATGCCCAAGCAGAACTGCAGAAGGTGCACAGGCTGCTGCCGGTTTTCATTCATTTATTAGTGCTACAGCCCGGTCAATAGTTGCTATAGCTCAAGCCATCCTTCAACAGGAGGTCGTTAAACGTGTTTATTGATTTCCTCAAGATTTTCAACAATATTTAAATCTTTTGCTAACTAGGGGATGGATGTCTTTGGCTGCAAACACCTCCATGCACCGGATTTCAGAAGCAGCGTGCACTGTGCACGTCTACTGCTGTACTTCCAGGCTCCACTGCAGGTTTTGAGCAGAGGAGAGCAGGATCAGCGCAGGATGGTGCAGCTGCTTGCCTCTGCCCTCCTCGGGGGGGCAAAGCAATTGGGGGCAGGTCACAGCCCCAACGGGCTTTGTGAAGCATGGGGGCCACATGCATGACCCCCCCCACACCACAGGCTGTTCAAGGCCTTTCACCTTGTGAAAGAAAATATCAAAATTAAAAGAATGCAATCAACATCTGGAGCGTTTGAGTTTCACTGACC
The DNA here is from genome assembly GCF_009769465.1 of Tauraco erythrolophus. Lineage (NCBI taxonomy): Eukaryota > Metazoa > Chordata > Aves > Musophagiformes > Musophagidae > Tauraco > Tauraco erythrolophus. Next base: position 34,660,809 of record NC_141474.1, on the reverse strand, counting down.
TGAGCACCGTCAGCACAGACGTGCCGGAGGACTCTGGTCTTACAGTGGCAGCACGCATTGACCCCACCAACACAGAACCACAGGCGTCCTTCAGCCCTCCCCAGGACAGCCTTGGCCAACCCCTGCCCAAGGCACAAGCCCCAGCTCCGCTGCAGGTCTTGTTCCCAAATTTCCCCATGTTTTCATTTTCCAGTCCCACACGACGGTGCTGACACATGCACTTGTCGTTCCGGCTACACCGTTGGTGCATAAAATTGCCAAAACTGCTGCCCCTCCACCCTGCATCGACCAAAGCCATCGGCCAGTTCGCAGAAAGGGGCCCTTAATTCTGCAGCGCGGGGCTTTCCGTACGCCATCGAGTGGGGCTATGGGTCACAGATCATCCCTCGCGCTGGTTGGAAGGAGTGGGTCAAGGAAACCTTTAAGATATACAAGGGGAATTTTGGGTCAGATTCTGCTTGGCTAAATGGATGAAGAGCAACAATTAGTGCTCATTAGTGTTGGGTGATAGGACAAGAGGAAATGGGTATAAGCTTAGTCAGGGGAGATTCAGGTTGGATGTTAGGAAGTATTTCTTCTCTGAAAGGGTTGTCAGCCACTGGAATAGGCTGCCCAGGGAGGTGGTTGAGTCCCCATCCCTGGATGTGTTTAAGAATAGGGTGGATGATCTACTTAGGGATATGGTTTAATGGGGATTAGGGATGGTTGGACTGGATGATCTCTAAGGTCTTTTCCAACCTAGAAATCTATGAATCTATGAATGAATCTATGAAAGCCTCTCCTGGGCTGCCTCCCTGGTGCAGCCATGCCAGACCCTGCACCGGCCTCTTCCAGATCCTGTGGGGTTTGCACCAAGGAAATTTTTTGACTTATTGGCTTTTCTCAGCCTCTGTCCACAAAGCCCTCGCCATTCGTACCTCATCTGTGAGCAAAACACAGTCTTCATTAAAGCTCCTGAAAACATCAGCTGTCTCACCCTCTTACACCACAAAATCCTCTTGCTTTTGTTTTCATTTTTGTATCTTGCCACTTTCTGGGGAGAAGATCGCTCCAACCTTCCCCGCAGCAGCCCACTGCTCGTCCACCAGCAGCAGCCTGCTCCTCAGCAGAGGAGCACAAAAATTCAGTCCCACTATCAATAAATTCACAAAACCATCACCATGAGCAGCAGCTAAAAATACTTGCTGCTTAAACAGAATTGGGCAGACCGAGATTAATTAATGCTCACGTACCCATTCTTAACTGATTTTCACCCTGATTTTGAAACAGAGGCATGAAAAAAGGGTTATTTAACGTGCAATGTCCCAAATGCAGCAGAGCTGAGACGCGCTGCGGTCTGCTCCGCAGGACACGTGCAGCACCGCGTGGCTGCCGAGCCCCTGGATGGGGCCAGGACAACTTTAGCCCCTTGATGGGATGAGTTTGCTCAGTTTATTTGAGCAATGGAGCAACGCACGAGGCCTGCAATCCTTCATCCTCTGACAGCTCTCAGCTCCCGTTGAGATAACTGAAAGGGTTTTTATCTTTTACCCAACGAGGTCAAACTGACCTACTGAACTCTTGGCTGCTGATTTAGCTCGTTCTCTTCCCGCATCTCACATCTCCAGTTTCTACAGCAAAATTAACCCCTGGGACAACTCCTGTGCATGATACGCACGTTGAAAGAAGAGACACGATGAGGCACTGGAGAGAAGATTATGTCTGTGGCAGCACCAGGCTGATTCCATGGGACATCCCTGCCAGGAGCTGGGGCAGTGCCGCCCGCCCTGCCTGTACTTTCCACTCTCTACAGAGAAGGACCTTTAATTGTGCCAGCACGTGTGACCAAGCTGTTGTCAGGAGGCTCTTTGCCCTCTGATTTCTGCCTTGGGAGCTGCTCATCAGAGCTGGTGTTCCCTCGGCAGGTTGTGGATAGTCTGCTCCGAGGGCAGCGGCTGCACGTGAGCCGCGATGCCAGGAGCACGCCGCAGCGGGCTCTGTACCCCGACCCTCACTGACGCTCTTACTCATCAAAATTACTTGCTAGTCTAATGTGAGTAATTACCAGAAAAGTAATTAATGGAACAGTAATTATCATGGATAACAATAGAAAAAGGCAAAGTCATAAGGTATCAGTCTATAAATCAATTAGTTATTTAAAATCCACACTAACAAAAAATGTTGCCGTGTCAGCTGAGATGACAATGCTCTTCTCCCAGAGCAGGTAAGCTGTAACCCTAACGTGCCTCAGGTGGTAAAACCAGGGGCTGAATTCAGTTTGTGATAAAATAATGAACACTCGACGCCAGTGAAGGCTGGGTTTGGGCAGTCCGTCCTTCTCAGCTGACACCGCAGAGTCAGTCTTGACCCAACGCCCCGAGGCAGCGAGTGGCCTCGCAGCCAGCAGGCACCCAGCTCCCAAACCCTGAGACTGCAGAGAGAAGCACTTCCCAGGTTTGATCATAGAATCACAGAATGGTTTGGGTTGGAAGGGACCTCAAAGATCATCCAGTTCCAACCCCCCTGCCATGGGCAGGGACACCCTCCACTACACCAGGTTGCCCAAAGCCCCATCCAACCTGGCCTTGAACACTTCCAGGGATGGGGCAGCCACAGCTTCTCTGGGCAACCTGTGCCAGTGCCTCACTACTCTCATTGTAAATAATTTCTTCCTTAGATCTCATGGAAATCTCCCCTCTTTCAGTTTAAAGCCATTGCCCCGTGTCCTGTCACTACACACCCTTGTCCAAAGCCCCTCTCCAGCTTTCCTGTAGCCCCTTTAGGCACTGGAAGGTGCTGGAAGGTCTCCCTGGAGCCTTCTCTTCTCCAGGCTGAACAGCCCCAACGCTCTCAGCCTGTCTCCAGAGCAGAGGTGCTCCAGCACTTGGATGATCTTTGTGGCCTCCTCTGGACCCGCTCCAACAGCTCCATGTCCTTAATTGGCAAAATCAAATCCTTTGGTCAGCAAAGACTTCTGGTTGGATGTATCACACTTCCAGCTTGCTCTGCAAATGTTGGTGTAAGAGCTTTTGATTTTCCAGAGGGCTTTTGACCCCTCAATGGAGTCCATAAGAGCACTCAGGGAACTTCAGTGTGCTAGGATCTGGCCAGGACAGCTCCCACTCGCACGCACCAGGTCCCCCAGGGCCAGCTTCCAGCCCCAGCTGGGTGCAATGACAAGGCTGAGCATCTTGAACACATTCAGACAACCAGTGGACAGGAAAAGAGGTTTAGTAATTCCCATCCAGAAAATTTTTAAGCAAAACAATACAAAAAGTTTCTCATCAAAACAGAGAGATGCAGTGACGGACAAAGAGATGCAACACTGGAGACTTCCTCACCTTACCTGCTCAGCAAGATGTTAGTGACGCACTTGCCAAGAAACCCCACGTTCCCCAATCCACTTACTCCTTTCTCTAATGGAGGCACAAACTGGTTTCAGTCAAATGGGTTATAGGAATCTGCAGCCCCAAGTTGAAAGAAACCCAAACTAAATATTAGGGATAATAAAAAAGCCTCCTTTAACATTTCCTACCTCTTCACATCTCATACATCCCCTCTCACGTTGGTGACAGCTCAGCTGATGACAGACACTTCCAAATGAGGATAAATAGGCCGTACTTGAAAACGTGTTAGTTAATAGCAATTCAAACATGATTCTGCTCCGAGTGCAAATGCAATTTAAACCTTTGAAAAATAAGTTAACTGGTCATGAGTGACTCTGGGGAAGAGCTAACATTTCCAAATGTAACCTATTTTCCCAGCCTGGACACGCCAGATGTGTCCTGCCCTTAGTTCTTCGTTATTTTGTGCCATTCCGACAACGCAATGATGTAATGCAGCATTCGCAACAAGCTGTGATATATGAGACCAGTGACACTTTTGGACTCTTCACATGATTTGTAGATGTTAGCAAGGGCCTGTTAAGTGAGTTACTCTCATCCAACCTGCTGCTAGGGATCTGGTCTCTGCAGCCCCAAAGATCAGACGTTCAGGGAAAAGGCTGCTTTCCCCATCCCCGGGCTGTGGGGTGGCCCCACAGCATCCCCCCATACAAAAGGAATAAAACCAAAAGTAGTATTCTGGGTACACCAGACCCTTGAACCTCTTCATGCAGAAACGTGAGAGAGAGAGAGAGAAGAGGAAACACGAGCACCGTTATCAAACACAGATTCGAATCTTCAAATGTTTTTCCCCAAAGACTTCAATTAGAGACCAGAACTGCCATGAAACTGCCCTGGGTTTGATAAAGTCTCAATGCGAAGATGTTTAATTATCAAAATGGCCAGGAAAAACTTACGCCAGATTCTTTGCCTTTTGTTTTTTTCAGTACTTTTGCTTTTCACAGTCTGTACAGCACAGCCGTCCACCCCACGCAGCGTCCCACCGCCCGAGCCCCTGCCCTGCGTCGCCCAGCCCTTACCCTGAGAGGGCATTTGTGCTACACTCAGCACAAAAATTTCTCCCTCTCCCAGAGATATTAAGAGCTCCAGAAATAGGTTTGACCAGAAAAATAACTCTGTGCAGGCTTGGAAAGTAGTGATGATCCTCACATGGCTCTTAGCCCCGCATCATCCATAAGCATCGGGCACCCTGGGGCTGCCAGCACCCACCGGCACCTCCTCAGCCCTGCATCCACCCCAGTTCCTGTTTTTGGGAAGTTTCTGTCCATCCTCCTGCAGGCACCTGTGTCAGAGGGGTCCAGAAAGACCAAACACAGCAAATGAGTAGGGCAGCTTCTGGGGGAGGCTGCAGAGCGAGGCCAGGATGGCTCCGCAGCTCAGGGCTGTTAGGCTCTGCCACGCTACAAAACCGACCCAAAACATTCCAGAAAGTGCCAACTATAGAGCCCAGAGAAATGCACTTGCAAACGGGCAGACTCCCGGCTTCCTACCACCCATCACTGCCCTTCTTGCCGGCCTTGTTGGTAGCCGAACCTGCACCCAACACCAAGCATTCTGAACTGATGAAGTCTTAAATCAGCATGTTCTGCTTTCAGGGGAAAAAAAAAAAATTATCCAGGTTTGTAAGCCACCTGACAGATAAGGGGGCCTACAGGAAAGCTGGAGAGGGACTTTTTACAAGAGTGTGTAGTCACAGGACATGGGGCAATGGCTTTAAACTGAAAGAGGGGAGATTTCAATTGGATCTAAGGAAGAAATTCTTCCCTCTGAGGGTGGTGAGGCACTGGCACAGGTTGCCCAGAGAAGCTGTGGCTGCCCCATCCCTGGAAGTGTTCAAGGCCAGGCTGGATGGGGCTTTGGGCAACCTGGTGTAGTGGAGGGTGTCCCTGCCCATGGCAGGGGGGTTGGAACTGGATGATCTTTGAGGTCCCTTCCAACCCAAACCACTCTATGACTCTATGATTCTATAATGAAGCGTTCCATTCTGACTGCTGCCGTTATCTCCTCGGAATTCCCTCAAAAGTTGGGCTCTCATAACAACGCAAGAAGGCAACAACCGAAGATGGGTTCAAAGGATGTCACCGGCGAGAGGGCCGGGCAGTAATGCAGCCCAGTCCTGCTCCCACACTCCTGCAGCCACAGACCAGCACGAAGACCATCTGGAGACACCTCTCATCGCCTCCCAAAGCTTACAAAGCAGAAAGCCAGACTCTTCATGCACCCCTCCCTCTGATATCCATACAAGGTTCTATTTTCTTGGCAGTTGCCATAATTAGAAATTACATACTTGACTTGTCTTCCAGGACCTCCTTAGAAAAGTGATCCTTGTTGTTAAGGAGAGGCAGCACAGGAAGGGGGCAGGGGGCTAAATCACTGCTTGCAAACGGGACACGGCAAAAAGCGGCATGTCTCTGCCTGCTTCGTCACAGCCTCGTCGTGCCTGAAGATGCTCACCCAACAGCCATTGATAAATTATTCTTAATGAGCAAATATTTAATAGACTGAACGGAATTTCTGAGCATGAAATGCTGAAGATAAGGGGACAAGGCATGGGCTCAGGCTTCACTCAGGACAATAATGCACTCAGAGGAAAATTATGCTGCCTTCATTGGCTTCAAGGACTTGTAAGAAAAACAGTAGATGTGTTGCGTGATTATTCCCTTTAGAAATCATTTTCCAATCAAAAAGCCAAAAATAGAATAAAAAGCTGTTCCTCCTGTACAAAGGCAAGAAGGACAAACATGAAACAGTCTGGAAGTTATGGTAGGGAGAGACAAGGATATTTCCATGTTCCTAATGCAAGGTTTCAATTATTTGCTAATGTTTTCATTAAGGTGGGTCAAAATTACCACGGGGAAAAAAAAAAAAGAAAGAAAAATTAAGTCTTTCAATGTATTGCTGTTGCAAATCCAAAGCTTGACCTTATCTTGGAAGTTCAGTGAATTCCCAGGGCCTGTGCCTCAAGACCCCAGAGCAGCACCCAGGGATGCTCTCGCTGCGCGTGCTCCTGCAGCACCTCACAGTCGTGAAGTCAAACACAAGAAATAAGAAAATACAGGAACTTTAGTTTTATTTGCTCAAACCGTAGTATCACATTTCCACGCAGTATAAGCAGGCAGATGCATTCTGCCCAGATAAACTTATATTTAATTACAGGTGGTGAAGATCTTAAATGAACCAGGATCCAGCCCAAGTCCTTAATGTGGCGAGCAGGCTGGCACCTCATTTTCCTCATTCTGTGATTACAAATAAATCCCCTCTTAAAAGACTGCCGGATCTGGTTTTGTTCTTATTTTTTAATCATCCTTTTAATCTCCTCAAGTACCTCGGAGCCTCTGGCGCAGAGCTGTGAGCCATAAATGGAGGAGGAGACCACGACAGCCGTGGCAGCAGCAGAGCACGTGGTACAGCAACTTAATGCCCAAAGGAAAGCCACATCCCCATCCGCAGTCTGGGAAAGCCACATCCCGATCTGCAGTCCGGGAAAGCCACATCCCCATCCACAGTCTGGGAAAGCCACATCCCCATCCGCAGTCTGGGAAAGCCACATTCCCATCCGCAGTCTGGGAAAGCCACATCCCCATCCGCAGTCCGGGTCCTGGCACGAAGAGCAGATTTGCACTGTTGCATCTGGATATATGTGTAAAGGACAGACCCCCCCCCCGATACAAACAATGCTTCCTGCACTTCCTTCCACTTTTTACAAGGGTGTGTAGTGATAGGACAAGGGGCAATGGATTTAAACTGAAAGAGGGGAGATTTAGGTTAGATATAAGAAAGAAATTCTTTACGTTGAGGGTGGTGAGGCACTGGCACAGGTTGCCCAGAGAAGCTGTGGCTGCCCCATCCCTGGAAGTGTTCAAGGCCAGGTTGGATGAGGCTTTGGGCAACCTGGTGTAGTGGAGGGTGTCCCTGCCCATGGCAGGGGGGTTGGAACTGGATGATCTTTGAGGTCCCTTCCAACCCAAACCATTCTGTGATTCTATGATTCTCCACTGAATTTCCACTTAGCAGCTGTAACTACACAGCCGTGCACGCCCAGCTGCCAAGGGCGATGGGCAGAAAAGCGTGGGGCTTGGCGTGTGTTCTCCTGCGCTGAGCAATGCCCGCTGGTGGACACCGGGCTCCCGCGTGCCCTGCGCTGCCCGTGCCTTTGGCACCAAGTCAAAGGCCAAACGTAGCTGAGCAGTGGCAAGGCAGATTTCTACCTCCATCTGGTAAGAGGCTGGCATCACCAGCTAAGTAAGAACAAGGTGAGGGATGAAGGAGACAAGAAAAGAGCACCAGAGCCACGGGATATAAATAGAAACGCTTCCATGCCCCTCAAATAACTCTTCTTCAGCTAAGGCAGAAATCCTTCCGTTTGCTTTTTTCCTGCCTGTTCTGTAATCAAGAGCACAGGCAGCGAGTGACGGCTTTTGGCCGGGAGGGTTCTGAAAGGCACAATCGGAGCCACCAGCTGATCCTGCTGGGTGCCAAGTGGGGAATCTCCTGGGGAGGGTCCAAGCAGGAGAAGGGCCAGGGCTGATGCTGAGCAGCAAAACCCTCCCAAGGGCAGGAATGGAGGGACCTCGACTTGATGGGACAAAAAGTCACTTACAGCAGCACTCAGCCGTGCGTGGCTCTGCAACCCGCTGCGCCCCGCCGCCGCGAGGCAAATGTTGCCGGGTCCGCTCAAGGAAGGAAACTGTTTCCCAAATTTACCAGCACAACCCCTAACAGGAGTTACGTGTCAGCTGAGATACCCAGTGCTGCCCGTGGTATGATGGTGAGCCTGTCCTCAGTATTCTTCTAGCATTAATATTTCAGCACTACATGAATTTGGTAAAATATTTCCCATGATGCTGTCAGATCCTCTCTACTTGGAGTTTCTGAGAATAAAATCCTATTTGCTTATAAATTCGTGATGTGATGGAATTGCAAAACAGGTCAGCTAGAAGATCTGAAGATACAGCCTAACATCTTCTCCCTTCGAAACGTAACTGAGCGCGTGAGCAAACACCTCTGGTTCACGTGGCTCCTTGCCGTGCTGAGAAGAGACAGAGGATACAACACGGCACTGTGCCTTGATGGAGCAGCGAGTCCCAGCACAGCATTCCAGGAAAGCCACCATCAGAACTGGTCACTCTCATTGCTTGTGGTTCTATTTCCCTCAGCGGTGACGTACAGACAGATCATACACGTTTCTCATGAAACAGTACTGCTGAACACTAAGAACACACGTCAAAGTCAGAAAACACAACAGCTTGTGTTATTCCAAGAGCTACATTTTCTAAGAGGTCAGAGCTAGATCCTAAATTTGTGCTGGGAACGACTTCCACTTGCAGTATGAAAAGTAAACAGAGATGACAGAATTTGCACATTCAAGTGAAACCAGACTGTGCATGGAAACGTGCTTTGCATTCATCAGTGTGATCTACTGGAAGGAAAAACAATACTTCCTGCACGGACCTGCTGCAGGAAAAAGACCAGGAATGGGTAATTATTGCCGGTGAGACACAAGCCCACGTCCTTTTATTTTTATAAACCTGTAGGGGAAATGAAAGCCTTTGTGCAACTGGAAGAAATCTAAAATACAGGTGACGCTTCCCTTTGGTCTAAAGCTACAATCAAAACGCTCTCCAGTAGGATTAAAAGCTGCTGGCTGTTGTTTCCAGGGTCTCCACCATGCAGGCAGCTCCGAGGTGCTTTGCAGACTGAGCATCATCTCTGAAGGGGGATAATCGAACAATTCCTGGACTTAATATCTGCATCCTTTTCAACACCCTTTGCAAAAACCAGAATTCAGTTATGACACAAGAAACACTATGCTGACAGTAGACAGAGAACAGGGAGCAATTTTGATACCCAAAAAGCATCTGAAGGAAGGACATTGTCTGAGAGCCATCTTCTCCAGCTGTCATGTGCAGATGCCACACGTGGTTTATATCAGCTACTGGGGAGACAACCTGCTTAACAGATTGCAGGCAAAATTAATGCTTTTCACTCCGTAGATGTGCAACACTGTGAACGTGGGCAGGGCTGAGGCTGGCGGTGCCCAGTGCGGCGCGGGGAGCCGGGCTGGCACGGCAGCAGAGCCCAGTGAGCCCTCAGAGCAGCAGAAACCACTGAAGAAGGAGGAAGAGGAATAACTCATTCAGAGATCAGAGGCTGCAGGTGAAAAACCAAGATGGTCAGCTCCAGAGCATCTCATTCTAAGGAAAGACACCGAAACAGGTGGGAAAGCACCTCGTGATTAGGAATTGCATTTTAAAGGCATCTTATTTGCAGCGTCTCGTTTCCAGGCTGTTAATAACAAAACATCAGATGAAATTCAATGCAGATAAGTATAAAATAACACACATGGAAGAAAGCTCCTGAAAAGGAGCTGAAGTCGAAGACCGGTGCTACCACATACGGGAAGAACAGGACTAGGGATGGAAGGAGCAGTTCTGCAAAGGAGGAAACTTGAAACCCAAAACCCATGCGAGGATGCCACATGCCCTGACTTACAGGTATTTATCACCAAGTTAGAGAACATAAACAACATCTTTGGCTTCTTTGCCTATCAGCTCTTCAACCCGGCAAAGCTGGCCCTGTGGTTGCCAAGGGAGATGACAATTTTTGGTGTTATTTGTCCAGGCTGCCTCCTTCTTCCCCATGACAAACTGCATCCCTGGGCTGGGATGGGATAACTGCTACGCTCATCACACGCTCGCTCTCTCCTGAGCCAGTAATGAGGTGTCTCAACAGAAGTACCTACCAACCTTCTCCTACCTCCTGAGCCTTACCCAGAGGTAAAAGCTTCGTATCCCATAACTCTACGTTACAAATCAGCTACAAGTCGTGCCCCACAGCAGGGGCCAGATCTGCAGCACGCTCAGAGTGGCATTCACGAAAAAAATCACTCAAATATTTAACACTTACACATAGCATTCTTCAATTCCAAACATTTTTCCAATCGTCAAATGGAATATTTCATCAAAAAGTCAAGAGTTTCCTCCCTCTCCTTGCCAAGAGATATCCACAATTTTCCCATAGAACAATCAGCTTGCTACAAAGATGGTAAAAAGGCACCTTTTTTTCTTTTTGAAACAAGCATCAGCCCTGTACCCACACGACAGCCCTTTGGCTGCCACACTGACAGAAATATTAAGAGACAGTCAGAGAAAAATGGAATTTTATTTGAGCTAAAAGAACAGAAAATAAGAGACCAAAGGTAGAAATTGGACAGTAATGGCCAGCGCTCCTGCTCTCCCCAAAGTCAACCAAAGCCTCGCACAAAAGTGGATATGTGAGCAAAAGCACAGTCCAACAATTTAGGACTTTGTAGCAAACCCTTTTTTCTACAAAGGGAGGAAGATGCTCCCAATTCCCCCTCCTGTCTCATGCATTTAACTCAGGAAAGGTCTGCGTGGGGCAGCAGGCACAGAGCTGTAAACTGGGGGCATGACGTGGAGCAAGACGGGGCAAGAGCTGCCAGACCGAAGCGTGAAGTGTTTATCCCACAGGAATTCAGTTTTCTGGGATAAATTCAGCATTGAATTGCTTTTAGCACAGAATAATTACACCTGAGAAGGTTTTTTTCCTCTTTCCTTTCTTCCTTCTCAAGGCTGCTATTAGCCCACTGCAGTTTATTCCCGGGACTGTAAAACACGGGCAGGGTTTTATGGAGGTTTTTAGGAGAAATGAGCTTACCACCCCATCAGCGGGACATGCTAGGAGAGAGATGATCTCCAGACCACCTCCACTCGGATTATTTTGGGGAAGGTGGACCACGCTGAGGGGTGTGAGGCCCTGGCCACATCCCCAGCACATGGACTTTGACCAGCAGCCACCATTAGCCCTTCTGCACGGCACCCCGAGCACGGCGCGTGATGTTGAGCCCGCTGACGGAGACAGAGCTGCCTCGTTGCTTCAGATTAACAGAGTCATCAGATCCATTTAGAACGTAATCGAGAATGTCTAATTTTAATTAGATGTTGGTTTGCTACTGTTCAACTAAACACGATTACTTCTTTCTAGAGATATTTTTATTGAATTCAAACTCCAGTTACAGCGTCCCCACGTAGCCCGGTTTTATGGAATTGTGAACCAACACCCCTGCAGCTGATGCCCCACTGCAACTGATACCCCACCAGTTGAAGAAGCAGCACAAACTGCATTTTATTATAGCACTAAAACTCTTCTGCTATCTCAAAATATACCAGCTCTGAATTCATAGAATCATAGAATGATAGAATGGTCAGGGCTGGAAGGGACCTTCAAAGGTCATCTAGTCCAACCCCCCTGCAAGGAACAGGGATATCTCCAACTAGATCAGGTTGCTCAGGGCCTCGTCCAACCTGGCCTTGAATGTCTCCAGGGATGGAGCATCCACCACCTCTCTGGGCAACCTGTTCCAGTGTTCTACAACTCTCATAATTCAAATGTGTGTATTTGATTCTGTAAATACTTGAAACTGTTTGGTTTGTTACTGGGCACATTTTATCAGTTAGCCACCTAGAGAAAATACAAGTGGAAATAAGGAGAATATAGTGGAATATATTGCACTTGCATGCAGTAATACTGAGCACTGGATTGAGCAGCCTCGTGCCATCACCAGGTTATATTTAAAAGCTTCTGGAAGAAGAGCTTTGCTCAAAGCTATTACCTTATTTTCTCTGGGATGTGAGGTATGGGAAAGAGGAACCAAAACATCCTCAGCATCCTGAAAATAACCGAATGACATGGAAAGGAAGAGCTGGTGGGGCAATTCCTCCTCCGAGACAGAAGCAGGGAAGCAGCTGCCGAGGCTGCGCCTGGAGCGTGAGGAGCTGAGCACGCAGCGAGCGCAAGGAGGGTTCTCCTGCCTGGGACACCAGCCTGCTCCTGGAGCCCTTGGTTCCCGCGCCCAGCTGAGCAGCACTGCATTGCATGATGCTGCTGAAAGCTTTTGCAAGTTGTGTACTTCAAAGATAGGTTATAGAAAAATAACCTTCTTCTACAGCAGGGATGTGCTGCAGACCCTACAGGGAGCAGCCGCGGCTCTCTGGTGTCATCCCTCGGGCTTCCTCGATGTCACCAGAGAAGAGGCTGGTTTGGGTTTGTTTGCAGCTATAAAAAAAAAAAAACCCTCTCTCATTTACCAGGGGCAAACAGAAAGGAATTGAATATAAGAAACCCTCAGGTTGCCAGGCGTGATGACGTGCCTGACGAAGACACATGGCAACAGCTTTCTGTGTTATTCCAAGGAGGACTAAAATCCGTGCCACACTCCCAAGACCGCGCGGTTCCCTTTGTGAAGGTGGGGCTCCTGGAGGCACTAGCTGCTGAACCAAGTCAGCGCAGCCAGCCTAAAAAAACCCAAAAAATCCTAAAAAAAAACCCTCCTCACCAGTGGAGGTTTCTTAATTCATCCCAGTGACTGCCAAAGCTCCCACCGATAAAGGAGATACGTGAGGAAGAGGCTGGGCAGAGGCAAGGCGAGTGCAGTCACATCCCAGTATTTCACCCAGGATCAGGTCCAGTGTTTGGGTGGGTAACCAGGCTGACACGATGCCGGTGGGACCAGCTCGTGTCCACTCGCAGTGCACCTGGGCAAGGGCTGAAAGGCATCGGATGGCTGCGATCTCCGGATGGCACCGGCACCGCTTGCCAGCGGAGCTGGCTCGCTCGCCGACAGCTTCAATCACAAACTAATTTCCAGGTTCATTTCCCTCCTGTTTCTCGCGGGAGAAAGGATGTCCTCTCACGTGAGAGGGGATCATTTGGGCGGCAGCGTCACGTTATTGTCTGTTCACACCCTGGACTGCTACAGAGGAAGAACTTTTGGAGCAGTTCGTGCTAAAGCAGTATTCATCAATTTACAGCGCTACCAGCCAGCACACCGAGGAAGCAGGGCCATGTCTATGTGATTAATTGAAATAATTTCGTTTCTCCTCTCTGCAGAAGGTTGAGCTGAACACATTACACCTGTGCGTGCCTGGCCCTCTGCAAAAAACCTTGTATCCCAGAATCCCAGAACCCCAGAATGTCAGGGACTGGAAGGGACCTCAAGGGATCATCTAGGCCAATCCCCCTGCTGGGGCAGGACCACCTAGATCAGATCACACCAGAACGTGTCCAGGCGGGTTTGGAACATCTCCAGAGAAGGAGACTCCACAACCTCTCTGGGCAGCCTGTTCCAGTGCTCTGTTCCCCTTACTGGGAAGAAGTTCTTCCTCATGTTTAAGCGGAACCTCCTATGTTCCAGCTTAGATCCATTTCCCCTTGTCCTATCACTGGATGCCACTGAGAAGAGCTTGGCTCCATCCTCATGGCAGTCACCCTTTCCATATTCATAAACATTAATGAGGTCCCCCCTCAGTCTCCTCTTCTCCAAGCTAGAGAGACCCAGCTCCCTCAGCCTTTCCTCAGAAGGGAGATGCTCCACTCCCTTCAGCATCTTGGTGGCCCTGCGCTGGACTCTCTCCAGCAGTTCCTCGTCCTTCTTGAACTGAGAGGCCCAGAAGAACTGGACACAATATTCCAGATAAGGCCTCACCAGAAATAATTTCATTTCTCCTCTCTGCAGAAGGTTGAGCTGAACACATTGCATCTGTGCGTGCCCGGCCCTCTGCAAAAAAGCTTGTACGCCCTGAAGCTCACCGTGGGGGATCCTCCTCCTACCACCACCCAAATCCACCCGAACCCTCTGAGCATCCAGGGCTCCCGCTGCGCTCCCCTCCGAGGCCTCGGCTCCCTGCGAAGGGTTTCCGAGGCATCTCACTCTTTGTGTCACGAAACTGGTTTCACTACGGGGATGCTCACACTCTTTACCCGAAAGCCCCACATGCAGCTGCACGAAGAGACGAGTCAAAATGCTCTGAACCCCCTGGAAGAGGTAACACAAGGGAAAGGCAACGGGGGGGTATTTAGGGTCGCATTTTGGTAGAGCAAATTATTTAGAAAATTCAGATCTGGATCATATTTTAGATTAAAAACATCAACTATAAAGGCTTGCCTAGGAACCTGATATTGCCCTTCTCCATTTCTTTGCTTCGGATCATCTTGTTTACCTCCTTTTCCCCCATGACAGCACTGCAGGGTAAACATCACCCTTAAGCAATAAGCTACTACAGAGAGAGGGATCTATATTAGCTTGGTTCTCGAGGTCTCTGGAGACAGGAGGAGGAAGAGGGGGGCGATGGGCTGGTGCCCAGTCCCATTTTGGCAGCTGGCGGGGAGGAAGCCCTGCTGCCGAGGGCACAGGCATTGCCGGAGGCGCAGCGATGCGGCCCCGCACGGAAAGCGGAGCAGAGGCCGGCGGTACCTTGTGAGTACAAGCTGCACTTTCCCTTACCCTGACCTTGAGATCAGTTGTTTTCTTCCCTGTAACCCAACAGGCTGTAAAGCAAGTGGAAACTCACAACACAGTTTATTAGAAGTACGGTGCTCGGTCATATTACTCAAGGGAATATTTTCGGAGCATCTGCAAACCAAAATTGAAAACCCATGCACCTCAACTGAGACATCATGTGAAGCCCAGGTAACTGCTCCCGAGCTGGCAGCTCCAGCTGGTTCATGAGGAAGAGGACATGCAGCTTTGGCATCCCCGTGCCCCAGTGCAGGGCACTCACTGCCACCCAGCCAGGCGCGTTTCCAGATCAAAATCACCTCTGCTGGGATAAGACACCTCCAGGGCAGGGAGGGAAAGGGGGTGACTCTATCCACAGCAGAACAAATCCATCAAAAGGACTTCCAGCAAACGCACCTCTAGGAGGAAAGAGGGACTGGTGCCCCTGCGTGAGGCCGGAGCAGGGCTCAGACTGAGCCTTAGCACAGCAAACCACAAACCAAACCTGCAGTTCCTGCATCCTGGAGCGTGGAGGGAGCCCAGCTGCTCCAACACTGCCCTCCCCATGCGAACAGCACAGCAGGGGAAACCGTTTGGCCCCATCCTGGACAGGGCACGCTGGGCTCAGCCAGCCCCTCTGCCTCCCACGCAGGCAGGGAGGTGCCGGCAGCCAGGGAGTAAAACGTGAATATTGGGATTAGAGCCAAAACAAATCGTCCAGCACTGATGAGGGCAGCAATCCTTGCCTTCATTTTTCTGTCCAACATTCCATCAAGCTCGTGCTGGGTTCCACAGCCCTCCCAGTAAACACACACGCCTGGCCAGCTGGCTGCACAAAAACCTGAACGCGGCCGACACGGCTTTAAATCGTGTGTGTGCTTGGCATGGCCACTTGTTTCAAAAGCAATCTCCAACGTCCAGATTTTGTTTTCTTTTTTAAGGCCAGCCTAGTGTCACCAAGCCACCACGCACAGCTCCCCTCTCCCCTGCTCCGGGGAATGGTGCCCCGGGATCACCCAAACTGCCGTGTTCATCCTCCCAGGGGCCGCAGGGACCCCAGCTGGGAGTGGGGGGACCCCTCACCTGCGGGGGCTCGGGCAGATTGTATAGCAGGAGTGTATCAAAACACAGTTAGTGTGCCACAGCTGTACCTGCCCCATCCAGAGTGCCCCAAACGCTGCGGGAATATTTAAACAGACCACTAATGGCAAGGAAAAAAGAGCACGAAGATGCTCCAGAGCAATCCTTTCTAATGGGTTGTCTTCTCTGGGGCACACACAATTAATTTTTAAAGGATTCTCTCCAAAATTGTACTAAGCTGTTTTATATGCTCTTTTCTTTGCCCATAAAATAGGACTATTTCTGGCCACCAGCACTGTGAGACAGCCAAGAGTGCTGATCCAAGTCACCACCCCACCTTCCAACTGCAAAACCATCATAAATATTTTCTGTTTATTTACACAGAATTATTCACTCCTTCGATTTTGCAATTCAAAGCTCTTTAACGCTCTTCCCACCTTCCCCACAATGGCTGCAGCACCCAGATTTTGGCTAGGGAGAGCCAGGGAGCACCGTGGCTGGGAGGGCACCAGGGCGAAGCACTACTGCAATGGGCACAAACACTGCATGGCAGCTGAAATAATCTTCAAGTTAGGACAGAGAATTATGCATATTCCTTTTTTCCTAGGAAAGTGGAGCTTTTTTCCTATCTCCTATGGAGCCAAGGGAGTTAATCTCCCAGCTCCTTGCAGCCTTGAGCAGATGTTATTCTAAACGAGCTCAGGTCTCCCTGATTTTCACCCGCAGGCTGCCCTACTCCTGGTTGTAGGAGCAGCCCCGAAGCACCACTGCCATCCGCAGCCGCAGGATCTTGGTGTAAGAGAGACCTACTCCAGGGAGCAGCCACTCACGGGGTCTGGTGTAACATTTGCTCCTTGGCGAGGGCACTTTGTGTGGCAGCAGCAGCAATTCGGTGCCGGTGTTCCCCTGGCACTTGGAGCACGTCCCCGCCAAGCCCCGCTCCTGGGGCTCACGCACAAAAAAACAAATGCCAGAAGCACAAGGCCAAACGGGCACCCAGTGCAAACAGAAGTTTGCCTCTTCTTGCCCTCTGGCAGCACATCTAAATTTGGCTTGTTGACATTTCTGCTGAACGCCTCCGGCACAGCGAGTGTGCTCCTTCACAGCAGAGGATATGGATGCTTCTTCCAGCCCAGCACCAGGAGAGTTTCCAGGTCTCACCAGCACACACAGCTCCAGGGTCATTGCTACCCGCTGGCATCCACCATCTGTGCAGTGTCTGATACAAGGTGCGTTCAGGTGCAGCAAATGAAAAGTGGCTTGGCAGCATCAAGCAAAGTCGGTAAGGCATCACACCTCCTCCCGGGAGGACCTTGTCTGCTCCCCAACACATCAACAACAAAGCTTTCTAAGATTCCCAACTACACGTAAAGGCACTGTGTAGGCACAGACTGTTTGAACAGAGACACTAAAAACATCTGAGACAGGAGAGATGTAAAGACATCAACCCAAGAGCTCAGCAGAGGAAGGCTGGGACCTGGGACACTTGGGGTAGGCTCAGAGAACCGACAGCAGGGCGGACACTAAACTGGGGTCTCTGGAATAAAACTAGTTAATGGGAAAGCCAAGGATGTAGGATGCGTGGCGTAGTGCCCAGCGGGTCTCAGAGCTCGCTGCTCCTGGCTAGAGAATCGAAATCATAGAATCACAGAATGGTTTGGGCTGGAAGGGACCTAACGATCATCCAGTTCCAATCTCTAAACCTGGGTTTGAGGCTCTGACCTCGCCGGCGGTCCAGATCAGATCACGAGTATCTTTCCAAGCATTTCTAGTGCAAGAGCATCGTCCCTCCCACAAGCTACCAATTACCACTTCAGCCTTTTGAAATCCAAAGGGCACATCCTGAAACAAAAAGGGTTTTCTGCAGTGGCCGCAGGCACGGGTGGGATGCCACACGCCTCAGCTGAAGCCAATTTTTTCAAGTCTTCAGTTCTTGCCGAACGTGATCAGCAGAGCATGGCAGGAAGGGGATCATATTTTTCGAAACCAAAGCCAACGCGAGGCTATAAGCTGTGCTCGGTTTTGGCCATGGTCCTTGGCACCCACCACGTTTGCTCTCACTGTGTAACTTGCATTTGTGTGGGTGTTCAGGCAAAGGCTCTGCCCAAAAAGCGCTCCTCATCTCCGACATGGAGAAGTCTCCCCAGATCTGCACCCAGACACAGCTCCATGTCACAGGACGAAGCATCATGCTGAGAGCAGACGGGGCAGGCACCGAGGCAGAAGACATCGTGGTGGGAACAACAGAGGTGAAATCGTAACAACGGATTAATCAGGAAACAGCACGGGATTTCACACGAACGTACTCACCAATGGCTTTTTTTTTTAAAAAAAAAAAGGGATGAAATTGCAGATTTTATACAAAATGTCATAGGTTTGTCACTCTGCTGCAACTTGTCCTCCCCCAGATGTCCACAAGTATTTTCCCTCTCCCTCCTGGGACACAGTCAGCAGAGCTGGAGCAGCCCTGGGCAGGCGGGAGCAGGACCGAGGGCACAGGGACGCTGGGCACAGAGCCCGCAGCATCGCACCGCCGCAGCCGGAGAAGGGCCGGCGCTGGCCTCGTTTGGCACCAGCCAGTACAGAAACAGCAAAGGAGGTTGTACAAAACTGGGAAAAAAGGGAAACCAAACGATAAGAAGAATTTTCTTTAAACACCACATATGCTATTAGTCAGAGGACCTCATTGGTATTTCTGGAGCCGAGCAGTCCGAAAGGTTTTCCTCCGAGCAGCCCAAAGCACAGAGCTGTATTTCCCAGTGATCCCAGTAGGACCAGAGGGATGCAGCCCCTTCCCGGGCTGCCCGAGCAGAGCCCTGCAGCACCCATGGGGTAGCTGAGGCAGAGGCACGCTGCAAGCTTTGGGAGTTGTAGGTCTTCCCCTTTTTTTTTCGGCCCAGATTAAAACGAGAAGTCTCCCTTGGAGCACGGCATTGGAGCACATACTAGTTAAGATTTAAATTTGTAAGGAGATCTGTAGGAGTAAATCTGGGTGATTACCTGCTAGAAAATGGGTCTATAGCTACCCTCTTGGACACGCACCATAACTGCTCCCCAGGGATCCAGATCGCTTCTTTGCACAAGGAAAAATCCGCCACTTTTAGCTCCACAGAAACAAACACAGCTTTAAGTTTTGACCTTGCTCACTGCTGAAAAAAAAATCTCCGGGGGCTGCGTTACACTAACCGAGGCTGTTATTCCTGATTGACACCACTGTGTGACTGGGAATAGATTCAGGACCTGTATCTGCAGAATGAACTCCGTGCCGGGGCTTTCCTGCATTCCTAATAAGATTGTCACTTACGCCGGCTCCGACCACGTATCTGGCTGGTGAAGAGGTGTAAGTGTGAATAAGATATGTTGATTTTCCGTGGCCAGGTTAAAATGCAGAAAGCAAGCTGCTAGAAAAATATGCTTTGCCTTGCAAAGCAGTCCCATTGGATGCAGAAACCACTGGCTGAATAATTACAGGACCCTGAGATGTCACCTTTACCGTCGCTTCTTTGCTACGGCTGCAGTCAGGCAGCAGTTTGAATTTCATGGTATTTATGGATTTGAACTGGAATTTTTACATTTGCTACTCAGAGGCAGGGGCTCCATCTGCTCCGTGTGCTCTGCCACCCACTCAGTGGCAGCTCTAGGGGTCCAGGACCCTGGGGGGATCACCCTTCTGCTTCATCCCTCCCACAGCACGGAGGGTGCCGGGTTGCTGGAGCCACTGGTGTGCACAGGGCAGCTGAGAGAGTTCAAGCACCTTCAGATCTCCTGGATCTGCTGGTGGTTTGGCACCTGCTGCAGCTCAGACTTTGAGCCGTGGGGACATGCTAACAGATCTATGGATCCAGCACGTCCACCCGGTGCCTTCCGCATTGATTTCCAAGCCAGCAGCCGCAGCCTCCCCGACGCAGCAGACCGTGCAATCCAAGCATCCCTTGCAGCAGCCAGCTCCACCATTGCTCACTCCAAGGCCCTTTCAAAGTGCAACTCAAATACGCCTTATGTCATTGATACCTTCCAAGAAATGACACCTTCTCAACCCTTGGGCCAGCACCAGCCCCCCTCTCCTCCGGGGTTTCTCCCTGGCACCCCATGCACACCCTCTGCCCTGTGGATGCTCCCATGGAGGCTGCGGATGAAGGTTCACAGCTGTGCCAAAGACAGATCACTCAAAGGACCAAGACCCTATGCCAGGCAATGTCAATCTACCAAAGAGAGTAAAATACACACCTTTAAAAGGAAAATTTTGAAGTTCTCTACAGGAGAGTTTTCTAAGTGAAGCAGCTTTCTTCAATTTTTGTTTCTGCATGGAAGATTTTGGACATATTTTTGCCATGTTCAAAACAAAACATTGTTTCAGGTATTAGATCAATTTCCTTTTGGAAAGTGCTAGAAGAAAAATTCGAGGTGCACAAACTGCAGCCCCTGGCCAAAAGAGGTATGATCTCCTCTGGCCTGGATGCCTATGGGGGAGTCGCTGAGATGGAGCAGCCACAGACCCTTCCATGCTGGGGCTGCAGCACTGCTGCCAGGAGCAAAAAAACTTTTTCCTAGAGGAAAAGGAAGCAGATTCAGGCAGCCTCACAAAGTTGCAAAGCGTGTGCCCACACCAGGGGCATACAAGGGGCATAACACTTCTCCACTCAAAAAATGGCTCAGCATCACATACAACACTATTTCCAGTTTCCTTAATGACAACCTGAACAAACCACCTCTGCCTGACCCTGGGGCTGGGGCGCTGGCGTGGTGTGGTCTGTTACATCCCAGTCCAACAGCTGGAAAAGGGGAAGAACCAGTTAAGCTGATGTAGAGGCGGCGCTGCCTGCAAAGCTGCACACCAGCCCCAGCGCAGCGGGGAGTTACTGGCAGCAAACACCCAGGTGCCGGAGCGAGACCCGAGGGCTGCGAGGAGTCCTCATGGAACACAGTGCTAGCCTGGCACTAATTATCATACTCCATGCTTAAATCATCAGCTTTTCTCATTTGGCTTCCAATGCAAAATTGTTATTTTTATAGGGACGGAAAGTATTCGATCCATTCCATACATAAATCCCAGCCCGTTTGGCACCAAAAGCCGTACCCAAGTGGGAGGATGCGTATTCACATGAACCCCAGGGATGCCCCACAAAGCCACTTCAGGCTCAATCTCTTTATACACGTGTTTTGGCTCCTGCTCTCTGCTCAGCCTGGCTGGTTTGACCCTGGAGACGGAGCTCAGAGCAAAATGGGGCGCAGAGCAAGATGGGGTGCAGCACTCCCCCTCACCAGCATGCCCCAGGATGGGGGGCACACCCCAAACGGGTCTGGGGGAGCCAAGGCAAGGCATGTACAGCTCCTTCTGCTCAGACAGTAGCCAGCACTGGCAATAAACATTTCTAATTAAAATAGTTCATCATTTTCTCTAAAAGGTTAAAAATACTAGAAATTAAAATTTAGGCTTTTCATGAATAAAGTGTACTTTTCTCCCCCGGCTCCTCACTCCGTTTCCATAGCTACCGAGAGACTTGCTGGGTGCCTCTGCCAGCTAATTGATTTTCAGAACGAAACGACTAATAAAGAAAAACAGTCTCCCCTCTGTTGCAGGGCAGTTCCCCACAGCAGCCTCTGCCTTGTCCTCTGGGAGAGCCTGGTCTGCAGGGCCAGAGCGGAGATAGGGCGTAAATCCCCCCATATACACACACTGAAGCACACCACGGCCCGAAGTGGCAAAATGGGTGTGCAACCTTCACTCAGGATGGCATTTTGGAACAGAATTACGGCTCATAGAAAAGAGGACTGGATCTGTGCTCGGTGGCTGCCCTCTCCAGCCACTCTCCTCTCCTCTCCAGCCACTCCTATCACACGTAAGGAGGAAATATTTCAAAATCCCAATATTCTGTAGCTCTTCCCCTTGATCCCGCATGCAGATGCCACATGGCCCTCCCCACCTCCCCAGTTTTTTGTGTGGCAGCCTTTTTGTTACTACAGGTTACGACGTTTGAGACAAAATTTTCATCTGTGTTTCAGCACAGCTTAGACGGAATCGCAAAGAAAAATTCTGAGGACGAGTCCATCGATGCCTGAGCACTGCATGCAATATTTAAAGCCTTCAGGAAAAGTTCTAAGAAAAATTAATTCATGTCAGAGCAATTGCACATGCCACTGCTTCATCTTTGCCCAGAACTCCCAGCCGTAACCACGTCTGTCTTGCGCCAAGCATCCCAAACACGCACTGCAGAAAGTTCCAAAGTGGAAGAATTGAGCTTTTCTGTACCCAAAGCCTCTCACGTGTAACTTGAGGTTTTTCTCGCCGTGCCTATCTGGGTTCAACGAGGCAGATCCAAACTCCTCAGGCAGATCCAAACTCCTCTGCCCCAGTGACCAGGCAGGAGAAGCAGCCCCTGGGGTACGAGTGATGGCAGCGACGGGGCACTGCGGCCAGCGCAGCTCCTGCACGCAGCTCCCACCCTTCCCTGTGGCCAGCTGATGGGATCCCGGGAGGTGTTGGGTGGGAGCAGTGAAGCACAAGTGCACAGCCAGATGCAGGCAAGGAGAGGATGGGAAAAACCCATTTCCATCAAAAAAATTGGAAGCAATCTTAAGAGCAGGCAATTATTATCCCTCAACGCTTTCAAGGGCATGTTTTCAAAACACTATGCAGGGAATTTTTTTTTCCTTTTTCTTTTTTCCTCCAAGGCCTGAGCACACATCAGCCTTGGGCTCTTGGGCTCAGCCCTTGGCTTGTCCAAGACCACCTGCACCAAGCATGGGGTCCAGGCTCAGCCCTGGCCAGAGGAACGCTGCAACGCACAAAATCCACCCAAGATACAACAAGGAGCAGACGGCCCCAGCAGTACGTGCAGACGCCCTGTTGTGGGTGGGGAATCCGGTGACACCCCACCAGCTCACCTGGGACCAGTTCAGGAGGGTTTCCAGTATCTCACCAGGCATATGGACACTGTTCTGCATCATGAGTAGTGATCCCAGTTAGAGTTGGAGAATGACTGACTTGGGCTCGTTCTCCAGAACTGACCATATTTTCCATTCCCTTTCTAACCACATTTTGCTAAACATGGAAGGGGCAGACACAAGGGCTCGTCCCTCTTCCAAGGGCACTGGGAAGAACTGAGAAGTCATTGAAAGCCTTTTGCAGACAGAAAAGGCTGTGGGATGCAAGCATCTTGCATGCATGCACTCGTGCGTCTGCCAAACAAACAGCAAACATCCATCTCACACATTGCACCCTGGTGTAATTCTGCTTCATTTCATTCCATTGACAGATTCTTTTCTTACTTTACAACTGGAGTGCTGCAGAGAACAGCCTGTGTTGAGGTGAGCAATGCCACCACCAAAGGCACCGGGGGTGCGTGTGTCAGCATGTGTGTGCTACACACGCGAGGCGAAAGCCCACGTGGACGTGACTCTTAATAGAACATCGTTTGCTAAAGCAAATGAAAACACAAAGTTACCTGTGGTTTCCTTTCCAGATTGCTTTAGTGTTACTGGGTAATACGACTTCGGATCAATGGGAATAAAAGATGAAGGAGCTCTGCCTCACTGTATTGTGCCTCGGCCAAGAAGAAAGCAGCTAGCTGTGGGAAACAGAGAGGAACGTAGCATTATTTATGACACGTCCTCAGCGCTCTTCCAGTGATTAAATAATTAGGGAGAGAGATTAAAAATTACTCTAAATGAGCTGAATTTTTAAACACTCCTTCCTTCCCCCCCCCCCCCCACCTCTCCTGGCTGCGAGGATTTTTAAATCATGCATTTTTTAAAACAGCTGACAAGATGAAAAATGACAGCATGATAAATATATACATTTGCAATAGTAGGAGAAACAAAACACATTCAGTATGTTTCTGGGTGAAGAGGAGTGGTTGTATTTGCTGCTCGAAACAAGCTGGCACCTCAACACGGCTGAGAAGTAGGTTGTACTACAGTGCAGCACAGGCAGATTTTAATTCAGCAGAGCAGAGTCCCACCAGGGGTTTTGGTGGGACTCTGGTCCCACTGGCCAGCCTGCCTGGAGAGCAGTGACAGGGTCCCCTTTCCCGGGCAGGTCTGGATGTGCCCACATGGGTGCATCGCATGGGTGCCAAGCGGCGCTCTGCTCTGCTCCTGAATGCAAAGCCACCAACTAAGAGGATGTTCTTGATGAGCCCAGCCACGGTCAAACTCCCACCGAGTTCCCACCGCTTCTGCACATGGAGTTTGTGGGGAACAAACCTGCTATGGAGACAGGCTGAGAGAGGTGGGGCTGTTCAGCCTGGAGAAGAGAAGGCTCCGGGGTGATCTTATTGCAGCCTGCCAGTACCTAAAGGGGCTACAGGAAAGCTGGAGAGGGACTTTTTACAAGGGTGTGCAGTGATAGGACAAGGGGCAATGGATTTAAACTGAAAGAGGGGAGATTTAGGTTAGATATAAGAAAGAAATTTTTCACTCTGAGGGTGGTGAGGCACTGGCACAGGTTGCCCAGAGAAGTTGTGGATGCCCCATCCCTGGAAGTGTTCAAGGCCAGGTTGGATGAGGCTTTGGGCAACCTGGTGTAGTGGAGGGTGTCCCTGCCCATGGCAGAGGGGTTGGAACTGGATGATCTTTAAGGTCCCTTCCAACCCAAACCATTCTGTGATTCTATGATTCTATAACACGGAGACAGAGGCACTGCAAAAAGACATGACCTGCTGGAAGCAACTCAAGCAGCGAGGTCCTGCCTGGTGCCTGCTGAGCCGCTGCACGTCGCTCGCTCCGCAGCCCTGCCCCACCAGGGCCTCCATTGGAATTCAGCTGCTGGAGAATGCCCAGGGTGGCACGAGGAGCTGCTGCCTTCCAGAGCTCCGCCAGCAGCCTCGTACCCCGCACAGGGACCATCAGCCACCGAGGAAATGTGCTGCTCCAGCAGATAATAGCAAGGAGGTCAGCTATTAAAAGGTTAGCACAGCGATCCTCTTAAAAAGGGAAAAAGTATCGCTGGTGCAAACCTTACCCTATCCATGAAAGAAAAAGGAAAAATCCACTTTGTAAGGAGTTAGTGCGTTCTTCCTGCTCTTTTCCTTCCCATTATAGCATTGTCCCTCATCCCGGAGCAATACCTGCTGACAGATGCTCTTATGTGGATGCCCCTAGAGTCAAACAGGGAAATCACGGTGGGCTTGCCTTGATACAGCCTCTATTATTTGCAAACTAATTACTTTCTGCTACTTAGAGGAGGCTCAGTAGACAAATCACTTTAAAATGCTAAAACAAGGTAGTAAAGGGAAATTGTGGGGGACAAAAATGAGGAAGCAGCTGTTGAAACAGAGATGTCAGCCAGGTTGAAGCTAGAAGAAGGTGAGAGTAATGTTCATAAATGGGACCATTGTGCTCTAGCGAGACGCTTCTCAGCACATTAGAGCACTTGGAATGGATGCTACTTTGAATTTGTGAAACAGGCTTTTTTTGTTTTCTTTTCTGTTTTTCCCCTGCCATGGGGTTGGAACTAGATGATCTTTGAGGTCCCTTCCAACCCAAACCGTTCTGTGATTCTATGGCTTAAGCTTGCTTTTTTTTTTTTTTTTTTAAAGTGTATATGTTACAGGTCAACCTTGCTACAGAACAAATTCAGACATGACCAGGAAAATCCCAAACTGACTGCTTTGGTGCTTTTTTTTTCTGCCAGGGCACTGCCAGGATGGCACATTGGTACATGCCATTCCTCCCCACTTCCTCCCTCGGCTGCTTTCAGACAAAGCTGTGCCCCCCAAGTGTGGCACAACAGCTATAGCATGGCATCCATTTAACAAGCAGTACCAAGGGCTCCTGATACCTTTGCTGAAGGAAATACTTCCCCAGTCTGGCCAGAAGTATTTGCATCCTTTGCACCCCAGCATGCTCCGGGGTAGACCTCGGAGGTGCCCATTGTTGTGTCCCCACGTACAACCCAGAGACAACAGCGTAAGTATCGTTAGGGCTGACAAAACCACACTCTCCCTCTTTCCCATACAAAACACCAAACAAGTTTTCATAGAATCATAGAATCACAGAACGGTTTGGGTTGCAAGGGACCTCAAAGATCATCCAGTTCCAACCCCCCTGCCATGGGCAGGGACACCCTCCACTACACCAGGTTGCCCAAAGCCCCATCCAGCCTGGCCTTGAACACTGCCAGGGATGGGGCAGCCACAGCTTCTCTGGGCAACCTGTGCCAGTGCCTCACCACCCTCAGAGGGAAGAATTTCTTCCTTAGATCTAATCTAAACCTCCCCTCTTTCAGTTTAAAGCCATTGCCCCATGTCCTGTCACTACATGTCCCTTTTGCAGTAAACCAAAAAGTATTAGTTAGACAAAGCATCAGGCATTTAGGTAAAAGACTGGAAATTAGATGTCTCAAAGAAAACCACTTTTGCTTAGTGTCTCCTAACCTGCAGCCCACCCCATGAGCTGGACTCCCCAACACCCATGCCTGGCATGCTCCCCCTTCCCCAGCCACCCAAGGGGAAACTCTGGGACGGTCGCTGGAAAGAGTACTGGGGCAAAAACACAAAATACATTTACAATGAGCACGATAAATTTGCACGCAGGGGCGTGCGATGCACTGCCAGCAACCGAGATGCAGGTGGTCCCTCAGCTCTGCCCCCAGCGTGCTGCCTCTGGGTCTGCGTTCACATTGCACCTCGTTGGCACGGCAGGAACTTCATGGATATAGCACAGATGGGCATAAACTGGAGGCAGATCCATAAAAAAGCAAATAAAAGTGACATGTATCTGGTCCTATGAGCAAGCCAAGGTAGGTAGCCCAGAGCTGGGTCTTGCCCAGACGAGGAGGGCTTCTCTCATTGCATCCTCCTCTTTACCTTTTGGTACATGCACAGATTTTTTCACTTCAGGTCCTGTTGATTTGTGTTTCTACTCGTTTTAGCTGCCAAAATTACAGAGCTGCTTTGGCACATGGACTCACGCACTTCTGAGCAACATGTTTTTTTTAAAAATGAATGCCTTTTGTCCCTCTCTTTCAACACACATACCAGGCTTGGAGGCTTGTAAAGATGGCAGCAATTTCCTGCTAAGTGGCTAATTCAGGGCAAACCATAACGATCCATCAAATGAATGAGTGGCTACGGCTGGCAGAGGAGCTGCTCTCCATACCCAACCCAGCATTTTTAAAAAGCAAACTTGCTGTTTCTTAAATAATACCTTTCTGTACTTTAATATGCTATATAATTTTTAAAAATACAGCTTCTGAATACCAGCAACTCCAAAAATCTAGAACATCTCACATTGAGGGACAAAATGCCTCACAAAACAACATTTCTGGCTAAAACGGCTGATTTCCAACACCCGCCAGTGACACAGGGTCCATGGGAAAGGTTCTGAGCTTCCAGGGTGTACAACATTTGCAGATTATTAATACATGATTAATTACTACTAGAGAACTTCTGAAGAAGTGCTGGATTGTGACAGAGCATTCCCGGAGCAGAACCACGCCGCACGCCCCATCTCAGAAGCCATACTGCTGCTCATGCACCGCGTATGGTAAAAATTGACACTTTCATTAGCTTTTCCTAAATAAAGCCTTTTAGACTTCATCCAAATACCATTATTGCCGTTGGGCAACGTTTTTCCACAATATTTTTATGCATGACTCCATCTGTGGACTGGGAAAGCAACTCAAAGAAAAATACTGTATTTATATGGGGCATCACGAGAGCTTGTTAACACGCACAGAGCCCAACCAGACTGGTATAAATGAGAACATGCAGGTATCAACTCGAACTCAAATCAGAAAAAGGAATTTAGGAACTAATTGCCAGGTTTTAAAATAGAGGGAGGTAGATTCAGGTTGGATATTAGGAAAAAATTTTTTACCATGAGAGTTGTAGAACACTGGAACAGGTTGCCCAGAGAGGTGGTGGATGCTCCATCCCTGGAGACCTTCAAGGCCCGGTTGGATGAGGCCCTGAGCAACCTGATCTAGTTGGAGATGTCCCTGTTCCTTGCAGGGGGGTTGGACTAGATGACCTTTGAAGGCCCCTTCCAGCCCTGACCATTCTATGATTCTATGATTCTATGATTCTAACCGGAGTTATTGATACTCATATACTTCCAACACAAGCACAAAAGGGAAATAAAGAGGAAAAAATTAAAATGCTTGACAGTATTCACTAATTCAGTCAAACTTGGTCACTTTCCATGGACAGTCTCACCGTTGAATTCACTGGCAGAGAAATTCAGGGAAACAGGGTTTATTGTATTGCTCCCGCCAAAGGATTCGGCCTTTTTTTCTCTTTTTTCCCCAAGTCCCCGTGAGAATCGTGTTTAGGAAGTTATTTATGGTCCTACAATTAGTGTCTTCAATGCTTTTCACATGCCCTATGCAAAGTATACGTATATATACCTTAAACACTGCCAGTAACCCACTGGCACCACGGCACGGAGGCAGGCGCAGCAGCATCTGCTCTCAGCGGCCGTGGCACTGCCGCTGGGGGAGAAACGTGGGCGAGATGCCAGCGTTTGCAAGAGCCTCAATTTTAGGGTGAAGCCTCTTATTAGTTTCTCACTTCAGACAGCTCATTGCTTGAGCACTTGTTCTGCCACGAGCACAAAAAGGCTGAAAAAGGTTTTCCCAGTTATATTTGGGATACGGGTGAAAACACTGCTTCGAGTGAGATATATCCATCTTTCAGGTTGTTTCAGGCATATTCTTCACTCCAGCCCTCTGTATATACACTTCCCCCAAAAACACGCATACTGCAATTTTCTATACCAGTTCCAGTTGCAACTCACACCAGTCACACCTGACGCACTCCACAACTCTCTGCCCATTGCCCATACTGCAGAAATTAGAAGCACCAGTTTGTCTCTGGGGCATGAAGTTTCTGTGCATCTCTGCTTTGTCCCCCTCAGAAAAATAAATGCTACAGTTGAACTCTTCTTATTAAGCTCAACACAGCTTCTACAAATCATAGAATCACAGAATCACAGAATGGTTTGGGTTGGAAGGGACCTCAAAGATCATCCAGTTCCAAGCCCCCTGCCATGGGCAGGGACACCCTCCACTACACCAGGTTGCCCAAAGCCCCATCCAACCTGGCCTGGAACACTTCCAGGGATGGGGCATCTACAACTTCTCTAGGTAACCTGTTCCAAAGAGATTCCCATGTGTACTAACCACAGCACCTCCGTTCCTGACGGACACAGCTGCCTGCAGTGGAAAGCCCTCTGCCCGAGAGGTCAGAGCTGCTCCGCTGCTCACTTCACTGCAAGAATGAAAGGGCACACTCGCAGAAAAGGCAAGGCACTGAGTGCAATGAGTACCCACACAGTATTCTAAATTTTTGGACACGCAACGGGAAAAAAAAATTATTCTTATCTGAGAATACCAACGTAAATCTGGAAAACAGAAGCAGATTCCGTGAATTAGATAAATTGAACTGCAGTAGCAAGGACGAGGTATAAATCCATACCCCTATATACTTCCTAGAAGGAGTTGAAAAACTATTTCACCAAAGGGGTTCAGCGATGGAGCTGTGGGTGCCATGGGTGTCTTTGCACAACGAGGCACTGGGCACCTGATCAGAAAAGGCAGAGCAGAGAAACTCAGGGCAGCTCTGATTAAAAGGAGGAGATGCCTGGCTGAGTGTTTCATGACCCTGGAGGACACGGTGACCAGGCTGGTGCTACCAGGGATAAGGAAGGAGGAAAGAAAAGCTGTGGAGCTCAATTAATCCACCTAGCAAGCTTACAGCTGCTGTTCTGTAAGCCCTACACCAGGCAGGTGTTGTGCTTTCATCCAAGCAGCTCCTCAGTGGGACTGACCACACGTGTCAGAGCTTCAACTGCAGGTTCAACCTCTAATGAGCACCTGTCCTTCGCAGACCTTCCAGTCACTGCCATTCCTCTCAAGAGACAAAGAACTTTATTTGGGTTTGGGTTTTTTTTTTCAAAATCTAAAATGTATCCCTATATCTTTTCACATCCAAAATGCCATCTCAGGATGAGAAACAATAAAATTGAAGTTAACAAACACCAGTTTCCCAGAACATGTCTGGAGCTCCCCAAACCCCTGCCAGCAGGAGCTCCGAGCCTTTGCCCACACTCTACCCCTCACACCGTCAGGTTGTCTATTTGCAGCTCTAACTTGCAAACATGCATCATACGCAGGCTGTCAGCTCGACTTACAGAAAAATCTTTCCAACAACAAAACCACGCAATTGATGCTACCCAGGAGCTGAGTGCCAGGGCGACGACGGGCAGCGGAGATGGGTGGCACAGACCGCACTGCTGCGGGGATGGGGCTTTGGGGAGCGCTGCAGCCAAGTGAGCAGCGTGCAGAGGTGCCTTCTAGAAGAAAACCTGAAACTCACTATTTTTCAGGCAAAGCAGTAAGTCCGAGGAAGCCTTATTCTCATTCCATGAAAGATAAATGCAGCTACTGGCAGTACTTGGATCTGTTCCGTGCACGCCAGGTCTCGGCGCTCCTGCACGCAAGCAAAGCTTCGCGTCTACGACAGCATCGCTACGACAAGGTAAACCTGTATTTAGGATGCGACAGCATCTGCTCTGCGATAGCTTTAAATGAAGAGGTTGGCATGGCAACGGATGCTCCCACACTGCTGTGTCTGCCTCGTGCTGCCGTTTTGCTCAGGATCCCTGGGTGGGTTTCGGATTAACCGCCCACAGTATTTCATTCTGACTAACGAAGCCGGTTTGGGCTGAAGCACCAAACAACCAGCTGAAGCCTGGTACGGACTGTGTCCTTTTTGTTGCCTAGCTGCTCTGTAATTTCACAACACATCTCTCCGATTTCACGCTATTTTTGGCACTCCG
This sequence comes from Tauraco erythrolophus, assembly GCF_009769465.1. Lineage (NCBI taxonomy): Eukaryota > Metazoa > Chordata > Aves > Musophagiformes > Musophagidae > Tauraco > Tauraco erythrolophus. The sequence goes on along the minus strand of NC_141474.1, from coordinate 34,630,269 downwards.
AGCTCCTCCTCGCCGTGCTGCCGAGCAGCGATGTGACACAGCGGGCTGAGGACCGCATCCTGGTGAACACCGTGTCCAACAAGTGCCACCGTCTTCCGTTTCCACGTTGGCACAGCACACAGAGCAGCTCTCACACGCCTGCGCTGTCCGCCCGCATGTGCCCAGGACCCGAGCAGCGATGCCATCCCCCTGGGTGACGTTTTGCACCGTTTGGCCCCCCCCAGCATCCCCACCAGTCCTTGTGCGGGGGCTGGTTTCACCACGGCTCAACAGCACTGCAGTGCCTGCAAGCGGTTTGTCGTGTTTGGTATTTGAAATTCAAAATACAGACGCTTTCGTAGGCTTCTCCTCCAGATATACATCCCTTCCTGCCTAAGGGAGAGTAAAAATCCAATTTCTCCTCAAATAAAATGTCAAGGATCTGTCAGCAAGGAGACAGAAAACGGCTCCTTTACGCTGCTCGACAGACCAGCCCAGCAGACATAACGGGGCAGCGTTGTGTCGTTCTGCTGCTGGGATGTCACCTGTGAAAGAACCAGGTCCCGTGGCCAGGACAGCACCAAGTGTCCCCCCAGCAAGCCAGGGTGGGCAAAAGCTGCCCACAGTCAAGCCACCAGGAGCTGCCAGCGAGGAGCCTCGCCGCCACGCTTCCCGGTCCATGCTTCCAGCGTCCCACCTTAAAATTCTATCCCAGTTCTTGCTCTTTTTTATTGAAATAGGCTGAAAGAGTTGGGGCTGTTCAGCCTGGAGAAGAGGAGGCTCCGGGGTGACCTTATAGCGGTCTTCCAGTACCTCAAGGGGGCCTACAAGAAAGATGGGGAGAGGCTGTTCAGGGGGGTCTGTTGTGATAGGACAAGGGGTAATGGTTTTAAAATAGAGGGAGGTAGGTTCAGGTTGGATATTAGGAAAAAATTTTTACCATGAGAGTGGTAGAACACTGGAACAGGTTGCCCAGAGAGGTGGTGGATGCTCCATCCCTGGAGACGTTCAAGGCCAGGTTGGACGAGGCCCTGAGCAACCTGATCTAGTTGGAGATATCCCTGTTCCTTGCAGGGGGGTTGGACTAGATGGCCTTTGAAGGTCCCTTCCAGCCCTGACCATTCTATGATTCTATGATTCTATGAAATGTCATTAGTGAGGCTAATGACTTTACTAGTATAAGGCAACCAAGGCTTCTCCTAACACCTACTTTTTAGAGCATCTTCTCTGTCTGCCCAAGGCACGTTGTACTGAAGCACGTACCGTGGCATTGCTCTGGCTCCCAGTGCACAGAGGGGGCACAGAAATTCTTCCCCAAAAGTCACGGGTCGTCCTGCACGGCATCAGCCCAGCTCCCCTCATTGCTGCAGCAGAAGCAGCCATGATACCTAATGAGATATTTCTAAAAGTAACTCTAGGTATGTGTATCTGCCTGAAGAAACAGATCGCGTTCCGTATCCTCTGGGTGAAGCTGTGCACGACCTGCAGCAGGTCCCACATCTCAAGATTTTGGGTTCTGTTTCACCAAAAGCACCTTTTCCTGAGCAGGCACTGGACACTTCAGTCGTTTTTGAATAGAACACACATACGGGGCACATCTGTTCGTGAAGACGCCTCATTACTTTGCCAGCACAGGTGGAGTTAGCACCTTGTAACAATTGCTACCTAACTGGTCTTTCCATAAGCCAGTTGCCTGGAGTGAGTTCAGAGGAGGCCACGAAGATGATCCGAGGGCTGGAGCACCTCTGCTATGGAGACAGGCTGAGAGAGTTGGGGCTGTTCAGCCTGGAGAGGAGAAGGCTCCGGGGTGATCTTATAGCAGCCTTCCAGTACTTAAAGGGGCTACAGGAAAGCTGGAGAGGGACTTTGGACAAGGGTGTGTAGTGATAGGACAAGGGGCAATGGCTTTAAACTTTTAAAGGGGAGATTTCGATGAGATCTAAGGAAGAAATTTTTTACACTGAGGGTGGTGAGGCACTGGACCAGGTTGCCCAGAGAAGCTGTGGCTGCCCCATCCCTGGAAGTGTTCCAGGCCAGGTTGGATGAGGCTTTGAGCAACCTGGTGTAGTGGAGGGTTTCCCTGCCCATGGCAGGGAGGTTGGAACTGGATGATCTTTGAGGTCCCTTCCAACCCAAACCATTCCATGATTCTATGATTCTATGAGTCTTCTCAAGGCGATGCTGGCAGCCAGGTTGATGGAGGACCAGAAAGAGCCGTGCTCCCCAGGGCATGAAAGAAGACACAAAACAAATCAGACACAAGCCTGCTCGCCCCAGCACACCCAGAGCAGGACATCTTAACAGCTACCGAGTGCTCAGAGCAAGGCAGGTTCGTTGCTGATGAGCCGGTGGGGCCGGGGGAAGCACTCTTCCTCAGGGCAGGGGAGTTAGGTACAACAGGCAGGAGAACATCATTAAAAGCAGGGAGAGAAAATCAACCCGTTTCACGGCCTTTATACATCTTCTTGTTAAAAAGGAGCCTTTTTTATGGTGTGACTGATTCCCAAGACATTTCTCAGCAAGGTGCATCTCTCTGTTGGCAGCCACCCCGAAGCCAGTGCTCAGCGCCCGGCTCGCCAGCGGCGCCTTCAAGAACTCCGCAGACAGCGACAGTATTGCAAACGTGAAATCAGGGACGCTCAGGCAAGAAAGAATTTCAGTTAGGAAGAAAAATGCTGCTCACAGCAAAGTTAGGAAGTTTGTTCCTAAACCTCATTCTTATTTTAACAGCTTTTGTCACATGTGTTATTCACAAATTAAGCAGCAGAAAGGAGAGGTCAAGAACGCAGCCAAATTTTTCCAAACGATTTTTGCAGAGCAGTCTGCAGTTGTTAGAAATACAACACCAAACCACAGTACAGAAAAAAAAGATCTATTAATAGCCTTCTTAAGTCTTCCCAAAGGAAGACCAGTTCTCCCTGTGGCAAACTCTTTAATATGCAAAATCTCCTTTTCCTCACAGCACCCACCAAACACCCATATGAGATCTCTCCACCAGTAGCACAAGGCACACCAGCTGGTAATCAACTTTCTCGTGCTGTTCCTAACCTCTGCTTTTCCATCATCCTTCTGCTCTGACATCTTTCTCTTCTTTTATTCACCTGAAGTCCATGCATCTACACAGCACGTTTGGGGCTTTAAGGATATCACTACACCTTCCCCTCTTTGGAGATCTCCTTTTTCCAGTCTGACCCCATTGCTCTGCTGAGCAGCTGCACCATGGCAGCTCTGGGCACTGCCTGCTATGAATTATCCACGATGCTGGAAATGAGGGAAAACACACAGCAGCATTAAACCCATGGGCTGAGGTCCTTTACCTGAATTTAAAAAAAAAAAGTAATTAAAAAAATTATCAATGAAGACTTGAGGGCTACTTGTTGCAAGTAGTGTTTAGTAGAAAAAGGCTTGGGCTTGTGGGTGAGTGATACTGGTGTGGAGAAGATTTTGCCTGGATCACCATGTGGTTGGGATGAGTAAATAAAAAGAGGAAGATGAGAGATGAGCTGCTTCTTGTCAGCAAACCCACAGCTAACACGGGAAGGTCTCTGCCTGGCTTCTAGACCAGCAGGAAGACAGGAGGAGAATTTAAGAAACCTCATTTTATTCCAAGGATGATATTCCTGCTGATCAACCAAACCAGGAGCTCCTCTGAAGCTATGAGACATGCCGAATACCTTTCACACAAATGCTGCACAGGTAAATTTTAACTGACTTATTTTCAAGGAGAAGTCTTCTGCAGCGAAACTTTGTATGGGCTGTGAAACGCTGGCTGTAATTCTGGAAGCTGTAGGAATGCCAGGGCAGAAACAAAACTTGAATGAGATGCCTTCAAACGTATCAACAAAACTGAGAAACAGCAAAGCAACAATTACATGGTAAATTAGGGAAATAAAAGCCTCATTTAAACATAGTGCCATCTTGAAGGAAAGGAATTAGGGAAGATAAATACTATACAGCAGCAAACTGAATTGCAGAGTATTCTACTTACAGAAAGGAAATATCCAAATCCATTTTCCAGAGACATAGTACTGCTCAGGGCTTAACGTATCTTCAAAGCCCCACACGAGCAGAAGTTTAGCTTCACACTTCATTCTTAAATTTAGCTCATTTTAAAACCCTGTGTGTGGCAGAGCTCTTCCCAGAGCCAACCTCACTCCACCTCTTTGTTTCCCTGTCATTACCCATCACACGTTGTTCTCCTCGCACTGGGACCCAAAACGGGTCCGAAACGCCCGGGCTGATGCTGGGGAGAGCGTGGCCGTGTCCCCGGCCCCAGGGGCGAGGTGGCAGAGTGAGGGCTCTCCCAGACTGCTGCCTGGTGGGAAGCACGCAGCAGAGCATCCTAAAATGAGGGATGAACTCTTCAACGTAATCAATGCTGGTTCAACTGGTATAGATACAGATGGAGGTATCTCTAGGTATGTCTCTAGAGACCAAGAGAGGTCCCAAGCCACAATCTATAGCTCTCTCATCTGCAACAGCCATCAAGTCAAGCAGGTACCACCAGACTTTCCAACAAGGCATCTTGAGTTCTCTCTGTAGGCACCTCACCAGCCACAGGCTAAAGACAACCATTGGCCATGACTTAAACTCTTCTGAACATTTTGGGGCTGAATCAGGTCGTGATAGGAGAAAGTACTGCAGGCCCATGGGGTTGGTCTATCGTACCAGGGACTTTACTGATCAACGATTAAACCAGGCTGAGCTGTAATTATTAAGCACGTTGCAGTATCAGCCTCATTTACACACACCAACATACTACTCCTCTTACTCAATCCATGGTTATGCTTCTACACTGTTCATTTATCAGTAATAATAATCCTCATTAGCTACGGAATCTACCTCTTGCAGTTTAAAACACAAGTTCAAACTTAATAAATTCCATTTTTTCTTTTTTAGCTACCCTGAATCAAAGGAAAATTTCACGGACATTTTCATGAAAAAAAAGATCAAGATTTAACACCTCATCCAGCTAGTAAAACAACACGGCATCAGATTTTCAGTGAATACAGATCAGCCTACACAATGAAGTCTATACAAGCTATTTAATTTTTCAATTAGGGATCCGTCCTTCCACCTCCTCCCTGAGTGCCAAGAGATACAGATGTGCTGGAGAGACAGGCCAAAACACTGCACTCGCTGGTGCTCTGCATCCGTGTGAACGCATTCTTTCCATTGTTTCCTCTAAAATGGTTTCACAGGATTTTGGCAATAAAGAACAAAGTTCATTTGTGGTATATCGGTTAAAGGAAACACAGAAAATTAATCCCGGCACACAGCAAATGAATGTTAGCGATCAGAAAATAGCTACAACAAAGAAATTCTAGATGTAGCAATTATTTTTTTTAAAAAAAAAAAAAAGGCAAAATTGCCCAGCAAGCTGTTTACAGAACTCAAGAATAGAAAATTGCCTGACCCCAGGAAATCTCCACCAGGCAGAAAATATGCACAAAACGAAGCAGCAGAACTACAAACACCCCGAGAGCTGATATGTTACTTCCGAAGGTGCAGAACATGCTCTCCCAGCTTTGTTCTCCCACTGAAGATTTATTTGGGCTCAGACTCATCACGTCAAACAACCCCAAGCTAGCCTCACATGGCACTACTTCTCCATTCCACAGGCCCTGGGCTTCAGAGACACTCCAGCCCATCATCATAAGAGATCCAGAGCCCTCACGCATGCCGAGCAAATAAAATTTTGAATTCAAATTCCACAACTCTGAATTTTTAATTATTTACATTTCAAAGTGAGGTGCAGGCCAACATGTACTAATAAATAATAGTTTAAAAACAACTTAAAAATACCATATCAGTACATATAAACATATATTCCATCTATTTATATTTCTGCTTTATTAATTTTCCACGTTTTAAGGACTTCTAATAAAAATAATTCTATTTAAAATAAACTACAAAAGCAATTGCTTCACCTTTTCTGCCCTGCTCAGGAATCCAGTCCCTTCCCTGCACTGGGAAGGACACGCCACAGGGTATGCTGCTGTCCCACGAGCGGGGATGTGGAAGTGGAGTCCAGAAACCTCCAGCAAAGCAGGGGACCAAACGGCCCTCCTCCTCCTCCCAGTGCCTGCGCTGCCACGCAAAGGTCAACACGCTGGTGGTGCTGGTCCCGCTCCATCTTTTCATGGCTAGAAAAGGTTTCTGTTGCTGTCAGTTGGTAGAGGACAAAATGAATCCAATAAAACCTGTTGCAGGATTAACCACATGCCGTGAAGGATGCTGGCAGCTCACAGCAGCCCCAGCTGCAGGGATGAGCCTTTTTCCTCCACCAGTGCAATAACAACTCCTGGCTCTTCGTTACTTACGTCTCAGCGGTGGCCAGTGATGCCACGCTCCAGACACCTCAACAAACAGGCAGATTTGGGCCAGACAGGCCCTGATGGTTGTGTGGAAGAGGCACATCATTGCAGTGAAAGCACTGACACTGCTACGCAAAGAGTCAGCCGATGGCGACCACCCACATCTGAGCCCCCATCAGGAGTCATAGAATCATAGAATCACAGAATGGTTTGGGTTGGAAGGGACCTCAAAGATCATCCAGTTCCAACCCCCCTGCCATGGGCAGGGACACCCTCCACTACACCAGGTTGCCCAAAGCCCCATCCAACCTGGCCTTGAACACTTCCAGGGATGGGGCAGCCACAGCTTCTCTGGGCAACCTGGTCCAGTGCCTCACCACCCTCTGAGTGAAAAATTTCTTCCTTAGATCTCATCTAAATCTTCCCTCTAAGAGTCACCCTGACCCACCTCTCCGCACCAACACAGGTAACGTTTCTTGGACACCACCTCTTCCTAAGACTTACTGGTGTACTGGGAAACGAGAGCCACAGGCTTTGCGCAGGTGCCTCTGTCCTTGCAGCAGAAGCCTTGGCCCTTTTGCTGGAGACCTGAGAGGAAGATGTTCTGGGCATGTTCCCCAACCCGCAGCCGAGGGCACAACAGGCTCAGCGTACGGTGAGTGTATCTGATCCGTACTCAGTCCATTCTGCAGAGACACTGACTGTATCTAACACCGTACTCAGGGCAGATTCAGACACCAAAAACTGCCTCATGGTTGCTCCCTGCCACAAACCAGCAAGGTGCTGCTGGGGCTGGGGAGGGTCAGCAGGCAGAAGGAGCTTTGATGGCATTTCCAATTCACAACTTCTCTTCCCCTGAAGACATCATTACCTGCGGGCTCAGCCCATATCCAGCCAAAAGCTCTTCCCCTGGCTTGTTCTTAGCTCCTGCTCAGCTGTCTCTGGGCTTTCCTTTTCTGGCTTTTCCTCCTGATTTGGGGGTTTAAATGATTATATTTTTTCAGACCTACAAAGACTTACAATGTAATTACCAGGGAACTCCTCCTGCCCCAGCTATTTTGCCATCAGGCGGTTTTCCCGTGGGACAGTGTTGGGGTGAAGGCTGGTGGCAGCTGAGGCCAAGTGACTAAACCACCGCATGGGTGCAAGGAAATTAGAGCAACGAAACTAGTGAAGGGTTTAGAGAACTTGTCCTATGAGGAGTGGCTGAGGGAGCTGGGACTGGTCAGTCTGGAGAAGAGGAGGCTCAGGGGGGACCTTCTCGCTCTCTACAATTACCTGAAAGGAAGCTGTAGGGAGATGGGGGTCGGTCTCTTCTCCCACGTTAGGAATGACAGGACGAGAAGGAATGGCCTCAAGTTGCACCAGGGGAAATTTAGGGTAAATATCAGGAAGAATTTCTTTACAGAGAGGGTTGTGAAGTATTGGAATGGGCTGCCCAGGGAGGTGGTGGAGTCCCCATCTCTGAAGGTGTTTAAAAACCATGTGGATTTGGTGTTGAGCAATGTGGTTTAGGGACCCTGACGGTGCACGGTGAACGGTTGGACTCGATGATCTTGAAGGTCAATTCCAACCAGACATTCTATGATTCTGTGATTCTATGTCCCCACCTCGAGCCCGGGGCAGCCGCAGATAACACCCTATCGCCCTGATCATCTCCGATAACACCCTATCACCCTGATCATCTCTGATAACACCCTATCACCCTGATGATCTCCGATAACACCCTATCACCCTGATCATCTCTGATAACACCCTATCGCCCTGATCATCTCCGGGAGAAGGCGGTGCTGTGGGTAAGACGCTTTGATTTAAGTACATTATCAGTTGAGATGTTTTTTTAATTACATCTTTCTAAACATCACGCCGCAGCACACATAATGAAGAAACACTCCCAAGGAAGTTAATTGGGATTAGGTATGGAAAGAGCAGCGGCTCTTTGCTTGGAAGCTCTCGGCCTTGCAGACCGTGCTGTGCAGGGGGGGCAGCACCCCTGCCCCTGGGATGGGGGGTGAAGGGTCTCCTCGGGGGGCACAGGCTATGCCAAGTGTCAGGAAAGAAAAAGTCAAATGCCAAAGACATTAAGCAGTTCTGTGAATCCCGTATGTGCACAGCAAAGTATTTTCCCTTTAATTAGATTTTCTGCAGCTCAGAGGACGCTGGGGGACCATTACGATCTCCGCTACGATGCAGGAGAACAAAGCTTGCAGTTCCACACTTACAACATCCGAATAACATAAACGGAGCGGCTCGCAAAACAGCAATTTACCTAAACACAATTCATACAGCCTCTGTCGTGACACATCGGATAAATGGGCTGGTAAGCCAGAAGAGATATTGGTGTTCCTAAATTGCCTCAATTCCAGATGCTCCAAAGCTCCATGGAAATGCCATAGCGTGCCAGCACCCAGGCAACGGCTTATCATCACACAAATATTTAAAGGACACTTCAAATGGGTGCTGTTGATGCCTGAGATGCATGCAGTGAAAAAAGAAGAAATCAAGCTGCAGCCACCAAAAATCTGAGAGAGATGGAAATGGACACTTGCAGGGGAGCTTGGATGCCCACTGGCACCTCAAGGGAAGCTCAGCTGAAGAGAAGCTCCCTCCAGAAAGCAGCCCTATGATGGGTGAGAGCCCCCAGGCTTCAGGGGGGGCAAGTGCAGGGGTGTTTGGGAAGGCACTGCAGGCAGGGTGCCCCCCGGGCGCACTGCCAGGGTTGTGCTGGCTGAGCTCTGCTGCATTGGACACTGCTGGAGTCCTTCAGGATGGCCCTCAAATTTCGAGAGCAACGTGCTACCTTCAGATGAAGAAAAGCATATGAAAGAAGGGAAGTTTTGAAGGCTGTCGCTATGAGAACGTTATTTATTCCACTGCTCTACACGGCCCCATCTCATTGCTAAGCAACCCTGCCTCGTGGCACAGCCACGCCGATGCTGCAAGCGCTGGCACATTCCTTCTCTGCTCCCCGTGCTGCCTCCTTGGGATGCTGCAGTTTCACCCCTGCACCTCGAGCTCCCCGTTTCTCTTCTCACTGCAATGGATCTCCAACAGCTTCTCCTGCTGCCACCTCCTGACCCACCAGCTTGCTGAGCAGCTCCTCTCGGGCACCCCATGGAGCTGGCCTCCTCCTGGCATTTTTGGGTTTGGGTTTCTTTATGGGGGTAGGAGGGGGTTGTTTGGGTTTCCTTAAGCTGAACCCATCTGCTGCCCCACAGCACAGCTGCACAAGTGGTTGTGCTGGCTGGTTTGGCCAGGGGAGCACAAGCAGGGAAGGGCCAGGAGTGCCCCAGGCCAGGACTACCAAGCACTCTGCAGCACACAGCTCCGGGCTCAAGAAAATCATAGAATCATAGAATGGTTTGGGTTGGAAGGGACCTCAAAGATCATCCAGTTCCAACCCCCCTGCCATGGGCAGGGACACCCTCCACTACACCAGGTTGTCCAAAGCCTCATCCAGCCTGGCCTTGAACACTTCCAGGGATGGGGCAAAATCCACAAGTAGGAGACACAGCAGTTGTCTGCCATATCGACCATCAGCCAGGCCCCACCAACTGCTCTCTGCTCCTTCCAGGGAGCTCAAACCTCTCTGCAGTACTATGAACGTACTGGGTTTGGGGAGCCCTTTGATGCCGCTCACCTTCACCTTGTTTTATCCGAATCTGTTCCGAAATTCTCTTTCGATACTGAACCCGTAACCAGCCCACTTCAGTCCTTACGACCCCGCAGTCCACCCACCCACATGCTTTCCAGCTTCGTGGCACTCTGCTGGCACAAGTGTCTCAACTGGCTTAAGGCTGCAGCTTCCAACAGTTCACGTTTCCTTGTTGGGATCTCACTCACCACTCATTACACTCTAAATTCAACTACGGAAAAATGGATAACATTAACACTTTTGGTGGCGGGCACCTCCTCGCATCACACACAAAAGGGGATTTTCCCAACGAATGCAGCAGTTTGTACGGTAACCGGTCTCCCTGCGTGCAGAAACCAGCTTCCAAGATCGTCCTGGCTCTTGTTCCTTTGCCTCTAGTCAAGCTGGGAGTCCCATTACATTTCATTTCATATCTATAGATCTCCTTTTTACTGCATATTTTCTTCTGGTTGAATCACACACTGAAGTTTGGATCTTCATGGAATTCTTACATCTTTTCTCAAAACACACTTTTTCCTCTGAAAAGAGATTTTGTAAAAATGGTCCACCTGACTCAGCAGGTCTGCTCCCTGCGCACGTTCAAAGCACTATGTGCTGACATCGGTGACAAAAGTAAGTTTTTACTAAGTTTTATTTCCATAAACTCTGTGGTTTTCACAGAGCTGAGGCTGAAAGGAGGTCTGCTCTACCCCAGAGGTCACCACTAAGCCACCGCTACTGGAATTAAGAGGCGTCACAGGTTTTATTAAAGGCTTGACCTGGAGCTTGCTCTGAGGGCTCAGGGATGGCAGTTGGGAAAACATTTATGCTGAAAAGCACTGATACAGGCCACCCCGAACCTCCCTCCATCGCTGTCACGAGGCCATTTTTCGGATCAGAGCTGTACTTCAGAGCTGTCGGCGTTATCAGGCATTGCTCGCACTCACCATGGCCAACACGGCAGGTAATGTCATCTTTTTTTTTCTCGGGCTCTTATTCTTCCAGTGCATTGATAAATTGAATATTGTTCCCGCTTCCTTTCTGAAATTCTGTCTAATCAAAGTGTCACATCATCGTGGCACCCTGTACCTGTCTCCTTCAAGTCGCTGTATTTGTACAACCAGGTACCTGGTCCTTCTACACAGACTTCAGGGACCAGTTTGGTTCACACCGTCCTCAGGTCCATGTGTTTACAGAAACACGAGAGTGGACACAATCCTGCAAAACACAGGGTGAAGCACGGGGCAGGCGACCACGCAGGATGTCCCTGGGCAGCCTTTCTGCACAAACACTACAGGAAATATTTCATCGCAGCGCAGGGCACGGAAGGGGACAGCATCCCGGGCTCCAGCCTTTGTGGTGAGCTTCGAGACACTGGGAACCAGCTGAAAACACCTGAGATTCAGGTCTTCAGGCTCCGGCCACGCAAATCTTTCCAGAGAGATACTTGAGTAAATGACTCGGGAATACACAGAAACCTGAAATGCTACAGGAGAACCTCATGTTCTGAGACCCCCCTGCAGTGCTGCATTCAGCTCTGGGGTCCCCAACACAAGAAGGACATGGAGCTGCTGGAGCGGGGCCAGAGGAGGCAACGAAGATGATCCGAGGGCTGGAGCACCTCTGCTATGGAGACAGGCTGAGAGAGTTGGGGCTGTTCAGCCTGGAGAAGAGAAGGCTCCGGGGAGACCTTCCAGCAGCCTCCCAGTACCTAAAGGGGCTACAGGAAAGCTGGAGAGGGGCTTTTTACAAGGGCAGGTAGTGACAGGACAAGGGCAAATGGCTTTGAACTGAAAGAGGGCAGATTTAGATGAGATCTCAGGAAGAAATTCTTCCCTCTGAGGGTGGTGAGGCACTGGACCAGGTTGCCCAGAGAAGTCGTGGCTGCCCCATCCCTGGAAGTGTTCAAGGCCAGGTTGGATGGGGCTTTGGGCAACCTGGTGTAGTGGAGGGTGTCCCTGCCCATGGCAGGGGGGTTGGAACTGGATGATCTTCGAGGTCCCTTCCAACCCAAACCATTCTGTGATTCTGATTCTATGTTCCTCTACAACCAGCAAGAAAACATTCCCTGCACAGGACATTTTAACAAAGACTGCTACTCCAGGGATTCCTCCAGCAAGAAATGTCTGTGAATTCAGTGGATATTACTGAAAGTTATAGAAAGCTCTGTAGAAACAAGAAAGATTTCTGGATGTGGTTACAGGCAGAGAGAAGACAGCAGGACTTTGCTACACCTGCTCTCGGCCTCGTGGGCTGTTGGACCATCTCTCCGTGGAGGTCTCCAAAGCAAGGATGGCCGTGATGCCCCGAGCAGCACGTACGAACTGCCCGAAGTCTCTCGCAAAGCCTGCTTGGTCACGACGACGTCGCATGGACCGCAGTGCCCGCCGTCCGGGAGGAGAGCGAAGCTGGGAGGAGCAGGACGGCGCAGGGAAGGAGATGGCAACGAGCTGCCCTACTTTACAGCTATTTTTGTGAACTCTCTTTAAAATCTGGGACTATGACACGAGACATCAGGCATCCCCACATCCAGCATGCCACCACGTCCAACCTACCGCTACCAGTATTACTGACCCGGAACAGTGATAGTATCTTTCTTTAAAACTACAAAAATATCGTCCATCTAATTCTAATATATTTAATGAGAGATGTAACGACATTTTCAGAGCTCTCAGATACAAGTATGTCTGTTCAATACAAAGTTTTGCAATTCAAAAAAGGCATTTCTTCCCAAAATTCACTCCGGGTACCTCAAATATGAACTCTAAAACACAATGGCCATATCTAAACAATATTGTACAGTTTTAGTGGATAATCATAGTCCATTTTTAATTAAATCAGTTATACATATTAAATCTTCATATCAACACATCAATTTAAATTTGGTATCAAAATCAAACAACAAATTTGGTTCCGAATCATTACGAGCAAACTCAAAATAAGGCAGGGTTTCTGTTTCCTTTTTGGAGGTGGCAGATCCAATTTCTCAACAGTCGAACGGCGAACGAAGAGCACAACCTTGCTTCAGGAGGCTCCTTCTCCTCCAGGTTTTAAATAGACTGTCACGAACGCAGACCTGCATACCAATGCAAAGCTCTGTGTGTGCTGCTTCATGGGCTCAAAAAAGACTCAGGACTCAGCCACGTCCCATTAAAACCAAAACCAGTTTTAAAGGAAACGCCACAGCCAACTCAGATTTACCCGTATTAATAAAAGTTCTTGTTTATTTTCTATTCTGTCTCAAAATTAAAGAAATCTATGGTTGCTCATAACAATCCCAGTAATAGTCAGCTGTATAGCAGAGCAACAGACTGTTAGCAGCACTCCTGCTCTCCCAGTTTGACCATTTTCCTTGGTAAAACTGCTTGGAATGGAGAAGCCCCTTTCCTTTGTGCTCGGGTTTGATTGATGGGAGCAAGACAACCTCTTCCCTGGGCAATTACAATTCAGTCTGCCTCTTTTCTTAAGATTTCCTTTTACTTCACGATTTTTCTCTGAAGAATAAGTAAAACACACCTCCACTATAGGCTGTGCCCAGCCTGGATGCCCCAGTCAATGCAAACACAAAGTGAGAGCTGTGCCTTCTGCTAGGGAGGGTGCAGGGAGCGGGGGCCCAGCACCCAAACCCCGCTGCCGGCGGCTCTGAATCACGACTGCAGCACTTCCAGCAAGAAAAGAAACTAAACATTTTGAAACGCACATGGAAGGCAGAGACACATCCCTCCCAGGAGGCAGATTCCTCTGGTTCAGGCACCAGTCACCCATCGGACCCGAGCCAGGCTTCCAGACACACACCATGGTTCTGAACCAAGGCCAAGAACGTTGTTATCACTCTGCTTTTGGTCTTAAGGAATAACAGCTTGACATATTCCGCATGAATTAAGGTAAGTTTAATACCTGCTTCTTAACTAAACGATACCTAACTTCCAGTTTTAAGGGAATACTGCAGCGCTGCAAGTCTCCCTTCCAATACATCCCTGAAAATACAGCTTGTGGGAAAATACATATTGCTCTTATTAGCAGTGTGTGACTTGAAGTTTAAAAAAAAAATACGCTTCCTCGTCTCCCTGAAAACCTAAAAAATTCTCCCTGAATACCAGCGATAAGGATACGCTCACCAACAGGTACTACGCTGCACTATGCTGATCAGACCAGACCAGTTTTACCAGTCACTGAAGAAATGGCAGTACTCCACTGGCTAGTTCTTGCCCAGCCAGCTAAGCCCTCGGGAGTTATTCCTCGGGAGACAAGCAAAAACGAACGCATAATCCAAAGCCACAGTTCCATTCTTTACATTGAATCTGCCCAGTTTTGCTCCCTGCAAACTAGCCCTCACGTCTTAGCTCATCCCATTCCCGAAGTGCAACGTGCAGTGCCTCTCCAGGCAAAGCCTGGTGCTTTTACTGGGAGCTTAGTGTGCCAAAAGCATGTATTTTTCATCAGCAACACAGTTTGACATCACGGGCAACTCACTACTCACACATCTGACTAGCACACTGTCTCCAGACCAGCCAAAGAGATAAAACTCACAAAAATAACAAACGCAGCTTTTTTTAAATCCAAGCACAAAAAGGCTTTAGCCACAAAGCCGGACAGCAAGCACACATTATTGTTGTTCCTACCACGGCTTTTCCCATCAGCGAGGCGGCCTTTTCCAGGCACACATTACAGAATAAAGAGATTTACAAAATCAAGAGCATCAGAGAGCTACTGGGCAGCGAAATCGCCGGGTTTTTGCTTATCTCAGTACCTTAGCAGCGTGTGCACTGCATAAAACACCGTGCTGACATGCTGCCAGCAAGACCGTGGGAACTCGAGCATCGGTTTGTTTTCTCTTCTCCCAGTTTCTGGGTTTTTCAAACAAGAATTTAAAGCAGTAGATCGGGTAGGGGTGAATCCTACTGAAGCCACCGAGGCACATACCCATCCCTTCTTATTGCAGAGATGTGAGAGCCACGCTCAGAACAGAGTTTGTGTAAATTTTTCCTCTTGTTTCAGGGTTACAGTTTGGAATCTAAAGTCCAAGGAGCTCAGGTTTAGGAAAAATATAATTGGGTCCCATAAGCTTCCTCCATACATGCACGATGAGAAACCAGGACTGCTGCAGGAGGAGTGTACTTTCCTTTAAAGAAATTCCCGAGCTACAGAAAAGGAAACCTCTGGTCAGCTGCAGGACAAAGGTGGGCAGAGGGCACCCAGATTGTGGTGGGGCTCTGCCTGCAGATCGCCTGGCTGTGCCATTGTGCCAAGTTCCTGCTGGAAGCCACCAGAGGCAAGGTCAAGAAGGCTGGAAGGGTTGGGGTTTGCTAAGGCGTATGATTCAAGAGTTTATTCTTTGTGGGAGTGGAGACAGACATGGACTTCGGGGCTGGTTTGCCAGGAGGCTGGAGGTTTGGATGCAGAGATTCAGGGCAGGAGCATCCTAACAAAGTGCCCACAGAGGATGGAGGTCGAACCCCAGAGGGACAAAAGGCACAAGAGATTCAGATCTAAATCAGGAGGGATGAGGGGAGAAGAGGAAGGAATGGAGACAGATCCATCAGAGGATTTCCATTGAAAGTGCAATTAAAAAAGTCTTGATAATCCATTTTTCTCAATTCAATCAATGAAGTGGGCTGGGCCCCTAAGCCAGTGGGTCCTCATGTGACCAGTCTCTTCTCCATTTAACCTGTCTAATATCACCTATGTCATGTTTCCACCACAATAGACGGCCCTAACACATGACATTTCAGATGGCAACACAATATTGAATAGAACATAAAAGAGGTCAGAGAAACAATGTCCTGCATGTACAAGCAAAGATAAACCCTAGTCCAGCAGGAAAAAAAAACCAAAAAACGTGTCTTTAAATACATTTTCTTTATTTAAGTTCTGTTAAGTATTATGAAGTGATCTTAAACATCCAAGCAAGACCCAAATGACCTATAAATATAGAATTAATACACCTAATTAAGAGCCAGGATGGTATGTTTATGGATGAGCCTGGGCACAACGGAAGCAGTGAAGATAAAACCGAGCATAGAAATACGAGATGCAGAAGGTCCAGGGGGGCCAAAGGACACAGGATCCGCCAGGCACCGCAGAAACCCAGCGAAGGAACCCGTGGGCTGGAAAGACTCTCACAGGTCATGACTGCCAGTGAGCAGCATTAACGAGCACGAGGGAGATGCTGCAGCACTTGCTTCAACATATTGCAAACGTCTTTAAAGATGCATCACCTTGCTCCAAGACTGCCTTTAAAAACTATCCCAAAAATCTCCTGATGAGTAAGAGCTGGAAGCCTTCAAACCCATCACATACAGCCCCACGCCATGCCTTACAAGAAGCACAAAGGGAAGGAAAACCACTGGTACCCATGCAAAAAGCCCAGAGAGCAGCAGCCCCTTGCAGGGCGAGGGCCCATGGGCACAGCCAGCCTCTGCTCCGGGCATCCCGCGGGCCCTGCACCGCTGCGGGTCTCCACGCCAAAACCCCACCGCAGGGAGCGTCAGCACGATCCACCAGAATTATTTTTTTACAGAAAGGAAGCCAGAGGCAAGCTGATGCTCAAAACTGCTAAAACATAAAAAGTCTGTTCAGTATATAAGCACGGAGACGCAACCCACTCCCAGCCCCACGGTATGTGCAGGCAAGGTACGCTCAGATGTCACTGCAACGAACAGGAGATGCTCCAGAGAACACAAGAAGCTATATGTACACATCAAACAAGGGCTTTCTTGATCCAGCCCTGTTTACTGGGAGTCACTGAGGGCATTCAGTTGTTTTGATAACGCTGAGTAGCCAGCAGGAAGGTCCAGAAAGAAGCAGCTCACCATGAGCCGGCACCGTGCGCTGGCAACCCAGAGAGCCAACCGTGTCCTGGGCTGCATCCAGAGCAGCGTGGGCAGCAGGTCAGGGAGGGGATGCTGCCCCTCTGCTCTGCTCTCCTGAGACCCCACCTGGAATACTGCGTTCAGCTCTGGAGTCTCCAACACAAGAAGGACATGGAGCTGCTGGTGTGGGTCCAGAGGAGGCCACGAAGATGATCCAAGGGCTGGAGCACCTCTGCTATGGAGACAGGCTGAGAGAGTTGGGGCTGTTCAGCCTGGAGAAGACAAGGCTCTGGGGAGACCTTCCAGTACCTAAAGAGGCTACAAGAAAGCTGGAGAGGGGCTTTGGACAAGGGTGTGTAGTGACAGGACACGAGGAAATGGCTTTGAACTGAAAGAGGGCAGATTTAGATGGGATCTAAGGAAGAAATTCTTCCCTCTGAGGATGGTGAGGCACTGGCACAGGTTGCCCAGAGAAGCTGTGGCTGCCCCATCCCTGGAAGTGTTCCAGGCCAGATTGGATGGGGCTTTGTGCAACCTGGTGTAGTGGAGGGTGTCCCTGCCCATGGCAGGGGGGTTGGAACTGGATGATCTTTGAGGTCCCTTCCAACCCAAACCATTCTGTGATTCTGTGATTCTATGAAAGATGCACACAGTATGAGAAGACAAGCAAGCAGTGCGGGAAGGAGCAGCACACACCTGCACAAGCAAGGGCTTTCAGGAGAGTCTTCTCAGGAGACAGCGGCATGTCACCAAGTGCCACCTACACCCACACTCTTCTTACAACACGCTGCAAAGCAACTTGGAGAGGGAGCCTTGGGGTACTTACAGCCTTCACGCAAACTACACCTGAAGGTTTTTGCTTCTCCAGCCAGGGACGGGATCTGGCCCCGATGCTGTGTCTTGCACACAGTATCTAAGCAGGGCTGCCAGAGCCACCCGCTGCTGAGCAGCAGCCAGCGGGCACAAAACGATGCAAGTGTCCAGTACCCGCACGCATCCATCCCCGCCAGTTCCTCTGCTCGGTGGGAGCCTCAACAGCTCCTTGCTTCCCCGAGAGGAAGGCAACGATGACACAACATGGAGACCTGATACATCGTGTCACATGATGGTGACTTCGCCGTGTTGTAATGAGCACTGGAAATAGCTGGCTTGGCCAGGAACCTAAAAACTTGGACTATGTCAGGTAAAGTCCAGCAATACTGATATTCCCTACTGAAGTCAACCACAGTCCCAGATATGTGCACTCATGGAAAGAAGTCTCGCTTTCCATCAAGTGCAGACATCCAAAGCGGCTCCAAGGCCTCTCTCCTCTTCAGACTGCACTGTAAGACAAGCAATGCCACTTTGATATTAACAGCTTGGAAAGTTCACCCGAGAGCAGGAGAAATCCAGCAAGGAAATGTGGGTCAATTCTCAGAGCCCCTAAACTGAAGCCTTTGTAGACAATGAAGGCAGAAGAGAGAGCCCACCAAAGAGAGAGCTTCAGTAGATACATAGGTAGGTGGCCTTCAGTTGTGACTTCTCCCCGATGAGGCAGAAAATGGAGATGGATGGAGCAAGAGAACAAACACAAAGCAGAAAAAGAGCATGAAAGGGGCTGAATGACTGAAATACAGAGAATATTTGGGCTAAACGAGGCCAGCATATCAGGAGCGATCCCCTGGCCTCAGCACTGCTTTCAGCACTCAGGCGAAACTCTACAAAAAGCCAACAGACACCTGACTTTGCTTTGACCTTAAGAGTGGATTAGTTGGGGAAAACACATCCAAAAAACCACAGATGAGCTCTTATGGCTAAGCCAGCATACAGTTTTATATTTAAAGTCCTTTACGAACCAGTGACTTTAGCACAGCAACGGTATTCACAGTAATCCTCATCTGTATGGTCTTCCAGCTCTGCTGTGGCCTCCAAGAACTTGGCAAAGGCAACAGCCTCCTCAAAAAGCCAGGTTTTCCTCAGTGCACTCTGAAGCCCTGGCCAAGCAGCACTGAGCTACAGCAGGAGCCAAAACCAGAGGTTTGCTTCTAGCAGAAAGAGACTGCGAAATTAAAGTCTCCATAAAGAATTGCTGGAAGCCAAAAATAGAGGACCAAAAAATCAGTAGAGCTCGTGCCTTGACTCGGAGTAACTAGGAAACTGCACAGCCTAGATCATGAGAAAGACAGCAATGTGCAAAATCCTGGCATTAGATCCTAAATATCCAGATCATTATCACCTCCCAAAAGGATGATTTTTTTTCCCCAATAGGTAGGAAAACCCATTTTGCTTCATCACCAAATTGTTTTTTAGTCCCTACCTGAACCAAAAGTCAGGAGATACAATAAAAGGCAAAACTGACCATAGAATTACAGCAATAACATCGATAAAAATCTCATACAAGGCAACCTGGTGAAAGCTGCTGACAACGCGATCGTCCTGTTCCCATGCCATCGGCGCCACGGCACTGCTAGAACGAGGGAATGCCACGTGGAGAGGGAAGCAGAGTAAATGTACTCACCATCCTGCAGGCTCTGACCCCTGAAATCCAGGGCTGGTGCAGGCTCCGTGTGTGCGGGGACAAGCAGCTGCCAGGTAACGCCTCGGGCTGCGATCCAACTCCATACAGATGTTCCGGATCACTCCTTAGGCAGCTCAGCATCCCAGCTCCATGGCACGAACGAGGATCCAAAAAGCAATTCAGTGCCACAGCAGAAACTGTGGCAGCTTCCTCCCCAGTCTGTGCAGCTACACGCTGCGGGACAGACCAGTGTCCAAACTGGGAATGCGGGGTCTGGTCGTCATTTTCCCTGGGGAAGGTGAAGCAAAACACAAACTTTAAAGTGCTGTAGAGGAAAGAGTCCAGAAGACAGAAATCCAGAACACTATTACAGATCTCTGTGCTGTCACAAGCAAAATTAATTTAGTGTCATGTTAGAAGTTTACAACCAGCTGCCATATTAATATATGACTGAAGGCTTAAAAGGTGTTTAGGGTGAAATATCTTATTAGCAACACATGAAAAAATATTCTGCAGATAACTGATGATAAATGGTTTCTGAAAAGTTTCACATAAATAAGCTTAAAGTTGCAATTTTTCAGCAGTGCTGTCAGTCTCACACCAGAGTATGTTGATGAATATCATATTTGTCTTTTGCAGGCTTTTTCATTTGAGATTTGTTTTATTTCAGCAGTGAGATACGATGGGGAAAATAACTCTTTGCAGGATTATGCTTCCCATCCTCACAAAAAGTAAGTATTCTCACTAAAGCAGGGAAAATGGGAACACTGTACTAGTTAATCCTGTTGGAGACAATTCCTTTACTTGTTAATAATTACTTCTATTTCTGTGTCATCCTAGAGGGATAAAACCAAAGATTGATAAATTGTCTAATAAGATTTTGCTTGTGGCTAAATCAAGCAAAAGGTAATCTGGACAAGAAAAAAGCAGCTGATTTTCACACTGGAAAACGTTTGCCTGATTTTATGTATCTCATAGAATCATAGAATCACAGAATGGTTTGGGTTGGAAGGGACCTCAAAGATCATCCAGTTCCAACCCCCCTGCCATGGGCAGGGACACCCTCCACTACACCAGGTTGCCCAAAGCCCCATCCAGCCTGGCCTTGAACACTGCCAGGGATGGGGCAGCCACAGCTTCTCTGGGCAAGCTGGTGCAGTGCCTCACCACCCTCAGAGTGAACAATTTCTTCCTTAGATCCCATCAAAATCTCCCCTCTTTCAGTTTAAAGCCATTGCCCCATGTCCTGTCACTCCACACCCTCGTAAAAAGTCCCTCTCCAGCTTTCCTGTAGGCCCTTTAGGTACTGGAAGGCTGCAATAATCTCCTCCTGCAACCTTCTCCTCCCACACACAGGTCCAGGTTGCAACCATCAATACAACTGGTAGAAACCAGCAGTGCAAGAACAGCCAGTGTCAGGCAAAACCCGTTGGTTATGTGATGACTAATGCCACGGGGGATCGCTGGAGAAGCAGCAGGATTATTGATCCATGTTGGACAGAGCGGGAACTGCAGTCGTTAAAAATCAGACCCCAGATTTTGGAACACGTTCTAGTCCTAGTTCCGGATGAGTTTGTCCATCCACTGGTCTGTCCTATCAGTCTACGTTATATTGGATCCAAGCACCAGAAAGCTAGTTTCTTTTTTCCAGTTCAGCCTTTGAAAGGGGAGATGGTCCTGAGACATTTCCAGATCCAAGCCCCAAATTCTGCTCGAAGCCTGACCTCTTTAATCGCCTCTTCCCCCTCCAGACCTGCCCTCACCCACCTCCTGCTTACTGCACGTTGCGCTCCGCTCCACCAGCTCATTGCCAGAGGGACAGAGACAAACTGTGGGCTTCAGCGGGAATCAACTGGAATTATTTAAGAGATGGATGCAGTCGGTGTACTAAAAAAATGAACTCATTTTAGTTGCCACCATTGTGTATATTAACTCAGCTGAACAGCAAAGGGGAAGTCAGTCTAAAAATATCTGGAGGGACTAAACACCCAGGATGCACTATTCAGGAAAAGAAAGGAAGAGTACTGGAATTAATATTAAAGATGAGCTGCCAAGAATTTTAAAAACAATCTTCTTTTGCCTGAATTTGCTTCTTTATGTGGGCTTGAAAGACTGTCTAGAATGGCTTTACTGGATCCGTTCTTTGTTTTATCCTTAAAATATTAGGAATGCCAATATTAGCCTGTTCTTCTACACAATTCTTGAAGATCCCAAGGGCATATTTTTAAGCCAAACCTTAAGGAGAGATGCTGGATTTTTAGCAAAGCCTTCCTTTCTCTGAAATGTTAATTAGCCACTGAAGTAGAAAAAATAAGAAAAAAGCAAAAAGCAGAAAATCACAATGTTTCCCTCTCAACCTTTCCCTTTTAAGCACAGAGTTTTCACTTCCTTTCTTCTTGAACCTTTATCTTCACATATTTTCTCAGGTTTCTGTAGACCAAACACCTAAGAAGTTCTAAATAAATACCCTTCAGCACCTTAAAGCCTTTTTCCAGCTATCGATATGTAATTCATTACATGGCCCAGCTTATTAAGGGAGCTGACAGAACCCTATTTTTTGAGGTATTTAGAAATTAAATAAGCAAGAGAATATAATTCCCAGTCTTCCTATGATTTATCATTATAAACATCCATTCTCACAGCCCTTTGCTCATGTTGGAAATGCATCATCCGTTCCAGGAAAATGACCTTGACTGACAGTATTTTCAGTACAAGGCGACTGAAAACAGTAAAGTTATTCGGTTAATTGTACAATCGTGTTCTAAAAACTCATTGCAGGACCTTCCCTTAATGGCTTCCAGTTTGCTCTCCCTTTCCAGTGACAACATGAATAAATAAATTTAAAAATCACGTTAAAAAGAACAGATGAAAGGAAAACCGAGGGGCTGCAACAGCCCTTTCATCTGCAGGTCTTCAAAAAATATCAGTGGGGGAAATACTTTGGACTCCTCCCGAGGCAACCGAGCCCCCACACCAGCTCTGCGCTGGAAACAAGCCCAGCAGCAGCAGAGACCTGGTGGTACCTTGGGCTGAAGCTTGGAAGACGTTGCATCCCACTTGGAACTTTGTCAGCACAGTTTTCTTCTGAGTTTATGTCGGGACAGGATTTCTTTTCAAGAGAGAAGATGCCAACTCCAGCGGAACTAACTCCAGCTAATCCAAATTGATCCTAGCTCTGCCTGCACCTCCTGCTGCCTGCAGAAAGCACATGGCGAAGGCAGGCAGGGACCCAGAAATGGAGAAGAAGCAGGAGCATGGCTGGAGCCCTCTCCCTGCCCCTGGCTCCAGACTTGGCTCCGCAGGGCTCACGAGTGTTAAATCCATACTTACAAACGCTGCTACCCAACGTAACTTCCCCCGGCGCCCTTGGAGAGGTCCACTGGGCATTTCGAGTGGCAGGAAATGTTTTTTTCTCATTTTAAGCAGAGGTTCAGCACAGGCCAGAGATGGACACAGCCATCTGGAGAGGGTTGTGCTGTACGGGATGAGCGCTGGTGCTGACGGAGCGGCCACAACTACGCCCAAAAGCCGCGCCGCGACACGCAATTCATAGATTCATAGATTTCATAGATTTCTAGGTTGGAAAAGACCTCAAAGATCATCCAGTCCAACCGTCCCTAATCCCCATTAAACCATATCGCTAAGTAGATCATCCACCCTATTCTTAAACACATCCAGGGATGGGGACTCAACCAGCTCCCTGGGCAGCCTATTCCAGTGGCTGACAACCCTTTCAGAGAAGAAATACTTCCTAACATCCAACCTGAACCTCCCCTGACTAAGCTTATACCCATTTCCTCTTGTTCTATCACCCATCACTAATGTAAAGAGCCCTTCCCCCACCTCCCCACCATCCCTTCTCAAGTATTTGTAGGCTGTAATCAGGTCTCCCCTCAGCCTCCTCTTCTCCAGGCTAAACAGCCCCAACTCCCTCAGCCGCTCCCCATAAGTTTTATTTTCCAGCCCCTTGACCAGTTTGGTCGCCCTTCTCTGGACCCGCTCCAGGAGCTCAATATCTCTCTGAAAGCGAGGGGCCCAAAACTGGACACAATATTCCAGGTGCAGCCTCACCAGTGCCGAGTACAGGGGCAGGATCACTTCCCTGTTCCTGCTGGAATTCCCTATTCCTCGCAACAGACACCGAGACATGTCTCATCTGTCATCTCTGAGCCGTGCAGTAGATTAGTTCTTCTCTGCTTGATGCAGCATTTCAAACTCCTTTTCCTTTTGGGCTTCATCTGGCAAACGGATACACACCTTGGAAACTGAGCCTTTCCACGCTCCGCTCGGCCGGAGCCGTTCAGCCTGGCCCTGCACTCATCATCCTCAGTGTCTGCATTGCTCACATAAAAGCACCACTTCCATATCTACAGCCCTAATCCCACAATAAATAGACTTGCTTGTTTTTTTTTTTCAAATAAAGTCATTGCCAAGCAGCATCCTATCTGGCTCTGCCCTGTTTAACTGAATAATTTGCTAGGACTGAATTACTATAGCCTGTATTAAATGTTGAGATTATCGAACATGTGCTTGTACTGAATTAATATTTTATCGCTCCCGGGTCCTGTGTGGGCTGGTGTTCTCCTGGAGTGCTTCAGCACCATGGAAACGTTGGGAGATATTTTCCCTTAATTGCATGAATGGTTGACAGATAACAGTACAGTACCATGGAATTAAGCCCCGATCGCTGATGAATTCTGATGAACTCCTATGCTGTTTCTGTTGTTTTAATTTTATTTTTAAACCTGGCAACATCTGTCCTTGTCCATTATAATTTCTGAAAGCTTTAATGTCACCAGGTAATGTATCTGTTTGACAGGTAGTCTATAATTACCCAACTACAACTCGCACAGAGGTGAACTCTTTAAACTTAAGGGAGAATTTGAATTAAGCAAGAACAAAATAAAAATCTCTCGAGTGATCAAAAACTCTAATTAAACGTTTCTTTTCTTTTTAATTTGTATTTTTATGGCAAGGCTAATTCACTAAGTAATAACCCCTTGGCTTTCCAATTGTCAAGAAAATAGTGTTAAGCACTGTTATTAAAAACTATTGACAGCAAATACAGGTAGCTGGTTATAAATCAACTTTTTGTTCTTCTCAGGTTAGAGTTGTTTGAGATCCTGTAGGACAGAGCCCCAGAAATCGCTGAGCATTATTATATAATGAAGCAGTTTTGCAGAGTGCCCTTTTTTTTTAAGCAAGTTTCTACTGCATGATTCACCCTACTGTAACTGCTCTAGGACGTATATTACATCTTTGCAAAAAATATTTCATCTGCCAGCAGAAGTTTCTGACACAGACCTTCTCTGCATCACAGGGTATTGCTGAAGTGTCCCATGTACCTTTGCTCAGCGTCCCGTGAGTGTTTGACGGAGAACAATTTGTAATAATCACCCCTAACAACACAAAAAAAAGGCAACTGCATTCTGCAAACGAGATGAGACGTACAGTACCAAAACTAAGCATGGCAACAACCCCTTGCAGATGCCACAGTGAGTCTCTGCTGCTCGCACTTGGCAGGCTGACGACGCAGGGACAGCGAGTTCCCCAAAGCATCTTCTGCTCACGAACACAGCAGGGTTTTCCTGCAGCGTGCGTCCTGCAGCTCGTCACTGCGGGTTCGGGACCAGGCAGCTCAGCCTGCTCTTGGCCAGACCGGGGGCTGTCAGAATCAGAACAAGAAGGAACAACAGCTTTCAGATTCGTTTTAATGATTTTTCACAGAAATCTTGTGTAACCAGCAAGTTATGTTCCTTAAGACATCAGAACTCACGTAATGATTTTCACTAAACTGCATGAAGTTTTTGCCATTTTATGAGAGCAGAGCTTTAAGTGTTGTATCACCAAAGCGTTGGCTGAATTGAAGCCCCAAATTAAAAACCAGTCCAAATCCACTGCTCTGAATCTCATCTGTGCCCATATACTGTTTCGAGGATCCACTGCTCCTCAAAAGTTCTCTTGGCACTTTAGACGTAGCAAGCTCTAAAGTATTTTCAAAATACTTCCCTGATTTTAATCAGAGCACGTATGGAGAAACCGAACTAGGTGACAGACGGATAGGCTGGAAGGGATTGACAGATTTTTCTTCACCCTGCCCATATCAGAGCAGGGGAACAGAGCACACATGGCAGCGGGGCAGGTCTGAGAGGTGGGAGACCATTTGGTCACTGTGCCCACTTGCTGCCAGAACTCTCAAGGAGTCCTTATATAAGAAACTAAATTATATTAATGCCATTTATCATTATTATCATTAACATAATATGCCATTAGAAATGTCCAGTAAAACTTTTTTGGGTTTGTTGTTTTGTTTTTTTTTTTTCCCATATGAGACGGATTTGAGCCACATGCCAGATTTGAAACGAGACGTTTCTGAAAACCTGTGCAATTCCAGTTCTATATCTGAGTTTACACCCAATTTTGTCACTGTGCCCTTTTTTAAATATGCAGCGGTAAAGCCTGGATCTCCTCAGGATCTCAAATTTCTAGTGTTCTGTCATGGTTTGATGTGGAGGGGGGGGTGGTTCTGGTGGCAGGAGAGGGGTTTTGCTCCCTGCGACCTCCCCGGTTTTGGAACCGGGTTAGGCTTAGTTCTGGCCACCAGATCAGACTGCCATCCCCCTCGGGGTTGAGCCAATAGGGCGCCTCTGCGAATTGCCCTATTTAAGTCAGGACAAAGGGACCGGAAAAGGTGCTTCGCCCAGGATCGAGCAGAGAAGGGAGGAGGGCACTGCCCCCGCTCCCTGGCTCCTGGCCGGGCAGCTGCCTGCGTCGGGCCGGCGCCGCCCACGGAGAATGGCGGCAGCGGAGCCAGCTGGGGAACTCGGGGGCACCCCACTCCCGGGGTGCCCACTGGGCTGAGTTCACCTGGAGAGGACTGAGATCTGAGAGAAACAGCTGCATCGACAGCAGGTCAGTGAGGATGGAGCGGGAGGAGGTGTGCCGGAGCCGAGTTTCCCCTGCGGCTGGTGGTGAGATGGCAGGCGGCCCCCCTGCAACCAGGACGGCCTCGGTGGAGCAGCGACCCACTCGCAGCCCGTGGGGAGAAGATGCCTGAGCCTGAGGATGGTCGTGTTGGGGGCACGGCAAGGCAGAGAGGCATCTGGAGTCTGAGTGACGACCCACGCCGGAGCGAGTGGCTACAGCTCCCTAAGTACCCGAGACTGTGGTAAAGCCCACACCGGAGCAATCTGTGGGGAAGGATTGTTTCCAGTGGGCTGGACTCACGCTGGAGAAGTTTGTGGATTTTTCCTCGTGGGTAGGGGATCCATTGGAGCAGGGGAAAAGGGTGTAAGGACTCCTTCTCCTTTAAGAAAGAAGCAGCAGTAACAGCACGGAATGAACTGACCTGCATTCCCCCAGTCCCTGCCCCCTGTGCTGCTGGGGGGAGGAGGTAGAGCCGGGAGGAAAAGGAAGGGGGGGGGGAAGGTGTCGGTTTAAGATCTGGTTTTGTTCCTTTCTGTCCTCTCAAGTAATCGGTTTTTGTTTCCCTTTGTCCTTCTAAGTAATCATCAATAAACTGTTTTGCTTTGAGAAAAGCTCTGCCTGTTTTGCCCAGGACCATGGTTGGTGGGTGCTCCCTCTGTTCTTGTCTCAACCCTCAGTCCCTTTGGGTTTTTTTTTCTCTCCTCTCTACTTTACTGGAGAAGGAGAGACTGTGTGAGTTTTAGTTGCTGGATCAGCCTAAAACCACAACATGTTCAAACTTCAGGTTTGAGCTATACGCTCTGACCCCATCTCTGCTACCAGTGAGTGACAGTATCCTAACAAAGCCTTCAGGAAAACCAGACCGTTGTATATCCATCCCTCTCCCGTTCCCCATGTCACCAGGCAGCTCCTGGCAGGCAGACCAGGCAGGAACAGCACCCACCTCTCCCTCTGGAGGAGGCAGGACACTGTCCTACAGATGCTGCTGACCCCAGGAACAGCAGGACATAGTCCAGGTTGCCTATTTTCATAATATTCCCCTTTTTGTGCTGTGATACATCACGACAAACACGTTAATAAACCCACGATCGGATAGGAATGCGGAGCTGCTGAATCCTCAGTCCTGCTTTTACACATGGTCGTGATCACTTCATAATACATCTGTTTATTCTCCACAGTTGTCAAGGAAATGACACTGTTATCTATCTTTTAAAACACAGTAAACTACCTTTAAAATGCCCATCTGCTGGGGGAAGAGTTTGATTTTTCCGTGAGAGTTCTGACCCAAAGAGAAGAAAAGCTTTTTATCAGCCAAATGAGCAAGTTCTATAGTTAGTTGAAGTGCAGCCATTTCTGCTGTGTTCACAGGTAAACTGGTTTATCGTAGGTAAACACATACTTAGGAATTGTCACTCTCCTGTGGGGGAACCTCCCCAGAATAATAGTTCCCTATTTTCTTAAATTCCATCTATACAAGGACAGAAGAGTCACGATCTGAAGCTTCAGAAGCTGAACTGCCCAAACCTGGTGCTTCTTAGAAGAAGTGTTCAAAGGGTTGCACAGTGTTGAACTTGCACTGAAATCAAGAGTAGTTGTGAAGCTAAAACCTTGCATGTGCTTTGGAAGTGCGGGATTAACGGAAATATTGCGTGGCTTTGTCTGATCTTGAGAAGAAAAGCGTTTAACACTCTGGGCAGCTTCTACCCAGCCTGCACTCAGATGGCAGATTTAAGGAGCCTTTGCACAGTTCCCATGCACAACCCCCATGAACAGCAATGCTGACGCCCTGCCAACAATAATGTTAGAATCATAGAATGGTTAGGGCTGGAAGGGACCCTCAAAGGTCATCTAGTCCAACCCCCCTGCAAGGAACAGGGATATCTCCAACTAGATCAGGTTGCTCAGGGCCTCGTCCAACCGGGCCTTGAATGTCTCCAGGGATGGAGCATCCACCACCTCTCTGGGCAACCTGTTCCAGTGTTCTACAACTCTCATGGTAAAAAATTTTTTCCTAATATCCAACCTGAATCTACCCCCCTCTATTTTAAAACCATTACCCCTTGTCCTATCACAACAGGCCCTCCTGAACAGCCTCTCCCCATCTTTCTTGTAGGCCCCCTTGAGGTACTGGAAGACCGCTATAAGGTCACCCCAGAGAATGAGAGAAATTATTGCCCAAATGGAGAAATAAAGCCTTTTGGATGACCAGCATTGACCAGCTTACGGATATCTTGGACAAATAGTCGGGCAAGCAGATGTGTGCTCGCACACGCGGAGCAGAAAATAAATACACATTATGGCAATGCCAAAGCACGACTCCTCCAGATTGCTCTTCGACTGTAAAAATGTGGGGAGTTTGGCACATTTCTGTCAGCATCATTCAAGTTTAAATCAAATAAAATTTCAGTATATTACTACAGCACTTCCGGCATCGCTGAATCCGGGAACATGTATCTGGTCTAAAATCCGAGTTGCTGGAAGTGTGTTATCGAGGCGGGGAGGAAATTTGGCTGAAAAGAACAGATACCAAACTAATTACAGATGGGGCTGGTTGTACTTCCTGTTACTGAGACTGCTCAACACTTGAGACTGGGTCTTTTTAAGAAGGAGGTCTCACCAGAAAACGTTTCATTACTGTTCCCATCCTACCTCAGGTAGAAAAGAGATTGCCTATAATTTTTAAATACAAGCCCAAAGGGAAAAGCCTCACTTTCCTAAAGCACCATTTAACCTGGAGTTCAGGCACTCGTACGAGATGGAGGAGAGCTCCCACGTGGACCAAGGACATGACCTCCATCTACCATAATCTCTACACTACTAACTATTCTGGACAGGCTGCCTGTAAGTCATTCTTGTTGGACTGCTTTACTGCTCATAAATATTCACCAAGCCAGAAACAGAAGCTGAAGAGAAGCCAGGGCATGAATATCTCAGCCTGGCTGGACAAAGAGACTGGAACAATGGAATTTTGAAGGAAAGACACACTTGAGGCACATGCCTAAGGTGAGAGGAGTCAGCCTTCAGAGATGGACACAAAGGTTCATGTTTATTAGGATACACCATCATCAAATGGGGTCAAACATGAAACATGAGATTACAAGTTCCCTGCTGTCCTCTGGAGCAGTTCCCAGTTCCATCACACTGGTTTCTTCGCTGATCTATCCTTCTCCTTCCACCCTTCCCAGGCTCTCTAGTTATTCACAAGATTCTTCCTAACCCAGTTATTCACACAGGTAGGGCCAAGCCCTTCGTCTTCTCTTCTTGGCTGCCCCAACAGCTGGCACTAAACCTGGAGCAGTCCTAGAATTTTTTCAGGTTCTCAAGCTCATCAGGTCAGTTAATGGTTGAGCAATTCTTTCAGTTTATCAAAATCTGCTCTGCTGAAACGGAGAACTTATATTTAGCCTTCTATTTAAACAAAATAACCTGCTATTGCATGAAGGTCATTTTTAACAACGAGCTCTAACGATTTTAGAATAGCATCTCCTCTTTTTGAGTCAGTGAATATTTATCTTAAAATATTGTTGGCTAAAAACTGACTAGTTGTAATCTGATATAAAGGATACCAGCTGATAATAGTGTACAGTGACCTAGAAAAAAGATGTAAAACACTGATATTTTTGTCCATAGCTTACAAGCAAATTAAGTACAAAAAACTGAGAAAGCTTAGCTCCATACAATTAATTCAAACCCTACTGATGGTAAATGACACTGTAGCAGTGCTAGGAGTCTATGGCAAGTATGCAAGGGCTGCATTGACAGAATGCTCCCAGAAAAGTAGTGTCCATGCTCCAGCCTGCACAGCGAGGACGATGCTGTCCCTGACCCCCAACAGCAAACAGGTACAGAAACGCCTCCTTTTTTGAATGTCTATTGAAATGAACTTTCCTACTAATGCAACAGAGTGCACGTGACAAGCAGAACCATCAACTGCACCATGCTTTATTTTAGCTGTACAAGAACCAGAACATATGCTGTGAAGATGATAAGAGGGCTGGAGCACCTTTCCTATGAGGACAGGCTGAAAGAGTTGGGGCTGTTCAGCCTGGAGAAGAGGAGGCTCCGGGGTGACCTTATAGCGGTCTTCCAGTACCTCAAGGGGGCCTACAAGAAAGATGGGGAGAGGCTGTTCAGGAGGGCCTGTTGTGATAGGACAAGGGGTAATGGTTTTAAAATAGAGGGAGGTAGATTCAGGTTGGATATTAGGAAAAAATTTTTTACCATGAGAGTTGTAGAACACTGGCACAGGTTGCCCAGAGAGGTGGTGGATGCTCCATCCCTGGAGATGTTCAAGGCCAGGTTGGACGAGGCCCTGAGCAACCTGATCTAGTTGGAGATATCCCTGTTCCTTGCAGGAGGGTTGGACTAGATGACCTTTGAAGGTCCCTTCCAGCCCTAACCATTCTATGATTCTAAGATGGGAATCATTAGGCAATGTAATTAAAGTGCAAGTCAACGGCTTCCTCGGGTGATGGGGCAAGGGATGGGGCAGCAGAAGCCTCCACAGCAGCCCTCTCTCCTCAGAAGCAGGGGGACTGGTACACAGATCTGCCAATGGTTAGCAAGCCTCTCACCTCCTCGGTGTATTAACCCTCTCCTTGTTTCACATGGCCAATTTGTTCCTGCTGCCTTCCCTCCAGGATTTTTCTTAGTCTGTTGTTTCTAACCAAATCACAGTGATTTTTCAAGTGGTTTCCTTTCTGGTTAGAATATTTCCTTTTTTCCGTATTAGCCCTCCAAGAAAAACGCTCGCATAATAAGGTCTACCTTCTAGAAACGTTCTGCACATGCATCACCTCTGGATCAGGAAGAAACACGGTAATAGGGACCCCAAAATCACAGAGGAAGGAGATGGACAGAGCTGGGTGCTACAGAACAGAAATTCTCGGTGTTATCCATTCTATCCTGCCAGCCCAGGCAGCCACTTGCCCAGATGCTCTGGGACTCCCTCCACATGGTCACCACCTGCCTGGTCGCTCCAGCTCGTTTCCAGGAGGCTTCACAACCGGGGAGGGGACAGGAGCAAGGCAAGGGCTTTCACGGTGGCTACTGCTTCTGTTGCTTCCTCCATTTGTCCAAGGAGGTACTCTGCTTTCAAGTAGGACAAAATCAGGAGACTATTTCAAGGTCAACAGTTTTACAGTGTTCATAAGAAACCCAAATAGAAGTGGCATCCGCCCTTACCACTAAGCTACAGCACACAAGAAGCCTTCAGAGCAAGACTAACGAGGGACAGAGAAGCATATGCCATGTCACTTTTTTCCACTGACTAGAATCGAGTTTTTTAAAAACTTGAATTCCTACTTGAGCTCCTGCTCTAAATCCCAGCCGGTAAACACAGGCAGCTAAGGACTGCTGGATTTCAAGGACTTTCCAATTACCTCTTTTTCTCATAGTCTTCTCTGGCTACCTCCCAGACTTTCAGGAAGGCTTTCATATCCTTACAGGGCCTGCCAGATATTTGGCCAAGGAGATCTGGACCATATCAGCCTAATGCAGGAGCTCAGGGACCACACACAGCAACGACTACTACCTCTGCCTGCTACTGAGCATCCCTGCATGAATCATTCTCCTGGAGCAAGACGGTTACCAGGCTGCCAGGCAAGACACCTTTGCAGATTTCAGCCTGTGCCAACATGAATTTGAACCAACACATTCCTCATAACCTGATGCCTACATCACCTTTTTACAAACAAAAACTTTAATTATACAAAATGATGCCTAATGACTCAAAGTGTTCATAAGTCATCTTTGGGGGGGGGGGGAAGGCTCATCCCTTTTTCCTATGGGACAAAGTAGCAACAGACCACCAAACGCAGTGAAAATATTAGATGCAAAGGACTGGGAAGCTGGTAATAATGGCCTGTACAACAGATTTGCTGCATATTGATGACATAGTGCTATTACACCCTGGCTGCAAAAGTAACATGAAAATTGCACGAACTTTTATTAAAATAAACGTTATCATTAAGTTGCATTTAAGAAATACAGTCGTTTTCTTTGCTCCAGGTGGTCTCAGAAACTTTTCAGGATTCAAAAAAAAAAAAAAAAAGCCACACCACCACCGCGTGGCAGAAATCAGTAACAGCACAAGAAAGGGGTAAAGACAGGACTCGAATCCCGAAAAGCAAGGGATTCTTTTCAAGTAGTCGGAAATCCTACAGCAGGCTCCTGAATTCACCTGAAGAAAGCAAGTTTTCATACGGGTCTATATGGACTTCTGCTGTCTTCTCTCCTTCTCTCTTCCTTTTTCAGGAATCAACAGAGACAGAACTATGGCCATCACACAAAGGCATGCCTGTATCTTTGGGGGAAACGGGGAACATCCGCTACCAACTAAACACCAGTGGAATTACGAGGTCAGAGCAGGGGTACGCTGTGGCCCTGCCGTTCACCAGTCAGTTTTGATACTGACCACATTCCTCCAAGCAGCTACTGGAAGGTAGAAACAGGCTATTTGGCTTCAAATTACGATAAAGCATCCTGTGCCCAGGAGGGAAACAACGGCTGCACCCAGGCAACAAGCCAAGTAATTGGGAAACGGGCTGTTCCAGCCGCAGCCGTCCCAGGCAGATGGCTCGCTCTGGGTTGCCTTCCAAGGAGCTCCACCTACACCGAGGTGCCCAGGATGGCCATTTCCCTCCCCCCTCCAACAGAGATGGTGTCTGTCTGTCTGGGCACACGTCTCCCCCCCAGCCAGAGTAAAGCTGCCCGCACGCGACTCCGTGAGCTCCCACACGCTGGAACGTGCATTTACCTGACCGCAGACCCAGTATGGGATTATTCGCCAGTGTGAAATGTATCCTGGTGTGGTTGGATCCAGGAGACTCACCGGGCAGTAAATCCTAGCGATTTCCTATGTCATGCATGAACTTCCCAAACATCTCTGCAGAAATCTGTATTTGAAAAGACTGTGGACGGTTCCCAAGAACAATTTGTGCTTTGTGCTTTCTTGATATGTTCTCCTATTGTTCTTTTCAAGCTGTTCGGATCTTCCGAGTCTTTTTACTAAGTCAGGAGACAACTGTATTTCAAATTCCTAATTTGCAGCCTCAGATGATGGCAACAGCACAACTACCACCAGCAGTAAAGACCTTCAGGCTGCATGCATGCAAAAGCTACTCATTTTGTGCTGGAGTCCTGCAGGCACTACAGAAGATCTAGGAAGATCCTGAAAAAAAAACCTCTTTGTAAATATTTAGCTCTATTTCTGAGTGATCAAGACAGTTTCTTCCTTGGTTCCTGCCAACATCCCCTTTTCCAGACTGTTGTTTAACACGCCTGACAGCTGCCATCTTCCACCCAGGAACATCTGCATTTCAGAGACTTGTGCAGAACGAGTGAAGCATCAGGAATCCAGATGAATGCCTGAAAACATGTACAATATTCATGTTTTCACACTCCTTCCAAATACAATGAAAACTCTACTCTGAGCATTCTCCCCTTTCCATACAGGTACCTGCCTGTTACTAACAGCCAGGAGTTGTGAATACTTAGGCCACAACGACCACACTCCATATGTGATCCCATCCTTTCACCTTTTGAGCAACTGCTTCCAAACTGCTGCACCACGAAGCACTTTAACGTACACTTTGTACGGATGGTTACGACCAAATGAATGATGTAGTAACAAAATGTTTGGAGTAAACCAATTGAGTAAAACTGCAGAGGGCATGTGCAATCAGGCTGGGTTTGAGCAACAGCTGCTACACATTTGTAGAATAATAGATGTGATGAACTAATTTGTGAGAAAAACTGGGCACAGCTGCCATGTGGCTCACAAATGAAAAGCAACAAATTGAAAGCAACTGCATAAAAAACAGTTGGTTCTTCAGGCCAGCTTCATGAAAACTGTATGAAGTTGGTTTGGTGAGGTTTTTCATGAAGCAGTTTGGTGGACAATGGAACCGGGGAAAATGCCTATATCTGAAGTAAATGCTGTTCAAAGGTCTGTAGCAGAGTCAGAAAATCAGTTTTCTTTTAAAGGACAGGAGTAATTCAATTGAGTTCAGCAAAAACAATGTGAATAAATAGATATGTTGAAGGCAAATTCAGTGTTTTTCCAGAGAAACACCATAGATCAAAATTCTTAGCATACTAAGTGCAGATATTAAATTTTCAAACTTTCATTTGCTGTTACACCCAAAAGGAAGCTACAGTTTGCGCTTTCCCACCTTGCCTTCTAAAATTCATCTCAAGAGTGCATGCCACACAATACCAGAGTCACAAGAGTTGCACAAAGCCGTTGAAGAAGCACATGCCAATGGACTGCTAGATTCAGGGCCACAGAAATGTAACTATGCCAAGGGTATCAGTAAAACGGCACGCAATTAAAACTATATTTTTAAAAAATCTAAGTGGAAATAATATTGTTCCGTCAGTCCAGAGGTTTACTTCTGCTAAGCAAAGCCAAACCCAAATCATGCAGACGCACACAATGTTGGATCAATAGAAATAAGATGATCTGAAAAATAAATTCCTAGAAAGAGTCCTTGCGGAATTAAAACAGTACTGATTATTGCTTCAACCCCTTAACTACCGATTGCTGGATCAATGAGCCTCCCCAGCAGCCCCCACCTGCACAGATGTATGGGGTCAGCCCATTCCAGGTGCAGGACCCTGCCATTTCCTTCCTTTCTTCACTTTGCAAGGAGCTACAGTTCTCTACTCATCCTTATTCCTTCCTAAGAAAAAAATCACAGAATGGTTTGGGTTGGAAGGGACCTCAAAGATCATCCAGTTCCAGCCCCCCTGCCATGGGCAGGGACACCCTCCACTACACCAGGTTGCCCAAAGCCTCATCCAACCTGGCCTTGAACACTGCCAGGGATGGGGCAGCCACAACTTCTCTGGGCAACCTGTGCCAGCGCCTCAGCACCCTCAGAGATGGTCCCTCGGTACAGAGAGCACAGCTGCTTACTCTCGAAAGGCTGCAGGAGGCATCTGAGACTGGGTACTTCTGTGCCCCAGGGAGAGGGGCTGGATCCCACACCACAGGAGCACCAACTGCCAACATAGTGGACGGGCTTCAGTGCCCATTCTGCACCTGAACTCAGCTGAATCCCTTTAACAGCCAGTATTTAATTAAGTCTTAAGCCAAATGACTGGGAGGAAAAAGCACAATTAACATATCATGATACAGTACAGAAAAACCCCTTTGACAGGATAATAAATAATATATGAAAGGCAAAGCAAAAGGGCTCTAATTTAGGATTGGTTCAAATATACTTCGAGCCTCACACTATCTGCATTAACAAAGTGTGTTTGGAGCCAGGACACCTCATGTCTGTACTTGCAAAGGCTTTATTTACACCTGGAGCTTCAGGCACGTCGTTAGTATCAATACTTCACAATTTCAGGTATAGCAGCTGAAATAGATCCTGCTATGTCATTTTTGCACGGGATCTCTTTGAATTCTATCAAAAATAAAACAGGCTTTCATTAAAGCTGCAGCCTTCATCTCAGATGGTTGCAAGCACTACTTGTTAATTATAGATTAAACATTTCTGCGAGACTTTGAAACTGTACTTGAAACTCACCCGAATAAACTGAGCTCCAAGCTCAGTATTTCTGAAAATTCAAAGATCACACGGCTTCGTACACTCTTTTAATTGTTTAATTTCACATTACATGAATTTCCTCTTGCAGAAAGGCTCTTTGTTCCCATCACCCTATAGTAGCACAACGCTCATCTTACAACGACTGCTGTTACACTACTTACACTGTTGTGCACAATCCTCACATCCACTCAAAAGATTCTTGTTGTTTGGTAACAATTAATAACACCAAATAGAGGGCTGTTCATTAATTGCTATTTCTACACTAAGTGTTCCAAACATGCCTTCTTCACATTTTTTCCACTCAAAATGAAGAGCTATTTACATTCTAAGAAATATTTACACTCTTGATGTAATAACATAAACACAAATTGAACTCCTACAAGGTTAAGAGATCATATATCCATAAAACCAGATACTATTAAAGGTAACATTTTCCTTCTGGATATAATGAACACTTGTAATCTCAGGGATCACCATCAGGCAAACTCGGCAGGGTAGAGCAGGAGATCTCAAGTTATCATTGAAGGCTGAACAACAGCAGGATTCATCCTAATTGTTCGGTTTTTCTACACTACTGCATAAAATCTCTCCTCTAAGTGGCTTTTTGAACAAGCTACTGACTCTACATGGGGTAAAGTTCAGCAGGAGGAGAAAAAGATGCAATTCTTTTTCCCTGAAATTCTCACCCGCGCATTTTCATGACCATCTTCACAGGCGTTCTCCTCTGTTCTTCTTCCCACACTAATCCTTCTGAAAAGCATCTGCACTGTCACCATAAAAGTACAGCCATCCCATCTCCAGAAAGCAGCAAATCAACTGAAATATTGTTATCTGAAAGCTGCTAAATTCCACAAATCGCTTTTCTAAGAAAAAAATTTATTGTCATGAAATGACAGCAATTGCTGCAATTTGGATTCAATGTGGATTTTTCCCCCGGGCGCATCCTGTCTGGGCTAGGTTCTTTGTCTACAAAATGTTGCTCCTATAAATTCTGTACAACACATTAAAAAAAAAAAAAAAACAAAATAAAATCCAGCCCTCACTGTTTAATACCCTCAAAGAATGATGCATAATGTTTGACAGGGGTGGCGGGGGGAATTTGCTTAAATGTTTCATCGGGAAATGTAAACGGCTCAGTTCTCACCTTGTTATCTCTTTTAATTTCACTAAGATTCAGACAATTTATTTTGCCTACTGTAAGTACAGAAGCTATCCCCCTAAAATCAAAATTCAAACAGATGTGCATGGAAGAACAGCAGCAGCACATTCACAAAGCAAGCTTCTGCAATCTTCACAGCACTTTGTGCCAATCTGGCACTAAACTCCACCCAGCTGCTCTCTCATTCCTTCCCCAGTAAAGTGGAGAGGAGAAAAATGGAATAAAAGGACTGAGGGTCGAGACAAGAACAGAGGGAGCACCCACCGACCATGGACCCGGGCAAAACAGACTCAGTTTTTTTAAAGCAAAACAATTTATTAACCGTTACTTGAAAGGATAAAGAGAAACAAAACCAGATCTTAAAACAACACCTCCCACCCCCTTTCCTTTTCTTCCGGCTCTACCTACCCCCCAGTGGCACAGGAGGACAGGGAATGGGGGAGTGCAGGTCACTTCATCCCATGTTGTTCCTGCCACTCCTTTCTCAAAGGTGGAGGAATCCTTACACCCTTTTCCCTTGCTCCAGTGAATTCCCTACTCACCAGGAAAATCCACAGACTTCTCCACCGTGAGTCCTACCCACAGGATGCAATCCTTCCCCATCGGATTGCTCCGGTGCGGGCTTTACCACAGTCTCGGATTCTTAGGGAGTTGTTGCCACTTGCTCTGGCGTGCGTTGTCCCACGGACTCTAGATGCATCTCTACCTCGTCGTGCGTCCCATTCTCCATGACCTCTCTCAGGCCCAGCATCTCTTCTCCAACATGGCTTCTCCCTGGGCTGCAAGTGGGTCCGTCCTGGCTGCAGGGGGCCGCCTGCCGTCTCGCCACCGGTTGCAGGGGAAACTCAGCTCCGGCACCTTGTCCCGTTCCATCTCACTGACCCGGTGTCTGCATGGCTGTTTCTCTCAGATCTCAGTCCTCTCCGGGTGAACTTGGCCCAATGGGCACCCCAGGAGCAGGGCACTCCCCGAGCTCCCTCGGCAGCTCCGCTGCCGCCATCCTCAGCGGGTGGCACCGGCAGGGCAGTGCCCTCCTCCCTTCTCTCCTCACTCCCCGGCAAAGCACCTTTTCCAGTTCCTTTGTCCCGCTTAAATAGGGCAATTGCAGAGGCGCCAACTGGCTCAACCCCGAGGGGGATGGGAGTCCGATCTGGTGGCCAGAACCAGGTCTGAGCCAGTTCCAAAACCAGGGAGGTCACGGGGAGCAAAACCCCTCCCCTGCCACCAGAACCCTCCCACGTCAATCCATCACAGCACCCACTGTGCTGGGCCCCACTCTTTGCTTTCCTACGGGCTGTGCTTCCACCAGCAAACCCAAAGACTTCAGCTCTTCATCACGGCTCCCAACGGCCCCAGCAGCAGTACTGGCAGGGCTGCCACCAGAGCCGTACATGCCTTCCCTTAGCAGAGACCAAAACCAACACTTGGCCAGGGAAAAGAGCAAGTCATAAACACAGAGGCCAAAGAAAAGCCCTGTGGGGTCAACTGTTGTGTCTGTTTTGGGATGTGGGACTGGCATCTGTGTTGTTCGGGCACAGCCTACTGAAATTTCCATCACTGGAAGCTCAAAGAGCACAGTCCATGCAGGGCTAGCACACCAAGCCCTGCTGAGGCTCCAGCTCTCTGGTCCCTGCAACACTTCCAAGAGGAAGAACACCCCATTTACAGCATCATCCTCATCCTCACAAACCTAGTGGAATGTGTATTTGTAAATGTACATGTATTTGTATTCCTTAACAACAAATGCAGAAAGCTTATGTTCCCACTAGCACTCTCCACATCTATGCCCTTATGTTTTAAAATCACTTTCTACTTGAATTTAAGGGCAAGAATGTTAATTCAGTTGCACTAAACATCAGGAGATCAATACTAAGCACTCCCAACCACCTTCAGTCCTGTGCCTAAAGCCAGTAAAACAAAGACTTACAGCACATCCAGAGCACACCTCCTCTTCTGCTTAGTAACACACACAGTTAAAGCAACCCAGAGGGACAGCCACGACCTTGATGTTTTAAATGAACACTATTAATCTCTGTTTATTTCACCTTCTACTGTCACTGGTAGTAGACACCAACATCAAACAATTAGAAATGGAAAGCAGAAAATAAAGCCTTACTTTTCCCATCACTTTCCTTCATGTGTCTTGCAGAACTTTGTACGTGAAAAGTTACTTGGTGTTCTCTAGTGGGAACAGAGGAAAGAAAAACACAGAAAGATAAGAAATCTTCTTGTAAAGCCACAAAAGTGGCTCTAAGAATATTTTTAGTTACCTCAAGGCATTCATTTTAAAAGACTGCTTACATTTCCAGTTGATTGCATCTATTCAAGACCATGTAGTGATAAAAACACAGAACACCTGCCTCTGTGTAGTCATTTTTCTCCAAGTAGGGAAACATACAAGCAACAGTAACCTTGAAATTGAAATGTAAAAGCAGAAAGAACTCCAGTTTTTGTCTCCTAGGAAATTAATTAAAACGCTCTAGGCTATGACAGTGTAACACTACTTACACTAGTATGAAGAAGATGGGCTGTAATATTTCCCAGACTATTCCAATTACCACTTTATTTGCCAGACGTGGCCCTAAAATCTCTGTACTTGATCTGAGATGTGAAGTTTTACAAAATGTATCAGATCATCTATAGGCAGGAGGTTGAATGCAAATGCATCAAGCACTGTATTTTTTTTAATGACCTGAGAGAAGGAGTACAGGCAGTAATCCATAGTGAAACAGTTGTAGTCATCATTTTCTGCAGGTTTTACTCATGGAGATCTCCCTAAGATAATCAGGAAATTGATTTATACTCTTGAACAAGTTTAGAGCGTGGTTCATTGGAAAAATCAATACCACTTTCTGCCTTGGCAACCACTCATCAGGCAATTTTGTTAGAAAGGAAAACAGAAGGTGAGTTGTGGAAGTATATAAGTGACAAAGAGCATCTCTGAAGTTTTTCAGTCTAGTGAGAGAATACACACCTTTCTTCTTCTAATCAGATGCAAAATGTAAGGGGAATAACACAGCTTCACTGAAGTTTGAATCGTTCACTATTCTGACTCATAAGTCAACAGCTGCTGGCTCACCAGCTACAGCTCACAGATCTGAGAGAATTTTCCAGGAGCCAGCTTTGACTGGCTCCCACAACTACCTTCTCAAGCACGTAAAAGCAGGAGCCATCCCTCCCTTAGCAGAAACTGGTTTTCTCAGTGCTGCTCTAGCCCTGGGTATACTGGGAGGCACCGTCTAGGTGGCTGCATGTTTTGGTGCTTTGGCTTTCTATTTCTGTTCTTTTTCCTGGGCTGTAGCTTTGGGTCTTAAGTGTTTAAATCCACTTGTTATGCTGGTGTGTTTTCTCACACAGTGATGGTTTTATCCCTTCTTATAAAAGTGTCTCAGGTATTTGTGTGTCTTTATAGACCATAAAAGAAGTTTAAGCGATGAGCCTAAAACGTCTGGGCAATGGATGGCTCCATCAAGATGAGATAAAACACTCGGGGGGTATTTATAGCTCCCAGGTTACAAGTATGCTTGGTCTACAGGCCTTGAGAAAGAGAACGCTTGGGAGAAAAAACCCACAACAACCAAACTAAACAAACTGCAAAATGCAATGTCAGGTTGTTTGTTGGGGGTGGTTTTGGGGTTTTTTGGGGGGTGGTAGGCATTCCTATACGTGTTTCTGTAGGAAATCCCCAGGATGAGACAGGGCAGCTGAAAGAACATGCTTCCTTCTGGCAGCAGTTGGCAGCGCTGGGGCAGGCGTAAGCTGTGTGCCAGCCTCGCAGGGCTAAGGAAGGCACAAGCCATACCTGCCTCCTCCAGCTGGCTTTTCTCCCCGTCACCAGTAACCAGGGTGAGCTGCGGAGAAGGTGCGAGGTTCCGAACTTCTGCTCGGGACTGACCTGCGGCTGTGGGTGCCTGTTCCGTGCCTTCCGCCATGCTCTGCCCCTCCGTGCCAGCGGGGAGGGCGGGAATCCCGGACCTCGGCTAGCAGGCACCGGCTCGGGGGGCACCGGCTCTCTAGTGCCAGCGCTGGGGCACCGGCTCTCGGGCACCGGCCCTCCGGTACCAGCTCTGCAGCACCGAGCACGAAGGGTCTGCGCAACCCCGGCGGAGCTGCGGCCCCGCTGCCACCGGGTGAGGCCGAACCGGGTGCTGCGAGTGGCCCGGCCCCCTGAGGGACAGCTCCGCCCGTGTCACGGGGAATTAAAGCGCCCTGCTGAGCGCCCCGAGAGCCGCCCCAGGGAACCCCGACCCGCCCGGGACCGCCGCCATGTCCCAGCTCGCCCCGTCCCTCCCCGCGCCGGCGCTACGTCATGCCGCACGCGCCCGGCCGCCTCGCCCAATCCGCTGCCGCGGGCGGCTCGCGCGGCGATTTCAAACCGCGGCGGCCGTTGGCCCGTGAGGGGAGCGGCGGGGCCGGGCGGCCGGGGCGGGGGCTGCGCCGCGCCGCGCCGGGCGACATGGAGGGCCGGCCGGCCGCCCCGGGGCCCTACCGCGCCACCCAGCTGGTGAGGACACCCGCTCGGTGCGGGGCGGTGG
Organism: Tauraco erythrolophus; assembly: GCF_009769465.1. NCBI lineage: Eukaryota > Metazoa > Chordata > Aves > Musophagiformes > Musophagidae > Tauraco > Tauraco erythrolophus. Next base: position 34,588,849 of record NC_141474.1, on the reverse strand, counting down.
GGCGGGAGGAGGAGCAGGCGGCAGCTGCTGCGGCGCCGGGACCCCCTGTCAGACCCGGGCTCCCCCCGGTCCGGGCCCCCGCGGTCAGGTAGATTTCTGCCGTGCCCGGAGCAGCGTGCGGCCGTTGGGCTCTTGGGCTGGCCGCGCTCGCTGCTGTGTGGAGGCCCCGCGGGGGCTGTTGGGGGGAGGCGGCTCGGTCCGCCCCCCCCCCCACCCCGCCCGCTGCCAGGCTGGGACGGGCCTCGCTCCTGGAAAACGGGGCCACAGCTCCGTGAGAGCAGCCTGCTGGTTGCGGTGTGGCGTGTCGTTTTGTGCCAGTAAATGGGAAGGGAAGAAAATGCTTTAATCAGTCAGAGGGGATTCTGCCCCTCTGCTCTGCTCTCCTGAGACCCCACCTGGAATACTGCGTTCAGCTCTGGGGTGCCCAGCACAAGAAGGACATGGAGCTGCTGGAGCGGGTCCAGAGGAGGCCACGAAGATGATCAGAGGGCTGGAGCACTTCTGCTATGGAGACAGGCTGGGAGAGTTGAGGCTGTTCAGCCTGGAGAAGAGAAGGCTCCAGGGTGATCTTATTGCAGCCTTCCAGTACCTAAAGGGGCTACAGGAAAGCTGGAGAGGGGCTTTTTACAAGAGTGTGTAGTGACAGGACACGGGGCAATGGCTTTAAACTGAAAGAGGGCAGATTTCAACTGGATATAAGGAAGAAATTCTTCCCTCTGAGGGTGGTGAGGCACTGGCACAGGTTGCCCAGAGAAGCTGTGGCTGCCCCATCCCTGGCAGTGTTCCAGGCCAGGTTGGATGGGGCTTTGGGCAACCTGGTGTAGTGGAAGGTGTCCCTGCCCATGGCAGGGGGGTTGGAACTAGATGGTCTTTGAGGTCCCTTCCAACCCAAACCATTCTGGGATTCTATGATTTAAAGCTGGCGCTTGTGTCCTGTGAGAGCTGGGTTGCGCCTGTGTCCGAGAGCTGCTGCAGGTCTGAGGACTGTGGTTTGGCAGTGCCTTGGGAAACTGAGTTGATGTAAATGCTGGGCATGTGCGGAGTGGGCTGATCAAACCCGTTATGTTTGAGAAAGTAGCATTGTTTTCAGTTATAGAAGAATGAGATAAAAACCTCAGTGAAATCTCCCGCGGAGGCTGCGACAGTGCTGCCATCGCGTGAGGCTGAACCGGGCACTGTGGTCCTCTGAGGGACAGCCCAGCTTAGTCCGTGTCAAAAAATGTATTTTCTAATCTGAACTTTAATGATTCTTTATCAATAATATGACACTATTTAGTATAACTGTCAATATTTGTTAGTGTTAATATTGTGATTTCGTGTATATGCTTATTAACATAATATTGTTTTAACTTACACTTACAATGATCATCTTCAGGCTTTAATCTTTGCTGTTCTTTGCTGTTTTGTTTCCCACGCAGTGGAAGGAAATTACGAAGTATTTCCGAGCAGGCATGCCATTGAGGAAACACAGGCAACATTTCAAAAGACATGGAAGCTGTTTTACTGCATCAGAAGCTGTAGACTGGCTCCATGAAGTATTAAGGAATAACAGTAACTTTGGTCCTGAAGTTACCAGGCAGCAGACTGTTCAGTTGTTAAGGAAGTTTCTCAAGAATCATGTAATTGAAGACATAAAAGGGAGATGGGGATCCGAAAATTTAGAAGACAATGGTGCACTATACAGGTACTGAAACGAAGACCAGTTCACAGAGCTCTTCAGGTTGAGAACTTTATTTCAAAATCTTAACACTCAGATTTTCGAAAATATCTTGCTTTGGTTCGAGTAGCTGGGCCAAAAATTAGTTAGTAGCACCTTTTCACTTTACTCTGACTTGCAGTAAAGACCATACATCCTGTATGCTGAGGGCTGCTTCCATGTTTTTCCAAGTTTTTCACTGGCATGTGTGCTACACTCAAGTGCTTTGGAGGGGAACCAAGGAGAATTGATTGTAGTAGCTCCGTGCTGTGCTACCAGTCCTGTGTTCACCTCTCTTGTGCACTTTACAGAAAGTCTAAGTGGGAAACACAGCCTACTCTCAGTTCTAAAATTAAAGGTATTTATGGCCCTCACTTCTTGAATTCTGGTCTCAGTGCTGTATAAAAATCCAAGTATCTTCAGCTCGACTTAGAATCAAGAAAAGTAGCCCAAAGCTAATTTATAATATGATAAACAGCATTCTAAAGGAAAAAAAAAACCAGCGTTTTTCTTCTTAATTTCCTGAACCTCTTCAGAATCTTACAGAATCACTCTGGTGTGGAATCACAGGATACGGTTTTGGTTGAGTGATTTCTTACATTTCTACTCTATTCTAGATGTATTTAACATCTCTCCTATTCATTACAGATTTCCTTCAACATCTCCAGTTAAACCTCTCCCAAGCTCACATCCAGCAAAAGAGAACTTGGAAAACTTCTCTAGGGACAAAGAAAGACTTTTTAAACTGCCGCATTTATCAAGGAGAACTTTTAAAAAACACGAGTTACTACAGTCTCTGGTAATAACTTATGTTTCTTACATAGTTACAGTTGCCATGTATTTTCTTTATTCTTTAAAAAAAATAAAACTAGGAGCAATCATCTTTTAGTAACACTACTGTTGTGTCATCTTGCCTTCCAGCTTAAGAAATAAATTGGTATGTTCTTCTAGAGTGAAATAGAATGTTTATGTAGGCATAATGGAAAGATACAGCTACATTTTTATGATGAAGTGTCTTGGTGATGTGTGCTGTTTCTCTTCAGCACACAAAAAGAGATTTTATTCAATAACCTGCAAATAAGCAGAGTACATACATGTAAAATCCTAGCTGTACTGTAACATGGCAGTTTGGAAATGCTGGCAAGTGAAAGGCATTATGCATTTGACAGAAGAAATTAAGTGTTCTCTTAAAACTATAAGAAGCTGTTTCTTCTAAACTTGGTGGCAATAGTTTGTTGGAAAGAGAAATGTAGGTGGCAGAGTGTTATTAACGCAGCCAAGTTACTTAATGAGAAAGAGAGGTTGTTTGACACACACAGACACAGCTCCACCCATTGCAGCATAGGGCTAATTTTGTATCAACATGATCTGAGATTAGAGTTTTAATTGTGTGTATGTGCATAAGCAATTGAGCACCTCAATGGGAAGGTTTTCCTTTTCTTGTGGATTTTGTTTGGTTCGTCTCCTTCAGTGCAGAATTATCCCTGCTATGGCATTTTAAAGTGTTGGGAGGGCTGCAAGGTGGAGTTCCAGAAATGATCTGGACAGTATGTCCTTGATTAAAGTTAATATATTTTTTGGTTAGGACAAATAAAAGGCACAAATTATTTCACTGTTCTGCTCACTTTTTGAAAAAGGTTGAGTTCTTTTGAGATGTGTGTGTGTGTGTGCATACTTTCTGAATGTCGATTGCGATCCTAAAGGAGGATACTTCACTTCCTAGTACGTTTGGATTTTATGTGGTTTTGCCTTTTAAATTGCTGACTTCTGAGTTGGTCAGGTCTTTTTTCCCCAGTGTCCTCTTTTGCTTTTTAGGTGGGTACGCCTGCATTTCATTGCTGAGGTGGTTAAGGTTACTCCCTGGCTCATGTTTTGGAATTTAATGTTCCACAGAACGCCCTGTACTGAGAACAATTTTTACTTCATTATGAATTCTCTTAAGAGGCTTGCTTATCTGATGGTATAACCCACTTGTTTTCAGGAAAATGTAGAAAAAACAAAGCCTAATATAATAGAAGAAAACAAGGAAGACACACTGCATAGGAAGGAAGTAAGCCAGGAATATGTGCAAGAAACTTGGCGAAATATCATTCTAATTCAGTAAGTAAATTATAAAAAGCACCTTCTAGTCTATATGCTTCGGGTATGTAATGGGCCCACCAAGCTTTTGGCTGCCAAATTTTTCTGAAATTTTTAAAATGATTTTTTAAGTTGCGTATTTTTACTAACTCTTGTTTATGTATGCTTTGTAATGTGTTCATTAACGTTAGTTGTTGCATTTAAGAAATTTATTGACATTGTTGCTAGTGGTGAAGTATACTTTCAGTACCGTAAGATGATCTTTTTTTATGGATTTTTGGTGTTCTTCCCAGGAAAAAGCACATCCTCAAATTGTCCTTCTGGAAGTGAGAATTTATTAAACAGTAAACTAGTTTATCAAGTAACCATTGTTTGAATAGATATGGGGAGAACTTGTTTTCCTTCATTACTAGCAAACCTTTTGCACAACATCTCTCTTCCTCCCCACAGTTTGCAAACCATTTTAGGCCTTCCGTCTCTGGAAGAAGTTTTGCAGCCAGCCCAGATAGTTCCTGAGTATGTCATATACAACATGACTCACACAAGCAAACATGGTGTTGTTATTTTGCAGGACAAATCAGGTAAGATTTTTTTTTTCTGGTTTTGCATAAAGATTCTGTGTGGTGTAATTACAACGAACAATAAATAATTAAAGTAATATGTCTCATAGTCTGCCTTCTGTCCTTTTTTCCCAAACTCCAGTATAGTTCAGTCTATTTCTCTAGAAGGTTTTGTAGGTGTATTGCATTAACTTTTAAACTACACATGTAGTAATATTTAAAATTAGTTTTAAATTCGGTCTTTTGTGTTTAAGGTATTATTTAATACATGTGTGCTGCTATTCATATTAGTTAAGTCTTTGAACTTGTGTATAAATATATACTTGTTTGTTTATTTCAGAAGACCTCCCTCACTGGGTGTTGTCAGCTATGAAATGCCTCGCGTACTGTAAGTCACTGAATAGCTTTGAAGTTCCAGAAACCTGTTTTGAGAGTTGAAAGTGAGATATACTTACATGTTAAGATCAATTGTGGTGTTTCATTTTGGAAATTCAAATAATCTAAGTGCTAATAATCTACATACAGCAATCCATATCAAAGTATTGCACGGAAATGTAACCTGAAAGAGTTAACACGTGTTACAGGTATTTCAGGAAATTAAGATACCAGTTCTTTAGGAGTCTAGCTGGTTAGCCTGCTTTTAGGCTGCATCGTCCGATTCTGCGTAAGAATTTTTGACAACATGAACAGACTCAATTAGTGGAAGAAGAGGGGCTTCAGTGTTTCTTAATTCATGAAATGTACAGGAGAATTAACTGAACTCTAAGCTTTCAGTGGAACCATGCTGTCCAAGGCTGTGAAAAAGCGAAGGACTGCTTTTTGAGAAAATAATTTCTATTAACAAAGAGTCAGGCAGGGAGAAAACTTTGAATGGCTGGCCAAAACCTGTGTGTGGTTTCTTCTAATGCAGTTTTTCAGGAGTAAAAGGACTTTTCTTTTCCAGTTACTGGCTTTGAGCTGGACTGAAACACTTCCTACATTTCATATGAAACTGGGGAGGCCAAGTCACAGAAAACCAGTTAGTTTTTTGTTTGTCTTGGAAGAAAACAAACAAAATTTTGCAATAGGTTTCAGATAAAAGCATGCTCCTATAGTCAGCTTTGTAGTCTACTAATTTTGTCTTGGCAACAGAAGGAAGAGTTCCATTCATTTGTTCTTGAATCCTGGACTTGGAATACAGCTCCTCTGGTACCTCCTTACCTGCTTCCCCACCTTTTTCTCCAACTGGTCTTTAGAAAAAGCTTATATGGAAAACCCTGTGAGACACCTTTTATAGTTACAGTTCAGTAGATGAGTTTTTAAAGTCAGACATTTTAGCTGTTGAACGTGTTTTGTGACAGAGCTGAGCTTTCGTTGTCGGCAGAATGAGAGTCCGTCTGCACTCAGCCCTTGTTTTGGTGTTAGTGTGTGAAACATCAAGCAGTAAAACTGAAGGTGGTTACAACTTACAGAAAACTTAGTGCTTCTGGTTGTTTTCTTTGGTGTGTCGGCTTAAGGTAAAATTTAGAAAGACGTGATGGTAAATTTTAAACTTGGGAAAAGAAGAATCTTTTCTGAACTAAGGCATCAGTCATGTGTGCTTGAGCAGCTGCCTTGGAACTACTGGGAAAGGATTTGCTGCAGAGTAATACAGTTAACACAGATTTTCACACGTTGGAGGGAGAAAAAAAAGTAACTTTTGCAGTGAACCTAATGAAGTTCAGTTCTCACAGCTCAGTCTGATGTGGATTTTCTTGCTAATGAAGGAGTGGTTTTGTTCTTCAGCATGTGCTGTAGCAGACCTGTGCGGTACTAATAGTCTTTCTCCTTTACAGTGCCACTGATTTTTTGGGAACTTCAGACTGTCTTTGAGGTTTCCTTTCCCAGATGGGTTCGAAATTGTGTTACAGACACATATCACGATTATGGAAACTTCATCTTTGTGAAGCAGGCTTGGAAAATATTCTAGAGAACTAGAGGATGGCTTTTTCTTTTTTTATAAAACTGCCTCTTTAACTGGCTCACAGGGCATCCTCGAGTTAGATGAGTGCCTCTCGAATGAAATCCGAGATGATGAGCTCTTTTTGTGTCTAATTCTTGCCCCTGTTCCTGACAATCTTCACTAGCTCCCCTCAAAGCCACGACGTGGTGGGACGGTGTGTGTTCATGCATCTGCATGTCTCTCTTGCTCGGTGGAACTGTGGGAGGGGTCCCTGTAGGATTAGTGTGACTTCAGAAGTTCAGTTTGCAGCACATGCTCTTTGGAAAATTACCTTTTTTATTTTCTTAAACATGACCCTTTTCCTTCAGCTGCATTCCCAAATACTTAGAGCCTCTTACATGAAGAGCACTATTGGGAAAAGCAGGACAGGGAAGAGCTGGGTGAGTGGATTTAAATCGAAGTGGAAAATACAGCTGATCGCTGGTCCTTGAGCATTTCAATACCTTAATTCCCACGTCAGTCCTGTATTTAGAACTGATAGATCTTGGCACTCGTGAGACGAAAACTGCAAGCAAGCTTTCTGGCTTTTTGAATTCTCCATTTCTAATTTGAGTAAATGAGTTCAAGTGGAGACTTTATCCCTGCATCTGCTAGCTAGACTGTGACCGAGTGACTCAGGCAGTACTTACTTTGTGCAGTGAAAACTAAAAATACTTACTCTGGCAGGGGGAATACTGCTCGACTATATTTTTAGTGTAGTGTGTGATAATGTGATTATGATTATAAAGTTTGATCGTATCAAAATCTAAATTTTTCTAGGTCTAATTAAAGCTGCCCTCTCCTGATTCATTAGAATTGGCTTTGTAAGGTAGCTTATTTCGTTTGTAGGAGCTCGGGGGAGTATGATAACATCAGGGTTAAAAGATCTACACAGTGTCAAATTTTATTCCTGTCAGGACCCCATTCATTCATTCGTTCTTTTTCTTATCTGTAGCAACATGGGCAAGGTTTATTAACCAGATCTCCTGAATTATTGCATTATCTGTCCACTTCTGAAGAAAAGGTCCACCTGAGGAGTAGTGGTGAACAGAACTTTTGGCTGGCTTCTCAGTACGTTCTTCAACAGTTGGTCATACCACGAGCTTCTCAGTCCGGAAGCTAGAGCTCCATGTGGGAGAACTGGGATTACTCTAGTTTGGAAATGAAGGAAAACGCTAGAAGTTTGGGATTGTTTTTCTGAGGAACCTAAAAAGGGCATAAATAAGTTTTCATTTCTTTTCTTGGTGTGGAACAGCTTGTTGAAACTGAGCACAACTTCTCAGTGGCTATGTAGAATATTTTATTCTATTTTTGATGACAAATGGCACAGTGCTGAACTGAACAACGTCTATGTATGTTGCTGACAGGATTCTTTCCTTGTGAAACAGTTGTTCCTCCAAGAACAAACTTACGTTGATTTCTTTAATTATTTTTTTTTAATAATGGAATTGTGAGAGTAAATACTTGTGTGAATTTTTTTTCTTTACCTCTTTTTAGGGCCTAGAAATAACGACATGAGCCAAGCAACTTACAGTGGGTTTGAACGGGACGTATTCAGAACGGTTGCTGACTACTTTCTCAGTCTCCCTGAGCCATTACTTACTTTTGAATACTATGAGCTTTTTGTTAATATTTTAGGTATGTATGAATTTGGAAATCATCAGTGCAAGCTGTAAGTTTACATCAACTGGGGAGAAATCTGTCATTCAAAGCAGACCTTGAGCCCCTAATCTGTCTGGCAGCTTGAATCTGAGGAAGATCATCAGTGTTGTTGTTCTGCATTACAGTATTGATTGAAATGCAGTTCTGTCTTATAACATCTATATAAATTGTTGCCTGAGCTAACATTCTAAATATGCAATAACCATGATTTAAAAAACATGTGCTTGTTCCTGTCTGTTCCTCACTATTGCAGTGTGGTAACTTTCTTTGTTCTTGCACGTTTGTTGTAATGATCTTGTTAGACTGCTTTTGAACTGAGCTAAATTTTTCTTAGGTTTTACTAACAGAGTTAACTATAAATTAGTATCTTACATTTGTTGTCTTCTCTGTTCAGTTAGCAACTTTCTTTCTGAACTTGTTCATTTTCATACCACTTGCATCTTAACTTATATTTCATTTTCTGATAGTTATGTGTGGCTACATCACAATTCCAGATATATGCAGTGGAAAACATTCTGTCCGAGATGAGAAATGTGACCCACAACCTTCAAAAATTCTTCACTTGAACTCTTTCAAGTCAACTGAGTGTCTTCTTCTAAGCCTGCTTCGCAAAGAGCCGGACAAAAAGAAGACAGAATATGAAGCTTCCAGGAAGTCGTCTTCAGAAGAGCTAACTATTCAAAAACAATGTGCAAAGAAATTGCAGCAATATAAACTGACATGTAAACAAAGTAGTGCTGATAATCTGATAGGAGGAAGTTGTCAGAATCTTTCAGGCTTCAGGAATGAGCAAGATCCACCTCAAACATTTAGGGCAAGATGTTACTCTTTGGAGAGAATAGGAGGTGCTACTAGAAGTCTGTGTAATAAAGGAGTATCTGATTCCCTCAGGCAAAGGGATGTGAACACCGTCCTGGGCACGAGAAATGGAAAACAATCACTACTGTACGAGCATAAAGCTAATTCTGTATTGGAGCTTGGTTTTAGTAACACGTGTCAGAAGCAAACTCGTGGTATCCAGAGAGTGTCTGCCCCAACTCTTCAGGATGAAGAGCTGTTTAATGAAAATCATGGGTCGAAGCAAACAGGCAGGTCTCTGAGTTTACTGGGCAAAAGGAACTCTAAAAGTTGTGCTAGCATTAATATACCAGTTGCTGAAATCACAGTAAAGCCAAGGCCTCAACTTTGTGGGCAAGGAAGAGCGAGTACCTCTGGAGTGGCTACTTCAGTGGACATCAAGAGTGGGATTTCTGCTATCACCGTCAGTAAGAGACTCTGCAAAAGTACCACAGAACTCTCAAAATGCTCTTTAACTCACACTTCTTTGCTGACTGGCACGCAAAGTAAGATGGCTTTCTGAAGCATGTTGTATTGGCTTACTGTGTTGACTAATCTCTTCTTCCTCAATCTTTGGCACTGTTGCTTGGGTTTTTTGATATGTGTATAACACCATCTGTGGGTTTTTAAAAAGAAAATAATGCTGGTTGCTACATTGCACTGTCTGAAGGTGGCCTTTCATATCTGCTAACAACTAGCAGCGTGTAGTGTCTTTGGAGACTTGAGCTTGATGTGTCAGTAACTCACCTTTCTGTTCAGGTAAGTGAGTAATTCTAACCTAGAGACTGTCTTAGAGTGAGGCAGGGAATTTGCACAGACCTGCCTGTTGGAGGAGATGTCTTTTCCTGGTCTTTGAAACACATTTTCTGGGAATAAATAACATGTGTCATTTCTTAGTTGTATTATGGTCTTAATTGTACCAGCAGTTTGTCATAATGAAGCGAGTTGAAGATGGCTGCACAAAAAAAAGGCCACATGATAGTATCTACTGTTACAACTGGTTTCTGTGAAGCGTAGATTATCGTTGAGAAAAATGGAAGTTCTTGCATTGGGACAGAAACACCCTGAAAGCTGGTTCAAATCTTACTGACATCTGTCTCTACAATTAACTTGTAGATCTCCTTCAACCTCATCTAGAAAGAATCGCTGTTGAGGCACTGCAGATCTGTTGCTTGTTGCTTCCCCCGCCGAACCGTAGAAAGATGCAGCTCCTGATGCGCATGATCTCCCGGATCAGTGAAAATGTTGATATGCCACGGCTGCACGACGCGATGGGCACGCGGTCTCTGGTAAGGGAGTCCTGAGTGCAGCACGTCGATTGTTTTATGGCTGAAGTAATGCTGGCAACACGAGTGGCATTCCGTCCTTGGCTCACTGCAATGAAATAGTGATTAATGGGTAGAGTTTTCATCTCCAGAATACTTACAAAAATCTGACTTGAGGCAAGGACTTATATGACTCTGACTATATTTCAAATATTGGTGTTGCTTTTGTTTACTTCGGGAGGAGAAGGGAAATAATTTCTTAAAAGAATGCAAGGGATTGTTTAGTCTGATTTCTCACTCAACCACCATTTAACTTAAAAAGTGTTTGCAAAGTTTCTGTGGAGAGCTTTTCGTGGGCTAAACATTTGTATATGTGAAGGTATGACAAAAACAGTTCCAAAGAAGTAAATTTTCTGCTAGGAGAGTTTAAAGACTAGCTTCAAGGTCTGAATTTAAGCTTTCAATGGAATGATTAAAGATTTTTGTCAAACAAGATAGAACAACAAAGTACCTGCACGTGCTAGTTTAAAATGAGACAACTAGAAGCTGGAAATATGAAAGCTGTGAAAACATTTTTTTAACGGTGGATGTGCGTTAGATTTTGGCGAGGTTGACTCTGCAGGTTTTTCATCATCTCGCATGTCTCAACATGGCTAATTGAAGATGTACGCTTTTCTGCAGGAGAAGAGTTTTTCTGATTATTACCTCTTTAAAATGTGTATTTCTTACTTGAAAGCACTGTTCAATTTAAAAAAAAAAAACAAAACACAAGTCTAATGTTACCCAAAGTTTCTTTATTTCAGATGAGGAAAAAATTGTAATCAGTTTTCCTCCTCTCTTGCCCAGTGGTGCAGGCAAGAGAGATTGCAATGAAAGTTGGTGTTGGAGAATTCCTTGTGCCACTGGAAAGAAGGCAAATCCCTCAACTAATGATCTGCTCACCACTTCCAGATGATACAGACTTTTTCCCGATGCGTGCTGTGCTGTGCAGAAGAAGTAGATCTCGATGAGCTGCTTTCAACACGATTAGTTTCGTTTCTGATGGACCATCAACAAGAAATATTTAAAGTACCAACTTACCTGCAGGTCGCCGTGCGAGATCACATAGAGTACGTGAAGATGGCTCAGGTTGGTGGCATGACAGAAGCTTTCATTTGCTACTTGCAGGGCATTCGTTCCTTCTGGAGGTGGGATGGGGAAGCTGCAAACAAAACCACTATATTTTGAATGCAAAGTTTTATTAAACTGTTGATGCAGTTATAGATATTAGCTACGTCATAAAGTTTTGCAACTTGTGTCACTGTAAATTAGCATGCTTGGATATTTGGTAGGTACCTTACGTGTTCAAGGCCAGGTTGGATGGGGCTTTGGGCAACCTGGTGTAGTGGAGGATGTCCCTGCCCATGGCAGGGGGGTTGGAACTGGATGATCTTTGAGGTCCCTTCCAACCCAAACCATTCTGGGATTCTATGATTCTACCTTCTTACTGAAGTAGTACGTAATCGTTTGAGTATGCAGACCCCTTCTCCAACCTCTCTTTCAGTGCAAGTATCCAAAGGAAGAAATTTGCGCTATATTGCCAACGTATTCCTACTGCAAACAGATAACTCCTCAGGAGTTTGAGGAACAAAAGGTTTCTACCTCTCAAGCTGCAGTGGCAGAGCTTTTAGAGAACATCATCAAAGACAAAAACTTGTCTGTGAAAGACAAAAAGAAAAAGTTAAAACAGGTAAGGAACTTGGTGGGTATTTCATCTATTTCTGGAAATGCCATTGTGAGGGAAGGATCTCAGTCACTAGACCCTGGCACGGAACGAGAGTGGACGTAGAGAAATGCTTGTTTTGCAGAGGAGAGCTGTTCTCTGATTGGGATTTGGAAGACGGCGTGTAAGACAGCGTTGGTACTCCCTGGCAGCAGTGGTGTTCCAACAGGGATGTAAAACCAGTACAAAATTGTTCTCAGATCCTGCTCTCCGTTACATGATGTGCAACAGAACTACAGCGTGGTTTCTTGTGCACTGGCTGTGCAAGTCTGCCATTACAATGCTACAGAGGGGCTGAAAATCCATAGGTGATAGGAGCCGTGAGTCTTCGTCTGTGCCCAGTCCTGAAACCTTCTTTTCTGTGGACTTAGCTCTGTGTTTTGTCACGTGTGCATTGCTCCAGATCACCTGGCACTTCTGTGGCCTACTGACGTGTTGCCTAACACTAAAGCTAGGACAGGATTTAATACTTGGAGAGCTTTTTCTTTTTCAGAAAACCTTTGGCAAGTCTTTCTGACCAATTGAACAGTATTCCACTTGTCCTCGAATCTCCTAAATGAGTCTTGTGACTCAAATTTGAAAAAGCAGCTTTTCAGAGCAGGCACTTTTCTTTCTCTTTGGTGCCCCTCCCCCAGCTTCTGCACCGCTGACTTCCATGTGTGTTGTAAAAACTTGCTGGTCCTGTGAAAGGGGAGGCTGGACTTGTGTTCAAGTTGATTAAAACTTCCTGCATGTGAAGAAGAGTAGTTAATTCCAGTCGATTCAACCTGGGAATACAAGTAAGCAGTAAGAAGCGACACACAGCAGCAATTTAAGCAGGTGGAGGGGGGAGGAAGGAAATAAACTTTCTAACAGCAAAACTTGAAGTACATACTTCAATTTCTGACGAGTTCCCCCCAAAATCCAGGGGCAGCTTGTACTGTAAGGGCCACATGTTAGCAAAGTTTGTTTTTAAAATTCACGGAGCTGTGTCGTTGCACTCTTGCCATTTGTGCTGGGATAGCTAGTGGTGTGATAAATCACAACTTTTGGGGGCAATTGTTCAGTTTTGACACTTTGAATTGGGGAAAGCCAAACACACGGCACTGACTGGAGGGTCAGGTCCAACTTGTATCAACACCAGAAGTTACAAACGGTGTGGTTTGCTCCAGGTCCAGTCAGCAGAAAGCTCTTACTGGTGCACGGATGTATTTACCGTTACGCATTCCTTCCTGAGGCCTTACAGAGGAAACAGGCAAAATGCCAAAAACCTCTCAGAAGTCAGATAGTTTTGTTTAGTTGTATGTCTGCAGGAATTTAAAAATGACTCCTTTGGTTAAATAGGAAGCCTTCCTCAGGGAATGCCCTCAAAACATGCCGAATCTTTGCTTCCGTTTCGATAAAGCACGTTTATCGTTGTTATTTGTGAAAGACAGCTTTCCCAGCACAAAAAACCTTGGGAATAAAATGGGATTAGAAGCTTTCCTCGTTTCACCAGAAGGTGAAGTGCCTGGCAGAATTTCTGTTTGACTCATTGTTGGTCAGTTGTGAGCTCGGGAGCACGAAGGGCTCCAGCTCTGGTCAAGTGTCCCCGCAGAGTGGCGTTACAGGCTGGTAGTGCTCCTGCTGCTGCTGTGCATCCTTACACGGGGATTCACGCTCAAGTCCTGCACGGCTGGAGTTATTGGTAGAGTCTGATTTATTTTATTTTAATTTCTGCATTTGTGTTTTCTAGTTTCAGAAGGAATACCCTCTAATCTACCAGAACAGGTTTCCAACGACAGAAAACGAAGCGATGCTGTTTGAGAACAAACCTACCATCAAACAACCGATGTTTGGCCTAAGAAACCCAAGATTTCGTAGCCTAAGATATTAATTTCACCACACTTTAGCTGCTTTTTTGGCAGATGTACGTATGAATGATTTACCAAAGGGCACTTGCTACAGAAATTTGATGGTGGCTGTGTGTGTAGAAGGAAAAAATGTTTACATGGACGCTATATTGAAAGGTGCCAAAATAACCTTTTTTTTGTGCAGATAACTTTTTGAAGGAGTGCTAAGAGAGAAATAAATATTTATCTGTTTAAAAATTACTACAATATATTGTGCTCAGTAAGAGAAATGTGAAAATAAGCATGAAGCTATTGGTAACCAAAAACTTATATATGGTTTTCGTATGGGAAACTAATGATATGCATATTGCTGTAAGTTTCAGGAATTCAGGCCATTTATTATAGTTTGTGTAGGTTTTTAAATGTCTGTATGTTGTTGAATAAGTGCCTTCCTTGTATTCTCAAAATATTTATCTTTAAACCAAACGATGTTCTTGGAGTTTGGGACTAATTCAAGTGTTGATTCTGTTGTTTCCAAGGGAGCCAGAAATTGACCATAAATAAATGATTCTCTGACTCCATAAAATGCTTCTGTTCATCTCATCTGTAAAATTCACTGAAGCTTTGTATATTTATTTATATTAAAAGTCCGAGGTCTATTTCTGACATTTCATGGAAAACTTATTTGGGCTCTGTTGGTGTACTTCTCGAAATAATAGAAGTGATGAATGATACATGGAGTGGCAGGAATAGAACCCGAGTACGCTAAATTTCCCTGGTTTGTTTCCAGAGTTGGGGGTCTGCCTGTTAATTCTGATGGGGTCAAGGCTCCCCACGATACTATAAATCTGCGTGAGTATTTTTGGGAGAGAACAACTCCAAGTAAGTTGAGAGTAAGTAATCGGTTCCCAAACAGGCACCGATAGTGTGTAGAGGTAAAGCCTGGGCACTCAAGGGAATTTTAAATAAGATTTAATGAAAAAAAAAAAAAAAATCCCTTCTTGGCAGAAATAGTGTGGTATAGCAGAAGATGGATGAACCCTCAAGGATTGGCTTTAAACTGAAAGAGGGAGATTTAGATTAGATCTAAGGAGGAAATTCTTCCCTCTGAGGGTGGTGAAGCACTGGCACAGGTTGCCCAGAGAAGCTGTGGCTGCCCCATCCCTGGAAGTGTTCCAGGCCAGGTTGGATGGGGCTTTGGGCAACCTGGTGTAGTGGAGGGTGTCCCTGCCCATGGCAGGGGGGTTGGAACTGGATGATGTTTGAGGTGCCTTCCAACCCAAACCATTCTATGACTGATGCAAGGCAGCTAAAGCTCCTTGGAGGAAATGAGGCCACCGTGTGAGACATCATTTCTGTACGTTCTCTTGTTAACACCCAGGATTTTTTGTATATTCCAACTCTGTGCCAAAACTGCGAGTAAGGAACAACACGTATCTCCGTTATGTGAATGCTGGTTGCACTGGACTTTGGCTGCTTGTGTGCAACTTGGGGGCTTGAATGTGTTGGTGTGCTGGAGCTCCTCGGAGTGGATGGGTCACTGGTCATGGTCCCCACTGTCACCTGTCCCTCGCTTAACCCAAACTGGCGCTCAGGTGGACTTCTTGCTGCGTGATCCTTTCACGCTACGCTTCAGTCAGAGGGCGCTTTGAGCTCATGGTGTCGAAATCTGTAACGTGACACACGCTCAAAGCATTCTGCATTTGGAATGGTGTTGAAATTGGGTTTTGTTGTGAGGAATTTGTGTCTGTGTTACATTTCAGTTGTAACATGGCTTCTAGGTAAGTCTTGAGCTCTGCTTGGTTTGGCTGTATTTGTGGAAAAATGGAAAGGATGCACTGCGAGCATTGGACGGCAGAAGAACGTGCCTGTGAAGTCCAACTTTGTTTTCACTTTAGGGTTGGTTTGGGTTTTTTTAAGCAGTTTTGTGCTTTATGGAATCAGATGTTTTAGATGCTTTTCCTTTGTGTGAGCTGTTTGGTTGGCTGTTACCTTGTTGGGTTATCTGAGCTGGGCAGCACAGGCGTATCCATTATGCCTTGGCATGCCTTGCCCGTTCCTGGGACAAGAAACTGCCTCGTCATTGAGCCTGCACGTGCAGACTCCGACAGCAGTTGTCATAAAACCAGTCATCAGCAATAAAATTAAAGGAAATCTCAACTACTCATCTCTTTGCCTGGTTTCGGAGGGGTTTTGGTGTCTCCTGGGGAGGCTCTGGAACAGCCTTGCACGCGTTCGTGCGCTGTGTCGGATGCCTCGGTGCTGTGAGTGAGGGTCTTGGTTGAGGGTTGTCACTTTTGTGTTTGGCATAAAATCATGGAATAGTTTGGCTTGGAAGGGACTGCAAAAATCATCCAGTTCCACCCCCCCTGCCATGGGCAGGGACACCCTCCACTACACCAGGTTGCCCAAAGCCCCATCCAACCTGGCCTTGAACACTTCCAGGGATGGGGCATCTTAGTACCTGAGTGCTGCGGTCTGCAGCTGTGAGACTGCACTTTGGGTTCTCCTTTCCCTGGAAAAATGAGGCAAAAACCACCTTTCTGTTCTGCGTCTGATACTTAATTGTACGTATATATATATCTCCACACAATTATACACGTACTGAATGAGTCTTGCTGGCTTTACGGGTGGGGATCAGTGCAGAAATTTACTTTTTGCTGGCTGGGTTACATCTGGCACAACACGTGTTTTGCAATATATCATTTTGCTCTTTTACTCCGGAGGTGGAAGGCTTTGTAAATGAGAAGCCAGGATTAACCCCGTGTTAGCCTGTGGTAGTCACACTTTACTGTCCTGTAGGTGACTTTACGCCTGCACGGTGGGTGGCAGCTGTTCCTCCTCCATAACAGCTGCAGCCAGCTGCTTCTAAAAATCCAGAACCTGCCCAAACTCGCTTCTAATTATTCTGAACCTGTTAAGCGTTGCGTAAATGCTTTATTTATTTATGTGTTCCAGTTAAGCAACTTATTAGGCGAGAAGCTCACATTTCTTAGGATTTAGCTTTCAAAGGACTGCCCTCATTATTCGGAGTTCTTGATCCATGTTATTTAATGTTCCCTTCTAAGGTTTTGACAGAACTTAGCAAAAATGTGAATAAACAGACAAACTGATGAGCTGTGGGACAATTAAAGCATTCTGGATGAATGATAGATACAAATTTAAATTTAATCTAAACCTTTCTTTGTGCTATCCTCTTCTCTTGAGTGAAATTCTTTACCGGGAGCCTTTTCTATATTTTTTTTTTCCTTTAAGTATCATATTGCAAAAACTACAGGGCTATACTGGGAGCAGTTATCCAGAGTGAATTTGGGTTGAGACTCGAGAGAGGAGGAACCACAAGGGCAATCCTTTTTAGTTGTATTAGTTGCCAAGAGGAACAGTTTTGTAATGCAGTGGTAGGTCATGTGCTGTCTCGCGCCGTTCTGGGTGTCAAACTGGAGGTGGCCTGGTCTGGCACTGGCTGGTGCGTGGTGATGCCTGGTGATTCCCAGAAAGCAACTGGTAGAAAACAGCCAGGAGGTTACGTGGATAAGATGTTACTGGCTAATCTCGGCGCTGAGTCGTGATGCATCTGTGTGCTCCAAATTTAACTGCATGTGGGCAGCAGAGAGATAGAAGTGGTGAAATGAATTCTTTAAGGGGAGAGGGGGAAAGACTGAAAATTGTAGGATCATGATTTTGGTGGGAAGTGACCTTCGGAAGTCATTTAGTCCAAACCCTGTTTAAAACGGATCTAATTAAATCAGGTTTCTTGGGGCAGTGTTGAGTCTTGAACACCTCCAAGCTCTGCAGCAGGAAGTGTAATAGCAGAGAGCTCTTCCAGTTTCATCTTCCCATACCAGTCTAAAGCACCAAGACCAAAGCTGTCTGAGTAGCTGCTCTGGCTCGGGGTCCTGGGGGGGGCCCTGGCCCGCAGATGCCATCCGGGCAATGATGGGTGAGAAGGGAGGAGAGCCGTGGGGGCTGGATGTGAGTCCTTCTTCTAACTGTTGCCACTGAGTCCACAGGGCCAGATCCTGCTCAGGGCTGGGAAGGTGCAGAAGGAGGAAACCTTGGCTGCTGGTGTGGTGGGGCCAGGGATGATTTTGAGTCTCTGCCTCCTGAGCCACTGGAGGAGGATGGGGCCTGGGAAGATGCTGTCACCATGGAAACACTGAATTTTCCTGACATCAAAGATTAGGACCCTGGTTTGAGTCCTTATCCTGGGGTTAATTAAAAATCTCCATGTTATTTGCGCTGCTAAGAGGCCTTGAGTTTGGACTGAAGCTTGTACTGAATATTTTTATTGCTAGAATGCTTCCACAGACAAATTACCATATAATTAAGGTTCGTTAACGGGAGGCCTCAAAGAGCTCATGAAAGCTCAACTCAGTATCTTGTTTTTTCTGTTAGAAGCCTTGGATGAACCCTCAGTCCCAAAGGAAATACTCCACCTTGTAAGGAGAAGAAAGAAAGAAAAAAAAAAAACCACGAGAGGAGGAGACCAACCTTTCCCTGAACGGTTGCAGTAGCAGATCTGACATGGGGCAGTTTAGTATCAAATTTTCTCCTTGCACCACTTTTGATCACTTCCGTTTGTACAGGAGGAGTGCCCAGATGTGCTGCGACAGCGAGAGCAGCAGGCGTGGCTGAGGAGGAGGATGATGATGCTCCCTGGGGCCCTCCTGGCTGCTGGTTGTGGTTTAGTCTTGCTGTACTTGTATCGTATATACCTGTACCCTTGTATCGAGGGGGGATCTCGATGAGATCTAAGGAAGAAGTTTTTCCCTCTGAGGGTGGTGAGGCACTGGCACAGGTTGCCCAGAGAAGCTGTAGATGCCCCATCCCTGGAAGTGTCCAAGGCCAGGTTGGATGGGGCTTTGAGCAACCTGGTGTAGTGGAGGGTGTCCCTGCCCATGGCAGGGGGGTTGGAACTGGATGATGTTTGAGGTGCCTTCCAACCCAAACCATCTATGATTCTACTCATACCAAGGTGTCGCACCTTGCCAAGCCTTCCACAGAAGCCCAGGACAGAGGAAGAAGCTGGTGGCTGATGAGTACAGGAGGCAGGAACGGTAATATTTGACACTGGCATCTTATTTCTCAGTATCTCTAATGTCATATTGTTTCCAGATGAAGCACTGATCCTCGTTCTGCAGGCGGGCAGTGCCAGGGAGCGCTCTGCTCCATGGGATCGAGGTGGTTTTGCAGGAAGGAGCCGTTTCTCGCCACCCTCGCTCCGTGCCGGAGCTGGGAAGGTCTCCCTGTGGCACAGGGCTGGCATCATGCCCCGCAGTGCCAAGCCGAGCGGCCGTGCCAAGCGCCCGGCGCCACTCCAGCATGCTCCATTTCCCTCCTCTGTTTTTTTTTCCCTTTGTAATCACTTCTGCCTGGGAAGAATTTAGGTCTCAGAAAAACATTCAAAGCCCTTTTTTGTGCGAACGGCAAGACAAAACCTCTCAAAGTCCGGGGAGGATTTCGGCGGTGAAAGCCCGCTCTGTTCCCGGGGCGCATACGTTGGTGGGGGTGGTTTTGGGCACGGGGCTCCCCTGGGCAGGGCTCAGCGCCCCATAAATACCCAGCGCACGGCTCTCACCGTGCTTGGCTGTTGGAGACGTGTGGTCCATCATCAGGGAGAGAATGTACAGCCAGTGAGTATTCCTGCGGGTTTTCCTGTGTAGGAGCGAGTCGCCGGTGGCCATCGTGGTGCCGTGTTGGCCGGGGGGGTCGCTGTGGGGGTCAGGGGGTCTCCGGGATGTACAAGTTGGATTTTGCTTCCTGCTGCCTCAGGATATCCTGAATTTGTCCGTTGGGTGAGGGTGATTGCCTGCAGGGCTGTGGCACGGGCTGTCGCGTCGGTGTTCCCTGTGCCATGGTGCGCTCAGGCCGGGGGTCCGGGCGCTTCGCAGGTGGCTGCAGTAGGTGGTCAGAGCCCTCGGAGCCTCTCCTCCCAACGAAGCCTGGTGCTTCTCCCTCTTGATCTCTGAAGTCATTTGCAAGTCACAGATGAGTCCATCCGGAAACAAAACCCCCTCTCTCAGTGGGGGGTTCCTCAGCTGTCCCAAAACCTGGCTGACCCCAGGTCTGCTGGCCCTTTCAGAGTCGAGCATCCCGCTGGAGGCTACAAGAAGCTCTTTGAGACCGTGGAGGAGCTGTCCTCTCCGGTGACCGCCCACGTCACAGGTTGGTGTGGCCTCCCTGAGCTCCTCCTGCCTGGCTTTTGGGGCCACCAAGAGCTCGGAGACTTTACAAGGGTGGGAGGTGAAGGACCAACAGGGCTGGTTGTGTTGGGGTAAAGGAAGGACAGATTCATGGAACAGAATCATAGAATTATTAAGCTTGGAAAGGACCACTAAGATCATCAAGTCCAACTGTCAGCCCAATACCACCATGCCCACTAAACCATGTCCTGAAGTGCTACATCTACACAGGTTTTGTTTGGATGGGGGATCTTTAGACATTTCAGTCTGAATATCTTGGTCTACAGTAGGTGTATAGGTGAAGAAAACTGCATAGTTTAAAGAGCTCATGCATATTTAAACTTCAAGTTTAATAAACATTAAAAAAAATAGCTTGAAGTTTTGTTCTTTTTGTTGACACAAGAAAAATGACTCGGTTTGATTTGCCGTGGGCTGTGCACGTACCAACGTTGCATCTTCCGCAGGCAGGATCCCCACCTGGCTGCGAGGAAGCCTCCTGAGATGTGGTCCTGGCTTGTTCGAGGTGGGCACCGAGCCCTTCTATCACCTTTTTGATGGCCAGGCGCTCCTCCACAAGTTTGACTTCAAGGAGGGGCACGTTACCTATCACCGAAGGTACGCGACGATTTTCCAAGGAAAAAAAAAAAAATAAAATAACAAAGCATTTGCTGGAGTGGAAGTGCTGGGGCCAGGCTCTGCTGCCCAGCACGTGGGAGGTACTGGTTATTTCAGGTCCATGTGGTTATTGGAAGAGCTGTAACGGTGAGATCACTAAAGCAACTGAAAATAACTGAAACGTACTCGGAGTTAGCAGAAATGCAACTTTTTGTGCAGATTATAAAACTTCTGGGAGGGGAGGGGAGGGAGGAAGGGCTGGATGTAGCTGCAGCCAGTGGCAGAATTGAACAATGAGACGTGTTTTTGGCTGGAAGCTGTCGGTGCAGGACGTTCAGACCAAGCGCTGCGGTTCCCTCTCCGCTGACCATCCCTTCCCAGTGCTGCGGGGTGGGGGCGGGTGCTGGACCCCACGTCCTCCAGATGCCACGTGAGGCTGTGGGACCCATGGCTCTCAGAGGTCTCATGGGGCTCATCACCAGAATATTCATATTTTAACGGCACAGCCCGTAGTGGTTGACGGCTGTACCCGTCACGTGCCTTCTCGCCCTGCCCAGGTTTGTCAGGACTGATGCCTACGTGAGAGCCATGACCGAGAAAAGGATCGTGATCACCGAATTTGGCACCTACGCGTACCCAGACCCGTGCAAGAACATCTTTTCCAGGTACCTCGTGGTCATAGATGTTGCAGGGATGTCCTGTGGTGCTTCTATGAAGCCCTGACCAGCTGTCTGTTTTCTCTGCTCAGGTTTTTCTCGTACTTCAAAGGTGTGGAGGTCACTGATAACGCCCTAGTTAACGTCTACCCTGTTGGTGAAGATTACTATGCCTGTACTGAGACCAACTTTATAACCAAAATTAACCCAGATACGTTAGAGACGATTAAGCAGGTGGGTCTTTGTACGGTGCTTTGAAATACATGGAGGGGTAACACTAAAATGAGAATCATAGAATCACAGAATGGTTTGGGTTGGAAGGGACCTCAAAGACCATCCAGTTCCAACCCCCCCTGCCATGGGCAGGGACACCCTCCACTACACCAGGTTGCCCAAAGCCCCATCCAACCTGGCCTTGAATGTTTAATAACAGCCTCTTGCAACAAGGACAGAGTTGGGGTTCGTCGGGAAGATGACGCGGAGACAAGGCCAACTCTGAGGGTTAACGAGAAAAGTCGGAACGAGTTTGTAAATGAACCCACCACTCCTGCTCTGGGTAATAGTCAGTGAGGAGGTGATGAGGTCCGTGGTCCGTATCCTCAAGCTTGGGTTGGGGTTTGCAAACTGGAGGAACGTTGCAGCCTGGCCGATGGGGACCGTAACCGGATGGCTCCTACCAGAGCTTTGCTGCTGCCTTCACTGACATCGGAGCCGATGTCCGTACGTGATGCGGGATGCGTGTTTTCATGTTTTTCTTTGCTGTGTTACCAATGTCCAGCCTGCGGAGCCTTTCCTTTTGGACCCCAGGATCCCAAACCTCTCCCTGTAACTGTGTCAGCTCACCTGACCCCCTCAAATCGCTTGGCTTTTGCTTTCCTCTTTTTCACAAATGGATGGTTGTTCGGGCTTAGAGAAGAACTTTCCGTGTCTGAAATAAGGTCGTGTTGACCCGTGATGCCACGCGGAGCTGGTGGCTTCCCAGCTCCCGCCAGGAGAGCTCCTGACTTCCTCCATCTCGTTCTTCAGGTGGATCTCTGTAAGTACGTGTCTGTCAACGGGGCAACGGCTCATCCCCACATTGAAAACGACGGGACCGTTTACAACATCGGCAACTGCTTTGGAAAAAACTTTGCGCTCGCCTACAACATCATACGGATCCCTCCGCTTCAGGCGGGTCAGTCAATCCCCCCTCTGAGCGAACCCAGAAAAATCTTGTCCCACAAATCATTTTTTTTGTCCGTCAAATGAGTTTTGCCATCAAGCTACTCTTTTTTAATCTTATTTATCTTATTTTTACCCAAGTAAGAATGGGTGAAACCCTCCATAACCCTTCACCTGTCCTGTTCCAGACAAGGAAGACCCGATTAACAAGTCGGAGGTGGTGGTGCAGTTCCCCTGCAGCGACAGGTTTAAACCCTCCTACGTCCACAGGTAACATTCCGCGGGGTGGGTAGACTGGAAGGGGGGGACGCTGCCCGCGCGTGCCACGCGGCGTGTTCCTGTGGCAAAGCAGCTGCTCCGAGCAGCCAGCGCAGAAACGGGGTCCCCTTTCGTTCCCACGAGCCCACCAAGGTGGGGTACGTATCGACGGCATCGCTGGCCTCGGATGCTTGACGGAAGCGGTGCACAGGGCTCGCTCCTGCATGTAATCAGCGACTAAAATTAGGTGGTTTACCAAAATCAGCACGTTTATATTGCTGTTTCCATGCGCCAACGCGGGTTTTGCCCAAACGAGCCGCAGCGACCTTGACGCGCTCCCCGTGCGTTTCCAAACAGCTTTGGGCTGACCTCGAGCTACATAGTGTTTGTTGAAACCCCGGTGAAAATCAACCTCCTCAAGTTCCTCTCCTCCTGGAGCCTTTGGGGAGCCAACTACATGGACTGCTTCGAGTCCAACGAGACCATGGGGGTAAGCGACCGGCCGTACCAAGCCGGCTGTGCCAGGCGGGCAGCCCTGGCCTGGGAGCCCCGTCAGGGGCAGGTTCACCATCACTCTTCTAAGCCTACACCAAGCAGCTGCCTGCTTTTCAGGTCTGGCTGCACGTGGCGGAGAAAAAGAAAGGCAGGCTCCTCAACATCAAGTACCGCACCTCCGCCTTCAACCTCTTCCATCACATTAACACCTACGAAGACAACGGGTTTCTGATCGTTGACCTCTGCACCTGGAAGGGGTGAGTCCCAGGAGCCGGGGCTCCACCGGTCCCTGCGCTGGAGCATCCTTTTCCCTGTGGGAATCACCACTGGCACTCACACTGACTCCCTCCAACCCATCTAAGTATTAATGCATGGTGACACGTAGCCTATACAGTGTGGAAGTTATCCAGAGGTGCAGAGAGCCTGTCTGAAACTCATTTTCCAAGAAAAATTTGATTTTTGTCTTTAATTTCCCTTTATCTTCAATAAACCTCAGTGACTGCTGAAGGGCTGATGCTATTTCGGCTCCTGGGGCTGCAATGAGCAGGATCTGGTCGAGGTTTCAATGCTGCTTTCTGCCCAAACAGAGAAATGTGGCACCGAGACAGTGATGCCCAACTCCGTGTTGGCTGCGCAGCAGGACGCCCTGAGCTGGGTTCATCCCAGCCGCTGCCACAGGGCACTGGGGGTGGACACGAGCAGTTCCTGGAGTTTCCTCGCAGGTGAAATGGTGACCCACAGCTTGTGTCTGCCAAGGAGCCAGACCGGGACTTGTCTTACTCCATTGAATTTTAGGAAAGGACATGCATAATTTTAGAAGGACATGGAGCTGTTGGAGTGGGTCCAGAGGAGGCCACAAAGATGATCCGAGGGCTGGAGCACCTCTGCTATGGAGACAGGCTGGGAGAGTTGGGGCTGTTCAGCCTGGAGAAGAGAAGGCTCCAGGGTGATCTTATTGCAGCCTTCCAGTACCTAAAGGGGCTACAGGAAAGCTGGAGAGGGACTTTGGACAAGGGTGTGGAGTGACAGGACATGGGACAATGGCTTTAAACTGAAAGAGAGGAGATTTCGATGAGATCTAAGGAAGAAATTCTTCCCTCTGAGGGTGGTGAGGCACTGGCACAGGTTGCCCAGAGAAGCTGTAGCTGCCCCATCCCTGGCAGTGTTCAAGGCCAGGTTGGATGGGGCTTTGGGCAACCTGGTGTAGTGGAGGGTGTCCCTGCCCGTGGCAGGGGGGTTGGAACTGGATGATCTTTGAGGTCCCTTCCAACCCAAACCATTCGATGGTTCTATGACTGTTCAGATGCCTTTTTCCCCCTCACTTGCAAATGATGTCTTTGCTCCTGTCTGTGATCCCGTTCTTCTGCAGGTTCGAGTTCGTTTACAATTACCTCTACTTGGCCAACTTACGAGCAAACTGGGACGAAGTGAAGCGACAGGCAGAGAAGGCGCCGCAGCCCGAAGCCCGCAGATACGTGCTGCCCCTCAGTATCGACAAGGTACGGGCACGGGGCCGCTGCCAGGGGGCTCGGAGACACCGGTGCCTGCCCGACTCCCCTGCAGGGCTTACGGCCACCCGTCGCCAGGGTCTGCCTGACCCCACCTAATTCAAATTAAACCTTTTGAGGGGGGAAGCAGAACTTAAAGTATGGCTCTTCGGAGCACTTTTTATTTTCTTTAGCTGATCGCCGCTAGTTTATTTTATTTCCTGTCAATTAATGTTCAATCCCAAGACCACGGGGCAGCAGTTAATCCCGGAGGTCCATCCAGCCCCAGGCTCGTGCAAAGCTCACCACTTGCAATTGCTGGATTTTTTTTTTTTTTTCCAGTGACCCCACTCATGGTCATCAGCTCTGCAGCCCGATGAGGCTTGGCTGCGCATCGCGGTGCAGTCTGCAGGTCCCTGCAAACAGCCTGAGAAACCCTTTTCTCCATTTCTCTTGGGTGTTTTTCTTCCTCCCAGGCCGACACGGGCAAGAACTTGGTGACCCTGCCCTACACCACCGCTACGGCCACGCTGCGCAGCGACGAGACCGTCTGGCTGGAGCCAGAGGTTATTTTCTCGGGGCCGCGCCACGGTGAGATGGCAACCCCGAAGCTCAGCCGGCGGCGACGCGGGTACCCCCTGCACTCCACGTCCTACTGATCCTCACACGTGTTTTTATTTATTTTTTATTGTAGCCTTTGAATTTCCACAGATCAACTACAAGAAGTACGGCGGGAAGCCGTACACCTACACCTACGGGCTGGGGCTGAACCACTTTGTCCCAGACAGGGTAACTATGAGCCAAGGGGTGCAGCACACCTTTTCCATGAGCTTTCAGTTTAAGGGTAAGAAAGAGTATTTCTGAAGATTTTGGGATTTTTTGTGTTTGTTTTTTTTTTTTTTATTTCCCCACCTTTAGCTTTGCAAGCTGAATGTTAAAACAAAGGAGACCTGGGTGTGGCAGGAGCCGGATTCGTACCCGTCGGAGCCAATTTTCGTTTCCCATCCGGATGCCCTGGAGGAAGATGATGGTAATACCTGGTTTATTTTGGTTAATGGCATCATGGTTTCTTGAAAAGCTGGGGCTGGCTGCGAGGCTGTGCCAGGTGGGCAGGAGCAGTGCCGTGCCTTGTGCTAACGCTGGTGGGAAGCTTCCGAGGAGAACGTGGGAAAACTCAGACTGAAAACAACGGAGGAGCAAGACCTCCAGGTTTAGATGATCTGTTGTCCTCATTTCCTCGCCTTTTTCCATCAGGAATTGCGATGTTTCAAGAATTGCAGGTGGCAGAGCTTTGTCAAATTCAAACCTCTCTCAAACCAGGCGTGTTTTCTATTCCTGACCCATCCGGGTGGAGCGAACTCGGGCTGCGTCGCTCGAGGACACGTAGCTGCACCCATGCCAAGCGCTGTGCCCGTCCCTTCGTAGCTGCACCCATGCCAAGGGCTGTGCCCGTCCCTTCGTAGCTGCACCCATGCCAAGGGCTGTGCCCGTCCCTTCGTAGCTGCACCCATGCCAAGCGCTGTGCCCGTCCCTTCGCGCATCCCCAGCCCTGTTCCTACTTTTGAAGGCGAGTGGCAGCACTCGGCCTGAGAAGGTGTCCACCTGTTCCCTGAATTCCTCATCTCCAAAAAGCAGCACAGGAAGCTGGGAGAACTCTTGGCTCTGCTGGATTTCGGAGCAAACTCTCACGAGTTTCTACAGAACCAAATTTCCTGTTTCCAGTTCAGGGAAGTGCTTGTGCAGGGGCTTAAGTCCCACCAAAATGAGGGTTGTTCTTAAAAGCTTTCCTTAACGGAAGTAGACAACGTGATTTTAGGAATGTGTCCAAGTCTCTCTCGCTTCCTGGGACTCAAGCCCTGCAGCAGCACCCTCCGAAGCTGAGTTAGCCCCGGGCTCCACACTCCTGGTTTTGTCATCTTCCCCACGGCGGTGTTGGTTGTGGTGTGTGGTTGTTCCCACGTTCTCCCGCAACGACTGACCCACGGAGTACACAAATGAACACCCAGCCAAGAGCTGGGACATCCCAGTTGTTCCCCACAGGGATGCCAGGATCCAGAAACGGGTGTCTGGTCACGTTAAACCTCAGGAGCAGAATTATAAAGTCATTTACAAAGTAATTCATGATGTTGACGGACAAATTTGATACAGATCCCAATACGTGATGTTTGTCACCAGCCCCTGCTAAAAAAATAGCTTTTCTTAGCTCCTTTTCTGAACAAAAACATTTTTCACAGTTTTAAAAAGAAAAGACAGGAGCTACCATGCCAGGGCACCACAGGCTGGCGAGCCAACGCTGGCCAGAACCCACAGCAGTACGAGAAATACGTGGTCTCAGCCTGCATCACTGACGATCACACAGCAGTACTGGGACTTACTGGTGTGCGAGCGGCTGCTGCCACCCTGAGCAGCCCCCGGGAGATGCGGAGGGGCACACCCGTGCCAGGCTGACCGTTTTTCTCCCCTGCCAGGGGTTGTGCTGAGCATCGTGATCAGCCCGGGCGCGGGGCCGAAGCCCGCCTACCTCCTCATCCTGAGTGCCAAGGACATGAGCGAGGTCGCCAGGGCTGAAGTGGAGGTGAACATCCCCGTGACGTTCCACGGACTCTTCAAGAGAGCTTGACCGTCGCCCGTAGGTTTCTCCCAGCCCCGAAAAGGTGCACTCTCTGTTCGCCAGCGGCTCAAACGACCTAAATTCCTTCAGCATCACATTTTATTTGTTTGGCTACTTAAAATTAAGATTGAGCGTTTCGGTTTTGTTGATGATTCTTCAAAATACTTAACCAGGTGTTTTTCAAGCACACCCTTTGGCATAATTTCAAGACGTAGGGTGCTCAGCACGACGCAGTTCAAGCAACACGACAGTTAAGCGACTCTTATAGCAGCTTTCCAGTACCTAAAGGGGCTACAGGAAAGCTGGAGAGGGACTTTTTACAAGGGTGTGTAGTGATGGGACAAGGGGCAATGGATTTAAACTGAAAGAGGGCAGATTTAGGTTAGATATAAGAAAAAAATTTTTCACTCTGAGAGTGGTGAGGCAGTGGAACAGGTTGCCCAGAGAAGCTGTGGCTGCCCCATCCCTGGAAGTGTTCAAGGCCAGGTTGGATGGGGCTTGGAGCAACCTGGTGTAGTGGAGGGTGTCCCTGCCCATGGCAGGGGGGTTGGAACTGGATGATCTTTAAGGTCCCTTCCAACCCCAACCGTTCTGTGATTCTATGACACAAGTTTGGGGTTTTGTTTTTACAAAATTCCACTTCGCAGCTGCGGCAGAGTTAAAGATGCACGAAATGGCACAGTGTAAACTCAGCACCTACATGCAGAGTAGCATCAGGTACAACAGCCTCTGTGCTCTGTTACATGCCTTGAGAAAAGGTAACTTTTAGCCTATACTGAAATATTATGGATTTAAATCACCTCCTTCAGTCTCCCCAGAGCAATCTGACCGGCGCTTTTCCACGGCCGCTGTGGCAATCGGAACTGGCAGCCCCAGGGCTGTGGCACGCAGCGGCCTTTTGGCCATCACGAGGGCTAAAAACTGCACACATGAGCTCACGTGTTTTCTCTCTCCCATTTCTGTTGTCAAAGTGCAGTTTCTCGAGTTCTGGATTTCATACTAAAACATGGATATGAGAAAATCAAGCGATTGTTACGGTTTGTGATGAATTTGCTTCCTTAGCGTGCTACAGGCTCTCAGCTTAACCCTTTCTTTTCACAAAAAAAAAATTTCAACTAATGAAGTAAGAGGCTATGGTTCAAAATACAAACTTATGGCTAACAGACTTAAAATTCAGGATTCTCGTTTGTCTGCAATGGTTTAATGTTTTTATTAATGGTATCAAAGAACTAGAAAATCATTGACATTAAAGATTTCTAGTACACAGTGCTAACTTCAAAAGGCTGATTATTTGAAAATAGCTACAGTCACATTCTGATGACAGGGTATTGACACGGAGATAGGACCTGGTACTTCTGCTGTTCCACAATCTCTAAGCACTGTGCAATTACCTAAAAACAAACAAAAAAAACCCAACGATGCAAGCAATGACCCTCTGAAAAAAAAAATTAGTAATACATTTGTTCTTGCTTTTTGCAAAACAATGAACATTCAAAATGAAGAGTTTTTGGCCACAGCATTTGGGGAAATAGATGTCAGTGGGGCAGGGGAAACGTAATGAAGGAAACGTCCTCAGGATCCCAACGTCTATGCATTGCACACAGAGACCACTAAACCATTTTGAAGTCACTGTGGTGACATGAGAATTACTTTTGGAACACTAGGAAGCTATTCTGCTGTAAAACTCCAGTGAAAATGTATAATGTGATCATCCATTTTCTGTCATTACATTAGCTGGGCTCCCAAGATTCCCAATCGCATCCCAAAAGTCAGCACAACATCCTGCTGTCAGTTCAGACAAAGCTAAACATAAATTCCATCTCTTAGCAAAGAACTGGGATAAAGTAGCAAAACAATATTGTAAAAACCAGCTAAACATGCAAACAGGAATTGTGGTGTGCTGCTGAAAACCACCTGCGAGCGACAATGATTCATTTCAACTGTCACACATTTTTTTTTCCATGTGTAGTTCCTAGAGAGAGGTAGTCTCTGGGCTCTAATACTAGGAAATATTTCTCAGTGCTCTCCCATTACCAAAGTTGCCGTAAACTCCACAGAAAATATTTAACATCTACGTAGTACCATAAATATGTACCATATTCAGAAGGATTAATTGATAGCAGGCTGTGTTTGTGAGCTTTAAGTAAACAAGGTTCAGAAGAGCAAAGAACATTTGAAGTATTGCTAACAAACAACACAACAAGGAAAAACAGAAGAACAAAGGTGCCCATTTTCAGAAAGAATCTAACGGAGTGGATGTCTGCCAACCTAAAAAAAAAAAAAAAAAAAGGCTGGGGAGGGGGGGCATCCCAAATTTAAGCAGCAAATTATAAGCACAAAGAGAAAGTGGCAAGGACAAACATCCTGGGACAAACACATGGAAACAATGTGAATGGTGAAGAGCCTGAACTTAAAATTTTGAGTGAGGATATGAGTGATTAGGCAAGACTGAAAAAGAATGGATTCAGGTACAGAATCAAACGATAAAGTCAATGAGGAAATGCTGTAGTCAAGTAACCAGAACGTAACCAGAACTCAACAGAAACTTTTTGGCTAAACTAGTGGGGAAGAGAAAAGATGAGAATTGCAAAGCTAAATGCCACAGAAAATGGAGTGAGAAGTGAGAGACCCAGTTCCCAGGATCCACATGCTGCTGACCCCGAGCAAGTCACAGGCTTGTGCGTTCACCGCATGATCCTTTAGAGATCCAAGGAGAAAATGGAAAGAACGTGCGAAGAAAAAAACCCACCTTTCTAGTATTTTGAGGTAGAATTACACCATCATCCCAGAGTCTGGCAGAGGAGTAAAATGCACTGCTTTCTTCCTCTAGCCTGGAGAAGACGGAATATTAAACAAGCTTAAGAGCACAAAAATGTAATAAAAACCATCAGGCCAACAAAACAAAATCATAGATGAAATCTCAAGTGAACATGCAGTACTACATTTAAACATAGTTAAACATTTGTGTCTCCTTGAGAGGATCCTAAGAGCAGACATGGAATTACATGGAAATTTAAAACATTTCTCAGTGGATTCAGGTTGGCTTTATTTGTTTGGGATGTGTTAATCTGTAAAATGAACAAAAGTAGGTGATTTAACCAATTAAATCCCGGTGTACCTGCAAGGGTTTACATTTAATGTCCTTACTTTTCTTTCAGATGTTTTAGCTCCAATTCATCTCCTGTACCATCACTGTCCTCAGCTGGTGGGACTGTGGAGAGATGTCTTGAATCCACAAGAGCAACTCTTGCATTAGGCCACAAGAACAGAAAGTTGGGACTGAACGACCTCCCACACTACAAAAAAAAAATGTACAGTACAAACTCCCTGAAATTCATCACAAAAACACGGCTGCAGGATGACACAATCACAATGTAATACAGCTTTAAACCGTAAAGCATTAATGATACACCTCCTTCACCACTACAGCTACAGCTCTGGAACCAGTACAGACACCCTGCGTAGCAACCATCGGTCCCCACTGCCTTCAATGTTGCTGGTTTATTATTTCACTTTTCCTCCAAGTGTGACATGTTTAATTCTGAGCAAACAAAGAGTCCTGTGCACCTACTAGAAGCATGGAGAGCACACATGGTAGCACGACTGAAGGAGACATGCTCCTTCTTCACTGAAAGCAGCATGTGCTGAGAAAAAGGCAGCACTGGCTCCGAGTAGGGACATTTTCAGATAACTTGGTTTTCTAGAACTGGCTCTAGGTTCTTGGATGCAGAACAAATTCTCTGTAATCATATCCTGTGATGCATTTCTTACTTTAAAAGCAGTTAAAATAACAAATCGAGTTAAAGGCCAGGCTGGATGAGGCTTTGAGCAACCTGGTGTAGTGGAGGGTGTCCCTGCCCGTGGCAGGGGGGTTGGAACTGGATGATCTTTGAGGTCCCTTCCAACCCAACTGTGATTCTGTGATTCTAAATGTCTGTAACAACTGACTGTTTAGAAACGAAGTGCTGTGAAACTTTGGTAAAGTGTAGAAAGTCTGTTACCAAACCCACTAACAGTCACGCCACCCGCACCATGACATAACTTTCGCTCCCGTAACAGCCACCGATGACAATGGTTATTTTGGGAACAGCAGCACAAGCAACAGCAGCCATCATGGCAGCCTGGGCTTTCAGTCTGTTGGAGTGAGCCTCTGCCTGCAGGAAAATAAAGATTTCCAATCCGTTAAGTCCTTCTTCTAGATTCCCTCTGCTCCCACCAAACTTGTACTTCTAAAACATTTATTTCTTTACAATTCTCTATGATAATTTCTTCCACAACAGTAAGACAGCATCACTAACTACCACAGCCCACTGTGCACTTCTTTTACAATGTAAATCAGCAAAATAATGACAACCAGTGTGCAAAACCCTACGATACCGTGCAGGCTGAGCTCTCCCAGGCATTAGCAAAGCTCAGATCCAACACGACTATGCCAGGCTTTGTCCTGAGTGCTGGTGGCAGCTGGGAGGAACAGGGCTGCAGAAACAATATCTGCTCAGAGAACCTTACACAGGTTTTACTACGAGGCTCTCCGCAGCCCCGGACAAAACATACTGTACTTTAACACCTTCATTTTTCTAAAAGAGAAATATCTCTTTTTCTGTGGAGCACAGTGGTATCAGAAGAATCGACAGGCTGTACTTCCATGTGAAAAGCACTATGAATTCCAAGTCTTACAGCTCGCCTGCCAGCTGGACAGTACCATTTCAGGCAAGCACAGAGGCCTGCGTAAAATTAGAATAAAGTGAGAATGCTAATGGAAAGATTTAAGAACAAAGTAATCATGAGGCTTCCTGGTTTAAACTATCAAGAGTGATTTTTTAAAAAAAATAATCTTCCTAACGACAGTTTTCAAAATGTAACCTTCAACAAAACAGGAACTAGGAATTGCTTGAATTCAGCATATTGAACTGAAAATGCCCTACCTGTGAGATGCTCCTTGGCTCTGCTGTATGTGGGGCCGTATTTTGGAAAAAGAGGATGGGAATGCTCCGCTGGTTGCACAGCTGTACGAAATGGCTACCCTTGAGAGAAGCATCGTGCGACAGCTCCCCATTGCTAGCCACTATCCCCACCAAGTGCCTACAAAACAGACACACAAACGTTTTCAATTTTCAGAAATCACAAAACTGTAGCTCGTAACGTTCTGAAGGATGGAAGCATCTGGACATACACACAGATCAGCCCTTTTCCAGAAACTCAAGAATATAAAAGGATGCACTTACACTTGTAATTTCCCTCAGGGACCCTCACATACCTAACAAACAAGAAGCCTGACAGCCCTCCTGGCATGGAAAGCACAGAGGGATTAACACGGATTAATACCCAGAGGGCAGGTAAAGCTTTGGACGACCTGTCAGACTTTACACCACAAGACAACGCACAAAGTGCCAGGACTCTGGGCTCTCTCTAATTCCTGTAACATACAACGTTAACAGTCAATCTGAAAAGTTTATACTTTCAACCTGAAGAGGCTCTAAAAACACATTTTACTACCTTTATTTGCCTAGTCTGGTTTGACTGGGATGTTGTATCCTTCACGACTACGATAATAATACAGCGTGATGTGAATTAGGCAGTTTTGTTGTTTGGGCATTATTCCATCTCTATCACGTGGGAGAAGGCATGATAGCTTTCAGCTCAGTTTGGGAAGGAACACTTCTGGCTGTTTCTCATTTCTTAAGGAATCTGCTGAGATGTCAACGTTCCAACCGTCTGGCTAGTGATCTGTGCGAACACACGAATCGTTTCACAAAGCCAGGAAAACCATTCATTTGTGATCACTCTCTGCTGCTATTGGCCTGAGACAGGATGAATTCAGAGCTCAGTGACAGATCAGGCTGCCTAGAAGTATTTTATTACAATTCTTGACTGATCCAGAACTTTGTAAACATTGTTACGGGAATACCACAAAACCTGGTGACGATATGAAAGCTATTTAGATAAATAAAGTGTTTAGATAAATTATTATTTAGATAAATTAGGTGTTCCAGGCCAGGCTGGATGAGGCTTTGGGCAACCTGGCGTAGTGGAGGGTGTCCCTGCCCATGGCAGGGGGGTTGGAACTGGATGATCTCTGAGGTCCCTTCCAACCCAAACCATTCTGTGATTCTATGATTCTAAATATGTCCACACATTTTGACAGTGCAATCTTACAGCCTTACCCTTCCACGTGGCCAAATCCTGTTACTAGTGTTGTTCCATAATGAGCCTTGAATTCCTGGAATCTGCTTCCATCCATCAGACGGCTCAGAATCTGCAAAGAAATATACAGTCTTTACTACAGAAATTTAAGTGAAAATATGACAGTTCTGCTAAAAGATGTGCCCTGTTCAAATAGTAAGACCTGTATTATGCAAGAAGTCAACCTAAATAAGCATGGAAGGCCCTTTTATGTCTCTGCTAAATACTCAATAGGCACAAAATATCAAATTTGTGCTTATGTTTGATTACCAACCATGTATTTTTAGCCAGACTTGAACTCCGAAATTGTATCAGTGTTAGGGAGCTCAGTTGTTCATTCGTGTGCATAAAAACGTCGTAAAAAAACCCAGAGTGTGCAGTTCCAGTTTGTGTGCACAAGAAACACTCAGTTGCATATTGCTCATGCTTTTTTCAAACACAGTTTCAAAAGCTGCCTTCAAAGCTACGCTGCTTTCTACAGTCAATGCCCTTAACTGTAGGAATTTACCTCTGGAAAAGATGCTGGATTCACATCCTTGGAGACTAAATCTCTTCTAGAACAACCCAATGAAAACAGCACGGGCAGCTTTGCGTGTCTCTATGTCTCAGCATCTGCCCCAGCCTCAAACAAGTTTAATTTGAGCTTTGTTGTTTTTTCAGTTGGTATTTTCATTAGGCATTTACGATGCAAGATAGAGTCTAGATGACCTGGGGAGGCGGGGGGGGAAGGCAGGAGGAGGGAAAACAGGACACGAAAGGGGTGCACATGCTCAAGGCAGCCAACACAGCACAAGACACACTGACACAACAGCATCTCAAACGGTGCATGGAAACAGACGGGCATCAGCTGGCACGATCTGTAATTATCTGATCTCCAGCAGGTTTTCAGCTGAAGTATTTTCTGTAATTCTACAGAATTGTCGCCATTCTGCTTTGTTGCAGACTCAAGACAGTTTGGCAACTGATTAGGAAATAATACAGAATATCTCAGGTACTTCAGGATTCTCCAAGAGAGAACAGCCTGTTGCCTGTTCACCTGGAGCCACTAGATGGAGCGGAGTGAAAGGATGAAGGAACACAGTGTGTGCCACCTTACCAATTTCACGGGAAGAGTGCACCTATAGTCTTGTGGTGCCAGTCCCAGGAGCTCCTCAGGACTGTACAGAGGACTGTCGTGCTCTGTGACCTCCTCTGGCAGCGGATCATAATTCAACGTGGAGATAACATTTCGGATACATTCGTAGGCTTCCTTTTCTGAAGATGCAAAATGATCACTGCAGCCGCTGACTCTAGGGGAGAGAGCAACATGAATTAGTACTGCATTAATGAAATCTGAATTCTGACAGAAAACACAAACTACAGGAAAAACAACCCGTACTGTGACTCTTCAAACTCCTTGAAAACATTGTGCGATTTTGTTCTTGCATGAATGAGTTAAAAGCAGTATGTCACTGGAATTTCTGTGCAACCCAACCCCAAAACAAATTCGCAGGAAGAAGTTCTTCCCTGTGACTTTTGTGTTTACCTACATCGTAGAAAGCCCTTTGGATTTATTTATTTTCACGACGAAGTTGTTGCAAACAATATGATAAAGGGAAAACAAACTTTAAAAATTATTTCAAAATAAGCACTTCCAGCCCCGATATAAAGCCAGTAACTTGTTACGACAGCTGACTGTCACACTAGTCTTTTGGTTTTGTGAAAAACAGGTACATGAGAAAGGTATGGAATCTGGTTGCCATACACACAGCATGGAATGCCAAGAACAAAGAAGCAAAGCCACCATTTTCCCCCATCTAGAAGGGAATAACTATTTTGACAACTACAGACATTTCTGAGATAGAAAAGAGCATTACAGAAACGGTCAGATGGCTTCTCTTGGGTTTATCTCCTGTTTGCTCATCTCCTGCTGTGAAGCCCTCACCAACAGCAGAGGCAGGCAGGCTTTCCATCCTCCTCCTCTGCTTTAGGTGCTTTTACAAGCAGGCTGAGAGTTGGGGCCGTTCAGCCTGGAGAAGAGAAGGCTCCGGGGTGACCCTCCAGCACCTTCCAGTACCTAAAGGGGCTACAGGAAACCTGGAGAGGGGCTTTGGACAAGGGTGTGTAGCGACAGGACACGGGGTAATGGCTTTAACCTGAAAGAGGGGAGATTTCGATGAGATCTAAGGAAGAAATTCTTCCCTCTGAGGGTGGTGAGGCACTGGCACAGGTTGCCCAGAGAAGCTGTGGCTGCCCCATCCCTGGAAGTGTTCAAGGCCAGGTTGGATGGGGCTTTGGGCAACCTGGTGTAGTGGAGGGTGTCCCTGCCCATGGCAGGGGGGTTGGAACTGGATGATCTTTGAGGTCCCTTCCAACCCAAACCGTTCTGTGATTCTATGACAAGCATTCACATTTTTCTCCCCAGTGAGTTAGTCCAGTGTCTAGAGAAGCAGGCAAATGGAAAGAAGGCATGCCACCTCTCCACTCATCAGTTTAGGGAAGAAAAAAAGAATTTCTTACGCGTTTTTCCCATCAACACAGTATTCAAACACAATTATTTTTTTAATATTTGTATCCTGACAATGTTTACATCAGGAAAAGAAATTATACCATTCCTCTTCTATAGCTGGTCCCTCTGAGGCACAGAGGAACTGGCTTGCCTGACGCTGGT
Organism: Tauraco erythrolophus; assembly: GCF_009769465.1. NCBI lineage: Eukaryota > Metazoa > Chordata > Aves > Musophagiformes > Musophagidae > Tauraco > Tauraco erythrolophus. The sequence goes on along the minus strand of NC_141474.1, from coordinate 34,552,919 downwards.
CAGAAAGCATGTGGAAGAACAGGGAACCAAATCCAGATTCCTCCAGTCCCTCCTCCACCCCATAACGTCCCTTAATTTCACTTCCATTTGGCTGATCTAACAAAAACCCCATATCTGAGGAGGAAAGCAAACAGTGCGATAACAGGTTCCACTTTTGGCCCTGATCTTGACCTCTGTACTTATGTGAGATTTCTACCAGAGCAGTGGAAGTGGAAAGTTCCTGCAGACAGTAGTAAAGCTGAAATTACGATGCCATGTTACTGTTTTCATTTCACAGGGTTACACCTAGCCCCATGATACTCCCACATACATAGCTGAATGCCACCAACCTTTACAATAATTCATGTATCATTTCTACTGGGTTTTTTTTTTTCACTGCATGTTTTTCAGTCCTTGAGGACCACATCGTATCCTGTCACCGGAGCAGCTTCATTCACATTATTTTAAGATAAAATGACAGTTTCTCTAAAGCCAAGCACGCGGAATTCTCTCCGGTTTTTGAGACTTATTTTCACGTACTTAGAGTGAAGTTTAGCTCCTCCCAGGTCCTCCGGAGAGACACGTTCTCCTGTAGCAGCTTGTACCAGAGGTGGGCCAGCAAGGAACAGCGTACCGATTTTATCCACAATCACAGCTTCCTCTGCCATGGTTGGAATATAGGCACCTCCAGCTACACAGGAGCCACACACCACTGCCACCTGAAGGACAACGAAACCAAACCAAATCAAGATGCTGGGGAGAGGAGCATGGAAAGGCAAAACCATTAAATTTCTTTCAGAAACATTCAAGAGACTAAATTGCAGCTTGGGGAACAGGGACTAACTAAACTGGTCAAGGGGCTGGAAAATAAAACTTATGAGGAGCAGCTAAGGGAGTTGGGGCTGTTTAGCCTGGAGAAGAGGAGGCTGAGGGGAGACCTGATTACAGCCTACAAATACTTGAGAAGGGATGGTGGGGAGGTGGGGGAAGGGGTCTTTACATTAGTGTTGGGTGATAGAACAAGAGGAAATGGGTACAAGCTTAGTCAGGGCAGATTCAGGTTGGATGTTAGGAAGTATTTCTTCTCTGAAAGGGTTGTCAGCCACTGGAATAGGCTGCCCAGGGAGGTGGTTGAGTCCCCATCCCTGGATGTGTTTAAGAATAGGGTGGATGATCTACTTAGGGATATGGTTTAATGGGGATTAGGGACAGTTGGACTCGATGATCTCTAAGGTCTTTTCCAACCTAGAAATCTATGAAATCTATGACCTAGAGATACAAACACCAGCAGGAAAAACAACGCTGGTTTTGAGAGAGTTCAATGTTTACTCTGAAATAACCTAGTGGTTTGATGCTTTCCCATCACAACCAGTCAGTAAACCCTTACAGGATCCCTGAGGCTCAAGTATTCTGTTACGTGAGACACTATCTGAATCTCCCTTCCCCACAAACAGGGGAGCTTTAGGAAAAAAAATGCGTGTTTGGGAGTTGTTCCTAGAGTCTGTATCCGAACAAAACCTTTTCCAGAACTCTACTGCTCACATATACCACACCTACTTGTGCTCCGAGCGACACGGTACCTGAGGGATTCCCATGGCAGACATTATGGCTTCATTGTAGAAAACTCTGCCACCGTGTGACTTGTCAGGAAACAGCTCTGACTGGCGGCACAGAGAAAAGACAAAGTGAGTTTCAACGTGGACCACAAAAGCCAGGGCCTCCTCTTCGCCTCCCGCGCTCACAAACGACGTGTAACCGACGCCGGGAAGGTGACCACCAACAATCACACCTGAAACTTTCATCCACGGCATTCGCCACGGCATTTATTCCTCTTACACACCATGCAATTCCACAAAAATACCCATGTGCCTCGAAAACAAAGGTAAGTTTGGGATTTTTTTTTTGTGAAAACGATTTATTCTACACAAACTGAGACGGTAAACACGGAGAAGGGGAAACTCGTGTTCATAGTTTATCTGTGAAATGACTCCAGCACAGTTTCCCTCTTCGGTTAGTTTTCAACACAGTTCCTTAAGTCAGGATAACACTTTTTCCACGTGTTTGCTTTCAGTCTGGAGAAGGAACTACTACAGTCTCTGTGATAACACGACCTCTGTACGTTGGGAAAGCAGCCTGTGCAAATCCTCCAAAACCCACATTTTTAAAGGCCATGGAAGTTACTGCATCACTATCACAAGCATTATAATAAAATACAGAGTAATTTGACAGAATCTGAAGCTGAAAACAGAAACCTCCAACAACGTACTGATTTATTAAAGACACAAAAACATTTCAGCACACTAAGGAGTGCCCACGCTTGGGCAGCCCTTTGTCCCCCCACTGACACTCAAGTTTCTGAACTTTGATTAGATGCTAGATGCAAGATTAGCCAAAGTGATCACCACTGTTACAAATCTCCAAATAATCTCCTGGACTCTGATTTGTGAACAAAACTCAATTTGGGTTCGACAGACAATAAAAGTCAGCCAGACAAGAAAATACAACATAAATCTGAGGTTTCATAGATTTCATAGATTTCTAGGTTGGAAAAGACCTTAGAGATCATCGAGTCCAACCGTCCCTAATCCCCATTAAACCATATCCCCAAGTAGATCATCCACCCTATTCTTAAACACATCCAGGGATGGGGACTCAACCGCCTCCCTGGGCAGCCTATTCCAGTGGCTGACAACCCTTTCAGAGAAGAAATACTTCCTAACATCCAACCTGAATCTGCCCTGACTAAGCTTATGCCCATTTCCTCTTGTTCTATCACCCAACACTAATGTAAAGAGCCCTTCCCCTACCTTCCCACCATCTTTTCTCAAGTATTTGTAGGCTGAATTTGTAGGCTGTAGGTTTATTGCTAAAAATTAATAATGATTAAGATAAACATAGGTATTTTCTTTTATGAAGTTGTTCCAATATTACCTGTAGTGGTAGGAATGCTCCCCCGCTGTCAACGAGGTACACTGATAACAGCCTGTTCTGCATGGCTATTTCTTGAGCTCTTAGTTGTTTCTTCACTCCAATCGGATAAATAGTTCCTCCTTTCACCGTTGCATCATTTGCCATGAAGACACACCAGATCCCACAGATTTTGCCAATTCCTGTAAGTGGAATCACAGATATTTCTCTCTAAAATACCATAGATGAAACAAGGGGGCCAAGCTAGAGCTAGGATGTTCTTTTGGTAATAATACATCAAGAAGCTGCAAATTAAGTTTCAAACACTACACAGGGAAGAAACCTATAGCTCTTTTCTGGAATAACACGCTGAAAGATAATGACATTTTTTAAAAAGTCTACATGACAGAAGACCGAGCTTGAAATAAACTTACTCCCAGTGACAATATAAGAGAAAAAAAAAAAAACATAGTTTTGACTTCCACCTCTTGAGATACAGGGAAGGCAATTAAAAATTACCTATATAAAACTGAAAAATGTAACAATCTGTGACAAAAGGTAGGATTTCATACTCTTATTCTAGTCACTTTTTAAATTGGAACTGCTCTTCAAAATGCAATGAAAAGACTTGTCTATAATTTGAGAAATATTACAAAACAAAGGTCACAGCTCCTGTGTCTCACAGTAACTTGGTCCCCTTTCCTTTAACACACAACAGCTTATTTGACACATCATCCTGAATTTTTTGAGACAAAAATCAGTAGAATAAATTACTAAATCTAGAAGAAATGAAAGAATTTATTTTCTTTAAAGGTTCCTCCCAGATTTCCCAGCAGAAATCGCAGAAGAACAATACACCGGTGGCTGAACTCTTCCATGTTGCTACTGGATGGAACTGATGTTCACTGGATATTCCTAGGAAAGCACAATCTTCAGACACTAAAATGTTCCACAAACGTTATTACATGCTCCTTTTTCCTTTCCCAGTACGAACAAACACCTTACCTCCAGCGAGCAAGGCTGGTTCCTCCGGGAAGGTGTGCAGCACACACAGAACACAACTGATGTACACGGCCTACAATCACTTACTTCCTCAGCACTGCACCCAAACAGCACCTCTCAAATTACATTAAGGATCACACGGGTTCAAAACCCTCCTTCCTTCCGGGCTGCATCTCCAAAAACGATACCCTCAACCCACATCCATCTTCAGATCTAATATGGACCATATTTAAAGATATGAGCAATGAAACACGTGAGCTTCATCGACTTTAGGAAAAAATTTTTTACCATGAGAGTTGTAGAACACTGGAACAGGTTGCCCAGAGAGGTGGTGGATGCTCCATCCCTGGAGACGTTCAAGGCCAGGTTGGATGAGGCCCTGAGCAACCTGATCTAGTTGGAGATATCCCTGTTCCTTGCAGGGGGGTTGGACTAGATGACCTTGGAAGGTCCCTTCCAGCCCTGACCATTCTATGATTCTATGATTCCCATTACGCCTAATATCCCATTTGTTAGCAATTACCAGTAAGGCACCCAGCAGCAGGGACATGCCCATATGGCATGTTGAGGCCCGCCAGCGGAGACAGCTCCAGAAAAGGCTCATCATCGAGCAGCAACTTCAGGCGCTCACGAACAAACAGCTTCTTGTTTCTCTGAGTGTGACGCACGACGGCGTTTTCTCCCCCTCCTTTACTGGCCGTCTCTAGCAACTCTGAATACCTGATGTAAAAAAGAAAGTTTCAGTTAATGAAAACCACCTTTACTTACAAGTCACCCTTTAGCAGCCTGAACATAGTACTTAAATGCATTGCACAGTTTTCAAATAAACGGTATGAGAATGCAGACGAATCCACATTTTCGGATTATTGTTTCTTGCAAAGTGTAATAAAAAGCAAAGGTATGTTATTTAAAGCAAGCGTTTTAGTTCTGTGATTCAAAAATTTCTAATAAGACAAAAAAAACAGTGAAATAACATAAATATTCCGCCTGTAGTTTACATTCACAGCTAGTAGTATTATTATTATTAAATCCATACCCTCCCCCGGGTGCTGCCCATATACACCCAGCATTTCACAATACATGGGCACACTTGATCTCTGCCAGCACCCCCATGGGTGAGAAGGGGCTGATCATCAGCGACCAAAGCTGACTTTGAGAGATCCTGCCCACGACAGCATTAGCCTATAAACTTGCACCTATTAATAAGGCTATCATAATTTGCTAGCCCTAATTCAGCACGGACATTTACCTCCGTGTTCCAACTACTCTAGGGAAGAATCCAGTCAAGGGCTTCCTCCTTCAGCTCCCCTCAACAAGTTTATCTGACAAAAATCAGTAACTGGTAAGTAGAATAAACTACTAAATCCAGAAGAAACACACACTCTATGGCACAGAAGATACACTTTAAAAGTAGTGAATACTGTAGTGTCACTACAATCATCGAGAGGAAGTCATCACCAAACATTATTGTCAGGGCAGCATCAAGTATAGACAAAGAATTGAAAAAACTGTGAACAAATGTGGTATCTCAAATAATTTTGGACTTTAAACCAGGTTCTTAATTTAAAGTGGAATATTTTTTTTGCCAAGATGCCTCATCCTTAACTAAAAATACTGTTTAACGTAACTATTTACACACCACATTGTACGTGACTCCATTATCTCATTGTGGCTTCCTGCAGACTGTAAAGACTGAAAAAACTCAGGAGAAAAAAAGCTAAGGATTTTTAATAACGTCGTAAATGCCACCACAGGAGGGCACAGTGTGTTTTCCATAGCTTTGCTTCCAGCTCATGTATCATCCCTCTGAACAAAGGCCTTTGAATTTTTGCCATCTGATCTTTAAGGACAAACACATAAAACACCTTTTCCTGCTTTTATCAGTGAATCACGATTAATTGCAGTAACTGCCACCTGCTCTTTCAGGAGGGGTCTGTAACTGCGTGAGTCACCATTTAAGCCTTTTTTGCACTCAAAAATCGAACATGAAAAAAAAAATTATGAAGGTCTAGAAAAAAAATACTTCTTGGCAATATATGCAAGGCAATGTCACACGGCACTATTTTAAATACAGTCTGCACCTAGATTTAGGCTTTTCAGTCAACATTTAAGCACTTTTTTTGGGGGACTGAAATTTTTAAGTGCTGACCCTCGTAAAATTCACTCTGCGGAGAAGATGCCTGAGGGGGGGGGGGGGGGGGTGGGGGGGGGAAAGGCAGCCAGGAAACTAAGCTTCAAAATAATTAGGTAAAAAACCTAACTTTTTTATAATCTCTGGATTTTTTAATTAGCACCCTTCCCATGCCAAAAAGTTCCTAAAAGCGCCCGTAGAGTAACTCCCACATCACCCCACGCGCAGCAACACCAAACCACCGCCAAACCAGTTTATTACCTTTGAATCGCGGCCTCGCTGTTCCTTAAATTCCCTTCGAACGCGTGCCGGTGCCCAGACGGGACGCGGCCGTCCAGCACGGGGAAGGTTTTCGCGACCCGCCCGCGTTTTGCCGCGTTACCGACGAAGCGGCGGGGGCCGCTTCCCACGCCCCGATCCCGCGGAACGTGCGCGGGGCGCTCCTTGTTTTTCCTTCGGAACGCGGGGTTTAGGGGCTGGAACCGCGGGAGCGGCGGGGCCGTGGCGCGGCGGCACGCACCGACGGCGTTCCACATGCCCCGAAGGACTGAAGGAAAGGGGGAAAAAATTCATTATTTTTTAAAAAAAAAATCACGTTTATGGCACAAAATCACACCGCGGATCCCCCCGGCGGGCGAGGCAAAGCGGGCGGGGACAGCGGCGCTGCCCGCCTGGCAGCACGCCCCGTGCCCGGCGGGAGAGATGGCGGCTGGAGGAGCCGCCGGGAGCGGGAACGGGCCCGGCCGGGCCTGCCGGAGCACCGGGGCCGGGCGGCCCCTCAGCGCCCGTTCCCGGGGCAGGAAGCGCGGGGGCGGCCGCTCCGCAGGAGCTCCCCGGCCCCGGTTCGCCCGCTCGCCCGCCCGCCGCCGCCTCCTCCCCCTCCCCGCCGACCCTTACTCGGGCAGCCGCCGCTCAGCCGTCCGCTCCGGGCCCGCCTCTCGGGGCGGCTCCGCGGCCCGCCCCCGGGCGTCCTCTGCCCCGGGTGCCCTCTGCCCCGGCTGGGCTCCGCCCGGCCCCGGCTGTCCCTCGGCCGTGCCCCGGGTGCCCCCGCGGGGCCGCGCCCCGCGCCCGTGCCCGCGGGGAAGGTGCCCTGGTTTTAGCTGGGACAGGGTCAGCTCTTTCAGCAGCCAGGATCGCTCCCTGGTTTGGTTTCACTCAGAGGCTCGCTCAGAAGAATGCTGATAGCAAGTGGATGGTTGTGGTTGGACGTGAGACTCCAAGGACTTTTCGGTGTGCCGGAGTGCAGAAGCACGGCGGGATAAGGGGGGGGCATAGTTGGGACAAGGGGGACACGATTCCCCTTGGGATTTGTGGTGGAACATAAGATTGAGGCCAAACTGGCCAATTAGTATTCCCGGTTGGATGAGGCCCTGAGCAACCTGATCTAGTTGGAGATATCCCTGTTCCTTGCAGGGGGGTTGGACTAGATGACCTTGGAAGGTCCCTTCCAGCCCTAACGATTCTATGATTCTATGATTCTATATCATGCAGCGTCATGCCCAGTATAAAGGTGAGGGGCAGCCGGACAGAAGGGCTTTTGTGCTTTGGCTCTTTCGCCGCTTCTGCACTTTTGCTCTATTGCCTTTTTTTTCCTCTCCCAGTACTCCCACTCTCGCAGTACTCTCTCTCCCTCTCTGCCCCTCTCTATTTCGGGGCCTCGCGTTCGTCCGGGATTGCAGCTTCGGGACGAGACGGGCTTCACATACGAGGGGGTGGTGAGCACCTACACTGTGTATTAAATCATCTGTATTAAATTGTTCTTATCTCAACCCACGGGTTTCCCGTTTATCCTTTAATTCTCTCCCTCATCCCTGGGGCTGGGGGAGGGTGAGTGAGCGACTGTGTAGGGTTTGGTTGCCGGAGCGGCCTAAGCCACGACAGAAGGTCTGAGTAAGGCTGCGAAAATGATAACTTTGCCATGGAAGGGGAAACGTTACGCAGGGAGCAAAGCGCATCGCTGCTGGAGGAAATAAGTGCAGTTCTGTGCACAGCATGTGTGTCTGATTGGTAACTTATGTGCTGTTGGGCAATATAGAGTGTTAAAGACCCGACTGTAGGCTTAAAAATAAGGCGCTGGATCTTTGCGGGATGTTAAAATACAGGACGGCCACAAAATGTCTCGTTTCCAACATCCTTTCACGCAGCACTGGGCACGTGCGGGCGACGTTTTGAGTGATGCCATTCCTCTCCAGAACAGTCATAAGCTGTTCGAAGCTGTAACTGCTCAGTCAAAATGCCTAAACACTTTCTAATTAAGTTTATCGTTAAAATCATAGAATGATGGAACGGTTTGGATTGGAAGGGACCTCAAAGATCATCCAGTTCCAACCCCCCTGCCATGGGCAGGGACACCCTCCACTACACCAGGTTGCCCAAAGCCCCATCCAACCTGGCCTTGAACACTTCCAGGGATGGGGCAGCCACAGCTTCTCTGGGCAACCTGTGCCAGTGCCTCACCACCCTCAGAGGGAAGAATTTCTTCCTGAGGTCTCATTGAAATCTCCCCTCTTTCAGTTTAAAGCCATTGCCCTGTGTCCTGTCACTACACACCCTTGTAAAAAGCCCCTCTCCAGCTTTCCTGTAGCCCCTTTAGGTACTGGCAGGCTGCAATAAGATCACCCCGGAGCCTTCTCTTCTCCAGGCTGAACAGCCCCAACTCTCCCAGCCTGTCTCCAGAGCAGAGGTGCTCCAGCCCTCGGATCATCTTTGTGGCCTTCTCTGGACACGCTCCAGCAGCTCCATGTCCTTCTTGTGTTGGGGCCCCCAGAGCTGAAGGCAGCACTGCAGGGGGGTCTCAGGAGAGCAGAGCAGAGGGGCAGAATCCCCTCCCTGACCTGCTGCCCACGCTGCTCTGGGTGCAGCCCAGGACACGGTTGGCTTTCTGGGCTGCCAGCGCACAGTGCCGGCTCATGGTGAGCTTCTCATCCACCAGCACTCCCAAGTCCTTCTCCTCAGGGCTGATAAAATACTGGAATTGATTTGATTTTTTTCCTTTCATACCTCATCCTGTCCCTGGGCTGCTTCAGTCACTCTGCTATTGTTAGTCGTGGCGTAACCTTCTAGAAATTACTGCGAGCTGCCTCTCAGCGACTTCATTAAAATGCGTTCCTGCCAGAGAGCTCTTTATCCATACATACTAATAAGGCTTCGTAGCGATAATTAAGCAATGACTAATACGTTCATGAATGTAAGTATCCAGCACAGGCAGGAGGAAGAATTTGTAGGCAAATAAGTTGTATATGTTATTAAAAAATCTTGACAATAATGATTAAGATTCACTGAGCTATACTAATTTAATTACTTTTTTTTTCCCTTGGAGCAGAGAGGACTGTCTTTGACACTGTGCTCCTTTGTATCAAGAAAGTCAGCGCAGGTGGAGCTGTGGGAAGCAACGTCGCTTCCCTGGGTGGCTTCAGCTGTCCTCCTGAGATGTTCCAGAGCCTCACCTGCTGTCCCAATCCCGGTGGCAGGGAGGTGAAGGTCTGTGCTGAACCCAGGGAGAGCCCAGGGAGCCGCGGGCAGCGCCGCTCTCTCTGGGCAAACGTAGCGCGCGAGGGCAACGCGGGCACTCCGGGGGTAGCAGAGGGTCATGCTGCCTCTGGGATGGGGTGTCTGCACTTGTAAGGAATCCCTTTCAAAAATAGGATCGCAGATCTGATTTGCACTCTCCTGAAATGCTCATTAATTCTGGACTGGCCAGAATGAGGCAAGTGGTGGGCATTTGTTGCTGATAATAAAACTGTTGAACAAAAACTCTGGTCCAGAGGCACGTTGTAGGCACTGATGCAGCTGCAGAGAGTTCCCAGTGGAGCCCGTGTATGAAGTTAGCAGCCTGCTACACCATTCAGGCCAGTTTAGGGCATTCCAGGTGGTGGTTGCTGCTTATTTCAGTTCACATCTTCCCTCCTTCCATGGTGTAACCAGAACTCTCTTCTCCCAACAGTTTGAGAAATTATATATAAAGAGCTGAAGATGAGAGACAGAAGTCACTTTGCAGCTTTATATGGATCTTTTGCATTTCCTGTGGGATTTTATGTGAATTTCTGTGCTCTCTGTGATGCAGGTGATAATGGGGAAGGAAAGAGCAGTGACAGAAATTTATGTAAAGCAGCAGAATACATTTGAGGAGGTCTGAACTTCAAAGAGGTGTTGATGGTAGTGAAAAAGCTGGGTGCTCAGCTTGCTGAAGAAGGAGTTGCTGATGCAAATGCTTGAGTGTGTATTTAAAGTGAGATTTGGGCTTCCCATTGTTTCTTTTTTTTTCTTTTTTTAAGTTGACCCATATATCATTGCCCTGGATTCATAAGATTCGTTAGCACTCTGTTCTGTGAATGTATCAGAGGGACTAGTGTTCAATTATAATTTGCATGCTTCTTATTTCATTTTCCATGATTAAGTGTTAGACTTTCATAAGATACGTTATCCCTAAAATGCTAGTGTTGCAGAGCAATTTCATTGTATGTGATCTTAATTTGCAGAATTTTTTTTTTAGCACCTTTCTCAGTTTATGTATTGGCTTATATTATTTTCCAGGTTTTCCAGTAGATAGGATCTGTGTTCACAATCAGAACATGCTGTATGTAATACAGGCTGCTCCTGCTCAGGCTTAAAAGGGGATTAAACATTCTCGTGAAAGCTGGGTAGAGGAAAAAGAAACACTTATTCTTCATTGCATTTCAGCCTCCACATGTATCTAAGTGAATGTTTATCACGAGGAGAAGGCATCCGTCACCAGTTTTTTGTACTGGGAGGCAGCCGGGGATAAATAACAAATCCTGTAATTAGGAGCCAATAGATTCTAATTGCCTTACGTTAGTCCTCAAGCTGAGTTGTAGCCTCTCTCTCTTGTCACGGCATGGAGCATCCTTTGTTTAATGAACACTGAAGGGAAGTGGAGTGAGGTAGGAGCAAATAGCTCTTCTGAATGGATGCAGCCCTGTGCAAGGCTTGAAGTTGTTATTTGAAATGCTGATTTTAGCGACTTTTGAATATATAGAGTGGCATTTAGGAAAAATGTTAATGTGGTTTCTTACTTTACCATGAGCGGCAGCTCTGCCAGCGGAGATGAGACGTGCCGTTTAAGGGACACTAAAGCTTTGAGTGAAGTTTTTACTCAACTTTATTTAGAAACTTGCTGGAGTGCACCGGATGCTGGGGGAAACCAGAACACACTTTTTGGATTGTCAGACCAAAGGCAGGAAGGTTCCCACAGAGCCCTCCTCCTTATGTAGCTTCTGTTTCTTATTTCGATTTTGTTTTTTAATACCCAAGAGCTTTTAGTGGTGTTCTGACAATTGTGGCCTGGAAACTCGTCTAAATTAAAGCAGGTTTTGTTTGTTTACTTAAAAGTGCTAACAGACTCAGACAGTCCCACAGCATTTTTCAGGGCTTACATAATTCTAAAATAGATTCGATTGATTCAAAACAAATTTGACAAAAAAGTAATTTTCTTTGCCTACTTGATGTGTTTGCATCTGTACAAGAGGATCAGCTGAGCCTTGGCAGGTATGCTGGGCATAGTATCTGGTATTGATATGGAATGTTATAAGAAGCTCGTTTTAGTTGCTGGAAGGTGCAAGAGAACACAAGGAGTTAAATGAACTGGTTTGAAGAGGTGAGACTAAATACAGGAGAACTGGGGAGCCAGATCCTCAGCTAACGTTAAGCAAATGTGAGTCCCACTGAGGGTATATCATGAGGGGCTGCTCCCATACTATTTAGCTTCTTATTTTGGATGATTGATGTTTTACAAATCCCCACAAAAAGAGAGATGTGAAGAGCCAGATATGCCTTCACAGACCATGTGAGAAGTTGAGGATGATCAGTTGAGTCATGGAAGTTTTCTTCACGTTTGCTCGTTACAGCTCTGTGATATTACACCACCTCTGAAAGTTCCATGGTAGCCTCAAACCCTTATCCACGTTTGTTTATCACATAATTAAACAGAGGATCACAGTGTTTTTTAATGTTAGCCTTCCTGGACTCTCAGCCAGTTCCCAGGAAAAGCACGTGAAAACTGCTGCGAGAGGAGGAAGCTGCTCTGCAGTCCAGGACCACTTGCTGTGCTGCTCCTGTCACTTCCCTGCTCTTCTTTTGAGGACAGATCCATCAGTTCAAATGCCATGAGGCACCAGCCACCGCAGCGGTGCAGGAAGGAGAGACGGGCATGCAGAGGGTCAGGTGCTCCATGGGGTTAACTCCTGGGGTGCTCTCACAGCAGTAGGACCAACCTCCTCTGTAGTGCCAGGAGAGTGGGGAGGAGAAAGGAAGGTAGCCAGTGACAGGCATATGGAAGTGCCCGTTTCTCCACTGACTGCAGAGGGAACATCGGGAGATTGTTCTTGTGGAGGTGAAATTAGCTTTTGAAGGTAGCCACCGCTCCGCTTCTCATTTAGAGAAATGTCATCTGCTGTTGGTGGCATGTCCTGTGGAAAACTGGGAGACTGAAGGAGGAAGGTATGTGGTTTGGGCTCTGAATTTCAGCAGCTGGGAGTTCTTAGGACTTCATAATTTGGATGAGGCTTTGGGCAACCTGGTGTAGTGGAGGGTGTCCCTGCCCATGGCAGGGGGGTTGGAACAGGATGATCTTTGAGGTCCCTTCCAACCCAAACCGTTCTGTGATTCTATGATTCTATGATTATTTATCTTTCAAGCAAAAATACTATTATGTAGGCCTACACGTGTGTTGATAATATTTCAAAAAATGAATTCCCAGAAGATTGAAGTACTATGCAACTCTGTTCGTACACGGAACCTCTTCTGCCTCTGGCCCTGCCCCTCTTCTAAAAATGTTTGGAAACAAAACTCCTGGGAGAGATTTAAGTGGATGAGGGAGAGAGATGAGAGTGACAGTCTCGTTCGTGGCCATTGGATTTGACATTTGTCTCTTGCCACAAAGAGCTTACAAAACCGTGAATAATTACATAATAATTACAATTGTGGAAACGGAGCTCATTTGGAAAAGACAAGGAGTGCGTGCACTTGCTTGCATTACTGAAAAATGTGAGTTTCTGATCTGTCTTACTTCTGCAAAAAATGCACAGAAAAAAAAGAGCAGAATTATATTCTAATTAAGGCCTAATCTAATAGTGTACAATTCCCCATTGCAGGACCAGAGTCTGTCCTGAATCGCACTGATACGAGCCGAAGAGAAGAGAATTTGATTCTGAGAATCCAGGTAACTGGTGGCGATACCCAAATAGAAGAAAAGTAGATTTGACTTGCATGGGTCGAAATGGCAGAGCTGGCAAATCACTTGTTGATTTTACCCGTGCAGTTATCTGAAATCACTGGATGGCTTCTGAAAAACTGTTTTACAGTTTCAATATGCAGCATCTAACTGAAGAGCTGTTGCTTCCTCCTATTTAAAGGCCTAATTGAGAGTCTTCTGAAGTCATCAGAAGGCTTTTTATTGGGTAGAGGAGATGCAGATCCAGTTGCAAATAGTCAGGTTCCTCGCTGGTATCTTGTTCTAGGAGAGTGCTGATTGATTTATTGTCCTGTGCAGATGTTTGGTGGTGAGTGGTGACACCAAAGCCTCAGTCTCTGTTCCACTGTTTAGAGTCCCTTGACCATGGTTTTGTAAGGCCATTTCTAGCTAGTAATTGGTAACTGGATGTGGTCAGGGTAGTTAGGTAAACATACAGAGGAAGGGGATGAATCACTGCGTAAATATAACATGGATGCTGTAGGAGCTGCTCTTACGTACAGCACATTTGTGGCAGACGTGACGTATTTGTTTTCCGTTGTCAGGAAAATGTTACTTGAAAGAAGAGTTGAGTCTAAATGTGCAGTTCCAAATCTGCATATCCACACCTTCTTGATGCATATATTGTCTCTGTTCAGACTGGTACTCAGCTGCTGGCTTTTAACATGCCCTACTTCTTTTTACATATCCCCCTGGAATTTGATCCCCTAATCTGAGGTCGTATCGAAGAAGTTTCCGTTGCTGTAAACGTCAGTGTAGTTTTATCATTAAAAGCCCCTAAAGTAGACGGTCTGTATTAATGTAAAAAGGCCTTTATGCCAGTGAAACAGCATTATAGTTATTAGTGGAGCCTGTTGGCAGTTTCTGTCAGCAATTTTTGCAACCATGTAACATAAAAAAAGATAAAAATACCATTTACTGCGATTTGCATGCCACGTACACAAAGCAGACAGAGTGATATACTACCAAAATCCATATAAGAAAAGCCCTGCAAGTAGTTTTCTGTCCTTTCTTTTGCACTTTTTCAGCATCTTGATGGGTACACTAAATCTACGTGAAGAGCCTTACGGTTCTTGTGGGTGCTGGGACTGGGCACCCCGTTCACCAGCAGCCCCAGGGCAGCCTGGACCATCCTGCAGCAGGTCAGTCTTGTTGGGAGGGAAGAGGGAACTGAGGCAGAATGGTCCATGCCAACATTTGTGTGCATCCAGGTAAGGGGTTTATTCATTCCCCTTTACAATGTTGAGGATTTAACCATTAAAAAGGCAAATTAGATGCTCGATTGCTCTGTTGCAACCGAGATAAAAAGCATACATATATATATATATGTAAAAAATACAAGTGTATATCTGCATATGTGCTGAAATGAACTCTCTAATCCCCTAGTGTTTATTTTGTTTGTCATGAAAAATCTTTGTTCAGAAGAAAAAAGGATGAAAATTTATTTTGGAAGCGTGGTTAGTGCATTCCCTTCATGTGTGTGCACTCATATACATGCACCTAATTCACAATTTCCAACCCCCAGTTCCTAAAAGCTTGGTCCTAAACTGCCATGGCAGAGTCTTCGGTCCTTGGCAAAGCTGGATTGTTTTGAAATCATGGAAGACATTTTCTGAAGACAAAAACCTCATGTCTGAGCTTTGAACTCCGTGAAATTTGCCGTGATTTGTAGAATACCTCTACCTCCAGTTTTGCTGTGAAGTTTCAGCAAGGAACTGAGTATTAAGCAAGAATATATAGAAAATTACACAAGCTGTTGCCAGACAAGATATTGCAGTGATATCATAAAATCCTTCTCTGGTTACTGCTTTCCTGATCCACTTGGCATGAAATGTTAAATCTTGACTTCTGCTTACTAGTAGCATAGAAACCACAGGGGTTTCTTCTTGCTGCTACTTGTTTTGTCAAAGATCCAGTGATTGGTAACATGTCAATTAACATTTTGCAGTGACAAAAGCACAGGGCACACAAGCAACGATGAGAAGTGCTGATCTGAAAAATCACTTTAGCATTTGAATCTATGGCAAGCATCAGGGCTAGAAAACCACAGTCTTTAAGAAGCAATGGACTTACACGTCACGTTTCTCCTGCTGGTAACCTCCTGTGTGAATATTTACAACTAAAAGGGGAACGTGATGAAAAATTAGTAGTCATTGCAGATCCTGTGATGTGATGCTTGTATTTTTGTAAATCTTTGCAGGAAATTCTGTTGTATCTTCATACTGGAATTCTTTTATACTTGGTTTGAATGTACTCACTTGCAATATTATATCGTGCTACGCTGCTTTGTAATAATTTTAGTTACTGGTAACATGTTTTGCTTAGTTTGGTGCACTATGAATTGTGTGTGTGGTCTGTGACATCGATGGTGAAACACAGCAAGCAAGTAACGACACCAGAAAAAGAATGGAAAAGAAAAATCAAGAGTCAAAACACCCTGTAAAGCCTTAAGGTACGTTTCTAGAGACTGATAGAAGGGTTTTGAATTCTCCAGCCTCCTGGGGATTGCCTCTACTACACAGGCGAGTGAATTACTTGGATCATCTTCCCCCTGATGTCCTTGGCTTAATTGAGCTGCAGTGTGAGAAACGTTTGTTCAACAACTGCAGGCACCGGCACCGCGGGGGAGCCCTTCGGCAGGGCTGGAAAGGGAGGACTGCACCATTCCCAGGGGCTGTTCAACACACAGCGATGGATAAAGCCTTCCTGAAACCTCCCAGTCATTGGATAGATCTTTTGATTCAAAATCTCTTTGAACTAGGGGCACCTATGGTTGCTTTGCAGCTCTCAGCCTCGCTGTTGCATAAAAGAAGCCTTCGAATTTCGCCCGTTTTGTCCGACAAGATCCTTTTTTCAGCGTTCGTCCTTCATGACCACGGTTTAATCATTTAGGATGACAAAAACCACCCGACAGTGGGTTCTCAATTCTAATGGCATCATTCTTAGCTGGTGGTGTTAGTAATAAAGGAGCACAGGCTTTCGAATTGGAAGCAACCTGGTACTTTTAAGAAGCTATAACTGAATGAGCAGTGCTAAAGAAATGGAAGGAAAATTAAATTTTGTCCTTGCAAGGTACTTTAATCCAATATTTATAGCAACACTGTAAAATCAGGACTGTCAGAGAAAGAGCTCTGTAAGTGCAAGTGGAAATTCCCTGGTTCCAGACCTGGCCCTGCTTTGTGACAGTAAGCACATCGCTTAGTTACGTTGTCTTGGTTTCCTCTGGTTTTGACGCTGGGATGAGAAGGACCTGTGAGTAAGGCTGAACGTACCCATGGTATGGAAGAGAAGAGATGGAGCAACAGGTCTTCTGCTGGCAGGTGGCACTGAGCTCTTCCCATGGCAGATGGAGCTGAGGACCGAGCGTGTAGCCCTCTTTGGCTTCCAGTAAATCCAGTCCACACTGGTGACCAGAGAGTTGCTATAAACAGGGAATCTTAAAATGTTCATAGGGAGGATGTTCTAGAAAGCCAAGAAAAGATAACTGTGATATACAGGCTATAGCAAAGTGAATTTTTCCACAAAACCTCAAAGAGATTTCCCATTAAATTGCTTTTAGCTTTGAAAATACAATCCAACTTTCTCATTTTTAGGTCTCTAAAGTGATCCACTGGGCTGAGTAATTAATCCTCAGAGAACGGCTCAGCCAGTGACTGTGCCATGTCTGTACAAAAATTTGAATTATAGCACCATTTGAAATGATGCATTTTCATTTATTTCCTGGCTACAACGTGATCCCAAGTTGTCTGCTGTGAATTTTATCAGTAAAATATTCAGAACTGTGTGTTTTGTATCTGTAATTGGCCAAATAATCCAGATGCCAGCTTCTGTTTTCTTTGTGATTATTTATTGATTGCGTTTATTACACTTATACATAAATACATACTACATTTGTATATATAAATGTCATATCTAAATATTCTCAGAGTTATCACATTCAATTTCAAAACATGCCCAAAACAATAACGAAACTAAGGGGAAAAAAAAATTTACAAAATGTTGCATTATTTGCTGATTTATAAATGACAGAGATTGCTTACTATGTCTGAATCACACAGGTGGGAAGAACCTTTTCTTCCTCTGGATCTTGAAAACAGAAACTGGAGCTGGCTCAAAGGCACACTGCACGAAAACTCTTTTTTTTTTTTTTTAAGAGAAACTTATTGGGGACACAGAGAGAGATGCGAAGCTTTGCGCAGACTTACAAACTCTTTTCATCTTCTTACAAGCATCTGAGACCTCCCAATTGTTTCAAGCACGGGGATGGTGCAGTGATGTTATTTTAGAGCAAGGCCTGTGTCATCACAGTGAGAATTCACACGCTCGTTTTCACGTAGTCCCTAAGCTCCTGCTTAACCAGCTGAATCCCTTGGAGACTCTCTGCTAAGGTTTGGGTTCATTTCTGAGCTGTGATGCTTCCAGAGCCTTCCCACCGTTCTGCCTAGGTTAGGTCTCATTTTTAAAATGATACTATAATTTGATGTCTAATTATTATCCAGCCTGGATAGAAGGAGGGAGCAGGGGCAGAGGGTTTGGGGCGGCTGCTGAGGGCTGTGGCTGGACCCACCACGGGTCCTGGCACCCTGGCACTTACCTGTCTCCATCCTCCATCACTCCCATCGGGTTGCAACCAAGTTGGTTGTGCTCCCAGGATCTTGCCTTAAACGTTATTGATGCCTTTTCTTGAAACTCAGCTGGGGAAGTTGGGGTTGCAGCCTGGAGAAGAGGAGGCTCCGGGGTGATCCTATAGCGGTCTTCCAGTACCTCAAGGGGGCCTACAAGAAAGATGGGGAGAGGCTGTTCAGGGGGGCCTGTTGTGATAGGACAAGGGGTAATGGTTTTAAAATAGAGGGAGGTAGATTCAGGTTGGATATTAGGAAAAAATTTTTTACTGTGAGAGTTGTAGAACACTGGAACAGGTTGCCCAGAGAGGTGGTGGATGCTCCATCCCTGGAGACGTTCAAGGCCAGGTTGGACGAGGCCCTGAGCAACCTGATCTAGTTGGAGATATCCCTGTTCCTTGCAGGGGGGTTGGACTAGATGACCTTTGAAGGTCCCTTCCAGCCCTGACCATTCTATGATTCTATGAAATCACCTGTAAAGCTACAGCGCGTGGCAGCAGCGCCAAGTTCTCCTCCGTACCCGCTCCCCGTCGCACGCAGAGAGAAAACCAGTAACGGTGGGCAGAGCAGAGGCGAGGGGCCTCCATCCCCTGCCCCATCCCATGGCTTGGGCACTGCCCGCTGGTTATTTGCTCTCTGTATCACTTCGCCCCAGGGGGCTCCAAGAAAGCAGCAGATCTGCCCCGGCAGAGCCACGAATCCCCAGCCTGGGTCATTCAGGCGCAGCGGGGCAGCCGGGGATTAATCCGAGGGGGAACGCTGCGAATTCCTGCGCGTTCTTTCTTTCTTTCCCGGCGCAGCTGGTGGTGGGGACACTGCCAGATGAAAGCGGGGCTGGCGGCATCCGGCAGCCTGGCTCCGGCGCCTGCATTCCAGGGGATGGACTGGCCTCAGCTGGTAGCTGCGGTGCCGCTTCCCTCTGCCAGGTTAGAGGCAGGAGGAAGACAAATTCAAGTACACCTGGCTCCTCCAGCTTTCCATCTGTTTTTCAGTTACTGAATTCTCTAAGGCAGTATTAGAATGGAGATATTTCTGGATGTAAGGCCACAGCATCACGGAAACCAGGGGTGGGAGAATTTATCGACAGTCCGTCTTCTTGCCGCTTCATAGTTGTTCTCTTTCCCATCTTAAATTCCCTAAACGAGGCTTCTGTGATGTAACAGCAAAGCTATTCTTAAGGGGCTTTTTATGGGTAATTCTCTTTTCTCTAGCATGTCATTGTTCAGTTATGACTTATTGTTGCAGTTCTCCACAGTGGTAAAATACCCACTGATAGAGCTGGATTTTTCCCTTTTTTTTTTTTTCCTTCCCAGAATCTCACTCTGTATTCGTCATCTTCTGTTCTCCAGCCCCCACCCCACAGCGTTGTCCACGTGTATCACCGTTACGTGGCCGTGCTGCAGTCCTTCAGAGGAGTCACCGGGTGAGAGCCCATGTTGCTTATTGGGCTCTCATAAAGCGTATTTTGATATGATATCAAAATATGATATATGATATCAAATACATATCTGATATCTCATAAAGCATATTCACCAGAGTGCTTCACTGCCTTGCAAACAGTAAACAACTGTCAGAAATACTGTGATAAATCAGATAATCATAGAATCACAAAACAGTTTGGGTTGGAAGGGACCTCAAAGACCATCTGGTTCCAACCCCCCTGCCATGGGCAGGGACACCCTCCACTACACCAGGTTGCCCAAAGCCCCATCCAACCTGGCCTTGAACACTTCCAGGGATGGGGCAGCCACAGCTTCTCTGGGCAACAATAAATTATTATTCATAAATAATGAATGTTAGAAGAGCACAGCATGAAGCAAGTGGCCCAGCAGCCTCACTGCTAGTTCTTACCACGAAATGGGGCACTCATTGGGTCTGCAGTGTTACTGGGAACGTGTCCCTCCAAGTTTCCTTCCATAAAGACAGTGATCCCCAGTAATCCCCAGCTGTGCTGACCGCCAGCCAGCAGCCACATCACAGACAGCAGCCTGCAGCCTGCCAGCAGCATCATTTTCTGTGCGATAATTATGGTCTGTGAGAAATGTTAAGGAAGGGGAAAAAATTGGAAACCATTGCTTTTAAGACAATTTAAGTTCAAGGGCCAGCCTGTGCCAAGACTAATTTAATATAATTTATAATATTTCTAATTAAATTTGTGACTAAGTATGATTTAAATAGTAGTATATTCATGTTGAAAGTCTTTATTTAGATATTTGGGATTTGTTTACGTTTTAACATACATAATTCCAAAAATCATCGTTCTCTTTCAGAGTCTTTGTTGGCTATTTGCCATTCTGCAACTATTTTTTTCTTTCTTTCCTTGGTCCAAAAGGCCATTTCAGGTCCACTTCAGCACCCTGTCTTTGCAGAATAGAGCATTTCCCACTTGGCCATGTGAACAGTTGTGCCAGGGTGGCACAAAGCTGGGGATAAGCTGTCGGAGATGGTAAAGGGGTGTTATCTTAAGCCAGTGCTGCTGTTAAAAACCAATTCACGAAACACAACTGGGAGGGCGGGATGGGGAATGAGCATGAGGATGAAGATGAATGACGTGGGGAAAGAAATTCTTAAATCAGCATCGCCACTGGAAAAATCATATTTTTACGCCTTTCTACTGTATCCTCAGTGTCCTCAGGCTCCTGAACTTCGGATGCAAAGAGTTGAGCAGGCCTATTTGCTATTCAATACCTTTTCATGCTTTTCTGTGATTCTCTGAATATATTTATCTTGTACATGCATACATAATAATCTGTTATTTTAGTTACTGTTTCCTTTCCGACCTAAAGCTTGTATTCCTACTGCGAAAGGCTTGCTGGAGACTAAGAGGGCATTGTTTAAACACTTCCCATCTAGCTCCTCTGGGATACTTTAATCTGTCTTGCTAAAGAGAAAAAAAAGATTAATCATTCTTGGAGTTATTTTTTTTAGAATACTTGATTCTGACTGTGAAAGCAATTTGTGTGGCTTAACGGTGATGCAGACACTTTCCTCCTGTTGTTTGAGTCATACTATCTTATTTTATCCAGGTTCTTAGAAATAACTCTCTGAAAGGTCAATCTTAGTTTAGTAATTGGGGTTTGGGGGATTTGGTTGGAACAATCTAATCCCAAATAATTAACCTGGGCAGCGTGTCGTTCAAGGAAGAAAAAAATAACTCCCCCATTTCTCTGCTTTCCTCTTAGATCTCTGCAGAGGGTACCCAGCCCCGGGGTGTCGGTGTGCGGGGGTACCATGTGTCTGCTCGCCTGTTTACCCTTCCCGAGAGCCAGGGGACAAGCAGGACGTGTCTGAATTCCTTCTGCGCAGGAGAGCGGAGCTGGGGGTAATAATTTACTGCAGATACAGACCGACAATAAATTATTACGCCCCCAAGAGTCTGGAAGAACCAGAGGAGGAGCAGTGACTCATTCCTGAGTCATAGAGCCTCCCCGGATTTATCCTGGGATGATGTACTGTGTGCGCCACTCCTTGATCTGGTCTGCCTCGAAAGGACAACCGAGCCCTCAACAGCCCTGAATATAATCGTGGAAAAATAAATGTTAGCTAGCAGCAATCATTCCTTGGCAGCAGCAGACCTTGTTGTGTTTTGTAAGATCTTCCCTGTATCAGGTCAGTTTTTTGATAAGAAACGGTGAAAAAAATGCGGGGCAGATGGGTTTGGCTGCTGGGTCAGTCTGCAGCCAGGAGCTGTCAGACCACCCCTCGGCAACCCTTGGCACGAGGTTCGGGAGCTGCTTTGGGGGTGAACTGGGGATCAGCCAGAGATCCCGACACTGTTGAAGTGGTGGGCAGCCACGCAGCGTCAGAGACAAGGCTTATTGTCCTTTTTCTTTCTTATAAAGATTCTTTCTTTCTGCTGTGAGAGCATTTTTACTGCTCAGCATCGTTTGATGCCTGAG